>NW_019091196.1:1250000-2500000 GCF_002217175.1 Folsomia candida
TACAAATAAATTATTCATTCAATTTTGCATACATATATTATCACTTACTGTTTTCCTAACCAATCCAGAAATTCCTGAAGACAATCGGGAAATTGCATGCGAAGTATTGGGCATGAGTCTTTCAGGAAATGAATACAGTTGTTTAAAGCTTTGTCATAAGTTTCTCTGGGATAAAATTAAGTCATATTAACCCAATTTCAAAAGAATATCAGTACTCATGCCATCCAGACTACCTGGAATATTTCGCTTGGACATTGGGCGAAGTCATCCATTCAATATAATTGTTAACAATTTCTTGTGAAACGGTGTAAGAGTAATTTTCCAGCAAATGGTAGCCTTTATCAATCTACAAATGCAGTAGAATAAATTACAAGTTTTATTTACTCTTTGATTCTCTCTAAAATGTTCAACAAATTTTTAAGGGGTGAAGCGAAATGAAATCCCTTTATGGAGATGTCTTGTCTGTCCGTCCGTCTGTCTGTATCCACGATAACTTTAGAACGGATTCGAATTTCGACATGCGGTTTTCGCCAACGTGTTTCGAATTTTTGAAGTACTGATAAGTTCGAAGATGGACATTGCAAGTTATAAGGTCATGACGCCAAAGGTCAAACGTGTCGAATTTGATTGTTTCGGCCGTATTACACGTAGTTTTTGGCGGGGATTTCAGAAATCGCCGTTTAATTCGACGTGCGACGACGCTAAAGTCGAATTTTTTGTCTAAATCGTTTTACACGCAGATTTGGGCGGGGATTTAAAAAATCAACATGGTTTTGACATGCTATGACCGCGTGACCGTGTCGCTTCACCCCTTTGCTACATTTTGTTTCGAACGGTTTATTCAAAAATCATTACAATTTCCTGTCCCATTGTTTTTGCTTCAATGCCACCTTCAGTATATTCATACACGATATCAGCATCATTTACGATGCGAATCCCTGCATGGTACAGAATATTTGGCATTGAATCCATATAACCTGGGTCGATCATTTGTGCGATAGCTACAAAAATATGAAGGTTTCACGTGACGGTTGATTATTGATGGAATTGAAATAATTTTGCTATTTGCACTGATAAGATAACTCACTTGTTCCTATCTTATAATAGAATGGGAGGTTCTTATAATCGTTATGATACTGGTCAGCTTTCCGTCTTGAACTAGAATGTCAATCTGCAAACAATGTCATTTATAAGCTTTTACAGTTAACTAATAGTGGGACCTTTTTTAAAAGCTACACAGGGATTTTCTGTTACATATATTAAAAAATTAAGAGTTATATTAAAAAATTAAGCTAAAAATTAGGAACCATGTGAGTGACAACTTTAATAAAAATATTGACGGCAAAGTTTAATTTTTGCATAGATTTTCTTTCGTTTTCTCCCCCACGGGCGAAAACCAGGACGGACCTTGTGAACTTTGCCCCCAATATTTTTCTTCAAAAGGGCCATTCAACGGAAATATAAGTGTCATGTGATTCCTAATTTTTGGCTTGATTTTTTGATATAACTCGCTAGAAAATCCCGGTATAGCTTGAAAAAAGATTTCATTTTGAGTTTGTTTGTTATGTATGTCAGATAAAATATATAATTAAACAATACCTTAACCATTATTATGAAAATGAACAGATTATTTAAAAAGAAACACGAACTGCCCGAAGGGTTTTGAATAAATGACAACGCATATTATTATCAGAGTTTTCTACAATATTTATTCTGGCTCACATGAGGATGAGATCATTTATTGATATATCTGTCAATTGTCACTTCCTGTTTGACATTAGAACGAGCGATATTGCTTATCTTATCAAACTCATTACTATAAAACTGTCCATGATAAGCCCATGACACTTAATAGCAAAGGATAACATTTTTTGGTTTCTAATCATATTCCACAACTATATTTTCATCTGAGCATATTATAAATAATAATTCGAAGAATTTTTAAAAACAAAAAAAATCTTTTTCATAATGGGAAGTGCTGAAAGTAAATCCTCATCAGAATGCAATGGAAATTCTACCGGTAATACGGTTTACGGGCTTTATTAGATATAGTAAATTTCTGTTAATACCTTATCCATTGGGATGTTGCTCATCGGGTATATTAATTATCAGTACTTATCAATATATTTATGATAACTAACATTCTTCGTATAGCTGTTGCTGTCACAGCAAATTACAAACCGCAGGGGGGAGGAAGTTCTTCTGTACCACCGAATACTAACCTGCCAACGTTTCAACCCCCTAAAAAACCGTAAGCCTTGTTCACAGCTTTGACTGTAAATGATTTGAAATTTAGTGAAATTTGATTTGAAAATAATTTCAAATTTCAAATTCACAGGAAAAACAAGAGCACTTAAAGCAGTTCTTCTTAGGCATAACTTTCTTCCTAGTAGACGTACACTTATTGTTAGTCTTTCATTAGAGTAAATATAATGAAGTATGGATAAGATGTTATCAATATTAAGGTTAACCATTATAACGGAGTATTTTCCAAAATCAGCGTGTAAACAAACCATACAAACAAGGGTTAATTTTATTACCGAATTAAAATAATTAATTCTAATTCAAATCATTAATTATAATTCTTAAAACAATCATTTTTTCATGAATATTCATAATTTCTATACACTTAATTTTTCAGGACTAAAAATTGTTGGGATGAAAATAATTTTATTTAATCAGTCAGTGTTCAGCCATGCATCATGCAAATCAAAAAGATAGTTGGGCCGATATACATAAGGGAAAATTTGGGGAGAAGATGCGACGGAGAAAGTGAGAGAAAGTTGGCGCAGAAAAAACAATGGGGAAAAGAAGAGGAACAAAAGCTGAGATGAAATTCATAAAGGAAACAATGAGAATCTGACAAAATCCGAATTCGATCATTTCAAGGATTCGATGGATTCGATGGATGAATCATGGATTCGATTGTTCATCAATATTGACTGTAATCACGCAAATTTGCAATATTTTAACAACTGAGGGGAAGAAAGTGGTAGAATGATTTTTAACTTTATAAACTTTGTGTGAAAGCTACAGCAAATCTATTTCAAATCATTTAGGGAATAAATTTTTATAAATAAACATATTTGACTTGTAAGTTTAACAATAATAATAAGTTTGATAAATTTGTAAAAAAAAAATATTTGACTGATTTTGGCTATCCCTTCGTTATATTTGTCGTGACCTCCTAAAAAAGTTGGGATAAAGTTGATAAATTTGGTAAAATTGTAATACTATTGTGGGGAAGAAATTTGGTGGACTGATTTTTTAGCCCGAGCCAGGGCTTATGTACCCGTTATGTCTGTCTGTCTGTCCGTCCGTCCGTCTGTCTTCGCGATAACTCTCTTCAAACTCAACCGATCGACTTGAAATTTTTACCACATCTATATCTACCCAAAAGACAAATCAAGTTCGAAGATGAGCCGAATCGGTCAAGTGGTTGGCCGGTGGGGGCCATATGGGTGGTGGGGTTATTATGCATCAAATTTTCAAAATTGTTGTAGAAAGCTGAAATTTGGTAAATATGTAACTAATGGCTTCTAATGAAAAGATATGAAGTGAATTTGCGAAAATTTTTATCTGGAGGGACCCTATGGGGTCACTCAAACTGATTTTTCAAAATCGTCCAATTAAGCTGAAATTTGGTATGGAAGTCGATAGCAGCTTATAATGGGAGTTTATGATGTACAATTTTGAAAATTTTGACCCAGAGGAACCCGGTGGGGTGACCCATACTGATTTTGCAAAATCACTCAATTAAGCTGAATTTTGGCGTAAAGATTGGTAAACAAATTCTAGTTGTACCCACCCTGGCTCGGGCTAAGCAAAGCTGCACTGTAGGTTTAAATTATTAGATTTCATAACTTTCCACCAGTTTCATATTAAACTTTATTTAATTAAACTATTAAACTCTAATTCTAGCCGAATCTATTTTAAGCCATTAGCGAAATAAAATTTGAAAAATTAAAATATTTGACTTGTAAGCCTGACAAAAAAATTTTGACCGTTCTTCACTATCTCTTCATTATATTTGTAATTTTTCATGACCTACCAAGTTACCCGAGTGAAAGTTGAAATTTTACAATTTCTAGCTTCATAAAACAGTTTTCGTAAAAACTCCGGATTTTTTTTATTTCGAAAATTTTAAATTTCAAAAATTTTAACTACTCTAAATCCACGCAGGGTTGAACTTTTACAGAAATTGAGAATTCTGAGAAACTACGGCACTGTCAGGCTCAAAGTCCCTCGTCAGAAAAATTTAAGGGAATTTAGGACCGACAATGCCGTAGTTTCTCAAAATTCTTAATTTCTGTAAAAATTCAATCCTGCATTGCATACCTGTTCACTTTCATTCATTTGAGTGATTATGATAGAGAATGATAGTGAATGAAAATGAATTTCCTGTGATTTGAATGAAAATGAGTGAAATATTCAGTAATTTCAGATGAGTGACTGTGAATGAAAGGATTTTTCACTCTTTTCATTTTTCACCCTATGCTTAATACATGGGGCGCAGTAAAAAATGAAGTCAGATGAAGTGAAGTGAAATGAATTTGAATGAAAATGACTAAATGTGAATGAAAATCTTCACCCAGAAATCGAGATGACGGAACTTTGAATGAAAAAAGTTTTTTTGAACAGGTATGCTGCGTTGATGGAGAGTACATATGGTATGACGTTAGCCACATTATGCGCTCCGATCGGGAAATACCGATGCCATAAGAATACATTGGTCCCGATCGGAACGGTACGGTACGGTAGCAATGTATTCTTATGGGATCGGTATTTCCCGATCGGAGCACTTTCGTAGATATGTGGCACATATCTACAAAAGTAAAGTCTTAACTATTTACAAAAAGTTTTTGCTTTGACGTAGAAGTTACACAATTAATTTTGACCGTGAACAATTTATTTGTGGTTTTCATTTGAATTTTTTAATTAAAAAATTCAAAAATATTTGCATCCGAAGAGGAGTAAACGCCATGAATGTAAAGGAAATAGTGTCAATCGATCACAGATTTAATTAGGATGAAATTTGCGAAGGACACGACCTCCCAATGGGCACGTTTGGCAGAGGTATTTCCATCCGAGGAGGAGATATGCACTGTAAATTTGGAAAGTATAAATATGTCGATTTTAAGGCATGTTTTCTCCTCTTTGGATGCAAATATCTCGGCCAAACGTCATTTGTATCTATTTTAAGTCATTCGGAAAAACATTTTTTGTAAATAAACGTCTTTGACTTGTAAGTCCAACCAAAAAATATTTAACCATTTTGTACGATCACTTTGTAATACTTGTAATTTTTCGTGACTTTTTAAATTGTTGGGAGAAAAATTTTCGAAATTGTTACAATTGAGGGGAAGAATTTGATAGCATGATTTTTATTTTTTTAGCTTTCTTAGCTCACCATGACGCAAATTAATCTCTTTCAACTAATTTTAAAATAATTAGTTGTCGATAGAAATATTTAGCTTCTAAGTTTCACAAAAAAAGTTTTTAACTGATTTTCACGATCTCATCGTCTTTTATTTGTAACGTTTCATGACTTACTACCTGGTAGGTCTAATTGTTATGACTAATACATAAATTAATTTAGCAAACCCAGTTTATGGAATTTTGAGAAACTAATATACCCATGTATGAACAAAACAAAATAATAATTTGACAATATCCTACTTCAATCATGTCACACGTATTTAAAGACATGGCATAATCTTGGATTTGATTGTTTATCAATATTGACCGTATTCACACAGAGTTCAACGTTATAAGAATTTTATGCAATTTTGCAGATAATGTAAAAAATAATTTGCAATATCGAGGGACCCTCGAGGGACCCTAGGGGGTGACCCATGCTGATTTTTAAAACTTATCCAATCGAGCTGAAATTTGGTACATAGGTTGTTAATGACTACCAATGGAAGAATATGAATTGAAATTCGACAAATTTTCATCTGGAGGACCTTATTGGGCGACCTAATAAGATGACCAGGGAGAAAAATATCTGTGCACCAACAAATGTATACGAACCTAGTCACCCGCGTGGCTGGAATTTACATATATTGCGTCTAATATTACTAGGATAATATCCTGAGAGTTTTAAGAAAAAATATACACTCGTTTCAAATTTTTTGTCACCGTCGATACTGGTGACCAAGGGAAAAAAATGTGTGCACTAACAAAAATTTAGTGATAGTGGATACATTTTGGTATATGGGTTACTAAAGGCCCGTAATTGAAGAATTCGAAGTTTTACAAATTTAAATTTGAAAACAGATTTACGCCTGACTCGGGCTATATCAAGTCTGCACTGTAGGTTTTTTTACTCAAACTTGAGTAAATTTTACTTATTTTTATTTAGAGTAATTCGTACGCACAGACAAAAGGACAAGAATCAAATTAGTTGATTCCTCTATGTAATTGTCAAATATTTAAAACAACAGCATGCTTGTGAGCATTTAACCAGACTAGCATACAGAGATTTTAATATCTTTGATATTTGCAAAAATGTACCTCTTGGGTTAAAACGTGGACCAGGGAGCCCAAAGAAATGCAAGCGAGCCCTTGTTGTTGAATTTTTTATTAATTTAAGATTCAATTCTTAGAAATGGTCTTAATAAATGATAATCGAGATGTAATTATCTAAAAAATGATGTAAATCAACGATTTTTAACTATCAGAACTTTAGGGTCGAGATTCAGCTATTAGCTATTTTTTTCGACCTGTTAGGGTAGGCCATTCAGTCCTCCGTAGGGTTTAGTTCTTAGGTATCCCATTCAGTCATTTTGGGTCACCATTAAATGCGACCCTTTTTGCAACTGCAGTTGCAAAAATACCAGCGTATTAGGTTGTAAAATGACATTTAAATTGACACATTTTATTAACTTTCTGTGAAAGCTAAAAAAATTTAATGTAAATCATTTTAGCAATAAATTTTGGCAAATAAAAATATTTGACTTGAAAATCTGACAAAAACGTATTTGACTGATTTTGGCCATCTCTTCGTCATATTTGCAATTTTTCGTGACCTGCTAAATAGTTATTATGATTGAGGGGAATAAATTCGTGGGCTGATTTACAAAAAAATAGATTTCTTCACTTCCCTCAAGTTCATCTATTTTAAACCATTTTAAAAATAAATTTCTATTAATAAAAGTTTTCGACATGTAAGTCTCACAAAAAATATTTTATCGATGTTCTTTATTTGTAATTTTTCATGACTTCCTAAATTGTTGGGATGAAAGGTGTAATTTTGATTATTTTTATTAATTTTTTTGTCTATTTTTAGGAAAAATTTGCAGAATTGTTACAATTCAGGGGAAGAAATTGGTAAACTGATTTCCAAATTCCTAGAGTTCATTATTCAGGTTTCTCACTCACATATGTATACATACGCCTTTATACATAAGCATAGGCAGTGATGCAAAATAACCAAAATAAAACATTATTAAGTACGGCTTAAATAGGAATTATGGGCGAGGCATTATAATTAAAGACATTTTTACATGCATTTCTTACGTAAAAATGTGTTTAATTTTAATTCCTCAGCCATAACAGGCCTCAGACTCGTTTAATTTAATTTCTAATTGAATAAGTGAGATTTTTACTTTTTTGCATTAAAAATTGCTACAAACATTAATTTATAAATTCATCAACGGCTTCACAGTTATTCATCTGAAATGATTGAATCTTTCAATTCGTCGCCGTAGATCCATAAAGTACCAAGACGAAAACCAGTTGGGACCATAAAGTACCAATATGAAAACCAGTTGGAACCATAACATACCAAGACTGTTTTGGGGCGTGCTGAAATTTTAATTGCTAAAAATTGGTTTGTTAATTGCGCACACAGTAGTTTTTTCCAAATTTTAATTGATCAAGTATTTTTGGAGGTATTAAAATTCAAAAACTAGTCAAATGTGCAGGATTTTGCTTTCTCTCACTCAGGAAAAATCGTGGTAAGATTGCCAATATATGCGATCTGGACACTATTTAATTTAAATTTAAATTTAAATTGCATCCAAAAAATTTGAAATTTGGCGTAAACATATACGAATATATTGTTAATCATAATATGACATCAATTCTCGTTCCGATCACTATGAATTGTTCAGGAAAAATCAAAGACTTTAAAAAATGTGGTTTTTAATTTTTCCTGAAAAATTCATAGCGATCGGAATGGGAATTGATGTCATATTATGATTAACAATATATTCATACATGTTCATGCCAAATTTCAAATTTTTTGGATGCAATTTAAATTTACACGGAACATTAAACAGTGGAAAAAGCAATACTTGAATACGTGGATATATTCCTTCAACCAGCAATCATGTGGTTCGAGTTTTCACGCTGTCCTGAAAAATCAAAAAAACAAACTTGGTACGTTATGGTCCCATCTGGTTTTTAACCTGGTATTTTATGGTCCCAACTAGTTTTCGTCCTGGTATTTTATGGTCCCAACTGGTTTTCGTCCTGGTATCTTATGGATCTACGGCGACGAATTATTTTCACTCAAATCGCAGGAAATTCATTTTCATTCGCTATCGCTCACCATCATAATCACGCAATTGAATGAAAGTGAACAGGTATGGATCAAAATTGAAAAATTGTAATACTTTTGTGGGGAAGAAATTTGGTGGACTGATTTTTAAATTATTAGATTTCTTAACTTTCCACTAGTTCCATATTCACTTATTTGAATGAAACTATTTATAAATAATTAATTTTGATTAATAAACATATTCGACATGTAACTGATCAAAAATATTTTACTGACTTTCACAATGTTTTTTATTTGTAATTTTTCAAGACTTCCTAAATGTTTGGGATGAAAATCGTAATTTTTTTTACTATTAATTTATTTTTGGCGTCTAGTATTTAAGAAAAATTTGCGGAATTTCTACAATCAGGGGAAAAAATTAGTAAACTGATTTTCAAATTTTGAGATTTCTTAACTCTCCACGAGTTACATAATAATCTATAAGTAATTTCGGAATAAATTGTATTTAATAAAAATATTTACATGGTTTGTGAGAGTTTGACAAAAAAATTGACTGATTTTCACGATCTCTTCGTTATAATCAATAATTATTTATGACAAACTAAATTGTTTGGATCAAAATTGATAAATTTTCGAACTTGTTGCAATTTAGGTGAATAAATTTACTTTTTGACTCTCGAGGATTTGTATTTACCTATTTTTTGTTACTTCAAACTATGGTTTCTTTAATAAAAAATATTTGACTTGTAAGTCTGATAACAAAATTTTTGACTGATTTTCACCATCTCCTCGTTATAATCATAATTATTCATTACCTACAAAATTGTTGGAATCAAAGTTGAAAAATTTCGAAATTGTTACAATTTTCCAGAAGAAATTACTAGAGTGATTTTTTTAAAAATAAATTTTGCTAAATATAAATTTCCGACTGTGGACTGTTAAGTTTAACAAACAAAATATTTAACTGGTTTTCACGATATCTTCGCTTTTATTTGTAAATTTTCATGGTTTCTTAAATTGTTAGGGGAAAAATTTAAAATTTTGCAAATTTAAAAATTTGCAAATTTTCAATTTCAAAAAATAATTTGAGCAAAATTTGTTCTTTAAAAATTTGTTCTTTGTTTTTTAAAAAATTTGAATTTATTTTTTATTTATTTTTTATTTTGAACTAATTTTATTTTTTGTATCTACTTCTGTTCAGCCAATATTAAAAGTCTGAACAAATCTGAAAGCTTTTCTGGTAGATATTTCGTAGTATTTTCAATTTCAAAAAACCAAATTAACCTCTCAGAAAGTTTTCCAATGAATTGAGACGATTAATATTGGCTGAACAGTAGGCTGTTTTTCTTAGCTGATTAAACTAGACAAAATTTTGCCACACTTCAAAATCCATACAAATCTAGAATGTATTTAAGTGTTTCTAAATTTTTCACGGATCATTTTACCCACCCCAAAGTTTACCAATTTTCATTTCACCTTTTATTTTAATACTGAATTTTTTATACTGATTCTAAAATTGACTAATTTCTGCACTATACACAATTACTGTTCAGCCAATATTAATTGTCGGAAAAAAATCTGAAAGGTTTTCTGGCAGATATTTAAGAATATTTAAAAAAAAACCTCTCAGAAAATTTTCTAATTGTTTGAGACAATTAATATTTGCTGAACAAAAGGTTGTTTTTTACCTGATGAATTAAACCAGACAAAATTTTACGAGTTAACAAGACGATACGGATCTAGAAATGTATTTCATAATTTACAAAATTTTTCATTTCCCATTTTACCAACGTCAAAGTTGACCAAAACTGGTCGAATGATTTCTCAGATTTTATAAACTTGTACGCACAAACTACCGAATCTATTTTAAACCATTAGCGAAATAAAATTTGAAAAATTCAAGTATTTGTCCGACAAAAAGATTTTGACTGTTTTTCACTATATTTGTAATTTTTCATGACCTACCAAGTAGCTCGGGTGAAAGTTGAAATTTTACAATTTCAAGTTTCATAAAATAATTTTCGTAAAAATTGTTCGATTTGTTTTATTTAGAAAAATAAAAATTACAAAAAATTTAAACTAATTCTATTTTTTGTATCTAGTAATTTGTTATATTTCACCCACTTATCCAAAACTGGAAGTTGGATACAAACGGTTAAAAATTTGAGAAATTGTTACAATTGAGGATAAGAAATTCGTCAAAGAATTTCTCAAATTTCATAAACTTAAATCCAAATAACATCGAATCTAGTTTTACTCATTTTCAAAATAAATTTTGATAAATAGCAATATTTGACTTAGAAGTTTGACAAAAAATATTTCGATTCTTTTCACGATCTCATCCCTTTTATTTGTAATTTTTCATTACTTTCTAAATTGTTCGAATGAAAGTTAGCAAATTTCGAATTTCATAAAATAATTTTCATGAAAAATCTGTATTTTATTTTTTTAAATAATACTTTAAACCACGATTTCGTCCTGCTTTAGTATTAAATTTAATACAGACCTCAAAAGTCAAATTACAAAATATAAATTACAATTACGTCACTTAACGTGTATGCGTTTTGAGTCTGTTTAAGCCAAAATTTCAGCATAAAGCAAAATACGTGTTTTTTGTGGCTTAATTACAAACATAAACATAAATTCTAGTCCAGCACGACGGAAATGAGCCACAAATTTGTCCTAATCAATGCGCGTCATTCACTTATTACGGTATTTTAAAGTGGTTAATTAATAACGTATTTAGTACGAATGGTACATGGTGCATCCGTTCCGAGATAAGGTTTACTCGTCAAGTGCAAAGTGCAAGTTTACCTTTGCAACTTTACATGTCATGTATTTAAGCATGCAATTTACGCAGTACTTTGTAAATAATACTGTAATTTTCATATATTTCCAAAATTTTACCCAGCCAAAATTAATCTACAAATCTTATCTAACCTTGTAAATAGTACATCACGCAAAAGGTTAGCAAACTAATTTTACAAAGTTACATCTGTACAAAGGTCACAGTAATAAATTGCTTCATGAATTTTATACACAACATGTAAACCTATGATTTCCGAATAAATTTCATGCACGCTATGAAACTAAATATTCAAACAGGACACGAACCACATTGGCAAATACATTAACTTTATTGCAAACTTCTTTATTTCGCATGTATGAATTTTCCCGTGTTATGTACAAAGAAATAAATTACCTTGTGTACATATGTATGTATACCTGTTATACCAAACAACCTATGATTATCTAGCAGGGTGAGTCATATCAGTGCTTACAAGGCAAGGTCGCCGTTGTCGTGGTTACACTGGATAAAAAATATCGACAACATTACACATTTCGTTGTCTGGATGGACAGTTAATTTTAACTTTGCTCTGATCCTGTTAAATATTTTTGCAAAATTTTTCCATTTTTGCAATTAATTTGTAATATTAAAACAGTTAACTGTGCTCTGATTCTCTCATTATTGCCAAATTTTGCAATTAATTAGTAACGTAAAAGGAGTTAACTTTGCTCTGATACTTTAATTTTTGCAAAATATTTGCCATTTTTGCAATTTATTTGTAATATTAAAGCAATTAAGTTTGCTCTGATCTTCTCACTTTTGCCAAATTTTTGCCATTTTTTCAATTAATTTGTAACATAAAAGTAGTTTAACTTTGTCGTCGATCGTCGATCGTCTTAAATATTTTTGCCAATTTTTGCCAATTTTTGCCAATCTTTGCAATCAATTCCTAACATAAAATGATGGCATATCCCGAAAAATATTATCCACCTGTAACCCCCCAATCTGTCCAAGTTTGTTCAATCCAATTTTCAAAAACGGATCGTATTCGAATCAATGGGATTCCTAATTTTCCCGAAAATTTGATCCCCATCGTTCGAACGGCGATTGAGACCGGGTGGACGAAGGGGATTCAAAGCGAGGGGGATTTCCATGGGGCGTATGAATTCAAAGTTAGTGGAAATCCGTGGCTAGGACGAACTGAAGATGGCGTCAATGCGAGAAGGTAAGAATAGAATTTAATAATTTACATAAATTTAGCAAACCTTGCAAATTTAGCAACTTGTAAGATTGCCTTTTTGGAGAAAAAATATATTGTTGGATAAGTTAACACGGAGACAATTTTTGCGAACTGCAGGTTTTACATAAAACAGAATTTCATTTTAAAAATTTGCTTGCACGCTATAATATTTTAAAATTTGTTGTCATACTTATAAGTCAAAAACTTATATTTTCCTAAATTTATTTAAGAAAGTACTTAAAATAGGTTCCGTTTTCGGCTAGAAGAGTTTAATAAAGATCTGTGGGATTGAAAGTCATTCTAACAATTTCTGCTCTTCAATACAACAATTTAGCAAATTTTTGGCACTATCTGCAACAACCAGAAGCTCTGGTTTTGGATAAGTGTGTCAAATATAACTGAATTACTAGATAATTAGGTAGTTTAAAATAATTAAAAAATCTGATTTTTTAAGAAAAAATTTTATGAAAATTATTTTGTGAAACTAAAAAGCTTGCAAATTTTAAAAATAAAGATGTAACTGGCTTAGAAGATTCGATGGCATTTTTAGAAACATATTTTGCAAGATACATTCACCCCGATTTTTCTGAACTCTAGTTTTTGTATGTAAAATAAAATTTCTCCTTTTTCATTAAGCTGTCCAAATATATTCAGAAATTAATAATCAAAATCTATCAGATGAGTGAAGGCATCTATATAAACTCGCTAAATAGAAATGTTTTTGAGTTATGAATTTTTTGTATAGAATCTTAATAGCAGTTTTTGGAAAAGAAAAATAGGAAATTTATTTATTTTTAATCCGTTATGAAGTGTAAATATATATAAATCATCCTCCATTCTTACGGTACAACTTTAGGCTGCTGTCCTCAATTCTACTTCACCTGGCCCGAGAGGGATGGGTCCACTTGCAAAGTTTCGACCCTAGCAAAAAATCCAACGACAAGGACACCATGTTCTTTGAGTACCAACAACCGGACCCGGAAGCGCAAATGTTTGCCATTAGTTTCAATGATACGGACAAAATCCGGTAAGTAAACTGATCACCATGCCTCGTGAAATATTAAATAATTAATCAATTCGAAATAAATTAACGCTTGGCTCAATGATCGTCAAAATCGTTAAAAATAACACATTTTTAAACGACTATCCGATGTGGGAATTTATTTTAAAATTTTGCACGACAAATTTGTAGATCAAGGAGTTCCCAATTTTTTGAAAATATACACTTCAGATTTTGACCCTTTTTGAATGAGGAGATCTCAAGTTTAAGAAGCCTACAGCAAAATTGGAGCTCATCGAACCTGGCTCCAAAAACTCAGCACCATTCCATGAATCAACTCACTAAATTTTTCGTCCAGAATTTTGAAATAAGTTCCCAGAGGCAAGAAATGATTAAAAACGTGGCGATTTTAGTAATGAGTCTTTGAGTCCTGTGTTAACACCGATAATTTATTAGACCAGACCATCTTACGAGGATGTTGTGAAAACTCGTCAAATATTTTTTGTCGGACTTACAAGTCAAATATTTGTTTTACCTAAAATTGATTTATAAATGCCTTAAAGTAGGTTAAATGCTATTTACAGAACAATTTGGAAAGTTAAAAAATTTGTGTAGAATTATTATGATTGGGAAATATGTATACAATGAATTTCTCCTATTTTCCACTTCTTAAAATGCAATATGGAAGATAACTTTGTGTTATAACGTAATTTTACATCCAAAAAAAACGAATTTTTTTTGCCTGCTGGTACTTTTTGTCATCTATTTCGACACTCATCCATTCGATATTCATTCATTTTCGAGGTACGCATAAGCATAAAATATTTCGTTCATTTTTGTATGCTATTACAAAATGGGTAAAAATGTAAAATGTAAAAATGTAAAAATGTAAAAATGTAAAAATGTGATAAAAAAATATAGAATTTTTAAATTACAAGTATAATAAAAAAAATATTCAACTGATTTTCATTTCGACGTTAAGAGACTGCTACAATTGACGGAAATAAGTTAAAGACTTTTTTTTAAAATCACGGTACCTTTTGACCTCAATCAAGTTAATCTATTTTCAGTCTTTCGGTAATGAATTTTTGCTAAATCGCAATATTTGGCTTGTAAGTCTGACATAAAAAGTATTTGGCCGATGTTCAGGATGTCATCCGGAATATTTCAGGATCAAATAAATTGTTGGGATGAAAGTGTAAATTTACGAATTTCATGTTTCGCAAAATAAATTTCGTACCTAGTAAAAAATGAGAATAAATTTTGACAAAAATAACTTATGACAGAGGTCTCCCAGCGTAGGCTCTCCGATTTTGAGAAACTAGTGTCGATCGATTATAAATTTAATTAGGATAAAATTTGCAAAAGAAGCGATCTCCCAATAATGGGAATAACGTTTGGCAGAGATATTTGCATCCCAAGAGGAGAAAACGCACCCTAAAGTCTACAAACTTTCCACTTTCCAAATTCACTGCGCGTTTTCTCCTCTTGGGATGCAAATATCTCTGCCAAACGTTATTCCCATTATTGGGAGATCGCTTCTTTTGCAAATGTTATCCTAATTAAATTTGTCATCAATTGACACTAGTTTGCTCAAAATCGGAGAGCATACATTGGGAGACCTCAATTCTTACAATTAGTGGCATATGCCACTAACAATGCGATGATAATAAAATGATACTAAAATAAAAATAATACTTAAAATAATACTAATATTACTATTATTTTACTTTCTAAGGATTTCTAAGAGCATTTTCTAAAGTCCAATTTTTTCAGACTGATCGACACCCCATCGTCCTCCTCCTGGCTGCTCGATACTTTTCGCGACACTGTAACCTCATCCTGGCCAAAAGGCGTCCAAGACGAGCGAGACTATTACGGATGCAGTGAAATCAAGTTGAAAGGAAATCCATGGTTCACATCGGACGGGGAACAAAGTATTGCTGCGAAATTGCTTTTGTGCCAATTAATTGGCGCTTTTCGCAAAATTGGATACAAGCTGTACGCCTCCGTCGATATTACGGGGCGATGGGGGAACGCGGCTTCGGGGGGAAATTCCCCCACAGAAAATGATCTAGATGTCTGGGTTCTTAGGAGAGTGACATCCATCTGGTATTAAAAATGGCTCGCAGCAAAGTTATTTTAGTTGCTATTTTCTGATTAAAATTTTAAAATTTTAATAAGTTATGTAATTTGGGATTGGGGATGTCATACGAATCACCAAAATCTTCAAAATCAAAATAAAAACATTTTTGATCGTTTTTCGACTCTGGGAATTTATTTTAAAATTCTGGATGACGAATTTGTAGTCATTTCCTATTTTGTTACTAAAATTTTTATGAGACACTTCACGTGGTCAGTGGTAATTCTGTTAAACCAGTAACCTTTGTGGTGTAAAATAATTTTACAAACTTTTACCAAATAAAGAGACGTCCTTGATCTGGGCAAATTTATAAAAATTTTGAAACTAATTTTCCTCAGAAATATGCATAAAAGTTTCTAAATTTACGAATTTTACCGAGCATTGCGTGAAATTGAAATATTACATTTGTAGATCTAATTATACATAAACGTTCAATTTAACACTACCGACTTGCAAGTAACACAATAAAATAAAATATAATTTTTTCTCGATTTATTTACCCAACAAGAGTTCAGATTAGTTTGAATTTATGTGAAATTTTATCTTTCCAAAGATTTCACATTTTTCATTCTCATCACACAGCATTGCGCATAATATGCGTAATGATTATGATAAATATTATTTATCATATGAAACAGAGAAAGGTTTATGGGGAAAGTTTAAGCGAATAATGAGATTCACGAGGTGCGAATTTCGTAGACAGGAAGATAGTTTATGTTGCAGGGTGAGAAGTCGAGGGCACCATCATTTATTCAGATTTCGGCCAGACAAGCAGATTTATTTCCGGTTTGGGAATACCGGATGTTGAGACACATGTTGCTGCATCACGTGCACCTTTCTTCCCGTAAGTAATTCACACTGATTTTACAAGGATGCAATTCTGGACGTGTGTAAAACGCAAGGACACGCCTTGGAAATTTACAACAGATTTGGGTACTTTGCGAGACAGATTATTCCTTCGTAATTAATCTTTGTAAAAAATTTATGAATTATAAAACTGTCCTAAATAACCAAAAATTGTATATAACATTTTGAGAGGCAAGAAGAAGATGATCGGAGACTGGCTTATAGTTCCTACCCATGACGGCCAAAATATGCAAATTTTCTCGAGATCTTAATATTTTTATAAAAATGATATGTAATTTATGATTTAAGTTGATTAATTAGAATAAATTCGTGCGTTATGTTAAAAAAAATCTTTGTAAAATTTTGCAAGTTGTTTTTGTTACAAATATCCGAGTAAATTTCCTCTGTCGATGTTATTGCGAAAGCACATTCTTTGTTTCAAATTTTACCAGGATGCGAAACTTTGCAATACCAGAAAGCATAATATCAATTTTGCAAATATTTGCAACTCAAACAAATTCACACACATGGTTTTCAAGAAAAAAATGGCTTTACAAGTCGCCTCACAGCTTTTACAAGTTATGAAATAAATTTCCCTGCCAACATATCTTCCAGAACGACCAGTTTGAAAAGTGTGGAAAAAGTGTAAACAAAAATAAATTTAAGTGTCATCTCCCAACTTTTCAACCCAACAGTACCGTTTTCTGTCCCAGTCTCGTATTTTTTAGCGCCTTGAGACCTTGTTTGTCGTCTGCTCGAGTTGGTCAACTTCGTCAGTGTCTTAAAATCTTGACAACCACGACGCTGTCGCCTCGAACTGCAAGGGAAACATCAAGGAAGATGACAATCTCGTCAAAATTGCTCCACGTCGTGGTCGCTATCATTGCCGTCGTGATGATTTTGGACCGCATCCCTTCCACGGAAGGTTAGTTAGTGGGGAGAAAAAGTTAAAAATATGCTCTAATTTTTACAATCAGTGGCCGCGGAAGCCGTGGGGACATTAACATTGTAGGGAGCTGTCCCCAGTCAACGAGGATTAGAAGAATTATTTTATATTTTAAATGATAGGTCGTTTTATTTACAAAAATCATGTAAGGGGCCGAATGGTGATCTCGGACGCCTATCCGGATCAAGTAAAGGTTTTCCCAACCCACCAACATCGGGTTTTTCCTCTACTTTCCAAGCCAACTAAGTGTATTTCATAGTTTATCAATGTTTATGTTAATAATAAATAATACATTGTAGGATAGGGAAGGGTTTATATAACATGGGGAGATGATGCGGACATCGAATAACTGTGGCGACATTGTCCTCTGTTCCGCGAACATTGATAATTGCAACTCGTAATTTGCATCATTTGCTTGTTTAGGATTGCACTGCTACATTTGTGTGGGACCAAATTTTAACCAAGCTGGTGATTCGAATGCCAAGAAAATCGATTTGGAGGAGTACCAGTATTCGTTGAAGCTGACAAGGACTTCGCCGCGAATAAGCACGACGAAAGAAGCCGGGCGAAATGTCCATCCAACTTTAAAAGTAACTTTTTTGGTACTATTGATTATGAAATGATGGACTTGAATTCAAAATCAGGCCGGGTTGTTGGAAAATGTAAAATTTTAGATTTTGCGACAAGTGCCGTAACCCAGATTAGTTGAGACTTTTAAAATTTACCATAATGTAAATTTTAAAAGTCTCTTTCAATCTGGTCACGTGTCGAATAATTTCCAATCAGTAACAATCCACGTGGCTGCATACCTGTTCAAAAAAGATCTTCATTCACACTCACAATGCAAGTCTTTTACGTGTACAACTCAGATCTGGTTGGGAACCAATTTTATTTTGTTCACCACAAAAAATAAGCATACCCGTATTTTTTCATTTTTCCTAACGCGTTAGTTTGAGCGCGAGGCGCGAATTTTAAAACATTTTTTCAGCCAAAACCTCGGTTTTTTGAAAATTCTATAAATATTCGAATTATAGCGTGAATCCAAAAATTCGAAAATATGTCTCTTCAGAATGACTTCAGTAGTTCTTAAAATAAATTTTGAAGTCTTCTCTAATCCTGATTTCTCTCTGTAGATCCATTCTGTGCGGTGAATAAGAGACTTGGCAGCGTGTGTGGCCCTGTTCCAGACAGCGTGCTCCCTTATCCAACCATGAATTCCTGCAAGGGCAACGAGTGCTACTGCCAAACGGACTTTTGCAACACGCCCGACCTTGAGGACAAGATCAAGAATGGTTCGTCCACCAGACTCGTCGTGGACAGCGTCACCCTGCTCACCGGCGTCAGCTTCTTCGCCTGACGCTACTTTTTTGGCAGTGGGGCAGGCTACTGAATCGACACGGAAATCCCGACTTATTTGTCTACCCGATGTGGTTATTAATCAGGGAAAAATTCAGATTTGTAAATGTTTAAAGAGACAATTTATTACTTTTGGAAACGGTGCAAAATTTATATTGTGTACAAATTTGTAACATGATTGGATCAATGGGGAGAAAGATTGTTAGGAGTAAATTGTAGCCTCTCTTTATAAATTGTGGGAAATTAATATTTAGTTTAAATATGATTTAGAGGCGTAACATAGAATATAGATTCTACCAGAAGAATCGATCTTATGTATTCGAGTGACGCTTATGGAGGAACGGGAGAGCCAACCAAATAACTCGGTGTACATTTGACCCACCTGGGGGATGGCACCTCCGCATCATCATCGTCACCACATCTCCTGGCATCAAAAAATGATGATGAAAGCACATAGGTGGCGGTGGCACCCCGATTTGTGCACCAGAACACACAATTCTGAGCTGCGTCTCCACAAATTTGATGCTCTACGACGGTGTGTTCTGGTGCACAAATGGGGGTGCCACCGCCACCTATGTGCTTCCATCATCATTTTTTGATGCCAGGAGATGTGGCGATGATGATGATGCGTAGGCACCTCCCCCAGGTGGGCCAAATGTACACCGAGTTATTTGGTTGGCTCTCCCCGTTCTTCCATAAGCGTCACTCGAATACATAAGATCGATTCTTCTGGTAGAATCTATATTCTGTGGAGGCGTAATTACTTAAACTTCAATTAAAAGGTATCCCATCCGTGATACCATACGAAGAGGAGGGCGTCGAGAACTTTGGCGGGAATGGCGTCGGTAACGTTGGCGGGAAGAGCGTCGGGAATTTTGGCGGGAAGGGTGTCCGTAACGTCGACCTTGGCGTCGCCTTCGAACAGAATCTTGTCCCCGGTCCGTGTCATCGTTAGCGCCTCATCGCCCTCGTTGATTGCCCACAGAAGCGCGTCCTGAGCTTGCAGCGAACAATCTCTTTTAAACTTGTAGAGAGACAATTTTGGCGACAGATTGCCTTTCCTGAAAGATAAGACGGGGTTAGATACATAAGTTAGTTGATAAGCGACGGATAACTCACTTTCACCGCACCGTTCCGCGATTTGGACCAATTTTTGAGCTTCCCGTTCATAAAATGGGTTCCTTCTGTGGAAACAGGTCCGAATGACAGGATCGCCCTTTCCACCATACTAGAGTTTTTGCAAAAAGAAAATTGAAAATACTATTACACTAAATTTTCTAATGGTCCGATTTTTTTGTTTCAAGAATTTTTCAATAAATGCAACCGGTCGAGCTGGAAATTTTAGGAAATTTTAGGGTCTTGAAAGCATACTTTGGCTTCGCCGTAACCATGTGCTTTTCTGTCGTGAGGGTAGCCCTTCTTACTTTCCTCACCTCAGAAAAAGTATAAAAATAAATAAATTTCTCAAATTTTCAAGGCGAACAGTACTGCTTTCTGTCCCAGTCTCGTATTTTTTTGTGCCTTGTGACCTTGCTTGTCCTCTGCTCGAGGTGGTCATCTTATCCTGCACCCACCCGGAACACGACCCTATTTTCAAACCGGAAGGGAAACATCAGTCTAGGAAGATGAAAATCTCGTCAAAACTACGCCACGTCGTGGTCGCTATCATCGCCATCGTGATGATTTTGGACAACGTCCCTACCGCGGAAGGTTAGTGGAGTTAAAAGTTAACAGGGGGGATTGTATCCTCTAACTTTTACCAGTGGCCTCGGAAGCCGTGAGGACATCTGGGGACATTAACATTGTACGATTGAGGAGGGCCGGGTTTATATAACAGACGATGCGGACATCGAATAACCGTTGGGACATTGTTCTTCCGCGGCTACTGCATAAAAGTATGTTATCGAACAATCGTGGGGACATTGTCCCTCCGTCCTCACCAATGCTTCCGCGGCCAATTGGAGAATTCAGGCTACTCAAACGCATGTACATGATGCAGTGCCCGCGGAAGCCGTGGAATCCTACATTGACATTGTAGGATTGGGGAGGGCCGGGTTTATATATGATGGGGACATCGAACAATCGTGGGGACATTGTCCCTATGTCCTCACCAACACTTCCACGGCTACTTGTCATATTTTTCGACACGTAATTCGCATCGTTGTTTATCTTGACTACGATAGGATTGTCCTGCTACCTTTGTTTTGGACCAAATTCTAAGCAAGTTGAGGACAGAGCGGAGGTCATAGAATCCAAGTGGGATGAGGCTGAGCATACTGTCAAGTGGCGAAATTCCGTGCTTTGCAAGGACTTTGACGCTGCGAGTAAAAAGGAGGCGAGAAACAAGGCTGAATGTCCGGAGAGCTTTCATAGTATGTTTTTTGATATTAACAATGGAATGCTTTCCCAGCGTATGCTCTCCGATTTTGAGCAAATTAGTGAAAATCGATCACAAATTTAATTAGGATGAAATTTGCGAGAGACACGATCTCCCAATGGGCACGTTTGGCGCAGATATTTGCATCCCAACAGGAGAAAATGCGCAGTAAATTTGCAAATTGTTAATTTTGTCGTCTTTTTAGGGCACGCTTCCTCCTCTTCGGAGGCAAATATATCTGCCAAACGTGCCATTGAGAGATCGTGTCTTTCGCAAATTTCATCCTAATTAAATTTGCAATCGATTGACACTAATTTCGTAAAAATCTGTGAGCATTCGCTGGGAGACTTCCATTTAAAGTATTTGTGCGTGTCACCTAATTTGCATAAATGCTCATTTTCGCGATACCTACCCAGCTTTCGAATTTGAAAATTAAATTACAAATTACAGTTTGAATAAACTTTATGTCTTGCGCATGCGTTTAAATATGTATGCAAATGAGGTGACACACACGCATATAATTCTGCTGTACATACTAAATTTTGCCGTCTTCTCTAATCCTGATTTCCTTTCGTATTTAGTTCCATTTTGCATAGCCCACAGCACGATTGGGAGCATGTGTGGCAATGCAGAAACTAACATTGGGATCACCCCAAAAATGAATTCCTGCCAAGAGGACCTCTGCATTTGCGATAAGGACTTTTGCAACAAGGCCAACGACATGAATGATTCGTCCAAACGCGTCGTCATCGTCGCCCTGCTCGGCGTCAGCTACCTTGTCCGACGCTACTTTGACAGTTTCTGAATCAACGCGGCAAAAAAATGGGCTTATGAAAAAAAATCTTTTCAAATTGTATTAGAATTAATTGCATATTAAATTTTATTATTCTTCATAAATATCCAAGTTTTTTATATATTTATTACAACATCAACTTTAATTTACCTGTATAAATTAATCAAGTAAGGAAACTATTTTTAAAATTGTGAATTGATTAAGAAACAAATTTGTCACACACTTTTTAATTTATTATATACTCCTCCTTTTCAACTTTCCATGAACCCAAAAGAGCTTCGGGGCGAGCACGTCGACATCAAAACAAGGAGTCCAGGCACGACGTCCAAGAATTATGTTAACCGAGAAGCCGAATTATCCTATTACTTAACTGGTGTTAAGTAATAGGATAATTCGGCTTCTCGGCTAATATAATTCTTGGACGTCGTGCCTGGACGCCTTTTTTTGACGTCGACGTGCTCGCCCCGAAGCTCTTTTGGATTCATGGAAAGTTGAAATTTTTTTTTTTTCGTACTTCAGTACTTTAGTACTTCAAACCTTTTAAAATTTTATAACATAAGATCAGATAAGATTATCGTCATCGATAAGGTAAATAATTTCGATAAGGTCAAAGTTCTACAAGAGAATCTGGGAATATGATACTTAGTTCATATGGGATGGAAAAATTTTTAAATTTGGAAATCCGAAAATTTTGGTGGCGGTGGGGGCGGTTGTGCCGTCGTGGTGAAAGAAGTCTCCTCCGTATGCGAGGAGTACCCAGAGCTGGACCGGACGCGCGGGATGATTTGCCTGCCGCCCCCACTGTTTGAAGACCCCGAGGTGGACTTGTTACTCCTTTTGTGGTGATGGCGTTGGTGTGGGCGCCCCCCGCGGTAAGTGGCGCGGCCTCTTTTGCTCGAGGTGCGACCCGTGGTGGGGGAAGATTCGTCATCCTGGGAGGAAGAGGAAGACTCCATTTCTTCCGAGGTGAGGATGTGATCTGTGGATGAAAGGGGGAAATTTTTATGTTAATCGCGATTTTTGGTCAGGGTTTCGATTTAAATTAATTTTGGACAGGACAAAATGTATGGACTTGAATCTTAACAGGTCAAAAATAATTTTGGACATAGTCTTTCGTTTTTTTGCAGGTTTGCTAAGTTTTTTGCACTGGAAAACCAACCACGCAAGAAATGTGAGGTGCAAGAAACTGGGAGAAAGTGCAAGAAATAAGCGCAATCTAACCACGCGCCGTATGAAGTATTTAAAGCGGCGGGGCGTAGTTTCTTGTGCCGTGCATTTCTTGCAGGTCAAAAAACCAGTTTCATGCAGGAATTTCTTGCAAGTGGTTATTTGCACTTGACGCATTTCCTACCTTTCATACATTTGAAATTCAATGCTACTTTGTTACCTTGTCTATTTCGGCGTCTAAATGTGCCAACTTGTTGTTCGTGGTATTGTTGTTGTTGCAAAATGATGTGTTGTCGTTGCTGTTGCGAAGAAGCGTAATCATTGTGGTGGTTGTGGGAGGAGGAGGAGAATTGGTTGTGGGGGTGGTGATATTTTGGCGAAATTTCGCCATCGTTTGCGCCGGTGGGGTCGTACTCGAGTGGGGGCATGTGCATGGCCAGGATTTTGGTGACTTCGGCGTCCTCCTCGTTACCAACAACTTTGCTAAAGCGACCAGATTTCATGTGTTCGGTGTCCTGTGGAAAGTACCAATTTCGTTTAACGAGTCAAATTTTAATGGAAGGAAGTGTATTAAAATCAAAATTTTGTAAATACGGAAAAAATTCTGTCGGATTTTTGCATGGATTCGATTTCTGCGTTATTTCCGGAAAACTGGGGAATAAATTTCAGAAAATTTCCACGGTCCGTTAAAACACCGACCCTAAAAATGCTCGAAATTCCCGGAAAGTTTTAAAATTTCTGAAAAATGTCGGAAATTTCCCCTAACTTTTTCGGCAAACGCGTTTGCACGTTTGCAGCAGAGCACGTAAATCGAACCCATGTTTTTTGTAAAAAAAAAAACTAAAAAATTTATTCAGAAATTTGCAGAGATTAGAAAAAATCTTTTTACCAAAGTATTGTAAATTTACAAGTGCAGTAGAATTCTTCCGGCGACATTGCATATTTTGACGCATTATTTAACATGAAAAGTCTGTATCACCGAAAATTGTCATATTTAGATTTATGCGAATGAGGTTGCCGTCATGGGTTAATAATTTTAGAATAAATAGATTCAAGATTTACGACATCTTATTTAATTCTAAAGAAAAGTCTGAAAAACCCGATGCGTTCTTGTAATGGAATCTGTTTTTTTCAGAATGTAGAGTTTTTAACCAAAAATTGGTTAAAAACTTTAAATTCTATTTGCAAAATGTTCTTTACAATTTATCATCAAAGTTCAAATTCGTCGTCAAATACTTACAATTTTTTTTCCTTTACAATTTTCGCAGTTGAATTGGAATTTTGGAATGTATATTTCTTAAAAAAATTGGCAACGACATTTTCTACAAATTTGTCGGGCATAATTTTAAAATAAATTCCCAGAGCGGGGAAATTAATAATTGTTAGAAATGTTCTGATTTGGACGATTTTTGATGAAACCATGTCAATATTTTTTTGCAAAAATTTTGAAAATATTTTTTCAAAAATTTTGGAAATATTTTTTGACTCACTCGGAGAGAAAGTGTGGCCATGAAATTTTGCGACTGGACGGCGTGGTATGGTCCGGAGTAGACGTTTCCCACGTTGTAGAGCGTGTCCCCCGTGTGGAAACCCCCACTGCCGCCCAGCCCTTTCGTGAGCAGGGGGCGTGTCGGGGGGTTCTCGGGAAGTTGGAAGGTCGCATACGGACATACGTCGTCTCCATAATCTGAAAATTTTGTAGAAAAAAACTTGTTAAATTTGCAATTAAATATGTAATTTCATATGTTTTTCGCACTCGTCGAAGGGTTGTGCATATTTCAAAACAGGAAATATTTCAGAATAATCACGTAATGTTTTTCGCAAATCTGAATATTAGAAAAATTTGCAAATTGTCCCCATCTTCTTAACTTTTTATTCTGTTAGAAATTTTTTTACATGCAACAACCCGAGCTCCCCTTCAAATCCATTTATTCATTACAAATTACATTTGAAATGCAAACTTCTTAATAAATAGATTTCTCAAATTTTCCCAATATCTTGCAAATTTGATAGAAAAGATGGTTAAATTCGTAATTAAATTTGCAATTTTATAGAAAAAATGGTTAAATTCGTAATTAAGTTTGAAATATCGTAATACTTATTTGTAAATAATATTTTTGTACTTTCACAATGCAAGGTTTATTCATATCACGAACTTTTCCAGAATACGTACTTGTGCAATGTTTTCCTTTATAGTTTCGCAAAGTCATATCAAAACATAAAATGCTCGTAAATTTATCACAATAATTATCCAATATTTCGTACGTATTTTGCAAAGCCAAAACCATTTGATGAACCAATATTACAAAAAAACTGCTAATTATTTCCCCTCTTATTAGATTGCAAATCAAATTCGACATGGAAAACTCTTCATAATGTAATTTCTCAAATTTGTAAAATATCTCTCAATTTCACAATATTTGTAAATTTTGCAATATGCTTTGCAAATAATAATAATAATATTATCAATAATGTCAAAAGCTCCAAATCCTCTTATTAGATTTGTCAGCGTGTCTGAAATTTCATTACTTTGATTACAACACGGTATTTCCTTCAAATTTATACTTCATGCACATTGAATTCGAGATGAAAAATTCGTATAAATTAAATTTTCCAAATTTGCCAAATATGTATATCTCCTCATCTTTGGCACTCATCTTCACATGTGCTACTAAAATTTATGGTAAAATTCTGCCTCAGTTCATTCCCATCCTGATAACTAGCAAGTAACACATCTTCATTTAGTTGTCGTCGTTGCAGGAGGAAGTGTGTCGTCGTGTTTGACTTTACGTCGGGCTAAAATGTGGAGGGTGCTGGCAGGGCTAAACTAATAATGACATTTCATTCCGTGCCATTACTTTATTATCAGATTACGCTTTCCTCGCACCCAGCCGAACGTTAGAGGAGGTGAAATTGTAATCGGATTGTCACCATCATCACGTCCGTAACATGGCTACTTTCGCACTCGGCTCACATAAATAACGAGCACAACCTTGCTCCCACTTTCACCTCGAGGTTGCTTTCACTCTCGATCTCGGCAAGCAGAACGGGACGATTTTACTGTATCGTGACTGCACAGTTATTATCGTGTACTTTAATACGTGTAGTTTATGCTGCCTTTATTTACTGGGGAGATAGGAACGTACCGATTTTCAGGAAATTTTTACTAACCGTGGCAAAAAACTGGGTCTGACCTGGATTTAAAATGTGATTTTTAATTTTTTGTTGCAAAATTTTTGTAGGACCATTATTTACGTAATTTGCAAAAAATGTGTCTGAACTTTATGCCGCCTTAATTTCGGGAGAGGAATTTACCGGATTTTCAGGAAGTTTTCACAAACTGGAGACTTTTAGTAAAAAAAATTTAGGGGTTTGTCTGGGCGTTGATGGCTAAAATAAAATATATTAACTTTCATGTTTTTTGCTGCAAAACTTTTGTGAAACCGTTATTTCAAATAGTTTGCAAAAATTAGGCCGACACAGAATTTTGGATGTTGTGAATAGTAATTGTTGTTGCATAATACGCTTAATACTTAAAAGAAGTAAACCTTTTTTTCGCAAAACTTTGTGCGAGTGAGTGTGTGAGTTCAACACCTCGATTTCGAATTTGGGAAAAAATAACGTAGTTAATACACTTGAGATTCCACGCATAAGTTTTAGTGACCGTTGTTTTAATTAATTTATACAAATTAGTCATTTGCAGGATTTTGAATATCGTGAAATGAAGTAATTAAATGTTTTTATTGCAAAAATTTGTTTGTGTGTGACTTCAACACCTGAAATTGGAATTTTGCAAAAAAATAATGTACTTGATAAATTATTAGATAAAATTTATGTTGACGGAAATTGTAATATGGGAACTATACGAAATGTTGTTGCCCTTAATAAAACAAGTAAATCACGTGATGCTTCATGTAATTTCATGAGAATACATGACTATCGTTTTATTTTGGGCTACTTTCATACCACAGTTTGTGACTTTCTCTACCTCACCAGGAACTTGAACTATGGGTTTTGAGTTTGAATTTTTGTGTCTCAACTTTCCCTTTGTCTTCTTCGTTGTTCTAATAACGATTTTGAAATCTTTTCATCTACGTGCATGGGTTTTTACAAAATTAAGATTTTAATGCACCTAAACATCGATAGTTTTTAGGTTTACAAAGTTATAGGAGGTTATAATTTGTTTTTTTTTTCCTCCATGAAAAAAATAAATATAAAATAGAAGTGATAAGTAAAGACTAAATTTTTTCTCAGGTAAGAAAAAAAAATCAAAATTTTAACATCGTAACTTCAACGCCTGTATTTGGAATTTTTGGAAAAAACAAGTTACTTCATACATTTAAGATAAAATGGTTCAGTTGAGGAAATAACAGATTTGAACAAGAAATGTTGTTACGCTTAATAAAATAAATAAATCACGCGATGCGTCATGTTCATGTAATTTCATGAGAATACATGACTTTCGCTCTACTTTCTCTCACATTGGCCTACATTCATACCAAAGTTTGTGGCTTTCTCTACCTCACCGTGATCCTGAAGTACCTATGTATGATGCAGTGAAAGTGAAAGTTGGCACTGGTTTCGGTAAGTTCATATCTCGACGAACTCCACAATTTACAACGTGGTGTCATAAATTTGGTGAAATTTTAAGCGCCAAACAGGAGGAATAATGGATGTGTTCAGGGTGAAAGTATGTGTAAGGTACATAAAGTGTGGTTGTAATCGTGTTAATAATTCTGCCATGAGAATTAGATGAACTTCGTAAAGTAATGAAATAGAGGAGCATTGCAAACAAAGGGATTTTGTTAGAATGTCAGTTTTCACGATAAAATAAATTTGAAAAAAAATTATTAACCCCCGAGTATTTTTTTTTACTATATTTCGCTGTCCTTCTTCAAAAAAATAGGACCAAATATCATAAATTGCAGTAAAAACCTGAAATTTGAATATAAGTAAATTTCAAGATTTTTTATTGCAAATAGAACTAATTGTCATTTTTTGGGTTGGTTTGGTTCCGATAACTAATTATTTCAATTGTGCAAATATTCAATGTTTGACAATTAAAGGTTATTTAAGACTAACAAGGGACACTCACGACCTGTCGTTTGAGTTCAGGGTACCCACTATGTTTTTTAGAATCTACTAGGACCCCTGATGAAGGATTCATTCATATTTCCGTGTAAAACTCATATTTGGCGCCATGGCGTGGTGCCAAACTTCAAAATTTGCATTTTCGACCAGTTTCAAACCCCCATAACTTTAGCAGTTTATGTCGGATTTTCAAAATTTTATGCTTAAAATGATCACAAAAGTCGAAATTTTTGAGAAAAAAATAAAAATAAAAAATTTCTAATTTTTGAAATATTCTTAGCATTTTTTCGACCCCCATTTATAACTAAATTAAGAAATTTTGCGAAAAGTTAAAAGTGATAATTTTGGAAAAAATTTCATGGAATACGAAAGTTGAACTCCTTGTCATGATTTTTGCCAAATTTTTTTAAAATCCGTCCAGGATTTCAAAAGCTATGGCGGTTTCAAAAATAAAAACATGCAAATTTGGCGAATTTGGCGCCACGCCATGGCGTCAAATATGAGTTTTACACGGAAATACGAATGAATCCTTCACCTGGGGTCCTAGTAGATTCTAAAAAACATAGTGGGTACCCTGGACTCAAACGACAGGTCGTGAGTGTCCCTTGTAAGACTAATGAACACCATCTTTATGATTTGGAGTTCACAAATTTTGTACAATTTTAATTTAGCAATATTTCATTTTCAGTAGTCTCAGAATTATATTGGCAATTTCTTCATATTTTATATTACCTCCTACAAGGAACTTGAAATAAAATAAATTCTGCAAAATATATTAGTATCTTTATTTACTTCATTTTGCTCTTTCCTTCTTCAAATATGTAAATTTCATAAATTCTAGTAAAAACCTGAAGTTTGACGTATTGGATTTAGATAAATATGAATGTAAAGTCAATTTCAAGATTTATTTTTTACAAAATTTGCGAAAAAAATCTTAAAATTTATGAACGGGGTTGAGAAAATTGGTTAGAGAAATTTTTAGGAGAATTGAAAACAATAGAACAATAAAGATATAGCAATTTTGGTAAAATGCTTGCCAGATGATTTAATTCATTCTTGATAATTGTCATTTTTGAGTTAATTTAGTACCGATGATTAATTATTTGAGGTAGTTAAATAATCAAAGTACGACAAGATGACATTGACAGGTATGAAATTCATGAAATTTCTTCGGAGAAGTGTTCGGAAAACAATCAGAGGTAATTAACAAATTATTTAATAATTAATTTGAAATTTTAAAAATTTGATTTGCACAATTTTAATTTTGCGAATTATTTCAAATATATTTTTTTTCAATAGTCTCAAAATTATATTTTCAAAGTTTTCCTTATTTTTCACTTTACCACCTGGGTGGTTTCTGCCTTTGGTGGCGTATTGTGCGGTCAGATCGGGCGGGTACTGGCCCTGAGACCCCTTCACGAGCGTGTAATGCTGATGCGGAGTGGCTGCATCGTACATGATTCCACCCTGATTGTGACCGTAACCTTGACCTTGACCTCCTCCACGGTCAAGATAGGACGTCCCATCGCCAGATCCGGCGTAATTGTGGTCGCCAATCACCGTTTTGGGGTGTGGAATGCCCAAAATTCCTGTCAATAATTTTAAATAAAATCCACAATTGATTTTGACATTAGAAAATAGTTGCATTTTATAAAAAATATGAAACCCTTGTTATAAAATTTTCAAAAATATGGAAATTTTAAGTTAATTAATATATTTAATAGCGTTTACTCGCGCTCTAAAGATTTAGAAGTATGAGAATTTAAAATGTGCGTAATTTTTAGTAGATAAATACTGAAGCTGGGCTCGGATCTGCGATGTCTAAAAAGTCCTGTTTTGGTAGGAATCGAGCGTACACGCGCTGTCACCTACTTTAGCACCGATTCATGTGAAATTTTAAACTTTGACCTAGAGATGCGAAATTTGGCATGCACATGCACCAACATATGCTGCATCATAATGTAACACCAATTTCCGTTCCGTTCGCTATAAATTTTTCAGGAAAAATTAAAAACCAAATGTCACCCCTATTCCACTTGGTTTTTGATTTTTCCTGAAAAATTTATAGCGAACGGAACGGAAATTGGTGTTACATTATGATGCAGCATATGTTGGTGCATGTGCATGCCAAATTTCGCATCTCTAGGTCAAAGTTTAAAATTGGCTATAGTAGGTGAGAGCGCGTGCACGCTAGATTCCCATCAAAACAGGACTTTTTAGACATCGCAGATCCGAGCCCAGCTTCAGTAATCAGTGATAAAATTAGGGAACGCTTAGCCAGTTTTTACGCTATATGTTCGAATTTACGATTTTTTGCTACTTTTTTGCTAAGGAAGAATTCCATCTATATTTAATAAATTTGTACTCAACATTCCCGACATTTCATAAATGACGTTTAACTCGTACGTGTCGCAAATATACAATTTCCTGCGGAAATTCCTGCGCGCATATTTTATTGAAACTTTGAATTTTGCACCAACTTTACACTACTGAAAACTGCAACGTTTTGTTTAACCACTCAATTCCGAATATTTTTACGAACATTGATCTTGTTGCAAGTGTAAATTTTATATAAATGATTTTTGAAATATTTGAAATTTTCAAATTTTGAAATGAATGATTTTTGAAATATATATGTAGATATACTCTGCAGATTTCTCCAGCCGAACCTGTTTCTACAAAAAGTAAATAGTAGTTCTATTTTCGAAGTAGGTGTGGTCTTATCCAGTTTCTGAGACACATACATACAAGCTGACATTGGCCACATTTTTTGCAATTTTGGAAAAATTTAGTTTTTGACCAAAACTCGGCAAAATTTTTATTTTTTGTACTGTCACCAACTTACGTTTTCTCCGGACGTAGCAGAAGAATGAGATGACGGCGGTGACCATGGCGAGTGCGAGGACGGAGGGGAACACGATCAGGAGCGACGTGCTCAGCGTGGACGCCTCGTTTTCTCCCAAAGCATTCTCGCCATCACGACTTTCTCCAATACTTTCTCCCGGGGATTTTCCACCACCTGCGGATCCAAACCACGCCATAAAAATCGTGAAAATTTACATATTTCGATTTTTGTGTAGTTCATTCATATTTCATTTTAATTCTGTTAAGAGAAGCATTAAAGAACGATATATGGTACCCAAAATTGAATCGGGTGGTTATGAAAATTATTGAAGAATGTATCATTTACTAGGAGAAATGTATTCAGCCCGTGGCAACGTGGGATTTATTGTTACCCTCTGGTAACAAATTACTACCAATTGTAGTCACAGAGTAAGTAAATTTACACAATTTAATGGAGTACAAATATATGTACGATTGAAACATTAAATTGTAATTGACAAATTTTAATGCCGAATTTAATTTTGTTTAAAAATTAATTAAACATTACAGGTTTTAGATTCATATATGGTAATTAGTTGGGTATTGATTTCTTAGTACTAAATTTGCTACCGCTTGGTATTAAAATTATCGATACCAGTCCGGAAAAAATTTGCTACCGATACGATGAAAGTTTAATATTGAGATATTCCTACATACACGGTATTACTTACCAAAACTACTTTTATAGAGTCATTTATTAACACCGCTTGGTATTCTTTTAATACTGGATTTCTCAGATAAATTGTGAGGGAAGATTAATTAGTGTACTTTGCTACCATGTAGGAATGTTTTAATAACCTGGGAAGATAATCTAAAATTTCGTGGATAATTATTATTGTTACCCTTCCATAATAAATCGCTACCAAGTCGGCATTAAGCTTCTTCTTACATTGTTTAGCTTGAGTAAAATGGAATATTTTTTGTTACCGTGACTGGTGGTGGCCAGTTTGGGAAGTGATCCGGTGAGAAATTCGTATTTGGCCAACGTGTCGCCGGCATGGTTTCCGCCCGTGACGCGAATGTCGTACCGCGTGTTGGCGTGAAGTCCCGTCAACGTGTACGACTTGGCAGAACCCTGGCAAAAAAATATTAACTGATAAGTAAATTATTGGCCAAAATACAGGTGACCAAAATAGTCTGTTCCTGATTATTGACAGTCAATCATCACATCACAGGAGGTAATTTCATAAATCACAATTTTTCGCACTGACAAAATAGGTAATTTGATTGATTCAGATACAAAAAACATGTCCAACTTAACATCTGGGGCGTAATTGTAAACAAAACCGAATTCGTTGAAATTGTAAACCGGCGTTGAACCAGAAAATTTGTGAATAATTTCGGTATAACAAGCAATAAATTGCAAACTTCATTTTGTGCGTGGAAAGAATTTCTTAAAATTGATTTGGAAAATTTCGCACATATGTATGCTGAAGTGTAAAATATGTCTTCATCTGTAAACGTACATACATATTTATTCGTAGCAAATAATATTTCGCAATACTTTTTTACAGAAACTATCTTTAGGAAACGAATGCGTGCAGATTTATTTATGCTAACGACTTTTTTTGGCAATTGCGAAAGAGTTTTGTGTACAGAAAAATATACAACTGTGCAAAAAAATTACGAATTTATTTATGTGCGAACTTACATTAAGCTCGGCTGGAATTCGCATCCAGATTTTTTCCTGGGACTGTTTGTACTCGATCATGAATCTGAGAATGGGGCAGCCCACGTCCTTCCAGAGGTCCAAACGCACCACGATTGTCGAGTGGTTCGACAGAAGGGCTTCCTCCTTCTTGGGCGAAATTGGGACTGGAAATTTTACAGAATTTTAAGAAATTAAATATGAAAATGTTAAAATGGCCTTTTTAAAGGAACTAAATTATGAAAAAATTATCAACATGTCCAAAATAAGTTGGTTATAAAATAAATACCAACCGAGTCAAAATTGCGAAGTTGCAGAAAACTCGGTTAATTTTTTTTTGAAGAAATTCAATTCTGTCATGATGTATACTTTAATTTCGAATAACATAATTAATATATCACCTAAAAGGACAGAATTTCAATGTATTTGCAACTGAAGAGCTCCATTGTTTCAGAAATTATTTGTAACAAGGTTTATGTAAGTTTTTAGATTTGGCTTTATTTTTTTCGAACAATCGTTGAAAAAGTTTGGATTAAGAAATAGACGAAATATTTCAAAATATCGTGTTTATGATAATGTAAAAACATTTTAAAAATATTTGAAATGCTGTGTTGATCAAAGTACCAAGTTTTCTAATCAAATAGTCGAAAACAAATAAGTATATTTACAAATTCTGCATATTTAAGTTATGAACAGATGTATTTTCTACTTATTTGCGAAATTTTGAGTGCCATATTTTGAAAAACTGCCTTGTACATATCTTTAAAATATATGTGCCGAAATATTTCCAAAATACCGTGTTAATCATATGCAGCGTAAAAATTGGAAATTCATTGGTTATCATGCCACAAAGTTTTTCTAATTAAACCGTCGAAAATAAATATTTGCAAATTTTGAATATTTAAAGTATCAACAGATTCTTTGGTTATATTGGTAAATCATTTGCAAAGTTTTAAGTTTTCAAAAACTATATTTCATAATTTTCCTCACCACTGCCTTTCGTGCTGCGGGTCAAAATATCTGAGGCCGGACCGGAGCCGATTTTGTTGACGGCGGTGATGTAGAGTTGGTAGGTGGACCCGCAGAGGAGCGGCTGCAGCGTGTGCCCCGTCGCACGTGGACCAACCTCCACCTCCTCCCAGTCGCCCCCGTCACGACGGTAGCTCAACAAATAACCTACGGGGAAAACAAGCTTTTGTTTAGGAACACAATTAAGTAATATGCAAAATCATCAATTTGCAAAAACTGTACGCGAAATTAGAAAAAGTTTGAAAACTACTAATAAATACATTTTGTAAGATTTGGAGGATTCGCAGAAAAATAAAACATTTTTTAGATGGATAACTTTCCAACATTTCAACACGTTTTGTTTGCAAAAAATTCACCAATTGTGACACATCATCATTTTATCTCTATTTTATCTGAAATAGTGGAAAGAATATAAATTAAATAATGATGTGCAAATTTTACAGAATTTTTGTGTGTACATTTAAAAAATGTCGTGGTAAAATTCGCACAAAAATTAAACTTTATTTCCAACGGTAACCAAGACTTTTGACCAGTTTAGCAGATTTAGTTGCAAACAATTTCACACATTGTAGCAAATGACCCCTCGATCTAATTTTAGTTTTAATAGTGCAAGAAACATAAATTAGAAGGCCATGATTTTAATTTACTAGCGTATAAGCCCGTCTCCGCCGGGCAAGAATTGATTTAATACTTGAAATTCCACTAATTATATTTTTTAGATGCTTACTAAAGGAAAGTATTTGTCGCCAACGGAAGGAAATCAAGGAACACTAAAGTGAAAATTCAAAAAGATCCTAAAATAATTTTAATTTTAATTTTCGCGCCATTCGAAACTTAACTTTCTCCACTTTCACTTCCGTGGCAGACAGACATTTCCATCTTATGATATAAATAGAATTTTTTGTCTATGCAAAATTTTTTCAATTTTTAAAAATGTCCGCATCTAACCTTTGACCTGACTCCCGCCCGAGTGTGGTGTTGACCAGACGACCTTTAAGGACGTGTAGCCGACCTCGATGACTTGGAGGATGGGGGCTCCCGGTGGGGTTTGCACTTTCACCGCGTAAACCACGCTCTCGCTCCCGTGCGCGTTGGTGGCTGTGCAGGTGTAATTTCCAACGTCTTCCACTCCAACGTCTTTCACGACCAGTTTCGTATTTCCACCTGGACTCGGTTGTACCTTTGGTAATTTAATCGATCGTTAAAACATGGGTTAAAATCCGTTACATATTTTTCTTGTAAACCTCTAAAAATTAGTTGTATACATAATTTACTATCGAGTATTTTTTTTAGATGACACCACTTTTTAACTAAACGCACCTTACAAATTTTACGATTATGCGTGTAAGTAAACAGTGAGGTGATTCATGTAAGTAAGATTGTAAACTCTTTAAACTTTTACAAAATGTTAACAAATATTTCGAAGGAAAATTAGATTACAAATATCTATTCAACTTGAGTGAGTGATTACAAAATAATATTTCATGTCATGCCTTGACTTCAACTCGCATTTATTTTTTATTTAATACTACTCAATATTTCTGAAAATGTTAAAAATATATGTTCCCATAAATTTGTATTTATGTATAATAACACAGAATTTTTATAATTTTGGAAACTATTTAAGACAAGTAAATTTAGAACTAGGATTTTCCATTAAATTTATTTACCTACAAAATGAGAAGAAATAACGCCGAAAGTCATAATTGGTTAAATTTGAAATTCAATAAGGAATAATAAATCACATCAGACGGATCGATTCTTCGAACTCTATTATACGCTTAGGTTTGTAATCTCATAAACCCTTCTAAACGATGAAGGCTATCAAATTTTAATTTGCAGAAATAAAATCTGCAAAAAAAAATTTGTGAAATTTATACATGCCCAATTGCTGCAGGATAATGCGGCTGGGCTGGGTGAATCCTATAGTTTTTTTAATTTCTGCAAATTTTTTTCCAAATCTTACAAAAATTCGCAAGTTGTACTCAATATGCGAAAGGTTGGTGTGAGTGGGCTCAGCGTAAAAAACTAATTTTGTTAACATTTTAGCAATCTATAATCACTTTCATTCATTTATCGACTTTTAATCGTTATGTGTTGATCATTTCACAATAAAGTATGAAGTGTCGTGTCATTTTGCGGTACGTCACGTACTCTTGTTTTTTTGGCTATAAAATCTCGCGGTAAAAAGGTTTCCACCTGGCCCACACAGTTCGCACCCAATTCCATTCAAAACCCTATGTCTAAAGTTTTAAGTTGCCATAAGCTTTGAATGGAATTGGGTGCGAACTGTATGGGCCAGGTGGAAACCTTTTTACCGCGAGATTTTATAGCCAAAAAAACAAGAGTAGTCAGCAAACTTATAAAAAGTGATGAGTGGATGACAAACGCTTTACTTTCACAATAAAAATTCCGACGTGTCCTAAAACCGGGAGAGGATGAGAGCTCAGCAATTCATCCAAAAATCCACTTACTTTCACTTTGAAGGAATACCGTTGTGATGATGAGCATCATCCGGCAGCCTTCTCTTCGTCATCATCATCATCAACTTCCTTCCGCTTTCTCTTTAAAAAATATATTTCATGCTGCTGTTCAACCCATCAAAATCGGATCCGGGGAAAATATGATGGTAGAAAGTGAATGATTTGCCGGGGGAGAAAGTAAAGTGCGTCCGATGGGTGTAGTCAAGTCAAACTTTGCAACAAATTATGGTGAATTTCGACTTCAACGGCGAATAACATATTTTGGAAGGTTTTTTAGATGAAACCAATTTTGTAAGGTGTATCGAAGAATTTATTTACAATTAGATGGCAATGATGAAATTTTGTATCAAATTTTATCCTGTCGTTTTCGAAAATTATGGAACTTACAGAATGCGTACAATACGCATATTTAAGCCAAAATTGGGAAATCACAGGGTGACGTTTTTTATTCCTGCGAGACTTCAATGACAACCAATATATTTTGACATTTTTTTTTAAATACAATTAATTGTTTGGGGTGGGTTCAATTTCAGTTTCGTTGGGTTTTGAAGAGATTTTGTATCGAATTTTCATTTCGAATTTATCCTTGGTTTTTTTTTCAAAAATTATTTAATGGAGAAAGTGCGTATAGTGGGTGCTTTCAAGAAAAAGTTAAGAAATGATTGTAAAAATTGTAAATATCATTTCGCTTAATTTTTTCCCCGTTAAACTGTGAGACTTCAACGGGAACTAATGCATTTTGAAGTTTTTTTATACCATTAAATTTTTGGAGGTTTATGAGTGTCTTGAGTTTGGATGGTGATGGTGAAGAAATTAGGAATCGAATTTTCTCGTCCAAATTTTATCCTGAAAATTATGAATGTAATAAAAATGAGGCAATTCACACAGTCCACTCAATAATATCATTGTGAAATTCGTAAGTTTCGTAAAAATAATTTTACAAACTTGTACAAAATAAAGAGACGTCCTTGATCGGAGAAAATTTGCAAAATTTTCTCAGAAATATTTGTAAAATTTTGTAAGTTTACGGAATTTACAAGACCAGCCTTGAAATAAACATTTGACGTGAGTATGACCGAAATTTATGCAATAATGCGTGCCCATCCTGCACGAATTTGAGTTTTTAGACGATCTTTCTCAACTTTGACTTGATTGTTGTGCTCTTTTTGTTCGCTAAATCCGCACTTTTGTTGATACGTCCGTCACACAAAAAAGAGTCAAAGGTTCCTAAAAAGGATGGGAAAGTGAGAGGAAGTCGGGAGAGGAAGACGCTATAAATCAGAAAATAGAGGAAAAAACGACGGGACAAAAAAGGATGATAAATCATACAGCGTAGATTTTGTGATGAGAATAATACCAACTTTTTTTCATGCGGGTTATGTCACTCAACAATCAAAATCATGTATAATAAAATAAACTGGATTTTTACCATGTTTTTTAAATAAATGTAATTTATTGCGAGTACAAGAGTATGCAAAGAATACATCGTAAAATTGTAATTTTTGTTGTAATTTATGTATTTGTGATCCCCCCCCACAAAAAATAGTGTCTTAAATGGTCAATTGTTGCCTCAACTTCAGTATGCAATAAATGATCAATTCACAAGAATTTCTAGGTCGGAGGAGGAATCTTTAACTTTTCACTTATAATATGGTAAATCAGTATTATTTAACCTGGGCGTCATAATCTTCCAAAAATTTAGATTTTGCACTGCAGAAACACTTTCACAAATGTTACGCGGTCGTACTTCACTCCTTGCATAATTTAGTTATAACATTGGCGCAAGTTACAATAACCACGTTAAGCGCCTAATTTAATTTGCATATCGACCCTTTATCCTCTCTACAGAAACATTCAAAATAAATTTAAATTTCGAAATTTCATTTTTTTTACTCACCTCTCGCTTCCCGTTTCCCCCGTGGATTTCCCCACCGCCGTTAAAGCTCCACTCCACCGTGGGTTCCGGCACGCCCACCGCGACGCAATCCAGTCCCAGCTCTTTCTTCCACGGGATTTCCACCGTTCCAGAAAAAGTCGCTATTTTCGCGGAAACTGAAAAACAATTAGGAAATCTTGGGGATAATAAATATTAAAAAATTCCTGAGATATTAAATTCTGCCGGAGTTATGATCAGGGCTGCATTTCACGACCAATTTCTCATGAAAGTAATTACAACCTGGAGACTGGGCCTCTCGTAGATTTAATGGAGTAATAAAGTCGGCCGAGAAAGAGTAATTAGTTCCGAAGAGGAGCAATTATTACGGGGCAAAATGAGCAATTTAGCCCAAAACTTGATTACTTTCTCCGTCTCTGACGAGCTGTGTGCATACACTGTTAAAATCTGGTAGAGTCAGATATACACTCCGTACTGGTATTGATTTGGTTATAAATTCCTACCGGATTGGTAGTAGACTTGTTTCTGTTTCTGAGTAGTAAATTTTTCATTACCACAACATTATTAAACGGTAACTACCTTTATTACCGAATCCAGGAAAGTCATATGTGTATGTACTCCGGCCAGTAATGATTATATACCAGTTTTCTAAGAGTGTATGCATAAAGCTACTTGCAATCTATTTTTTTGGGGTCGAGGCGTCATATTTACCAAGACATCCTAATTTTAATTAATGTAGGTCAAAATTCTCTGGAAATCAATAACATAATTTTTGCACTCTGCCTGTCTGAAGAAGTGCGGATATTTACTTATGTTTTTAGACCGATAAATTTGCCTTGTTGTTGAATGTAGATAAATTTGTTATGGCAGAGTTAATTCAGATCGGGATATTTGTAAAATTGTTAAGTTTATTGGACCCCTTTACACAAAGGTGGTACGATTATGAGGGGAAATGAGGCTACGAATTATTTTTCAGAGATTAATGCTAATTTTGTGAAAGCTTGTATGGTATACTTTATAAAATTTGCACGGTTTAACTTAGTTGCTAAAATTTGAGTAAAGTATTGTCTTTGTTTTGCAAATTTGAATAATTTGTACGCCATTTTTGCACTTTGGGGTTTAATTTATCAACTGGTTTGATAAATTCTAGATGGGGCAACTAGTTTTTGTTTGTCGAATAGGAGTTCACATTGAATAAATGTTGAACAATGCAAAGTTTGCACAGATGCATATGTTGTACACAAAATATCTGAAATTATTGAACCCGTCACCTTGGCTGCAAATTTCGTGAATTGAGTTTGTTTTATAAATTTGAATAAGTTTGAGCTTTAGTATTTCATTTATCTTCAATTTTATAACTTTAAGATTTGGTACGATTGACCTCGAATATGGTGGAAAGTAGTTTATGTTGAGGGTAAATAAATGCTGAGTAAAGTTTACGCAAGAAATTTCGTAAACCAAATATCTGAAATTATATAAATCGTTACCTTTATTGTTTGTGGGGGTGGTGGCGTTGATTCTTTTGGTGGGCGTGCCCTCCCCCACTCGAGTCGTGCAGCTGACCCAAAACTCGTACGTGGAGGCCTCCTTCAGCCCCACCCACTCCACGCGAAGGTCCGGAAACGACACTAACTTCTTTTCCTTAAATTACAAAGTGGTCAGTGTAAATAAGACCTTATAACGTATAATTATTTGCATAATGTGGTCACGTAAATATCTTGTTTTATGTCGGAACTCACTTCGTAAATAGTTTTCGAAATAATCTAGCAACAAATTCGGTAGATTTATGAAACAAATGTCAAATTTTGTTCAAATTTTGAACAAGTTGTGTTGATCTAATTAATGCTCTAGATTTCTGAGATGCAAATTGTTGTAATTAAGTACGCATAGAGAAAGTTTATGATGCCTGCGAATTATGAAATTCTCATCGTGCAGTCTTTAAACTATTTTGAAATTGTATGGAAATGCTGGTCTGAGCTGCCGAGTATCCAGCGGATATGTACTTATCGAAATTTAGTATGCTTCATAGAAGCGACCAAACCACTTATTTTTCACAGATCATATTGACCAAAATAAGTTTGGTACTTGCTACGATTTCGTTATTTCTTTTAAATATTTGGTTAAGTAAATTATAATGCAATTCACGCAGTCTTTCGTAATTTGTAAATTCCGAAAGTTTTGTTAAATAATTTTTACAAACTTTTACAAAATAAAACGACGCCCGTAATCTGAGTAAGTTTACAAAATTTTATAAGTTTACCCAGATCATGGGCGTCTTTTTATTTTGTAAAAGTTGGTAAAATCTTTTACAGAATTTACGGATTTTACAAAGTTACCAAGACCTGCGTGAATTGCCTCGTAAAATTTCTTACCACTTTGGTACCATCGGATATTCTGCTGTAGACGGTGAACTTGACGACTTTTCCGTTGGGGTTTGCCGGAGGAAGCCACGAGACCAGGATGGACCGTCGAGATGACACCACCGCCTTCAAATCCGACGGTGGAGAGGGAACTACGAAGAAAAATAAGGAAAAAACTAAATCGTAAAGTTTTTTTGCAAATTGCGACGCCGATTAAGAATTTATTTATTTATTTGTGAATTTGACAAATAAACAGATATAGTGATTTTGTGCTTGAAGTAATTCATTAATATGAAATAGTTTCGAATTAAATCACAATTTAAACCAATTTATTGTACGTATGTATCTACGTACATACAAAACTTTTCCTTAAACGTTAGTCGAAATTTATTGTATGTATTTCAGTAACCTCTCGTCGAAGTTGAAATTTGCCAAATATTTGCAACCTTTAATGATGCATGAAGAATTTGTGTGGAATATAAATGAAGTTTTGCACGCAGTTTTCCAAAAAACGCAAATATTTACCGTATAAATGAAAGAAGATATTTATCTCTCTTGTTTCACACATCCATCGAAACGTTACAGCTTCAAAAAGATTTTATTACTCTCGATTGAAAACTGTAACGAAATGCAAATATTTAGAATGCGGTTTGACAAGTTGTAAATACACAATTTTCAAAGGCTCAGATATTTTTCGACAGGATGTAACAAAATTCAAATAAAATGGGAATATTTTTCAGAAAATTTTCATCTCGGGAAAATAACCGGGAAACAGTTATTTTGTTAAGTAACCCTTCAAAATATAGTAAATATGCGATTGCTACTTAATTAATTTTTGCACGAATTTGAGAATTGAGTTGAGATTTATGTAATTTGTTTTATTCGGACGCCGTCCATAATAAAATATTGCGCGGATGAAATGTATACAGAATAGATTACGCACCAACCTTAGAAGTTTTTGTGATGAGATAATTAATAACAGTAGGGTGTCCCAACTTTGTAAAAAAATCGCTTTTTCCGCTCACCATTTTTTCGCTCTTTTTTTAAACCGCACTGCGCATGCGATTCCGATCTTTTTTCCGCTTTTTCTGCTTAAAAATAAAATCTACTTTAAGATGATTTTTTCGCTCTTTTTACTACTTTGAGTGAAAAATCAGTCTCTCCGAGACATGTTTAAGGGGACATCACCCGATTTTGATGCCCTATGGAATATATTGTAATAAAAGGTGAGTGCATGGAAAGTGAAGGAGGATTTTACTCCATGGCCCCACCTGCGCCCGCCACACCCCCTGAAAAGCATTGTAACCACTAAAACTACCGCATTCAAACCTTTGCCAAAAATCCTATTTTCATCCAATTTTGGTAATTTTTGGATTTACATGATCTTAGATAGTTGTTTTATCATATCCAACATGAAGCAAATTTAAATTTTAAAAGAAACTCCAAAGTTTCCTGACCACCCATTCTCTGCTCCTGCGTATTCAAGCGATAAAAAATCGGGACAGTCAAGTATTGAGCGAAAAAAGCGGATTTCAGATTTTTTAGCTTTTCGCTTTTTTAGATCTTTTTTACAAACTTGGGAGACCCTAGTATTCTTGTTAGTTAATTAATCAACCGAGCAAATTAATTAGCATAATTTTTGTTAAATTCATAATCTGCAGTACATTAACTTAACGAAGACAAGAAATTTTTTGGGAATTTGTACAATTAAATTTAAACAATATTGAATCAATTTAAATTTTGGAACAAATTATACTAATTAATTGTAAAATTGCATTCTTAATTAATTAATTATATAAATTCATTCTTTTTGGAAATCCAGTTGATTATTCGATTCAAGAGAAGAAATACCTAAGCTTTAATAACGTTACTTCTCCATGAAACTTTATACTGGACGGCCCCCCACTAAAGCAGTTCAGTTTGCAATTTTGAAAATTGGAAATATTAAGTACTTTTTTGAAAAATAAAAATTCTTGTACTCATTTAACGTAGGATATTTTTAATAATTTCTCCGCGCTTAGAATTTATTTTTAAATTATGGATAATAAAGAACACGGCAAAATTTCCTGATTTCGAATTCTGCTCCAATTTCTAATCCCCCACAATTTTAAGAAACTCACCAGCTTTCTCTGGACGTGGATACCATCACTTTAGTGCAATTGGACAGAAGGGATTTGAGCGTGGAATTTTTTCTGCTAGGTTTTCGAGGTTGGGAGAGATTTGATTCGATCATGGTTTGCTTTGATTGCCTGCCTCTCGATCTCCTCCATTTGGTCCGAGATCAAACGCTTCTTGGTCCTCGGGAGGAACGGGCAGGAAGGAAATCGGGACCATCAGAAGTACACATACAGAACATGGGACATTATATGGTTTTTATGGGGCTGGGCAGAAAACACGGGAGCGATTTATTGGGAAACTTGTTAGCAACCATGAAAATTTTCTGGGCAGGTCGATTCAACGAGGCAGCAGTCCTTGGTAACTTTGTAAAATGCGTAAAATTTTTCAAACTGATAAACGTTGCAAATATTTTCGAAGGAAAATTAGCTTAAAAGGTTTTTGCGGACGTATTTACTCAGATTAAAGTTTTTTGAAATATTTTTGTCAAATTTACAAACTTTGAGGATTTAATTAAGCAAGTAGATTCCAAGGTCGCATGTTGGGATCCAGTTGATAAATTTAAATTTACGAACTCCTATCAAATAACGGGACATTGTCGTAATATAATAATCTTACAAATACTTATAAACCGATTATCGTTTGATATTTTTTAGAATTTTATTTAAAAACATTTTCATAAGTTTTACGATGTACGAAATTACACCGACTGGGTAAAATCCTAATTAAATTGAGGGAAAATCTCTTGACAAGATTGCAAATTACTAGTGTGACATTCTTTGACAGTTTGTAAATCAATTTTAAAATCTAACGATTCGAAACTAACGTTTTACGCGAATGGCCAGCCGCAATATTACCCATCTTTTTTTAAATTATTTAATTCTGAAAGTTTATACATTCCACAAGTGTCGTCCAAATTAAATATTTTAATTTACGAAAATAAAAATACTCCAAATATTTTCGAAATTTTATTTTGATCCGATTAAATCAGATTGCTGAAATCCACTAAACTATGTATAAGTTTTGCCGCATTTTATTTTCAAAATATGTACAGAGTCGATCTCGATCCCTGTAGTAAGTTGGCAATAAATACATTTATTGCTTACAAAGTTACAAAATTGACATGAATACATGAAGTTTTAAAGGATAAAAAGACGCCCTTGATCTGAGTAAGTGTGCCAAGATTTGAATGCTAATTGGCCTTAAAAATATTTGTAAGTATGTGAAAGTTTGTGAAAGTTTAAGTAATTTCCGGATTTTACAAAGTCGCTATGGACTACGTGAATTGCTTCAAGTTCAATTTTTTGCGGATGTATTTTATGCACATCCCTCGAATCAAGGAGGCCAAAGGAAAGTAAGGAAAGTAAGGAAAGCGAGCCTCATGCCCAATTTGAATTACGTAACTGCATCCTGTATATCAATCTTGGTCGGAGAAAGTAATGGGGTAAAAATTGGCAATAAAAACTGTTTACCAACGATAAAATTGGCTCCCTGCAAATTCCGTTTTTGCGATTTACCATCTCTTTAAAGATTGAGACCTGGAGATAATGTCGTAACTCAGAAATAGCTGAGTTTCTTGCACATTTTTTTGCAGAATATTATATGTAACTTTATTTTTTACTAATGTTCATAACACGCGGCTTAAGATTTGCATCCTTGTTTAAATTTTACTTCAGAACTTGAAAGGAGTAGAAACTTTGCGAAAATTTTGATGTTTCTTTTCAATACAAATTTTATGCATGACATATCATATTTACAACTTTTAAATATTTAAAGGAATTGCATATTCGCAACTTGCAATTTTTGCAAAGACTTGTATGTACCCCGTCTCAAAAATTGAGTACTTTGTTTAAATGAAATTTCAAAATTTGGAAGGAATAGAACTTTCTTCGTGACATTTTTTTTTAGGTTTTTAGGTTCTTTAAATACAAGTTTTAGGTATGCACAGAATGTTATATTATTTCGAAATTCTTAGAAACGGCATATTTGCATTTTTTGCAAGCGTACTGTTTCGCAATTCTTGATTTTGTTCTTTATATAAAAAACCAATTTAACAAGTGAAAACTATTTAGGTTTAGGGAGTAAATGTCTATTTGGGTAAAAATTGGCAACAAATATCTCCATGGAACGCCCCCGGCGCGTGGAGTGGGGACCAAAATAAATAAAGTTACCACCACATTCACAGATTGAATTGCAAGGAAAAAAGTGGAACTTGGCACAAATAGGAAAATCCATTTTTTTATTGCGATGATGAGGAGAGATTGACCAAGTTTATTTTTGCATGCAAAATTTCCTTTAGGACACTATTTTTGCAAATATTTGATTTCGTAGTAGTTTTTTTCTGTTGTTTTTCGTGACAATCAGATCATACCTTAAATATATGAAAAGGTTAGTTACCATTGTCAATGCAAACTTTTGGCGAAGAATTTACTCAAATCAAACAATTAATATTTTATTGGAGGTTACTATATTTTATATCTTTCGTAGAATTTGCGATGATGACGAGAAATGAATCTAGTTAATTTTTTATGGAAAATTCCTTGGGGCACAATTTTGCAATATTTGATTTCGTAGCAGCGGTTTTTTATGTTCCCCTCGCCTATGCAGGCGCGCATTAGAACATGAAATCTAAAATATTTAAAACTATACTTAATATTTTCAATCTAAACTTTTGGCGTAGAATTTACTCAAATAAACAAATAATATTTTATATCACGTTGAGAGCTTGATATCTTCTCAAAACTTGCAGCGAAGTTAGTTCCTATTCAATTCGTATTTTTTTGTGCCGAATAATTCCTTAAAATGTCAAATTTAGGGGAACACAGGGGAACATTACGTAAATAAGCGTAAAAATAATCCAACGAGCAGTTACAATTTGTAACGACAGAGGCAAATAATTCGCCTCTAATAATTAACCAAATATATTTGGAAATGTCAGAATTTTCGACGGTTTCATCGTTTTTTATGAATTTTGAATTGCGTTTAACAGGATAAGGACTGGCCTCTACCTGTTTTCCCACCTATGTTTGTTTATTCGTATTCTCAAAGTTTGTGTATTTCACTAAAATCGTACAAATTATGCAAAATATTTTAATTAACATGTAAAGTCCAACAATTTCCAAAATTTTATTTTGATCCAATTCAATCAAACTTTTGAAACTTAGTAAATTCTACCTAACCATTTCATACTAAAAACGCATCGATGCTCTTGATCTCCTCCTTTTATTTCGTAAAAATTTGTAATATTACATATTTAACAAAATTTCTGGATGTTACAAGGTAACCCAGGAATGAGAGAATATTTTTTTCAAAGTTATGCAATTTTCAATCTTGCAACTTCAATTTAAACATTGCGAACTAGTAAATATTTTTTTAATAGAACTGCTGCCAATCTTACCGTCCTCGTCCGTCCTGCACAATAGCGGGGTTGAGACGGCCCCATCCCCGACGACGGTGAATCCTCGCACGGTGACGGAATAATTGGTCCATTTTCGTAACCCATGCAAAACGAGGTCTCTCTCCGTCGTCACTTTGGTCTCAATTCCGTCCCCCGATTCGGCCTCGCTGCCCGGCCCCTCGTCCTGCCCTCCGACGACGAGGACGTCCACTTTGTAGCCTTGTACGACCCCGTGACGCGCCTCGAGCGGGGGTGGTTCCCAGGTCAACGCCAAACTATGTGGGGACGTGGACCTGCACTCAAATTTCTCTGGAGGCTGGGTTGGCACTGAAAAAATTGAAAGTTATTTTGTTGCAATTTTTTTGGGGAGCGTCCATAAATCACGTGATCGATTTTTGGACAATTTTGACCACCTCCCCCCCCTTGGTGACCGGTGGTGATAATTTCTCTACCCCACCCCCCACCGGTCACGTGACAGGATATGATGCTCAAATTAAATCTTGTTGTCCGGAATAACAATATTTTTTAAATCATTAATCACATTCGAGCTACACTACACACATGTGTAAATAACTATTTAATACGCCAGTCAGACATAAGAATTTAAGTCGAAGCAGGTTTCTAAATATGCAAAATGAAAATGAAATTTATATAACGTGCGTGTGGTATGACAAGAGAGTTTAATATAACTCTCATGACATTTATTGGCATATACAAAAGTTAGAAAAACTTTACTCAAGTCACGTGACATCTGACCATCTACCCCCCCCCCCGTGATAATTGGTGACAAATTTCAGACCCCCTCCCCCCGTCTAATCGATCACGTGATTTATGGAGGCTCCCTTGGAAACTTAAAACTTACGTTGAATAATTTTTTAGCAATAGTTTTACGCCAAAATTGAGAAACTACTAAATCACGTAGGTCTAAAATAAATTTCAAAGGTATGTATGAATGGCCAGTGACATAATTTAGTAATTAGTTTTTGGCGAATTTAATTCTGAATTGTTTATATTGAGACAATTCACGCAATCATTGGGAACTTTTAAAAACACGTACGTTTAAAAAAGTACAAACTTTTAAACGCTCTTGATCTGAGCAAGTTCACAAAAGTTTGTAAGCTAATTTCCCTTAGAAATATTTGTAAAATGTAGTAAAAGTTCGTAACTTTGTAGAATTTACGGAGTTTACAATGTTACAAAGCACTGCGTGAATTTCCTCACCAACTACTCGTAATCTCAGCGCAGTCTTGATCATTGATCACCACATGGTTATTAAAAGTGTAGACTATGCAGACTTGGTAATTACAAGTGGACATGGAATTATTACAAGTTCATGATATCCGATGCTTCACGTGCTAACACCTTTCGCTCTCAACTTTCCAACCAACTTTGTCTTTACCTAATTCAAATCGGGTGAAAGTGAAAACCTAAACTTCAAGTTTATAGCTACATATAGTTCAACACCAAAATTGTGAAACTATTAACTTATCACGTTTGTCAAATAAAATTATGCAGGTCACAAGTCGATAATTGCATGTTTGTCCCCCAATAGTGCTAATATTTTGTAACCGATATTATGTTAAGCTTGTTGCCCATTTGTAAAAAAATTTCAGTATGGGATTCTCTAGTATATAAAAGGTTTTCTTGCAGATCCATACAATTCAATAATTAGTAATCTTAGGGAGCGTTCATAAATCACGTGATCGATTAGAGGGGGGAGGGGGTCTGAAATTTGTCACCAATTATCACGAGGGGGGGTAGATGGTCAGATGTCACATGACATCTGACAAGTTTCTTTTCAACTTTTGTATATGCCAATAAATGTCATGAGAGTTATATATAAACTCTCTTGGCATACCACACGCACGTTATATAAATTTGATTTTCATTTTGCATATTTTAAAACTTGCTTCGACTTAAACTCTTGTGTCTGACTGGCGTATTAAATAGTTATTTACACATGTGTGTAATGTAGCTCTAATTTGATTAATGATTTAAAAATATTGTTATTCCGGACAACATGATTTAATTTGAGCATCATCTCCTGTCACGTGACCGGTGGGGGGGGGGGTAGCGAAATTATCACCACCGATCACCAAGGGAGGGGAGGGGGTCAAAATTGTCCAAAAATCGATCACGTGATTTATGGACGCTCCCTTAGCACAATCTCGAATTTTAATCCCCAAATTATTATTTAGAGTGTCGACCATGCAGGTGTGAACATGTAATTATTACAAATTCATGACATCCGATCCATCACGTGCTAACACCTTTCACTCTCAACTTTCCAGGCAACTTTGCCTCTAATTCAAATCGGGTGAAAGTGCTGGCCAGGTGTCAGCCCCAATTTAATTCCGTACTCAGCAACTCCTCCCACGCTAATCTGCATATTTACATGGGGGCCCGACATCAAACAAGTGATCGATGTTAGTACAGATGGGAAATATGCCTCAACCTCGCAAAAATTCGGCACATTCTTTACGCACGTTCCATGAAATAAGTACTTCTTCTCATGGATCCATTTTACTCTCAAAATGAATGATTTATGCGAGAACTACACCATTCTAAGAGTGTTTTAAGCACGATTTTTACACGTTTTTAACAAAATTTTAGTTGATTTCGAATTAGTTCAATTACTCTACATCTTCTATATGAACGTTCAATGCAGAGTTTATAAAACATAGAGGATAAATAAGCGTTGGTAATAATTTAATTTAATGTCATGCTAAATTTATAACTGTGACGCCATCACAGTAAAATTGTAAATTGCATAAATTGAAACTAGTTACGCAGATTAGTGGTAGAACGGTCCCGTACAACGGTTATTAAGGGGTGAAAACCCCTTTATGGAAATGTCTTGTCTGTCCGTCTGTCTGTCCGTCCGTCCGTCTGTCCGTCTGTATCCACGATAACTTTAGAATGGTTTCGTATTTCGGCATGCGGTTTTCGTCAACGTGTTTCTAATTTTTGAAGTATGGATGAGTTCGAAGATGGGTGTTGTAGGTCGTAAGGTCACGGCGCCACGGTGATGAAGCCAACGGTCAAAGGTGTCGAATTTTTCGTTTCCACCGTTTTAGACGTATTTTTGGATGAGGATTTCAGAAATCGCCATCATTTCGACGTGCGATCACCGTGTGACCGTGTAGACGACGCCAAAGTCGAAAATTGTCGAATTTTTTGTCGCCACCGTTTTAGACGTATTTTTTAGCGGGGATTTCAGAAATCGCCATCATTTCGACGTGCGACGACTCCATGACCGTGTGGGAGGTGTCGAATGTCGAAAAAATGACTTTTGTCATGTGGTGTGTCTATTGAAAGGTATTGTCGTGTACGTTTGAATTACGGTGGGGTGTCAAAACGGGGCAAATTGAGACGTGGGGTAATGTGAGACAACGACGGGAAAGTGCTGAAAGACGCTGTGGGCGTGCCACAAAGACAATTCCGTGTGTTTTCACCCCTTTGCTACATTTCGTTTGCAACGGTTTATTGATTTTGAAGAGTATTTAGCAAAGAATTGTGTTTATATTATTTTACTAAACCTTTAGTCAAACAATTTGTAAAGGTTACACAGTTTTGAATCACCAAAAACCGAGTAAACTTGAAATTGTAAAATTTCCGACAGAATTTATTAAATTTATCGTTTTTAAATAATTAAAAAAATATGTACAAAGAGGCAATTCACGAAGTGAATAGTAACTTTGTAAAATAGGAAACTTCGTAAAATAATTTTACAAACTTTTCCAAAATAGAAAGACGCCAAGGAGCTGAATATGTTTACGAAAATTTTACTGGAAAATGTTTAAAATTTTTTAATAAGTGTTAATAGTTTACGGATTTTACAAAGTTGAAAGGCTTGTGTGAATTGCACAAAAGTTTATTTGAATATTTTGGCTCACCGTCCTGGAGCGTGGTGGCGACGGTGGGGCTGCTCGAGGGTCCGGCACCCTTCGCATTGAAGGCCTGCACAACGATGGCATATCGCGTAAACTTTCGTAAATTGTCAATCGTCGTTTCACCCCCAAAGTCCTGGCCAACCTGAAAATAAAGTAAAGTACGCGAGATATTTAATACAAAAACTTGCTTTTTTAACGGGTAATTTCAAAGATTTGCTGAAAAATTTTCCTAATAAATACTACAACATAAAATAAGGAAGTTTAATTAAAGTTTTACAAGAAATAAGAGATTTGGTAAATATATCTTCTTTTTGTAACTCACTCGAATATTTACAGCCACCTAAATTTACCAAGGTTTACACAGGTTACGAAGAAATATCTAGCTAAAAATCTATATTTAAAAAAAATGATGTACATCAATGTTACAAAACTTTTAAAAGTTTCCTGCGTTGCAAAATCCGAATGAACCGGAAGAAAATACATTTTGAAAATTTTGCTATAAATATACAAAGGGTGTAATTTTTATTTAAAATATTTGTACAACTTTGACGAGTTAAGTTAAAATTTGAGAATTTCAACGATTAAATTGAAAAATAGGTGGGTGGTACTGGATCATCATTTCTTACTAAAAACGGTCAAACATTGACATGATTCAAAAAACAAAGTTGAAACAAACAAAAACAAAATAAAGTTGACAAATTTCTCACAAAATTGCTCGAAATCTATCTCCATTTTCTTTAAAAAAACTCCAATTTCAACAACAAATTTTGTAAATCTTCCAATTTGTTCAACTGAAAAGTCGACTATCGTAAAAATATGTACGCAATCCTGCCAAAAAAGAATACCTTCTGTCACCCATTTTCGGCTTTCTCCTTTAAAAATAGTCATCCGCGTACTTTCTCTCAAAGTCTCGATTCTCTTCACCTCATTCATTCACATTCCATTCATAACCATTCACGTCACGAGAGCTTTGTCAAATAAGAATGTCACGCCGTCTCATAATCACCACAAAGAGGATATTAATTTACGAAAAATATGTATTTAATATGTACGAAAAACGCCAAGAAATTACGTTTACGAAATAACATTTACGAAACAATCATAAAAATAAGAATTTTCAAATAATTTGTGCTTTCAAATATAATGCTCTGTATTTTTGTGGTTCAATTTCTTTCAGCAAGAACTTTTGTCTCACATAGGTATATTTACAAAATATATGTATGTATATATTTTTGAAAAAAATGGGGAAAAGGTTTCCGTATTTTTTAAATAATAATATAATATTTATATGTCTGAAAACCAATGAATATGCAACAATATGTGCAGATATTTAGAAATTTTATCTATACGAGTTAACGGATATGCCCACAAAGTTTTGCCGTCGGTAGTCACCAAATGAAAATTTGAAAATAAATACATATCCGCCCTCTGATCATCACTTAACTTGCATCGCACAGCATTACACACAATGTTCTCCTCCTGAGCGTCATGACTTTTTCACTTTCACTCTCCACCAAAAACAGAGAAAGTGAACAAACGAGGGAGAAAGTGGATCCCTTCGCGGAGACCCGTTAAACGATTTAATGCTTTCATTTGGCCCGTGAAAGGGATCTGCGGCCCAAGAAAAAGTTCCGGTTAAAACGAGAAAAATGTCGAAATTTGGGTTTTAACGGTTTCGTTTGTGATTGTGATTGACATTGAGAAAATATATAGTTTTTTCCCGATACGCATTTTTAATTAGAGATCAGTTCAAATTTTGACGCCACTTAAAGAATAGATAACGTATATTTAAAATATGATATTTTGGGCAATACAAATTGAGTAAATAAATAGCCTGACCTTTCGAAATTGCTGTTTTTTAAGAATCTTAAATTTTGCTTAGCCCTGTGGTTTTTTAAAACTTACAATTACAAAGATTTCAAACATTCCATTTTATGAAAAATCAAGCAAACTTTTAAATTTTCGAATTTCCGTCGAGTTACATGGCTATTAAGGCTGATGAGTTTAGTTGAGAAATATTTTTGACATTCTGTAATGCAGAAAACTCGAATTAACACGAATTAAAAAATGGGTCGGCTTATCTTTCCCTGAATCAATTAAAATTAGCACGTGAAATACATTACTATGTATTAGAAAGCTAAATAAAGAGATCAGTTATGATCACTGACTGGTAAACTGAGGCAGAAATATCGGGAACTCTGCGATGATCAGTAGAACAATGTTTGATAAAAATTTGTTTTAAAATTTCTGTTAACATTTAGTGATAAAAAGTTGAGAGATTTTTTTTGCTTGGAAAAATCCTTGAAAGATGTGAAGTAACTTCAAACTAGTTTTGATGGCTTTGAAATTTTGAAACCATTGATATTCAGTCATTGGTGAGCATATATTAAATTTTGGGAGCTTTTCTCCATTGCAAATTGTGCTAAATTATGTCATATTTTTGTTCAAAATAATGGTTTAGCTCATCTGCTCAACGAGTACATTTAGCGACTACTTTATTTAAGATCAAGTCATGTCGTATATAAGCAAGTACAATTAATGCATTCATAATGCATGCATAACCTAGCAGGTTAATAAACTGATGCAAATCCACCCATAATAGTTGGTGGTCTAATATTTGATGCTATGCACATAATTGACATACATCATTGGCAGATCATATCATGGTTATTTTTAACAATTTTCCGTATAAGTGGAAATTGCTGTGATATTTTCAATAAATTTGGTGTATCTCAGGCACCGATACTTGATCTATTTAAACACATTAGACGTTTATAAGATCTATAAAAATATCAGAACAGACGTGCCACTAACAATTCGTAAATATCCTCTTCCTAATTTATCTTTTTGTGCAATTATATTTTTATTCAGCTTTTGCCTATGTATTTAGGATACTTTTGCTCGTAAGCAAAAATTACGTCTCAAAAACAATTGGAAACATTTTATTTGTCAATAATTTCATGTACCTACTTATTTTCGCGACAATTGTATGTATATGTAAATTATGGACATATCGCCAAATTCATAGTGACATCATATTTAGCGAACAGCTTGCGAAATAATCTTGCAAAATAAAACCATACTCGATTTCTGGGCAAATTTGGAAAGAAACAGACATATTTTTTTACGAAAAAAGAGTCTCAACTTCGCAAATATTGCAAACTTTTGTAAGTTGATTTGGTAAGATCCTTATATTTTCCTATGCAAATTAACTTCTACTAACCTTCAAGGTCCACAAAATTACAAATTGCAAGTAGGTATTTAAATCTCATACCTCCACCGTTTTGAAGTGGTATCCATGCAGGTCGGCCAAATTGCCGTGTAAATGAGAACGTAACAAGCTCCTCCCACTTTCTCCCGTCATGGTTCCACCCTCATTTCCATCCTCCTGTGAGAGCAGCACGGGGTGATCCGCCAGTGCGAGGGAGAGTTCTCGGTAGCCGAGATAGTAGCCTGAAATCTGCCCGTGCCAGAGCGCCCTTTCCGGCGGGGCCCAACGGACCCTCAGTCTCGTCGAGGAATCCGCTTCCGCCACGATTTCGATGGGCGGGCCTTCGGGGGCTTCCTCGGTCGTCGTGATCTGCACGACTTCCGAGGGCGGGCTGAAGCCGACCCCGTTTTGGGCGAGGACGCGGAGATGATAAGTCGACGAAGGGGTTAGGCCTTCGACCAGCGCGGTGGATTGGGTGGCGGGAACGGCAAGTTCTTCGACTTCGGCTTCTGTCCAGGTTTCTAGAATGAAGGAAATATGTATAGGATTTGTTTTAGGCGGGAATTTTATTTAAGGTCAAATTAGGAGTTTATTGATATTTACATTCCAAATAGGATGGTAACAAAATCGTTTAATCACTACGAGGCTTTACCAAAGCAAACAAAGATTTATCGCGGAATGGTATCATAAATTTCAGAATAACGCAAATTTGACGTTTTCCGATGGTTAGAAATTTTGACAATTTCGAGGCACCCGAAAATTATTGTTACAAGAATAGTAACAAGTGACAAAAATTCATTCGCAGAATTGTACCATTAATTTGTAAGAAACTCAAATTTGACATTTCCCGAGTAGAAATTGGTAACAACTTTTAATCTCTCGGAAACTAGTGTAACTAGTTTGTCAATACACGGTGACGATTTTATTACCAAGTTATGTATGTAAATGTACCCATTTTTCACTTTTGAACCTTAGTATGTCATTTTTCTCCAAAAGAATCTAAAATATTTATGTCGACTTGTTATTCTACCAATTCTAGCAAAATTATTTCTTGTGTTTTATTCAACTGCCAACAGCAAATTCATTCCATGACACGCCTCATTTGCATACTACGCTCATTAAAAACCCAACTGTTTCAACAGATTGGACTCGTTTGCTTGTTTTCTCCAATTAAAACCACTTACCAAAATTCATAACATTTTCTCATTAAATTTATTTAAATTATTTCTTTCCTTCCCGAAAACATTTCTCGTCTTGTTAGTCCCGACATTAATTTCTTTCTTCGCTGACACAAAGGAGGAGAAAGTGGAGAAAGTGAAGCTAATAATAAAATAATAGTAATGATAGCAAAACAGGCATGAAATTCAATGAACGTTATCATTCTTCTTCCCCTGCACAACCACACCCGGGTATTTTATCCGGCTAAATACACTAAATAATCAGGGAACAAAATTGTCACCGAGGTGGTAACAATTTTTAAGCATATCTCAGCCAGTCACGCAGTCATTGGTAACTTTGTAAAATCCTCATTCGTACAATTCTGTTGATAAAATGCTGTATCTGAAACAAAAAATCAATACTCCAAAATTTAAGAATATTAACTTTCGCCGTTATTACTTCACATAGTTTGAAGAAAACAAATTAACTTGAAAACCCGATTTCTTTATTTCCTTGTCCTAAATACTGAGGTAATTCACGCAGGCCTTGCTAACTTTGCAAAATCCTCAAGTTTTGTAAAGTAATTTTAAGGACTGCTAATTTTTTCACAATGTTTGTAACATTTTGTAAAAGTTCGTAATTTTACAGAGTTACCAAGGACTGCGTGAACTGCGTGTTTTACCGAAATAATGAAATCGTTACCACAGTCAGTTTTGCACCCTCAAACTTTTACAAAATATTAAATGACGCCATTGATCTTGCTAATTTTCGTCGAAAATATTTGTAAGATGTGGCAAAAGTTTGAAATTCCACGGGTTTCACTGCTTTGACGAAGTTACCAATAACAGCTCGAGTGAATTGCTCATTGTTTCTATCGTTTACGATCGAAAGAAATCGTTACCAATTCCACCAATTTTGGTCCCCGATTATTTCGTGTGTGTACCACCCGCCGCGAAAATGATGTCGTATATTGAGATGACAATTACTTGGCCCGTTGGCTCCTGGGACAAGAAGGAAAAAGTGAACGGAAGGAGAAAGCTGGGCATGACCGAGCTTCATCTGGGGAAGGATTTCTTTGCGAGTCGCGTGAACTGAGCCGTGCCCGGAATCTAATTTAATGGACTTCTTTCGCGAAAATAATTAAGAAATCTTCTGCAATGCACGGACCTATCTTTTCCTTTTCACTCATTTTCCCTTTGACTTTCCTCTCAATCATAAATTCCAGTGTTTCGTTTGACACGTCCAAAAGCGTATTAAACTGCCCAAAATAATTTAAAAATTTCCAAAAGTCATGTCGATTTGTAGAAAAATAGGGCAAAATGTTGAAAGTTTTTTATGAACCACTTTTTCGCAAATCTATGCATGGATATGTAATCTCCCATTAATTTTGACCATTTTGGTTAGTCTGTAAGTAATACGACAAACTTTGGAAAAATTTTTGTTTTGGCATATGAGAAATTCAGAAATTTTGGAAACAATGCTGCATTACACAGCAAAATGCTCAAAATTAATGGGAGATTCGCAAATATTCGTCAACTGATTATCGACAGATTTCTAATGAAAAACCCATATTCTAAGTATTTCGAACATTTTTAGACATTTTTGACTTTCAAATTTCGGTATCCAAAACTTGTTGAAAGCCCATTTTAGATGGTTGCTTTGGACAGTCGTGGACAGCGAAACCCTGCTAAATACCAAGTCATCCCGGACCCGAGCATGTTCCAGATTCGTGTACTAAATTAAAATTAAAATGTGAAGTGAAGTGAAATGAAAGTCAAAGTGGCCAAAGGAATGGATGCGAAGAAAGATAATTAATTTGCAAAAGGGAACACACAAAGTATGAGCATGCCGGAAAAGAAAGTGGATCTGTATGAAACTGGGACGACGAAAAAATCACCCATTTTTCTGGGAAATTAGTCAAAGAAAAAAAGTTGGCAAAATTGATAACATTTTTAACTGCAATGGAATGAAAGTGACTTTTTTAAGTTATAAAGAAGAGATGAAAAGAAAGTGGGGAGAAATTGGGAAATGATAAATAATGTTTCTTACGGAAATCTAAATGCATGCCTTTTATTCCTGTATTTAATCATGGCAACCGAATTTTGGGTATCTGCTAATGCTCTTAGATGTATTCATTTATACCATTTTTTTAAGTTCGATGTGGAATCTGTACTGTATAATTATATCAAAATTAATTGTTCAGTTTCTACGTCAAACTTAAAAAATTGATGCAAACGTGTGTAATAGTACAATTTTGTAGATATGGGCTCCCTCAATTGAAAAGTTTTCCATTTGTCTGACAAATTATAATGTAAATGAAAACCTAAAGAAATAGTTCACTCACTGTCAAATCCAAATTTATCAGAATTTGATAAACTTAAATATTCACCATCGACGAGAAATTAAATTATATTTCGCACACACCCACACCAAAATTGATTACATTTTTATTCTGCCCTCGAAATTATTGGAAATGATGACAAATCATGCGAAAAATTTATGCATTTAAAAACTCAAACCTTGTTGAATTCTTACCTGAGGGGAACTTGCTCTGAATGATGAAGTTGATGAGGGGACTGTTCCCGTTGAAGTTTTCCAGCCAGGAAATCCCACCGAACGACTCCCCACCTCAACCACCCGTAAATTACCCGGCTGCTCCGGAGGCTCTGGAATTAATGGTCAGATCAGTTCAAAATTTAGCAATAACATTTTTTTATTCTCTCGAAGTACATTTCATCTACTCGGAAACATGGTTTTCGAAGAGAATGGAAAGAAATTTGTGATAAAAGAAAGGTTATATTTTTTTACTGAATTTTGAAAAAGGACATGTTTTTCAAACAATTTTTAAACGTTGAAAGAAGCATAAAACTTCATCTGTTTAATGGTTTTAAAAGTATTGCACTTCAAAATTTATATTTTCGGCACGGAATTTTTCCTGTTTTTGACACAAGTTATTTTTGATGCAAGTTAAATATTTGGGACAAAAAACTCGGAATTGAATCTTAAACAGACAATTTTTATACTTTTGGAAAATATACCGAGTTGAATTTTTTTTTAAATATTTTTGGTACGAATTTTACTATAGTGTTTTATTAATATTTAAATGTAAGTTTGAAAACTCGAACCTGCCACATCTTAATAATAGTATTTTCACTAATTGAACTTTTATATTTTAATGATTTTTGACACGGAATATTTCCATATTTCTCGTAAAAGTTAAATTTTGGAAAAAAATCGGGACTGATTTTGTTTCTACTTAAATTTAAAACAGAGAATTTTGTTATATTTTTTAAATTGTTCAGGTTCAAAGATCCAACCCAAACGTAATGCTTTGGAATTTAAGTAGATTCAGAAATTTTTTGCCAGAGTTAATTTTATGTAAGCACGATTTAAACATTTATGATATTTTCTCCTATTTTTGAAAATATTTCAGTTGCTGCTTACCTTGCACGTTGAGCGTGACGATGGTATGATCGGAACCGAAAGGGTTGGAAGCTCGGCATGAATAAGCACCAGAATCGCTCCGGTCAACGGAGGCTATCAGCAATTCGGATAAGATCCCATCCTCCAACTCTTGCTGGCGAAATGTGTACCTAAAAATAGAAAAATTTGGTCAAAAATATTTTTTTTAATTTTCAGAAAATTCTGGTATTTTGAATAATTTGAAAATAAATGATTTTGTAATGATTGAATCGGGTCATGCGGTATTTGTAAGGTTGTCCCATAATTTGAAAAAGTATGCAATTTACAAAAGTGTGCAATTTGCAAAAGTCTTGCTATTGTAAGTAAATTGGTCCATTTTTGTTAGACAAATATCAAAATCGGTACTAATATGGCATCAATTTTGTGATTACGTAATTTACATAGGCAACTCACGCTTGGTAGCTTTGTAAAATCCGTAAAATTCATAAACTTACAAACTTCTTTTTGTACACGTTTTTGTACACTTACTCACATCAAGGGCGTCCTTTTATTTAGTTAAACGTATTCAAATTATTTTACAAAATGTAAATGCCTTACAAAGTTTCAAAGAAATGCGTGAGTTGCACCAGGTCAGTATATCAATTTTGGGACCACCTTATTTACAGTGTTAAATTTTCAAATTCATAGTTTGCCATTTAAAATACAATTAAAGATTGCATTTTTATCGTAAAAGTACAATTTTTGCTAAGTAAAATTGAAAATCAATTTTCACCTGTGATTCGAATGAGCCCCAATTTTGCCGTGTTTGTTGCCCCATTCGATCAGAATTGGAAGGTCGCCACCGACTCGGCAACCAAGAATCGCTTTCTCCCCGACTCGCACGGAAATCACGGCGTTTACTGCTTGCTCATCCGGATTACATTTGGCAGGTGCTGAAACATAAACATTTAATTTGTTTAGTTAACATACTATTTTTAAAAGTTAAGATAAAATTGTGCAAACAGTTTGAGTGCAACAAATATTCTTCCTTAACGTTATTACTAAAAATAGTATACATATATTATTGAGGAAATTCAGAAGTTTAGCAGTCAACTCTGTAAATTTTGTACGTAGTTGTACAAAATTGGAATTTTTATCTTTGCACAAAAATTACTAAAATTCGCGTGACACGTTTGTTAAGTTATATATCAACGACGTTTATCATTTTTATAAATGTTCAAGAATACTTATTAATTTTTACTTAGGTGGATTTGTGTGTCGATAATGTTCACAGTATTAACTTATTTGTTGCAATTGAGGGATATTTATAACTCAATAAGCTTTAAAATTATGCAAATTCTGTAACCGTAAATTCGTTAAATGTTAAGATCTACTTTAATTTTTTACTAGCAGGGTATTTTTGGAAGATAAAATAATTTCCCAAAAATATCGATATAACCTATTTATTTGAATATGTAGGTTAGATTCCTGTAATTTTTTTAGAAAATTTCTGTACCCCAACAAATACTATATCTACTACAACTAATCTCGATTTTTCTCATCAAAGTGAAAGAAAAATATTAATCAAGCCTAAAACCACTTACTTTTCTGCAAAAAGTGACTGACTTCCAACCAATTCCCACTTAATAAAATATCTCACGGAGAAAGTTCCCAGCTCCATGGCAGATCTAATCCCATCCATAAATCAGACAATCTCGAGACAAGTTTCTCTCTTTCACTTCGCCACCTTTTTGGCTCATGTCATAAATATTATCTTATCTTCGCCTCATCTCATCTCAGCTCATGATTTGATTCTACACCTTCTTCTACACTCACTTTTTACTTACATTCATCAATATTTACACAGATGGGAAACTTTCGCTGAACAAAAAAACCTAGATTTTCGTTTCCTCTTGTTGAACAAAGTTTTTTCTCCTGTGGCAAAGGTAACAAAGAGGAAGAGCGATATTTTCTAGCCTGGAGAGACAACTCGAGAAGACAAATACGGGACTCGATTCGCTTTCACTTTGTGATTTCTCTTTGATTTTACAGGGACAGGAGGCTCAGTGTCGTGTGCATTACGAGAGGATGAGGCTACCTTATCATCAGTGATGAGTAGCCCGGGGGATAGCAATAGGTTTTAAGGAGGTAGGGTTTGTGGTTCAGTGTTTTTATGCTGCTTTTGTGATTGAAACTTGCTTATCGCAATTTTCTTGTATGTTGTAAAATTTTGACCCATTTTTTATTTTTATATTTTTATTGTGTCACAATTTGATGTAATAGATTAAACAATTGGTTAAAATTAAATAATTTCAACGTCAGAGTAAAATATTGTAAGCAATACTTAATAGTTTAATTAGATGACGTTGAGACGGACATTGTGTGTTGACGTTATTTTAAGAACACTTTATTTTCCCAATATTTCGACAATAAACTTTTGTCTTCATCAGGGGAGATGGTAAAAATGTAATTTAAGATACACCGATATTATGAGAATGCACAAATCATGAAGATCACAATTATGACTAACAATGGAGACTGGTTGTTATGTTACAGTAAATGTAATAATGCGGATGTCCAAATCGGGTTGATTTTCATTCCATCTTTTTGATTCATTGCTGTTTTCTCGGCATTGATGTAGAGACCCTCTTTGAATATTCTTGAGAAGTATTTTTGTTCTGTTTCAATGAGTACTGCCGAATCAAAATCAATTTGATGGGATGAATATTGAGAAATATGTTGTGCTACAGCCGAAGATTCTGACATTTTTCTGAGGTCTCGTTTATGTTCATTGACTCTTGTTTTTAGATTTCTTCCGGTTTGACCAACATATGTAGCTTCACAATCGTGACAAGGGATTTTGTATATGCCACAGGTTATCGGGGGGTTTTTATCCTTGTGAGAGGTGAAGAATTTGTGAAGTTTCGTTCCGGTTTTGTAGCCAAAATCGAAATTTGTTCTCCTTCTGAGGAAACTTGTTAATCTTCCAGTTGTGGGTCCGAGAAATGGTAACACAAATCTTGGGGTCGGTTCATCACTAGAGGGCGGTTGTCTGGGTAGGCTTAGTTTGTGTTTCATAGTTGATATCCTTTTAGAAATTAGTAGTGATGGTAATCCGTAACCGATCCTATCCTAGGATCATAAAAACTCGGATAGGATCGGATTTTCACACGGATCGGATAGAGGATCCGAGGATCAGACAATCCGATCCGATCCTAACCGATGAGATCCTAGGATCACACAGGATCCTCGGATCATCCGATGTAAACTCGTTTCACATTTGGTGAGTTCATCACATGGCGTACATTACCCGAACGAGCCGAATTATGTTATTATTCTACACCAGTTATTTTTATTTTGGCGTTGAAATCATACTAAATTGAATAATTTGAACGCCAAAATAAAAATAACTGGTGTAAAATAATAGGATAATTCGGCTCATTCGGGTAATGTACGCCATGTGATGAACTCACCAAAAACCGTTCCAATAAATAAAGAAAAGCAGCTGGTAAAGTATTTCCATAGTTAGACACAAGGTGTCTCACACATATCATCCGCGGATATCCTAGGATCGGATCGCATCGGATTTCGAGTAGAACCGGGAGCCGATCCGATCCTAAAGCTAGCAAATCCGATCCGATCCGATCCTGTATTTATCCGATCCTATCCTACGGATCGGTTAATTTAGGATACGGATTACCATCCCTAGAAATTAGGTTTGATGGATACCTATTTTTCTTTAAAACATTTGTGATATGAGACAATTCAGATGGTAAAGAGTCTTTGTCAGATATTTTGATTGCTCGGTAGGAAAGGGCATCTATGACTGAAATTTTATGTGACATATGATGATATGAAGAGAAATTGAGGTACTTATCTGTACTGGTCTTTTTTCTATAGACTCTGTGTCCAAAGGTGTTGTCATCTTTTCGGTAGATTTGGACATCTAGGAATGGTAGTTGATTATTTGTTTCCTCCTCGATTGTGAATTGGATTTTCGGATGAAAACTGTTTAATTTCGCCAGGATTAATAGTTTAACTTGACTTAATAGTTTAACTTGATAGGTTCGTTTCTGTCAGACGTTTATAAGTTGTCAATCTTGTATGCTCGTGTTATCAAGTAAAAAAATAAAATAAATGTTGAATAACTTTACACTCATTTTCACCTCAAAAATGCAGAAAAAACACCACAACGCACCATATTCGGAACCCTATTAGTGCTTTTTAGTGACTCCATTACATAAGAACTAGTACAAAAGTTACCCCTCTCATCCATCCGCGTAAGGTGATAACAGTAAAACATTTACGCGGAAAGTTGTCCAAGACAGCAGGTGACTTCTTCTCCCAGTCCCACTTTTATTCAAATATTGATAACCTCCCCACTCAGAGATAAGCTGCTAAATAGATAACCGCCAAACTTTGCATCCACAACAACAACTTTATTTCTCCTACTTAGATTTAGTTCAGGCGGGTAACCTAAAACCTAACCACAAAACCCGGGTAAGATGTTTCTTTAATCAAGACACAGCAAGAAGGAGAGAAGAATAAGGAATGCATATCTTGTGTAAATTTGATTTTCACTCGGAAACTTTGCCCACTTTAAAGTCGAGTCGGTTTTAGAGTTGTACTCGGACTGATGTTCACACTCTTAGAAAACTGGTATCAAACAACTCATTATAGAGTACATGCATACCGGCACTAGTAATAACGGGTATTACTATTCGGTAATATAGTTATAATGAAAAATTTACCACTCAGAAACAAACTACTACCAATCGCGTAGGAAATTAATACCAAATCAATACCAGTACAAGGTATAAGTACTCCGTACTGGTAATTACCTAGTAGAGTTACCTAGTAGTGGTAATTCATGAAAATGTGACTCTACCAGATTTTTACAAGTGCATGTGTCGTCGAGATTTACATAATTATTTTAAATGATATTTGACATGATAATGAAAAAAAATCTGAATGTATTTGCTGTGATATGAAAATGACTTTGGTGGATGTATGTATGTACCTTTGAGACAGAGACCAGTTTGGTAAATTTGAATGGTGCCATTCTGTCGTCCTTTTTCCTGGAACTTGTCCAGTTTTTTAATCTTTTTCTTTAAAGTTTTTTGAACCTTTCGTGACCTCCTCAACCCCACCTCCAATAATTGTGTGGCCATCAGCCATTGGCTGGTGAGGTTGAGGAGACCTTCCCTTTGCCAGAAGTTGGCTTCGGTTTTGGCAGTGAATATGCCCTTTTTAAGTGAAGTTCAAGTTGAAATAATTTTAGTGTCGACTCACCACTACGAGGAAGAACATCGTAACCTCTAAATTGTCCCTCGTCTCATTTTACACTCTAAATTAGTAATAGTTGGCTTATGTGTAAAATAAATGACACCACCAAGTAATTGATTGTGACCACACCGTCGCCTTATTTACGCCTCACACGGTCACATTTCGCCCATCGCCATTTACACATTAGTCACACACACAAAAACACATAAAGTTCTCTTAAATCCGAAACAGCATGGAATTTATGGCCTGATTTCCCTGCTATTTAAGTTAAGGCTAGCCTCTATGATGTGATCTTCTCAAGAAATCATTGAGTAATTTAAACTGCGCGAAATTTGCAACCCCTTTGGACTTTGAATTACATTACCCGAATGAGCCGAATTATCCTATTATTTTACACCAGTTATTTTTATTTTGGCGTTTACATTATTCAATTTGGTGTGATTTTTACGCCAGAATTAAAATAAGTGGCGTAAAATAATAGGATAATTCGGCTCATTCGGGTAATGTAATCGCGGATCCAGTATTTCTTCAGGTGGACGGACTCGACTCATCACAAAATTTCCCATACTTTTACGTACATAAATACACATCAATATTCATAAATTTCAAACTAATTTTTCGAGACTTTGAAATCGAATTTCGAAATTCTGTACACCACTATTGTTGATAATTAGCTGCTTAAAAATATGCATTTAAAATTGATCGATATGGATAAGCCAATTTTGCCTGATGATTAGCATGTGTCCTTATGGAAATTACACTAATTGTGGCATCCAGCCATTCTCAAACTTCCAAATTCTTGGATTTCTGCTCGAGTACAACGATAACGGGATGGTCTACAATATCGTCGACCAGAATTTCGAAATTCGTCCTAGTTGCTGAGAATTAATTAAAAATATAGGGTTGTGACGTCACTGTTATGACGTAGGTGGCGCGTCATGGAAGCTTGCGTTAAAGAAAAATACCAAAAATACTTACGAAGAAAATATTTTCATTGAATTTTTCTAAAAATTTGAACCAGCTTTTAATTTTTTCAACATTTACTGTTTCATTTGCCCGGAGTTCTTAAAACGAGGATAGAGTTTTACAAGGGAACTGGCCAAGGTGTACAGCTGCTTCTCCCATAATGGACGAATCCGGGATAACATTAGCCGAACAGCCGAATTATTTTATTATTTCAGATCACTTATTTTCATTTTGGCGTTCAAATTATTCAATTTTCTGTTATTCTACTTCTATTATTTTTATTTTGGCGTACAAGTCATACGAAATTGAATAATTTGAACGCCGAAATAAAAATGAGTGATGTGAAATAATAAAATAATTCGGCTGTTCGGCTAATGTAATTGTGGATTCGTCCATTATGGGAGGAGCAGCTGTACACCTTGGCCAGTTCCCTTGTAAAACTCTATCCTCGTTTTAAGAACTCCGGGCAAATGAAACAGTACACTCCTCAACAGGACTTCTCAAACAGGAACTCCGGACCTGAATTGCATTTATGTATTGCCACAAAGTAATAATTGAGTTTTGGCACGTAAGTTATCCAATTTATGTGAAAAATTCAAACTCCGTTTTAAAAAAATATATTTCCATGGACCTTTTTGTCAGAAACAAAAGTTGGCTTGTTAAACAATCCATGTAATAAAATCGCGTCACCGCGTGTATTCATGATGTACAGCTCTATAACATAGGTAACGATTTACCCGAGAATGGTAACCATAATTTCGGGGAAATTCGAAATTGCAACCCCCTCTAAATCAATTTCTACCACGAAAAATACACGGTTAAAAATCTGGTAGACTTAAATAGATAGTCCTGGCTAGTATTGATTTGGCAACAATTTCCTACCGGATTGGTAGGAAGGTATTGAAATTAAGTCAAAATTTTCAAATTATCAAGCAGTTATTTTCATTGCTGATATGATTTTATCGTAAATTTGAACGAGATTTTAATTTTACGAATTTCCACAGCTTCACGTAACATCCAAATTAAGACTGGAAAAACTATTCACCTAAATTATGTCGCTGTATAGCACAGAACATAATAATCGACTTTCGACACGTGAGCTATTCAATTTATTTAAGTGACCACTTCAAAACGTGTAGAGAAATACATGTCGGTGGACTTTTTTGAAAAACGAAATTACCCTGCAAACAATTTGCTTACTTTGGTAACAAAATTGTCACCGCGTGTAATCCCTATGTGAATCACTGGTAACGATTTGCCGCCGAATAATTTCTGGCAGATTCAAATTCAAACTTGTCCTGCTTTAATCAATTCATTTCTACAGAAGTTTGAGCTTTCTGAAGTTTATATTATCATTCGGTGACAAATGTTGGTAGAGCATATACTATTTTATTACCAACTTGCTTTCCCGATAATAAATGTTTCAAATGCACTTCTGCCATAGCTGAAAAACTGCATTTCCTTATTTCATGCCCTGCAATTGTACAATTCTGCTCACTCGCTGTTATGCAACTCCCATAAATGATGCACACAGATCTACAAGAATTTCATTACATTGAGCTCTCCTCAAGTGCCGAACTTTCCTCTGAAGAAAAGAAAGTCTTCAACAAAACAAACTTTCCCCGCCAAGAAAATATCCTCAGCAGTTTAAACCGGTAATTGGGAATGAAACGAAAGTCAGATTTCTGAGGAGAAGGAGGAAGTAAGTGAAAAAAATTTTCATTGGCTTTCTCCTTGCTTAAAAATGCTAAAAAAGAAGTGGGAAATTTAAAAAAGGCAGGTTTCTTGGGATTTAAAAGTTAGAAAATAATTTTGAAATTTAAAAAAAGAAGTGGATAATTTAAAAAAGTATTGAATATATAAAAAAAACAAAGGCAAGAGTTAAAAGAGAGAGTTTTCTTTTTGAATATTTTTTTTAGCTAAAGCAGCAGTAGGAAATTTTAAAAAGGTTGAAAATAAAAAAAAGTGAGAAACTGAAAAAGTGGACAATTTAAAAAAGAGAACTTTCTTTGGAACGACTTCACATTCATCTAAATAAAGTCCAAGATAAGTCATTGTCTTTAACGACGCTTATCTGGCAACCTAAGTAAACTTTCTGCCTTCATTGTTCCCAGATTAGAAGGACCACACATGCACTCAGGCCTCTCGTGGGATTAGACTTTCTCTAAATACTTTCGGTCTTTTTAACTTCCACTCACTCGACTCTGTCCAACTTTCTCCCTCTCTCTTGATGCCGTCATCTAATTAATCCGGGTAATTAATTAATTAGAGACAGACTTGTTTCCGGGTGGTGTACTTTCTCCGACCCGGGAGAAGAAGAAAGTGAAAGCAGGGACAGGGGGCACCAAGTAGGTTATGTTTTGTCATTGTCGCATTATGCAAATTAGGGTAAACATGACACTCAAAAGTAAAGTAGACAAGCTAGGTCTTGAAATCCACTAACCGTTAACTTTGAGGAAGATGACTTTGGAGAGGCCGGAGCCCACGTCGTTTCTCGCCTCGCACAGATAATTCCCCTCGTCCGATTTTCGGACTTGGTCGAATCTGATGGTGCCGTTGGCGAAGGGGGACGAGCTTCCGGTGGGAGAAAGGATGTCCTTGTAGTCGCCCGGCTGCATGCCTGCTGAGGTAGAGATAAGAAAACGAGAAAATGAGTTATGTATTGAGAGAAAGATGACCAAAGAGGGGAAAATGTTAGAGAAATCTGGCAACGTTTAGTAAAATATATTTTTTTGAGTAATAAGTATACCTAATGAGTGTCGAAATTGGTAAAAAAATATTTCGAATGTATTACAAAAAAATACAAAATTATGTACGTGCTAGTAAGCAGTAAAAATTGGTACCGAAAAATAATCAAATTTTCACTAGTCAATATAAAGAAATCGGTAATACCTACATAGTTAATCTAATTGATGTCGGCAATTAGCCTTGAATGTGCTACCGCCGCTGGCCTGGCTGACTCTATTAATGAGTAGTCTGGTCACCCCACATAGGACATACATAATCTAATTGATAACTCAAATTGGTAATCAATTCTTTACCAAAAAATAAATAAATTTGATTGAACTACTTTCGATAATTAGGATTGGTAGAAGATATTTTTTACTAATAGAATGGGTGACCAAATTGATAGCAATGGATTACCCATTGGTAACACCAATTAAACAAATTAGTAACAAAATTGGGAACACAAAATGATACTACATGAGAAGAGTAATTGGTAACGAAATTTGTAACCACTAAAAAAACTCGCCGTAGGGAATATTCGAATATTTCTAAAAATTTCCACCAATAGATAACGTACCAGTGGCCCTTTTCCACGTGATTGAGGGGGTGGGATGGCCCTCAGCTCGGCACTGAAGTGAAAGCGAGTGTCCGGCCGAAACGTTGACGTCTCTCGGCTCCAAAATCCACTTCGGCGGAACTGCAAAATTATCCACCATTAATGATCCCTAATTTCAACTAATTGCCCATTTCTGGTTAGTCTGGGATCATAGGAGAACACAGAATTGGGGTCAACTTACTTAATTATCATGGCATGGATCTGATGGATCATCTTTACGATATTACGCTATGCATAATATTCATATTTTTTGCACAACGCAAAATATACACAATGGTTCCTTGAATACTAAAAAATTTTGTGGAATTTGGCCAAAATTCCGGTAATTTTTTCACTCAAATGTTACATATTTTTGGTAAATTTTCTACTGATTACATTGCTTGAAACATTTTTGTACTTCTAACAAATTTTGAAATTCTGTACTTTTTTGAAGCGAAAACAGTACAGCTTTTACCGGAATCTGTCTTGCAAGTTGGTATTACGCAGTTTGAAACATGGCTATATTTTTAACAAGGCAAATTTGCTTGCAAAATTCTTTCCCATTTCTGCAAACTAGTATTTCAATTATGATGTGAAATATTTAAAATATTATGCAATTCTCCGCCTCAATTTTTTCAACATGTGTGTTAAATTATTTCCTATTTTCGCAAATTAGTTTTTCAATCATGTGAAAAAATGTATCATGTAATTCTTTTTACTTTTCTGCATTCATAATTCTCCTACTTTTTTAATATGTTTTTGCAAAATTATTTCCCATATGCGCAAACTAGTTTTTCAATCATGTTGTATTACGCAATTCCTATTTCACTTTTCTGCATTTAGAATTTTTCGCATGGATTCGCAAACTATGCAAAAACTCATTAACAACCTTGTCTCTCCCAACTTTTGCGTCAGAAAACTAGGCCGACTTTCACTCACTGACTTTCTTGACCCGACTTTTCCTAAAATTTGACCACGAGCTGAAACTTCATTTTCCATCGAGATCAACTTTCTCCGTCCGCTGCCCACAAGGAGACAAAGACGGATAGGAAATCGAAACGCGTGGGTTTGCGGAGAGGAAGTTGAGCGGCTATTACGACCCTTAGTGAGACATGAAGTTGGTATTTTTCCCTTCGAAAGTAAACGCGTGTCATTAATCTTCTCCCAGAAAAACCAATCTCATCTCGCAATCCACTCCACAAACGCATCGCTTGACTCGCTGCCCCCATCTCCCACCCTGCCGGACAGCGGAATGCGATAGGGTTTGCAAAAAATGTGGGCAAAAGTTTGCCGGAGTAAAAAAGTTTGTAATTATGGTGAAATAAAATGGACAATTAACAAATACAAAGGTGCAGAGTATGTAATAAAAGTAGGAGATATTGTTCAGATAAAGCGGTCAGTCAAAATTTTATGAGATGAATTATGGTAATATTTTAAAAGCAATGAACAATGATCAAAATTACACAATTTTACCCCCAAAAATAAAATTCTCCTACATCCTGCGAACCCTGTTAGACTCAAGTGGTCAATCTTGCACTCTTTCGGAGTCCAACTTTCTCCCAGCTTTCTCCGACTTCCTCATTTCTCCCTCTCGCTCCTTCATCTCTCCCGATACCCGGGTAACGCACTTCTCAAACCCGAAAACACATTATGGCATTTGGCAAAGGAAATAATGGGACGATTAATTCCCTCTTCGGCTTCATCCCACAGCCACCAACGCGACCACGTCGTAAGAGATTCGCGGCCAGAAAACCATCCATCCGTCCATCCAACCACCAATTCTTTCCCCTTTTAACGAGATAAAGAAGTCCCGGAAGCTCGATTTAGCGCGACGTGACACATTTTTTTTACGTATTTATTACCCACATCAGACGTTCTTTGTGACGAGGAGGAATTTTTTTCGGGGAAGAATGCCATCATCGAAAATTATTCAAAATTCAAGATGCCTAATTTTATGGGATGAGGTGGTACAGCACAGATGTTGAAATTATGCCAAATTGGGGATAAATTATTCATATGGATTTAGGGGAATGTCTGTAAACTGTGCAATTTTTGTAAAATTTTTGTAAATTTTAATAAAAAAACATTTGTCAATTTTTGACATTTTTTGTTATAAATGAACTTATTTTATGAACTGATCAACTTATACGCAAAAACCCATTTAAAACCTACACCTACAATCCGACTTCAGAAATTCTACAGAAATCACAAACGTCGTTGTAGTCGGTCAAATTGTAATTTTGAAAATTTTAATCATTTTACCACTTACAAGCAAAGACCACTTTTGGAATAGGTAATCCAATATAAAACTCATTATTCAAAAATTGGATACATTGTGTATAAAATTATTTACTCACTTTGAACCGTAAGCTCGGAAGAATAGTGTTCTCGTCCCGCTGAATTTTCCGCGATGCAGGTATATTTCCCTGAATTATGAAATTTAAAAAATTAGTTTTTCTCCCAAAATTTTAAAAACTAATTAATGTAATGAAATGTCACGCACCGTTATGCACGGAAGAAAGGGAGTCGATCACCAAAGTTGAGGAATACTCGTCCGGAACTCGAATAGTAATGCCCTGTGAGAGTAGGGGCAAATTAACTTAAAATTATTACACGAGGTAATGACAGGTAGATAAGCACGATGACAAGATAAGACCACCAACTAACTAGGTACATATGTGGACAAAGTTACTCCGTGCGAATATTTGTGTCGTGATTGCAAGTCGATTTAGCAAATTGCGAAAAGGGTAACGTTAAAGAAATTTCGATCTTATTCTCCTAACGCCATTGGTCAAAATAAGAACTACTGTTCGTCCGGTATTATTAGTCGCAAAAAATTCTGAAAGGTTACCTGGCAGATTATTTATTTTTCAATTAGCAACCAAATAACCTCTCAGAAAATTTTCCAAGAAATTGCGACTAATAATATTGGATGAACAGTAGTTATTAGATTTTCGGGGACTGTTTGTGTCATTTGAAAGTCGATTTAGTAAATTATGCAAAAGTAAGTTATCATAATTGAGTTTCCAGATCCGTCAAGTAGCAAATAACAATCTGAGATGGATTTCATACTTAATTTCTCTACATTTGCCTACATTTTTTAACAAAATTTTTCATAAATTCTATCCAACTTATGGTTCTTACTCCTAAATTTCTCAAATTTTTCATGAATTTTGCCTTCACAAATTTTGCAACTCACATTGGCCACTCCTCCCGAGATTGGTTTCCCCTCGAATTCCCAGACGAGATCGATGGGTCGATCGCCCTCGAGCAGTTGGCAGGAAACCGCCGCCCGCATTCCTTCCCGCAAAATCGTGTTCAGGAACTGGAACGGCATCAGCTTCGGCGGAACTGGGGACACAAATTTGGTTCGGATGTAAATTCAACCGTGATCATGACCAATTTCGAGGAAGACGACATTTTATGGAGCACTTTGTATCATGCAAAATTTAGGTCGTAAAATTTATGGGATAAATGAAACCGTATGAAATATTTGAGTGGCCCGGAGGAGATCAAATTTTGTCACAAATTGGCTATGAAAAAGATACCATGTTTAAATTGTATGAGAATAAGAAATTTTGATGAAATAGGCCGCTTAAGGTTAATTTTTGTTTGCAGGTAAAATGAAAAGCTGGATATAAAATTTATGCATCAATTACACAATTAAAAAAAATGCGAGGCAATTCAAACAGGTCTTAATAACTTTGCAAAATCCGTAATTTTTGTAAGGTTACAAAAATTTAAAAATACTGCAAAGGATCATTAGCATACAAATTTTCGAAATTTTATGTAGATCTTGAAGTGCCCTAGTTTGTCGAAGTTTGTATACGGATTGAGGATGCAAACTATGAGTTTTTTTTTACTAATAGTTTGAAAATTTGAATTGTTGAGAGTTTATCCCCTTGAATTGGAAAAATTTATAGATTTCGTAACTTTGATTGAATTCTGAACAAAAACTAGTCTCCCGTCAACATCATCATCACATTGCACATTGCACATTGCACATTACACATTTGTATTCCCCATATCTAACGGATAACAAAATAAATTACATTTTCTTACAAATAAAGTCTGGCATTATAATTTGTCAATAACACGATTTTTTGCTCTTATATTTATTACGCGGTGAGTTGCGTAAATTTTATAAAATTGGGAGGCACAAGTTAAAAAAAGCTGTGCTCTGATTTTCTTCTTAATTCAATTTTATCTGTGTGTAAACTTTTACAACTTTTACAAAAATTCAAATGAATGGATTTTGGGTAATAAGATTTTTTTTAATGCCGATATTTATTACTAAATTACGCGAAACTAACCGACAACGCGGAGGTGAATGTCTCTGGAGGAAATTTGTCCCTGTCGGCCTTTCGCGTGGCAGGTGAGAATCCCTTCGTCCGCTTTCTGAAGGTGCTCCAAAATCAGGGTGCCGTTCAGGTAGACGCGCTGCATTCTCGTCACGGGCAGAAGACTTCCGCCTAAAATGGTCAAACTTGAATTGTGCGCAGGCATTTATCTCCAGTTCACGTTTCAAAAATCTTAGAAAACTAAATTAGTGTTTCGTTTCTTGCGTGTTTGTTACGTTTACAATTCTTGAAATGCTAAGCCAGAAACGCAAGAAATGCTGGGTGGAAATATAAAACTAAAACATTTCTTCATATGTATAAGTATCGTTAATACGCCGGTTTAGGAAAGTTTAGAATTATACTTATATGTTAATATTAACAGATTCTGAGTGGCTTTTTTCACATTTATTTTCCACCTCGATAACATGAAGGATAAAGTTATACTTGTCTGCAAACCGTATCATTTTATTAATTATCAATTACCTCTCTCCCAAGAAATGCTCTCGATCGGATATCCTGAGACGGGGCACTGGATTTGCAAATTCTTCCCAGCCACGCCCTTTATCGGAGGAACCGGTCGGACGAAAGGTGGACCTGAAAGAGCAAACATGGAATTAAAAATATTACCAATTTAGTAAAAACTTTGAAACTTGTATCACACACATTTGCCGACAAGTAATCGTTACGAATGCAGTTATACTATATTTTGTTACAAATTTAGACCATGATTCCCTTAAATGCTCCATTATTTAGGGAAAACTAGTTTCTTTCCCAAAAATTACACCACATTTTCACAACCACAAAATTACTCGTATTTTTTACTACTTTCTCCTCGATCGGGATAAATATACATTGAGTGATGCAATAAAATAAACTGGTTTACGCGCAAATGAGATAAATCGCCCGAAAAAAAGACGCGTTACGGACAAGACTAAAATAAAACATGGGGAAAGTTGAAGTTGAGGAAACATTTAATGAAATGCGACACAAGAAGAGAAAAGAAAGTCAAAGTCGAGTAGTCAACTTTCTCCGGGTTTCTTTTCCCTGGTCGCACACACTAAATAAATCTCGGACACAAATTTAAGTTTTGCGGTAAACAAATTATGACCACGCTGGTTACATGATAAAATGGCGAAAGGGTATTTAATTTTTTCTGTCTTATAAAAGTCTACTTTTCGTTCATAAAAAAATAGTCCGGTTCCTAAATTTGTTCAAATCATTTATTTTGTACTTGTAAACAAATCCTGCCAGTTAACTTCTCAAGTTTTTTTTGTCTCGATTTTTTCAACGGACTTTACATTCACTTCATACTGGCCTAGTTTTTCAGATTGTTAAGTGTGCCCGAAACTGATCCAGCTTATTTAAATGGGCAATAAATCATTTCTGGAAACCTTTCTCTTTCCACTTTCTCCTCGAAAACGTACTAAATCCACTCGAACGAGGAGTACTTTTCCTCCTAAGACCCATTATTTTACTGCTCACACTTTCTCTCGAGAGAAAATGGAGACTTTCTCCCACGACACGAGTTCCAAGTGAACGTGAACAAGAGGGTCAACTGCCACTTTTATTGCGAGTACTTCCTCCGACTTTATTTTACACTAAATATCATAAAAAATATGATAAATTGGAGATGATGCGGTCCGATTTGTGTTCGTGTGGGGAAAAGATTTCTTTACGAGGGTTCATTGTTCTTGTACGCGATAAAAATAAAATATGCTAATTTTACAAGGTTTTTTTGGGGGGAGGGAGGGGGATTAGAATTTGAGCGTAGTTTAAGGGATGCCTGATATGCATGACATTCAAGAGTTTTGGACAAGCTAAATTTTGATAATTTTTTATAAATGTTGATGAAATTCGATTAATTTTGACCGCATTTTGAAGAGTATTTAATGAATATTAGTTGGGATGCCTGACATTATATGGAGGGGAGTCAATTTATTTTTTAATTTTTGTAAATTTCAATAAATTTTAACTCCATTTTGGAGTGCAAATTAATTGTTGTAGGTTTGACACGTTGATTTGGGGAAATTCATGTCTTGTCAGGCATGCTGGAAATTTTCAGAATTGATTTTTTAGCACAATTTAGTCAAAAATATGTACAATATTAGCAAATCACCAAACTTCGTAAATCCGTAAATTCACAAGCTTTTGCAAGGATATTTAGCTTAGAAATATTTGTAAGCGTACTCATCCTCAGATGAGAAGGGCATCTTTTTACTTATATTGTGAAAATTTGGTAAAATAATTTTACAATTTACGGATTTTATAAAGTTACCAAGACTTGCATGAATTTTCGCAATATCCAAATGAACCTTATGGATAAGTTCCACGACATATTTTTATTTTCTTAAAATAATAATCCCTTTGTAAAAACCAAGCTATCACCTACCCGGAGTATAGTGTCTTTACGAATATTTAATTGTGCTTTGCTCGTTGGAATTCAAGAAAGTGACTGAGTGAATATACGATTATTTTATCTACTTAAACTAGATTTTATTTCAAACAAATTACTAATTGTCAACACAATTCAGAGCTCTGCACTAACACGAGTTGATTGGTGACTTACTATTGACAAATTAATCGTGGACATCAATTACAAAGAATTAACAATTCTTACTCTTGATTTCCTACCACGACGACAAAAATCCAAAATGTCTGACTTTGACAACGACTAAAACTCGACTGTGTAGATTTCTTCTACCTACTTACTTACTACGACTTATAACAAAGGACGACGCGCACTCAAAATCCCACCCTGACGTCACCATGGCAACCACCACCACGTCACGGGGTAATCTTAGACGCATATTCAACAATTTACCAAAATACATAAAACAATTTCATAAATACATCATTTTACATTTAACACCCTTCATGTTTGCCAGATGATATTGTTCACCATTTCCAAATTAAACTTAACAAAGTTCAGAGAGTAAATAGCACTTTAATTCATTTGTATATTTTTGTCATACTTTGTTACAAAATTACAAAGATACTCTTAATTTGTTTCTCTAATTTCCATGTAAGAATTAATGTGCTCACCATAAATGTTGAGTCTTCCAGTATGGAGGGCGATGCCCATGGCGTTTCTGGCCTGGCACGCGTACAGCCCGCCGTCCTCGTCCCGGGCCTGCGTTATGTTCACGTGGGAGATCACGTGGTCATGAATCGTGACGTACTGGCCGACCAAAAATCTGTAAGAAATTGGCCAAAAATTAATCGCAACTTTCTGAAAATAGCAAAAATGGGCGTATGTGGAGTGAAATTGAAGGATGTAAATCTCCAACAAGGATTGATGGAAAAGTTCTTCAGGAATTTTGAAACCCATCAAATCTTTTAACAAATGTCGAACATCAGAAATATATAAAAATCCCCAATTATATATAAATTTTTGAACATCATGTCACTGGTGTACGCATCCTGAGGGCACTCTATTCATCTAATTATTTTAATAAATTCCATAAAGTTTTCAATATCTAAATTTGGCGTTAAACCCATTCATAAGTTTATTACATTAAACAAAAACTACAATATCGCTGACTTGCTTTTAAAACGATTGGGAATTGTAAAAGTTTACACGTTGACTTATGTAAAGTAAAATTTGCCAAAAAACTTTCGCAGGCAAGAGAAACAATTGAGGCAATTCACCCAGTCCTTGGTAGCATTGTAAAATCCGTCAACTTTTACAAATTATTCGAGGAAAATTAGCTTCAAAAATTTTGAAACTTGCTCAGACCAAGGGTAAAAGTGTATAAAACAATTTTACACAATTTACGGATTTTACAAAGTTAACAATGACCCCATGAATTGCATCAATATGAATCTCGTCTAACTTTATAGTGAAAGTTGTGCACAAACTACCAATTTTTGCTTTCTGCACCCACCTTTCACTTTCCGGGAGTGTGAAGCCGTCCAAAGTCCATGTGAATTGCGGGGGTGGATTTCCGACGGCGGTGCATTTCAGCGATACGGAGTGACCCGGCTGGATCGTTTGTTCAGAAAAGCGATACACCAGCTCGGGCAGGACGGCTGAAAAAAATGTGAAAGTAAAATTAGGTCAAACTTTCTATTTACTAAAATAATAAAAATTCGTGTAGAATTTCATATTACAAAAAATAGATTCTACTGCTTGTTCAAAAAATAGAGATAAACAAATCTGAGGTTATTTGGAAAAGTTTGCTTATATAGAACATAAAACAATTTAAGAAATATAGGCGTTTCTCGACATTTTTTGAAGCAACGGTACGCATAAATTTGAAAAAAATAAAAGATTACAGATAAATTCACATGGTAATTTTACATGTGCTAGTTTGTAAGCTCTGTAAACTTTCGATTGTGTAATGCTTAGAAATTAAGGCAAAAATCTACAAATTTAATCGCCGTGGACATCATTGGGATTAACATTTGGATAATTTGCTATTTATAAATGGCGTCGTGGGTATGTCAACAACTTAGGTGTCAGGTTAGGCTGAATCTTCTTATTTCCTTATCATATAAAGCCATTTCTTTCAGTTTTTCGTGAATGAATGAAATACGAAATTATATCTCTAAGTTTTCGGCATATTTTAAATCATGGCCTAATTATAGCTGCATTTGTATGATGATTATTCCGTTTTTTTTTAGAATAGTTGTGTTTGGAACTCTCATTGTACGAACTAATCTTAAATATATGTAATAAAGGGTTGAAATTCCCTAAATTTATTTGAGTCGAAAAAAAAGCTATTTATAAAAGACACAAAACCAACGAAAAAAATAGAACCTGACGTGCAATATATGCAAAATTGAAAATATAAAATAAATCCAAACTTCTAAATAATTGAATTCTGTCAAATACGTAATCCAAAAAAGTGTGCGTGTTTTTCTTTCATGGAAATGTGCAACTTTACGCAATTTGCCGAATTACAAATATACACGCGAATCACTTGAAAAAATTCTCATGTACGAAATTGAAATTTTAAGAACTTTCTAAGCTTAAATTTTCGTCAAATTAATTACGCGCAACACATAAAGCGTTTTTTCAAAACTCAGCGTCATCCTTACATCCTAATCGTATTAACCTCCCATAATTTGAAATTTTAAAAATTTTCCGGCGTGGATTTACGTCGAATTAACTATTAGAAAGATTAAACATATTTCTAAAGAATTCAAATTGAGCGCCATCCTTACATCCTAATCGTATCTGGGAGGAGTCCTGCCCCGTCGTGAAGTCATTGGAGGCGAGGCACTGGTACATCCCCGCGTCGTCGGGCTGAACACCCACCAATTTCAAGACTTCGCGCGGCCCCACTTGGAATCTGGGGGAGGAGCTGGGCCCGTTTTCCAGCTCGGCGTGGGGCACGCCGTCCTTGAGCCAGACGACGGAATGGATCGGCGAACCGGAAACGAGACATCGAAGCGAAGCGGATCGCCCCACGTCCACAATTTGCGTCAAAGGAGATACTTGCACACGGAGAGGAACTGCAAAAAAAATTCATACTTTGTTAGAAAACTTGTGCCAAAAGGTTTATAACGTTTTTCAAATTATGTTAGAAAATGTAAAATTTCCATTCATGTAATACGTTAAATTAGCATTGTTTGCAATAATGATGGGTTATTAGTAATTTTGTAAAATTTTCAAATTTAGGAATTTTATAAAGTTTATACCACCGTGGAATAAATGTTTGAATTGATGGCGAGTAATTTTTTCCATTCAGCTTTTTTGAAAATCTTGTGTACCTTGAAGGCCAGAAGTTTATTTTTTGTGGTAATAGCTTATTAAACAATTCAGCAGGTTTGATAAGCTTGAGTAAGAAATTTGCATTCCAAGAAAGCAAAAAGTAACCCAGAATTGACAAAAATTTCAAATATCTCTGCCAAACGTGCCTATTAGGAGATCGGGTCGTTTGCAAATTTCATACTAGTTAAATTTGTGATCGATTGGCACTAATTTAGTCAAAATAGGAGACCATTTTTTGTCTCACTTTTCTCTTCGCATATGCACCACAAAAGTCGCGTAATAAATAATGAAGTCGCAAATTAGGCTACGAGCACCACCACCTCGTAAACTACCCCTCGTCGTTACACACTTGTATTTGACGACTTTCTCGCCTCGTGAAATAAGCCAACTTTCACTTTGGACAGGACAGCCAACACGGAAATCCATCAATCATCCCATTCAGCCAGGCATCCATCGAGCAATGGGGAAAGTCGTGTCGTTCAAGTGAAACCTTGCAGTCGGTACAGGTCCGCATAGCCCGAGCCAGGCTTTATTGCCGAGAATACAATAAATCCGCGGAAATTGATAAGAATCACGATGAAGCTAACCCACACTGGTAGATCTATAAATTTAACTCCAAATGGTGGCTGTAATGATGCACGAAATTCAAATTTGCAGCTGCCAGTGAATAATTTTTGGGTGAAAAAACACGTTACCTATTTTTTGTGTAGGATTTATTTTTAGCTTTATAGAATTAAAATTACAGAAAATGTAAAAAAAAACAAATTTACTTGACCCGATAATGTAATCTCACTGGGCCAACTTTCTGTCAAAAATTATGAATTTTTTCCATAAACTTAAATTATTGGTGAGCTATTTTTTACAGTGTTTTTATCAGTTTTGTTCGAAAATTTAAAAAATAATGTCAGCAAAATAATCAATGGCATAATAAGCCCGAACCTGGCTGTCTCGCTCGATTACATGTCCGTTTTTTCATATTAGAGAAAACCGCAAAAAATTAAGTTACTAGAACCATCTGCGCAATCATAATATTAATCTGACTTTTCCCAATTTTTCTGACAAGGCCCCGAAATCTAACAACCTTTACAAATAAAAGATTTGATTCTTAATTTACCATTAGGCGTAAATAGTTAGGGTAAGTTCAAGACAGGAAAATTAAGAAAAAAATAAATAAAAACGGCATTTAAACAACAGATCACAGGCAGAAAGGCAGAAAATCACGCCGGTTACATGAGGCTCCGACTAAACGGATAAAGTGTAAGGGAGTTCATTTAATTTTGGTGCAAATATGGGACCCTCGGGACTACTTTCACGTCATCTCGAAACAAATTTATTTATACAATAAAACGATTTCTGTCCTGTCCCACTTTCACTTTGACTTTCTCTCCCGCTTCAAATCCCACTTCGACTCGGATTGATTCCTCCTTTGACTCATTTTCACTTCGAAAGTTTTCTTACAAGTCGAGAAAGACATTTGTTAAGCTTTTTTGTTAAGATTGTGTAATGGATGGGATGTTGTGATTGTGAAGTTTGACGAAATTAGCAATTTTTTCAAGGATCTTTCAGAATTTTTTAATGAAAGTGACTGAAGAAATTGTACATATCTCGTAAACTTGTCCACATTTTAGAAATTCGCCCGAAAATGCAACAAATTTAAAGTTATATAGTTGATAAGTTGAACAAAATTCAGAGAGAAATATGCTGTCAACAGATTTATTTTCACCGATAAGAAAAGTTGTAAAAGTAACCGCGACAAGGAAATTTTGCGATGATTGCGATTTTAAAACGTAAAATATAAACTTATCAGCATTTCGTTGCTACTTAATTTTCTTAATTTCCTCAAATTACATTATTTTTGTAGTTAAAATTTCTTAAAATGTATGATACATTTGTATTGGAAAGATTTACAGGTTTTTCAAATATTTAACAATTTACAGAATATTTTGTATTTCAGAAAATCAAGAATTGAAAAAGAAACGGGAAATGTTATAAAGTTTTTAATGCAAGGAAATCAAAAATTCGAAAATTGATAAATTATTGAAAACGCGTAAAACATTTTCACCTTTTCTTCAAGAATTAAACCAGATCTTTCCAATTATCAAATACACAATTTTCACTCATTTAGATTAACGACGTCTAATTTTGACTGCAAAAAGTACCTTAAAATCTCAAAGTTTTTTGAAAGATTTGAAATTGTAAATTTTGAGAAATTTTATCTAACCCGATAATTATTATTCAAAAGTTTGCAAAACTTAGAATCCTTGACTATGACAAATTGTTGCGAAATTTGATTTGATGTTCACACTCTAAATAAATTTGGTTAAAATTTACTCAAGGTTGAGTAAAATTTGCGATGACACAACTGGTTGAGTAAAATTTACACTATGAAAGTTAGAATTTATCCAACGTTGTAGAATTTTAGCTCAACCTTGAGTAAATTTTACCTTCGTCGGGTAAATTTTGCACAACCCGTTGTGTCATCGCAAATTTTACTCAACTTTATTTGGAGTGCACACTTTAAGATGCATATTTTCAACAATTAATAGTTTCTACTAGTTGAAAATAATTACATATTCAATGTGCAGTAACTTGTTTGCATACTAATTGGATTCGCATTTATGTGAACAAGGTCGTCGGACAATACTAGAAATTTCATATAGGAAATTTTATCTGTTTTTAACGAGCGTTTGAATTCAGTATTTATTTTTAAAATTCATAATAATTTGCAAATATTTGTCTAATGTACAACTTTCATGAAAATTTATTTATCATAATTTTGGTTTTCTTACCATAAACGACGAGTTGAACGACGGCTTGGTCGACGGAGTGGGAATTGTTAGCGCGGCAGAGGTAGGAGCCCGCGTCCTGGGGCCGCACTTGCGCCACGTGCACCACACTATTCTGCGGCGAGGAAGACGAAGTCGGCGGCCTTTTCAACGTGGGAGGAAGGTCGGATAAAACACCCTCAATTTCTCGATACCACCTGAAATTTAGCAATAAATTGGAGAAACTTATTTTAATTTAAATATAAAATTGTGTAGAAAGCGTCCCATTTTTCGGCTGGATTTTGAGCAACATATTATATAGTCTAACTCTGTGAAAAATATTATGGAAATTCACTATCAAATTTGGTATTTGTCTCTAATAGTCTCTGTGGATATAGTGCAGTATGGGATCTGCATACTTGAATTAATCCGTAAAACCTATTTCGTTACGACGTTATTGTATTTCAAAATAAGTTCAAACTGACTCCATAATCCTGAAATTTACTAAATAATTTTACATGTTTATCAGAACGGATTTTTTCTTAAAAATTATTCGTTTTTTCGTAAATTTCCTATTTTCTCTAAATGGAATTTTCATGTGTTATCTTGGAAAAGGAAGGATTTTGAGTTTTTGAGAAATTAGTAGAAATGTTGTTTATTACAAAAATTATAAAATCAATAATTGTGTAAACCTAATTTTGCTATTTTGTGCTTAAGGATCTAGTTTTTATGTTGAACTTTGAGTTATTTATTAACGAACAAATCGTACGTTAGTTGATATTGTTTTCTTTTCGTTAAAAATCCCAGATCAAATTATGGATATTTTTATCATGATATACACACAACTGCATAATTATTTTTTAACTGTAGGACTTCGCAGTCACTAAGACTTAATTTGCTAAATTAAATTATTCAATGTTTGGCAAACAGATCGAACATATAGATCGAGGGGATTATAGCAATGTCATTCATGCAAACTGTAAAATATTCACAAATAAATCACAACTAGTATTAAATTTTTTTTTTGTTTACATATATGATATTTCGGGTATTCCAACCCTTTATTTCACCAAAATAAAAATGTTTGTACATGAGACGATTCACTAACTAAAATTAAACTAAAAACATTTAGAATCGTACCACGCACTTAATTAATTATGGGATGCGTTTAAAGCTATTACTGATTTATTGACAAAAAAAAAAAAAAGAAAGTGATTATCACAGAAAATATCACATTAAATAATTTTTAAGAAATTATTTAATTTCATAGACATGACAAGCCCACGAGGCAACTTTCCCCTGAAAAGATATCAGGAGTCGGTGTACCTCACCCCCGGAGTTTAATGGAGTTGGGACTCCTCCGGAGGAAGGCTTGTCATTCTAGACCCTAACCTGACCGAGCCAAAATGACAAGGAAAGCTGAAACGAAAGAGCCTCCCAACCCCGTATTTGCGCATTTTTAGAAATTCTTAGCTCTTTTAAATAGTATAGAGACAGGAACGAAGCCATCGTTTAAAATTAGAAGAAAATGTCAAAAATTATATATTTAAATTAAAATATTTTGATGGTGGTTTCTTCATGGGGAGGACTTTTCAATTATGCCGTCAGGGTTGGAACTAAGCATGTGCCTACACCCCTTCTGCTTGAGGACCACGGGTTTTTGGTGTTTAAAATAATTACAAATAGCCCGAGAATATTGAGAGGAGAAAGTTTATGCAACATTTATGTGAAAATTAAAATTAACCTATCCTTATGATAAAAGTATAAATCATGCAATAAGTCATGCAAGAATAAATCAGTGGCAGAGTTTTGTGCATGGAGTAAAGAAAACATACATAATTGAAACGAAGTTAAGCATACTTATAAGCTAGATTATGCAAAATTGAGATTAATTAAAATTTTGTTATTATCAACCTTGTACATTTTGTATTTTTTCCATTTACGATGGAAATTATTTACAAAAACTCTGCCACTTCTCATGCTGACATGATATTCAGTCAATAAACGACCGAAGATCATATGCCGAAGATGAGCCAGAAAATCAAACTGATCATCAAAATTATTTAGAAAGAGGACATACGACTTGTAGGTAGTGCAAAGACCATAAAAAATTAAAATATTGCCCACTCTGTCTTTGCACCCGTTTAACACATACAACTTGAGACTCGAGGCAGTTAGATTGTTACCTAAAATCTTAAAGATAAAGCGCCACATTGGCTCAAAATGTTCGCAAAATGGATAATGACTTGAGTTAATATTTTTAAAATTACAGAAGGGGCAATCCCTTCCCTCTCTCAAGTTCATAGCGTCCGCCAATTTGGGAGTCAAACCAGTCTTGTGCCAGATCTTGTACACTATGTCTTTTTCTGGATTGGTGACCTCCGCCCTTTTTAACTGTTCCCATCGATCAGCATTTATGATCTCAGGGTCAGCCATAGGCCAAGATATTTTTGAAGCCACAGGGGTACACACCAGGTAAAGTGTTGCTTTGGTAATTACTTGATAATTTTCAGAACTGCCAAAATTGCGACACTGTAAAGTCGCCAAGTCAGATATTATTTGCGCATCAAGTACTTGACGCAAAGTTCTCGACTCTGCATCAGTGAGACGCTTTGATGGAGGTCTGGTTTGACTAAGGCGAGGATTATGGGTCAGAAAATCACCAACAGTAACGTAACCCGATTTTACCAAGTTTGGGAAAGTTACATTGTTGAAAAAAGTGGTATTTGAAAGGGAGATTGAGTGTAGTAGGTCCTCAGTTACATTTTCAAACCTAAGCCCCACAGTTTTAACAACATTACTCAGGTTATCATAAAAAGGGGAGGAGTCATCGGGCTTATTATCGGTCAAAATATTTAAAATATTTCTATGCCCATACGCACAGAAATATAAATCTTGAAAATTTATCAATTTATTCACAAAACTTACTCGAAAAGTGGCCACTTGCACCAAAGGATGTCGAACGCCAATCCCCCCATTTGCAAGTGGCAAATAGAGAAAGTGACGCCCCACCCATCGTTTCGAACCTTTCCATACAAAATTTTCGCAGAGTTTGGTTATTTCGTCAATAAAGTTAGAAGGGGGGTCAAGAATCTTAAAAACATACCAAAGTATAGGCAATATATATATATTTAAAATTTTGGCCCTAGAAAAAAAACTAATGGCAGAAACCTTCACATTATAGAAATTGAGTTTCTTCTTGAATTTCTCAAGCAGAATTGAGAAATTCAATGACACGAAATCAATATTTCCAAATAAAATTCCTAGAATTTTTACAAAGTCAGTTTTGACAGGAAAATTGAGAACAGACCACGAGACTCCACCCAATAGTAATATTTCAGATTTTCTGACATTTAGCTTTGATGCTGAGAAAGTTGAAAATCTAAGATATTCATTCTCAACAATTGGAATCTGCTGCGCATTGCTTAACAATACATTTGTATCGTCTGCATAAGCAGAGAGATATTTATCAGGAGCCCTGGGCCAAGAACTCGGACCCGATACAAGCAGCCTCCTATTCAGATTAAATAAGAAAGGCTCAATCGCAAGAACGTACAAAACCGAGGAGATAGGGTCACCCTGCTTCAAACCTACTTTAAGCGGTACCTTAGAGGTCAAGGTGCTTCCAACTGATATGGCCAAGGATAGATCAGTGTGCAAAAGTCGAATGAAATTACAGAATGTGTCAGGGAACTCATACATGTTTAAAATAGCGAAAAGGTATTTAAAGCTTACGCGGTCAAATGCAGCCTCCTGATCTAAACTGAACAGGCCACCATGCATTTCACCCGAAGCAAAAGCATCTCGAAGGAAAGTCAAGTTATCATAAATTGACCGTCCTTTAATACCACAGGTCTGCCACGGACCTATTAAATGGGGGAGAGTCAAGATAAGTCTTGACTTTAAAACATTGGAAACGATTTTATAGTCCGTATTTGTCAGAGCTATTGTGCGATAGTTTTTCATATCATCATGACAGCCTGCCTTGAAAAACAGGCTCGCAACAGCAGTTCGCATGGAGCTAGGTAGCTTACCATTTGAAATGCAGGTATTGATCAAATTGGACAAAATAATTGCAAAATGCTTACTGAAATGTTTAAAAAACTCATGACTCAGTCCGTCAATTCCAGGAGATTTGTCATTTTTTAATTTAGAGATTGCCTTTGCAAGTTCCGCTGGACCTATGTCCTCAGACAGCTGAGAGCACAGGTCATTGGGAACCCTAGGCATCTCTGACATGTAATTTTCCAGCCCTGTCAGATTGACTTGCTTATCATCAAATTTGTCTGTAAAAAAATTTGTAATTAAACTAATTTTGGCATCGTTGGAAAGATGTGTTAATGATTTCGAAATTGTAACGTCAGAATTGTTGACTAAAATTTTACGTTTTGGATAGTCATTACAAACCGAGTAAGTCATAAATTTTGTGTCCAAGGTGTCAATAAAAATTTTACAAATGTCACTATTGGTAAGGTTTTGATTTGAAGGGATATTTTGGATGTCCGATTGTACTTTCCTTACTAATCTCTTAAATTTGTACCTCAAGTGTAAATCAGTCTCCATTGCAATCTGTGTAATTTTTTGCTTTAGTAAAGTATAACTTATGTCTGAGTAGTCAGAAATGCGAATAAAATTGTCAAGCAGGTAGGACATGGAAAACACAAAGTCGTCACAATTTAGGAGGTGATTTGGAAAACGCTAAATATTTTTAAAATCAATGTCTTTGTCAAAACGCAAAATTGCATTGTATACAACATGATCACCAATAAATGGAAGCATTTGGCATGTAACAAGGCTCCCAAGGTGAACAGAATTAATATAAATTCTGTCCAACCTGGCCTCCGAGTTATTTTTGAGTTTACTAAAATAAGTCATGTCTTTACCAATAGGATTAAAATGTCGATATGTATCATAGAGATTTAGATTATTGCATGCCAAAGTGAAATCCTTCGCAATCTTAGTGCGACGTTCAGTCGACCGTAACCTGTCCAGGGTATCATTTAAAACAAAATTCCAGTCACCTGCTAAAATAACATTGTCAGAATTTGTCAGTGACGAAATATTTGACTTTAAAATATTTAAAAATTGAGCACTGTCATAATTTTTAAAAGGAAAATGTGCATTATAAATGTCAAATTGTTGATTATTAAATTCAATTGTAATGTGTTGTAACTTTCCGGGGACTAAATTGGTCTCATTTAAAATGTTTATTGTCGTTTTAACTAGAAAAATTGTACCACTTCCAAGGGTGGTAGCAGAATTATAGCTGGTCTTATAGGAATTAATGTTAAAATGGTCATGTTTAGTAATGTCAATGTTGGTTTCTTGTAAAATTATTACGTCAGGCAAAAACTTAAGAATTAGTGTTGTTAAGGAATGTTGTTTAACAGAGTTGTTTAAACCCTGACAGTTCAAAGTCCATATGTTAAGGGAAGACATTGTTAGTTAAAAAAGTATTTTCGATAATTTTTTATTTCATCATCCGAAAGTTTCCTCCCAGACTGAAAAGCTTTCATTTCGAAACTGCGAAAGTTTAGGTCTACCTCTGCCAAAACTTTCGCAGTTTTCTCAGGGGACATATTAATGAAGTCCTTGATAAGCTTCAGAACGTCGCTCATCTTGGACTTTGTTAAAGAGTGTTTAGTCCCCAGGGAGTTTATGACCTCAAATAGAAGGTCATGAAGTTCCTGGGGCTCTTTTGTTATCATGCAAACCAAATGGTTTAAGCGATGATAACCACCCTTATCATAATTTTCCTTAAGTGACTCCAAAAAAACTAATAATCCATCGGTACTGATGGTTTTGTATTTCCCAAAAGATCCATTTTTCCAACTATCAAAAGCCCAAGGAGGTGATGAATTGGACGAGGTTGGCACAGACACAGACACCTCTGTCTGCCTGCCACGTTTCCGAAATATTTTTTTCTTCATGCGTCCATTTGAGACAACGGTAGAATCCGTCCCCTCCCCCTCACTCGAAAACTCATTCTCAGCTTGACTTACGTCAAATCGAGACCGCTTTTGAGAGTCAATCTCTGAGTCATCAAAAGTGGACTCCGAGATGGACTTTCTTTTCCGGATAGGAGTTTTCCTAGGATTTCCCTGTGTTTTCTTGGGATGCATAATCTTGTTGGGACAATTTTTATTAGTATGGCCAGATTTGCCACAAGAAAAACATTTTTTTGCACCAACTTGTAAGTATATGTTGTGATTGATCCCGTCCCAACGTACTTTCTCACTGGGGGGGATCATCACACCATTTTGAATTGAAAGGGAGATGGTGCGGGTAAAACTTTTGACATGGGAAAATTCCTCTCCCACTCCAAAGCAGGCCTGATGCTCGACCCCACTCCGCACCTCCCCATATTTCTCAAGCAATTGTAATAATACATCATCCGGTATGAAAGGTGGAACGTTACGTAGTACCACCCTTCGTACCGGATTTAAATACCGATTTATTTTTGCCAATTGGCCTTTTATCGTGATGGTATCAAACGCCACAATGGTGTCAACAGACTCCACAGAGTCAAACCACACCCCAAAATTTGCAGCTCCACAAAAATCAGCATATTTTATCTTGGAAGGTAAAATCACCTTACCGATAGCATCCAGCAACTCGGGTAAGGTCACTCCTGCCAATCTCCTTATGAGTACCCCCTTGGTCTTATCTAGGGCAGGATCACACCAGGTAGTTGGCACGACCCCCTTGGCAGCTATGATGTTATAATTTAGATGTCTTTGAGGAGAAACAGGTGATAATGTTTCCATTTCACCTGCCTCAGACATGTTGGTGATGGTGGTGCACTTGTGTACACAAAGGGTTAAACCAACTTAAAAAACAACAGTTTTTTAAAGTTGGAAATTACCAAAATTCGATTTGAAAAATTTGAAATTCGAGTTAGTTTGTTGAAAGTTGATATGAAACTACTAAGTGAGCTTAAAATCAAACTTTAAATTTCGCTAAAATTCACTAAAAAATCAGTTGATTAAAAAATAAATTTAAGCAGAAAAAATGACAATCCACTCGAGCCTCAAGTTGCACTCTTAGTATTAAATTTATGCAGAGTTTACACATCTGGTAATTTTCGCTTTAGAATTTCTAAAATATCACTCTTAAAGGTAGTAAAACTACATAGAAATTTTGAATTATAATTCTTGCAAGTTTGTAAAAAGAAGAAGAAGATTGCAGACTGGCAAATTCGACGGATATTAATGAGTGACAATTAATTCAGAAGAGCTGTGTGAAATATGTATTTTATTTACATACTTTTTCCCCGATTTTTGTAAGTCGAAAATAAAATTTCAATTTAACGAAAATCCTAGACAACCCGATTTATGTAACAACTATTTTCTTATAAAATTATGCATACAAAGTCGTTTTAAATCCTTGACATATTGACCTCCTCAAAAAAAGAAATTCTACTCAAATGAATCTCGTTTGCCATTTACATACAATTTTAAACTGGGTCGACAAATCTGTTCACTCAAATCCACTTAACGTCAATCACGGGAGAAAGTACTTAAGTACCTGCTCAGAAAAGTAATCTCTGCATTTTTGCAGGAAAACTTGAGAATATTTGAGCATCGTATGCAAATTACTGTGGAACAAGTTTCCCCAAATCCCTGCTAAAAATCGGGAAGCTACACTGTTAGAAATCTGGTATAGTCACACATGCAGGTTTTGATTTCTCGATAATAAAGTTGCTACCGTTTGGAATTAAATTTATGTTTACCGGCCTGTAGAAATTTTGCTACCAATATGCACGATAAGGCTCTAATACCGATATATTACTACATGTCACTACTTCACTTTAGAAGAGTCATATCTGAATACCGCTTGGTAAATACCGAATTTCTAAGAGTGTAAAAATAAATATAATATATGTTTCTTTTTGCATTTTCATTTCATTTGTATTCTTAATGAGATCTCAAATCATGCAAAAACAAATTTTACCTGCGACATGTAAGGTTTCGGTGAAAATAGATAATTGAAAATTTTTGTTATTAAATTACATTTTATTAAATTTGAATAAATATTTTTTTATTTTATTTTATTGTTAAATTTGTTTTGAATTTAAGCTAATGTGATTATCATATGAATTTCTGCACTGTAACATAAACCGCTAAGATAACAAATTGCGACTTATTTGTGGAAGCGTAACGCCGCGAATTCAAAATGCGTATCATTCATCTGGTTAACACCAAAAAAAGATTTGTCTGGCCCGCTGTTGTGCCAACGTAATAAATTGAAGTTTTTAACTTGATAAGAATGTATGCATGCCATGATTAAAAGGAGGTTTCTTACGAAAAAGATGGTGGCGGGTTTCCCTCCGCGTGACAGGATAGGTACGTTTCTTCACCGGCGCGAACGCGTAAATTTGTCTCCCTTTGCCCCAATATTCGCACCGCTTGTGGTTCCTCAGGTTCTGGAAAAAGTAAAAAAATACGTAATGATTCATTTCAGAAAAACAAATACGATCTTATTTCCTTGTCCCTGGGAATTTAGAATTCATTCCGAATTTCCGTTCCAAATTAGTAATAAAAGTTTCCATGATTTAAAAAAAAAAGTGCAAACTTCTTATATTTAAGTGGGCGTGGTTCTCCCTGCTTGTTAGGTTAATAAACCACTCAAAACTTTCTCCGGGAGGTTGACGAAGACGATTTTTTTATGTAGTTAACATTTCGGTGCTGTGTTTAAGTCGAATCAAAAATGTCTTCAATCTTTCTACATCTGACACAATACTATCTTCCAAAATAATTAATAATGGAATTTAAATTTTGACGAAAAATTTGTTATTCAGAATTTGTGAATTTTATTTATTTTTATCATGAAAACAAAGAAAACAGGGAAAATTGAGCAACCACACATGTTCATTTGTGTATACGCATAAAATATTTAGAAATGAATTTGCTGGATGGGTGTCATTGTCATTTGCGTAAAATTGTACAATTCACTGGAGAGAAGACTGCTTCGTATTCGGGTTACGTAACAATTTCGCCTGCGTAAAACATTTCCCTCAAGTGACGAACAATTACATACAATTCAATTATTCATTAATGACCCGGGCTCAATTGTTCCCTATCAACCAACCAACTTGATTACACTCTAAAAAATGAGGTGAACAATCAGGGTAAAAAATGCAAATAAATTCGCTGTTAAAAAAGTATTCTTAAAATAATCTCTGAAATTTTCACGATAAATTTGATAAAGAATATTACCGATGATTCGGTCGAAGCGCAAATTTGTTACGAAACTGGTGGCAATTTCACACACTAATAAAGTTCTTTTTTGACTTTATCGACCATAACTCTTTATGAGATAGATGATGCTTAAATCTTAGCAAATCAAGTAATGCGATATAGTGAGGCAATTGACGCATGCAGTCCTTCGCAATTTTGAAAAATCTATAACTTTGTAAAATAATTTTGGTAAATTTTTATAAAGCAAAAACACGCCTTTGCCGTGAGTAAACTGGTACAAATTTGTAAGCCAATTTTTCCAAATTGGTAGAATATCTTTTATGAGATGTAATTTCTCATGATTCTCATTTCTTGGTTTGGGTCGATTTCGTGCCGAAAGTTAAATAGTTTGATTACAAAAGTATTTAAAATTTGCAAAGGTTGCACGAATTGGGATGATTACAAAAAATGTTTGACAAGTAATTAGATGATTGCAAAATTTGTGTAACTTCAATTTTCTTTAGTTCACGCAGACATTGGAAATTTTGTGAAATAATTATAGAAGCTTTTACAAAATAAAGAGACGCCCTTGATCTGAGGGTGAGTTAGTTTTCAAAAATTTGTAAGTCAAGTTTCCTTCAAAGTATTTTCAAAATTTGTAAAAGCTCGGAATTCATGGATGTTTGAATGCTATCAAGTCCCAATGGAAATTTTGTCCCCAACTTTTTTAGTGTGTCACAATGTTCGGATTGTTTCAGAGTTGTCGGACTAACGAAGGAGGAAGGGAGTTGAACATGCAGATGGTCGTGGGACGCAGCCTTTAATAAATAATTGATGCGAACTTTACGCATTTCTTTTGAGCCACGATCTCATCAGGGCAGCCGAGATCTGTCCGTTCAACGAAGGAATTAATGATGATGACTTCGCCACGTTTTTTCCATCACGGTTTTCCTCCCCTTCCTTTTGGGCAGGCACGCTTAAAAATTTGACAGAGAGAAAGATAGATATGATGTATCCAAAGGTTGAGAAATATGTATGAGGCCCGCATAAATTGGTAACAAAATTTGGTAACAAAATTTGGTAACAAAATTTGTAGCAAAATTGGATTTGTTTATCAAAATGTTAAATTTTAAAACGAAATTTTGAACTAAAAATTATCTGCAACGAATTTTAGTCGTCAACAACAACGAGGCAATTCACGCAATCCTTGGTGACTTCATAAAATCCTTAAACTTTGTAAAAAATGTTCGCAAAGTTTACAAAATAATAAGGAACCAGATTATAAGCTAATTTCCTTGGAAATATTTGTAACATTTTGCAGGTGTACCAATTTTATAAAGTTACCAAGAACTGCGTGAATTGCCTAAATCCTTTACACCAATGATGTAAAAATAGGTCATCACATACAGTTGCAAAACTAGCTTCGCGACCTTAAAATTTGGGGAAACTGTGCAAAAACTTTGTATTACTTAAGCAACGTGCATAAAATTTGAATTAAAAATCTCATTTTTTGTCCAAATTTTGAAACCTTAAAAAAATTTCGCCATTACAAAGTTTTACAGAAAAGAAATTGCAAAATTTTCGTGCATAAATTTTTAAGAGTAGTTCACCTCCCTGAAGAGGAATACAATTATTTTATTACGTCCATTTTTCTCCCCATCTTTCCAGAAACTTTCTCCTTTTCTACTTTTCCTGTATGAGCTAAACCATTTGACTCGGATTATTACTAGACGCGAGAGGGAAAAGAAAGGAAGAAAAACCACGTGTAGGTAATCTAAAAAAAACTTTCCGAGTCCAGATATGGACGAAAGTTGAAAGTGAAAGTGCGTAAAATTTTGACGAAATGAGGCCCCGGATTAAATTCCGTGCTTCAATTTTCATTGGAATCATCATCATCATTATTACAAAGAGACAGAGAAGACATTATATTTTAAAAGACTTACATTTTTCATGCCATATAAGCCCTGCGAGACGATAAATTCCTGCCAAATATGTCAGAGATCAATGCTAACCAATTTCGCGGGGGGCGCCAAATTATAAATTTTTATAAATTTTCGGCCACGTGGTGCGACGCGACGCTAAAGGAATAGGAGCTCCGACTTATCGAAGTTGATGACAGGTAGTGCAAAATGCGAATGTTTGACACGTGCGTGTAAAGATTGGTCAACATGACATGGGCTCAATTTATCGGGGTGTCAATTTGGGGTCAATCTATGGCGTAGAAACTATGGATCTAAGAAGAGTTGTGCACGGGAATAATTATATATATAACACATGGCGTTTAACTTGCTCAACTTTTAAAATTCAAGGCAATAATTCATTCATACTTTCCCAACCCATGTAAACGGTGTAACTTTTTTGAAAAGTAAGTAGAATACTAAAATTTTAACAAGATGTTAATTTGTTCAAATTTTTTTCACATCGTACCAAGAAAGATTACCTAAACTGTTCATGCTTCATATTCAACTCTTTAATTAAGATTAAGCAACTATTTAATTAAGATTATATTAACTATTTAATAAGGATAAAGACATTTAATTGTGTTTATTTTACCTTTGTGTTAAGATTTTGTAAAAAAAATCATCCATATTTGGTCAATTAGATATTATTTATTCCAGATCTATTTTTAGCTTGGTTAAAATTTTTGAAACAAGGTTGCATAACGTTGTTGATTTGCACTTTGATATATGTCCAACTTTTGCACCAATCTCACAAACATTTACGATTCAGTTCAACCCCAAGTTTTATTTGTTTTGGGCAATAATTTGGATTTCAAGGTCTGCTGTGTCCATCGTGCCTTTACTAAAATCCGTCGTTCCTATCCTAACGACCATTCTGGGCACGCGGTCATGTCACTCCATGTTTTCACCCGTCCTCCCAAAAAACTCACTTTATCCTCTAGAACAAGGCAACTACGTCAAGTGGACGACTCGGATTTTGATGATGGAACACATTCTGTATTCATTACCAAAACAGGAATATTTTTAAAATTTGCGAATTTGCCTAAGCTGTATATTTTTTTAATGTGTAATTTTACTGTGAAATCAATATTAGGAGAGTGCTTAAAAAATCTATTTTCAACTTTTTTCAAATTTCAAAGTTTAAGTCAAAGAATGATTTTAATTTGGTTTTCTAATTAAAAAATATGTAAAACAGTTTTTTGAAACTTTATCATATCTTAAAAAAGTTTCAAGTTAATGCAAAGGCAGCCTGAATGTTCCACGATTTTCTCCACAAAATATTTGGTAAATATTTTGCAAAATATTTTGCAAATCTCGACGCGCCCTCAAATTCATGTCGTACACGATAAACACAATCATACAAAGCATCTTATGTAACTATCAAAGATCCATAAAATTTATATAACCAAACAAAATTCTAGCTTTTCACCCAGCTAACATCCCCTCTCCGCAACGTCGTCCCAACACGACTCAAACGAAAACGAGTCAAAATGAACATGAACCAACAATTCGATTGCAATTCTTTCTCCTTCAACAATCCAATTTTATCTCAGATCACGTCCCGCCGCCAACTTCGCCTCCTCGCTCGCCCAACTTTCCCTCCTTCTTCCGCAGAGAGTAATCACAGGGAGAAAAGTTGCATCTTATTTCATTTCACGCTGCAGTGCCGTCCACTCCACGAGGAATCCTTATCCTCTCGTGCGAACAGAATTTCAAATTTTTCTTCCAGAAATCACAGTTTTTTTTCAGACGTTTCAAAATTGTCACGTTCCCATATTTCTAGGGATGCTTAACTTTCACTCAAAACGTAGAAAGTAACGGTCCGCATGCAAATGAGGGGGAAAAATAGGGGAAAAACTTGTAAAAAACCATAAATAAGCCTCGTTTTTCGATACAATTTTCTCCTCTAAAGGTGGGGAAAGTCGGGATCATTCGAGAATCATGAAGAACAAAAAACTTGTCCTTTTTTGGGAGAAAGTTTCTCCACCTTCAGAAGTTTTATTATATTTAATACTTTCACCAGATCCCACTTCGACCTGTCAGTCGCATCAGTCAAGCTGGGAGAAAGGCGAGAAGAGTTTTGCTCTCTTTTTCCCACTTCCTCCTCGTCTTTATTGTAGGTTTGGATTGGCCATGTGAAGATGCACATTTGAAGAGAAACGAGGTAGGGCTGGCTGGATGGATGGGTGATGGAGTGCAGGAGAGTGAGATGTAATGCGATGCGGAGAGAAAGTTAGCCAACAATGGAAAAGTATTTAGGAAAAGGGAACAATGTTGACCAAATGGGAAAAGTAGGGTGCCAAAGGTAACGTAGGTTTGTTGTCAAAGTTGTGGCGAATTTTTTTGATGCGACTAGTTTGGCATTGGGCGCCCCTTCAAAGGGGTGTGGCTGGCGAACTAGGGCCCATGGACCTTGACCCTCCTTCACTTTTTCTACACTCGTATAGACCTACAACATATCCAAAGGGTATCAAGATCTGGCATTGAAAAGGTCGTACGTACTCCTCCTAAGCATACTCGAAACCCCGTTTTGATATTCATTTATGTATTGGGGCAGGAGATATTTATGGGCTGGAAATAATTACGGCTGGAGATAATTAAGGGCTGGAGTTGGTGGGCTGGAGATCGCTGGCTGGAGTTAATCACGGGCTGGAAATGGTGGGCTGGACTCCCACGGGCTGGGGTCGGTGGGCTGAAGTCTTCCGCACACCTATAGAATCTATCCTTAAATTATGCACAGCTAAAATGAGATTCAAATCTTAATAAATCAAATCCATTTAAATCAACTCTTAATTTATCAAAAGTTGGTAGAGGTCGACACCTTTTTACAAAAATTCGGAAACATCATTATCGAACTTGTTGAGCAGATAACCTGCCGCTCCCCCCCTGCCGTGTGGTCGTTTTGCCTTTCTCTGGTTCAGTCGAACGTAGGAATGGGCACGTAATCGAGTGAGACAGACAGTTTCGGATTTTTTATAAAATTATTTTAAAAAATGCACTGGTTTTACAAATTTACTAAGGCCTTCGAGATTTGCCTCAGTGTAATATTTGAGCATCCCCTCGAATCAGATGCTGCAAGTTGCAGCCTGCAACTAGAACGAGACGAGACCAGACCTTGAAGAAGTCCTTCAATTCAACCCAAAAACGAGAAAGGAGCAGATGGGACCGAATTCAATCCTTGTTTTGGGGACATATTTACATAGGTCGGAAAATTTAGGTTTGCTTCTAATAATTTTCTGAGAAATTCTAAATTTTTACCAGTCTGGTAATACAGAACTGGCAACTGGTAGTAAGACTACGATTAAGAATTAGCTGGGTGAAAGTTTTGGTCCGCGATAAGAAGGATAATTACGATTTTTTGCTAACATTATGTCACAATTCTTGTAAAATTAGTTTTTTAAGGTTTATTATTATTCTTAAATTTGGATTTGTAAGTTTTGACGGGTTTTGATGAGATTCGTGAAATTTTTGTATTAATTGTTTTTCTTTTTATTTCTTGTTTCAAGTTTAGAAAATTGAATACGGTTCAATATGCCCCAAATCTCTGACCATTGCCGACCTATGTTTTTTACGATTCCCCTCTTCTCTTTTTCAACTTTCTTAAGTGAAAAGCAACTGCTCCATTTATTCCACATCGCTCTTGGTTTCTCTTTCTCTCCGAGAGCTTGGGAATTCGGGGAAGAAAAAGAAAACTGAAATAAAATGTGGAGGAAACCAACCCGCAAACCACCCGCAAAGCAAAACCGAGAAATTCTTGCGGTCTGTTCTCCTCTCGAGGAAGGAAATCCTTCAAATTTTGTGTTTCTTTGTTGGGCCGAGAAGGATCAAATCGAGATCACTTCGAGTTGATGCTTGTCCAGGAGCGAGGAGGAAAAGGTGAACGGAGGTTAGCGACGGATATGTTTAATCGATGATGCTGCGAAATGGAAAAGTTCTCGACTTTCTCTTTTCTTTCTCTGCAAGTGTAAATCTGGTCGGTTTCTTTTTCTACTTCTTGATTTTTATGGCATCAAATTGGTTGTGGTTTTTGAGGTGTTAATAAAATAAATTTCTGAGGAGGAAGGGATCATGTCATCATGTGAGGACTAAATCGTGGATAATTTTTGGTACACGAGTGGATATTGTGGACAAATTACGGAAGTAGTGTTTGTTTGATGGAAAATGTCTGAACAAAAATAAAGCAAAAATTTTTATATTTTACTTAAAAACTTTATATAAAACTTTATATTTTTTTAACACAATTTTGTAATTTAGTAATTTCTATTTCTCTGAATTCAAAATTCAGAAACAAATTTTGGAGGTGAATTGGTTCCGGAAATTATTCAGATTAGAGGAGGAAATTGAACCGGGATGCCCTGTAATAAAAGAATTTGAATTTTTTGCAGGGTTTTCAATTTTTATACAATTTCTATTTTTTCGGATCCACCGGAACTCAATTTTTTTCAGGAAATTATGCACCTCCATGACGGAATGCAATTGGAATAATTTTACAATTTACAAGGGAGAGAGAGATCTTGTTTCGGATTTATTTATTTTTACAAAAGGAGCAGATAGGAAATTGTGCAGAATTGAGGAGCGTCTGTTGCTACTTTTGCTAAAATATCCCTATGGACTTGAAGGGATCCCATTTAGATCCAAATCCAGTTTTGGGGGCAGACAGGGTTCTCCGCGAGAAATGCAGTTCACAGAAATTGGAAATTCAATTATTTATAAATAAATTTAAAAAAATAAAACTAAGGCGAGAGGCGCTATTAAAAACAAGAAACAAGCCCTCCCACCAACACCCCCGTCTCGCCGTGGCCCCATTAATATTTTTATATCTGGGGGTGTAACCACAATTTTATTCAATACAATTTTATGATGCAGGGAATAATTCTTCCCTGCATCATACACAGCAATTTAAAAAACAACTTACAGTAGGGCATATTTGGCAAAATAGGTGACGGGATAGCGTCATAAAATGGTCAGACAGATGTCGGAAATCAAACTACGAAAGCTTATTTATTTAACTCGTTTACCTGAGCAGCAAGCTCAATTCTGAAATGTATGAATGCAGATTTGGAATGTCTTTAACCGCATGACTACCTACGTTAAAATAGTTGGTTTTAAGAAGTAAATATTTTATTTTTGTACGATGGTTGATGAATAGAGTCAGGGTATGTATATATTCCAAACTTTGTCAACAACACCGATTGATTTGAAACTTTATGATCTTGATTCTAGATTTGTTTTAAACAAACAAAAAATTGTTTTTGTACATATTTTGTCGATTTGGTTAAACATTTTATATAAATGTTTTGGGGTCTTTATGAATATATTTATCCGTACTCTGTTGATTAATGCTAAACTAAATACATATTTAAATTGAAATTAATGCAAGAACTGCAGATAATAGGTTTTATAAGTGCAATGCAATATAAAATTGTAATAATTATCAATTCAAATGCAGTTTACATTAGTAGTTAAAAGCTTAAATCATAAATTGCGGTTACACCCCCAGATATAAAAATATTAATGGGGCCACGGCGAGACGGGGGTGTTGGTGGGAGGGCTTGTTTCTTGTTTTTAATAGCGCCTCTCGCCTTAGTTTTATTTTTTTAAATTTATTTATTTTGGGGTTTTTAAGTGAACAATTTTGTAACTCCGTCATTAAAAACCTACAATGCAGGCAGACTTGATATAGCCCGAGTCAGAAAAAGGTTGGGATTATCACCCAATCCGAATTTTTTTACGAAATTCTATATAGGGTCCCTTCAGTTCAAAATCTTCTCATTTCAATTCATATTCGTCCAAATGAAACCATTATCACCCTCCGTACCAAATTTCAGCTCGCTTGGATGATTTTGAAAATCGGTATGAGTCACCCCACATACCACCCCTTCCGTTGAAAAATTTTACAATTTCATTTCATACTCTTTCACTAGAACCCATTATCAAGCTCCATGTCAATTTCGGCTTTCTAGCGCATTTTTAAAATTTTGATGTCTATTATGCACGCCACCCACTTATATGGCCCCCACCAGTCCAAATCTTGTTTGGTCCCATCTTCAGAGTTCAGACTCGGTCGTTGCATTGCCCAAACACATGTTTGTACCAATTTTTAGTCAAAATCTGCCAGCGCTTGAGAGAATTGTCGAAGGACAGAATGACGTGACGATTATATAAGCTCTGGTTCGGGCCACCATTTACACATACATATAAAGAATTTCTCTACTAAAGTTGCTATGGATGTTAACTGAATTTTAAAAATTTCAAACCTCCATAACTTCGTCATTTTGCATCCGATTTTCATGACCCTAAAGAATGATCTTAATAATTTTTTAAGCCCTTTCGATTCCCCTTTGCCGATTTTTCACTTTCAGCGGAATATTTTGAAATACAGAAAAAAAAGTCACTAAAATGAGAAATGCACCATGAAGATGTTAACCGATTCAGCCCAGAGATCTATAAACAATACTACAAAGAATTTACTACCCATTGGTCGAAACCGCATGTCTCTACGACGTATGATTCTCTCACAATTTTGTCTGACTGTTTTGAGGTGGGCACTTAACTGCATACTATGGCTTCGCCGTAACCATGCACGTATTTTTTTTGGGTGCATGGTTACGGTTGGTGTCTCGCCTTAGAATAAAAAAAAAACTATAACTACAACAGTTTAGTTTCGAAGTACACGGTGCGGGTGTGAGTAGCTCCTTTTTGGTAAAATTTACTTTACTGTTGGGCCAATTATTTAGTCATAATTTACGCTGTAATTTAACGCATAAACTTCATAACGTTGTCCTCATTTTGAGACATTGAGATATTTCTATAGAAATTTTCGCACGATTTGCAAGTCACACTGACAACCGGAAATGTTCAGTTCGCCGATAATAATGTTTGTAATTTGAATTTAGCGAATCCTATTTTAAACATAATTCCCAATTTGGAAGCCGACATCCGGAACACTGCGATCTCATCGAGCCGTCCATCCATCTGTGCGAATCATAAGCCGACGACCCAGCAACAGCGAGTTGGCTGTACGAATGTAGGGAAATGACCTAATTGTTAAGGATTTGTGTGCTTTTACTGCTCAATTCTCCTGAGATTTTACAACGGATTATTTTCTCCAGATGGAAAATGAGAGATAAACAGAGAAAGCTGGAAAGCTCACTCCAGATTCTCTCACAAATGAGATACGCTAAGAATTTTGCAATAGAAAATTAAACTGAAAGACTTTAACTGGTTTTCGAAATGATAGTTTAATTAAATTTTCGTTAAAAAAAGTTTACAATTTTATTTAGTTTTCGAAATGAGGGTGAATTTGGATCATAAAAAGTTTACAATTTTACATTTATATTCTTCCAAATTGAGGAAATTGAAGAGTTCTGGTATGTTTTTCGAGAGCGAAATTGTGCGTTGACCTAACAAAGTTATACGTACAAATGTGGGGCAAAATTTCAAAATTAAGCAACTCTACTTTGGTGATAAATTGCAGTCAAAATTAAAATAATTCATGTTACGCGAATACATACCTGCACAAAATGATATATGCAGACTCGAAGAAAAGTAATTAATTGCAAATAATTACAGTTAACGGATATAAATTAGCGGGTAGTTGCAACCAGAATTAATCGAATAGTATTTAAATGCTGTTGCGAAATTATGTAGTATCGACCCACATGAATATTCAGAGTAAGTAGATTAAATGAAATGTAACAGTTTTTTTTGCATGCATTAGTAATTCTGCATCGGTTGTAACTTATTCAGTAAAAACCGTAGAAATCTAGTTGTTCTCAAACTATTATAAATTCGAACCAAGTCAAATTTTGTACATAACGGATTCCCAATAATTCCAAATTCTTGTAAAATTTAAGTTCCGTGAGTAATTATAAGAATTAATTATATTGAATAGTATTAAAAAGATAGGATATTCTGAGACAAGTGGAGTTTTTGAACACTTCATAAAATATGCAATTGAAATTTGAAAAACCTACACTGCAAAGCCCGCTTCTAATTTTTTTGCTCGAATTGACCTAGGTATATAGTATTACCAATCTCCGTGTTGTGGATGGTTAAATGTTTGTTAGATATTTCTATTATTTGGCACCTTATTTTTAATGTATTTGCACATGTCGCATATAAAAATTTCCGACGTCGGATGAAGCGACTGATCCCCGAATTTTATTTGCCGACCAGACCAGACTTTCTCCACTGGAAAAAAGTACAAATAAAGAGGAAGAACTCACTTACCTTTCACAACAATTCTCGCCCCTTCACTCGTCTTGACCTCGTTCGTCAGTTTGTGCAGGGTTCGGCACGCCCACACCTTTCGCCCGTCAGACTCGTCCACGCTGAACACGTGCAACTCTCCAGACGGCAGCAGGAGCCATTTGCCTGCAAAAAGAAGAAGAAAGAAAAGTGTGACAAAAAAAATCTTGACACGAAAAAGGTGGTTTCGACTCAAAAAACCTTCTCTATTACTTTATCCTCTCTCTCGCCATACTTTTTTACTGTGTGACAATTTTTTTTGGAGAGGAAATGACCCAGAATAAAATTAGAGTGAAAGTAAACTGTGACGAGGTGGGGAATTGCATCATCTTTCTATGGTACAGAGAGTGCTTCATTTTTTTGCAAAGTTTTCGAGAAATGGAAGCTTGCACTTTTCCCTTTTTGAAAATCTACTAAAGGTTTTGTAATAAACACCTTTTTGTACATACAATCACCGGGTGTGATTTTTCGCAAGTATTTTTGCAAAGTTACAGAATGCTGAGAACCTAATTTTTTATGAAATAATTGAAAAAAAAACTTCAATTCAAGAAGAAGGTTTACACCTGAGTAGTATTTTCGATAAACACTTCTTCGCAAATAAAATTTATGGCGTATTTCTTTTCAATTCTTTGCTGCAAAGTTTTTAAATTGTTGGAGGAGACTAAAAAACGAATAAAATGTTTGTGTTGCATAATAAAGAACGTCCGGGAATGAATGGGAATGGTCTGAAAATGTGGTCATAAAATCACAATGAGTTATCGGAATTTTAAACTTTTTGCATATGTATAATACCAAATACGTACCTACATAATTTAATTAATAGCTAAGGCCGCCACACCCCCGTTGGCGACTAGTTCGATTTTCTTGCGAAGATTTTTCATTAAATTTTTTCCCGAAGTTTTTGCCACTTCCGAGGTGATTTTCTTCCATCGTCCTTTGAATTTTCGAAAGGTGTCAGGCACATCTTGAAGCCGGGAGTATACTGACTTAGAACGTGCCCAGAATTTTTCGATTGGGCGGAGTTGGGGTACATTAGGTGGGTTGATATCTTTTGGTACGAAATCAATATTTTTCTTTCTGAGGTACTCGGTCACTTTCTTTGCATAGTGACAAGTGGCGAGGTCAGGCCAAAACAAAACTTTATCATTTTTGTGAAACCTATTAATAAATGCTTCCAATCCAGCCTTGACGCAATTTTTCAGATAAATATCTTGATTGATATTCCCTTCGAGAACTACCGGGTCTGATACATGTCCGTGACTGGAGATGCATTGCCAAATGCAATATTTCTTTGGAAATTTGTCTTTTTTTCGTACTTTTTCTTCATAAGCCACTTCAGAGGGATCCGAGCTATGAAAAAAATGACGCCCTGGAAGATTTGAAGGGTCAACCGGAACATACGTTTCGTCATCCAGGATCACTACTTTTCCACGCATTTTCTTCAACAATTTTTGACAGCAATCCTTGATCCGACTTTCTTGTACGGGCTTGTAATTTGGTGCAGGTTTTTTGGTCCTTGCTTTGATTCCTAATTTATGGACCTTAATTTCCCCCAGGTAGCTTTTGGAAATTTTGACTTTCCTGGCAGCTACAGCTACTGACGTTGATGGCTTGGTTTTGAAAATTTTTTCAATTCTATTTTTCACTCGAGTGGTCGCTAGCTTCGCCGGACGACCAGCTGGCTTTTTGAATTGCACATTTTCGGAATCCTTGAACTTTTTTATGTAGGAATACACATTTGAACTTGGAATTCCTTCCTGCTTAAAAAAGTTCTAGGTCACCTTGGAGTCTCGGTTGGCTGTCGTGTTGTAGAACTCCATCACTCGTTTTCCTAACAGCTCCCTTTCAAACAAGCTTCTTCTACCCTTATCCATTTTTGAAATTTAAGAGTGATATACCAAATTGACCCTAATGAAGTGGGCTTTCAGAAATTTAAATTATTATAGTTCGCGGGTTTATTGATTTGTCAATATACTCGCTAGAGCGCGCATTCCCATTCATTCCCGGACGTTCTTTAATTTCATTATTTTTTTCTAAGTTTCACCGAGTTGGAATAAATTTGTGATAGAATAAATTTGCAAAATTAATTATGTCTAGCAAATATTTTTTTGCAAAGTTTTGGTAATAGTGGGAACACAGGGAAACAAGTGAGTGCATAAACAACGGACCTGTCTGGAAGTTAGGATAAATGTTGAGTGATCCATCTTGCACCCAGGAAGTCACTGTGATATAGTCCACAAGCTCAGGAGGCGCGAGACAGCTGCAGAAAAAGTGAAGATACAAATTATTCAAATTTTAATTACATCAGTCAATTCGCCAAAATTTTTTATGAAGGTCGTCAAAATTTTTTAAACGGTAATAATTGTTATCCTTGACATTTTCATCAGTCTAAAATTCGTAAATTTATTTAGAATCCTCATTGTATGAAACAAGTAAATAAATGCTCTCGTGGGCATTAATATTAATTAATTAATTAGATACGGGCAAATTTGCGCATGTCACAAATTGAGTCCGTTTCACACATAATCACCCACATTAGCCAAGATTGCCAATATTACCTGATTTGTATTTTTTAGGAACATTTTTTATTTATTTCAATAAAGGCGCTTTGGTTTACAAATGATTCAAATACGAAAATCAAATTCGAAATATATTTTTTTTGAGTTTGTCAAACTAAAACAATTTGTTAATTATTCCTAAATATTGAATAAAAACAAAAAGGCAATTCAGGCAGTCCTTGGTAACTTCGTAAAATCCTTCAGTTTTTAAATATAATTTAGAAAATAAATAGACGCCTTCCATCCGAGTAGAATTATAAAAAATTGGAAGCAATGTCATAAATGCATCGCACCTTCATCATCCAAAAGAATGGCGCATTTTATTTCACTTATCTACGTTTCTCTAATTATTCAAATGGCGTTTTAATTTGACAAATTATTTAAGAATTACGAAAATAGATTGTCATAATTTTCTTAATGCTTCGAGCTAAAGAGATCATCCATTTTTTTAATTGCTTGCAAATGCTAAAGAAATAATTTTATAAGGAAATAATTTTAGTAAGTAAAAACAATTAGGCAAATTCACGCAATTTAGGTGTTGTAAGGTAACTTACAAACTGTTACAAAAGTTTACACATATTTCGAAGGAAAATTAGCTTCCAAATTTTTGTTAACTTGCTCAGGAGCCTCCTTATTAAGGGGTGAAAGCCCTTTATAAGATCGTTATGTCCGTCTGTCTGTCCGTCCGTCCGTCTGTCCGTCCGTCCGTCTGTCTGTCCGTAGCTCCGATAACTTTTGAACGAAAAGACATAGACACTTGAAATTTTCAACGTAAACTCCTAACGTCAATGGACAGGACGAGTTCGAAGATGGACACTGTGACATCGTCACCTGTGACGATGACGTCGTCCCAGTGACGAAAAGTGACGAAAAAGTGTCACGTGTCAGTTTTGACATGTGACACATCATTTTTAACTATTTTTCAATGAGGAATTCGCAAATTCATGTCATTTTGTGTTTGGACGTCACAGTGACGAAAAGTGACGAAAAAGTGTCACTTGTCAGTTTTGACATGTGACACGTCATTTTTAACTATTTTTCAATGTCAAATTCAATGGTGACCTCCATTTTTACCTCAAAGGTCATGTAAAGGTCATAGGACATATCTATTTCAATTTCAACTGAAATTTAACCCCGAATTCAATGGTGATCTCCATTTTGACCTCAGAGGTCATATAAAGGTCACATAAGGGTTATCAACTGTTAAATTTGACACAAATAAGACACAAAAGTCGAAAACACGTCAGAAGTGTCAATCTTAACAAATTTTCGAACAATTTGATATTCACATTGACGTATGACACTCCTTTCACCCCTTGGTTACATGCGTTGTAACGGTTTATTTTGTAAAAGTTTGTAAAATCATTTTAAGAAATTTACGGATTTTACAAAGTTACAAGGGACTGCGTGAATTGCGTCTGTATTTTGATGAAATTTTAGACTTCTCATACATTAATTACAAGGTGCTTGATTTATTGATAGGAATCGCTTAATCTCACAACTTGATGTGACCACGTGTCCGACAGTTTGTACAATTAGTGACAAGAAGGGGAGAAAACTGACCGTAAAAGGGCATTGTTTCCCCGGATCACGACTACGTCCGGATTTTCGATGTGGAACGGGGTGTCCAGCACTGCAAGAATTCCAGTGATGAAGACACAATTTCTAATTAAAATGACATAACGACACAAAGTTTGGGGAGAAAAACTCATTATTTTTTGTGCAAGTTTTCCCCAGAAAGTTTTGCTTTCACTTTTCCCTGGATTTCTTACCTGCACGAACCACGACTTCCGGACTGATGATTGTTCCCGACGGATTACTGAGTTTGCACCGAAGCGTCGCAAAGTGAACGTCGGGTCGGAACTTGTCAATGGGAAAGGGGAGAAAGCGTATATTTCCGGTTGGCAGCACCTGCAAATTAATATTTCGTTAATTACTTTAATGTTAGAAATCCGATGCAGTCAGGCACGTAATGATTTCTCGGTATTAAATTTGCAACGTAAAATTATACAAGTAGGTAAAATTGTAAAATCATTTTGAAATTTGCTGCAGGTGTGGCAAAACTTTAATACCGAGCTATTACAACTTTATATTACTTATCGAGACAACTTGGTATATTCTAACTCTGAATTTCTAAGAGTGTTGAATTTGATTTTTTTTCTAGATATTTCAAGAAAACTAATTTTCAAAGTAAAAATATCAATTGTTTTGAGTATTCCTCAAGTAGATTATAACTATTTATATGATGTTTAAAATTGTACGATTTATTTAAAATTTAATCAGTGTAAAATGCGAGCTTTACGTGTTCATTAACATTTTATGAAATCTATGGACTCTAGATTCTCAACTAAAAATCAAAGGATAGCCTAATTATCGTGAGTAAAGTCTTACGATTTAAAATTCTGAAAATAATAAGAACCTCCCAGACGTTGATGGAAAATTAAATTTTTTCGATGAAACGTCTCAAATCATTTTAGAGATTCTTTGTTATTAAATATAATAAAGCCCGTTGTAAGGAAAACCTTAGAAATTTTCGGATTTTGTTAGTATACAAAGAAATGAGAGGGGAAAGCTATGTATGTTTCGTATTTCTGATTTTAATTAGTTTGACGCCAGGTATAATATTTTTTAGTAAATTATAACAGCTTTAAGTGCTTAAGATGGGTGACAACTAACTGCTTAGGATCTGAGATTAATATAATAATCGACCTAAATTTCGAAAAAAATTCTATATTTTTGAATTTACGGTAAAGAGTATTCATTTCATTCGACCCCATTTTTCCTAGCTTATTACTTACAAGCCGTGACTTTTTACAGCACAGAGAATAATTCTCCCAGTTTTTACAAAATATAAATATTAATTACATGAATCCACATCTAGTTTGACGTTAGATGTAATATTTTATAATAAATTATAACCGCTTTAAATGGTTAAGATGTATGATAATGCTGCTTTTGCTATAAGAGTTCGAAGTTATCCACGATTACATTAGCCTAACAACATGAACATTCATATTAACCTCGAAGTTATTCACCCTGTACTACTTTAAGTGTAAATGATTATCGACGCTAAAATTTATTCACTAGCAAATTCTGAAAATACTAATACAAAATCTCAGAGATCGATAAACTTATATAAAATTTAGTTTTTATCCTGAGACGTTTCAAACCCTACGAATTGCACATTGCTAAGTATAAACAAGGCTGGAGCAGTTACTTTAGGTGTTTTAAATTTTGCTTATATATGTAGAAGTGGAATTAAAGGATTGTAGAGATGAAATTCATATAGTTTTGTATATTTCCGATTTTAGAAGTAGTTTGACGTCAAGTGAAATATTTTGCAGTGAATTGTAATGTTAATTAACGATTAATGCACGTTGTAAATTTAGCGAAATTAAAGTTTGACAAATTTATGGTAACGAGAGTTCATTTGCATAATTCGATCCCATTGTTCCTACAAAATTTTGATTGCTTGTCACTGAAAACGGTGAAAATATTTTTTACAACGGAGAAAATAATTTTACCAACTTTTACAAAATATAAATATAAGTAAAGTTGGTGAATCCACATACCAGAAATTTGCATATACAGCATTGTTATATCGCAAGAAACAGTCTTTTTTGTGTCAAAAATTTGTAACAATAAGAATTTTTCGAAATAATAAAATTTATTTAACTAAGGAAATTAATCTAGCTAAATTTTGTTAAATTTCTGCGTTTTTGAGATTGTAAAGAGTGTTCATTTACATAATTCGATCCCATTCTGCCGGAAAATTTGTCACTGAAAAATGGTGATACATTTGAAGCCAATTTTTTCAACGCAGAAAATGATTTACCAATTATTACTAAATTTAAGTATCAAATACATTAATCAATGCCCCAACTATTAAGCCTAAATCATTACTAGAATTACATTAGAAAAGCAGGTGATCCATTTTTATAAAATTTTGAAAATCCGCAACCAATATTTTAAAATTAACATGGAAAATGGGATAGCTGGACCCGTCCATGCAAATCGATCCCACAATTTTCGCACAGTTCCCAATTTTCCTTTCTCCGCTTTTACTACGCTGAACCACTGTAAATTTAGATCTCGCTTTCACCACTCAAAAACCAGACAGAACAACCCACACAACACTCGCAAACAAATTCCGTTCCTGCAAATGGATGGACTTGGTCAGCCACACAAACACTCGTTCACTTTCACCAGACCACTTCATCATCTCCACTAAATTTTCTCTCCCTCCATCCAACTTTCTCTCTCTATGGATGAAACGGGGACAAATTTGGGTTCACATCATAACCCAAGAGCCATGCATAACACGAAACAATCATGCTTTGTGACGTCCACGAGTTTAATTCTGCTTTCAGGACGGGTGCTTTCACCCAATTAAAATCTTGATGCTTGGGGGTGTTAATCACAAAAAGAGTGTAATGAAATTACGTAATTTTATTGTTTCTCAGTATGTTGAATATGTTAGCACCCTGGAATAAGCGCTCAAACGAACTCAAAATTGTTAACATAACTGTAGCAGAATATGTGAGGCTTTACCGCATTGGTAACGATTTGTCGTCACAAATTTTACAGGAATACAAAAATTTTGAACTATAGTTTTGAGTTGGATAAGAATTTCTGTACCATACTAGTCCAAATCATCCCAATCTTGGAATAAGTAATAGTAAGGTTTAATTTTGCACACAGCTCTGGTAACGATGTTTCACCAAATGGAAACAGATTTTCTCCAGATTATTTAACCAGTCCGTTGACATTAGTAAGGAACAAGAATAAGTAAGCACGATTTTCAACTTGTCTCAACCTCAATATACAAAAAATTCACAATTTAAAGGCATTTATTCCGATCAACCGAAGTTTCATTTCTCAATCTTCTTCTTGTCTTTATTTATTATCAAACGGTAACAATTTAAAATGTCAATACTTTTATATTATAAAACACGTGACTTCCTCATGAGTACCCCTTTTCTCACTAATTTCACTAATTGTATCTCCCCAGCATGTAATTCCACTCTGTGTAAAATCAGGGATTACATAATACACCTGTCTCTCCATCTGTCCTATCCACCGACTTCATGGCTTTACATGCGTACATGCTTTCACTCATTTCATCCCTAATCTAAAATCATCTCGAACAAAATTTCTCGTCAAAACACATATTTTGGTGAAAGCAGCCTCCGAAGAACACATTGTGATCGTCTGGTCCGGAGTTGTCCCCTGATTTATGTTCTCGGTGGGTGAAAGTAGAAAGGAAATAAATAAATCGTGCCGCCGACTTTCACCGAAATTCTAATTTTGTCCTTTTCTCCATTCATTCCTCTCCGCTTGTTCCTTGATTCCTCGTCCTATTAAAATCCAATTTTGCTCACGGGGAGGGCAAGCCGGTAACCAAGAGATGGATGAAATTGGACGGGAGAAAGCACGGTTTATGTTCCCAAAGTCGGAATAAAACGTAATTTCGACCCAACATAAAATTTATGTGGGTTTAAGATTGGAATAAAATGGACTCGAACGGCGAATTCTTCTCCCCTGAATGGAGGAGAAAGGTGGAGAAGAAAGTCTTCATTTTTTAGTCGATTAATGTAATGATTACGTATCTATTATAAGGCGGATTATTTTGTAAATCGATCACATGCTTTATGTACGGCCCCAAAATATAATTTAAAACTTTTACAACTTTAAAAATCAATTTAAAAATTTCGATAGCAGACATCGAATCTAAACTATTTTTTCGCATTTAAAACTAAATAATAAATTACTCCTGGCGCTGAAAATGTACAATTTATAATAATTTAAGATTTTGAAAATTTCAAAGACTGTCTGCATCCGAAATGTTCTGAGATTGACTTATTTCAAAGTTGATGAACATTCTCCTTAGAACGTAATTGAATTTTGTCCTTTTTCGCAAATTATTCAATTAGTCAGCACCCGAAAAAATGAAGTACTTTTAACAAGCTTCGTTTTATTAATATAAACTTGCAATATTTCTGCCTTTTTAATACCCATGAAATTATTTTCCTTATTATGAAATTACGTAATTTACGCAGTAAACATTGACTTCCCATCTAAACTTTTACAACATTTTTCACAAATAAATATTAAATTACTTTCGTTGCTAAAGATGCATAATTTGTAAGATTCTGAAAATTCCTATTTCATTACTCAGAACGTTGTGGATTGATTTTTTCAGTTTTTTTTTCACTCTACTGGATGCATATTGTTGCTCAAGATATGAATTAATAATTAAACTTTTCACGTGTGCTTCCTTAAATTATCGAACAAAGTTAGTCTTTAAAAGTTGTCTGCGACATTATAAATACTAAAACACATTCAAAATTAAGAGACAATTTTAAAGTTCACTTTCTTCATTTTGTTGTCGAGAAGCTATAAATTCAAACTAATTTACTGTTTAACCAATTGAAATTATAAAGTTGGGGAAACACCTATACCATGGAACATTCGTAACTGACTAACGTATAACGTTAATTGCTTACGTATCATGTATATATTTTGTCGTGCACAGTGCTTCATTAAATTGATAAACTTGATATTCCAATATTGCTATATGTTATACCGTATAGTCGGTAACACCGCCAAACCACATGATAATATACACAGTCCTTGGTAACTTGAAAACTCTGTAAATTTTGTAAAATAATTTTACAGACTTTTATAAAATGAAGAAACCCCCTTGATCGGAGCAAGTTTACAAAATTTTGTGAGCTTACTTCCTTTCGAAATGTTAGTGAAATTTTACGAAAGTTAGTAAATTGAAAGAATTTACGGGTTTTACAGTGTTACCAAGGCCTACGTGAATATACTCAGTAGCATAGACTCGAGAACCTCAGTGTACAAGGGAACGCTTGAAATTGTTCCACTTTACATATTTCCTCCACCTGTAACAACGTGTTATTCGCGTAAATATTTGGCACGAAATGGTGAACTATATAACTACACTAGGATAAATAAGCAATAATAATGCAAAAAAATGAAGTGGAGTAAGGAATCATGCAAAAAGGGAAAATATCATACCCACAAAAAAAAACATTCTCCCTTTCATCTGCTTTCTCTCTCACTTGCTGCGACAAGAAGCTGTCACTCTCACGCCAACAATATACAAAAACACAATTGGAAATAAACAAGTTTGGGGAGAGGACATGATTTCACTTTCACCACGACTTTCACCTCGTGAGAAAATTGGACCACTTTTCTCCCAAGGAAAAAAGTGTCTCATTCTATTTAAGGAAAGTAATTTATTCCTTGTGCAAAGTAATGGGGGTACTCAAGTCAAAATTATTCGGGATGAGGAAAAGTTATTAAGTTTGCGAAAATAATGAGAATTCTTCAATTTTTGTAAAATTAAGATATGTATGCATTCATGAAAGTTTAGATTCGCAAATTAATCGGGCACTATTTTGCAAACTTGTGGAAACGACCTTCAATTTTTTCGAAAATTAAATGTGCTTAAATTAAATTAAATTAAATATATTTTATCATAAATTTAGGTAAATTCAATTGGAAAAATTCATGGTAACTTTAACATACGCAATTTTAAATCATTTAAAAAACATGTAAATTACATGAGAGGAGCCGATATAATAGCCAAGAAAACAGATTCTACAAAAATTACTTGCAACTTGTGAGTGCTTTTCAATTTGCTTTGATGACCCAAACAGCGAGGTGTGTCACATCTGTGTGACGTGATCGTTAATTCAGTTTTGAAAATTATGCCTTACCAACAGCAAAGTCATCCAGTTACATAAATTATAATAAAAATACACTTGCATCGTGATAAAAATACCTCTAATTTGATTTGGTCCGTGTACTTTATAATTTTTAAAATATTTCTAACAAGAGGATAATCGAACAACTAACGAGTTGTTATTTCAGAAACTTAAATTAAGATGAAAATAGATAAATTAAATTAACAAAATTGGTAATTTTATAGATATTATAATAAACACAATCTCTGTTAATTTGCCAAATTAAAATCGGTCCTTTTCCAAATTAATGCATGAAAATGACTGAATTGAAGTGAATATCCCGAGTAAACCCCATTTTTTTACCTCATTTACCTTTTTCCCATTCAACTCTCTGTATTCAAATCATATCCAAATTTTATTATATTTTCATTTTCCTCTCGTCCCAAAGAATATTTGGATTCCATTTTACGATCGTGATCACTTCTTCCCATTCTCCCTTTCTTTCTCTGCGAATCTTTTGTGGTGGGGAAAGTTTGGGGAAAGTAAGTATCGTAAAACGAGCAATTTATAACTCTTTCAATCCAAATCGAATTTAGGCCACAGTTCACAACAAAAAGCACCCCACCTGGTTTTCCCTCCTCGTCCCACACTTTCACCACTCGGAGGACAAGGAATCACCAGGATCAAATAACTCTGCGATCCATTGTTGCTACTTCCCCAACAAACGAAATGTTCGTATCTTCTTTCTCTTTTTGGTGGACTCGCTCTCTCTTCAGGACCAAATTTAGTAATCCTTTCTCTACGAAAACCACACTTTCACTCCGCGAACAGAAAGCATTGTGAGTTTGGGTACAATATCTGTGGATTAAATACACGCTAGGAAATTTGTGAGAGCTTAAAAAAATATGCGAGAGTAAATTTTCTTCATTTTTCGAAGTAAGTTTTAAAAATTATTTGAGAATTAGAATTTTTAAATTTTTTTCTAATTTTTTGAACCTGCCCATCAAACAAAAAAATTATTAAGAGTAGAATTCTCGGAAGACATGGTTGTTGGTATGTAAAGCAATTTATTACAAGCTTTCGATGCCACACTTGCATCATCATCAGACAACTTTTTTAAAAATAATATTTTTAAAAATAAAATTTAAAAAAAAATTATTATTTCAAGGCACGTTACATAAATTTTGTATAGTCTTTGAGAAGTTAAAGCCTTGCTGTTTTAAAATCTTCAAACTTTTTAATATACTAAAAAATTGAGGAAAACTATGAAATACTTACGATTTAAAATTGCATTAGGATTTGTTATTATCAGAAGTTTTAAAATTAACAAAAAATTGAAAACATTTAAATTTGAGGTTTTTTTTGTTAATTTAAATTTTGCTGTGCGGTATTATTTAGAGTTCCGCTTGTGGGTTTCACCATAAAACGAAATTCTTTCTCGAGCATATTCGCACAACAAAGAAGAAGTGATGGTAACAGAACGAGCAATGACCTCGAGTTTCACCTCTGCAAGGAGGAATGGTGGCAGTGAGGCAGAAAGAGAAAATGGAGAAAGTACAAGGGCAACATTTCCTTTGGAATTTTACTATAATTTCCCCCAGTTTTGGGTGGTATTGTTTTCGACAAAATTACAAAGTTGAGATAAAAACGTGAAAGTTTGGAATAATTGGATGACTTCTTAGCCCATGTAAAATTGGCACGATTTTTTAATTACTAAAATTAATAAACATAGATTTGGTTTTCCATATTTGTTGCTATATTATTAAATAAATATTTTCTTATGTTTTGGAAGTATTTATCAACATTCAAAACTGCAAAATTAAGCAAACGTCTCAAATTTCATATGCAAAAATGTATAAAGTTTACATTATTTCGAGAATAAGGTGTAGATGAAAGTTACCAATAATTAAATGACTTCTGATTGTGAGCCAATCCTGTGAAAGTAATAATAATTAAAAGTACAGGTGAATTTCAAGTTGAAAGTTTGCATATAATAGCATGACATCTGAGCTAATTTGTAATTTAAAGAATTTTTGTAATTTTTTGAACGTGGATAATCGAGATAAGTCCAGGGTTAGCCAAATTAGATGCTTCTTGGTTATAACGGTAAATATTCGCATACTACTTATTTTTAGAAGTGGTTATTAAGATCGAAGTAAAAAATACAAAATGTTTCAAATTTTTTTGTGCAAGAATTGGTGAAATTAGCATTATTTCGAAAATATGGTTTGACCAGGATTTTATTCAAGGGAAGTTCCCATGAATTCCGAACATTCTTAATCTAAAGTTCAATGTGTTGTGTTTCGACAAAATTACAAAATCGTAGTAAAAAGGGGAGGAAAATGTTTGTAATAATGCATGCATGATTTCTGAGCCGATGTGAAATTCAAACGGTTTTTGTAATTACTAAATACATTTAACCCAGATGCAAATCTTTGACTCTTTGACTATGTTTATATTTTTCTGGTTTTTGGAAGTATTTATTAACAATCGACATTGAATAATTCGACAAATTTCCCAAATTCATGAAATTAGTATTATTTTGAAAACATGTACAACAAACTGACCTCTCTCAACCCGGTGACGTTTCCGATGGGAAATCCATCCCGGGAGACCCACTCGACCCGCGGGTGTGGCGACCCGTGCCCCCCACAGCGCAAACTCCCACCCAATCTGCTACTGAAAGCGTACGAAGAGCTCCACTCGTCCAAAAAACGGGGCCCACTCTCATCCAGGGATAAAGTCCAGGCTGAAATTTCAGAAAAAAATAGATATTAAAACTTTTATTCAGGTGTTCATAGTTTTTCCACATTAATCCAGCATCGAGATTGATTAGTTTTAGACAAATATTTTGTTTTGTGCGATTCTGTATGTGAGAGCAAACAAATTTTAAGATGAGTTCAAAGAAAAATTTTGAAATAAATTGAAATGAGACATTTTTAAGTAACAAGTTGTGAACTGAATTGAAAAATTTCTAAACGACACAAAAATAACGAGTAAGAATTTTTTAATCATACATTTTTGGTTTCGCTTGTGAAAGTTTTTTAATTTCAAGGTTTATAATTGGAGTCAAATTTTTAAATAAAAATAATTTAACAAAAATTAAGGATTGATAAAAATAAATGAATTATTCTGCACAATATTTAATCCTGGCGATTTGTTTCGAAGGAAAACCTAAGTTTTGTATTCATTATTTTTAACCTAAAATGCATATTTTCGGCGTCTACCATAGCCAAATAATTTTTATTTCGCAATTGTTCGCAATAAATTTCGAAAAAATTTAATTACGTTTAATGAGAGATGCTGAATTCCACAACGAGGCTTCACTGTCACCCTTTCGTTACAAATCAAAATTGATCATTATGAATTTCTCCGTAATTTTGAAAATAAAACTTAATGCCGAAATAATCTTAATTCTTATATATGACCCAAAATATATTTATGGTTTGGTCTGTGTGAAAGTTTTTGCATATAAATTTTTACAGAGTTAATTATTTTTAATATATAAATTGATAAAAACAAATGAAATAGTGTTCTTTATTTAATTTTAGCAAGAACTTCATCTACATATAACTAATCTCAACTCACATTACTTCATGTGTAATCTAAAATTTTCATTTTCGGCGCATATAATAACCAAGTCACAATTATTATTATGTCACTATATTTCGTAGTAATAATTTTCGCGAAAATATGCTTCTGCTTAATTATGAAAAACTCTGAAATTGGATTTAACTTGGATTCACTTCTGAGATTCATTCAAGTTATATACAAGTTTGAAATCGATAAAATAATCAAATATAAATACAATAACTGTAAAAGTTAGGTTTTGCATGTAAAGTTTCATAGCTGGAATTAAACTGCAATTTTTTTAAATTTGTAAAATAAACAAATTGATAAAAACAAAAACATACTTAATATTATATATTTGTAATATTTAATTTTTAACCATATCAATCTAACGCATCTAAAATTGAGTTACTTTTGTTCTTAAGCTATAATTCTTATTTTCGACGCCTGGCAAAACCAAATAATTACTATTACTATTTATAGCAATGTTTCGCAATAATGATTTCCGCGAAAGCATGCTTACATTTAATGAAAGATGCCGAATTACATAACGTGAGTTCACCCCTATTCACTCCTTCACACGTACCTCATTTGGATACCAATTAAAATTTACCATTATGAAGTCTCTAATTTTGAAAACAAAACAAAATACGGAGTTTTGATGATTCAGGTCTAACATTTGCCCTAGGCCGGAGAGAATTCCCTGCACATCAATATTCCACGCTGTTCTGGTTCCTCTCTCGCTTTCACCACTTTCACCACTATCTCTTCCCGCTGGTCGAGTGGAAATGCAAATGCAAATCCGTACTCACTCTTCGCCGCGTTGTCACGGCGGAGAAAGTTCGGAACGGAGCAAGCTTAAAAGTTTGGGGCGATATTTTGTATGTAGGTTGACGATACGTATTTTGATAAATATTTTGTTATGTGCGAGTTGGGTTTTGTGCAAGGTTTCACAAAAAAATAATTGAAATTTGAAAACTTACACAAAAGTTGTACTCCATTTGTGAATGAAACATGAATCACACATACATAAAAATTAAGATAGTTGTCACCTATTAGGTCTGTGTTTAAATGTATTGTTTATTTATTTCAACAACGACATTTTAGTTTGACAAATTCTTTAAATATTGAAATTTTAAATTGTTTGCAAATGTTGATGAAATACTTTCATCGAGGAAAAAAATCATGCATTCCTGGGTAACTTTGGAATATACGTAAACTTAGAAACTTTTCAACAAAATTTTGAAAATATATCGAAGGAAAATTAGCTCACTTTCTTTGTAAGCTTACTCAAATCAAAAGCGCCTTTTTATTTTTAAAATTGTGTTTAATTATTATACACAGTTTACGAATTTTACAAAGTTATCAAGAACTACGTGAATAGCCTCACTGTTTTTTAAACGCTGTTTGTGATTTATTGTGAATTTCTTACGATTTTTGATACCACTTTGGTGTGAGTATTTATTATAAGTGACGATCTTATTACATGAAAGCTTCCAACTAATTTTTAAGGGTGAACTTGTAAATTCGAAGAGTACTGCAAACACGGCACCTTCTTCTGATAAAACAAGAGAAACGGGTAGACAACAACCGTAGCGGGATAAAATCCATCCGATTCAGCATCATGCATCATTCCACCCGGAATGATAAACAGAACGGAGGGCGCACAGACTAATAGTGCTTTCCCCACTTTCACTTTTTTTGAAAAATACAAAATTACCACGGGTTATGAATTTTTCTGGAAATTAGTTTTTACAAGAAAAAATGCAATTTTTCACGAATTTCTTTAATTCCCCTGTTTTGGTTTCACCTGCAGTGGGGGAATTAGTTCATTGGCAAAATGTAGATAAAGATTTTACTACCAAATTCTCAATAAAATCAGAAGAACCTTGGTAAATAATGTTGTCAAACAGGATAACGCACCCCGCTTTCAGCGCAATGAGAAACAGTTTCTTTATCCAATTTGGCGGTATATTAACCCGTATGAAAGTCGTGTATAGAATTCTGTAGAGTAGGAAATTTATTTATTGACAAATTTACATGATAGACAAGACAAGATTTCTTGATAAGTATGAATTTTTGCATTAGTGCTCTCTGCATGCAAAATTGGCATGCCTTTGCAGAAAATTTCTGCTGGGTCGGTTGTCCAGAATAATTCGTGCATATTTCTGCATATTTGGAGTTTATGCTCAATTCGCTCTGCACAAATACTGTTTTTCTGCATATAAATTCGGCTAATTTTCGCCAGGAAATAAGTTTAAATTTTAATATGGCAAAATTGTTGTTAAATTCGGAAAATTGTAAAAAATTTAAATTTTCTCTTATCCTCCTCGACCTTTGATATTTGGAATCAGAAGTAGTGAATTTTTAGTACGGTGCACCATACTAAAAATTCACTACTTCAGATTCCAAATATTTCAAAATATCCAAAACCTAATTAAATATTAAAATTCCAGCATTAAGTGTAGCGGAGAAGTGAGGTGGTTCACTTCTCCTCTTTCTCCTCCAATTTTCGGCACTTTCAAAATTCTCTTTAATTTTCAAAAACAACAAATTAGATAATGATTCCTTCATCTCTAAAATGATAACGGCCCAGTTTTCATCTTGCATTATGTTGGTACCCATCATTCCTGCAATATCTACCTCGACAGGAATTGGGCCCGAGAAGGAAATGAAATCCATATAGAGACGAAGTCAAAGTGAAGTTTCTGTTGAACGGAGTCGTTTCAGCATTGCATTTCATATTTGCTTTCACCTCGCCTCACTTCACTTTCACTTCACGGCACGTCACTCCGAATTGTGCTCACATTTGCACTCCCTTCTTCATCCTCATTTCCATCCTGCCAGGGCAGAGGAGGATCCATTTAGCTCTCGGTGGCTTGGTCTCGGTCTGCGGCTTCGTTGCGGTTTTGAATTCGGATGAGGGTTTGGATCGCATATTTGTTTAAAATTTTATTAGGTTTTAGTTCAGATGCAAAATTTTGAATGAGAGATGAGATTTGGATTTTGTGTGGATGAGATAAAATTTGTAGGCTTGATGGGAATCATTTTGTTTTAGTATTCGGTTATTTGGATGGAATTGGAAATGAATTGTATTTCTGAGGGAGAAAATTTATGCAAAGTTGAGAAAGTGAGAGGGTTGAATTATTTATAATTGGTAGAGAAAGCAATGGGTGATTGATGTCCGTAAAGTGGAGATGAAGACGAATTTTAATGTTTTTTCGAAATTTAGAAGTGATTTTTTATAAGAAATTAAAGTATTCAAATTTTAGGTTCCGTCTTAGTTTTAAGGTTCTGTCGTGTTGCGTTGTTTAGGTGATTTCTTTTTTCCCAGGAATGGCAACTTTGCCAATTTTTGATCAAAATAGTGTCCAAATTATAAAGGCAAGAATGCAAAATCAATTAGACAAATATCGATATGTTTAAACATAAATAAACAATTATGTTGCGTTTCGACGCCATTCACTTTATTAACAAGTTTTTAGTAAATCATATAAAACGTAGGTCCGTTTAGGTGACGTGTATAGAATCATAAAAATATGTACTTATTAAAGGTTTATTATTATACGACCGAACGGCAACAATAACTTCGGGGAGGTTTAATTTGACACCAGAAAGTGTCAAATTTGAGTTTCCTGGAAATTAGTGATATCATATTCAGCAACAAGTTTTTACCTGCCTGACACACGCAAAGCCGATTTTTTTACCAACCTATTTTGAGTATAGATTTTGCAAAAGGGAGCGTCCATAAATCACGTGATCGATTTTTGGACAATTTTGACCCCCTCCCCCCCCTTGGTGACCGGTGGTGATAATTTCTCTACCCCACCCCCCACCGGTCACGTGACAGGATATGATGCTCAAATTAAATCATGTTGTCCGGAATAACAATATTTTTAAATCATTAATCAAATTAGAGCTGCATTACACACATGTGTAAATAACTATTTAATACGCCAGTCAGACACAAGAGTTTAAGTCGAAGCAAGTTTTAAAATATGCAAAATGAAAATCAAATTTATATAACGTGCGTGTGGTATGCCAAGAGAGTTTATATATAACTCTCATGACATTTATTGGCATATACAAAAGTTAGAAAAACTTTACTCAAGTCACGTGACATCTGACCATCTACCCCCCCCCCCCCCCCGTGATAATTGGTGACAAATTTCAGACCCCCTCCCCCCGTCTAATCGATCACGTGATTTATGGAGGCTCCCTAAAGATATCGGCCCTTTTCAAAATGAGACAAATTGAAATTCATAACTAAGAAAAAAGTACAGACATTTCCAAGAACTAGACAAAACCAATGTCATCTCCCCTAAGAATATATGATCTTCCTCCTTCTCCAACTTTTTTCCATGATGAAATCAACTCGGACACATAAGTAAAAGATAAACAATCGAAGAAAGTGGATCTCCTTTCACTTCGCGCGCAATTTCCACGTGTTTGTTGAGTTACGTAACTCATCTACTTTCACTCGAGTGAAAGTGCACATCCTTGAGCCCGGTTTGGTTTGATTTGGTTTGTCGTGAAGGTTTCGACTTTTGGACAGACGAGGACGAGAGTGGGAGTGGAATTGTATTGTCTCATTAAAATTTGAAGAGATTCAAAGAATTGGAATTGTGTTGCGATCGGAATGAACGAGCCGGGTTGAAGTGCACACTTCAAATCTAATTGACACCGACAAACAGACAAGAGAGGAAAAAGAGGGAATGCTATATTTTGCCAAACTGGCCCAAGCCCGAGCTGGAGTGGGCGTGGAATTTATGGGTTAAAAGACATGATTTGATTCGTAAATTGCGTAAATTTTAGAAATTTTATAAATAACTTGAAGATGATAACCTGTCATTGGACCAGTTTTGCTTTTGAGAATTGCGTTTTTGCTGTTTCCCTAAACCCATTAAAGAATGGAAAAAAGTCATCTGCCTTATTGCATTACAATTATGATGATTTATAAAAAGTTACAAATGTCGCATAAGTCATTCAACTTATGCAAACTGATGGGATACAAATACTTTTCATTTGTTCACTAATTTCCCTTCGAAATGGTTACAAAATTTTGCAAAAGTTTGTAAAATAAGGTTACAAAATTGATTTATTTTACAATGTTACCAAGACCTGCATTAATTGCCTAAATATGCGACAACCAAGACTCTTATACCGAAACGTTTGTACAGACAGACATTCCAGTCATATAAATGCTTGATCCCACCCAAACCAAAGTCTGTATAGAGTTATTCGAGTTATTCTTTACTTACAAGACCGTACACAAAGAATGTGATCGATTTTCACTGAATTTTGACCACAATAATTACTATTCGCTCAAAAAATAGAGACAACAAATTCGCAAGGTTATCTTGGAGATTAACAAATTAGCATATTTTAACCTTTTAGAAAATTTTAAGTACTTTTGTCACTATTCTTTTACTAACAGTATTCAACATCCTCTCCGAACCATCCCAGTCTTTGGGTGGCAAGGAGACCCGTTTCCCGTACTTTTATGTATTTTGGAATTTGCACGAATCAAACAAGATCAAACAAGACACTTGAAGTTGCACGAGTTTAGCACGCTGTCACTTTAACTTCCACTCTCCGACATGACACACGGATGGCTCGAGGGAGATCGTCCTCCCACGCGCAATATATTTCTGGATGGCTTTTACTTTGCTAATTGCGTGAGGGATCAGCCGGAGGGAATTGGCTAAGAATAATACGGAATGTCGAAGGTTAATGGATTGCAGGTGTATTTTTGGACATATTAAAATTCTGTTTTAATTTGTTAAATGCAGAATTATTTAAAATGTTTATAGCATGTATTTGCAGGAAATTTATTTATTTGAATGCATGCAAGTTGTACTCGAGCAGCGCTTGATCTGAAATTGCAAAATAAAAAAAAAATCCTCCCCCCCCCCAAACGGTGCAAATCATAATCCAAGAAATTTTGTAATTAAAATTTGTAACTAATTTGAAATCGTTTTACTTTTGAATAGAAACGCCTATCTAAAAACTGTTATATGTATGTTCAAAATTAGAATTCACGCCAAGTTTTGTACGCTTAAAATAATTTCGAAGCTAAATTATCACGGACTACCAAACAAATTGGTAAAGCCAGATAACATAACTGAGGGTATATTGAAATTTTGTGAGAGTTAGGCACCATTTTATTAATTACAAGTATTTTATATTATTAAATACATTGGCCTAGATTATTTGGATCTCAGTTATTTAATTTATGTGCAGTTTGCAATTATTTTACAAAAGTCTACAAAATTAAGACACTGATCTTGTAAGTGTAACAAGAATTTGTTGTTTTTCATCCGTAATTTTTTAAAATTTACGTTAACTATTCGCATGCAAAAATATTTTATTGATAAAATAAAATGTGCAAAATATATTTCGGACATTTCTTCCTCATGAACCCCTGGTCATACCCCACAATGAGACGAAGGATCTCATAAAAGTGAAAGCTGCCCCTAAAAAACCTCTCATCTTTCCTTTTGTATATCTCTCCCCAAAAACGGCGTGGCTGGTTTAGCCTAGCCCGTCGCAATAATTCTAAACAATGGGTCGGCATAAATAAGGAAAGTGGTGGGAGAAAGGCATCGAGAGAAAGCTGGCGGAGAAAAACAATGGCGAAAAGAAGAAGAACAAAAGCTCGGATGAAATTCATAAAGGAAACGAAAGCACAATAATAATCCTCCAAAGTCGACTTTATCTTTATGTCTGCTAAATTTCGATGGCTTCTGGGTAGAGCCAGGGAAACATTGAATACTTTATTTATGGAGGGTATTCACGCTAGGTTTGTAAACGCTGTAAAAAAATGTGGAATGAGTTGTTTGTAGCCGAATGGAGACAAAAATTTCTGCGAGTTTCCCACACAGACGGTTAATTGGGGTAGATAAGCCAAATCAAATTAACTAATTTTCGTCATTCTGTCAAAAATTCTAAATTTTCATGATTTGTCGTTTCAAATTCTGGAAAAATGTATTTAGTCTCTTTTTCCCTTTACGCATTCTGCCTCTTTTTCATGACGCCATGAAATTCAAGATACGCGAAAAACCCCCAGGAAACGAGCCACGATTAAACAACTGACACGGACGAGACGCATCATAATTCTGTTTCTTGGAACATTCCTTTCCTGCTTTCACCAACTTTCTTCGCACCCACGCGAACCGTAAAGTGAGAGAAAGCTTAATAAACATCTTTCTTTGAGAGTGACGTGACACTTCGTGAGTTTTGTGGTTTCTGTGCTCATCTGTCTGCACCATTGTTGTCGGGTCTCTCGTCTTGTTAATAATCCTCTTAAAGAGTGAAAGTTGGTGTGAAGACGGTGTTCGTCGTCGCAGAACCACTATCACTCTCCAGTTTCGTCTCTGTCCTCATTTGGGAGCGACAAGCATAAACAAACTCGTCGACACGAAGATAAAGTTCAGGTTTTATGTTTACATGATGTGATCATGCGATGTCTTTTTCACGGGGTTGGGAAAAATTGTGACAAATTGAATATTTTTGATGAAACCTTAGAGTTAAAGAAAATAAAAATTTCTTAAAAATGAAATTCTTTTCTTCTTGGTAGTTGTTTGCAACCTTTAGAATACCACAAACAAGAGATCTTACTTTTAACATTTTAATTATTATTTTATAAATAATTATCTACGGCGTTGAGCTGTTCAAAACGTATTTGAAGATTGAAGTAAAGTCAAATTAATAATTTATACAATATAAGGACTCAATGACTCATTACCAAAATCGTTTAAATCGTTTTTAATGTTTCTAAGCTATGGAAATTTATTTTAAAATTCTGATCAACTTTATGAGATTTGAGAAAAAATGAAATTCTTATTTACGATATACAAAATGTAGTTAGCTTGCAAAATCTTACCTTGACAAAGAGTAAGCTCGAGAAAGAGAAGCGTTCCATAAAAAATATTCTTCCCCAGGTTTGAGTTGTACTTGAAATTTCGAATTAACCGTTTTGTATCGGTTTTCCCTTTCACTTCGAGCGTTGGTTTCACCATTTAACTTGCTAATTTTTACACGTTTCCTTGCATAGCTAAAATTGACGTAACATTACGTTTTAGTAATATCAGGAAAAAAACTGCACAACGGAACTGTACACAAATAGAAAGATATTTGGTATTTTTGACGCACTTGTTGATCCGATAAAAAGCTGTGTAGTGATTTTCAACTTTTTCTTCACTATTTTTTGTAGTTAAACAATAAAATCTGCTCGAAACACAGAGAACATTGGCACACACATTTTTAAATAGCATTATTTATTTTAAGGAAGCTAGCACGATTTAATTTTAGAATTAGTATTAAACAGATGCTGCCTCGCCTCGACTCAGAGTGTGCAAGGGCAAAAAGGCATGCGGTGCCTAAAATTCCTTTTTGCCTATTAGGCACGTGAATTTTGGCCATGCCCGATTGCCCGAAATGCCTCTTTGGTTAAATCGGGGCAATGTGATAATACGATCCCATGATTTGTTCGTTGCAATCTTTCACAGTTCACAGGATTTGTCGATGTGTGAACAATTAAGATATTAAGCCGATTTGAATTATCATCTATCTATATATGTAGATGTACATATACATATGCAGATTATCATCTACATATCTGTACACCACTAAAAAATGTATGCACGTCTTGAGGTGTACAAATACTCACAAGTACTCTTAATTGTCATACGTGCGTAGGGAAATAATGTTATGGAGTAGCTATGTATAAGTGTAAGGTTGGTAACGTTTTAGAAAAACCGAAATGCAAAGCGAATTACATTGTTTTCACTCTTTCTTGTCCATAGAAAAATTTGTCAATGGTTCAGGCAATACCCAATGGAAACATACGGAAAACGGCAAAAAGGCATCAAACGGGCAAAAAGGCACACAAAAAGGCAATTCGGCATTGAAACGGGCAAAACGGCAAAAAGGCATGAATTTTTTCCCAAAAAGGCGCCTTTTTGCACACTCTGCCTCGACTAAATCAAACGTCACTTATAAAACATATTCAAGTCCTGCAAGTGGAATTAAAAATCGTGAAAAATACGAATATAGCTTCGTACATTAGAACAGCGTGGACGTCGGTTATAATTCTACAGAAACCCGACGATTAAAAATTTTCTGGCAGATTGAACACTTTCGTTCCCCAGAAGAATGAGTGGCATCCGTCACGAGAAAATAGTAAATTACGTGATCGACTTCGTAATTAAAATTTAATTTGTGAAAACGATTTTAATTTATTTTTATGAATTACAGTTAATTCCAGGGTGCCCCATAGTAAAAAAATATATAACGGTAATATTCATATCACACACCTTTCAGAATTTATATTCAACTCACTTATTCACAAAGTTAGGAACTCCTCAGTTGAAAAAAACAGTGCATATTGATTTAAATTATTCCACACAATTTATTATTGGGTTTTCCAGTCGAGCGAGTGAAAGCAGACTGACCACTAGCCGAAAACTTTCTCCACTTTTTTTTACCAACCACCCAACAAAACTGTCCGAGATTCGGACTAAACTGGAGGCTTGATTGTTCTTATTGGGATATAAATTTGTCTTCGTCAAATTTATTTTAATTTTAATTTTTGATAAGGTAGAAACCAGAAATTTAACAATTTCAACTTTCAGGACAAGATGAAACTCTAATATCCTCAACTAATTTGGTGAAGCATGAGTGTAGGTTTGGCTGAAAGTGGATTTCGTGATGGCGAGATTGCAGAGAACGAGAGCAAGAAGTACGAGTTGTTTCCCATCGAGCGAATGAAAGCAGACTGAGCACGTGCTGGAAACTTTCTCCACTTTTTACGTCATGCACCCAACAAAACTGCCCGGTTTCGGGTTTGACTAAGGTGAAGGTCGTCTGAGGAGTCTGGCTCATTGCTCCCTCAGCTGAAGTGGTTAGTCTTGAAGCACGCGCTGGGATAAAATAGTGACAGTTAGGACGAAAACTGAGAATAAGTATGTAAAACTAACGTCCCTTTAGATACACCATAAATATGTAAATTTCCATTACGTATATGTACGACCTCTGAGCACTAAACATTTCTTGCGAATTGAGTGTAATCTTGTGTGTAAATACTACGCGGAGATAACCACAATCTGACTAGATTTTTGTTAGTTAGTTTGTGGAATTCTATGCAAAATTTATTTGCAAATTTGCTAAATTTCTGCAAGAGAAGAGATGTCATGTGAAATTTAGTTGGGTTACTTTGTGTCGGATTTGTATCATCATCCCCACACAATGAAGCAGTCTTGTCTGACTCTGAGGCAAGTTGAGACATCGTATGCAAATGAATTATTCTATCGGGGTAACGTAACACAATTTATTTCTCACGGTCACAAATTCACACTTTGTAATTGAAACTTTGTTGATCAGCAGACATGCAAAATTATTTTGAAGCTGCATTTGATCGAGGCGAATTCAGACGTATGCATAGGGAAAATTGAGACAATCTCACTTTCCCAATGACATGACACGGTCACTCCACTTCAAACCACAAGTATGAACTGCCATCAGAAAAGTGGAAACTTTCACTTCGGAAATAATAACACAGTTGTAACATTTTGGTTGGATATTCAAGTTTCGAATGATGTTATAACATTTTATTTTCATGTGTAAAAATTATACAAAACGTGAGATAACCACTCATCTCATCCGTTAACAGCATATGTATAGTTTTTTTACATATCTAACTATCATAATTTAGAACGATATTTTTTTTATAAATTTTGATAATCACATAGTTATGTTCTTATATTTTGAATTTAAGAAATTCAAATATAAAATTCAAAGTGTTATTCAAAAATTTCATAGATAGACTCCTTCATAAAACGTATATAAAACTTTATATAAATTTCATAATTTGTTTGATTTCATAATTTCATATTTTTTTCATTTCTAAATTTCAAAATTCCGAATATAGGGATACATATTTTAATTATAACCAACTTTAAGCTCCTCTTCCCACATCATCATGAACTTTTATTGTACAATAAATGTACTTTCTCCCGCGGCCTAGTGCCCCAACTAATCGTGTCAAACATCGATATGGAAGCCTCCCTTATTTTTACTTCGACTTTGCTTTTGTTGTTTCCCCTGATTCCGCTTCATTGAAAATCCTTTCGCCCCAGAAACTTCCTCATTTCCGTGAAGAAGCTGATCTTCCGCTTCGGAAAATTTTTTGGGCGGTTGTGCCGTCGTGGTGAAAGAAGTCTCCTCCGTGTGCGAGGAGTACCCAGAGCTGGACCGGACGCGCGGGATGACCTGCCCGCCGCCCCCACTGTTTGAGGATCCCGAGGTGGATTTGTTACTACTTTGGTGATGGTGGCGTTGGTGGGGGCGCCCCGCGCAGTAAGTGGCGCGACCTCTTTTGCTCGAGGTGCGACCCGTGGTGGGAGAAGATTCGTCATCCAGGGAGGAAGAGGAAGATTCCATTTCTTCCGAGGTGGGGATGTGGTCTGTGCAAGGGGGAGGAAGAAATTTGTAAGTTTAATCGTACATGGATTACTCACAAGGAGGTCTCCCAGCGTATGAATACCCCCAGATTTTGACCAAATTAGTGTCAATCGATCACAAATTTAACTATTGTGAAATTTGCGACAGACACGATATCCCAATCGGCACGTTTGGCAAAGATAATTGTATCCGAAGAAGAAAAAACGCGCAGTACATTTGGAAACTTATAGCTTTGTCGACTTTAGGGCGCTTTTCTCCTCTTCAGGTACAATTATCTCTGCCAAACGGGAGCATTTCGTACTTTTGCATTAAATTTGTGATCGATTGACTTATTTATACTATCGGTTGATAGGTTGTTTAAAATCTGTGAGCATACATTTAGAGAAATTTAGTAATTTTTAGTTGCAAGAATTTGTAAGCTAATTTTCCTCAGAAATATTAGCCGGACCACGTAAGAGCAGGACAGCGAGCAGACAAATGTGCAGTAGAAACCGCTTACCGTCCGTAAGAAATACATGGGAAGCCGATGGCGGTGGTGCACCACATGGTTCCCATGTCTTTCTTACGGACGGTAAGCGGTTTCTACTGCACATTTGTCTGCTCGCTGTCCTGGTCTTACGTGGTCCAGCTAATACTTGTAAAAGTTTGTAAGTTTATGGTTTACAATGCACTATGGGCCAGATTTAATAAATTGTGGCCAAAAATAATTATGAGCGGAATTTGAAGACACACAAATAGTTCTTCCGGCATAAAAAATAAACTAAAACATGGGCTATCTGATGAACTATTTCATGGCTACCTGACACACTCCCAGGGGGTGTGGCCATAAGCGACTTTTCATTAACAAGGTAAACCCAGGCATGCGACATAGCATTCTCCTTGGGAACTTCAGGGGATTCAGATGGAAATATAAAATTCGAAAACTAAACCCACCCCCAGGGGGTGTGGCCATAAACGACTTTTTTATCAAGGTAAACCCAGGCATGTGACATATCATTCTTCTTGGATATGTCAGAGGGGTCAGATGGAAATATAAAATTCGAAAATTATACCCCCCCCCCCAAGGGGGTGTGGCCATGAACGCCTTATGTAGTCCAAGTAAACCCAGGCATGCGATATATCATTCTTCTTGTCTACATCAGAGGATTAGGATGGCAAACACGAAATTCAAAAACCAATTATAAAAATTAAAAATTATACTTCAAATTTCAAATGAAATTTGAATTGCCACATAAGTACGGAAATTTTGAAGCATAATAAATTTCAAAATTAAGTAAAATGAGGGGGTGACTTGTACAAAGGAAGTCGTGGTTCAAAGCCTTTTTCTTCTTGTAACCTGATGACTGAATTTTCTATTTCAGAACAGCTACAATTTTAGTTTTTGTTGCTTTGAAATATCTGTTTTTTGTGAGCAAAGTTTCTTGTAATAAACTAATAAACACATAATCTAACTTCAATTTCGGAGGCTTGTAAAATTTGTGACGTTACATTTATCAACTCCACCCAATTTGGCCAATTAAGGTTATCATAATTTGTAATGATGATTATAATTTGAAAATTAGAGCTGCAGGACTTATCAATTTGGTTATCAATTTTAGTAAAATAATTTTAATGACAAGCAAATTACGTTGATCCAAATAGTCAGAGTGAGTTAATGAATTTCGTAGACGTGTTTTCAAAATTCTGGTACGATGATTTTTCAGTCGAACGTATCCTTCCATTAAATTCTTCACTTTGAATTAGACGCACCAGAATGTAATATTTAAATTAAGTTTATTCCATCTGATGGGCTACGCCCACTGGGGGTGCGGTCTTTAAATCCTCAGCTCCATACCGAAATCCCCCACCTCTAGAAGAGGAAATATATATAATTATATATCATCACATGGTCATGCAGAAATCGAAAAGCCTCTGACGACCTCCCCTCGCTGAGGAGTGTGGTCACTAAATTAGAAGAATTAAATCGATGGCCCCTCGTCGTTCTGAGAAAAATGATATATCACATGGCCTGGTTTCATTAAAATCCAAGAGTCGCTAATGACCACACCCACTGGAGGTGTGGTCTATCAATTTTATATATTCAGTCAAGATCCCCCGGCCGAGCTGAGAAAAATGATATGTCACAACCCATGTTTTGTAATGATTAGAAAAGGCGTTGAGGGCCATACCCACTGGGGGTGGGGCATGTGACCACTTGAATACTGCTCAGGGTGCCCGGGGGGTGGGTTTATTTTTTCGTTATGCATTTCCTCACTAGATGCTATAAATAAAGTAACAAAGAGTCCTGGCAAAGAAATTCCCGTTATATCACCTCGCGCTGCGAAGGAGGACCTAGTTCGAATTCTGCTTGACGGACGCAGCTTGTCGCAGCAGAATATATTCCCGACACTATTAGAAGTTGAACAGTACAAGTAGTGGCTCAGATGAGGGCGGATTGGGGCGGATTGGTGAGAAGATGTCCAAACCCTATGTCCGTAATGTATTATGAAAAGTTTGTCAATTTTTTTCTCTCAAATGACTTTAACGCTGGCCTTTATATTTTGCATGGATAACAAGTTGGTAATGGAGAACACAATGGCATACGTCTGTTACCAATTCTAGATAGTGCCTTAATGGCCACAATTTATGGATCCTGGCCCATTGTGCAATGTTACCAAGGCCTGCGCGAAGTGCATCAGTGTTCCAAACATTCACAAATATGAACAAACCTTTTTTGTGTTATACTTAAACGATTTTTTACCTTGTCTGTTTCGGCGTCTAAACGTGCCAACTTGTTGTTCTTGATATTGTTGATGTTGCAGAATGATTTGTCGTTGCTGTTGTGAAGTGTAGTCGTTGTGGTGGGAGGAGGAAGGGGAGAATTGGTTGTGGGGGTGGTGATATTTTGGCGAAATTTCGACATTATTTGCGAGGGTGGCGTCGTACTCGAGTGGGGGCATGTGCATGGCCAGGATTTTGGTCACTTCCGCGTCCTCCTCGTCACCAACAACTTTGCTTAAGCGACCAGATTTCATGTATTCGGCGTCCTGTGGAAAATTATAAATTTCTTAATGAGCTAAATTTTAAAGTTTAAATCAGAACTTTGTAAATAGGTATGAAATTCGTCGAATTTCTCAATTTTTGTCAACATCAACACATTTTTTAATTATTTTCCGCTCTGGGAATTTATTTCAAAATTCTGAACGACAAATTTGTTGTCAGTGAGTTGATTAATACCTAGAATGGTGTCGAGTTTTTTGGGCAAGTTTCGAATCGAAACTTTCGACGACTCTCAATTTTTTGGATGGCTCCTTAAACTTGAAATCTCCTCCAAAAAGGGTCAAAATCTGGAGAACGTATTTTTCTAATTGGCAACTCCTTGCTCCACAAATTTATTGTCCAGGATTTTAAAATAAATTCCCAGAGCGGAGAAATAATTAAACATGTGCTGATTTTGGTAATGAGTTATTGAGTCCTCCGTTAATGTGTTTTGTGCAATAATTTTACAATATGTAAATGATGTTTTTACTTACTCGGAGAGAAAGTGTGGCCATGAAATTTTGTGACTGGACGGCGTGGTATGGTCCGGAGTAGACGTTTCCCACGTTGTAGAGCGTGTCGCCCGTGTGGAAACCCCCACTGCCGCCCAGCCCTTTCGTGAGCAGGGGACGTGTCGGGGGGTTCTCGGGAAGTTGGAAGGTCGCATAAGGACACACGTCGTCGCCATAGTCTGAACATTTCGTAGAAAAAAATTTGTAAATTTTCAATTAAATTTTCAATTTTATAATACGTTTTAGTTTTTGTACATAGATAATTTCGCAATAGACACAATTGAAGACTTTTTCATATATATCACAAAACACGAAATTCTTGAGAATAATTACACAATAAATATAATAGCAAATATCAATATATCAAAAAACTGCTAATTTTACCCCTCCTCATATTTTTTTACCATAATTGAAATTTCTTTACATGCAGCACAACCTTCCTTCAAATTCATTCATTCATTGCAAATTAAGTAATTTAGTTTTGCAAATTTCTTAATAATTAAATTTTCAAAATGTCTCAATTTTGTAAGATTTGCAAATTTCGTAATAGACACAATTCAAGGTTTCTCTTAATAACACAAAACACGAAATGTTCCAAAATTTAGAAGAATAATTATGCAATGTTTTCCCTTATGTTTCGCAAACGTCAATATTGCAAAAAACTGGGAATTGTTCCCTTCTTATTAATAGATTTGTTAGCATGTCTGAAATTTCATTACATTACTTATAACACGGTCTCTCCTTCAAATTCATACTTCATGCCCATTGAATTCGAGATGAAAAATTCTTGTAAATTAAGTTTCGCAAATTTGCCAAATATCTTCCCTCATCTTTGGCACGTTTCTTAACATTTGTTACTAAAATTAATGATAAAATTCTGTCCCAGTTCATTCCCATCATGATAACTAGCAAGTAACACATCTTCATTTACTTGTCGTCATCTTCGTTGCAGGAGGAAGTGTGTCGTCGTGTTTGACTTGATGTCAGCCCAAAATGTGCAGGGCTAAACTAATAATGACATTTCATTCCGTTCCATTCCATTACTTTATGATCAGATTACGCCTTCCTCGCACCCAGCGAACGTGAGGGCAGAGGTGAAATTGTAATCGGATTGTCACCATCATCACGTCCGTAACATGGCTACTTTCGTACTCGGCTCACATAAATAACGACCACAACCTTGTCCCCACTTTCACCATGAGGATGCTTTCACTTTCGATCTCGGCGAGCAGAACGGGACGATTTTACTGTATTGTGCCTGCTCTCTTATTATCGTGTACTTACAAAATTTTGGTGTGGTCGTTATTTTAAGAAAAAAAGCGAAAAATAATTCCAATACAGAATTTTCCATGTTGCGAAAATAGCAATTGTTATTACGTATGCTTGATAAAAGAATAAATATTTGCATAATAATGTTGTAGCCCTTAATTAGCAACTAAATCACGGTATGTTTGACGTGTGAGCAGGGCGAGAATGGGATAAAATGTATTTTTTGGCACAATATTTTTGTGAGACAGTTATTTCAAATTTGCAAACACTAGTCCGACGCAGAATTAAAAAAGTTTTTGTGGAACTTCAACACCTGTATTTTGGATTTTGCAAAACATGAAATTATATGAATTGTTGTCACATTTTGAATTAAAGAATTAAAGTCTTTATAGGCTGTTATGTCAATTAATTTTGAAAAATTTGCCTAACATAGAATTTTATATATTGCGAAGAGCAAGTATTATTGAAAGAAGTAAAGAAGAATCCTTTTGTGGTAAAATTTTGTGTGAGAGATCGACACATTGATTTGGAATTTTCCGAAAAATATTTTGCCCAATAACTTTTAGATAAAATTAATGCAGATGGAAATTGTTATGTGCCAATTATAAGAAATGTTGATGCCTTAATAAAACAAATAAATTGCATGGTGTGTCGTGTATGTAATTTCATTAGAATACATGACTTTCACTCTACTTTCTCTCACATTAGCCTACTTCCATACCAAAGTTTGTGGTTTTCTCTACCTCTCCCATACCTGTTCACTTTCATTCATTTGAGTGATTATGATGATGGGTGATAGTGAATGAAAATAAATTTCCTTTGATTTGGGTGAAAATGATTGAAATATTCCGTCATTTCAGACGAATGACTGTGAATGAAAGATTTTTCACTCATTTCATTTTTCATCCTGTGCTTAATACATGGGGCGAAGTAAGAAATGAAGCCAGATGAAGTGAAGTGAAATGAATTGGAAAGAAAATGACTGAATGTGAATGAAAATCATCAATCAGAAATCGGGATGACTGACTTTTGAGTGAAAACCAAATTTTTGAACAGGTATGACCTCTCCAGGATCCTGAAGTATGCATGATTCGATGAAAGTGAAAGTTGGCACAGGTTTCGGTAAGTTCATATCTCGACGACTCAACAATTTACAATGTGGTGTTATAAATTTGATGAAATTTTAAGCAGGAAAGAGAAGGAATAATGACTGTGTTCTGTTGTAATCGGGTTAATAATTCTACGATGAGAATTATATGAACTTTGTGCTGTAATGAAAATGAGGAGGGGCTGCATTGCAAATAAACCATTGCAAAACGGACTTAACAAAGTGGCAAAAAACGTGTTTTTTTTACTTCGTATTTCTCTCTCCTTCGTTGTGGAATTAGTTTAAGAATATGTATCTGCGTAAATGTGAAGATGGATATGTCCAATGATTTATACATAAATCAATAGGCCAAAATTCGTAACCTGTGCAATAAAAATGTCAAATTTGGCATATCGGATTTAAATATGAATGTAAAGTAAATTTCAAGATTTATTCAAAGCGGAACTCATAGTTGACAAGTGTGAAAAAATTGGATAGAAAAATTTTAAATTTGAGTAGAAAATTTATAATTGTGTCACTTTTGTCCCGATAATAAATTATATGAGTTATTAAAATAATATAACATCGCAAAGATACATATGATGGTCAGAATTAAGTATTCGAAGTTTGACTATTTAGTTGTAGAACGATAGTTTTCGTAGATTTTCGTAAATTTTCGGCAGTCTCAAAATTATATTTTCAAATTTTTCCTTATATTTTACTTTACCTCCTGCAAGGTCCCTTCCTTTGGTTGCGTATTGTGCGGTCAGATCGGGCGGGTACTGGCCTTGGGACCCCTTGACGAGCGTGTAATGCTGATGCGGAGTGGCTGCATCGTACATGATTCCACCCTGACTGTGACCGTAACCTTGACCTTGACCTCCTCCACGGTCAAGATAGGACGTCCCATCGCCAGATCCGGTGTAATTGTGGTCACCAATCACCGTTTTGGGGTGTGGAATGCCCAAAATTCCTGTAAATTTTAATTAAAATCGACAATTGATTTTGTCATTAAAAAATAATTTTACTTCATAAAAGTATGAAGCACATGTTATAGAATTTTGAAAAATATGGACTTTTTAAGTTTATTAATTATCGTTTTTTTGCGCTGTAGCGATTTTGATGTATGAGAACTTAACCTTTGCGTAATTTTTATTAGATAAATAATAAAATTAAGGAACGCTTAGCCAGTTTTTATGCTATATGTTCGAATTTACGATTCAATTCTTTCGCTATTTTTTTTTGCTGAGGGAGTTCCATCATCCCATCTTTAATTAACAAATTTGTGGCTCAACATTTCCTACAGTTCACCAACGACGTTTTCCTCGTACACGTTTTAAAAATGCAATTGCCAGCATAAATTCGTATGCTTGAAGCTTTCAATTTTTCACTAACTTTAACTTTTAGAAAGCTGCAATAACTTACGTTTTCTTCGGATGTAGCAGAAGAAAGAGATGACGGCGTTGACCATGGCGAGTGCGAGGATGGAGGGAAACACGATCAGGAGCGACGTGCTCAGCGTGGACGCCTCGTTTTCTCCCAAAGCACTCTCTCCATCACGACTTTCTCCAAGACTTTCTCCCGGTGGAGATTTTCCACCACCTGCGGATCCACAGAATATAGATTCTACCAGAAGAATCGATCTTATGTATTCGAGTGACGCTTATGGAAGAACGGGGAGAGCCAACCAAATAACTCGGTGTACATTTGGCCCACCTGGGGGATGGCACCTCCGCATCATCATCATCACCACATCTCCTGGCATCAAAAAATGATGATGAAAGCACATAGGTGGCGGTGGCACCCCCATTTGTGCACCAAAACACACCCTCGTAGAGCATCAAATTTGTGGAGACGCAGCTCAGAATGGTGTGTTCTGGTGCACAAATGGGGGTGCCACCGCCACCTATGTGCTTTCATCATCATTTTTTGATGCCAGGAGATGTGGTGATGATGATGATGCGGAGGTGCCATCCCCGAGGTGGGCCAAATGTACACCGAGTTATTTGGTTGGCTCTCCCCGTTCTTCCATAAGCGTCACTCGAATACATAAGATCGATTCTTCTGGTAGAATCTATATTCTGTGCTGCGGATCCAAACCACACCATAAAAACGGTGAAAATGAACTTATTTTGATTTTTGTGCGGTTCATTAATATTTTATTTCAACTTTGCCAAGAAGCAATTAGGGAACGACATGGTACCCAAAATTGAGACGGTTGTTACTGGGTGGTTATGATAATTAATTATCGAAGGATATATCATCAACTAGAAGAAATTTATTCATTCCGTGGCAAGGTGAGATTTATTGTCACCTTCAGGTAAAAAAGCTTACCATCAATTTTAGTAACGTATTTAGGTGTCTAACAAGTAAGTAAATTTAATGGGTTGCAAAGCTACGAGTGAAACATTATGTCTTTGAGAAATTTGAATGCCAAACGCTCATATATTAACTCATATAAGCTATAAGCTATTAACTCATATAAGCTATAAGCTATTAACTCATATAAGCTCATATATTAGACCACTCATATATTAACACCGCATGGTAATAGTGGATTTCTAAGAGTGCAGATAAATTGCGAGTGAAGGTTAATTAGTGTATTTTATTACTTCTCAAGAATCAATTATTTAACGGGGAGGACAAACTTGAATTTTGTAAATAATTGTTATAAACCTTCCGTATTAAATCGTTAGCAAGTCGGCGTCAAGCTTGTTTTTAGTTTTTACGTTATTTAGCTTGAGTGAAATTCAATTATTTTTTTACCGTGACTGGTGGTGGCCAGTGGGGGAAGTGATCCGGTGAGAAATTCGTATTTCGCCAACGTGTCGCCTGCATGGTTTCCGCCCGTGACGCGAATGTCGTATCGCGTGTTGGCGTGCAGTCCCGTCAACGTGTACGACTTGGCAGAACCCTGGCAAAAAATATTATTTCCTGATAAATAAAGTATTGGCCAAAATACAGATGAACAAACAGTTTGTTCTTATTACTTTTTCAGTTAAAGCCTAGTACTCAGGACGAATGTTCACGCGAAATTTCATCGTGCTTAAATTCTGTTAAATTTTTCGCTGGAAAGAAATTCGTAAGCGGACAGAAAATGCCACTATTCCACGTATATTTCGCTCAATTTTCACTTGTAGGTACTCAGGTCGTTTGAGCTGAAAAACAGGTTTTACTTTACCCCATTTCACATCAACCGCCTTATTTGACTTCTCAAATTTTTGCTGCCTCTCTTGCTTTTCAAATGTTGTTTTTACAAAAATTAAAATTCAAATAATCTTAAATAATTTTAATTCAAGGGTTTCGTCATACGATAAACGTTTATTAATTTGTGGATTGACAAACTACGAAATCATTATGGAGTCAGATATTGAAGATGATATTTTAATATTGTCGGCTGCCTCCTTGCTTCTTCGTCGCCAGACTAAAAAGAAAAAAATGAAGAAACGTCGTTTCACTGTCAGTCCATATTTGAAACTTCGAAATATCAAGGGCCGTTTCGTCAAAGACGTGAGTTATATGGATAATGGTTAATGGTGTACACGTTTACATAACTAGCATCACAATTTTGCAGTTTGAAGATCTCAGGCAGTTTCCCCCAGCGTTTAAGGAGAACTTCCGAATGACACCTGCTGATTTTGATAATTTGTTGAAACTTCTGGAGCCACAACTTTCTCCAAAACACCACTCGAGACCAGATTCCTTCACTTCGTCCGAAAAATTAGCAATGACATTGGAGTGAGTTTTATTATGAGTCAAAAATTGTATAAACGTGTACTTAAATATTGTTGTGATTTGTTTTCCACAGATATTTGGCGTCCGGATCGTACCAGCGCCACATTGCATCGGTGTATAGAGCAAGTAAACAAGCTATCGGAAAGGTTATTGCAGATGTTTGTGATGGATTATATCAGGCCCTCAAGACAGAATTTTTAAAAGTGATTACTTTGGCCTATGTGAATAGTTGTCTTTTTGTTAACGTTTATCCTATTTATTTCTTTACTATTTTAGAAACCTACATCATCTGATTGGTTAGAAATTTCGAACAGGTTTAATGCCCAATGGAATATGCCCAACTGTCTTGGAGCAATTGATGGGAAACATGTAGCAATCACCAGTCCACCAAATAGTGGCAGTGCATTTTACAACTATAAGGTATATATTTTGATAATAATATTATTCATATTCAACTAAACGTGTAATTTCCTCAATGTTTCCTTTATTGAAAGGGATTCTTCAGCATAGTTCTAATGGCAGTCGGTGATGCCGATTACCGATTATCGTATATCGACGTTGGATCGTGTAAGGGGTTTTGTTTGGAAACAACCTTACGAAAAAGAAATGAAGGATAACCAGTGGGAGTTTTGTTAAATAATGAAAATATAAAGTTTTATTTCTAATTAAGCATCATTCAAATTGCTTACATACTAGCCGAAATATTCATAATGTTAGTTTCCGAAATATAAGGAAACCAATCTGCCCGTCCCAGGCGTCACGGGAGCAAATCTCATGCTCAAGGAAATGGGAGTGTTAGTGATCATACATATATTAGGTATGCAACCGTCTCGGTTGCATGGAGGTTGTTGTTGTTGCAACGGTCACGGTTGCAAACTGAATGATCTCAAGTTGGGCTGAAGCTCGTCCTTTTATAGGGGACCGGCTCGCTTAATATGTAAATAATAGCTAACTAATAACTAACTAATAAGTAATGTGTAGGTTTGATCTCAATCTCAGAGATCAACCGAACTTAACAACTAATGATAATGTAAATTATTAGATTGCCTGTCTCAGGCACAGAGATAATGTAGATTTGGTTATCGCAACCAAATCTACCAAAGTAAAGTTGAAGGTCTCACTTCATAATCGTATGGGAGTGAGGGAGATAGCACAGTATTCAGGAATTCCGCCTTCGGTCTTTCTTCCTTGTAAAAAATCAGCTGGAGTTACCCCCAGATGCAACCATTGGCACAGAACGACTTCCATACTATTTTGTAAGGGACGATGCATTCCCATTGCACGAGAGAATAATGAAACCATACGTTCCAGTAAAGGGATCAACTTTACACGTGGATGAAAGAATTTTTAACTACAGGTCTAGGATTTTCACAATTCGGAAATGAACAACTAATGAAAATCAATTATTTATATAGGTTGAGCCGAGCCCGGAGATGCATTGAGAATAGCTTCGGAATCATATGCTCTCGTTGGCGAGTTCTTGCAAGAACAATGCAAATCAGCCCTGATCGAGCCCAGAAAGTCATTGCGGCATGTTGCGTCCTCCATAATTATTTAATGACAAATTCAACTCCCACTTACTGCCCTGACGGATATGCAGATACTTTCAATCCTGATGGTGAATTGGTCGAAGGGTCTTGGCGCTCAAATATCCCGTCAGATTCATGCTTTTTGTCGACAAGTACTCTAAGGACGCGTGCTGGAAGAAGTGCAGGAAAAGCCAAATTTGTTCGGGATTGTATTAAAAACTATGTTAATTCAGAGGTTGGTGCCGTTCCCTGGCAAAATCAGCGAGTATTTGGGGTGCCAAAATCATAGTAAAATAAACGTTTAATTAATGCAACAATTTTTATTAGTGAACAAAATTTAAAAAATCATTTGTTTACATGGTATTCGCATATTTCTTAACCTCATCATAAGCTTGTTGGTAGAATCGCATACAGAGATCCTCAGCTACAATTTCAGGAACTTTGTTCAGTAGTCGTTCCAAATTGTTGAGGGGTGCTTCAAATTTGCGTGATGATTGAGACGATCCCTTTGCAGCATCCTTCCTAATTTGGACTAGTTCAGTAATAGCATTCAGTATTGGTTTTGATTCCTTATCCTTGCTATCGGCATGTCTTGACTTCTTGGTTGAGAGCATCTAGAATGGGGTACAATCATTACAAACTGCAATAGGCATATCAAAAATTCTATACGTGTAATAACAGAATTACATAGTCATAATTGCTAGCCATCATCTTTGGAGTGTCTTTGCTTTCAATTGTTTTGGGTGCCGGGCCGGCTTCGTCGCTTGAAGTCTCCAGGATCGATTCTTGAGTACTTGCAGTCTCCTCCTCAAGGATTGTTGAAATTGTCCTGACATTCACATACACGAGTAATAAATAATAAATAAACCTCAATTTACACGTATCATTAATTATTATTCCTTACTTCCTCTTTGGTTTGTTATCCGTAACAAACTTCAAATCTTTCCATAAAGCCCAGGACGTTAGAGAATTTTGTACATCGGTGTCATTTTGATCTGCGGCTTCAAGATCGTCGTTATCGTCATTATCAGAACCTGAATCTCCTGACTTGCCAATTTTAGATTTCAATCGGTAGTTCAGCGAGTCTTTCAAACATTTCCATTGTTTCTTGCATTCTGAAACTGCAAAACCGGAGGTCCATCATTTAATATTTATTATATATTCATTGTTTAATGTATGCACGCAAATAATTTTTTATCGTACCTTCCAGATCAATTATTTCAGAAACTTTATCCCAGCAAGAAGCAACCACGTCGCGTTTCTTGTAGGATAAATCCGCAATGTTCCAAAGAGCAGGGTGTTTTTTAACTGCAAGTGCCAATTGCTTCTTTTTGTCATCAGTTATCGTAATTTTTGTCTTTTTGGATTTCACTGTTGACTTCACTGTTGACTTCACTGATGACTTCACTGTTGACTTGCCCATTGTTGTTGATAGTTGGGTCGAAACGAGATGATAAACGTTTATTACGAATTAAATTGATTTCTTTCTAATTTTCAAATAAAAATAGTAGGAAGGAAACCAGATGTTATTAAGTTTAAAATGAGATTATGAGATTGCTCCACCTTCTTATTTTAAACTCCGTGGGGCGGGAGTCACTTTCCGCTCACATTTCACGTGAAAGAATTGCCTCGATTTAACGGAAACTTTGAGCTTACATTGAGCGTAAACTGCTCGCGCGGAAAATTCCGCACAAGTTTCACGCGAAGACCTGAGTACCACTCGGGCTTAAATTGAGCAGAATTTCTGCAAAAGTCGTTTTCCGCGCGTAAAGTCCATCGTGAGTACTAAGCTTAAGCACATTATATGAGGTAATTTCATAAATCATAATTTTTTGCAGTGGTGAAAGAGGTGATTTGGCTGGCGAAGCTGCAAGAAATGCCTCACACCAAAATTTAATATCTTGGGCATTTTTGTGAAGTAAATCGAAATTCTTTTAAATTGCAAACTGGCGTTAAACCAGTGTAATTGTGAATAATTTCGGAACAAAGTTCACTTCGAGCGTGGAAATCAGTTCTTAAAATTGATTTTGAAAGTGTCCAATGCAAATATGTATGGTAAAAGTGTAAAATGCATATCTTTAAACATTCATACATATTTATCCCAAATACTATTGCGCGCAATATTTTTTTACTGAAATTATTTTTATTACAAGGTTGCGTACAGATTTATTTATGTTAACGACTTTTTGGGGCACTTAAGATCAATTTTTATGTTTAAAAAATGTGCAAATGTGCAAAAAAACACGAATTTATGTATTTGTGGACTTACATTAAGCTCGGCTGGAATTCGCATCCAGATTTTTTCCTGGGACTGTTTGTACTCGATCATGAATCTGAGAATGGGGCAGCCGACGTCCTTCCAAAGGTCCAGACGCACCACGATCGTCGAGTGGTTCGCGAGAAGGGCTTCCTCCTTCTTGGGCGAAATCGGGGCTGCAAATTTATGCAAAATTTTAACAAATTATGAAAACATTTTACATTTTTAAGGAACTAAATTAGAAAAATTATCAAGTATATCCAAAATAAGTTGGTAACAAAATAAATTAATAGGATTATAAGTTATGAAAATTATCGAATATGAAAAATTGCGGAAAAAATTCAAAATTGCCCAAAAAGTCGGCGGAAATTTGATTACGAATTATATTTCTTGATGAAGTTAAACTTTGTTGTGATTTATTCTTTATTTTGAACAAGATAATTAAGATTCTATGTTAAAAAACTGTAAGTTCAGAGCTTCATTGCTTAATTCTTTGTCGGCTTTGGCTAAATTTTTGCTTCTATTTTTTCTTGAAATCGTTGAAAAATTATGTATTACAAATGATATAAAAAATATAAACACAATAATTTGAAAATATGGCGACTATGCACATGCATATTTTTCAAATGTGCCGAAATATTAGTAAAAGATTCTTGTTCAGGATAACGTAAAAATAGTTCAAAAATTCGTTGTTGAACACGCTACAACGTTTTTCTAATGAAACCGTCGAAAATAAATATATACAAATCTTATATTATAAGCTGGAAGTGTTTGTCTGCAACGAAAGCAAAATAATTTTCCGTGACGGAAGTGAAAGTTGAGAAAGCAATAATATTAATTGGTGAAATTTTTAACATCAAATTAACTCTCGCCCGGCGGGAGACGGGCTTATACGCTAGTTTTACATATTTTAAATATTAAAAGATGCGTTAAACACATATTTCCAAAATTTTGAGTAATATGTTGAAAAATTATGTTTCAAAATTTTCCTCACCACTGCCTTTCGTGCTGCGGGTCAAAATATCCGACGCAGGTCCGGACCCGATTTTGTTGACGGCGGTGATGTAGAGTTGGTAGGTGGACCCGCAGAGGAGCGGCTGCAGCGTGTGCCCCGTCGCACGTGGGCCGACCTCCGTCTCCTCCCAGTCGCCACCATCTCGACGGTAGCTCACCAAATAACCTACGAGGAAAACAAGCCCTTAGTTATTAGGAACATAATAAATTAATATGCATAATCATCATCTTGCCAAAATTGTTGCGAAATTATAAAAATTATAAAAACTATACTTATAAACAAATTTTTCAAAGTTTTTAAAATTCGTTGAGAATAAAACCTTTTTCCACTGTGGATCAACAATATTAGTATCATTTTGGTACATTTGTTTGCAAAAATCCACAAATTTTGCCATCTGTAAAAATGATCTTTATTTTATTCAAAATCGTTGAAGAAATGCAAATTATATAATGACGTGTAAATTAGGACGTTTTCTTGCGAAAGTTTTACATTTTTTGAACATTGTTTCCGCCGTGGATATCTTTTTTCTATAAAATTTAGCACATTTTTTTCCATTAAATGTCGCAAATTTTGAGTTATGATACTGCTCTATCATCTCATATGGTCTTCTGGATTTTATTTTAAACAGTTTGTGGAAGAAATTTAGATTCAATAATGACGTGCAAATTACGGATTTTTTATTTATTTTTACGTCAAAAAATATGGCGATCTGACCTTTGACCTGACTCCCACCAGAGTGTGGCGTCGACCAGACGACCTTTAAGGACGTGTACCCGACCTCGATGACTTGGAGGATGGGGGCCCACGGCGGGGTTTGCACTTTCACCGCGTAAACCACGCTCTCGCTCCCGTGCGCGTTGGTGGCTGTGCAGGTGTAATTTCCACCGTCTTCCACTCCAACGTCTTTCACGACCAGTTTCGTATTTCCACCTGGACTCGGTTGTACCTTAAAAATCACAAAATTCGTAAAAACTTGGATTATAATCTCTAATATAAATAAATATTTTTCTTATGGAGAAAGTACACATCCAAAAATTAATAGCACAATTTACTATAGAATTTTTCGAAACTACGCAAATTTCACAAGTTATCTTGCAATGTTCAATTTTTCGAGATTTGCGAAAGTTGAAGTGAGTAAGCTCATCGTGAAGACCAATTTTGTCAACATTTTACCAACAGATAATCACTGTCATCCATTCATCGACTTTTTTTTTGTTATGCGCTCATCATTTCACAATAAACTATCGAGTGTCACTCCATTTTACGGCACGGGACGTCACGATTTGGGCAAACTGATGCGTGACGACGGCTTAACTTTTACAATAAAAATTCCGACGTGTCCTTCAAACCTGGAGAGGATGAGAAGTCAGAAATTCATCCAAAAATCCAAAATCCACTTTGAAGAAATACCGTTGTGATGATGATCATCATCCGGCATCGTCATCATTATCAACTTCCTTCCGCTTTCTCTTTTTTCCTTTCTCTGTTAAAAATATATTTCATGCTGCTGTTCAACCCGTCAAAATCGGATCCGTTGAAAATATGACGGGAGAAAGTGATAGGTTTGCCGGGGGAGAAAGTAAGTGCGTCCGATAGGTGTATTCAAGTCAAACTTGGAAAGAATGATTTTGCGAGACTTCAACGACTACCAAAACATTTTGGAATTTTATTTTACCATTAGTTATTTTTAATTCTGCAATATATTTAAAAACTGTTAACGTGAGCACGACCAAAATTTATCCAATAATAATGCCCACGAATTTGAGTTTAGACGATCTTTCTCAACTTTGACTTCATTGTTGTGCTCGTTTTGTTCGCTAAATCCGTACTTTTGTTGATACGTCCGTCACACAAAAAAAGTGTCAAAGGTTCATTCAGAGGATGGGAAAGTGGGAGGAAGTCGGGAGAGGAAGACGCTATAAATCAGAAAATAGAGGAGAAAACGACGGGACAAAAAAGGACGAGAAATCATGCCGCGTAGGTGAGAATAATACCAAGTTTTTTCATATGCGGGTTATGTCACTCGTTAGTAAATATCATGTATCTATAATAATATAGCTGGATTTTTGGCATCTTTTTATCTAAATAAATATAATTTAGTGCGTGATTACAAAATGTCTCATAAAATTGCAATTAGGTTTGCATTTTTTTGTTCTGGTTATGCTAACTCATTGTTGGTTTACCCTGGACGTCATAATCTAATCTAACTAAAATTTATAACTTGCACCTCCAACTTGGGCCATGGTTAAACATGTAATGCAATTAAACACAAAAGTGTGTCATTAATTTATCCTAAATTGTAATTGGTTTTACAATTTTGTTCTTCCCCCCCCCCCCTCCAAAAATAGGCGTCTCAAATGGCGATCATAATTAGGAATATGTATATTATAAATGGCGCAATGAATAAAGACCTGCGTGATTTTAGTAAATAGTAAAAAATCAAACTTTTTTAAGTATTGTGAGTAATAAGAATGACTAAATCGGTAACACACCAATTTTTGATGTTATGAAGAATGCTAATTATTGTCGCAACTCAAGAAAATTCAAAATTCTCAAAATGTATGTATGACATAATTGCAAATATACTCCAAGAGAGGGTACGAATCTTTAATTTTTTTAACGTACGGCTAACACATTATTATTTTACATGGGCGTCATAATCTCACTAAAAATTATATTTTATACCTTTCATTTTCACCGCAGACTTCATACTTCATAATAAAATCTTGCTAACTTGCTCCATACTTAATTTACTTAGAAATGGCACAATTAACGAACTTAAGCACCCAAGTTAATTTGCATATCGAAATACATTTCTCCACAGATTTTATGTTCAGAAACATTCCAAATAAATTTCGAAACTTTTTCGAATTTTTTTTCTCACCTCTCGCTTTCCGTGACCCCCGTGGATTTCCCCACCGCCGTTAAAGCTCCACTCCACCGTGGGTTCCGGCACGCCCACCGCGACGCAATCCAATCCCAGCTCTTTCTTCCACGGAATTTCCACCGTTCCAGAAAAAGTCGCGATTTTCGCGGAAACTGGAAAACAATTAAAAAATCTTGGAGATGATAAATATTAACAAATTCCTGAGATATTAAATTCTGCCTGAGTTATGATCAGAGCTGCATTTCACGACCAATTTCTCATCTGGTTGTGAAAGTAATTATAACCTGGAGTCTGGGCCTCTCGTGGATTTAATGGAGTAATAAAGTCGGCCGAGAAGGAGTAATTAGTTCCGAAGAGGAGCAATTATTACGGGGCAAAATGAGCAATTAAGCTCAAAACTTGATTACTTTCTCCGTCTCTGAGGGGCTCTATGCATACACTGTTAAAAATCTGGTAGAGTCAGATATATACACCGTAAGGATATTAATTTGGTACTAGCGGATTGCTAATAGCTTGTTTCTCAGTTGTACATTTGTCATTACCACAACATTACTAAACGGTACTGCTCGTTATTTCCAGTGCCGGTGGAGTCATATGCATATGTACAAGGGTCAGTAATGATTTAATACCAGTTTTCTAAGAGTGTATTCATAAACCAAGGGCAATCAAGTTTTTTGGGGGTCAAGGCGTCTTATTTACGAAGGCATCCTAATTTTTTAATTAATGTAGGTCAAAATTCCTCAGAAATCAATGACATGATTTTTGCACGGTGCCTGCCTGGAATATGGATATTACTTATGCTTTTGGGCCGAAAATTTGCCTTGTTGTTGGTTGTAGATGAATTTTTTATTGCGTAGCTAATTCACTCGATATTTGTGTAACGACGTAAAAATTGTTTCATTTATAGGAACCATTTTGGAAAAGGTGAGGTGGAAGATCAGGTTATATACGAATTGATTATTTTACAGATATCAATGTTAATGTTGCGAGGTTTGTAGTTTATAAAATTTGCACGGTTTAACGTGGTTACAAATATTTGCTGGAAGTGTTGTCCTTCTTTGCAATTTTGAATAAGTTGCACGCCATTTTTCATTTTGGTGCTCAATTTATGTTCGATGTCGTAATTCCTAGATGAGGAGATGCCGGATCAGAATACCGTGCAACGAGTGTATGTTGAGGGTAAATGTTGCGTAAAGTTTACGGAAGGAATTTCGTTAACCAAATTGTCTGAAATTATTTAGCTCGTTAATACCTTTATTGTTTGCGGGGGTGGTGGCGTTGATTCTTTTTGTGGGCGTGCCCTCCCCCACTCGAGTCGTGCAGCTGACCCAAAACTCGTACGTGGAGGCCTCTCTCAGTCCCACCCACTCCAGGCGAAGGTCCGGAAACGAAACCATCTTCTTCTCCTTAAATTGTAAAGTGGTCATTGTAATGAAGCCTCGTAGCGTATAATTATGTTTATAATACAAAAATATTGAATTGCGCGTGGTCACGTCAATATCTGATTTCATGTCTGAAGTCACTTTGCAAATAGTTTGTGAAATTATCTAGCAACAGATTGGGTAGATTTCCGAAACAATTGTCAAATCGTATTCAAAATTTTGAAAATTCTTAAAGTCGAGTTGTGTTGATAATGTTAATGCTCAAGATTTGCGAGATAGATACACGCAAATTGTTGTGACTTGGCGTAGAGAGAGTTTATGATGCTTGGGAATTATTAAATTCTCATTATTGTGCAACCTTTAACCTGGTTTCGAAAACTAGTTGAAAATTGTGATACTATATGAATGATTAACTCATTACCTTCACGTTTAAGCGAGTATCCGGTAGATACGTGCTTATCAAAATTGTTTTTCCTATGAATAACGCCGAAACCTTTTATTTTTCAAATATCACAGTTTCCAAACTAATTTAGATATCCCATGCTATGTGGTTTCTAAACATTCAATGAAGTAAATTATGAGGTAATTCACGCAGTAAGTATTAGGCCACTCGTATAATCCGCCAGTTTTGTAAAAATAATTTTACAAACTAAATAAAAAGACACCCTTGATCGGAGTCAATTTCCCAAAAATTATCATCTAATTTAGCTTAAAAATATTTGGAAAACTTGGAAATCTTGTGGACTTTACAAAGTTACCAAGCACTGTGTGAATTGCTTCGTACTATTAAAAATATTTCTTACCACTTTGGTCCCATCGGAGATTCTGCTGTAGATGGTGAACTCGACGACTTTTCCGTTGGGGTTTGCAGGAGGAAGCCACGAGACCAGGATGGACCGTCGAGAGGACACCACCGCCTTCAAATCCGACGGTGGAGATGGAACTGCGAAGAAAAAACAGGGGCAACATTAAATAATTACATTTTCTGGCAAATTGCGACGCCGATGAAGAATTTCTTTATTTTTTGATAAATTGTAATGATCATCAGATATCTTCAGCGCAGCGTCTAGAAAATTAGTTTTAGCACGGGATAATTTATTTTCATTAAAAAAAACATATTGAAACTTAATGAAAGCTTGTAAACTGTGTAAAAAATTGTACAAAAGGTTTACAAAGCATATACATAACAATAATTGCATCTAGTAGAATTTTAAAATTCTCTCAAATAAGAAACAAAACTTCCACAGTGTAAATTTGCAACGTGTTACTTTCTCGGCATAATTGCAAAATTTGGAAAGCGCACAGAAAACATGTTTGCACAATATGTCTTCCTGGATTTGGATTCTAAAAAATTATGGTTTCGAAATAGTTTCCAATTATTACACAATTGGAAACAAGTTATTGTATCTACGTACAACTTTTTTTAAACGTCAGTCGAAATTTATTGCAGGTGCATATTTTAGTATATTTTCCAACCTCTCATGGAAGTTGAAATTTGCCAAATATTTGCAACGTTTAATGAGTTATGAAGATCTTGTGTGCAATACAAATGCAGTTTTGCACGCAGTTTTCTAGAAACTGCAAATATTTATTGTGCGAAAATACCCCTCTTGTTTTACGCAACCATTGAAACGCTACAAGTTCAAAAAGATTTTATTATACACGATTGGGAATGGTAACGAAATGTAAATATTTACCAAGGTCAAGACTTTGGTTTGATTAGTTGTAAGTATGAAGAGACAAGTTTCAAAGGGACAGATTTTTCGGCAAGACGTTGTTTTCGAATCTTTAACAAAATGCAAATAAATCGGGGAACATTACACAGGGAATTTTTATTTCCGGGAAATAACCAGGAAACCATTTTATTTACTAATCTTTCGATGTTATAGTAAATTATGAAATTATAATTAATTTTTGTACCCATTTAACAATTGTGTGGAGACCTTACGTAATTTGTTTTAGTGGGACGCCGTCCATAATAAAACTTGGAGGAGACGAGATTTTCAAAAGACGTTAGAGATACTCCTCGCCCTATAAGTAAGTGTTTGTGGTGAGATAATTAGCAGTGTTATTGCCGAATTTAATTAATTAATTAATTACTCAACTGAACAAATTAATTGATATGACTTTTTTCAAAAATTTATAATATTTTCAATATATTCAATTACAAGGGCCTTTTTCGGGAACTTACATAAATAATATTGAATCAATTTAATACATACCCGACTATGCGGAATATTATGAACGAATATTAGAAAAAAACTGTCCTAATTAATTCCGTAATTGCGTACTTAATTATGCAATTTATTTAATTGACCCTACTCGGAAATCCAGTTTATTTGGACAAAACAAGAAACATCTTAAATTTCATAATATTGCCTCTCTATTAAATCTTATACTGGACGGCGCCCCACTCAAGCAGTTCAGTTTGTAATTTCTAAAATTGGGAGTATTAAGTACTTTTTTAAATATAAAAATTTTTCATTTCACGTGGGACATTTTTAATAACTCCTCAAGTTTTGGAAATTTATTTTAAAATTCTGGATAAATTACACAGTAGAATTTCCTGATCTCGAATTCTGCCCCAATTTGTAATCCTCCAGAATTTTAAGAAACCCTCCAGCTTTCTCTGTACGTGGATACCACCACTTTAGTGCAATTGGGCAGAAGGGATTTGAGCGTGGAATTTTTTCTGGTAGGTTTTTGCGGTTGGGAGAGATTTGATTCGATCCTGGTTTGCTTTGATTGCCTGCCTCTCGATCCCCTCCATTTAGTCCGACATCAAACGCTTCCTGGTCCTAGGGAGGAAATCGGGGACATCAGCAGTTCACATACAAGAACGTAGGACATTACATGTTTTTAAGGGGCTGGTCAGAAAGGATGGGAACAATTTTGTGGCAGAGGCCGACGCCGACGAATTTTCGGCGGCGGCGGTACCAGTTTTTGGTGATTTTTCGGCGGCGTCGGCGGCGCGGCGCGGCGTCGCAATGTTGGAGGAATAGGAAATCAAATTTTTCGGCGGCGGCGGCGCGTAAAATGCTACCAGCGTTCGGCGGCACTGACATATGTTTTATGGGTAATTGGTCACCACGCAAATTTTCTAGGCGATAAGTCGATTCAATGAGAAATGTATATTTAGGTACGTAAGTAGTGTTTTGTAAATGTGTATTTTGCAAAGTTTCTGAATGTTTTCGAATTTTGTAATAGTTTTTAAAACAATGGTTACGGTGATGTTTTTAACTGACAACAGCGTCGGACATTACATGCTTTTTTAGTGGGCTGGGCAGAAAGGATGGGACCATTTTTCGTGTAATTTGTAACCGTGCAAATTTTCTAGGCAATGAGAAATGTACATCTTTCTGCAAGTTGTGCTTTGTAAATGTGTAAACAGAATATATTTTGCAAAGTTTCTGACTGTTTTTGCTCACACTGGTCACTCGGTTGGTTTTAATTTCGTAAAATTCTTAACGTTACAATTATTTCGAGCGATTTCCCAAAATATGAAGGACAATATGTAATCAGAGTCAGACTACAAGAAATATATCTGCTAAATTATTTATCTACTACAGAGATCGAGGGCGTCTCCGTATTTTTTGCATGGAATGCTGCAAAACTTTAAAGTAGAGTTTACTGGGTTTCCATAAAGACGATTGAATGGTTCAAAATATAATTTTGGAAATTTTGGAGTTTTTAGATGGTAATTAAAACATTTGCGTAACAATTTTTATAATCTGCATAACTTGAACGATTTTCGTGAAATTTACAAACTTTTGATAATATAATTAAACATACAGGTCCACCTTAAGTTCAAGCTTTAAATTCACGCTGAAGGTAATTTAAAATCCGTGTGGCTTTAAAATTATTTTACAAACTTCTACCAGATAAGGTGACATTGCCGTAATTTGCAATCTTGCTAATATGTACTTGCAAACCAATTAACTCTTGTTTTAATTTTATTTAAGAACATTTTCATGTAAGTTTTAGGATGTACTGAATTTGCGGTGACTGGCTAAAGTCAAATCATTTTTGGCAGTTTTTCGCACATTTTGTAAAAAGCTAAAACTTTAGCGAAAATAGTTACAAAATTGTATTTAAAAAAAATCGAGGGATAATCCGTCGACAAAGTTTTGCAAGATTACAAATTACCAGAGTCTTGGGATTAACGAAAGTGGGATTAATGATTAGGATTACGGATTGATTTTAAAAAATTCGGGATTGAGGATTGAGATTAGGGATTAAATTAACTCGGGATTAAATCTCTCAAGTCATTCAATGGGATTAGGGATTAGGATTAATTTAGTCCGATTTTAATCCCGGAATGGGATTAAAGTCGTGTTTATCGTCGATCACATTTATATCTAGTTAATGTTTCTGATGTCTTAATTAAATTGTTTTATAAGTCTTAACAGTGCGATTGAATTTGAATAACCTAATGACCATATAAATAATGACCTAAAGTGTGAGTTGTCGCTTAAGTGACTTAAGTCCAGTCTCCATTTGATTAACATTCAAGTGTGAATGAGTGGGCATTACCACTGGCCACTCTAGGTTATTATTATACGGCCACAAGAATATGAAGTGTACAGATGAGTGACATAAAATAAGTTTACTTAGTCATCAGTGAACTAAAATCAACTTTAACAGATGAAGTCTTATCAAATGTTTTTAAATACATGAACTATTTGTTTAATAATATCGAATTTTTGTTTGTGAAATACAACGATGGAATTTTGATAGTTATGGCCCATAACTTATGGGAAACATATTTTTAATTGAAACAAAAGGAGAACTGGCAAAGTCTCTGAGAATTTTCAGCAGGTGGAGCTGATTTAATCCCATTATAATCCCAAACTTGGATTAAGATTAATCAATGCGCTCCGGGATTAGGATTAGGGATTAATTATTTTTTCAAAACTTTTTGGGATTGAGGATTAGGGATTAAAAGTCAAAACTTGCGGATTGAGGATTAGGATTAAGGATTAATTAATCCCCAATCCCAATCTCAATCCTCGCTCTCCTTAGTAAATTGGCATTAAACACATTTTTACAAAGTTACAAAGCTGTCATGAAGTTTTAAAGGATAAAAAGACGCGTGAATTGCCTGAAGTTGTAATTTTTTGCAGGCGTACTTAATGCACCTGCCTCGAACCGAGGAGGACAAAGGAAACAAAACGAGACTCATGCCCGATTCGAGTCACATAACTTGGTCCTGTGTATCAATCCGGGTCGGAGAAAGTCTGCGTAACGGGGTAAAATTGGCAATAAAAACTATTTACCCACGAAAAAATTGGCTTCTCTCAAATTCCATTTTTGCGATTCACTATTTCTTTATAGGATTGATTCCAAGGAGAAAATGTCATAACTCGTAAGTATTTGAATTCCTTACAATTTTTTTTGGAGAAGATTACATGCAAAAATGTTCGCAATGTGAAACTTAAAAATTGCATACTAGTTTAATTTCAGAAGTTTGAAAGAGTCGACATTTTTTGTAATAATTTTTATTTTTTTTAACACAAGTTTTTTTTACGCAAAATGCCATATTTATAATTTGAATTTCTTAAAAACTGCATTAGTTTTTTTAAATGCACTTTTTAGAAATTCAATATTTTATTCCATAAATAGGATCGATTTCGCAAGTAGAAAGACGCTACACTAAATAAATGTTTATTTGGGTAAAAATTGGCATCAACCACGCGGAACGCCCACGGTACGTGGAGCAAGTGGGGAGCAAAATGAAATTACCGTTACATTCACAGATTGAATTGCAAGTAAAAATGTAGAACTTGGCACATATCTATTTTTTGGTATTCCATGATGAGAAATTGATTTTTCAGTTTATTTTGTATTCAAAATTCCTTGCAACACTATTTTTCTAATGTTTGATTTCGTAGTAGTTTTGTTTCTGTTATATCTGAAATTCCCAAAAACCTTAAGTATTTAAAGGATTAGTAACTATTTTGATAGTAAACTTTACGGCGTAAAATTTACCCAAATAAAATCATTAATATTAATCAGGTTAAATGCCTAATATCTTCTAAAAATTTGCAGCGAAGTTAGTCTCAATTTAATTTTGATTTTTTTTCGTGTCGAATAATTCGTTAAAATGTCAAATTGATTTTCGGCACACATGAGAATATTATGTAAATAAAGGGAAAAATATTTCAACGAACAGTTAAAATATGCAAGGAAAGAGAGAAATTGGCCAAATATGTATATTTGGAAATGTCAGAATTTTCGAGGTTTTCTCCACTGTTTTATGCAAAATGCAATAGCCGGTTGCAAATATTTTAATTATCAAGTAAAAATATATTAATTTCAAGATATTATTGACGAGGTCATAGGTCAAAAATGTAAAAAAACGTTACACGTGTCAATCCTAACAAATTTTCGATGGACAAAAGTACCATGATAAATATTCATTTTGACGTATTTTGACACACCGATTTCACTTTCACCTCTTGGTTGCATGCGGTTTTTCTTACTTTGAAAGATCGACAATTTAAATATAAGCTTGCAAATTAAAAGCATTGCGAAAATATTGCAAAATTAATAAATATTTTTTTAATAGAACTGCTGCCAATCTTACCGTCCTCGTCCGTCCTGCACAATAGCGGGGTTGAGACGGCCCCATCGCCGACGACGGTGAATCCTCGCACGGTGACGGAATAATTGGTCCATTTTCGTAACCCGTGCAAAACGAGGTCTCTCTCCGTCGTCACTTTCGTCTCGATTTGGTCCCCCGATTCGGCCTCGCTGCCCGGCCCCCCCTCGTCCTGCCCTCCGACGACGAGGACGTCCACTTTGTAGCCTTGGACGACCCCGTGACGCGCTTCGAGCGGGGGTGCTTCCCAGGTCAAGGCCAAACTTTGCGGGGAGGTGGATCTGCACTCAAATTTCTCTGGAGGCTGGGTTGGCACTGAAAAAATTGAGATTTATTTTGTTACAATTTGTTTTTATAAAAATTTAAACTTTAGTTGAAAATTTTTTCATAGTTGAACGCCAAAATTGGGAAACTAATAAATCACGCGTGTCGAGTGAAATTTTGTAGGTAGCATCGGTATGTGACATAACTTAGCAAATATTTCTTCTGACAAATTTAGTTCAGAGCTAAATTATTTATATTGAGACAATTCACACAATCGTTGGTAACTTTGTAAAGCGGTAACTTTGTAACTTTGTAAACTTTCACTAAATAAATAAACGCCCTTGATCTGAACAAGCTTACAAAAGTTGATAAGTTTATTTTCTTCAAAAAATATTTGTAATATTTTATAAAAGTTTGGAAATTTAAGTTTTCGATCTGAACAAGAAATTTGTTTCGAGTTGCGTTAAGAAAAGTAAATTCCGCTGACATGATTAATTAAAATGAATAAAGGTGAAAGAGAAAGTGAACAAGTAATGCAAAAATTAAACTTTATTGTAATCTCGTAAACTAGATTTTAACCCACTAAATAATATTGGAAGGGTTTGTTTGTTACCAATATTGAAAGAGAGATCAACGTGGATAATACATGATATTTAGGGGACCCAGATGATTAATTGATTAATAAATTAGAATTATTATTTTAAACTAATATTTAAATTACTTTAATTATATTTAAGAATGAAATATGTATGATTGTAAAGGCCGAGGCCACATCAATCGAACTTAATAAATACCTACCTTGTTACCAATATTGTAATAATTTTTATCGTGGTTTGTTGAATATTTGGTAATACGTAATCTGCTACCAGTGATTTTAGTATATCACGATTTGTTACAAAGGCCTGCGTGATTGCGTAAATGATTAGTAACCTTACCAATCTTGATCATTACATTATTATTTAGAGTGACGACCATACAGGCTTGGTAAATCCGCTTGAACATGTAATTATTACAAATTCATGACATCCGATCCATCACGTGCTAACACCTTTCTCTTCCAACTTTCCAACAAACTTTGCCTCTACCTAATTCAAATCGGGTGAAAGTGCTGGCCAGGTGTCAGCCCCGATTTAATTCCGCACTCAGCAACGCCTCCTCCCACGCTAATCTACATATTTATATGGGGGGCCCGACATCAAGCATGTTATCGATGTTAGTATCGATAGAAAATGGGACGCTTCAACCTCGATAAAATTTGACACATTCTTTATGCAGTCTCCATGAAATAAGAATACTTCTCACGGATTTATTTCATTCTCAAAATGAATGATTTATAAGAGAATGACACCATTCGAAGTGTTTCAAGTAGTATTTTTGAAACATGAATAGTAGAATTTAAGTTAATACAATTTCAGTTTCAAAATGTGGGCAACTGTTTGGAAATATGAGACATTAAATGCTAAGGAAATTCGAACAGGCCTTGGAAGCATTGTAACATCCTTAAATTCTGTGAACTTACCAACTTTTAAAACAATTTTGGAAATATTTTTGTATCGAAAATTATGTCTTTTTTAATACTTTCTTAGACCCTTTTTTTTGTTATGAAAATTTGTAAAATTTTTACAAAATTTATCAACTTCGTGAATTCCCTCAAGATTTGGAGGTTTCATACTTCGTAATACAAATGTTCAGTTTGTAACAAATAGAGAATAACCAAACATAAATAATTTAGTTGAAGAAGTGGTTTTTAAAAATTTAGTACCAATTTCATAACTTTGACGACACTGCAGTAAAATTAGAAAGGACATAAAATCATGCAAATTAAACAGATGCACGGAAAGCGAAATCGGTCATACACAAAACTTGATTTTGAGGATTATTTTGCTAGAATTATTTTTGGAATCCCTAAGAGTTAACCAATCTTTAATGATTACACAATTTTTATTCACTGAAAACTGTTTAAAAATAAATTTGTAAAATTTGTACAATAATTTCTATAATGTGTCTGTTCAAGTATTTTTTTTAAATTACAAAATCAATTACAATGGGCAATTAACGGAGTCCTTTGTAACTTGTAAAACCCGAGAATTTTGTAAAATATTTTTGCAAATAAAGAGACGCGAGACGCCTTTAATCCGAGCAAGTTTAAATTTGTAAGCAAATTTTCCTTAAGAATATTTGTAAAAGTTTGTAAGTTTTCAGAATTTACGAATTTTACAATGTTACCAAGCCCTGCGTGAATTTTGAAAATTGAATTTTTTGGCTCACCGTCTTGCAGCGTGGTGGCGACGGTGGGGCTGCTCGAGGGTCCGGCACCCTTAGCATTGAAGGCCTGCACAACGATGGCGTATCGCGTAAACTTTTGTAAATTGTCGATCGTCGTTTCACCCCCAAAGTCTTGACCAACCTGGAAATAAAGTAAAGTGCGGTGACACTTAATACAAATACCTTCTTTTTTAACGAGTAATTTCAAAAATTTGCAGAAAATTTTTCCTAATATACTTAAAATATAAAATAAGGAAGTTTAATTAAAGTTTTACAAGAAATAAGAGATTTGGTAAATATATATTATTTTGAATATTTACAACCACCTAAATTTAGAAAGGTTTACAAAGGTTACGAAGAAATATCTTGCTAAAAATCTATAACTTTTTTAAAATTTTGTGCATATTAATGTTACAAAACTTTTCGAAGTCCCCTGCGTTGCAAAATCGGAATGAACGGGGACAAAAGAAATTTTGAAAATTTTGAAAATTTTGAAAATTACAGCGGGTGTAATTTTTACGTAAAATATTTGTACAACTTGGACGAGGTTAGTTAAAACATGAGAATTTAACGAATTAAATGCAAAAATAGGTCAATTATTGAGTAGACCGTGGGATCGCACTAAATTCGGTCAGCAAAAAAAAGTTTACAAACGTCTCAAAACACGGCTCGAAAATTTGTCTTCATGTACTTCTCAAAAAGACATATTTTGCAAATCTTCCAATTTGTACTGCTGAAAACCCGACTTTTTTCAAAAATGTATACGCAACCCTGTCAAAAGAAGCAAACTTTCTGTTCACCCATTTTCCACTTTCCCCTTTAAAAATAATCGTCCAGATACTTTCTCTCGATTCATTTCACTTCATTCATTGCACATCACTAAAGATTTAGCAAATAATAACCTCACACCGTGTCATCATCACCACAGGGCGGATATTTATTTACGAAAAATATGTATCTACTTAATATTTACGAAAAAACGCCAAAATAGTTACGAAATTTTGATGATGCTCAGAATTTTTTTTTGTCCAATTTCATTCAGGAAATCAAAATTTGCCTCACATCGTTGAAATATTTGTTAAAATGATTGTATTTATTTAAAAAAAAATAACATATAAAAGATTTACATTGTTTTAAAATACCAGCAAAAATATGTATATGCATGAAAACCTAGAAATAATTAACAATATCTGCGAGATAGGCAACACACGCACAAATTTTTACTGTCAATCGTCATCAAATAAAGAAGTTGAAAATAAATACATATCCGCCCTCTAATTCATCGCAGAGCTAGTCACACAATATGCTTCTCCTTCTGAGCGACATGACTTTTTCACTTTCACTCTCCACCAAAATAGAGAAAGTGGGCAGGCGAGAGAGAAAGTGGATCCCTCCGCAGGGACCCGTTAAACGACTTGATGGCCCGTGAAAGGGATCCCCGACCCAAGAAAAAGTTCCCTCATTTGCGAAAACAAAAGGAATATGGAATCCAATGCGTTCTAAATTTTTGGAAAACTATTCACATTTTATTCCTCGAGTTTATGGGTCAATTGAGAAATTCAGTTTTATTCAGTGGGTGTCCCTTATTTAGGAGGAAAATGGAGGAAAATAAGAAAAGTTTTTGCTGCTTGATCTTTAATATTTTCATGGGTCGATGAGAAGGAGAATAAATATGTTTGATAAAAATTTAGATTGCAATATTGGTAAATATTTGATTATGAAAAGTTGAGGGAAATGTTTTCGTTAGGAGATGTCCATGAAAAATGCATACATGAAATGCATGTCAAAGCATGAAAAAATAATGAATAATTCATATATTCAAAATTTTATAAGGTAACTTCAGATCTAAATTTAACAATCAACTAATTAAAATATATAAATTTTTAGTCTTTATTTTTATTAATTGGTGAGCAGATATTAAAAATGGGGGAATTTTCTCCATTACAAATTGTGCTAAATTGTTGTTTATATTTAGCGTACAAGTGGAAGTTGTTCATATATCCAATTTGATAGCTCCCTAACCGATAATTCATCTGTTTTAATACATTAAACGTTTATAAACTCTGGAAAAATATCAAAACCGACGTCCTGCTAAAAGTCCGTAAACATTCTGTTCTTAAATAATTTCCCCTTTTCTGGATAAATTTGGCAACACATTCGTCCATATATTTGTTAAATAAAACGTGTTTAAAACTCTGAAATTTTGCACACTCTTGAAATGAGTTGATGAAAATTATAAATTTTCCTTTGCAACTTCCACGAACCGTCAAGGTCCACAAAAATTTCAAAAATGTAAAAATTTAACATACCTCCACCGTTTTGAAGTGGTATCCATGCAGATCGGCCAAATATCCGTGTAAATGTGAATGCAGCAAGCTCCTCCCATTTTCCCCCGTCATGGTCACACCCTCATTTCCATCCTCCTGTGAAAGCAGCATCGGGTGATCGGCCAGAGCCAGGGAGAGTTCTCGGTAGCCGAGATAGTAGCCTAAAATCTGCCCGTGCCAGAGCGCCCTTTCCGGCGGGGCCCAACGGACCCTGAGTTGCGTGGAGGAGTCCGCTTCCGCCACGATTTCGATGGGCGGGCCTTCGGGGGCTTCCTCGGTCGTCGTGATCTGCACGACTTCCGAGGGCGGGCTGAAGCCGACCCCGTTTTGGGCGAGGACGCGGAGATGATAAGTCGACGAAGGGGTTAAGCCTTCGACCAGCGCGGTGGATTGGGTGGCGGGAACGGCAAGTTCTTCGACTTCGGCTTCTGTCCAGGTTTCTAGAATGAAAGAACTATAAGGTAAGATTTAGCCGGAATTTGATGTAAGGTCAAATTCGGCTTTTATTAATATTTTTCACGATAGCATCAATTTCGGCATAACCAGGGTGCATAAACTTTTTTGTTGTCCGTGGTTTCTCCTAAGGGGGTGATGCAAGGATGATTTTTTTTCAAAAAAATTAAAAGTTCGGGAATTGCATGCGATTTTGCCATGGAAACCACCAAAGCAAAATCGCATGCAATTCCCGAACTTTTAATTTTTAGCCCGAGTCAGGGCTTATGGAACCGTCATGTCCGTCCGTCTGTCTGTCTGTCTGTCCGGCACGATAGAGCCAAAACGGCTGAACCGATTGACTTGAAATTTTTACCATATGCATATTGGACAAAGTTAGGAAACGAGTTCGAAGATGGGCCAAATCGGTCAAGTGGTTGACCGGTGGGGGTCATTGGAGTGGGTGGGGTATTATGCACCAAAATTTCAAAATTGTTGTAGACAGCTGAAATTTGGCACAGAGGTTGCTAATGGCTCCTAATAGAAAAAAATAACTTCAGGTTGGAAAAATTTTCATCTTGAGTGACCCTATGGGGTGATCCATACCGATTTTTCAAAACCATCATATCGAACTGAAATTTGGTGGAGATGTTGCTTATGGGTCTTAATGACAGAATATGATATGATATTGGTAAAATTTTTATCTGGAGAGACCCTATGAGGTGACCCATACCGATTTTTAAAAATTACTTTAAAAAGATGAAATCCGGCATAATGGTACTTAATGGCTTCTAATTAAAGAACATGAAGTTAAAAGTGAGTAAAGTGCAACCAGAGTGACCCTATGGGGTGACCCATATTGATTTTTCAAAATCATTATATCGAGCTGAAATTTGATATGGAGGCTGAAAACCACTGCTGGATAGCACATACATACAGCTTAGAGCTTCAGGATGGGAAAGAAGCCCACTGGTCATGGTGGTCAAGGCACATGATTTGTAACTAGTTTAAAAATTTGGGACCAAATAATAGAAACTAGACTTTTAACCATCCACAACACGGAAGTTGGTGATATTATGTTGGTCAATTCGGAAAAAAATTTAGAAGCTGGCTCTGACTTATTGAGTCAGGGACTATGTCCCTGACTCGGGCTATATGGAGTCTGCACTGTAGGTTTTTTGAAAAAAATTCATCCTTGCATCACCCCCTTAGGAGAAACCACGGACAACAAAAAAGTTTATGCACCCTGGGCATAACTCATGCTTTCCTGTGTTTAGAAATTGAGTAACAATTTCGAATCTCCCTAAAATTATTGTTACCATACGGTGACGGTTTTATCGCCTTTTTCAAAAATTTTTACCATAGAATATTATTTTTCTACTAAAGAATTCAAAATTTTTACATATGTCTTGTTATTCTAGCAAAATTATTTCTTGTTATATCTGTAATTGCGAAAGGAAATTCTATGCCATGACACGCCTCATTTGCATACCGTCCTCATTAAAAACCTCACTGTTTCAACAGATTGGACTCGTTTTCTTTCTTTCACCAATTAAAAACATTTACCGAAATCCATAACATTTTCTCATTAAATCCCGAAAACATTTCTCGTCTTGTTAGTCCCGACATTAATTTCTTTCTGGGCTGACACAAAGGAGGAGAAAGTGGAGAAAGTGAGGCTAATAATAAAATAATAATGATAGCAAAACAAGCATGAATTTCAATGAACTTTATCTTTCTTCTCCCTCTTCACAACCATTCCCGGGTATTTTATTCGGCTGAACACGCTTAATAATCGGGCAACAAAATTGACATTGACACTGACATGGAAACAAATTCTAAGTGAATATCTCCGTCAGTCAGTTACGCAGGCGTTGGTAACTTTTTCTAATCCACAAATTTCGTAATAAAATGATTTTGCAAATCTTTAAGATTGTTATGCAATTACGAACATCCCATCTAAACAATTCAAGTTTTATAATCCAAATTCCGTGAATTTTAACTTTCGCCGTTCTGACCTCTCATTTTTTGAGTAACCAACTTAAATTGAAAATCCTGTTTCTTTAAATATTTCCTTTGCTTAAATACTTAGGTCTTGATAACTTTATGAAATTCGTGAGTTTTATAAAATAATTTTGCAAACTTTCCTAAAATAGGGAGACGACCTTGATCTGCGTATGTTTATAAAAATTTATATGTTAATTTTCCTTCAAAAAATTTGTAAGATTTAATAAAACGTGCAAGTTTACAGATTTTACGGATTTTACAAAATTACTAAGGCCTTCGTGAATTGCATAAATAATTCGTCACACACTTCAAACCTCATCTGAAATTATCGTTTCCATTTTTTAAAATCGTTACCAATTCGACTAATTTCGGTCCCTGATTAATTGGTGTGTGTACTACCCGCCGCGAAAATGATGTCCTATATTGAGATGACAATTACTTGGCCCGTTGGCTCCTGGGACTGTGAAAACCGGGCGGAAGGAGAAAGCTGGGCATGAACGAGCTTCATCTGGGGAAGGATTTCTTTGCGAGTCGAGTGCACTGAGCCGTGTTCGGAATCTAATTTAATGGACTTCTTTCGGGAAAATAATTAAGAAATCTTGCACACGAAATGTATGGACCTCTCTTTTCACTCTCGTTCCCTTTGACTTTCACTCCTCTTCTCAATCATAAATTCCAGTGTTTCGTTTTAGACGTTAAAAAGCGCCCAAAACTATCCAAAATAATTTTTGTTCAAAATTTCCAAAAGTCACTATAGGAAATAAGGGCAAAATATTGCAAGTTCTTTATTAACGATCTTTTTCCAAGTCTATGCACAAATATGTTCATATGCACCAATTAATGTTCAGCATGTTGGTTGGTCTGTAATACCAAGAGATTTGGAAAACCTTTTGTTTTGAAATGTTTTCGTATGAGAAATTCAGAAATTTTGAAGACAATGGCGTATTACAAAGTAAAATGTTCAAAATTAGTGGGAGATTATGCAATTGTATGTCAATTGAGTATCGAAAGGTTAGTAATGAAAGTCTTATAACATTTTGCCTCATTTTCTAATTGGGTCTGGACGCTTCTGGACACTTTTGACGTCCAAAATTCGGTGTCCAAAACTGGTTAAACCTCATTTTGGATGGCTGTTTTGGACAGTGGTCAAAAACAACAGCGAAACCCTGCTAAATACCAAGTCATCCAGGACCAGAGCATGTTCCAGATTCGTGTAGTAAATTAAAATTAAAATGTGAAGTGAAATGAAAGAAAAGTCAAAGTGGCCAAAGGAATGGATGCGAGGAAAGATAATTAATTTGCAAAAAGGAACTCAGAAACTATGGGCAAGTCGAAAAAGAAGTGGACCCATATGAAATTAAGGCAACGAAAAAATCACCCATTTATTTCTGGGAAATTAGTCAAAGAAAAAAGAGAAAGTTGGAAAAATTGATAACATTTTTAAGTGTAACGGAATTATAAAGTGACTTTTTTAGTAATAAACAAGCGATGAAATGAAAGTGGGAAAAATTGGGAAATGATAAATAACAAGTTTCTGACAGAAATCGAAATGCATGCATGCGTTTTATTCCTGTATTTACATGGCAATCGAATTTTTTTATCTTCTATTGCTCTTCGAAGTATTCATTTAGGTATACCAATTTTTCAAGTTCAACGTGGAATCTGTACTGTACAATTGTATCAAAATTAATTGTTCAGTTTCTATGTCAAACCTAAAAAATTGATGCAAACGTGTAATAGTACAATTTCGAAGATATGGGCCCACTCAATTGAAAAGTTTTCCATTTCGTCGTACTAATTCGTAAAAGACCTAAGTGCAGCAGATGCTTTATTCAGAAAAGACCTAAGTGCAGTCAGTGTTTAATTCAGAAACGACCGAAGTGCAGTCGACGCTTAATTCAGAAAAGACCTAAGTGCACAGAAAAAAAGTAAAAAAAGACCTATGTGCAAGTATGTATTTACTTATGGCTAAATCTTGCCAGAACGAGTTTTGATATATATCGCACGATTTAGCCATAAGTAAATACATACTTGCACATAGGTCTTTTTTTACTTTTTTCTGTGCACTTAGGTCTTTTCTGAATTAAGCGTCGACTGCACTTCGGTCGTTTCTGAATTAAACACTGACTTCACTTAGGTCTTTTCTGAATAAAGCATCGACTGCACTTAGGTCTTTTATGAATTAGTACGACGATTTGTCTTTGATCTATTACGATGTAAATGAAAACCTAAAGAAATTGTTCACTCACTGTCACATCAAAATTTAGAAGAATTTGATGCACCATGGAATGATATTGATGCACCATGAATTTGATATTCACAATGGACGAAAAATTAATTTATATTTCGCACACACGCACGCCAAAATTGATTGCATTTTTATTCTGTACTCGAAATCCCACGAAATTATTAGGTCTGAATAAACACGGGGAAATTAATTTGTAAAAATCAAACCTTGTTGAATTTTTACCTGAGGGGAACTTGCTCTGAATGATGAAGTTGATGAGGGGACTGTTCCCGTTGAAATTTTCCAGCCAGGAAATCCCCACCGACCGGCTCCCCACCTCAACCACCCGCAAATTACCAGGCTGCTCCGGAGGCTCTGGAAATAAGCAAGCACAATTTAGCAACACTTTTTATTTCTGGAAATACTTTTCAGACGTACTCAGAAACTTATGGTTTTGGAAAAGAACGGGAGCAAATTTTTGGCAAAGAAAGATTATATTTTTTACTAAATTTTGTAAAAATACATGTTTTTTAAAATAATTTTGGTTTTGCACTTTTTAAACGTTCATCAACATTAAAGATTTAATCTAGTTACTTGTCTTAAAACTATTGATAAACTCACAAATTATTTTTTTGGCGAGGAATTTTCCCATATTTTTGGCATAAGTTACACTTGGAATAACAAGTCGGAGGAATTGAAGTTTAAACATACAATTTTTTATATTCGTTTATAAATTATACTAAATTGAATTATTTTTAAGAATATTTTTGGTATGAATTTGATTATAGTGTTGTATGCATATTAAAATATCAATTTGAAAGCTCGATGCTGCTATAAAAAATAGGATTCACACTCAAAATTAATTGAATTATGAAATTTTAGCACTTTCAAGAGTAATAAAAGCATGGAGAGTTTCATATTGGAAAATAATGTTTAACAGTTTAATAAGCTCAGAACCAAAATTATTAAAAAAATATAGTTTCAAAAATTCAGTCCAAAATTAGTCGAAAATTTCTTTCATGAATATATTAATAACTTTTATCTAAACGCTGCTCAAGTTCTTAAAAAATAAGTTTCTGAAAAATATCGACGCGATTTAAACATGATTTTTCCCCAATTTTTGAAAATATTTCACTTTTTGCTAACCTTGCACGTTGAGCGTGACGATGGTATGATCTGACCCGAAAGGATTGGAAGCTCGGCATGAATAAGCTCCAGAATCGCTCCGGTCAACGGAGGCTATCAGCAATTCGGATAAGATCCCATCCTCCAACTCTTGCTGGCGAAACGTGTATCTAGAAAGTGGCAGAATTTGTTTAAAATAATTTCAAACTTTTCCCCAAATCAGGGATAATTTTGAATAATTTAAAAATAAGTAATAATTGGTTGAATCGTGTGATGCGCAATTTTTACAAGGTTGTCTCATAATTTGTAAAACCATGCAAATTTGTGTAAATAAATTGTCTCACTTTTCGCACTAAAACCCATGCTAATGACTAATATACATAAACTTTTGCAAAATTTTATTAAGGTAATTTTTAAATATTTACTCAGAACAAGGTCGTCGTTTTATTTTGTAAAGGTTTGGACACTTATTATAGCAAAGTTACGGATTTTAGAAAGGTTACCAAGTACCGCATGAATTAACAGTTTACCATTTTAAAATAAACACAATTGAATATTACATTTATTATCGTAAAAGCATTTTTTTTAACTAAAATTGGGAATAGATTTTCACCTGTGATTCGAATGTGGCCCAATTTTGCCGTGTTTGTTGCCCCATTCGATTAGAATTGGAAGATCGCCACCAACTCGGCAGCCAAGAATCGCTTTCTCCCCGACTCGCACGGAAATCAGGGCGTTTGCTCCTTGTTCCTCCGCGTTGAATTTGGCAGGTGCTGGAACAATGAAAACGTATCTACTGAAGTATTTACTTAAAGTTTGAGTTAGGGAACAGTCTGAACATCCTAGTGAGCGAGTTGACTTTTTCTCCTCGCCACTTACCAGTAATGTAAATGATTTTTGTCACTACGACTTCTAATTTGCAGCTAATACAAAATGGATTGATTTCGTTTTAGTGGCAATAAATTCCCAAGTTTGTGCTTTACAATTGCCATGTTGCATAAATTCCATAATAAATCTCGGTGAAAAGTATTGGACTGAAACATGATATGAGTCCATGTTTCAGTTCAATACTTTTCTCTGAGATTTATTATGGAATTTATGCAACATGGCAATTGTAAAGCACAAACTTGGGAATTTATTGCCACCAAAACGAAATCAATCCATTTTGTACTAGCTGCAAATTAGAAGTTTTAGTCGAAATTTTTCTCCTTTTCTGGTTCGCGATGCCCCGTTTGGAGAGTGGGAACGGTCACTTTCAAAACCCAAAGCAACTTTTTACATGCAACTGCCTGCATTGTTTACATGAAAATCAGCTGCAATCAGCTGCTCTCTTCGCCCCGCCCCCCCTCATTAGCAAAAAATCTCTCGGCACACAAGGAGACGCAACCGTCGTCTCTGTCTTTTAGTTATGAGATTTTTTCAACGTATATGCATTCTTAATTTATGTATGTGATTAGCGAATTATTTTGCATAGTTTAAATAAAATAGAAATAAAATACATTTTATTCAAATTCATATTTTTCTTTAAATTTGTATTAATAAAAATTATATGCAGATTTATTGAAAAAAAATCAACAATGTTTAGCAACTAATCCTATCGGCAAACTTTTGTTTGCCGATATTCAATGCACATTCAATCGAAAACTATTCACACAGAACCTAAATGGAGGAAAGAAAATCCAAATGAACTACCACCAGAAATACCGAATAGAATCGCTCGTTCACTAATGCGAAGCATCGGAAACAATGAATTTCAATTCACAAATGAATCAATCTCAAACAGAATAATACATTTTGAAGGCTCAGTGAGATCCAATATTCCGGAGGAGTTGCACTCTTATCAAAAACGTAGACCCTGGAGAAATCAAAGATATCAAAACAAGTCGAGATATTATGCTAACAATGCAAATAAGTCAGCACAGCTCCCAATGAGTCACGGCCAACAAAATAGGCTGCACCAAGATCGGCAAAATCATAATTTTGTCCAGCATCAAGGTCGACGACACTTTGATGAACACAAGCGTTCTCATGCTAAAAATCATGGACAACACAATTCTAACTCATATTTTGTAAAAAATAACAACCCACCACAACAAAGGAGCAAGTTGTCACATTCATCTATAACTTCGCGAGCTAATTTAGAACCACCACTGAATAATACTACCACAAAGTCACCATCAAAAATCTACACAGCGTTCACATGAGATACGGAAGCTACTTTGTACAAGAATAACCCGAAACGGAAAAGGAGTTTTTATAATTTGAATACCATTTTAAAATTTAAGGCAAAGTTGAGCGGAACTCACTACAATAAATTATATAAAGCTTTTAAGAAATTTAAGGAAAGTGAACCCCCACTCTTTAATTTTACTACATTTATTCTCCCTACTTTTGTTCAATTCGTGCTGTCTTTCGGATTAAATTTCTCCAATCCAACAAAACCTAATTTTAAATTAATTGGTGAACATTTTGATGAGGCTTTAAGGAAATTAAGTTGGCATATATATTTTAAACAGAATGGAAAAGAAAGAGAAACAATAACCAGTTTTGACCAATTTTGTATAACATCAAAGAAACGAGTGAATAACAATAAACCAAGTTGTGATTTACAATCTAAAATATTTGTGAACCCGGACATTACATCAGATTTTGTTCAACATGTAAAGTTAAAAAGGAAATTTTCGTATTTAATCCCAAATGACACCATAACAAATTGTAAACAATGGATTCAAGAGCATGATATCGTCATCAAAAATGCAGATAAAAATGCCGGTATATGTATACTTTTGAAACAAGATTATGAAAATGAAATATTAAGGCACCTAAATGATGAATCTACATACACCCCGTCAACCGCAGCCCATTACACGAAAAGCAGAGATGATTTTGAGGACCTTGTAAAGTGTCTAAAAATTCAATTTGATAACGGTACCCAACTTCAACATTTAATAATTCAAAACGACCAACCTTGTAAGTTCTATATATTGCCTAAAGTACATAAAACCTTTGTCAGAATACCACCTGGTAGGCCCATTACAAGTACATGTAATGCATTTAACAGAAATATTAGTGGATTAGTCGACTTAATTTTACAACCAATAATGAATTTAATTCCATCATTAATTCTTGACACTCGACATTTTTTACTATTATTAAATAACCTTACACTGCCTAAAAATAGAAACTTAGTATTACTTACCTATGACATTGAAAGTATGTATACAAATCTTGATGTAAACCTATGTAAAAAACATTGTCTAAATAAGTATCTGAAATTTAAAGGTACATCATCGGTACCGTATAAATTTTCCTCGTATCAATTTCAAAAACTTATGAGTTTATGCTTGGATTACAATTTTAATAAATTTAAAAATCTGTATTTTAAACAAACTAAAGGGATCGCGATGGGAAATGCAGCATCGGTGAGCGTGGCAAATATTACTGCGGAGTGTGAATTGTCGCCACTATTTGATAATTGTGAATATATATTTTTCCATGCTAGATTTGTAGATGATGGTTTCATGATTATTGATTCCACTGATATTATTTATTTCAACGTATGGTGCATGAATATTTTTTCACATAGTAATCTTAAATTTACACTAAACCATAGTACAACCGATATTTGCTTTTTAGATGTTAATGTAAGTTTATCAAACAATAAGCTTTCTACAACTTTATATAAGAAACCAATGTCACGCCCATTATATGCTCACTATCTTTCTAATTTACCTAAACAACTTCTGAATTCATTACCGTATAGTCAAGGATTACGAATTATAAAAATTTGTTCCGAAATTGAGGACAGAGAAACGGAGATTGAAATCATGCTGAATACATTTCATAATCGTTGTTATCCTAATGATTGTATAGATAATACGCGACAAAGATTAGCTCAAATATCAAGACTAGATTTATTAACTAAGTGTAAAAATTTAATTATAGATAATTTAAAATTACACCACCCAGAAATTCTTTGTAATATGAAGGTCAAAACTGAAACTCATGATTCCATTTTACATAGATCGTATGTTGTAATGCCATATTACAAATCTTTACCAACTCTAAATAGTCTCACCATTGAGTTTATTATGAAAGAAAGTGATCGTATATATACACACATGTTGCATACGCTCAATGTTAAAGTAAGTTACAGAAAGATAAACTCACTTACGAGGCAACTATGTAATAATATTTAGTATGTAATATGTATATGTACATATCATCACCAAGGACGCCAACTTCTGCCCAACAAACTACTCCGTCTTTTTACTTTGACATAATCACATGGATTTTTAGTCTTTCCAATTCTAAATAAATACTACTAAATATATTTTTATAAATATTTTTAAGAAAAACTCCCTGTTTCAGGTAAATTTTATTGTATTTGGTAGCGACGTATTATTATTATTACTATTATACATTTTTGCATTTAATTCATATATTTTTAGGGATGAACTTGAACTATTTTATATAGTAGAGATCTTCATTTATTAAATTTACCACTTTGTAAAGGTATCAAGTCATTATATATACATTTTACAATAATTTTACAATAAGTCTACAATAATTTAATTACAATTTTTTGCCATTTTTCACATATGTATGTATGCAGCCTGATGAAAGATTATGAAACCGGTCGCTACTGCAAAATTACTTCAATAAACAAATCTTTCCATTAGTTTGAAGTGCTTTAATTCATTCAAAAAATTTTGTAATTGCAGCAAGTCGAAATTTTTAGGTTTTGACAAAGTTCGTGTCATAACTCATTTTTAGGCATATATTAACGACGTTTACAAATTTTGGAGCAATAATATGTAACATTATATGTATGGTAGATACATATATGTATGGTAGATACATATATGTATGGTAGATACATATATGTATGGTAGATACATATATGTATGGTAGATACATATATGTATGGTAGATACATATATGTATGGTAGATACATATATGTATGGTAGATACATATATGTATGGTAGATACATATAGTGCAACTCACAAGAATTCTTTTGGACATTTTTAAATTCAGTAAATATTGCAATTTCTGTAAATTTTTGAATTCTGTATTTTAAAAATTTTTCTAAATTTTGTAAATTTTACAAATTGGGTATGATGGGTATGATGTTTCTTTAATCAAGACAGCAAGAAGGAGAGAAGAATAAGAAATGCATCTCTTGTGTAAATTTGATCACTCGGATACTTTGACCACTTGAAAGTCGAGTCGGGTTTAGAGTTGTATTTGTACTTGTGCTGGTGCTGATACCCAATGGCATGCCCACTTTGTTTAATACTTGAATTAAGGCGAAATGTAAAAAAAAAACTATAAGGAAAGTATTTTTTGCCCTATTTTTTGGTAAATTTGAAACAAATTTTAATACTTTGAATTCTTAAATACACTTCAACATCATTTGTCAAAAACAAATTTTAGATCTAGATGCTTTTTCTTAGTGAGGCAAATACCTAACAACGAAAAAAATTACTAAGTATGCATTTGACCCACCCCAAAAAAGTGACCATCTGCGATATCTCAGTCATTTCTCAACCGATTTTGATGAAATTTTGCACCGATTATTGTTGCATAATATAGAAATGGGATCTGATCCGACTAAGCGATTACGTGATCTTGACCGGAATTATGGGCAAAAATGTAGCCTTAGAAACACATTTGTAATTATTGCTGGTTACTAGCAAACGTTATCAACAGTTTGATACCCACGAATTGTAGGGCAGTTTATCCCGAAAATTTAAAGCATAAATATATCAAAATCTGTTAAGAATTGGCTTAGTTATTCCAATTTGAAGTTCAGAAATTCCTGCTCGTGCTACGAATCATTGCCATTGACAACGACGCAAGACTAATAAATTGAAAACAAATTACATTCAAAACTGTAAACAGCACAACTAGTCGTTTCTGTAACATGCTTGGTAAACTGCGTGAAATTGTTGTTGTTGGGTTTGCACCTCCAGATCAGGTGTTTAGTAATCTAGGCCGGACATTTTGACCAAAATGATATAAATCGGTTAAGAAATAACGGATTTATTCAATTTTAAACACCCAGCATTTAATAAAATTATTCCGCATCAAACTACTGAAAAGGGGTAGTGCAATGCAGTTATCCAATGGGCAATCTAATTACCCAATTAAAAGTTATAAATAAACAAGGTCCCTAAAAAGGGGAAATCTTAGTGAGGGAGTGCAATCACAACTAATAAATAAAATTAGATTGGAGAATTTTTGCATCACCGCTCTCGGTACCATTTTTACTGGAAGAATTAATCGTTTAAATAGAACACTTGCTCCCTCAAAAGGTTCGATGATTTTGCATAGAGTAGCCAAATTAATATATGAAATTGAAATTTGTATATTTTTTTAAAGAAATACGTAGCTCATAATTATTTAGTCATTATATCTTACATATCTACCTCAGTTAATTTAACCCACTTCTCGTTCACTACACAGTAAAAATGTATTTCTTCCTCAATTTATTCAATAATACTAACAATTCATGCATATGCAAAGAAAAATTTATACTGTATCCAGTAAAAATGGTACCGAGAGCGGTGATGCAAAAATTCTCCAATCTAATTTTATTTATTAGTTGTGATTGCACTCCCTCACTAAGACTTCCCCTTTTTAGGGACCTTGTTTATGATCTAAATTGCATCGACGAATTGCACATATAACAACAATCGGCTTTTGGCACGTAAGTTATCCAATTTAAGTGAAAAATTCAAAATGTGTAAACGAATGGATTTCCGTGAATATTTTTGAAAGGAACGAAGTTGGTTGGTAAAACAATCTAGGATCGTTTTTCGCGATGTAGCATTGCTAACGGTTTACTACAGCATGGTAACAATAATTTCTAGGAGGTTCAAACTTGTCACCCCGTTTTGATAAATTTCTTACCCAAATTTGAGTTTCTCTGATGTTTTTGTTATCATTTGGTGACAAATTTTTTCCATGTCTACACGATTTTATTACCAACTTATTTTTAGTGTAGGTAACAAATGTTTAAAAGGTACTTCTGCCATGGTTGAAAAACTACATTTACTAAACATTTCATGCCCATCCTACAATTCTACTCTACTCGTTGTTACGTAACTCGCATAAATAGGTGGACTTAACCGTGTACACATATCAACTACAATTTCATTACATTGAGCTCTCCTCAAGTGCAAAACTTTGCTCTGAAGAAAAGAAAGTCTTTAACAAAACAAACTTTCTCCGGAAAGAAAATATCGTCAGTAGTTTAAAGCAGTAAATGGGAATGAAAGTCAGATTTCTAAGGAAAAGTAGAAAATAAGTGAAAATGATTCTTTTTTTCGGTTTCTCTTTAAAAAGCGGCCAAACAAGACGTGGAAAATTTAAAAAAGGCAGGTTTCTTTTGATTTAAACGTTAGAAAAGAATTTTGAAATTTAAAAAAAGAAGTGGAAAATTATAAATAAAAGTAGTAAATATTTTTTAAAAAAAACAAAGGCGAGAGTTAAAAAAGAGACTTTCTTTTGAATATCTTGTTTTTAGCTAAAGCAGCAGTAGGAAATTTTTAAAAATGCGGAAATTTTAAAAAGAGGGCTTTCTGTATAGAGCAACATAAATAAATTCCAAGATAAGTCATTGTTTTTAACGACGTTTATCTGCAAACCAAAGTAAACTTTCTGCCTTCATTGTTCCCAGATTAGAAGGACCACACACGCACTCAAGCCCCTCGTGGGATTAGACTTTCTCTAAATACTTTTGGTCTTAACTTTCACCTACTCGACTTTCCCCAACTTTCTCCCTCTCTCTTCATGCCGTCATCTAATTAATCCGGGTAATTAATTAATTAGAGACAGACTTGTTTCCGGGTGGTGGACTTTCTCCGACCCGGGAGAGGAGGAAAGTGAAAGCAGGGACACAGAGTGGTTCATGGTCATTTTGGTGAAAGACAAATTGGCAAAAATTCATTTTCGCCAATGTGGTAAAAAATATCATGAATGTAACACTTGACGAAATTAACGTCTCACTTGGCAAAAACGTAAAATTTCTAAAATTATATTTAGCGAAACATAAATTTTGCGCTAATTTCGTGTCAAATCACTTAAAATTTAAATAAATTCTTATTATTTTATTAGCTAATTTTAGCTAATAACTTATAATAATTTTTAAATTATTTTCGATGAAAGGTGATTTAAAAACATTTGGTCAAATGTATTGCAAAATGATTGAATTTTGTTTTCGCCAAATGTAATTATTTCATGGTGAAAGTTTTTCTCCAAAAACGTTTTCGCCAAACCGACCGTCTTCACAGGGAGCAACCCACCAGCAGGTTATGTATTGTCATTGTCGCATTATGCAAATTAGGGTAAACATGACACTCAAAAGTAAAGTCGACAAGATCCACTAACCGTTCACTTTGAGGAAGATGACTTTGGAGAGGCCGGAGCCCACGTCGTTTCTCGCCTCGCACAGATAATTCCCCTCGTCCGATTTTCGGACTTGGTCGAACCTGATGGTCCCGTTGGCGAAGGGGGACGAGCTTCCGGTGGGGGAAAGGATGTCCTTGTAGTCGCCCGGCTGCATGCCTGGTGAGGGAGAGATAAGAAAACGAGAAAGAGCTATTAAAGAGAAAAATGGAGAAAATGATCTAGAAGTTTGGTAAGGTTTAGTAATTATTATTTGTTGTAAAGTTGTATTACCGTTTGATGAAAGTTTTTTTTGTGAGAGAATGAGCGACCAAATTGATAACAAACTATTGCCAATGGTTTACACAAAACGATAAAATTACATACTAAAGAACAGTAATAAAGTAAAATTGGTGAAAACAAGAAATCAAATTTACAATCAAATTTATACACAAGTTTGTAATAAAATGGGCAACTCAAATTATTTTTTTTTTAAATTTGGGTTTTGGCACTATGAATGCATAACTTACCAGTGGCCCTTTTCCAGGTGATTGAGGGGGTGGGATGACCCTCGGCTCGGCACTGAAGTGAAAGCGAGTGTCCCGCCGATACGTTGACGTCTCTCGGCTCCAAAATCCACTTCGGCGGAACTGCAAAATTATCAACCATTAATGATCCCTAATTTCAACTAATTGCCCATTTCTGGGTAGTCTCGGATCATAGAACACAAAATTGGGGTCAACTGACTTAATTATCATGGCATGGATCATCTTTACGATATTACTGCTTCATCCATAATGTCCATATTTTTTGCATAGCGCAAAATATGTACGAGGGTTTTTGAATACTAAATAGTTTCCTGGAATTTAGCCAAAATTCTGCACTTTTCATACAAAAATGTTACATCTCTTATGCAAATTTTTTGATTATTATATAGCTTGAAACGTCTGTATTTCTAACGAGTTCCGAAATTAAGCATCATTTATACAAAAACAATACAGAATTTCGAAAAATTTTCGCAAATTTGTCTTCCAAGTTGGTATTACGCAGTTTGAAACATTTCTTTATTTCTAACAAGTTAAACATTTTTTTGCAAAATTCTCTCATTTCCAAAAAACAAGTTTTACAAGCATGATGTGAAATAATTTAAATATTATGCAATTCTTCTATTTTTCAACGTTTGTGTGTGCAATTCTTTCTCATTTTCACAAATTAGTTCATCACTCATGTGAAATGATGTATTATGCAATTCTCTTAACTTTTCTGCATTCATAGTTCTCCTGCTTTTTTAAACATGTTTTTGGAAAACTCTTTCCCATATGCCCAAACTAGGTTTTCAATCATGCTGCATTATGCAACTCCTTCTACTTTTTTCACTTTTCTGCATTCATAATTTTTTGCATGGATTCGCAAACTCTGCAAACTCATTAACAACCTTGTCTCCTCCAACTTTTCCGTCAGACAACTAGGCCGACTTTCACTCACTGACTTTCTTGACCCGACTTTCCCTAAAATTTGACCACCAGCCGAAACTTCATTTTCCATCGAGATGAACTTTCTCCGTCCGCTGCCCACAAGGAGACAAAGACGGATAGCAAATCGAACCAGCTGGGTTCGCGGAGAGGAAGTTGAGTCGCTATTACGCCGCTTAGTGAGAAATGAAGTTGGTATTTTTCCCCTCGAAAGTAAACGCGTGTCATTAATCTTCTCCCAGAAAAACCCATCTCATCTCGCAATCCACTCCACAAACGCATCGCTTGACTCGCTGCTCCCATCTCCCACCCAACTGGACAGCGGAATGCGGCAAGGTTTGCAAAAAATATGGGACAAAATTGTTATTGTCTGTGTGAAAAGTTTTGATAATTAGTGCGGAGAAAAAATGGACAATTCATATGCCGAATTTATATGCCGAATTTATATGCCGATTAACAAATACAAAGTTACAGAGTATATTTAACACCTTCTTAAGATATCCTCCTTAACCATTGGTTGGAAAAAGTTAAGTACAATAAGCGCAATAATATGTCCAAAAACGGGCAATATTTTAAAAACCAAAGAACACGCAAAATTTACATACACCCCAAAAAAATCCTAGAACTCAATAAATCCAACAATAATCTCATCAAAATTAAACAATTTTACCCCTCATGAGACCCTACCATCTTGCGAACCCTGTGCCACTCAAGTGGTCAATCTAGAACTCTTTCGGAGTCCAACTTTCTCCCAGCTTTCTCCGACTTCCTCATTTCGCTCCCTCATCTCTCCCGATACCCGGGGAACGCACTGCTCAACCCCGAAAACACATTATGGCATTTGGCAGAGGAAATAATGGGACGATTAATTCCCTCTTCGGCCTCCTCCCACAGCCACCAACGCGACCACATCGTAAGAGATTCGCGGCCAGAAAACCATCCATCCGTCCATCCAACCACCAATTCTTTCCCCTTTTAACGAGATAAAGAAGTCCCGGAAGCTCGATTTAGCACGACGTGACACATTTTTTACGTATTTATTACCCACTTCAGACATGCTTCGTGACGAGGAGGAATTTTTTTTCGGAGAAGAATGCCATCATCGAAAATTATTCAAAATTCAAAATGTCTAATTTTATGGGATGAGGTGGCACAAGACATGTTGAAATTATGTAAAATTGGGGATAAATTATTCATCTGGATTTAGGGGAATGTCTGTAAACTGTGCAATTTTAGTAAAATTTTGGTAAATTTTATTGAAAAAACATTAGTAAATTTTCGACAATTTTGTTATAAATGAACTTATTTTGAACTGATCAACTTGTACGCAAAAAGCTATTTTTTAAAAACCTACAGATACAATTCAACTTTAGAAATTCTACAGAAATCACAAACGTCGTTGTGATCTGTCAAATTGTTATTTTGAAAATTTTAATCATTTTGCCACTTACAAGCAAAGACCACTTTTGGAATAGGTAATCCAATTTAAAATTTAGGCTTCAAAAATTGGATAAATTTAAAATTATTTACTTACTTTGTACAGTAAGCTCTGAAGAATAGTGTTCTCGTCCCGCTGAATTTTCCGCGATGCAGGTGTATTTCCCTAAATTAGGAAAGTTTAATAAAATATTTTTTACTCCAAGTTTTACTAATTAATCAATTAATTAAATGAATTCGTGTCACGCACCGTTATGCACGGAAGAAAGGGAGTCGATCACCAAAGTTGAGGAATACTCGTCCGGAACTCGAATCATAATGCCCTGTGAGAGTAGGGGCAAATTAACTTAAAATTATTACACGAGGTATTGACAGGTAGATAAGCACGATGACAATTAAGATAAGACCACCAACCAACTAACTAGGTACATATGTGGACAAAGTTACTCCGTGCGAATATTTGTGTCGTGATTGCAAGCAAATTGCGAAAAGGGTAACTTTAAAAAAAATTAGATCTTCTTCTCCTAACGCCATTGGTCAAAATAAGAATTATTACATTTTCGGGGACTATTTGTATCATTTGAAAGTCGATTTAGTAAATTATACAAAAATAAGTTATTGTAATTGAGTTTCCTTCCAGATAGGGTACGTAGGAAAAAATAATCTGAAATGGATTTCATACTTAATTTCTGTGCATTTTTTAACAAAATTTTTCATAAATTCTGTCCAACTTATGTTTCTTACTCCTAAATTTCTCAAATTTTTCATGAATTTTGCCTTCACAAATTTTGCAACTCACATTGGCCACTCCTCCCGAGATTGGTTTCCCGTCGAATTCCCAAACAAGATCGATGGGTCGATCGCCCTCGAGCAGTTGGCAGGAAACCGCCGCCCGCATCCCTTCCCGCAAAACCGTGTTCATAAACTGGAACGGCATCAGCTTCGGCGGAACTGGGGACACAAATTTGGTGGGGATGTAAATCCAACCGTGATCACCACCAATTTCGAGGAAGACGACATTTTATGGGGCACTTTGTATCATGAAAAATTTATGTCGTAGTAAAATTTATGGGATAAATGAAACCATGTGAAATATTTGAGTGGCATGGAGAAGATCAAATTTTGTCACAAATTGGCCATCAAAAAGATATCTTGTCTAAATTTAGGAGAAGAAAGTTTGATGAAATTGGGCCGTTTAATAAAGCTAAACTTTTGCATGGAAAATGAAAACCTGGATGCAAAATGTATCCATCTACTACAGAATTTAAAAACACTGAGGCAATTCACGCTATCCTGGGTAACTTTGTAAAATCCGGAAACCAACAAGCTCTTACAAATATTTCGGAGGAAAATGAGCTCCCAAATTTTTACAAACTTACCCAGATCAAGGGCGTCTTATTATTTTGTGTTACAAATGTTGCAGATTTTATAAAGTGACATAGGACTTGAATTGCGTTAGTTTGTCAAGGGACGTAAACGGCTTTAACTTGTAAGATATTAGGTTTTACTACATTAAATTGTGAAAATTAAAATTATTGATAGACCCTTTGACTTGGATAAGTTTTCAAGATTTTGTAATTTTAGGGAATAATGCTTCATCAAATTTAATCGGTCATCGTTTCCCGTGAATTATACCCAAACTAAAGTTGATGGATCTTAGGAGGGGAGCTTGCGAGGTTGATAATAACAGATCCTGATGCCCTTTGGATATGTGGTGGGGTCTCATGAGTGTACTAAAACCCTGAAGTGGTTTGACTCCATGGCCACATTTGCGCCCGCCACACCCACTCAAAAATTCCCAAAAAAACGCTTTCACTCCAGTTTCCACGCACTCAAAGCCCCGCCAAAAATCCAATTTTACTCGGATTTTGAAATTTCTTTCACTATTACACTCCCACATAGTTGCTTTCTTCAATACAATATCAAACTCAATATTTTCGAAATTTTTAGTATTTTAAAAATTTATAATTCTGAATGAGCATTGTTGTAGTAATCAACAACGCAAATTATGCCTGCGAAATAATCATCAACAAAAAAATCTGTACAAAAGCAACTATACTAAGATCTTGAAAATTCAAATTGTTCAGAGTTTAACTCCTTGAATTGGACTAATTTCAAGATTTCGCAATTTTAGGGACGAATCCTGAATAAAAATTAGTCAATTCCCACATATGTTTTTACTTCCACGTACCTAACGTCTAAAAAAACTAATTACATTTTGTAACAAAATCAAGTCTGGTATTATACTTTGTCAAGAATACGATCTTTCACCCGTATCTTTGTAACGCGATAAATTGTGTAAATTTTATAAAATTGGGTGACACAAGTTAGCAAAAAAATTGTAATCTGATTTTTCTTCTTAATTCAAGTCCACATTTGTGTAAATTTTTACGGATTTTACAAAAACCATAGTGAATTGATTTTGCATAATTAACAAGAATTTATGCAAATTCCGATTTTACTAAATTACGCGAAACTAACCGACAACGCGGAGGTGAATGTCTCTGGAGGAAATTTGTCCTTGTCGGCCTTTCGCGTGGCAGGTGAGAATCCCTTCGTCCGTTTTCTGAAGGTGCTCCAAAATCAGCGTTCCGTTCGGGTAGACGCGCTGCATTCTCGTCACGGGGAGAAGACTCCCGCCTAAAGCATGCGAAAAGTTAAATAATTCACGGGTATTCTTTACGAGTCACTTTTCAAAATTTTTTAGAAAACTAAATTCGTGTTTCGTTTCCTGCGGGTTTGCTACGCTTCTTGATTTTCTAAGCAAGAAACGCAAGAAATGCTGGGTGGAAATTTATAAAACATTTCCTTCAATGTATCGTAAATATGCCGTTTTAGGAAACTTTAGAATTATACTTGTTGTTAATATTTACAGATCCTGGGTGATATCCTCCAAAATTATTTTAGACATCGATATCGTTAAACATGAAGTTAGGCTTGTCTGCAAACCGTATCATCTTATTAGTTCTAAATTACCTCTCTCCCAAGAAATGCTCTCGATGGGATATCCTGAGACGGGGCACTGGATTTGCAAATTCTTCCCAGCCACGCCCTTTATCGGCGGAACGGGTCGGACAAATGGTGGCCCTTTGGGAGCAATTATGGAATTAAAAATATTACAAATTTAGTCAAAACTTTGAAACTTTTATCACACACAATTGATAGCAGCCCAAGTTTGATTTTGGGGGCAAATAATCGTTACGAACGCGGCGATACCTTATTTTGTTCAAATTTAGACAATGGTTCCCTTAAATGTCCCATAATTTAGGCGAAACTACTTTCTCCAGAAGAAATAACACCATATTTTCACAACCACAAAATTACTCCTATTTTTTATTACTTTCTCCTCGATCGGGATAAAAATAAATTGAGCGATGCAATAAAATAAACTGGTTTATACACAAGTGAGATAAATCGCCCGAAAAAAACCGCGTTACGGACAAAAACTAAAATAAAACATGGGGAAGTTGAAGTTGAGGAAACATTTAATGAAATGCGACACAAGAAGAGAAAAGAAAGTCAAAGTCGAGTATTCAACTTTCTCGGGGTTTCTTTTCCCTGGTCGCACACACTAAATAAATCTGGGGCAAAAATTTGAATTTTGAGGTAAATAAATTATGACTACGCTAGTTTTCTAGTAAGTACTCTTTTACCGATTGATAATATATTATCAATTCAGTAAAAGAACTTGTCATGGACGAATTATACTAATAAATTACTCGGTACTTGAGAGGAATCGTATCACTCATAAATTAACTACCAATGTAACTTTGTAAAACCCGTAAACTTACATACAAACTGTTATCAAATTTTATTTTAGTTTTAGTAACAATTCTTCTTCAAAAACGAAAAATGATTTCTCCGAAAATCGAAATTTGTTATCATATGTGTCATCAAATGTGTTATCAAATGTGTTATCAAATGTGTTATCAAATGATATCAAATGTGTTCTCAAGATGGGAGAAATTTCTCTGAAAATATGAATTACAATTTTGTAATTTTAAATTAGCAACACAATACAATTCCACCCAGGGTAAGGAAAACCCCGGGGTTTTGCTATTGAAAACCCATACCCCGGGGTTTTACCTGGGTTTTGCGGGTAGTCGGGGTAGTCGGGGTTTTGGGGGTAAACTGAGTCAGTGTCTCATGTATTAAGTTTAGAAATTAATAAAAAAATCAGTTTTTCAGTAATTTCGCAACAAAACTGCTTATTAATTATATTTTAATAAGTAAATAATTTGTTGAATTGCTAGTAATGCCCTGTTATGATATTTTGTAAAATTTGAAAACCCCGACTACCCCGACTACCCGTGGGTATTGCTCAAATTTGCTACCCCAAAACCCACCAAAACCCGCAATACCCCAATACCCCAAAAACCCGGGGTAGCATACCCTGATTCCACCACAAAAACAAGGTCAATGTTGCAATAAAATAGCTAAAATACCAGACAGTTATTTTTTTGTCCGTAAAAATCTACTCGCATTTCAAGACGGCAACGTTTTTCAGATTGTTAAGAGTGCTCGAAACTGATCCAGCTTATTTAAATGGGCAATAAATCATTTCTGAAACCTTTCTTTTTCCACTTTCTCCTCGAAAACGTACTAAATCCACTCGAACAAGGAGTACTTTTCCTGCTAAGACGGGACATTATTTTACTGCTCACACTTTCTCTCCCCGGAGAAAATGGGACTTTCTCCCACGACACGAGTTCCCAGTGAAAGTGAACAAGAGGGTCAACTGCCACTTTTACTGCGAGCACTTCCCCCGACTTTATTTTACACTAAATGTCATAACAAATATGATAAATTGGAGATGATGCGGTCTGATTTGTGTTCGTGTGGGGAAAAGATTTCTTTAGAAGGGTACATTGTTCTTGTACGCGACAAAAATTAAATATGCTAATTTTACAAGGTTTTTTTGAGGGAGCGATCTTTGGGAGAGGATAATGTGATTTTTTTTTGGGGGGGGGGGGATATTTGAATTTGAACTAGTTTGAGGGATGCATGACATTAGTTTTGGACAAACTAAATTTTGATAATTTTTATAAATTTCTATGAAATTCGATGAATTTTAACCGAATTTTGAAGAGTATTTAATGAAAATTAGTAGGGATGCATGGCATTACATGGAGAGGAGTGAATATTTTTAATTTTTGTAAATGTTAATAAATTTTAACTCTATTTTGGAGTGCAGATTAATTATTATAGGTTTGACATGTGAATTAGGGGAAATTCATACGACTTAAGAAGCATGCGGGAAATTTTTAGAATTGATTTTTTAGCACAATTCAACCATCTATGTACAATATCAGGAAGTCAGCAAACTTCATAAATCCATAAAATAAGTAAACTCACAACCTTTTACAAGGATATTTAGCTTATCGTTAGAAATATTTGTAAGCCTACTCATCTTCAGATGAGAAGGGCGTCTTTTTACTTATATTGTGAAAATTTGGTAAAATAATTTTACAAAATTTACGGGTTTTACAAGTTACCAAGGCTTGCATGAATTGCCGAAATATCCAAATGAACCTTGTGCATAAGTTCCACGACATATTTTTATTTTCTTAAACTAATAATTCCGTCTTAGGTATTTGCAAGATACCATTATTCACCAATTCGAAGTTAAACTTAAAAAATTAAGATAATAAAAAGCAGTTTAATGCAATTGTAAATTTTTGTCATACTTCTTTTTTACAAAGTTACAAAGATACTCTTAATTTGTTTCTCTAATTTCCATGTAAGAATTAATGTGCTCACCATAAATGTTGAGTCTTCCAGTGTGGAGGGCGATGCCCATGGCGTTTCTGGCCTGGCACGCGTACAGCCCGCCGTCCTCGTCCCGCGCCTGCGTTATGTTCACGTGGGAGATCACATTGTCATGAATCGTGACGTATTGGCCGACCAAAAATCTGAAAGAAATTGGCGAAAAATTAATCACAACTTGCTAAAAATGGCGATAATGTACAAACTTCGACTGAAATGTAAAGATAAGAATCTGCAACATAGCATATGTTGCAGAATATCATATGTTGGAGGATAAATTCTTCAGAAATTATGAAACCCATAAAATTAGTTGGAAAAAATTTTGAAGATTGAAAATTTTATGGAAAGCTATGAAATTATCAGAATTTCTGACGTTTATGAAAATATTGTTAACTCAAAGGGATGTTATGCATCTGCAAACGGTCTGGAGAAATTACATAAATTTTTCGAAAACCAAATTTGTCGTTAAATCCATTCATAATTTTAATATCCACGCACAATTGTCTTGCATTAAACAAAAATGAAAGCAACCTCATCGCTGACTTGTCGATTGACCATTTTACAATCCTCAATGTAAAATTTCTCAACTCGTACAGGAGAAATTTTGAGGCAATTCAGGTCACTTTGTAAAATCCGTAAACTTGCAAACTTTGATAAATACCTTAAAGAAAATTAGCTTCTCAATTTTTGTAAGCTTGCTCAGATCAAGGGATCTTATTTAGTAAATATTTGTAACATAATTTTACACAACTTACGGATTTTGCAAAATCACTGGGTGAATTATCTCAGCTTCTCGAGGTGTACTGATTTAGGTTGTAAAATACGAATTGTCTACTAGAATAGTGCAAATTGGAATTCTGGAGATTTTGATAAATTAAACGATTTGTCAAATTTTTGGGACTAATCCTGCATTAAAATTAATTAATCTGTTGTGTTGGGAATTCAGATACATCTAAAATATGTTAGTTTAATTAGGTTTTCAAGCGAAATTTAATATGGCATTAAAATTTTTCAATCACAAAATTTTTCCATCACAAAATTTTTCAAAATTTTATTAGTACATTGTGTAAAATTTATTAAATTGGGAGACACTAGCTACGAATTGCCTCATTGTACATAACAATGGAACCTTTTTCAAGCTACGCCGGGATTTTCTAGCGAGTTATATCAAAAAATTAAGCCAAAAATTGGAAATAACGTGACGCATATCTTTCCATTGAATGGGCACTTTGGAGAAAAATATTGTGGGCAAAGTTCACGTACCCGCCTTGATTTTTGCCCTCGGAGGAAAAAGTGGAGGGAAAATTAACTCAAAAGTTGAACTTTGCCAACAGTAAATTTCTTCAAAGAGGCCATTCAAAGGAATGATAATAGCCATGTGATTCCTAATTTTTGGCTTAATTTTTTGATATAACTTGCTATAAAACCCCGGTGTAGTTTGAAAACAGGTTCCACTATAAGTATTATCCAACTACGCAAGATAATTTTTCTTGCGTAATTTACAAACTCTACAATATTATTAAAACTATTGACAGAATAGTTTTCTAAAAAAATTATGACGAGACAATTAACGCAGTTATTGGTAACCTTCTAAAATCCGTAAATTTTGTAAAATAATTTTACAAAATTTTACAACATAAAAAAACGCACTTGATCTTGAGTAAGTTTACAAAAATTGGTAAGGTGATTTTCCTTCGACATATTTGTACCAATTTTTAAAAGTTTACGCATTTTACGGATTTTACAAAGTTACCATCAATATAAGTCTCGTCCAAGTTGATGGTGCAATTTTTTTTGCGAAAACTACAAATTTTTGCTTTCTCCACGCACCTTTCACTTTCCGGCAGTGCGAAACCGTCCAGAGTCCATGTGAATTGCGGGGGTGGATTTCCGACGGCGGTGCATTTCAGCGACACGGAGGGACCCGGCTGGATCGTTTGTTCTGAAAAGCGATACACCAGCTCGGGCAGGACGGCTAAAAAAAATGTGAAAATAAAATTGGGACAAACTTTCATTTATTAAAATTATAAATAAAAATTGTAGTTTCATAATACAATAAAAATTATGATCTACTGTTCGTTCAAAAAATTGAGGTAGAAAATCTGAGAGGTTATCTGGTAGAGTTTCCTTACATGGAACATGCATTTTTTTAATTTAAATACTTTGCTCAATATTTTTTTGAACTGATAAATAGTAATTTTGAGAAATTTAAAAGATACTGATTGCAGGAATTGCAGGCGGGGATGTTTGTAATTCTGTAAGCTCTGTAAGCTTTTGATTGTTTAGCAATCAAGGTAAAAATCTATTGTGCCATTTTGAAGTCTATAAATCAAAGGAATCTTGTAAATTTGTAATTAAAAAAAATTAACTATTGACACTTGTTCTCCTTAAACTTCTTAGCCATTCGTCCGGAATATCTGATACTCATAAAACTGACAAAAACTAACGAAATAAATGAAATCTGGCGTGTAACGTATGCAAATCTGAAAATATAAAATAAATTCAACCTGGCAAGTCTATAAAATAAACAACCAAGAAAAGTTTTTCTTTTGTGGTACTGCGTAGATTACTGAATTAGAAATATACAGGTGAATCCCTTAAAAACTGCTCATGTACGAAGTTGAAATTTAAAAACTTTCTTTCTTCAATTTTTATCAAAGTAACACGTGAAACATTTTTTCACAACTCATAATTTGAAAATTTTACAAACTTCCGCTTCAGGTACATATTAATACACCTAAAATATATTTTAAAATTCAAAATTGAGCACACTCTTACATCCTAATCGTATCTGAGAAGAGTCCTGACCCGTCGTGAAGTCATTGGAGGCGAGGCACTGGTACATCCCCGCGTCGTCCGGGTGAACACGCACCAATTTCAAAACTTCGCGAGGCCCCACTTGGAATCTGGGGGAGGAGCTGGGCCCGTTTTCCAGCTCGGCGAGGGGCACGCCGTCCTTGAGCCAGACGACGGAATGGATCGGCGAACCGGAAACGAGACATCGAAGCGAGGCGGATCGCCCCACGTCCACAATTTGCGTCAAAGGAGATACTTGCACGCGGAGAGGAACTTCAAAAATGATTGTAATTTGTTAGGAAATTGGTGTCAAAAAGTTTGTTAATTTTCAAATTATGTTCGAAAATTAAAAATTTTCATTAAACTACTTCTGCGATAAGTTAAATTTGAACTGTTTGTAATAATCATTAGTTATTGGGAATTTTGTAAAATTGGCAAAATTAGAAATTTTATAAAGTTTATACCACCGTGGAAAAAGTATTTGAATTAATAGCGAGTAATTGTTTGCATTCAACTTTTTGAAAATCTTGCGTATCTTGAAGGCCGGAAATTAACTTTTTATGGTAATGGTTTAATCACAAATGGTTTAATCGCAAATGGTTTAATCGCAAATGGTTTAATCACAAATGGTTTAATCGCAAATGGTTTAATCGCAAATGGTTTAATCGCAAATGGTTTAATCGCAAATGGTTTAATCGCAAATTATGAAGGTTTGATAGATGTCACTGGAAAATTTGCATTAAAAAAGGACAAATGCACCCCCATAGTTGACAATTTTTCCATTTCCAAATTTTTCCTCTTTGGATGCAATTGCAAATTTCTCTACCAAACCTTCATATTGGCACATCATGCCGTTTGCAAATTTTAATGTTAGTCAAAATTTGTGATCGATTTACAAAAATTTTGTGAAAGTCGGAGACCATGCTATGGAAGATCTCTATTATTAACGTACGATTTTTTGTCTCACTTTCCCTCTCGCATATGCACCACAACAAGTCGAGTAATAATAAAGTCATAAATTAGGCTACGAAATCCACCACCTCGTCCATTCTCAGCCAGGCATCCATCGAACAACGAGGAAAGTCGTGTCGTTCAATGGAAACCTTGCAGTACAGGTTCGCGTAGCCCGAGCCACATTAAATATGTATTCGTAAATTGATAAGAAAATTGAACTTGATTACCAAAAAGCTACCCCGCATTGGTTCATGTATCAATTTGTCACCAAATATTGGCAGTAATAACGCAAGTTCAAATTTCCTATCCCCGATGAGGTGAAAAAAAACCTAGAAATCCTATTTTTTAATAAGGAAATATAAAAAAACAGATTTTTTTGTGACTTAACCGGATAAGGTTATCTTTTTGGGTCAACTTTCGAGTAAAAATTTTCAATATTCCCCAGAAATGTAAATAAATATTTTTTCAAGATGTATTTTCACAATTTTTTGTTCGAAAATAACAATTCAAGTAAAATCCACAGTTTGTTCATCTGCCATTATTAGTAACCCTTTTAAACTTTTGAAAAACAGTAAAAACGGCTTCAAAATCAAAACTAACAGATGAACAGACAGACAATTATGTTGGCTAAACAAGGCCAATCTCGGACTAAAGGGAGAACGTGGAATGTCTTTAATATTTTGGAAAATATAAAAATGAAAACGCCGTTTTCAACAACCCGTCGAATTAATACTAACTGATGCAGACAAACAGACAGATAGACAGACAGACAGACAATCACGTCGGTTACATGAGGTCTATCTCCACCCAAAAGGAGAAAGTGAAAGGGAGTTCATTTCATTTTGGTGTAAATATGGGACCCTCGGGTCTACTTTCACTTCATCTCGAAACAAATTTATTTCTACAATAAAACCATTTCTGTCCTGTCCCACTTTCACTTTGGCTTTCTCTCCCGCTTCGAATCACACTTCGACTCGGATTGATTCCTCCTTTGACTCATTTCACTTACGAGTCGAGAAAGACATTTGTTAAGCTTTTTTGTTAAGATTGTGTAATGGATGGGATGTTGTGATTGTGAAGTTTCCCGAAAGTATGAGTTTTTTGCGAGGATTTTTTTTTGTTCCTGAATTTGTTAGCAAAGTACCCAACCAGAAATGATAGATGATACAACGTTGACCCAACGGATTTAACGTGCAGATTTTGCACTGTTGAAATAAGGTGCAGATTTTCGCAAAAGTCTTGTAATTTTAACGTTATATTTGTGTGATCATCACACCGTTATAATGAATTGTGCGAAGCACGGTAAACTAACAGTCGAAATTCACGTTAATTTTACTATATCGTTGACACAACGCTGAAATACCGTGATAAGTTCACGGTAAAACATGCACGAAGATTTAACGTGTCATCAGCGTGAAATCAACGTGTTAAAGACATGACGCTGCACGTTCCCCCATTTTAGATTCCACCACTCCATTTAGCTCCAAATTTTCCACCACCACACCGGCAGCAGCAGAGCTCTACATTTACTTATGTAATATCTTTGTACTTTCCGAATTAATTATCCTGCTCATAAAATTTAAATATTTAGTAGTTTTTTTTCCTCAATAACTGGAAATGAGTCTGGCTGTTATAACGAGTAAACCATTTGTGGTGTTAGAATTCCCCGAGGAGCAAACTGTTGAAGCAGTTCCAGCAATTTGGCTAACGTCTGACAAGACCGGATGTCGGTGGCCCAATAAAGTGACCCCTTCTTTTACAAACAAGAAAAAAGACAAGAATTCATCCCCAGGTGATGGTTGGACTGTCTACAAATGTCGAGTGCTGGGAGAATTTGGTAAATATTAATTTTAAGGTGTTTCATATAGTTTAAATTTTGTGTTTTATTTAAATTACTATAAGGAAATTACTTTGCAGATAACTATACTAGTGCCAACGCCGCCGCACACAAGGCGGAGGATACCTCAGAATTAGAGGTGTCGAAAGTGGACTTCTCTGCGGGAAAACGCACAAGGAGGACAACGCAACGTCCAGCGCGGTCATCGTCGTCTGATTGTGAGGACCTTGACAAACCAAGCCAGGCGAATTTGACTACCACAATTCCACAAATTCCAGTTTCAGTCTGTGAGCCGCATAATAATTTTATTGGTAAATGTTTAACTCTTAACAAACATAATAGCGTAACATTCATACTTATATAGTTCGGTGATTTGTAATATTATTATTTTCAGGAGGAGCGGTTAATGAACCTGGGGCTGCTGGCTCCTCGCAAAGTCTTTCATCATTGGCTGAAGACGAGAGAAACCAACTAAATTTTCAAACGGTGGAAATTTTGCCGAATTCTCAAACTTTCTTCATTGACTCCAGCGGAGTTTTATGCACATCTGCTCCTACAAAAAACGTGGGAACGTCAAAGTCGCCAAATTCAGGTTTTTCGGAAGGTATTTCGAAACATTTACGCACGATGTGGATTACCTACACATTTTTTTAATATTTCGTAGGCTTCCAAGGGGTAATCATTAGAGCGTTGGCACGTATTGAAGCCAATCAAAGAGACTTCCGGCAAATCCTGGACGAACTAGTCTTGAATCAACGGTCAGGGGCAACACCGCATGTGGAGGTGGATTATTCATCGCTACCAAAATTCCCTATCGAGAGTGAGGCCGACTTAACAGCATTTGATGTTCAATTATCTATTGATACGGAAAGGAAAGTATTTGTACGTTTTTATGATTTAATTTATCATCATGCTATATCTATACATATGTGCAACAGACCAATTTATTAATTTATTTTGGTAACAACTAACAGGAGCAGTACCTTGTTGGGATAGGAGGAACAACACTTCCTATTACAATCACCGAAATTTTGGAGAGGATATTTGCAAAAACACTACGGATCGGATTGACTTACACGGGCAAGGGCGATGGAAAAAAATCGTACATATCCTTCTCAAATATCAACACGGCTATCGTCGGTAAGATATTTAAAACCGCTTCAATAAATGTTCCACTAGATATAAATAAATTTAATGCATCACTATTCTCCAACAGCTGCTGTGAAACGCAACAGAAAACTAGTCACGGTGCCGGATGATTTAGAGATTAAATCAATCATAATGGATAAGCTTCGATTTTGCCGGAAACCGGAGAAGAAATCGTCTGATGAATAATTGGAGAATAAGTTAATTTGCTAATTTAATTAATCTTAAGTCTAGATCGTGTAAAAAATTAATATGGCTTCTGACAGGACAAGATATCGGAGGATAGAAAGTAATGTACAGTTAATGTTAAGTGAAATGGAAACTGATGTACCAGATGTACCAGATGTAGAGTTAGAGTTCTTTAGTTCATATCACTGATGATGCAGACATTTTTGGTTCGTTAGAAACAATTAATGCGTTTGCGTTTGAAAACGATATGCAAACAATCAAGCGAATGATACGAGGTAATAGCAATCATTTAGCACAGGTGATAAGACGTATAGGAGAAAAAGAACGTGTTAAAGAGAATGCAAAAATTATTGAGACAATCTCCAGACAATTTAAAATTTCCGACAAACCAAGAGATCGAGGCTTTATTTTACAAAACAATGATATTGTTGTAGTCATTTCTATTGAGGGACAAAAGATTCGTATACGTAAATTGAAGGGAAAGTCTGATTATTTTACAGATCCATGTAAATCGACAAAATTTATGATCTGTAAAGTAACAGATCTTTCATTCACTTCAAAGTTAATTAATGAATTTGACATAAAATATAAGGTAATGTTGTTTCCCATAGCATGTAGTAAAAAATCAAGTTACATTTGTGTTCCTTTATGTGAAGAATAGATTACTAATCATAATTGACATGTATATTTACACATAGTTTATATTGTTATGTATTATTTTGTTGTGAGTAAGCTTTGAAATAAAAATATTTGGATATAAATATTTGCAAAATGAACGTTCAATTAACAGTGCATCACCGAGAAACCTACGATATACCATCGTGCGATTAACGTTGACAGAAAGATAATATAAGGTGCCATGCACATAAATTTTACCGTGCATTAACGTTGATTCAAGGTGTAAGTAACGGTGAAGTCACTGTGCGATTACCATGAAATGCACGGTGCGTGGGACGTTGAAAACACTGACACGATCACCGTGATTCAACGCAGATGAATTAATGTTATTTCATCGTTAAACTTCTGGTTGGGTATTGATCAGAAATTTCGAAGAAAGCGTACATAACTTGTATAATTGTCAAAACTTTAGAAATTTGCTCAAAAATGCCGCAAATTTGGAGTTATAAAATTGTGCAAATTTCATTGAAAAAATTCCGTCAACCGATTCACTTTCTTTTGGAAAGAAAATGTAAAAGTTGCAAAATTAACTGCACCAAAAACATTTTGCGATGATCGCGAATTAAAAAATTACTTAAATTTATTGGCATTTTGTTTCCGCTAATATTACTCTATTTCTTCAAATTATTTTGTTTTGTAATTAAATTTTATAGAAATGTGTGCCTCTTTATGAAATCTTTGAAATGTTTACAGATTTTTTTCAATTAGGTGTTTAATACTTTACGAAATATTTAGTATTTCAGAAAGTTGAGAAATATTGACAAAAGAAACGGGAAATTTTTTAGTAATGCATTATCAATTCAAAAATACGAAAATAAATAGATAAATCACCAATAACACTTAAATTTATCTTTCGATCTAGCCAAATACGTAATTTTCACTAATTTTGGTTAACAACGTCTAACTTCGAGTAAAAAAATAACTTCAAAATTTCAAATTTGTTTACAAGATTTGAAATTGTAAATTACCTATTTGAAAACTTATCTACCTTGATAATTATTATTCAAAAGTTTGCAAAATTTACGGTACTTACCTATATATGTGCGTTAAATTTTGAGAAAGTTTGTGATAATTGCAAAATATGAACTTCTCAGGTTAAGCCATTTTCGACAATTAGATTTTCTACTACTTGGAAATAATTATTCAGTGTGTAATTAATTTGTTTGCACACTAATTGGTATGGGCTGGCAAAAGTTGAAATTTTATCTATGAAATTGTATCCGTTTTTAGCGAATATATGTATCTGAATTATAAAAAAATTGCAAACTAATTTGCAAAAATTTTGTCCCGTTTGCAAACTTATCACTGCGTTTTTGATTCATTAGATTGGATTACCAACCCACTAATTATATAAAAGTTTACAAAATTTATAGTATACTATAAAAATGTATATCATAAGTAGCACAAAAGTAACTACTTGTGCTACTTATGATATACATTTTTTTCTGCAGAATTATTTGCAAAAAAATTCTCCAGTATGAAACTTTTCAGTATGAAACTTTTCAGAAAATTTTTTTTTATTATTTTGATTGGCTTACCATAAACGACAAGTTGAATGACGGCCTGGTCGACGGAGTGGGAATTGTTAGCGCGGCAGAGGTAGGAGCCCGCGTCATGGGGCCGCACTTGCGCCACGTGGACCACGCTATTCTGCTGGGAGGAAGACGGTGACGAAGACGGCGACCTTTTCGACGTGGGAGGAAGGTCGGATAAAACACCATCAATTTCTCGATACCACCTAAAATTCAGTAATAAATACGAGAAACTTAAATTTGTTTTTATTTGAGAATAAGATCATGTAGAAGTCATTGAGCGTACTCACGTCAACCTTCGCATATCTCGCAAATTGAGCATAGCAATATAACTTGCGAAGTTTTGCGAGATATGCGAGATTTCGCAAAAATTTTGCTGGAAGACCATGGGATTTTTTTTACAAATTTACCCACCAATTGGACATGTTCTTAAAAATTATTTTGCAAACTCATTGTCACCATCGCCAGTAAGGGAAATTAAAGAAATCCATGGATACAATACCAAAATAGGTGTTTCTCAGTAGATTGGCGAGATTTGCGAAGTCATATTTTGCGAATCCCATCACGACAGAAAGATTTTGATCTTCGCAAATTTGCTAAATGAGTTGCGATGCGAAATAAGACGTTGTCGTGAGTACGACCATCATTCGATTAAATTTCATAAAGGTATTATGGAAATTTTTAAATGATGCAAATTTGTTCTGGAGAACTATGATCCGCGACCTAAATATGATTACAACTAAACTGAAAACCGTACATTTTTTATTTACGACGTTATTGTTACTCAAAATAAGGTCGAGATCAAACCATAATTTTGGAAGTTTACAAATACCACACTCTAAGAAACCCGGTAACTAATTTATTACCAGGCGGAGTATCTATGCGACTCTACCGCATGGTAATTAATTCATTATTGAGTGGTAGAAAATTAGTTACCAACTGGTAATATTTTCAAATTTCGCGACCGATTTTATTACCGGTTTGGTAACAAAATGTCTACCACTCAATAATAAATTAATTACCATGCAGTAGAGTCACATAGTCACATAGATACTCCGCCTGGTAATAACTTAGTTACCGGGTTTCTTAGAGTGCATTGGTGGTAACTCTGACTGCTTTTTCCATAAAATTATCTATTTCCCTAATGGAATTTTCATGTGTTAACTCGGAAAAGGAAGTATTTCACGTTTTTTAAAAATCCACAGAGATGTTGTTTGTTACAATAATTATCAAATCATTAATTTTTTCAATTTAATTTATTTTCTGGATAAGGATCAACTGTAGTTCTTTTGAAATTTGAGTTTCTTAAATACTTAACAACTCGTAAGTAGTTGATGTTGTTGTTGTTTTTTCGTTAAACATTATTTGTAAGTACGCAGATCAAGGTATTCGTATTTTTATCATGAAACGTATTTTTATCATGAAACGTATTTTTATCATGAAACGTATTTTTATCATGAAACGTATTTTTATCATGAAACGTATTTTTATCATGAAACGTATTTTTATCATGAAACGTATTTTTATCATGAAACGTATTTTTATCATGAAACATACAAGAGCATTATTATTCTGTAATTGTGTGACTTTGCAGTCAGTAAGACTTAATTTGCAAAATTAAATTATTAGCTAATTAATAACAAGATGTTGCATAGTTCTTGCTTTAAAGACAATTTGAGAAATAGTAATAAATAAAGTGCAATTTGTATTTATAAACAATTTACGTAGAATTTATACATCTGGTAATTTTCATTTTGGCTTTAGGATTTCAATTATAGAAGGCATTACTATTTTCGTCTTCACGTAGGTATCACTCTTAAAAGGAGTGAAATTAGAAATTTTGAGTTACAATTCTTGCAGAACTTAATTCGTAAAAATTATAAAAAATTGATACAAGGAGATTACAGACTTACAAATTTCAAGGATATTAATGAATCGCACATGATTCAGAGAAGCTTTGTTCATACATTTTCAATAATTTTTGCAAATCACAAATTAAATTTCAATTTAGCGGAAATTCTAGACAACTCGGCACAACTATTTTATTTAACTCTTTTCTTTTGAAATTATGCATACAAAGGCATTCTTAAATCCTTCTTGGCATATTTATTCCCTCAAAAACCAATCTAATCCTACTCATACGAATCTCGTTTGCAATTTACATACAATTTTAAACTGGGTCAACAAATCTGTTCACTCAAATCCACTTCACGTCAATCACGGGAGAAAGTGAGTACCTGCTCAGAAAGCAATCTCCGCATTTTTGCAGGAAAACTTGAGAATATTTTGGCATCGTATGAAAATTATGGAGGAATAACTTTCCCCAAATCTTTGCTAGAAATCGAGCAGCTAAAAATATAATTGGTATTTCTTTTTGCATTTCCATTTCATTTGTGTTTTGAAGAAGTTCTCAAATAAATCATGCATAAAACAAATTTTTCTTGCGAATGTGCATAAATTTTTAGCGGAAATAAATAATTATGCAAAAATTGTTATATAAGTTTAATTTAGGTTGAATTTAATCTAATTTAATTATTTTGATTTGTAACATCAATCGTAAAGATGAACTAAAAATTGTGCGTTATTTGTGGAAGCGTAACGCCGTGAATACATTTGTGCGTTTTTGATTAGGTAAAACATGAAATAGATTAAAAACCCGTCATTAATCAGCATTTATTGCTAGTTTGACAGAAAAGATTGGTAGTTTTTATAATGATAAAAAAATACATTGCATAGATTTTTATATTCTTAGGACCCAAAGTAAATCAGGTCCAAAACAAATTTTGCTCGGGACATGTACATAAATTCTTAGCGGAAGTAAATAATTATGTCAAAAATTCCTATAAGCTAATTTTATTTTGTTATTATGATTTTCTGCATAAATCGTAAAGATCAAGTAAGAATTGTGCGTTATTTGTGAAAGCTTAACGCCGTAAATACATATATTTATTATTTTTCGTTTAAAACCAGTAAAAAATTGGACTGGAATTCAGTTCAAGTTGTTGAAGCGAAAAACTTCGTTGTTGATTTTCAAATAAATGATGCAAAAGATTTTTTGTAGTTTTCAAAATAAAATTGTGTAAATTTAATTTACGGGAATGGGATGTGTGTTTAGTTATTTTTTATTTAATGCTCAACTCGAAGAACAATAATCTAACTAGATACATATTTACTAATTATTATCAGCTTAATTAATAAACCATGATTAAATGTGGGTTTCTTACGAAAAAGACGGTGGCGGGTTTCCCTCTGCGTGACAGGACAGGTACGTTTCTTCACCGGCACGAACCCGTAAATTAGTCTCCCTTTCTCCCAATATTCGCACCGCTTGTGGTCCCTCAGGTTCTGGAGAAAGTAAAAAACAAAATATTGTAAATAGCATGAAACATAATAATTCTCCACTGGGAAATAAATACGATCTAATTCCCGGGAACTTTGAATTCGGCTCGTAAAATTATACAATTCACTGGAGAAATGAATGCTTCGTATTCGGGTTACGTAACAATTTCGTCTGCGTAAAACATTTCCCTGAAGAGACGAACAATTACGTTAAGTTCAATTATTCATTAATGACCTAGACTCAATTGTTCCCTATCAACCAACCAACTTGAATACACTCTTAAAAATGTTCCCTCAAAATAAATCTGTCACAGTTTCACGTTAAATTTGGTAACTAACATTACCAATTGTTCTTCGGAAGCACAAAATTGTTACCAAATTAGTAGCAATTTCACACTCGGTTTGCAATCTTAACATTTTGCCACGCGATATATGTAGACAATTCAGGCAGAAACTTTGTAACTTTGTAAAATCCGGATAAGTTTTATAGAACAATTTTACAAGCGTTACAGAATACAGTAAAAAGACGCATTAAAACTTAACATTAAAACGCATTAAGACGCATTAAAACTGCAAACATTTGTTAGCTAATTTTAGAAATTGGTAAAATATTTGTCATGAGATTTACTTGCTTGTAATTTGTTGGTGCCGATAATAAATGTTTTCAGTCATTTAAATATAGAAAGTTTACGCAGGTTAAAAAGTTCTCTGCCGTATTTCTAATAATTTTCTTTCGAAATATTTATAAACTTTTGGTTTACACAGTTTACGGATTTTACCAAAACCTACGTAAAACGGGTGAGTGGAAATTTTGTCCCCACATTTTTTTTACGTGTCACAATGACTCGATTGTTTCGGAGGTATCGGACTAACGAAGGAGGAAGGGAATTGGATATGCAGATGGTCGTGGGACGCAGCCTTTAACAAATAATTGATGCGAACTTTACGCATTTATTTTGAGCCTGAATCTCATCAGGGCAGCCGAGATCTGTCCGTTCAACCAAGAAATTAATGATGATTACGCTGCCACGTTTTTTCCATCACGGTCTTCCTCCCCCTCTTTGGGCAGTCATCCTTAAAAATTGCACTTTCACGGGGTAGATAATGTATATAAAATATGGTGCAGACAAAAATTGGTAGTAAAATTTAATAACAAAATTTGTGACAAACATTAAATGTTTTCTGATGAATTTACAAGGTAATAAATAGGTATATTAAATTTGGTATCGAAATTTGGAAAGGATTTGACAAAAAAATCATCTGTAACAAATTTTTGTGGCCGACAACAATAAGGAAATACACGCCTTTCTTGGTAACTTGACAAAATCTGTAAGCTTTGTAACATAATTTTTTCAGCTTGTACAAAATAATAACACACCCATTTGTAAATTAGCGTTCCTTGGAAATTTTTGTAAAATTTTGTAAGGATACAAATTTTACAAAGTTACCAAGAACGGCGTGATTTGCCTAAATATTTTACACCAATGAGGAAATAAAAAGGTTATCAATAAAAGCCGCAGAACTTTATGACTTTAAAATTTTAGTAAACTGTGCAAAATATTTTACAAATTTCTCCTAACTTAATTGATACGCATCAAATTTACACATTCCATAATAAAATCTAATTTTTATGCCCAAATATAAAAAATTTACAAATTTTCACAGAAAATAATTCGCAAAATTTTCATATCTAAATTTCTAAGAGTGCGTAACCTCCCTAAAGACGAATATAGTTATTTTATTACGTCCATTTTTCTCGTCTACTTCTTCCCATCTTTCCACAAACTTTCTCCTTTTCTACTCTCACTTTTCCTATATGAGCGAAACCATTTTATTCGGATTATTACGAGACGCGAGAGAGAAAAGAAAGTAAGAAAAGAGCTACGTGTAGGTAATCTGAAAACTTTCCGAGTAGTCCTGATACGGACGAAAGTTGAAAGTGAAAGTGCGTAAAATTTTGACGAAATGAGGTCCCGGATTAAATTCCGTGCTTTCTATTTTCATTCGAATCGTCATCATCATCATCATTACACAGAGAAGCCATTAGATTTTAAAAGATTTACATTTTTCATGCCATATTAGAACTGCGAGGCGATAAATTCATGCCACATATTTCAGAGATCAATGCCAACCACTTTCGCGGGGAAGATGGCGTCAATTTTCATGAATTTTCGGCCGCGCAGTGCGGCGCGACGCGAGGTCGCAACGTTGAAGGAATAGGAACTCCGACTTATCGAAGTCGATGACACCATGACACGTAAAACGCTACAAGCGCGGCAGCATGCGATCCGATGACATTTGACACGTGTAAAGAAGGGTCAACATGACATCATTACATTGGCTCAATGTATCGCCTTGTCAATTTGGGGTCAACCTTCGGCGTACAATCCAGGGATTTTTACATATTTATGCGCGGCAATAATTAAACGCATGGCGTTTAACTTGTTCAACTTTAAAAATTCAAGGCAGTAATTCATTCATGCATTTCAAACCCATGTAAACGTTGTAATTTTTTTAGAAAAGTGGAATACTGTAAATTTTAACGAAATATTAGTTTGTACAAATTTTTGTGGTTAATCATACCTAAAGAAATAATGGATTTATTATTCGTTAGAAGTATGAATTGTATCGCAGAGTAGAGTACTTATTTACATCTCATATTTAAAAAAAAAAAAGAATAATAAAGAAATAATCTAATGTACATATGCGTTATTATCAACTAAATAATAACTTCTTCTCGTCGCCAACGTTGTACAATTCATAATACTGTTTCTTAAAGAATCTGAAAATTCTCGTAATATAATATTCTCCAATAAAGAAACTTTATTGGAGAAACGAAAGAAAGAAGGAAAGAAACGAAATAATCTGAAATTTAAGATTCTATTAAGAAATTTATTTTCACTTCACGACATATGTTGGGGAAGAAACGAATGAATTTTATGAATGATTCATTAAATTTACGAACAAAGCAATAGGTTAAAAGGTTACCAGCATTATTATAAATAGTTAAGTATGTATATGTTCAAAATACTTAACCATTTAATTAAGATGATATTAACTATTTGATAAGGATTAAGATATTTAAATGGATTTATTTTTCTAAGGTGAGGTAAAAAAACTATAGTTACAGTTACACCTTAGTATGCATTCCGACAGGTCTCGAAAACTTTGACCGCGCCCTACAGCCAAGGGGGTGCGTTTTAGAGAAAAAAATAAAGAGACCGAAAAATCAATTACGGACCTAATCTAGTGCTATCTTTAGGGATTTTTCGATATGACTTCCCAGAAAAAAGTTTTGATGGTGGTGAATGGTTGCGTTTGGCAATTTAAGTATGAAGGAGACTACCTACATAGCTGGGTATTTAAATTTATGAAAGATCGCCCCCTCTTTACTATAAGGGGAAACAAGAATTGGGTCGATTGGTTGAGAAACCAGCGACTTTTCCTTATAACGAAAATTTCCGAGTGGTTGCTATATAGTAACTATATAGTTACACCCTCGCTATGGAGTAATTTATAGTGTTAGCCCGTGCCTGGGCTTATGGGACCGTCATGTCCGACCGTGAACACGATAGACTTGCAATTTTACCATGTGCATATTGGACAAAGTTAGGAAACAAGTTCGAAGGTGGGCGAAATCGGTCAAATGCTTGACCCGTGGGGGTCATCTGCTATTTCAAAATTGTCATAGAAAGCCGAAATTTGCCATACAGATTGTTACTGACTTTTAAAAAACGTTTCAAGCTGTCTGAGTTCACCGCCTTGAGGACATTACATTACATTACCCGAATGAGCCGAATTATTTTATTATTTGACACCACTTATTTTTATTTTGGCGTTTAAATTATTCAATTTCGTGTGATTTCTACGCCAGAATTAAAATAAGTGGTGTCAAATAAAAATAATTCGGCTCATTCGGGTAATGTAATGTAATGTCTTTAAGGCGGTGAACTCAGACAGCTTGCATTGAACATACATTCATATAGAAGATGTAGAGTAATAAGAATGCATAAGCCACATTGAGAGCCAAATTGACCAATAACCAAGGGGGACGAGGTTTTCGACCCCTCCCTCCCGTCGCCAGCCAATCAGAAAATTTTTTAAATTTAATATTTTTAATTTGATGTTCTCTTAATTTTCGGAGTCTGAGATTATCAAAAATGCAGTAAATTGTATAGTTTGTACGCCAAAATCGAAACAAATGTATATTTTCGATTGTTTAAGAAGCCGAAAAAACTGAGAGGTTATGGTGAAAAAGTCAGAAAACCTCGTCCTTTCCTGTGATTGGCTGTTAACGTGGCTTACGCAGCCTTATGGAGTTAAACCTTCTAGGTCTCCTTTAGGAGGCTTATCCACTTTTCTCTGGACAGCTTGAAACGGAGTTTAATGGAAGAATATTAATTCAGATTGGAAAAATTTTCATCTGGGGTAACCCATACCGATTTCTCAAAATCATCAAATTGAGTTGTAATTTGGTACAGTGATTTCTAGTCGCACCTAATGGCAGAATATGAACTGGAATTTGGAAAATTTGTATGTGGAGGGACCCTTTGAAGTCACCCACACCTTTTAGAAATTGTCACCAATGGTCTTATATATAGCGTTACATAAGTCGAAGAGCAAATTTGAGTGGGTTAGGCATATCAAAACTTGATATCTTTCAACTGGCATTTTTATAACGTATGCTGTAAATTTGAACGAATTAAATTGGCTACGATATCCGCAAGACTAGCGATGTAAACGTTGCGGCGTACAATAATGGTTATGTTCTATATTTGCTTTTAAAATTCAAACCTAAAAAAGAATTAAATAAAATATAGCTTGAAAAAGTAAAAATTTCTAAGGTGAGGAAGCGCACTTAAAAGTATTAAACAAGCTCCCTCTGCCACCCAGATAATTTTACTTCGCCTGGGCTGTCTATTGCATGCTAAAATATCCACTTTCTATGATTGCATGCATCGACAATAATGTTTCGGCGTCATGTAAGAAAATAAAGATTAGAATTACTTTCTTGGTCGAAAGTCAACTTTTGAATTGGTTAATATCCAGATCAACATTGCTGGGTATTTGCAATTATGATCATTTAGTGGTAATTACTACGTATGGTTCATCCATCAACAAATATTTAATAATTATTTGTATAACTAGTTCGACATCATGCTCGTTGTACATTCAAGTCAAAATGTATGAACTGATAAACCGATATATTTTAAACCTGTACAATAACAAGACAACCTTTGTTTTTAGATTTATTGGGTGTGACTATTTGAGGGACTTATTTACAACAGATATTTTAGCATGCAGTAGACAGCCCAGGTGAAGTAAAATTATCTGGGTGGCGGAGGGAGCTTGTTTAATACTTTTAAGTGCACTTCCTCACCTTAGAAATTTTTACTTTTTCAAGCTATATTTTATCTATTTTGTGCCAAGATTTTGTAAAAAAAAAATCATCCTAAATATTCGTCTATTACGAAGAATTTGCGATTCCGTTCACCCCAAAGTTTTATTTGTTTTGGGTAATAATTTGGATTTCAAGGTCTGCTGTGTCCATCGTGCCTTTATTAAAGTCCAGTCGTGCCTATCCTAACGACCAGTTTGGGCACGTCATGTCACTCCATGTTTTCACCCGTCCTCCCTCCAAACTCACTTTCTCCTCTGGAACAAGGTAACCCTGTCACGTGGACAACCCGGATTTCGATAATTGGACACATTTTCTTGTACATAGGAAATAAAGGGCATAAATTTCGTCCCACTAAAAAAAATCCCCGTCTTCCCCCCGGCGAACATCCCTTTACCGCCAAGTCGTCCCAACACGACTCAAACGAAAACGAGTCAAAATGAACATGAACCAACAATTCGATTGCAATTCTTTCTCCTTCAACAATCCAATTTTATCTCAGATCACGTCCCGCCGCCAACTTCTCCTCCTCGCTCGCCCAACTTTTTCTACTTCTTCCGGTGAAAGTAAGTATACGACAAAAAGTTGCATCTTATTTCATTTCACGCTGCAGTGCCGTCCACTCCACGAGGAATCCTTATCCTCTCGTGCGAACAGAATTTCAAATTTTTGTTCTCCAAAATCACAGTTTTTTTTAGACATTTCGAAATTGTCACGTCCCCATATTTCTGGGAATGCTTAACTTTCACTCAAAACGTGGAAAGTAACGGTCCGCATGTAAATGAGGGGAAAAACAGGAGCAAAACTTGTAAAAAATAAATAAGCCTCGTTTTTCGATACAATTTTCTCCTCGAAAGGTGGGGAAAGTCGGGATCATTCTGATTCGAGAATCATAAAGAACAAAGCCTGTCCTTTTTTGGGAGAAAGTTTCTCCACCTTCAGAAGTTTTATTATATTCAATACTTTCACCAGATCCCACTTGGACCTGTCAGTCGCATCAGTCAAGATGTGTGAAAGGCGAGAGGAATTTTGCTCTCTTTTTCCCACTTTCTCCACATTTTCAATATAGTGTTTGAAGGGAGAAGAGGTGGGGATGGCTGGATGGTTGGGTGATGGAGTGCAGGAGAACGAAATGCAATGCGATGCGGGGAAAGTTAGCCAACAATGGAAAAGTATTGAGGAAAAGGGGACAATGTTGACTAAATCAAAAAAGTAGGGTGCCAAAGGTGACCTGTTAAGATGGAATAACTTCGTCGTAGATTTTTCATCTCAATTTAATGTAAATGCAACCTTGGATTAGTTAAGCCAAGCCTGAGAGTAAATTTTCTTAAAACGGCGTAATTACGACACATTAAAAATAATGTTTTAAATTTTTATCCAAATAAAATGTCATTCCTTCAAAATCACAAAACTAGTAATGTAAGAAGTAAAAATTTATTTCGGGAATCAACCTGACCACAAAATCTGGATTTTTCTAAAATTCTAACCACGTTTAAGAAATAATAATTAAATTAAATTTTTATCCATAAAATAAATTTTGATTGGTAACATACGCCATAAATTTTGTGATTTTTCAATTTTATTTGGGCAGAAATTTAAAACATTTTTTGAAATATGTAGTAAATACGCCGTTTTGATAAATTCTATAATTCTGTCATGCTTAATATCTTGAAAATTTATAGGTAAATTGTTCCCATCTAAGGTTCCTGACTAAAAGAACACGGCACATTTTTATTTACATTTTGGGAATCCATCCTCCTTATTTGAATCCTTCTGCGACTCTTTGCACGAAAAAAAGTTGTTACAGATTTTGAAACTTTATTTGGATACAAGTATAAAATATTTTTAAAATGCCTTACAAATACGCCGTTTTGAGAAACCTTATGATTGTCGAATGTTTTAAAATTTCCGGGTAATGATGGCTTTGAACCCTGACTAAAGGAGCACCACATTTTCATTTTCTTTACATTTTGGGAAACAATCCTCCTTTTTTGAATCTTTGGGCGACTCTTTGCCCGAAAAGAAAGCTGTCCCAGAGAGGATGTCGATCGTCTCTCTCGACGACAGAAAATGCACCGATAGCAAAAATCTGAACGAGTGGGAAGCATTTATTTTAAGGTTTAGTCGATTTTAAGGTGGAGATTTATTTTACGAGGATTCTCTTTTTATATTCCCGATGAGATTTTATATGTCTTGATGTTTTCCCCAAAATATTTTAAACTGAGAAAATGCGAGAGAGCAATTTGAGGCAGATGTTTTCCACGAGGAAATTGGAACGAGATAGAAATCATAGCGAAACCAGTTTATATTTATTTTGAGGAGAAATTTCTCTCCGTGAGTTTGCATTTTTCTGCAGAGCAAAGCTGGGAAAACATGCATACTTATTTGTACTTTTGTGAAACAAGTGTGCAAAAATGTGGTGGTGTTTTATTAATGCAAAAAAATGTCCTAATGCCAACAATATTTTGGCAATTTTTTTAACAGAATAGTAATTTTTATGTTTTCACCAAAATTAAAATTGTAGAAAGTTTATCAGTAGTCTTACTTTTTTAAATTCTTAAATTTGAATTTTGGTCTAAATACTTGAGAAATTTCTACCAAACGAGGATAAATTGTTGCTACAAAATTGGTTACTTGGTAGTGGAATTATTACTTTGTACTTATGCTTGATGTGACAGTCCGGTAATAGTTTTTTACCAAAATAATAAAATTGTGTAATTGTGTAATTACAGCAAAAAAAGCCTAACCTTGGAAACCGGGAAACTAGCTACCTGATAAACGAAGACGTGTATTAGGTCTCCTCGAAAAAATATTTCTGGCGTTATTTACTAGCAATAATACTACCAAATTTTTACACAAACAAAATTTAAGATGTCGCAAAATTTTTCGCAAACTCAAAATTTTGGCATACAAAACGATGTTACTCTGCTGCTGCTCATCCAAAATTGAGCGCAGCAAAATAATAACATGATAAATAAGCAGCCTTACAAAATAATCCCTTAATTCCCTTTAATTCCAGAATTTAAGTCCTTTACGCGAGTGAACATTGAGTGAAAAATAAGATAATAATTTTTTCCTAAGGTTTTGCACATGACTTAAATTTTCGCAAGTGTCAAATGCTGCCTTACATATTACGTTATGTAATAATCTTGGTGTAAAACTTGGCTAAAATATTTACGCGTATGACGCAAGAAAGAAGAATTGTGTTAAAATATTTACATCTCTGCCGTCTGCCCGACTTTCTCTCCATCTGTGGAAGCAGTTTTTTATTCATGACACGCTTAAAGATGATATCATAAAATTTTGAAAGTAGGAAAATGTGATGGAATTGGTAACAAAAAGTAGAAAATGACAATGTGGAGCCATTACTAAAAGAATTATCAAATTTGGAGTAATAATTCTGTTGCTAAATTGTTTTCGCACGAAATTCGAATCTGCCACTATCTAATTTTGTAAATTCGGTTGATCGTTAATAATTTGAATTTCACGGAAACAATGTGGCTGACATTCTAACTAAGCAATAAATGAATGGGTCAATTATGTATTATCAAGTTGAACGAGAAATTTTAATTTCGCGGAAAATTATTAGCTGCAATAACTCGTTGAGACACTTCGTTACGCGAAATTCGAGTTTTCCATCATGTAATTCTGTTAATTGGATTGATCGTAAGTTGAATTTCGCGGAAACGTATGTACTTAAAGCTTAAATTCTAACTAAACTTGCTCAAGAAAAAATATCCTTCCGTGGACTAAATATGTATTACCAACTTGGAAGAAAGTTTGAATTTTGCGGATAATGATTAGCGGTAACATCTCGCTTACTTTAAATCGCAATATTCCTTCTCCAATTATTAAGAGTGCAGTGACACCATATGTGTCTCTCTGTGTGCAAAACTGATTGAAGTGCTCGCTAAACGGGGGACAGCTATCTTCATCCCGCAGCAATAACTCCCCCATCAATCTTGTCCGGATGACAAATTGACCATACATCCCGCCAGAAAAGATCTCGGACAACGTTCTTAAGAGCATTTGGTCCTCCTCCACCGCATTGTTCTTCATCTTAGTCTCCAGCTGAATTTCGCCAGAATTTTGCAAGTGAGCAGTAGATGAATGTGTGTGGCTGGGCGGGTGCGGGGCCACTAAATAAATTTCTGTTAGTCTGTCCTCCTCTCTGTTTCGGAGAGCGGAGTGAAAGCGGTGGTGCTACAGGTGCTCGACGGAGAAAGTGGGTGAAAGTGGATTCTCCCACAAAATCAAATTAGCCCGTTGTCGTCCAGGCCTTTCTCTCCTTTTTTCGGCAGAAAATAGGTACAAAAAATATAAAATAAACAAATATGGCGAGATTGTTTTAAAGAGAAAATTGCCTCGTGGTGTTTTTTTTATATTTTTAAAGAAAATTATTGCCGGCGAGGTTTGATACAGCAGGAAAATTAAGATATTTTTTTGTGCATAAGTATATAAAATGTAAAGATATTCTGGAGTTGGTATAGCATACGACCATGTACATGGGATTTACTTATATTAATGGCATGCCTTCTTTGCCCATTTAATACATTAGACCAATACATATGTCCAAAATGTGATTGTATGTTAAAGTTGTACTTACTTGTTAGAGTTATGTCGAGGGGATTTAGCCATTTATGGCATGCTTTATTCGTCCGGCATTTAATAAATATAGCCAAAACGTGAACTATATGCGTTTTCATTTTATGTAGAATTCCATGTGTTAATGACCATTCTATTTACAAATATTGGAAGATTTAATGATTAGTCGTCACAATTTGTATTCAAAAATTAAGTCACGTGTAGTTACTGCGAAATTATGAACACTTTAGCGATGTTCATGTGAAATTAAAATTTTGTAATATTGGGAGACTCAAACGCCAGAAGACAGGTGGTACATGAATGAGCAATTTTGGTACAAAATTAGATGGCCACTCGTTCTGAAAAGTAAAATTAATTGTTTATTTTTAAAACTTGAGTTGCAAATGCGACAAGAAATCAATGTTACAGCCGATGTTTTGCATACATTGAAAATACTCTAACACATTTTTATCAATTGGTTTCAAATTTCAAAATCGCCACGAAAAATGTATGTTTCCCTTCCGATTTAATATTTTATAGATTTTAAGCCAGGTTTTCGTTATACAAAGATTATTTCTTTATAAATTTGTTTGCACGAAAAAAGTTTTCAAAATTTTATTTCTACAGTTCCCATTCTTTTTTTATCTTATTGCTCTCACATGCTGCACAATACGCCTCAAAAAAATGCAAAAAACAATCCCACATAAAAAGTTCTCGACTTGAATTGCTTTCCGAATAAAATCAGTTTTGGCATTAAATTGAGTTCGTTTCCTAAGTTCAATTTTATGTAATCGGCATTTCACCAAAATGAAATGCTTCATCACTTTCGCTTTACTTTCTACGCGGCAGCCTTTTCGCTTCGAGGGACCGACAAGGATCACGTGATCAGAAATTGTGGGAAATATTTACAAACCCGGCATACAATTATTTTTTTGAGATGGGAAATAGAAAGAATTGAACAACTTGATAAGGAGACAATTAACCATTCCTGTTCAAAAATTCACTTTTCATTCAAAAGTCAGTCATCCCGATTTCTGACTGAAGTTTTTAATTCACATTCAGTCATTTTCGTTCAAATTCATTTCATTTCACTTCAGTTCATCTGACTTCATTTCTTACTTTGCCCCATGTATTAAACATAGGGTGAAAAATGAAACGAGTGAGAAATTTTCATTCATCTCAAATGACGGAATGCTTCAGTCATTTTCATTAAAATCACATGAAATTCATTTTCATTCACAATCACAATCACTCACCATCATCATTACTAAAATGAATGAAAGTGAACAGGTATGCAATTAACGCAGTACTTCGTGACTTAGTAAAATCCCTAAATTCCGTAAACCTGTACAAAATTTTACAAATATTTCGAGGGAAAATCAGCTACAAATTTGTGTAAATTTTCTCAGATCAAGGGCGTCTTTTTATTTTGTAATAGTTTGTGAAATTATTTTCACAAAACTTATAGATTTTACTAAATTCGCAATAGTTTCGGGGATTGTTTATTATTCACTTGGTCAGCATGCAATCTATCAACACAATTATTAGCTTAATGATTTTTTAAGTTTAAATGCAACCTTCAACCTGTTCAAAATGATTTATGAAATATCCAAAGTTTACAAATATTTTTTATTGCTTATTTCGATAAGTGTTGAAACTGTTGAGTTTCGAGTAAAAACAACCGCTTTCCGAGTAAATATTTAGCCTTTTACGGAAGTTACTAATCAATTCAAAAATTCCCAAGATGTATTTAAAATTTTTTGAAAGCATGTAGATTTAATTATGTACAGCTAAAACGAGATTCAAATCTTAATAAATCAAATCCATTTAAATTAACTCTTAATTTATCAAAAGTTGGTAGATGTCGACACCTTTTTACAAAAATTCAGAAACATCAAATTATCGAACTTGTTGAGTAGATCCTATTTGCATGAATGCGTTGGTTTCTCTAATTCAATCACAAGTCATAATCGAAGGAGACAGACTGGTTGTGACTTTTTATTTTGTACAAGTCTGTAAAATTATTTTAAAAAACCCACGGGTTTTACAAATTTACTAAGGCCTGCGAGATTTGCCTCAGTGTAACATTTGAGCATCCCCTCGAATCAGATGCTACAACTAGAACGAGACCAGACCTTTAAGAAGTCCTTAAATTCAACCCAGAAAAGAGAAAGGAGCAGATGGGACCGAATTCAATCCTTATTTTGGGGACATACATAGGTCGGAAAATTTAGATTTGCTTGTACAAATTTTCTGAGAAATTCTAAATTTTTGCCAGTCTGGTAATACAGAATTGGCAACTGGTAGTAGGACTACGATTAAGAAAACTAGCTGGGTGAAAGTTTTGGTCCACGATAAGAACGATAATTACAATGTTCTGCTAAAATTATGTCACAATTCTTGTAAAATTAGTTTTTTAAGGTTTATTATTATTCTTAAATTTGGATTTGTAAGTTTTGACGGGTTTTGATGAGATTTGTGAAATTTTTGTATTAATTGTTTTTCTTTTTATTTCTTATTTCCAGTTCAGAAAATTGAATACGGTTCAATATGCCCCAAATCTCTGGCCATTGCCGACCCATGTTTTTTACGAGTTCCTCTTTTCCCTCCCGACTTTCTCAACTTTCTTAAGTGAAAAGCAACCGCTCCATTTATTCCACATCGCTCTTGGTTTCTCTTTCTCTCGGAGAGCTTGGGAATTCGGGGAAGAAAAAGAAAACTGAAATAAAACGGGGAGGAAACCAAACCGCAAACCACCCGCAAAGTAAAACCGAGAAATTCTTGTGGTCTGTTGGAAATCCTTCAAATTTTGTGTTTCTTTGTTGGGCGGAGAAGGGATCCAGTCGAGTTGATGCTTGTCCAGGAGAAAGGAGAGAAAGGTGAACGGAGGTGAACGACGGATATGTTTAATCGATGATGCTGCGAAATGGAGAAGTTCTCGACTTTATCTTTTTTCTCTCTGCAAGTGGAAATCTGGTCGGTTTATTTTTCTACTTCTTGATTTTTATGGCATCAAATCGGTTGTGGGTTTTTAGGTGCAATAAATTTCTAGGGAGGAAGGAATATAATGGATCATGGGTTGGCTAAATGGTAGATAATTTTTAAATTTTTTCGACAAATTAGACAACTTTGTATAGTTATTGGGTTAAAATAATGGAATATTCCATCAAGTTTGTGCAGATTTTGGGTTATTTTCAAAATTATGGAACATCGCTTTGGATGATTTATTTTTTGAGGGGAACCAAAAATAGAGAGGAAAGAGATGAAATCTGGAAACATTATAAAATCTGAAGTAGTTTATGCAAAGATTTATCTTTTGGAATTAAAGGCTTGCAGTTTTCTTATGGAAGTTCTGAATAAAAGAATTTACAAAATCAAGCAAAAAAAATGGAAACTAGTATTTGTTTGAGGGAGAATGTCTGAACAAAAATAAAATAATAATTTTTCGATAAAAATTTTATGATATTTTACAACAGATTTTAGTAATTTAGTACTTTCCTTCGTTTCTAAATTCAAAATTCAGACACGCATTTCGGAGATGAATTGGCTCCGGAAATTGTTCGATTAATGGAGGAAATTGGACCGGTATTAATAAGAAATTTTTGCTGGGTTTTCAATTTTTATACAATTTTTATTTTTACTGATCTACCGGAACTCAATTTTTTTTGGATAATTATGCAACTCCACGACGGAATGCGATTGGAATAATTTTACAATTTACAAGGGAGAGAATCTTGTTTCCCATTTATATATTTTTACAAAGGGAGCAGAATCGCAGCTGCGAGACTGCAGAATTGGGCAGCGTCTGTTGCTACTTTTGCTAAAATATCTCTCCGGACTTGAAGGGATCCCATTTAGATTCAAATCCAGTTTTTTGGGGGCACACAGGGTTCTCCGCGAGAATGCAGGTCTAAGAAAAATTCGAAATTCTGTTTTCAAAGTATGAGTACAAAAGTTTAGTCTGGGAACACGTTGGTAGCAAAATTTTTACCAGGGGCAGTAGAAACTAAGCATAGTACAGAAATTGACACGAAAATAAGATTACAAATCTATCGTAGACTTTTACAGATGAAATGAATCTCTTACTTTTGCAATTCGTTTTTGTCAGACTAAAATCAGAAAAATAATAACTTGCTGATCATTTATCATTTGAGTTCGTCAAAATTTGATAAGTTAAGCGTCATATTACGTTTTTTTAATAATTTTATACACATATTTTGCTACAGGTCTAAACTTTGTTTTGGAGTTTTATGGATGTCAAATTTTCTACAAGTTTGTTCATATCGGGGAAATTTTGGTAAAATTCACGTTCGTAATACGCGAATAAATTATTCATAATTTACCCTGTAATTTAACACAAAAATTGCACAATGTTGCCCTCATTTTAATACAATACAAGTTTTAGCACGATTTGCAAGTCATATTTATGTACAATCGGAAATGTTCGTTTTGCAGATAATAATGTTTACAATTTGGATTTAGCGAATGCTATTCTATTCATAACTCCCAATTTTGAGAGCACTTCCGGAACACTGCGATTTCATCGAGCCGTCCATCCATCTGTGCGAACCATAAGCCGACGACCCGGCAGCCAGTTCGCTGGTCGAATGTAGGGATGTGGCCTAATTGTTAAGGATTTGTGTGCTTTTACTGCACAATACCCCAGAGATTTTACCAAGGATTATTTTCTCCGGATGGAAAATGAGGGAAAGGCAGAGAAAGCAGGAGGAAATCTTGTTTCGTTCAATTCCATATTCTCCCGAATTTTGCAATAGAAAATTAAACTTAAAGATTTTAATTGGTTTTCGAAATGATAGTAAAGTTTAATTGAATTTTCTTTAATAATATTCCAATAAGGCAAAAATTATAAAGATAGTGAGGTATCAAATTCAAGTTCCGTTAACAATTGTTAGAACAATTAATTATATCAATTAGTGTGTATAGGATGAGAGACTACTTTTTCAAAATAGTTTTTGAACAATTTTTATGGTGTAAATGGAAATTAAATTTTTAAACTATGCAAGAGAAACTATTAGATCTGGGCAAAATCCATATCGCGAAATAAGACTTTTCAAAATTATGATATTAATACTACAAAAAACATTGCAAATTTATATCTTGTCTGTTTCTATATTCGATATTATTGCAAATACCGAATGTTAAATATGTTACAAATTTTTGTAACAAATGTGTAAATATACAAAATTCCAGTATGACTACGTTATCAATTTGTTCAGTCGATCACCTTCACTAACACATGAAATGTGACGACTGTCCAGCCCATGATACACACGTTTTGTCCCCGATTTCTTAAGCTAAACCTTCGGAAATCGGAGGAAATGATTGATACCAGAATTTTATTTGCCGACCAGACCAGACTTTCTCCACGGGGAAAAAGTGCAAATAAAGAGCAAGGACTCACTTACCTTTCACAACAATTCTCGCCCCTTCACTCGTCATCACCTCGTTCGTCAGTTTGTGCAGCGTTCGGCACGCCAACACCTTTCGTCCGTCAGACTCGTCCACGCTGAACACGTGCAACTCTCCAGACGGCAGCAGGAGCCATTTGCCTGCAAAAAGAAGAAAGAAAAGTGTGAGAAAAAAATCTTGACACGAAAAAGGTGGTTTCCACTCAAAAACTTTCTCCATCACTTTCTCTCCATTCTGTTTTATTGTGTGACATTTTTTTCGGGGAGGAAATGACCCAGAATAAAATTAGGGTGAAAGTAAACTGTGACGAGGTGAGGAATTGCATCATCTTTCTATGGTTCAGAGAGTGCCTTAAATATTTTTTTGCAAATATAGATTTGGCAAAGGTTTCGGAAAATGGAAGCTTGCACTTTTCCCTTTTTGAAAATCTACTAAAAGTTTTGTAATAAACACCTTTTTGTCTACATACAATTACCGGGTGTGATTTTTCGCAAGTATTTTTACAAAGTTACAGAATGCTGAGAACCTAATTTTTTTATGAAAGAATTGAAAAATAAACTTCAAGAAAATTTACACCTGAGCAATATTTTTGGTAAACACTTCTTCGCAAATAAAATTTATGGCGTATTTCTTTACAAATATTTGTTGCAACGTCTTTAAATAGAGAACTTGTGTGGGCGAAATTGTTGCAGGAGACTAAAAAAACGAATAAAATGTTAGTGTTGCATAATAATTTCATTATTTTTTTCCTAAGTTTCACCGTGTTGAAATAAATTTGTGGTGGAATAAATTTGCAAAATTAATTATGTCTAGTAAATATTTTTTGTAAAGTTTTCACAATAGTGGGAACACAGGGAAATAAGTGAGTACATGAAACACGGACCTGTTTGGAAGTTTGGATATATGTTGAGTGATCCATCTTGCACCCAGGAAGTCACAGTGATATAGTCCACAAGCTCGGGAGGCACGAGGCAGCTGCGGAAAAATGAAGATACAAATTATCAAATTTTAATTACATCAATCAATTCGAAAAAAAATATTTTACGAAGGTCGCCAAATTTTGGCTCAACCTTTGAAAATTTTTGAGGCCCAAAATTTAGATGTTTTTCAGTACTAGTCTAAAGGTGCGTTTATAATTTAACCCTTTGTAAGTTGCGCCATAGTTGAATTATCACATTGGAAAAAGATACCAAAAGGAGTGAAGTATAAACTCATCTTAAATTTCCTAAATTGATGGAATGTTTTGGTGGAATCCTCATGGTATGAAAATCAAAAAATGGCAGCTATGGTATTTTAGGTATTTATTTAAATACTGGCAAATATGGCATATTGTAAATTTCATTTGTCTCATACACTACCCCTTAGTTCAATCAATCTTTTGTATTTTTGGGAATCTATATTTTTATTCATATCAAAAACGGCGTCTTTATTGGACAAATTATTAAATACGAAAATAAAATGTCATTAATTTTTTTAAGTCAGTCAAACAAAAAATATTTCTAAATTATTTGCAAATGTTGGTGAAACAATGTCCTCAAATAAAAACACTGAAGCAATTCACCCTTTGGTCTTTGGTAACTTTGAGAAGTCTGCGCGTTTTATTGAATAATTTTACAAACTTTTACAAATGAGACGCGTTAGCGTCGATGCACCGCAAAGTATTGCGGTGCATCGAAGTCAACCGGATGGATTTGATTTGAATTTCGGCCCGCCTCCAATGTTAATCAAATGGGCACGTGATTTTGGCGCGTAGAAATCCTGTCCGGTTGACTTCGATCCACCGCAATAGGTTTACAAAAAATTTACAAGTCTTGTGAGCATATTTTTTTTACCCTTGCTTATGTTTTCGAAATTTGGAATTTGCTAATTTCTTAAAAGGCGTTTTAATTTAACAAATTATTAACATGAAAATAAAATGTCGCTATTTTTTGCATGTGTCAAACTAAAGAGATTATCCACATTTTAAATTATTTGCAAATGTTGAGGAAATAATTTTAGCAAATAACACTTTCATAAATTCGGTAGACTTGAAAACTCACAAAATTTTATAAATACATATTTCTAAGTAAAATTAGCGTGCAAATTTTTGCAACTTTATTCAGACCAAGGGGTCTCTTTATTTTGTAAATTCATGTAACATTATTGTATAAAATTTGATTTTACAAAGCTAGCAATGACTGTGTGGATTCCTTCAATAATTTGATGAAATTTTAAACTTGACATACATTAATTACAAGGTAGTTGATTGATTTATGGGAGTCGATTAATCTCACAATTTGATGTACCCACGTGTCCCATAATTTGCAAAATGATGAGATAACTGGCTTCATGACAAGAAGGGGAAAAAACTCACCGTAAAACGGCATTATTTCCCCGGATCACGGCCACGTCCGGATTTTGGATGTGGAACGGGGTGTCCAGCACTGCAACAATTCCAGAGATTACGAACACAATTTCTAATTAAAATGACATAACGACAGAAATTTTGGGGAGGAAAACTCATAATTTTTTGTGCAAGTTTTCCCCAGAAAGTTTTGCTTTCACTTTTCCCTGGATTTCTTACCTGCACGAACCACGACTTCCGGACTGATAATTGTTCCCGACGGATTACTAAGTTTGCACTGAAGCGTCGCAAAGTGAACGTCGGGTCGGAACTTGTCAATGGGAAAGGGGAGAAAGCGTATATTTCCGGTTGGCAGCACCTGAAAAGGGATAAAAGTGAATTTATATTTTTTGAATTACATTTATACAGTTGAATTGGATTTTTTGATAGAAATATCAGAAACACTGTTTAGTTCTCAAAGTAAAAATATTAATTATTTCGAGTAATGTTCAAGAACTTTACTAGCCGTACGGTTTTTGTGAAATTTCTAAGTATACTTTTAAAAAATGGAACAAGTTTTCATTGTTTTATCATTTTATATTTTACTCTCGAAAATTTCTAAGTGAGAATTGTTGGATATTATAAAATTTCATCTGTGCAAAATGCGAGCTTTACATATTTATACAGTCGATCAAGAAGAAACCCAAAGTTTAATTTGAATATTACATTTACAGTATATATTTATTATCGTCACTAAAGTCTGAAAATACCAATAAAAATCCCAGAAATTCTTATAAAATCAATTTTTTACGAAACATCTGTCTCTGGGTTGTAGCGTCAAACTGCTAATGAGCTATAGAACAGCGAATAACTGATCTTTCTTATTAAAAAAGCGTTATACTTTCAGTTTACATAAATTACTATCGTCATCAAAACTTGAAACCTTTAAAATTCTGATGCATGTGACCAATTTTTTTATATAGAATTGGGAACCCCATAGAAAATGTGATCCCCCCACACAAATCGATACCAAAATTTTCGCACAGTCCCCAAGTTTCCATTCTCTGTTTTCACTGAACCATTGTAAATTTTGATCTCGCTTTCACCACTCAAAAACCAGACAAAACAACCCACACAACACTCGCAAACAAATTCAGTCCTTTCAAATGGATGGACTTGGTCACCCACACAAACACTCACTCACTTTCACCACGACCACTTCATCATCTCCACTAAATTTGCTCTCCTCCATCCAACTTTCTATCTCTGTGGATGAAACGAGGACAACAAAATTGGGTTCACATCATAACACGGGAGCCATGCATAACACGAAACAATCATGCTTTGTGACGTCCAGGAGTTTACTTAATTCTGCTTTCAGGACGGGTGCTTTCACCCAATTAAAATCTTTGGGGGTGTTCATCTCAAAAAAGTGGATGCAATTCTTGGTGAGACAATACTTAGGATTATCCTAAATATTGTCCCACCAAGAATTTTTAGTGCTTTCCACTATTAGTGGAAAGCACTAAAAATTAATTGTGTGGTAGAATTAGGCTTTACCGCGTTGGTAACGATTTGCCATCAACAATTTTTCATGAACATAAAAAAGTTCGTATTATCCTCTTGACATAATAAATAGTAATTTCTATACGAATTGAAAATCATGTCGATCTTGGCGCATATAAATAGCTTCACACTTCCGGTAACGATTTTTCATCGAACGGAAACAAATTTTTCCCGGAATAATAAGTCGATAAACGATAAGAATTTTGTTAAGCATGATTTTCAACCTCGAATTTATTTCGATCGACCAGGTTTTCATTTCTTGTTCTTCTTCATGTCTCTATTTCCTACCAAACGGTAATAATTACAAAGGTGAATACATTTAATTCATAAAAGATTTGACTTTCTCACTTATTCATGAGTACCCCTTTTGCAGTTTTGCCACTAATTGCACAAGTTGTATCCTCCCAGACCCCGTCCCAGTGAATAATTCCACTAAAATCACGGATTGCATAATACACCTGTCTCTCCATCTATCCAATCCACCGACTTGATGACTTTGTGTTCACGTACTTTCACTCATTTCATCCCCAATCTATAATCCTCTCGAACAAAAATACTCGTCGAAACACATATTTTGGTGAAAGCAGCCTCCGAAGAACACATTGTGATCGTCTGGTCCGGAGTTGTCCCCTGATTTATGTTCTCGATGGGTGAAAGTAGAAAGGAAATAAATAAATCGTGCTGCCGACTTTCACCGAAATTCTAATTTTGTTCTTTTCTCCATTCATTCCTCTCCGCTTGTTCCTTGATTCCTCGTCGTATTAAAATCCAATTTTGCTCACGGGGAGGGCAAGCCGGTAACCAAGAGATGGATGAAATTGGACGGGAGAAAGCACGGTTTATGTTCCCAAAGTCGGAATAAAACCTAATTTCGACCCAACATAAAATTTATGTGGGTTTAATATTGAAATAAAATGGACTCGGACGGCGAATTCTTCTTCCTTTTTGAATGAAGGAAGAAAGTCTTCATTTTTTAGTCGATGAATGTAACGATGACGTATAACGAGGCGGATTATTTTGCAAGTTCTTTGTATGATTTTTTAGATAGGATTTACGTAGGTGTTTTATTATTGATTTTCAAAAGGTATGTTCCGCACTGTTTGCGATCAAACTTTTGATGAAATAACAAACTTCAGATACATTTAGGAGGCTGTGATTTTTTTCAGGTTTGTAGGTTGACATAAACACTAGCAATAAATCAGCAAACTTTACCTCGACGGAAAAATGTCAGATTTGCAAATTAAATATCGTAGTGTGATTTAACTTTTAATGCTGGAGGGGCAATACGTGTCGCAGATTTATGATCGAATGCTTAAAATTTACGATGAAAACTGCCCAACACAAGACACAAATTCAATTTGGTCAATAAGTTCAAATGATGGCGAAAAGAAGTCTCGGACAAAAAGCCGCTAGGACGCCCAAAATCTGTTTCTCCCACAGAAAGGCTCAGGAAACTAGATGAACCAATAATGAGAGATCCGCGATTGAAACTGTCCTATTTAGCAGATGAGATGGGTGTTCCAAAACCAACAATTTGTTCCATGTTAACTGAAGACTTCGGTATGAAAATGGCTTCCTCCCGTTGGGTACCAAAATTGCTTTCGGCATCTCAAAAACAGGATCGAGTCGACTTTAGTAATGAAAATTTTGCCCTTTCAAATGAAACCTGGAACCTGATTCATATTTTAATAGTTGGATATGATACTTGGGTTTACTATTATGACCCGGAGACCAAATAATAATTCATACAATGGAAGCACGGGGGGTCGCCACCGCCCATGAAAGCAAAAGTGCAAAAACCTGCCAAAACATTGATGATTCCCATTTTCAAGGACACCAAAGGTCCCTTCCTTATAACATTTATTGGTAAAAATACTATGATAAATGGGACAGCCTATGCAGGAATCCCGAAGGAGCTGTGTGCTGTGGTTGAAGAAAACGTGGGGTCAAAAAAAAGAGTTGGTGCATTTTTAGCACGCCAAAGCGCCACCTCATACCTGGCATTTTGCGAGGACTGCTGCAGACGGAAATTGCTTCGCCGTCATAAACCACCTCCCGTACAGTTCAGACATGACCCTTGGTGATTATTATTCGTTTCGAAACTTAAAGAAGGACATCAGGGGGAAACGGTTTTCTGATGATAATGAAATCAAGTCGTAAATTTTGGCATATTTTCGAGGTAAATTTTGATGAGCTATTGCTAGTGTTAATGTTAACCTACAGAACTGAAAAAAATCACAGCATCCTAAATGTATTTGAAGTTTGTTATTTCATCAAAAGTTTGGTCAGAAACAGTGCGGAACATACCTTTTGAAAATCAATAATAAAACACCCACGTAAATATAGTGTATTTATCGAATTGGTTTGAAAATTGGGAGGGAATTTAAGCAAAGCGGATTACAAAATAAAGTATTATGTTACTATTTTTAGTGATGTTGTTGGAATTTTGGATTTAAATTAATTTAGTAATTTATTTAATTTATAAGTCAACAAAAGAAGTTTGGATAGAATATTTGTACATGAATAAAAGAATTGCATATGTAATTCTATAATAATTTTAAAATTGTTAAAAGTTTGAATTTTTTAAATTTAGAATAATTATTTCAAATAAATTATTTGAAAAATGGCTATTTCAATAACAAGAGATTTTGCGATTTATCTAAACTTCTCTCACGTATGTGAAACTAAACTATAACTTACACTCTTCGCCAAATGGTAGACAATTTTAAGATTCTGAAAATTCCTGTAACATTCATTTCTTAAAATGTTCTGAAATTGATTTTTTTTTAATTTATTTTCACTCAAGTCCAAATTGTTGTGAATTTAATGTTAAAACGCTAACTGATTATTATAATAATACTACGTAATTGTAATAACGACAACCAACCAATAAATCATATGTTAATAATTTGCAACCGAGGAAACGAGCGTGTTCTTCCATCTGATTTAAATTTCTTATCCTACTTAACTTTTACGAAATCAATCAAGATCTCTAAACTCGTACAGTACTGTACGAGTAAAGTTAATACTTATTGACTTTTTCATAAATCTTATTAATAGTCTTATTAATAATAATAATCTTATTAATAATCTTATTAATTGAATAAATCAATATTTGTAAAATTTTGTATAAGTTTTTAGGTTTACAGATTTTTCAATGCTATCAAGGTCTGCGTGAATGCCGCACAGTTTACAAAGGAACTCTTGAAAATGCGAAGATGCATTAAATATTTCCTCAACCTGTTATAACGTGTAACTCACGCAAATATTTGGCACGAAATCGCAAACTATACAACTATACTGTATGTTGTACCCCTGGATAAATAAGCAATAATAATGCAAAAACTGAGGTTGAGGAAGGAATCATGAAAAAATGGAAATCATCACGCCCGCAAAAAAACATGTTCTTCCTTTTATCTGCTTTCTCTCTCACTTGTTCCGACAAGAAACTGTCACTCTCACACCAACAATACACAAATGCACAATTGGAAATAAACAAGTTTGGGGAAAAGACATGATTTCACTTTCACCACGACTTTCACCTCGTGAGAAAATTGGACCACTTTTCTCCCATGGAAAAAAGTGTCTCATTCTATTTAAGGAAACTAATTTATTCCTTGTGGAATGTAATGGGGGTAGTCAAGTCAAAATTATTCGGGATGGCGAAAAATTATAAAATATTAGTTTGCAAAAATGAAAATACTGATAATTTAATACTGAAAATACTCAGTAATTCTATAATCGTCATAAAATTAAGATATGGATCCATGAAGGTTTAGACTTGCAAATTAATCATGCACTATTTTGTAACGTTTTTGAAAAGCTCAGACATTTGTTTTCCAAAATTACATTGTTTTAAATTTAAATTCATTCGCTAAAAATTTATGGAGACGTAAATATTCATAATTTTACTCAGATGGACCATGCGACAACTGGAAGTGTGTTCCTACGTAATTTTACAAAATTTCTAAAAATATTGAAAAAATGCGGTTTGGATGTTTGTAACCCAAAAAAATTTGTAATCTTATGTACATACCTACAAAAAAAATTACAGAAATTTGCAAAAATTAATTAGCAGCCAAAACGGATCTATATAAATTCCTTAAATCTATTTACAAAACTAACATATAATTTACTCGGTGACAAACCTTTACATTAAATATTTGTTATTTTTTAGTGTATTTTTCACGCTAGGTTTTATTTTTTAACGTACTTGTCGCCTTTAAATCTTATAGGTTCGAGTAAAATTAGCTTTCTGTGTGGTTTTATTAATTCGAAGGTGTCATTGTGCACACTGAATAGAAATCCTAAACCGAACATTATAAGATGTACATATAAATTTCACATAACTTGATTACAAATTGTAATTAGATCTGAATATTTTTCTATTGGATTTAGTGCTTACATGAACATCGTTTGATCTTTTCAACTAGTAACAGCTACTCTAGTTTTGCCATAAAGTTTTAACAACGACAAAGTCGTAAAACTAATAGTGAACATGTATATGAATGTGAAAATTGCGTTAGAGAAACCGATATAAAATCCAAAAAAGTGAAATTTTGCACTTCTCATAAGCTTTGGGTTGTAATTTACAACTTGTAAGTCTTCATCACAACGGAATCCTTATGGAAAACATCTAATTTCTTAATTAACACTGAGTTTTAACCAAAACGGAATACCAGTTTGCCGCAGAGAACGTTGAATATAAATCCTAAACAAAAAATTAGAAGATGTTTAAATTCTGCATAAATTGTTTGCAACTTGTAAATATTTCAATTGAATTTGGTGAACCCACCTGAAAAGAAACTTCTATCTTTTTATGAAGTAATTGATAATTAATTTTTGAAACATTAAGCCTTAACGACATCAAAGTCCTCCAATTACATAAATTATAATAAAAATAGCGATAAAAATAGCGATAAAAATACCTCTAAATTGACTTCATCTGTGTATTTAACAATTTTGAAAACTTTTTTAAAACATTTTTAAAACAAAAGAATAACCGGACAACTAACGAGTTGTTATTTCAGAAACTTAAATTTCATATGAATTAGATCATTAAGATGAAAATGGCTAAATTAAATTTACAAAATTGGTAATTTTATAGATATTATAATAAACACAATCTCTGTTAATATGCCAAATTAAAATCGGTCCTTTTCCAAATTAATGCATGAAAATGACTGAATTGAAGTGATTATCCCGAATAAACCTCATTTTTATCATTCCCTCATTTAACTTTTTTCCTATTCAACTCTCTGTATTCAAATCATATCCAAATTTTATTATATTTTCACTTTCTTCTCGTCCCAAACAATATTTGGATTCCATTTTACGATCGTGATCATCATTTCGTCCCATTCTCCCTTTCTTTCTCTGTGAATCTTTTGTGGTGGGGAAAGTTTTGGGAAAGTAAGTATCGTAAAACGCGCAATTTATAATTCTTTCAGATCCAAATCGAATCCAGGCCACAATTCACAACAAAAAGCACCCCACCTGGTTTACCCTCCTCGTCTCACACTTTCACCACTCGGAGGACGAGGAATCACCAGGATCAAATAACTCTGCGAACCATTGTTGCTACTTCCCCACAAACGAAATGTTCGTGTCTGCTTTCTCTTTTTGGGCGACTTGTTCTCTCTCCAGGACCAAATGGTGAGCTTAGGTTACAATAATATCTGAGGACTAAAAACACGCTAGAAAATTTGAGGGAACACAATTTTTAAAAGAAAAAATAAAATATGAAAATGAGAATTTGATATTCTCGTACGACAAAGTGTCGATAAGGAAGTAAAAATAAGTTTTAATACCCATCATAACACTTGAGAGAAATTTAAAAATAAAAAAATAATCATCTGCATAAATATAACATATTTTATGTAGGTTTCTGACACAGCCATGAGTCCAGAAACTGAAAATAATCGATGAGATCCTATTTAGCTGAAACCGTAAATATTGGTTTGCAATAGATATCGCATGGACCAACTATTGTTCTTCTCATGAGCTCGTCTCATATTTGCCAAATGTATTTTGTAAAGTATTTTTGTATTTTAAAATACATTGACCGACCCAAAAATTAGAAAATACAAAATACCTGGCTAGCTTCAAAATACAAAATACAAAATACTTTCATCTGAACCATGGCCCTCAAAATACAAAATAGTATTTTGTATTTTGTAATTTGTATTTTGTATTTCAAATAGTATTTTGCCCAACCCTGATTGTTAGCCAATCCTTTGAAAATTAGGCAATTTTTTAATTGAACATATCTAATCCTTATTAAAACTCAAGGCTATCCAAATTTAATCCAGTTATGGTTTGTGATTTAGCAGCAAACAAGAGGTGTTTATTGACATTCGAAATTGAAGAATTTAGCAAATGTTACAAATTTTGTGTGTAAAAACTTGTGAAATTTGGATTGTTTCAAAAACACGGTTTGACCAGAATTTTATTCATGCATTTTATTTTTTACAACAGTACAAAGTCGTTATTGGAATGTGTAAAAAGGATTAGGTTGACTTTTGAGCCGATATGAAATTCTGGGGATTTTTTAATTACTGAACGTATTTAACACAGATTATTCCCTCTCTTGTTGTCATTATATTATTAAATATCTGTTTTCTTATGTTTTTAAAAGTACTTATCAACATTTGAAGTTGCAAAATTGGGCAAGTGTGTATTTTGCTTGTAAAAATTTGTGAAATTTGCACTATTTCGTGAGTATAAGATAAAAAGGTGTAGGTGAAAGTTTGCATATAATAACATCAAATAACATGATATCTGAGCCGATTTATAATTTAAATAATTTTTGTAATTTTTTGAACGAGATAAGTCCAAGGTTAGCCAAATTATATACTCTGTGGTTATAACGGTAAATATTCGCATACTTCTTATTTTTAGTAGTTATTAAGATCGAAGTAAAAAATAGAAAATGTTTCAAATTTGTTTGTGCAAGAATTGGTGAAATTAGCATTTTTTCTTAATCTAAAGCTCAATGTGTTGTTTTTCGACTAAATTACAAAATCGTAGTAAAAAGGGGAGGAAAAAGTTAGTAATAAAGCATGCATGATTTCTGAGCCAATGTGAAATGTACTGAATACATTTAACCTAGATGCAAACAGTACAGCTTCTGACTATGTGATTATAATTGAAAATATTTATATTCTTCTGGTCTTGGAAGTATTTATTAACAATCGACATTGAATTCTCAAATTGGTGAAATGAGTATTATTTTGAGAACATGTACAAAAAACTGACCTCTCTTAAGCCGGTGACATTTCCGACTGGAAATCCATCCCGGGAGACCCATTCGACCCGCGGGTGTGGGGACCCGTGCCCCCCGCAGCGCAAACTGCCGCCCAATCTGCTACTGAAAGCGTATGAAGAGCTCCACTCGTCCAAAAAGCGGGGCCCACTCTCATCCAGGGATAAACTCCAGGCTGAAATTTTATAAAAAAATAGTGATCAGTGCTTGGTTTTCATATATGCACTCTTAACACATTATCATTTACATTCACCAAATATTACGTATTTATACATTTGGGAATCTACATTTTTGTACTCCATAAAAGGCGTTTTAGTTTGACAAATTATTAAAAGGTGAAAATAAAATATGATTAATTTTAAACAGATAAATCTGAAAAAATTATCTGTCCCTTACACACTCTTAAGAACCCGGTGTTAATCGTTGTGCATATTGTATGACTTCACCGTTCGGTAATAGTTTCTCACTTAACGGTGACAAAATCAACACCAGCCAGTGACAACGGGTTACCATGTGGGCAAGGTTTATTATCATGTGGTGAAAAACAATATCACCATTTAGTGAAATCACATCGTGCAGTGAGGATTAACACCGTTATTTAGAGTGCTCAACGTTTTTGCGAATTGATTACTTGTATCAAAATATTGAGGCACTTCACGCAGTCATTAGTAACTTTGTAAAACCCGTAATTTTTGTAAAATAATTTGGCAAACTTAAAAAAATAAAATGTGATCTGAACAAGCTAATTTTACTCCGAAATATTTGTAACATTTTGCACGTTCTTAGAATTTACGAATATAACAAAGTTACCAAGGACTGCATGAATTGTCTCATTTTATTTTGTGCGACTATGCCATGTCAAACAAAATTTTAGAAAATTTCCAAACGACACAAAATAGTGCCAGTACGTCTTACTTCTCATCATAAAACATTTCTGGTTTGGTTCGTATAACGTTTTTGGATCCCAACTTTTACAGTTGGATTTAAAATTTTTGAATTAAAAAAATATACAAATTGGTAAAACATTATTTTTTGCAATACTTAATTTTGAAAATGACCCGTCCCAGGAATTTACGATCAGGAATGACATGGTGACTTATGAACGCATGAATGACACTGAGAACAACCGGATTATCTAAACTTATATTACTGCTTGTTTAGACTCAAACTATTATTTTCGGCGTCTATCATAGCCAAGTGATTATTACTTTTATCTCACAATATTGCGCCATAATTTTCGCTCACGAAAATATGACATGCAAAAACTTAGGTTTTACATGTTAAGTTTTATTTTTACGAGTTACATTTTTAGTCGTTGCAATTTTTTAATAAGAAAACGGTTTTGCATTATTTAAAACACCCCATTGAATCAACCTACCTAATCTTACTTTACTTCTACATAAACCTAGAATTCTCATTTTCGGCGCTTATCATAATCAAGTTACTATTCTCAATTATTATCTTGCAATATTTCGCAATACTAATTTTCGCGAAAGCATGATTACATTTAATGAAAGAGGCCGAAACACGTATCTGAACATCCGTACCTCATTTGAATACCAATTAAAATTTATTACTATGAATTTCTCTCTAATCTTGAAAACAAAACAAAATATGGAGTTTCTCTTTGTGATTCTGGTCTAAAATTTGCCGAGGGCCTCAGAGAATTCCCTGCACATCAATATTCCACGCTTTTCTGGTTCCTCTCTCGCTTTCACCACTTTCACCACTGTCTCTTTTCGCTGGTCGAGTAGAAATGCAAATGGAAATCTGTCCGTACACACTCTTCTTCGCGTTGCCTGCACTCTTAGAAACTTGGTATTGAAAAAAACCTAACGGTATTAATACGTGACTCTACTGCCTTGTTATTAAACGGTTATACCATATTGGTATTGAACCGGTATTGAAATTATACCTCATGGTAATAATTTTAATACTAATTGGTATTAATTTTTTTTAATAGCACAATTTTACCCCCAATTTCTAAGAGTGAGAACTTGTAAATTCGAAGAGTACTGCAAATACGGCACCTTCTTCTAATAAAACTAGAGAAACGGGTAAACAACAACCGCAGCGGGGTAAAATCCATCCGATTCAGCTTCATTGCATCATTCCACACGGCATGGTAAACAGTTGGGAAGACGCAGACAGGATTCGGAGCTTTCTCTACTTTTACTTTTTTGAAAAAAACACGAGCTATAAATTAAAAAAAATATTTTTTATGAAAAAATAAAGAAAGCTTTTCACAAATTTCTGTAATTCCCCTGTTTTGGTTTCACCTGCAGGGGAGAAATTGGTTCATTGACAAAATGTAGATAAAAATTTGACTACCAAATTCCCAATAAAATCAGATGAACCTTGGTAAATAATGTTGTCAAACAGGATAACTCACCCAGCTTTCAACACCATGAGAAACAATGTCTTTATTAAATTTAGCAGTATATCAACCCGTATTAAAATCGTGGATAGGATTCTGCAGAGTAGGAAATTTATTTGTGAATAAATTTACGAGATTTATTGATAAATATGAATTCTGCTGATGCAAGATTTGCAAATTCAAGTGGTATCTGCTGCAGTAAGAACTGGCATGATTTTTCAGAAAATTTCTGTCTGATTCGTTCTGAACAGTTTGGGCATAATTCTGTATATTTTATTCACAATTTGCTGTCCATCAATACAGTTTTCCTGCAGAAAAATCCGGCAAATTTTCTGTGGAAAATGAGGGTTGAAATTTCCAGACTGGAAAATTGTTATTAATTAGAACCATTTGTTTTAATTTGTAAAAATTTCAAATTTTATCTTATCCCCCTCGATTTACACCATACTAAAAATTAACTACTTTCTCTTTCATCTGATTCTAAACACTTAGAAAAAGCCCGAAACGTAAAATTAAAAATTATTTAAAAATAAACATTGACAAATTAAAATTAAAATTAACCCTAAAATCCTAATAAAAGTTAAGATGGTTCTATTCTCTAATTTTCTGCACTCAAAATGCTTTCATAATTTTCAAAAACAACAAATTAGATTATGATTCCTTCCATCTCCAAAATGATAACGGCCCCACTTTCATCTCTGCATTATGTTACTACCCATCATTCATGCAATATCTTCGTTCCCCCACCTCGACCGGAGTTGAGCCCGAGAAGGAAATGAAATCCAAACAGAGGGACGAAAGTGAAAGTGAAGTTGCAGGGGTGGGAAAAATACTGGGTCGAAAACACAGTGAGGGTTTCACGTAACGTTGAGTCTTTTTGGTTCGTAAAAAAATTTCGTAATAAAAAAAAATCATGATATTTCGAATACCAGTTTCTGATGATATTAGGCAAATAATAATTCAAATGAATTTTGTACGAGATATTTTTTATTGAGGATCTTTCACGTCAACCAACCGTTTATGAATTTACGAATATGTTTTTCTTCACGAAACAACAGGTACGAAGGTGATGAAAACCAGTAATGTATTTTTACAACGATAAAAAGTAAATTTGTTAACAAGACCATCATTTTTGTGTGATTGTTGCCTTCTCCATGTAGATCTTTTTGTGAGTGTAACAGCTCTGGAAATCCAAACCCTGGGAAGAATAGAGCTTAAAATACTTCATTTTGCCCCAGTGAAGTTGTTGGAGAAAGGAGTCGTTTTAACATTTCATTTCATATTTGCTTTCACCTCGCCTCACTTCACTTCACGGTCGGCACGTCAATCCGAATTGTGCTCACATTTGCACTCCCTTTTCCATCCTCATTTCCATCCTGCCAGCGCGGAGGAGGATCCATTTGGCTCTCGGTGGCTTGGTCTCGGTCTGCGGCTTCGTTGCGGTTTTGAATTCGGAGGAGAGTTTGGATCCCATATTTGTTTAAAATTTTATTAGGTTTTAGTTCAGATACAAAATTTTGAATGAGAGATAAGTTAGATTTGGGTTTTGTTTGGATTCAGACAAAATTTGTTGGCTTGATGGGATTCAGTTTGTTTTTGTATTCAGTTGTTTGGTTGGAAACGAATTGAGAAAGAAAATGTATGCAGAATTGAGAAACCAACGGGGTTGAATTATTTATAATTGGTAGAACAAGCAATGGGTGAGAGATATCTGGATGGAGATGGAGACGAATTTTAACATATTTTCGAAATCAGGAGATTTTTTAAAAGAAAGTAACTTACTAACTAGTTTCAAACGTAATCTACGGGAAAACGGATCGGAGATGTGGATTCCATAGACATATTTTTGATTAGTTTTAATAAAATTTTGTATAGGTTTTTTATAGGAAAGGAAAGTATTCACTAGTTTCAATTTATCCCATAGGAAAATTGTCCTACCGAAAATTAGCGATAAATAAATATTGAAATATAAATAATTACGTTGCACTTCGACGCCATACACTTTATTATCGAGTTTTTAGTAAACCTTATAAAACTCAGGTGCGAGAACTGCTGTTTGGATTTTGGATTGGATTTATTGAAAATATTGCTGATATAAATAAATTTACTAATAGATGAAAAAATTAAGCCAGCAAATTTGTAATACCACTGCATTACGATTAAGTAACGGGAATTTCCTTAATTCCGCAAAGTTGGAAAAGAAAGATGCACACTAAAAATAAGGTGGTAACAAATTCATCTACCGCTTGTATGTAATCGCTACACTCTCAGCAAAATTGCCACCAAAATCGTCTCCTCGTGTAGGTACTATGCAACTCTACCGTATGGTGATAATATACCTCCGCCGGTTGACAAATGTGTTTTGTCTCCCGAACGGAGGTAAACAGTATTATCACCTGTTTGGATATAATTTGTTACTCCCGATGACAGAATGTATACAACATGGAGGTAACTTGTAGGGATGGTAATCCGTATCCTAAATTAACCGATCCGTAGGATAGGATCGGATAAATATAGGATAGGATCGGATCGGATTTGCTCGCTTTAGGATCGGATCGGCTCCCGGTTCTACTCGAAATCCGATGCGATCCGATCCTAGGATCGGATCGATCGTAGGATATCCGCGGATGATATGTGTGAGACACCTTGTGTCTAACTATGGAAATACTTTACCAGCTGCTTTTCTTTATTTATTGGAACGGTTTTTGGTGAGTTCATCACATGGCGTATATTACCCGAATGAGCCGAATTATCCTATTATTTTGAAATCATACTAAATTGAATAATTTGAACGCCAAAATAAAAATAACTGGTGTAGAATAATAACATAATTCGGCTCGTTCGGGTAATGTACGCCATGTGATGAACTCACCAAATGTGAAACGAGTTTACATCGGATGATCCGAGGATCCTGTGTGATCCTGTGTGATCCTGTGTGATCCTAGGATCTCATCGGTTCGGATCGGATTGTCTGATCCTCGGATCCTCTATCCGATCCGTGTGAAAATCCGATCCTATCCGAGTTTTTACGATCCTAGGATAGGATCGGTTACGGATTACCATCACTAGTAACTTGTGTCACTGAATGGAAATAATTTACCTACATGTAGTGATAATATGGGTGATAAGTTATATCCGTCTTACGCATATATTTATCTCCTTGTGGTAATAGATAGATTAGAACCCGGGGGAAGCAAATATAGTTTCTAAAATATGTATTTATTTATTTAAATACGATTTGGTTAGAGATCAAATTTCTTCACACGTCTCCACATACTACATACATCCATACACGTAAATATAAAACTTAAATTGTGCATGCTTACATATATATATATATCTACATACTTATATTACTTATCATGTTAGTGAAAATTGATTCTCGTACATACTAGCTGGCTCTCGAGTTTGTTATTTTGCTGAAGATTTGCCTGTTATCTGTAAATCCAATAAAAAAAAAATGTCACGTGATGAAGCGTCAACTGTATAAATCACACTCAAAGAGAAATTAAACTTATTTACTATTACTTTAAATGGAGTTTTATCTTACCATAAAAACATCTTCCAGTTCCGTGGAGCACGCAACGTTAGAGATCGAATGTTGTTCCAGTAAAATTGGGAAAATATCGTCATCTCAATCTGCGCCGTATTCATCTTAGAACAAAATTTGCGCATCCGGATCTAGAAAAAACTTGTTTTAGTGTAAATATTTATAGGACAAAAAACAATAAAATTACAGCATAAGCATCATATGAACTATGAATTAAAATTATTTACCTGAAATGTAGAGTAATCCATAATTTTAACCTCTAATAAGTAATTTTTCTTCTGGTAAGATGCAAAAACTCGAACAATTTTCGTTATTCTGCCAGGTGCGAGAGCGAAACGTTTGTGAGAGAAAACTTAACTGCCACTAAACTTTAGTGACTAAAGTTTGCGCTTGGCTTTAAGGTGACAAATTGTCACCTATAGGAAATGATTTTGGAGACGAAATTATTTCCACGAAGGAAATAAATTATTTCTGGATAGGATATACTGTTTGTCACCTCCAATGTTGACAATTTTGGTGACAAATTTATTACCTAATGAGAGACAGAGGTTGTTACCTTGTCAGGGTAGTAAAAGTGGTAATAATTTTCCTTCTAAATTATTGAGAGTGTATATGCAGCTCTATGCAGCTCTCTATGCAGTGACGTTGGCAAAGATTTTCTATCGAAAGAGGACACCCATTCCTGGGAGTTTCAAAATGATTAATCAATTTCCAATCGGAATATATGAGTTTGGGGAAATTTTGGGTGCCATTTTCAGTGACAAGTCTTTACCAATTTAAATATTTTGAGGATAGATTTGTCAAATTTTACAAAAAATATGCTACGTCTCATAATGAAGTAAAATTGAAATTTCTAACTCGGAAAAAGTACATACGTTTCCTAAGAACTGTATAAAGCCAATGTTATCTCCACTAAAAATATATGATTCTTCTTCTCCTCCGCTAACTTTTTTCCATGATGAAATCGACTCGGACACATAAGTAAAAGATAAACAATCGAAGAAAGTGGATCTACTTTCACTTCTTGCGCAATTTCCACGTTTTTGTTACGTAACGTAACTCATCTACTTTCACTCGAGTGAAAGAGCACATCCTTGAGCCCGGTTTGGTTTGGTTTGTCGTGAAGGCTTCGACTTTTGGACAGTTCGAGAATGAGAGTGGGAGCGGAATTGTATTGTCTCATTAAAATTTGAACAGATTGGAAGAATTGGAATTGTGTAGCGATCGGAATGAACGAGCCGGGTTGAAGTGCACCCTTCAAATCTAATTGACACTGACGAACAGACAAGAGTGGGGAGTTCCTCTTTGGCCTCCTCTCGTGCATCACGTATCTCTCTCTCGCTCTGCATTTTGGATCCTCTTCCATCTGGGTCGCGGGTGTGCCAGGGCAAGTTAAGTGTGTCCCAAGGCCTTATCGCCATGTGAGCCTCGTCCACTCACTCCCCCCACCTGCGTGCCTGGTGACACCCCCTGCCACACCCGTCCCAGCAACGACAAGCTGAGCCATCAGGCGAAGTTTGATTCGCCGGACCCTGTGCACGGGAGGATCTACGCCTTGGAGGAGCTCCCCCAGGTAAGACCTTTGCTTGATATATTGGGGTGGTGAGCATGTGGGGGTGGTCGACGGAAGAGTGGGTGTGTGCGGTGCTGGTGGGGGTGGCTGGGGTAGGTTTACGGGGTTCCCATGACCTAGTCATGTGCTGCGGTGGGAGGGGTTAGTTCGTGGGGTGTTTCATGGCCCCTTATGGGGTCACTTAGGCCGAACCCTGATGGGTCATTGGTTAGTTTGTGGTCCATGGATGCTCCGCTCCAGCCCAAAACCCGTCGTGTCCCCACCGGCACGGCGCCTACTCACTTGAATGTCACCATTTTTCCTGATATGCAAATCGCCTATAATCTCTGTCTTGCATTTGGTCGAACCTGGGTTTCATAGGTAGTCAGGGCCGAATGGTGAACTGGGCATCCTTCCCAGTTCAGGTAGAGTTTTTCCAGACTGACCACCATAGTCTGGTTTTCCCTCTACTCCCCTGTCTACTATCACAATTATTATAATCTAAAAATTTGACTATACAAAATATATGTAACAAACTATGATTGTGACTTGCAAGAGCTATTGGCTATATATGCAATAAAGATACATATGTTAATCGGACACCGAGCTGGATAACATTTATGATGCTAACAGACAAGAGTGGAAAAGGAGAGAATGCAGCCAAAATAGAAAATGTTCTTTTTCGCAAAACTTGCCCAAGCCGGAGCTGGAGTGGGCGTGTAATTTATGGGTTAAAATACATGATTTGATTCATAAATGGCGTAAATTTTAGAAATTTTATAAATAACTTGAAGATGATAACCTGTCATTGGACCAGTTTAGCGTTTGACTATTGCGTTTTTGACCGGTTGCCCTAAACCCACTAAACAATGGAAATCCATAAACCATCTGCCTACTGCATTTCTATTTTGATACTCTATAAAAAGTGACAAATGTCGCGTAAGTCATTCAACTTGTGCAAACTAATGGGATATAAATACTTTTCATCAGTTTACAAAAATTTGTTCCCCAATTTCCCTTCGAAATAGTTGCAAAATTTTGTAAGGTTACAGACATACAATAGATAACATCCTCTCCGAACCGTCCCCGCCTCCGGGTTCCAAGGAGACCCGCTTTCCGTACTTTTATGTGTTTTGGAATTTGTGTGAATCAAACGAGATCAAACAAGACACTTAAAGTTGCCCGAATTTAGCACGCTGTCACTTTAACTTTCACTCTCCGACATGACACACGGCTGGCAAGAGGGAGATCGTCCTCCCACGCGCAATATATTTGTGGATGGCTTTTACTTTGTTAATTGCGTGAGGGAACAGCCGGAGGGAATTGGCTAATAATGCGGAATGTCGAAGGTTAATGGATTGCAGGTGTATTTTTAGACATTTTCAAATTCTGTTTTAATTCGCTAAAAGCAAAATTATTTAAAATGTTTAGATGAAATATTTTAAAAAATAAATGCATTTTCAGGAAATTTATATATTTGACTGCATGCAAGATTCGGCACTTAAAATAATGTGGTGGAAACCTGCAACCTGGCAGATAATGAAAATTTGAATAACCCGAAAAATGTGTTTGGGATCTTGATATTATAAATGATATTCAAAAAATTAAAAATATGTCGCGCAACTTGTCCAAAATTTGTACTGAGGGGTTTTTAGCACACTGTTTAAAATCTGATGGAGTCAGATATATCCTCCGTACAGGTATTGGTTAGACAATAACTTCCTACCAGATTAATGTCGAAGGTTAATGGATTGCAGGTGTATTTTTTGAACATGTTGAAATTCTGCTTTAATTCCTTAAAAGAAAAATTAAGCGTTGAATTTTTAGATTGAATATTTTAAGATAAATTTATTTTCAGGAAATTTATTTATCTGGATACATGCAAATTTTATTGTGCCACGTATGTGTTACTCAAGCCGAAAAATTCAACGCGTGAGATAATTATTGTGTAAGATATGTGTCCAAAAAAGTACACAATGTGCCAAAAAGTCTTAAAATGGTTAATTTACTTATGGAATGCTTTAATTCGTTAAAAGCAAAATTTCATTTCAATTCCAGAGGGAACGTTTTACAACATATTTATTTTCAGGAAATTTATTAGTTTGAATGCATGCTTTATAAGTTTTATGCATGCTTTACTCGAAAATACATCTACAGAAGAAATCTGCCAAACCTTCAACCGGATAATGATGTTCAAAAAAATAAATATGTCGCCCAACGTATTCAAGGTTCGAGGGCTTTTCTTTTCGTAACCTTTATAAACTTGTAGAAATATTTTTGCTCGTGGAAATTACCTTATAAGGTTATCATGCATTTGCTGCCTGTCGCTCGTAATTTCGAAAATTTATGTAAATAAACGATGATAACCTTAATTAATATTCCCAGAAATTTGTGTCAATATGAAAGAACTGATGCTTTCATGAGAACTACAAATTCGGAGGAAAAATGATTCCTACATTCCAACCAGGTAAATAGTTTAATGATATTATATATGTTAGGTCATGACCCATTTGCATTCATTTTGTACCCGACACACAATTTGACATGGAAATAAAGCGAATTGTGGATGGGGCACGGAATGCGAATAACGTTGACATTGTTCACATTGGTGCATATTAGCGAAATGAAAATTAAATTTGATGAGAACGTTCTTTTGTGCTGTTTGTTTTTAGAGGCACTTTTATTTTACTTAGGACGCTCGTTCATACCGTTGAAAAGCCAATAATGCAACGCAACAAGCTAAACTGGTAGATGTACGGAAATATGTACGAGTATGTGTAAAGTTTAGGGTTCAGGATAATATAGGTACAGAAACTTAAAGAAACGACTTACAAAATTTAGGCAAGCCCTGACAATTTTTTAAAAATTCGTAAATTTTGAAAAAATAATTTTGCAAACTTTTACAAAATAAACCGTTACAACGCATGTAACCAAGGGGTGAAAGGAGTGTCATACGTCAATGTGAATATCAAATTGTTCGAAAATTTGTTAAGATTGACACTTCTGACGTGTTTTCGACTTTTGTGTCTTATTTGTGTCAAATTTAACAGTTGATAACCCTTTTGTGACCTTTATATGACCTCTGAGGTCAAAATGGAGGTCACCATTGAATTCGGGGTTAAATTTCAGTTGAAATTGAAATAGATATGTCCTATGACCTTTACATGACCTCTGAGGTCAAAATGGAGGTCACCATTGAATTTGACATTGAAAAATAGTTAAAAATGACGTGTCACATGTCAAAACTGACAAGTGACACTTTTTCGTCACTTTTCGTCACCGTGACGATGTCATCGTCACAGGTGACGTCCAAACACAAAATGACATGAATTTTCAAATTCCTCGTTGAGAAATAGTTAAAAATGATGTGTCGCATGTCAAAACTGACACATGACACTTTTTCGTCACTTTTCGTCACTGTGACGACGTCATCGTCACAGGTGACGATGTCACAGTGTCCATCTTCGAACTCGTCCTGTCCCTTGACGTTAGGAGTTTACGTTCAAAATTTCAAGTCTCTATGTCTTTTCGTTCAAAAGTTATCGGTGCTACGGACAGACAGACGGACGGACGGACAGACGGACATAACGATCTTATAAAGGGCTTTCACCCCTTAATAAAAAGGCGCCCTTGTTTGAAACGGTGTCACTTTTCAATATAAAGGCATATCTAAAATATTCTAAAAACGATTATACGCATATTCAAAATTAGACATCATGCCAAACTTGGTACGCTTAATATAATTTTGAAAAAATTGCCACCAATTACGAAATAAATTGGCAAATCTTAATTTAGAGGAGATCAGAATTTTGTGGGAGTTAGACAACGTTTTAGTAATTACAAACCATTTATGTGATTAAAGGCCATACAGATGCTTTATCCGTGACCATGAAGTTAATGTGACGAACTTATTTATCTACAAGTTTTGCAAATAATTTTACAAAATTTAAAAAAATTACGATACTGATCTTATAAATTTAAGGTTAATCTGTTGTTCTTCTTCTGCAATTTTTTTTAAACGATTTGTAAGTTTACGAGTAAAAGTGATTTATAACGGTGGAAATATTGCAAAATTATTTCACCAAATTCTGTCAAATTACCTTATAAGGTTTTCATGCATTCATTTCGAAAATTTATGTAAAAACACAATAACTTTAGTTAATGTTCCCCTTCCTAATTATTTAGTAGATAAAATAAAATGTGCAAAATATATTTTGCACATTTTTCCCAACAAACCCTGGTCGTACCCACAATGAGGAGAAGGATCTCATAAAAAAGTCTCTCATCTTTCCTTTTGTATATCTCTCCCCAAAAAACGGCGTGGCTGGTTTAGAGCCCCGTCGCCATAATGCTAAACAATGGGTCGGCATAAATAAGGAAAGCGGTGGGAGAAAGGCAGCCAGAGAAAGCTGGCGGAGAAAAACAATGGCGAAAAGAAGAGGAACAAAAGCTCGGATGAAATTTATAAAGGAAACGAAAACACAATAATAATCCTCCAAAGTCGACTTTATCGTTATCTCTGCCGCATTTCGATGGCTTTTGGGTGGAGGAAGGGAAACATTGAATACTTTATTTATGTATAGGGGGCTGTTCACACTAGGTTTGTAAACTCGGCAGAAAATGTGCAACGAGTTATTTGTAATCGAATGGAGACAACAATTTCTGCGAGTTTCCCACACAGACAGTTAATTGTGCCACATAAGTCAAATCAAATTAACTAAATAATAAGTTACAATTTTCCAAAATATTTCATTATACTTGGTCGATTTAATAGAAATCAATTCGATAATGTGCGCACAAAATCGTTGTCGAATTCCATTCCACTCTATTCGATTCCATGTCATTCAATCTCAAAATGTCGCTACCTCCACCTGTTGTTCCAACTTAATAAATTGCATGTTTGTTACGTTTGTAACGTTTGTTTGTACTGACGTAGAATTATCTCAAAAATGATTTTAAAGAAATTGGTCAATTGCAGTATTACAATTGCATATATGCAATTGTAATAGGAAAAGTTGAAAGGATAAGGGCTCACTTGTAGACTTGAAGGGGTCCGGATTAGGCCTTTTTGTCAACGTTTCGACCTCTTGGGTCTTCTTCAGGACGACGAGGGTTAGAAAGTTATGCTCATAACGGTTCTCTCTTCCTATCCCATAACACATTTCTAACCCTTTTTCACTTTTTCCTCATCCTTTTTTCCTACTCACTCACTTTTTTCCTAATCACCATGTGAAGCAACCCTCGTCGTCCTGAAGAAGACCCAAGAGGTCGAAACGTTGACAAAAAGGCCTAATCCGGACCCCTTCAAGTCTACAAGTGAGCCCTTATCCTTTCAACTTTTCCTATTACATCCTCACTGCACAATTTTTACATTATATGCAATTGTAATACTATGCAAATGTAATTCATAAAGTAACATATATGTTACTTTATGAACGGTCATTAATTTCAGTTCAAAATTTGCAAATAATATTTGTTCAAGTAATTGTAGTTCATTAAATTTATTTGACCAATATTTGAATAAATTTCAAATAAATTTTTTCTCAATATAATCATTTGTCTTGTTCGTTTGGTAATGTTTACAAAAATTAAATTATTTGCTGAAATAAGTCTTCTAATCCTAATTGTTCTAATCCAAATTTTACAAAATTGCATAAAATCAACTAATTTTCGTCATTTTGTCAAAAGTTCTAAATCTTTAACCCGTGATGATTTGTCGTTTCGAATTCGGGAAATATTTATTTAGCCTCATATTCTCTTTACGCACTCGGCCTCTTTTTCATGAAGCCATGAAATTCAAGATACGCGAAAATCCAGGAGGATATTTTTATAGATATGTATTCGAGTTTTCTGCGTTTGGTGTCCAAAGCTGAAAAACAGTACTTGTACTGACGCTTGTTCGACACCCTTAATAAAAACCTAATCAATCAATCAATCAATCAATAAGAACCACGACTAAACAACTGGCACAGACGAGACGCATCATAATGCTGTTTCTTGGAACATTCTTTTCCTGCTTTCACCAACTTTCTCCGCACCCACGCGAACCGCAAAGTGAGAGCGTGTAAAGAGTGGGAGAAAACGTAATAAACATCTTCCTTTGAGGGTGACGTGACACTTTGTGAATTTTGTGGTTTCTATGCTCATCTGTCTGCACCATTGTTGTGGTGTCCCTTGTAGTGCTAAATAATCCTCTTAAAGAGTGAAAGTAGGTGTGAAGGTGGGATTCGTCGTCGCAGCACCACTTTCACTCTTCACTTTGGTCTCCGTCATCATTTGGGAGCGACAAACATAAACAAACACGTCGACACTAGGATAAAGTTGAAGTTGTATTTTTATGTGATGTGATCATGTGATATGGTGTCGGTTTTACGGGGTTGAGAAAAATTATGCCAAATTGAATATTTTTGATGAAACGAGAAATCCTTAGAATTAAGGAAAATACAAACTTCTTACAAACAAAATTCTTTGTAGTTGTTTATAAAATTTAGGATACGACAATCTACGGATTAGACATCTTAATTAGTAAGGTTAAAATCATTATGTTTTAAATAATTATCTATGACATTGAGCTGTTCAAAATATGTTTGAAAACGAAAGTCAAGTCAAATAAGTAATTTATATAATATAAGGACTTGATGATCCATTACCTAAATCGTTCAAATCAACACGTTTTTAATTGTTTCTCGGAACTTATTTTAAAATTCTGGACAATTTAATGATATTTGAGAAACAATGAAACTCTTATTTACGATATACAGATCTATTTAGCTTGCCAAATCTCACCTTGACAAAGGTTCAGCTCGAGAAAGAGAAGCGTTACAGAGAAAATAGTTTTCCCCAGGTTTGAGTTGTATTTGAAATTTCGAATTGACCGTTTTATATCGGATTTCACTTTCACTTTGAGCGTTGCGTTCACCATTTAACTTGCTGATTTTACACGTTTCCTTGCAACTTAAAGTTAAGATAAAATTACATTTCAGTAATATCAGGAAAAAAAACTACACAACTGAACTGTTCACAAATAGAATAATATTTGGTATTTATGACGCACTGGTTTGCCTGATAAAAAAATGTGTAGTAGTGATTCTCAATTTTGTTCTGCTATTTTATTTAGTGAATGCGAAGCAGACGAATCTGCTCGAAACACGCAGAGAACATTATTTATTTTTACGAAGCTAGCACGATTTAATTCAGTTTCATGTAAATTAATTAAGAATTAGTATTAAACAGGTTCTTCCTCCGCTAATTTAAATTTTCCTCATAAAATACAGCCAAGTCAGTCAATTAGAATTAAAAATCATGAAAAATACTCAGGAATGTAGATTTGTATATTGGTACAGCTTTGACGACGTTTCTAATAATGCAGAAACTCTATAATTAAAATATGTCGGAGCAGATTTCCATGTACACTTTTTGAGAAAGTAGTAAATTACGTGATCGACTTAGGAGGGGAGCTTGCGAGGTTGATAATAACAGATCCTGATGCCCTTTGGATATGTGGTAGGGTCCCATGAGTGTACTAAAACCCTGAATTGGTTTGACTCCATGGCCACATTTACGCCCGCCACACCCACTCAAAAATGCCCAAAAAACGCTTTCACACCAGTTTTCACTCACTCAAATCCACGCCAAATCAAACTCAATATTTTCGAAATTTTTAGTATTTTTAAAATTTAAAATTCTGAATGAGCATTGTTGTAGTAATCAACAACGCAAATTATCCCTGCGAAATAATCATCAGCAAAATTGAGTTTGATATTGGATTGAAGAAAGCAACTATCTGGGAGTGTAATGGTGAAAGAAATTTCAAAATCCGAGTAAAATTGGATTTTTGGCGAGGTTTTGAGTGAGTGAAAACTGGAGTGAAAGCGTTTTTTGGGTATTTTTGAGTGGGTGTGGCGGGCGCAAATGTGGCCATGGAGTTAAACCACTTCAGGGTTTTAGTACACTCATGGGACCCTACCACATATCCAAAGGGCATCAGGATCTGTTATTATCAACCTCGCAAGCTCCCCTCCTTAGTAATTAAAATTACATTTTCGAAAACGATTTTAGTTAATTTTTATGAACTCCAGTTAATTTCAGGGTGCCCCATAGTAAAAAATAAATAACTGTAATGATTTTCTGCGTTTCTTTAAGTTAGGGACCTTTCTTGTGCCACTCTTGCGTAGTCAGCTTTTTGCGATACTTTTTGTGATTTTTTTTCGTACAAACTCTGCGAACACAGCTTATACTCTGATCAATAAAATAGTACCAATAACTGTAATATTCATATGACACACTTTTCACAATTTCTACAACTCACTTATTCACAAACAGAGGAACTCTTCAGGAATCGGAGGAAAAAAACCTCTGTGCACACCTCTCACTTGGATTAATACATTTAATTAATGGTGCACATTGATTTAAATGGTTTGACACAATTTATTATTGGATTTTGCATCGTTTTGAATTTTCACGAGAAAGTGGAGCTCGTCAAGAATTCGCCATGACATGATATTAGCTCAACTGATTTTGTGAGGGATGAGATTCACGTTATCCGACGGAAAGTAATAAAGTTGAACTTCGATGAGATGAGGTGTTACCCGTCGGGAAAGTGAAAACAGACTGACCACGAGCCGACAACTTTCTTCACTTTTTTTACCATCCACCTCAACGATTAATATTAGACTGGAGGTGTCATATCATATCGACACGATTGTTCTTCTTTATTCTAATTTGTGTGCTTTTAAGATTCTTCTTCGTAGGCTTGTTTTAATTTTAATTCTCGATAACGTAGAATTGCAATGAAACTCTATTTTCTAGTTAACTTGGTGAAGCGTAAGTGTAAGTTTGGCTGAAAGTGGAGATTTCAGATTTCGTGAGGTTGCGGAGGCCGAGAGCGAGAAGTGCGAGTTGTTTCGCGTCGAGCGAGTGAAAGCAGACTGAGCACGTGCTGGAAACTTTCTCCACGTTTTAAGCCATGTACCCAACGAAACTGCCCGGCTTCGGGTCTGACTAAGGTGAAGGTCGTCTGAGGAGTCTGGCTCCCTCAGTAGTCACACCTTGACTTTAGTCTTTTAGAAAAAAATGATGACAATTAATGAAGAAGAAAACTGAGGACGGGTATACAAAACTAGGGTCACTTTAGATACACCATAAATATGTAAATTTCCATTACGTTTACGACCTCTGATCACTTTACATAAACATTTCTTGCGAATTGAGTTTAATCTTGCGTGTAAAGACTACGCGGAGATAACCACAATCTGATTAGATTTTTGTTACTTAGTTTGTGGAAATCTGTGCAAAATTTATTTGCAAATTTGCTAAATTTCTGCAAGAGAAGAGACGTCATGTGAAATTTAGTTGGGTTACTTTGTGTCGGATTTGTATCATCATCCCCACACAATGAAGCAGTCTTGTCTGACTCTGAGGCAAGTTGAGACATCGTATGTAAATGAAATTACTCGATCGGGGTAACGTAACACAATTTATTTCTCACGGTCACAAATTGAAATTTGTAAATGAACTTTGTAATTGAAACTTTGTTGATCAGCAGACATGCAAAATTATTTTGAAGCTGCATTTAATCGAGGCGAATTGAGACGTATGCATAGGAAAAATTGAGGCAATCTCACTTTCCCAATGATACTCCACTTCAAACCACGAGTATGAACTGCCATCAGAAAAGTGGAAACTTCCACTTCGGAAATAATAACACAGTTGTAACATTTTGGTTGGATATTCAAAGTTTCGAATGATATTATAACATTTTATTTTCATGTGTAAAAATTATACAAAACGTGAGATAACCGTGTATCTCATCCGTTAACAGCATATGTATAGTTTTTTTTTACATATCTATCATTATTTAGAACAATATTTTTTATAAATTTTGATAATCACATAGTTATGTTCTTATATTTTGAATTTAAGAAATTCAAATATAAAATTCAAAGTGTTATTCAAAAATTTCATAGATAGACTCCTTCATAAAACGTTGTATATAAAACTTTATATAAATTTCATAATTTGTTTGATTCATAATTTCATATTTTTTTCATTTCTAAATTTCAAAATTTCGAATTTAGGGATACATAATTACATAACCAACTTTAAGCTCCTCTTCCCAAATCATCATAAACTTTTATTGTAAAATAAATTACTTTCTCCCGCGGCCTCGTGCCCCATTACTCGTGTCAAACATCGATATGGAACCCTCCCTGATTTTTACTTCGACTTTGCCTCTGCTGTTTCCCCTGATTTCGCTTCATTGACAACCCTTTCGCTCCAGAAGCTTCGTCACCGCCGTGAAGAAGCTGACCGTTCGTGTCGGAAAATTTTGGGGGCGGTTGTGCCGTCGTGGTGAAAGAAGTCTCTTCCGTGTGCGAGGAGTACCCAGAGCTGGACCGGACGCGCGGGATGACCTGCCCGCCGCCCCCACTATTCGAAGACCCCGAGGTCGACTTGTTACTACGTTTGTGGTGATGGCGTTGGTGGGGACGCCCCGCGCAGTAAGAGGCGCGCCCTCCTTTGCCCGAGGTGCGACCCGTGGTGGGGGAAGATTCGTCATCCAGGGAAGAAGAGGAAGACTCCATTTCTTCCGAGGTGGGGATGCGATCTGGGGAGAGGGGGAAGAATTTGCATAAATAAATGTTTTGTCCATATGTATAAATATTTCCGCTATTATTTGAAAAATATGTATGTTTTTTTAAATATTTTTTTTTTCAAAAATGCAAATATTTCACCCATATAAGGCAATTTTTTGGGGGGCTCGAAGAAATTGGACAACAATAAATACACAGTATTAAATTTAAACGTACAAATATTTCGAAAATTATTGGTTTATGTTTTTTCATATATTTGGTAAACAAGTTTGTGCTTTTTGCGTAAAATTAAACGCATACATATATCTCCATACATATTCGTCCTCTTTTAATATTTTCCCAAGTGTGTAATAAAATGTATAATAAAAATCTAATTGAGTTTAATGCCGAGCATTTTATTTTTAAGTTGAAAATATATTATAAAAGATAAGTAGGTTAATTTTTGATGTATCAAAAGCAGTGTGTGCAAAAAGGCAGCCTTTTTGCTTTTTCTACATGCCTTTTTGCCTTTATCAATGCTCTTTTGCCTTTTCCCGTGCCTTTTTGCCATTTTGATCCCTCTTTGCGGTTGATGCGTTATTGCTCGATTTATGACGATGGAATTCGATTTATTGTTGTTCAAAAGGTATTAAAGAAATTGCAGAATCTACAATATGTTTTAAAAATTATATTGGAGGGTTTTGACTTTCATCAATACTTCAAATTAGTCTAAGGGTCAGATCAAGGCATTCTTAGCAACAAAAAAAATACAAAATATTAATGCATTTTCTGCATAAAATCTTGCCCTACTGGGCGCTTCAACCTGCGCTCATGTAACACTTTTTAAAATTTGTATACATTTTATTAAACACATTATGAGTGTAGGTACCACGAGTAATCAGTAAATTTTCGAAATTACTCGCGACACACTCACTAACCAAAAAATGTCACAATTATTCGAATTTGGATGCATTTTTCAGTTTTAAAATACATATGAAGGAAAATGATGCATATTAAAATTATTCCAGTGATTACTCGCGATAGTCATAACCCCTAAGTACCAAACAAACATATCTGAAAGTAGAAATTAGCCATACCGGGGGTGCATTGAGCAGCCCCAACTGACTAAACCTCTTGGTTGTTATGTAGGTAAAATAAATAAAACGGGCACAAAAGTTCCGACTCGGGCTAAAAATTAAGTTGTTGCTAACCTCAGCTTATTTATATGTTTTATTGCAAATAATTGCTTTGATCTGACCCTTAATACTTTGCCCTAGATATTTTCAGCGTTGTTTCTACATCGCCATCAGCTTAATTAATCCAATTTTGACTCTAAAGATCATATTTGCTAAAACTATAAGAAACGCAATGAATAACTTTCAGCTGAATTTTATCTCAGGGTTTTCGTCTCATTTCGCCCCAATTAGCAAAACGGCAAAAAGGCACCCATTTTTGTGGTACAATTATGAGGCAAAAAGACACTTTTTGGCTTTTTGCTCTGCGCACACTGACGTTTATGTTTATGAAAGTCGGTTCCTCGTAAATTTTCGAATTAAACAAGTAAATTTAAAGGCAATTCACGTAGTCCTTGGTTATTTGTAAAGTCCGTGCGTTTTGTAAAATAATTTTACATATGTTGACAAAATAAAGGGACGCCCTTGATCTGAGCAAGTTTGCAAAAATTTGGGAGTTAATGCCCAACCCAAGCTGCCACACTCATCCTCAGTAGCTCCCATTCTTATCCCATCTCGTCTTGGCGCGACATGTCGTGATTAAGACGTCTTAGGTATATGCCTATGATATCGCGATTAGTATGTCATGACCAAGTAATCTTATGAATCTCACTGCATAGATATCTACTGATCATCGTCCAAACACATCCTTATGACGTTCCAACTTTGTCTGGCCAAGTTATCTTAGTCTCAAAACCAATGAACCTACGGAGCGGGTTTCCCAAAAATTATTGAGTTTTGTTATCCCATGATGAAATCCTGTAGCAGTTTGTCTAAACGCCAATTGCCTCGCCGTGTCGAAAAAACAGTTTCGACTACAATTAGTAATTTTGAATCCTCGGTGCCTTCGACCTCCTCCGTAAGTGCAAGTTTGCCACAAAATAACATCCCAAATTCACCCACTTTTAACAACGACCTGGTAGAGTTTGATTCAGAAACGAGTGATACTCTCGATATCGAGTTTGACCGGCTTAATAACGACACTAATGCTGAGTCATCATGTTTATCCGATTCCTCTACAGATTTTGAAGATGAGGTAGACGAGTTAAGAGAAAATCTCAGAAAGTGGTCGCTAGATAATAACGTGACTGGTAGTGCAACAAGTTCTTTATTGAAGTTATTAAGAAATCATTCGTGTTTTTCAAAATTGCCAGCCGATGTCCTTTCGTTATTGTTAACTCGCCGAGACTTTGTTAAAAGAAATGTGCCACCGGGTAGGTATGCACATTTCGGACTCGAACGTGGCCTAAAAACTTGCCTGGAAAAAGTAAAACCTGTTCCTGAAGTGATTAGCTTGTTAATTAGTGTGGACGGAATTCCCATTAGCCACAGCAGTAAAAGTGAATACTGGCCAATCTTGGCATCCCTTTATTGCGAAAGGAAATATAAACCGTTCTGTGTTGGAGTTTATTAAGGTTCCACTAAGCCAATTGATCAAAATGAATTTTTAAAGGATTTTGTCGCCGAATTCAAGGAACTAATTCAAACTGGAATATTATTTAATAATAAATTAATACCTGTGGAAATCAAAGGGTTCATTTGCGATGCACCAGCGAGAGCATTTATCACCTGCACGAAATATCATTCTGGATTTTCAGCATGTTCAAAATGTACACAAGTTGGTGAGAGATATCAAAACCGTACAGTATTCACTGATGAAATTGCGATAAGAAGAACCGACGACACTTTCGGAAATCGATTGTCATTGGAGGATTGTCATCATCGTGGGGAAACTGCTCTATCCGAACTTGGAATTGGACTTGTTTCGAAGCTTCCACTCGAATCTATGCACTTAATTTATTTAGGAGTGGTAAAGAAAATTCAGTTCCTTCCAAGTCTCAACAATTTCTGAACGCTTAACTTCTTTACGATTGTACTTGTGTAGTGAATTTAACCGACAACCAAGAACACTAATAGAATTACCAAGATGGAAGGCGACTGAGTTACGGCAATTTTTGTTATATACTGGCTGTGTTGTGCTAAGAAATATTTTGCCAGCGGATTATATGAAGCACTTTTTAACTTTGCAGTGTGCGGTGACAATTTATTCAAGTGACGAATTGATTAAAGTTTACGGTGATTATGCAAAACAACTACTAGAATATTTTGTAGTACAATTCAGTAAACTTTATGGGAAAGAAAACTTGTCTTATAATATCCACGGATTACTGCATGTCCACGAAGATGTGAAGGTCTTCGGAAATCTTAATAATTACAGTGCTTTCAGTTTTGAAAATCATCTTGGGATATTGAAAAGATTAACGCGAAGTGGATATGCTCCTCTTTCACAAATTTGCAGGCGACTTTCCGAACGAGAATCGTCCCTAAGCACAGCTAAATTACAAGAATTTAAAAACATTCACAGCAGTGGCCCATTAATTAAAGGGTTCGGCGACCCACAATATAAAACATTAGTGAGAGAAAATTTCACATTGAAAGTTAACAAACGTAATCAATTTGTTAAAGTCAGAAGTGGAAAGTTGATTAAAGTGAGAAACTTCGCCACCAACCTGGAGAGCGGGGAGCTTTGTATTATTGGACACGCTTGCCAGAATATTACTCCACTCTACACCTCGCCGTGCAGCTCAACATCACTTGGCATATTTTCATTTACAAAATTTGGACCGCTGGAAGAATTTGCACTTTTAGATCTTACACAAAAATATTTAGTCTTTCCCAACATTAGTGGTGAATTTGCGGCATTTCCACTCATCCATTCCTGACGAATTATGGTATTTTCCGTGGTCCATTTCCCTGAGACTGACGAAGTAGAAGTTGTGCCGGACGTCTGGTTGGATCGAGAGGATGAAGGATGCCTGAAGTGCTGGTGGCCACCGTATAAAAATTCGGATAAGGTGAAAACCGCCGTAAAAAATCAATCCGTAGTTAATTTGGAGACTTGGAACATTTACAATGCTCGGATTTTGAGAGGTTTCGGTTAGTGAAAAACAAAAATTCTACTTTAAATCCATTGCAATTTTTTTTATAGAATTACAACATCATTTAAGTTTATAATTAATATTTCATGCTTGATTCAAATTTTTAGTCACGTATTCGGCTGCCCGTGAGCACTTATCCGCAGCAGAATTAACTATCAGAATTAACTATCAGAATTAATCAAATTTGGACTCAGATATCGATGTCGTGACGATGCACGTGATCGCTGTGTGCGATTCCGAGGAATAAGCAAACGCAAGTCTGACAGTGAAGCAAGCTCGACCGGAAGCAGCGAGAAACAGTCTCCAATGTTATCAAAGCGTGCACCCTCAGCGAAGGCAAAGGCGAAAGCACCAATCAATCTGACGCCCCCACCAGTAATATACAAGAACAGTTTCATGGAGCCTAGGTTTGAGTTAGCACCCGGATCTGGTACAATCATTCAGGTGAACCAAGATGGTTTTCAAGGTCAAAGTTCGCGGTCAATATTAACGTTCTCTGCTACAACATTTTCTGTTATTACCTTTAGGATATGTAATAGAAATTATGGGTCACAAGTGATCCAACTAATAATTGTGATTTACTGTTTTGCTGCAGATCAATCAATGGATTTAAACTGCAGGTCAAGTAATGATCAAGCGAGCTCTACAATTCTTGATAAATCCTCCGGTAATAATTTTATTGCTCATCTAGTAATGCATTATATAATTATGCACATTCAATCGTTTAATATTCTCATCATTAAAATTAGGAGTAACACCATTTGAGAGACATGTCATTAATGCACTTGCTGAAATTAAGCAGCGATTGGATATTCAAGCAAAGAATACTAAACAGATTTATGACTACATGTGCAAAGCTTCCGAGAATATCAATGTTGATGAAGTTGAATTCGGTTTTCCGCATGACACTATGGAAGTTTTCGATGAATTGGAAAATTCGCTGCAAGACAAGAAGAGGAAAAAACAATTGGTAACTAATACCACAAAAATATGCGAAAATTTTGTGTGAATGCACTGACTCTAATTAATCTCATGTCAAATATTTTGCACAGATTAACCATTTAAAGACGATTGGTGGCAATGATTATAAAGAGAACGTCGCGAATATAATGACGGATAATGACATATCGCCTTGCGAGTAACTTTTGTTGGGAAGGGATAAGGAAAGTTAGCCCGAAACGTGCCTTCAAAAACTTACAAATTAAGGACGCTATATTTAGTGAGCAATTCAAATTTTAAAATATATTTAAGCATAGCAAAATGCAAGTAATTTTATTATTTTTTTTAGCTGCAGTAAGGGACAATCCAAAATGTGTTTCTGCAACAGACTCGGATATTAAAATTAAATTAGCGTCTTGGCTCCAACATGCACCCGAGAAATACAAAGCTGTAATTTTGATAATTTGTCTAGTTTTAATCTATCCAGTTTCTGTATATTGTGTAAATTTCAAACATGGTATTATTAATAAAAATTACAGGAGGCCAAAAAATCGGACGCGGCGGATTGGAGAAATTAGTTAAATGATCATAACTTTCCATTTTGTTACTCATTTATTGATTATTTGTTATTAATTATTTTTCTTTGGAAATAAATGTGAACTCAAAAAAATTGAAACATGAGACTAAATACTGCCCACTGATTCACTCATACAAAGTAAGATGTCCTGGGGACGACTTGAGGGATGTCCCTCAATACGTCCTACGGCATACTCCAAACTACGACTTTTCGGCGGACATTGGCTCATCCTACAGACGTCTTTATTATGTATTCGAACCAAATTCGTCGTCGTGAAGATGAACTATTCATCCAATTTTCGTTTCGTTGCTACAAGCTTACCAAGCCCTTCATGAATTACCTCATTTCTGTATTCGAAGGCTATAAAAATGATTATGCGATTGTACCTAGGTATTTTGAAATTACATCGTAAACCTTAATTTTTTACCTTGTCCGTTTCGGCGTCTAAACGTCCCAACTTGATGTTCGTGATATTGTTGTTGTTGGAGAACGATTTGTCGTTGCTGCTGGTGCGAAGTGTAGTCGTTGTGGTGGTGTTGAGAGGAGGAGAATTGGTTGTGGGGGTGGTGGTATTTTGGCGAAATGGCGCCATCATTTGCACCGGTGGCGTCGTACTCGAGTGGGGGCATGTGCATGGCCAGGATTTTGGTCATTTCGGCGTCCTCTTCGTCACCACCAATTTTGCTTAATCGACCAGACTTCATGTATTCGGCGTCCTGTGGAAGTTACCAATTATTTCTTAATTATCCAAATTTTAAAGTTTAAATCAGAACTTTGTAAATAGGTGTGAAATTCGTCGAATTTCTCAATTTTGAATTTGTCGTAGGTGAGTTGATTAATGTAATAACGGTGAGTTTTTTAAGCCAGTTTCGACGAGTTGCAACCTGCCCTACAAATTCGTGGTCCAGAATTTTAAAATAAATTCCCATGGGCAAGAAATGAATTAAAATGTGCGGATTTTGACTCTGAGTCATTGACTCTTACGCTTAATGTTTTTTTGTGCAATAATTTTGCAATGAAATTCAAATATTTTGACTCACCCGGAGGGAAAGCGTGGCCATGAAATTTTGCGACTGGACGGCGTGGTAGGGTCCGGAGTAGACGTTTCCCACGTTGTAGAGCGTGTCCCCCGTGTGGAAACCCCCACTGCCGCCCAGCCCTTTCGTGAGCAGGGGGCGATTCGGGGGGTTCTCGGGAAGTTGGAAGGTCGCATACGGACATACGTCGTCTCCATAGTCTGCAAATTTTGTGGGAAAAATGGTTAAATTTGCAATTAAAGTTGTAATTTTTGAATAGACACAATTCCAGGTTTGTTTATATCACAAAATTTTGGAAAATAATCATGCAATATTTTCCTTGATATTTCGGAAACTAAAGAAATACCAAATATTTTGAGAAATATTGTAAAAAGCTGCAAATTTAATTATTAGATTTATTAACATGTTGGAAATTTGAATACATAACACGAGCTCGGTTTCAAATTCATATATTGCAACTTCAACTCTCGATGTAAAATTCTAAATAATTAAATTTCCCAGAATGTCTCTTAACTTCATAATATTTGTAAATTTCGCAACAGTCACAATTCAAGGTTGCATGCTCTTCTTAGCACAAAGCACGAAATGCTCGAAAATTTAGCAGAATAATTGTCCAATATGTTTCCTCATATTTCTCATACATATGTCAATATTGCAAAAAACTGCAAATTTGTCCCCTCTTGTTAGATTTTTTAGCATGTCTGACTGAAATTTCATTATGTAACAAGCCTCCTTCAAGTTCATGCATTTTAAATTAAATTCACGATGCAAAATTCTTATAAATTAAATTTCCAAAATTTGACAAAATAGGTATCTCTCTTCATCTTTGGAACATTTCTTGACATGTGCTACTAAAATTTATGGCAAAATTCTGCCTCAGTTCATCATTCCCATCCTGATAACTGTACATCTAACAAGTAACAAATCTCCATTTAGTTGTCGTAGGAGGAAGTTTGTCGTCGTGTTTGACTTGATGTCGACCCAAAATGTGGAGGGTACTGGCAGGCTAAACTAATAATGACATTTCATTCCGTGCCATTACTTTATGATCAGATTACGCCCTTCTCGCACCCAGCAGAACGTGAGGGCAGAGGTGAAATTGTAATCGGATTGTCACCATCATCACGTCCGTAACATAGCTTTCGCACTCTGCTCACATAAATAACGAGAACAACCTTGCTCCCACTTTCACCAAGAATTTGCTTTCACTCTCGATCTCGGTGAGCAGAACGAGACGATTTTGCCGTATGGTGTCTATCATGTGTTAAATACGTGCACTTAATTTTGCTGGGGGGAGGAATGTATCCGATTTTCAGGAAATTTTCACAGATCGTGGCAAGCTTTTAGTAAAAAAAAAGAACTACTCTGCCTGGGGTAGGTTGGTCTTAAAACATGATTTCTAATGTTTTTTATTGCAGAATTTTTGTGGGATTTATACTAATTTGAATAATTTGCAAAAATTAGTCTGATACAGAATTAGCACTAACCAGCATGGCTACTTTTGCACTCAGCTCCCATAAATAACGAGCACAACCTTGCCCCCACTTTCACCACGAGGTTGCTTTCAGTCTCGATTTCGGGACGATTTTACTCATGTGTTAAATACGTGCACTTAATTTTGCCGGGGGGAGGAATGTACACGATTTTCAGGAAATTTTCACAGACAGTGGCACACTTATACTAAAATATATTTAACATGTTTGACGTGTGAGTTGGGCTTACAATGTGATTTCTCATGTTTTTTTTGTGCAAAATTTTTCTACGAATTTGTGTGTACTTTAAATAATTTGCAAAAATTACCCCAGTACAGAATTAAGACCAACTAACATGCTTATTTTCGCACAACGGGACGATTTTGCTGTATCGTATCTGCCCTGCTATTATCGTGTACTTTAATACGTGTACTTTATGCTGCATTAATTTTACGGGGGATAGGAATCTACAGGATTTTATGAAATTTTCATAAACGTGGGAGACCTTTACTAAAAAATTAACTGCTTTGATTGGGTGTGAGCTGGTTTAAAATGTAAAAAAGTAATTCTCTTTATCGCAAAAATGTTTGTGGTAGTCCAACACCTTTATTTTAAATTTTGCAAAAATTATTTGCTTTATAAATTTAAAGATCAATTGGATGCACACTGTAATTGTAGTATGGAAATTTAAAAAAATGTTGCTACCCTTAATAAAGCAACCAAATTACGCCTTGTGTGACGAGGATGGGATATTTGTAAAATGTACTTTTTAAGTGAAATTTTTTTTCTGAAACTTATGTTAAACAATTTTCAAAAATTAGTCATGTGCAGAATCTTAGATGTGGTGAATAACAATTATTGTTAAAAGAATTAAATCCTTTTAACGCAAAAATAATAATAATTTACTTAATAAATTTTAGATTACGTGATTGTAATTGCAAATTTCATAATCACAATATCGTAAATATTTTTTGTATGTTTTGTAGGACTTAACCCTTTAATTTTGAATTTTGCAAAAATTTTGCACCTTACAAATTTTAGATTCGATGAATGTTGTCCAGAAATGTCTAACACATGAATTCTAAGAAATATTGTTGCCTTTAATAAAACAAATAAATTACGTGATGCGTCATGTAATTTCATGAGAGTACATGACTTTCGCTCTACTTTCTTGGCCTACACACATACCAAAGTTCGTGGCTTTCTCTACCTCTCCTTGATCCTGAAGTATGTATGATTTAGTGAAAGTGAAATTTGGCACTGATTTCGATAAGTTCATATCTCGACGAACTCCACAATTTACAATTTGGTGTCATAAATTTGGGGAAATTTTAAGCAGAGGGAAAGAGAAGGAATAATGGTTGTTTTTGTGTAAGGTACATAAAGTGCGGTTGTAATCGCGTTAATAATTCTATACGATGAGAATTAGATGAACTTCATGATGTACTGAAACCAGGAGGGGCTGCGTTGCAAATAAACCATTGTAAAACAGATGTAACAAATTGGCGAAACCCATATTTCTCTCTCTCCTTTGTGAAATTAGTTTTAAAATGCGTATCTGACAAGGGACACATCCGAGGTGCCGGTCGTGTCCAGGGTACCCACTATGTTTTTTAGAAACTACTAGGACCCTAGATAAAGGATCCATTCTTATTTACGTGCAAAACTCATATTTGGCGCCGTGCCGTGGCGCCAAATTCGCCAAAATTGAATGTTTTTATTTTTAAAACCGCCATAACTTTAGAAATCTTGGACGGATTTTTAAAATTTTTGACCAAAATCATGATAAAGGGTTCAACTTTCATATGTCACAAATTTTTTCAAAAAATTGTCACTTTGAAGTTTTTGCAAAATTTCGCAATTTTCTTAAAAATAGGGGTTCGTCGAAAAAATCGTAAAAATTTCTCAAAAATACAAAATTTTGTATTTTTTATTTTTTTCTTAAAATTTCGACTTTTATGATCATTTTAAGTACAAAATTATGAAAATCCCACTGAAACTATAAAAGTTATGTAGGTTTGAAATTGGTCGAAAATGCGAATTTTTAAGTTTGGCGCCACGGCTCGGCGCCAAATATGAGTTTAGCACGTAAATATGAGTGGATCCTTCATCTAGGGTCCTAGTAGATTCTAAAAAATATGGTGGGTACCCTGGACACGACCGGCACCTCGGAAGGTTCCCTTGTGAGTAAATGTGAAGATAAACGGGATATGTACATCGTTAAATAAATAAATAAATAGCGCTAAATTTCAAAAATTGTAGTAAAAATCCCTCACCTAGGCACATTGGATTGGATTTATGAATGTGAAGTAAATTTAAATCTGTTTGTACAAGCAGATTATTTTTCACGGGTTCTTAAAAAATTATCGCAAATTTAGGATTTTTGGTGAAATGAATAACTGAGAAATCAGGAGACAACCTTACGAAAATATTTGTCATGAATGTCTTTTTGGGGTTGAGTCGGTGTCGATAAGGGATTATTTAAGCAGGTGAAATATTCAAAATTGTTCGAGGTCACATTGAGATCACGAATGAATTATTTGAATGCTATTTTTTGGAATTTTAAAATTTTCAGCAGTGTCAAACTTGTATTGTCAAATCATCCTCATATTGTACTTTACCTCCTGGATGGTCCCTGCCTTTGGTGGCGTATTGTGCTGTCAGATCGGGCGGGTACTGGCCTTGGGACCGCTTCACGAGCGTGTAATGCTGATGCGGAGTGGCTGCGTCGTACATGATTCCGCCCTGACCGTGTCCGTAACCTTGACCCTGACGTCCTCCACGGTCGAGATAGGACGTCCCATCGCCAGATCCGGTGTAATTGTGGTCACCAATCACTGTTTTGGGGTGTGGAATTCCCAAAATTCCTGTAATTTTTAAATAAAATCGACAATTTATGTGCTGATTTTGCAATTTAAAAAATTGTTGCACTTCGTAAAAAATATGGAACACATTTTATAAAATTTTATAAAATATTGGCATTTTTAGTTGACATATATTTAATGCACAATCAAATAGCATTTTTATCACGCTATAACGATTTTGACGTGTGACAACTTAAAATTTGCGTAATTTTTCGTAGATTATTTAATCAGTAAAATTAGGGAGCGTTTAGCCCGTTTTTTCGGTACAAGCCAAGGGTATTATTTTTTCGCAATTATTTTTTCTAGGGTAGTTACCTATACTGTATCTATTTATTTATTTGTTTGTAGTTTAACACTTTCGACAGTTCACAAACGACGTTTAACTCGTACATCGTACGTCTAATAAATATTTAGATAAATATATTTGTAAATATATACCTAATACAATTCTTCGCGGAAATTCGTGCACGCATATTTTATTTAAATTTTGAATTCTTGGCTAATTTAACACTATTGCAAACCTGTAATATTTTTTTCCATCGATTCAAGTCCTAAAATTTTTGCGAACATTGTTGTTATTGCAAACTTAAGTACATATTGGTTTTGGTAAATTTTATGCAAATGTATTTTATAAAGTTCGTGAGTTCCTCTTTGACTTCCAACCGTGCACAACGTGTCTCCCTCTCGCTTTGCATCTGGATTCTCTTCCATCTGGGTCGCGGGTGTGCCAGGGCTAGTAAAGTGTGTCCTAAGGCCTCTACGCCATGTGAGCCTCGTCCACTCACACCCCCCACCTGCGTGCCTGGTGACACCCCCTGCGACACCCGTCCCAGCAACGACAAGCTGAGCCAACAGGCGAAGATGGATCTCACCGGACTCTGTGCACGGGAGGATCTACGCCTTAGAGGAGCTCCCCCAGGTAAGACCTTTGTTTGATAAATTGGGGTGGTGAACATGTGGGGGTGGTCGACGGAAGAGTGAGTGTGCGCAGTGCTGGTGGGGGCGGCTGGGCTAGGTCTACGGGGTTCCCATGACTTTGTCATGTGCTGCGATGGGAGGGGTTAGTTTGTGGGGTGTATCATGGCCCCTTTATGGGGTCACTTAGGCCGAACCCTGAAATGGGTCCTTGGTTAGTTTGTGGTCCATGAATGCTCCACTCCAGCCTAATACCCGTCGTGTCCCTGCCAGCACGGCGCCTACTCATTTGGATGTCACCATTTTCCGATATGCAAATCGCTTATAATCTCTGTCATTCACTGGTCGAACCTGGGTTTACAGGTAGTCAGGGCCGAATGGTGAACTGGGCAACTTTTCCAGTTCAGGTAGAGGTTTTCCAGATTGGCCACCATAGTCTGGTTTTCCCTCTACTCCCCTGACTACTATCACTACTATCACAATTATTAAAATCAAAAATTTGACTAAAATATGTAACTAAATGTGATTGTGACTTGCAAGAGCTACTGGCTATTTATGCAATAAAGATACATACATTTTATAAAGTTCGTGCATACTCTGCAGGTCCTCGGCTGAACCTGTTTCTGTAAAAAGTAGTACGTAGTTCCATTTTCGAATTGTGGGTTGATTTTAACTAATTTTAAGATATAAGCGAAAATATTCAAATTTTTACGAATTTCTCTAAATTTAGTTTTTGACAAAACCTTGGGCAAAACCTTTTTTTATTGTAATGAACTTACGTTTTCTCCGGATGTAGCAGAAGAAAGAGATGACAGCGGTGACCATGGCGAGTGCGAGGATGGAGGGGAACACGATCAGGAGCGACGTGCTCAGCGTGGACGCCTCGTTTTCTCCACTCTCACCATCACGACTTTCTCCAACACTTTCTCCCGGAGATTTTCCACCACCTGCGGATCAAACCAAACCATAAAAATCCTTAAAATTAACGTATTTTAATTTTTGTGTGGCTCATTCAAATGTTTTTTAAACTTTTGTTAAGCAATTAGGGAACGACATGGTACCCAAAATCGAGTCGGTTGTCACCGGGTGGTAACTATAATTATTGAAGGGCGTATCTTCTACTACGAGAAATTTATTCAGCTCGTGGCAAGGTCAGATTTATCGTTACCCTCCGGTAAAAAAATACCACCAATTTTAGCCACATGTGTATGTATCTATCGAGTAAGTAAATTTACACAATTTAATGGACCACAAAGAAACGAGTGAAACATTATGTTTTTGATTAATGTCGAACTTAATTTTGGTAAAAAGGGTTAATACAATATTAATATTTTAGATGCGTAGCATTTGGGCATAGATAAAATTTAGGTGTTAAATTATTACCGGCCAGACGTACCTTCCGGTGATAACGAGCATTACGATGTAGTAATGTTGTGGCAATGACAAATTTACCAGTCATAAACAAACTTTAACAATCCGAACTTTAACAATTATTACGGAGTTATGGTAATGCGGGTATTTATTCCCCAACATTAAGTTGTTACCGCTTGGTATTAAAACTATCTACACCAGTCGGTAAAAATTTGCTCCCGATCTGGTAAACCTTTAATGCAGAGCTATTCCTACACTGTATCACGTATGAAGACCACTCAGGTATGGTCATATATTAACACCGCCTGGTATTATGTTAATACTGGATTTCTAAGAGTGTAGATAAATTACGAGTGAAGGTTAATTAGTGTATGCACTTTGCTATCACGCTGGAATCAATTATTTACCGGGAAGGATAAACTAGAATTTCCTGGATAGTTAGTTATTATCCTTCCGTAATAAATCGTTACCAAGTCGGCATTAAGCTTATTCCTACATTGTTTAGCTTGATTAAAATGCAATAATTTTTTTCTATTACCGTGACTGGTGGTGGCCAGTGATCCGGTGAGAAGTTCGTATTTTGCCAACGTGTCGCCGGCATGGTTTCCCCCCGTGACGCGAATGTCGTACCGCGTGTTGGCGTGCAGTCCCGTCAGCGTGTACGACTTGGCAGAACCCTGGCAAAAAATTGATAACCCTGATAAATAAATGATTGGCCAAAATATATGTTGCAAAAATAGTTTGTCCGTGATTATTTTTTCAGTTAATCACATCACGTGAGGTAAATTCATAAATCAGTTTTTCGCAATGGTAAAAGACGTAATTTGGTTGACGGAGAGACAAAATCTGAGGCGTATTTGTGAAGTTGTTCGAAATTCTTTTAAATTGCGCACTGACATTTAACCAGTGAATTTGCAAATAATTTCGGAATAATAAGCAACAAAGTGCGAATTTCACTTTGTGCGTGGAAATCATTTCGTAAAATTGATTTGGAAAATTTCACATGCAAATATACATAGTAAAAATGTAAAACATAAACATATATCTTTAAATATACATAGATATGTATTTGTCGCAAGTAATATTTCGCAATACTTTTTTACTGAAATTATTTTTTTATCACAAGATTGCGTACAGATTTATTGGTGTTAACGACTATCTTGGGGCAATTGGGATTGATTTTTATGTGTAGAAATGTGCCAACTGTGCATAAAAGTTCCAAATTTATGTGCGGACTTACATTAAGCTCGGCTGGAATTCGCATCCAGATTTTTTCCTGGGATTGTTTGTACTCGATCATGAATCTGAGAATGGGGCAGCCGACGTCCTTCCAGAGGTCCAGACGCACCACGATCGTCGAGTGGTTCGAGATAAGGGCTTCCTCCTTCTTGGGCGAAATCGGGGCTGGAAATTTCAACATAATTTTACGAATTTGTGAAACTGAAGGAAATAAAATAGAAAAAATTATCAAGTATACTCAATATAAGTATCATAATTAAGATTTCAGCTAAAAATACAGAAGTTCAATGTAATTGCAATTGAGAACGTTAATTGTTTCAGAAATTATGTGTTTGGTTTATGTTAATTTTTAGGAATTTTCTTCAATTTATTGATGAAATTTATCGTTGAAGAGTTATGTATAAAAAAAATACCCGAAATATTTCAAAACTTCCTGGTTATGATAGCATACAAATATTTATTGCAAAATACTTTTAATTCTTTTTTTGATGACAGTACCATGTTTTTCTAATCAAACGGTCGAAAACAAATATTTACAAATTCTACATATCTAAAATACGAACAGATTCATCACGTAGCATGAATTTCTCATTGTGGAAATTTTGAGTCATATTTTCAAAAGTTATGTTTCACAATTTTCCTCACCACTGCCTTTCGTGCTGCGGGTCAAAATATCTGACGCGGGTCCGGAGCCGATTTTGTTGACGGCGGTGATGTAGAGTTGGTAGGTGGACCCGCAGAGGAGCGGCTGCAGCGTGTGCCCCGTCGCACGTGGACCAACCTCCGTCTCCTCCCAATCGCCCCCATCACGACGGTAGCTCACCAAATAACCTACGACGAACAAAGGCTCTTATTTATGAACACACTAAATTAATATGCACAATAATCAATTAGCAAAAACTTTTGCGAAATTAGAAAGACGTTTGAAAAATACTTATAAATACATTTTGTAAGATTTGGAAGAAGTCAAATCGCAGAGAAATACAACATTTTTGTTAATCGAAAGCTTTCCGACGTTCTAAACCTGTTCGTTGCAAAAAAATTTCTCAAATTTTGCTGTATTACAACTTTGTTTGATCTCTACTGTTTGATCTATACTTTCCTCTAAATACCAAAATGAATATAAATTATATAATGGCGTATATGTTTGTGCGACTTTTTTCGGATCGGATTTATTTAAAAATATCGCACTAAAATTCACCCAAAAGTAAAACATTGTCTAGATAGAAAACTTTCCGACGGTTTGCTACATTTGTTTCCAAGAAAATTAATTTGGACAATACTGTTGATCTCTCTTTTTATTTAAAATAGTTTAAGATATCTTATTTATTTAATTACGCGCAACTTCTCCGTTTTCTTGTCAAATATTTGCTATTTATAAAGACATCGCCATCTGACCTTTGACCTGGCTCCCGCCCGAGTGTGGTGTTGACCAGACGACCTTTAGGGACGTGTATCCGACCTCGATGACTTGGAGGATGGGGGCTTCCGGCGGGGTCTGCACTTTCACCGCGTAAACCATGCTCCCGCTCCCGTGCGCGTTGGTGGCTGTGCAGGTGTAATTTCCACCGTCTTCCACTCCGACGTCTTTCACGATCAGTTTCGTATTTCCGCCAGGACTAGGTTGTACCTTAAAAATAATGGGATTAAAATATGGATTAAAATCGATTATATATTTTTGTTAAGGAGAAAGTACACATCGAAAAATTAGTAGTACAATTTATTATCGAGTTTGTTTAGATATCATAAATAATTTTCCGCTAAATAAAAATTTGCTGCATACACCACTCAAATTTTATGATTATGTAATCAGTAAAGCAATTCACGCAGTGCTTTGCAACCTTTTAAAACTTCCGTAAACTTGCAAATTTTTCAAATATTACAATATTTATAAGACAAATAGCTTACAAAATTTTATAAGTTTACTTATTGTTAGATCCTTTGGAAGGTTGAAGGTCTCTTTATTTTGTAAATGTGTGTAAAATTATTTTGCAAAATTTATGCATGTTACAAAGTTACCAAGGATCGCGTGAATCGCCTCGCCAGATATTTAGAACAAGAAAACAAACAGGATCCAATTTTTTTATTTACAAAATGAGAGGAAACAACGTCAAAATCGAAAATTTATAAAATTAAGAATCACAATTGATGACTCCAGATAAAATATGCCTGGAAAGAAAGAATAATTTTCACGCTATACTTACTATTTATACGCGAAGGTTTGTAACTTCACAAAACGCAAACCTTCTAAATGTTAAATGATATCAAATTTTTCATAGAATATACAAATTGAATCCTTTATACGCTCTTACTTTTTAATAAGTTTTAATAAGTTTTAATAAGTAATGTTTATGTTACGATAATTGACCCGAAGATTCGTAACTTTGCATGTCCCCGTACATTCAATTGCGAGAAATATGCGAAAGTTGGCGTGAGTACGCTCCGCATAAACACCAATTTTGTCAACATTTTACTACCAATATTTCATCCATCGACTTTTTATTGTTGTGTGATCATCATTTCATTCTTAGGCTATGAAGTGTCGCATCATTTTACTCCATGTCACGCCATGTGGACAAACTTATAAAAATGATGAGTGGATAAAGAACGCTTGACTTTCACAATAAAAATTCCGACGTGTCCTTAAAACCGGGAGAACCATGAGAACTTAGCAATCCATCCAAAAATCCGAAATCCACTTGCTATCACTTTGAAGGAATACTCTTTTGATGATGATCAGCATCATCCGGCAGCCATCTCTTCGTCGTCATCATCATCAACTTCCTTCCGCTTTCTCTTTTTTCTTTTCTCCTCTAAAAATATATTTCGTGCTGCTGTTCAAGCCGTCAAAATCGGATCCGGGGAAAATATGAGGGGAGAAAGTGGAAGGTTTGCCGAGGGATAAAGTAAAGTGCGTCAGATGGGTGTACTCAAGCCAAAGTTGGGAAAAATTATGGTGAATTTTGCGACTTCAAAGGTGACTAATTTATTTTGGAAGGTTTCTAGACGAAAAAAAATACTAGGGTTCATCACAGAATTTATTCACGATTAGTTGGCCATGTGAAATTTTGTAAATATAATTTCGCTTAATTTTTCTCGGTTAAACTGCTAGATTTCAACGGCAACTAATACATTTCGAAGTTTCTGTTATATTAATAAATATTATTAGGTCCTTGGGTGTGTGGTTTCGATGTTGATGATGCAGAAATTATGAATCGAATTTTCTCGTCCAAATTTTATCCTTAGTTGTTTCGAAAATTATGAATGTAGTAAAAATGAGGCAATTCGCACAGCCTACTCAATATTCTTGTAAAATTCGTAAGTGTTGTAAAATAATTTTACAAACTTTTACAAAATAATGAGACGCCCTTGACAGGAGCAAATTTACGAAATTTTGAAGCTAATTTTCTTTAGGAATGTTTTTAAAATTTTGTCAAAGTTTGTAAGTTTACGGAATTTCCAAGACCAGCTTTGAAATAAACTAAATTTGACGTGAGTATGACCGAAATTTATGCAATAATGCGTGCCCATCCTGCGCGAATTTGAGTTTTTAGACGATCTTTCTCGACTTTGACTTCATTGTTGTGCTCTTTTTGTTCGCTAAATCCGCACTTTTGTTGATCCGTCTGCCACACAAAAAAAAAGTGTCAAAGGTTCATTCAGAGGATGGGAAAGTGGGAGGAAGTCGGGAGAGGAAGACGCTATCAATCAGAAAATAGTAGAAAAACGACGGGACAAAAAAGGATGATAAATTGTACCGCGTAGATTTTGTGATGAGAATAATACCAAATTTTTTGTGAGGATTGTCACTCGACAGTAAAAATTATATACATAAAATAAACTGGATTTTTACCATGTTGTTTTAAATGAATATAATTTAGTGTAAGTACAAGAGTATGCAAAAAATATATAGTAAAATTGTAATTTTTGTTGTCATAATCTACCAAAAATTTAGATTTTGCACCGCAGAAACACTTTCACAAATCTTACGCGGTCGTACTTCACTCCTTGCTAACTTGCGCCATACTTTAGTTACAGCATTGGCGCAAGTTGCAATAATCACGTTAAGCACCTAATTTAATTTGCATATCGACCCTTTCTCCTCTTCACTGAAACATTCCAAATATCCAAATTCAAATTTCGAAATTTCATTTTTTTTACTCACCTCTCGCTTCCCGTTTCCCCCGTGGATTTCCGCACCACCGTTAAAGCTCCACTCCACCGTGGGTTCCGGCACACCCACCGCGACGCAATCCAGCCCAAGCTCTTTCTTCCATGGAATTTCCACCGTTCCAGAAAAAGTCGCTATTTTCGCGGAAACTGAAAAACAATTGGGAAATCTTAGGGATAATACATAGCATGCCCAAGCTAACTGGGAGTGAAATGAAACGCTGTGGCTTCAACAGTTTTTGCTTTACAAACTTCCAGTTAATTTTAATGGAAAGCCAGTTAATTTCTGAGTAGAAAACAAGTTTTAGAAATTTCCTCCCCCTGCATTAATACTACGCTGAAGACGCTGCCTCCAGTTCTCGATTTGTGCACGCACGAAATCCATGGATAAATTGTATCATTCTGTGGTCAAAGATTTTTGTAAAGCTTCTACACGTCTGTGAGGCTTAGACCACACCTTTGGCTCTAACTTTGACCGTTTTTCATAATCCGGGGATTTAAATACGGCCAGAATGGTTGTCATTCCGAAGTGGAGATAAAGTTCAGAATTTAGTTTTTTAACCACGCTTGCATCATTTTTTCCACTATTTGGTGATGCTGAATCCTTCTGGGAGGTCCAACCGATTCCATTGAACTGGATCTCATTGAGGGGATGTACAACGAACTCAAAAACGTATTTTAAGAAATTTGATCTCCCCACCTTCCCCCCATTTTCAACGAAATGTAGAAGAATTACCCCAATTTGCTCCCACCTACTAAAACCATCATAAAACCTGGATAATATTCCTTTTTGACCTTTTGTATATATTGGGAGGTGTCTTTGACCGATTTTGCGTAGATTAGGTCAACTCGTTTGTTAAAAGATTTTTCCGATGTCAAAATCTCATCGTGTTTAAAAAAAATCTTCTCCACTTTTTTGGTGCGTACCGCTTGAGGAGAGCTCTTTATTTCTTTAATCCAGCTTTCCTATGGGGGATCGTCAGGAGGTGGCAAGTACTACGTTTCAAAGCCCTAAGTCTAAGGTTCAGTTCGAGCACTCGTTAGATAATTTGCATCAACAATGTCAGCTGTTATGATATTTTCCGCTGAAATTTCGTGAATCTCTTTGGATTCTAGCCTTCAGCGGCTTCACAGTGGGCGTGGTCCTTGGTTGTTTTGAAAAAATTCTTCTTCGACTGCACTTAGTCGATTTGGTCCCCATGAACGTTTTTATAGCCCGTTTGACTAAATTAAAGTACACGTTCAATTCATGTCACACTTTTTAAATTTGCTATTTCTCTTCCCATTTTTTTGATGAAAAATTATCGCCGCTCGCGTCCCTTTAATATTTGCCCTGTTGATATACTTTGCAATAATAAAAAAATCGATTATCGGCATTTATGCAAAATCGCACGAGGAATCCAATGCACTTATCAGATTTTCATTATCTCCAGCGGTTTCGGGGTAAAGAGCTACTACCAGTTACCTTGGGCATGCTATGTACATATTAAAAATTCCTGAGATATTAAATTCTGCCTGAGTGATGATCAGAGCTGCATTTCACGACCAATTTTTCATCTGGTTCTGAAAGTAATTACAACCTGGAGATGGCCCTTTTGTGGATTTAATGGGAGTAATAAAGTTGGGGAGAAAGAGTAATTAGTTCCGAAGAGGAGTAATTATTACGGGGCAAAATGAGCAATTAAGCTCAAAACTTGATTACTTTCTCCGTCTCTGAGGGGCTGTGTGCATACACTGTTAAAAATCTGAGAGAATCAGATATACACTTCGTGCTTGGATTGATTTGGTAACAACTTCTTACCAGATTGGTAGTAGTTTATTTCTGAGTAGTAAATTTTTCATTACCACAACATTATTAAACGGTAACTACCTTTATTACCGAATCCAGGAGAGTCATGTGTGTGCTCTGGCCAATAATGATTTAATATCAGTTTTCTAAGAGTGTATGCATAAAACGAGATGCAATCGATTTTTTGTGGGTCAAGGGGTCGTATTTACGAAAATATGTTAATTTTAATTAATTTAGGTCAAAATTCTCCTTGTTCTTGGGTCCAGATGAATTTTTTATGGCGGAGCTAATTTACATTTGGATATTTGCGTAACGAGGTAAAATTGTTAAACTTATAGGCTCCGTTTAAACAAAGATGGGAGTGGGACGATTACGAAAGGAAAATTAGGCTAGGAATGGATCACTTAAATTTTTCACAGATTAATGCCACTGTAGTGAAAGGATGTGTAGTATACTTTATAAAATTTGCACATTTTAACTTGGCTATAAATATTTGAGTGAAGTTTTGTCTTTGTTTTGTAAATTTGAAAAAGTTGTACGCCAGTTTGCATTTTGGTGTTTAATTAATCTTCTATATTATAATTATTAGATAAGTCTGAATTGAGTCCAAATACAAGAGTTCATGTTGAGATTGAGAGTAATGGTTGAGTAAAGTTTACGCAAATATTTCGTAAACCTAAATGACTGAAATTATTCAAATCCTTACCTTTATTGTTTGCGGGGGTGGTGGCGTTGATTCTTTTTGTGGGCGTGCCCTCCCCCACTCGAGTCGTGCAGCTGACCCAAAACTCGTACGTGGAGGCCTCTCTCAGTCCCACCCACTCCAGGCGAAGGTCCGGAAACGAAACCACCTTCTTTTCCTTAAATTGTAAAGTGGTCAGTGTAAGTGAAACCTCGTAGCATATAATTCAGAGATTGAATTGGGCGTGTTCACGTCAACGTCTTATTTCATGTGGGAACTAGCTTTGGAAATAAATGATCTAGCAACAGGTTGGGCAGATTTACGAGATACACGTCAAATAGTTTTCAAAATTTTGAAAAGTTGTATAGATATTGTCAATATTTTAGATTTCCGAGTTAGATATACGCAAATTGTCGTCACTACGCGTAGAGAAAGTTCATGATGATTGCGAATTATGAAATTCTCATCGTGTGGCCTTTAAACTGGTTTCGAAAACTAATTGAAAATTGTGCCACTATTTGCGTATGAATGATTAATTCATTCTTAACTTCACGTCTAAGCGAGTATTCGGTAGATACGTACATACAAATACTTATCAAAACTGTTTATGCATGCTTATTAATAGCGTCGAAACCTGTTATTTTCAAATATCGCATTAACTAAATTAACTTATGTATTATAACATCGCTTGGCTATGTGTTTTAATATATTAAATAAAGTAAATTATGAGGCAATTCACGCAGTAATTATTACGCAACTCTTAAACTCCTTAAGCTTTGTAAAATCATTTTACAAACTTCATAAAAGGACACACTTGACCTGAATATATTTCAGATAATTTGTGTGCTCATTTTCCTTAAGAAGATATGCAAAATTGCCTCGTAAAATTTCTTACCACTTTGGTCCCATCGGCGATTCTGGTGTAAACGGTGAACTTGAGGACTTTTCCGTTGGGGTTTGCCGGAGGAAGCCACGAGACGAGGATGGACCGTCGCGATGACACCACCGCCTTCAAATCCGACGGTGGAGATGGAACTGGGAACATAAATAGGAAAAAAGTTAAATAGTAAAGTTTTTGGTTCAAATTGCGACGCCGATTAGGAATTTATTTGTTTGTTGATAAATTTTACAGATTAGCAGATATTTTTGCTTGAACAAGTTGATTAATATGAGAAAATATGTACAAACTTAACGAAAGTTTGTAAACTGTGTAAAAAATGTAGAAAATACTTTATGAAACATGCATATTAAAAAATAAAAGCTTCTGGTATAATTTTCAAAACTCAAACAGAAATAAAAAATTCCACGATGTAAATTTGCAAGGTTTTTTGGCATGATTACAAAATTTGGAAGCAGACAAACCATGCTTGTTCATTATGACTTCCTGGATAAGAAATTACGGTTTCGAAATAGTTTCAAATTATTTCACGATTGACGATTGAAAACAAGTGATTGTACGCACATACAAAACTTTTTTTAAACGTTGGTCGAAATTTATTGTGCAGATTTTCTAACCTCTCTTCAAGTTGAAATTTGCTAAATATTTGCAACCTTTAATGAGGTATGAAGATTTCATGTGCAACACAAAGGAAGTTTTGCACTCAGTTTCCTATAAAATGCATAATATTTACAGTGTAAATGTAAGATATTTCTCTCTTATTTTACTCAACCATTGAAACGTTACAAGTTGAAAAAGATTTTATCGCTCTCGATTGAAAATGGTAACGAAAGATCAATATTTGCCAGGGTCAAGAAAAGAACACGGTTTGACGAGTTATAAATATAAGTTTCAAAGGGATAGATTTTACGACAAGAAGTTGTTTTCGAATCGTTAACAAAATGCAAATAAAGCGAGAAACATTACCCGGAAAATGTTTCATTTCCAGAAAATAACCCAGAAACCGTTATTTCATTAAGTAATCTTTCAAAATATAGTAAATATGTATATAATTATAATTAATTTATGCACCCATTTGATAATTGTGTGGAGATTTTAAGTAATTTGTTTTAGTGGGACGCCGTTATAATAAAATTTGGTAGATACGCAATAGTTACACAAAGTAGATCAAAAGAATTCTTGGCGATGAGTTAACCAATTTAATTAGTTAATTATTTAATTGAGCAAATTTATTTGTATATTTTTCAAAAAGTCATAATATTCCACACATTAAATTTATGTGGAGGGAACATTTTTCCGGAATTTTCGCTATTAAGTTTAAATGATATCAGATTAATCTAAAGTTTCTACTCGGCCAGGAGCTTACGAATCTTCGAAAAAATGTATACCAATTAGTTGTAAATTTGTATTCTTAATTAATTAATTATTAATTAATTAAACAAATAAATTCACTCTTCTTGGAAATCCGGTTAACTATTCAATTCAGGAGAAAAAAACACCTTAATTTCAATGATGCTACTTCTCAATTAAATTTTAAACTGGGCAGCGTTCCAGTAAATTCCTAAATTTTGAAAATTAGAAATATTCGTTTTTTGAAACATGTAAATCTTTCTACTCATTTACTGTAAGAATCAATGACGCATCCCCATAAGACCAAAACATCCTAAATATTTTCTCGGTTCTGGGAATTTATTCTAGAATTCTGAATGCCAAATTCACCGGTAAAATTTCACATTCTGTCCCAATTTATAATTCCCCACAATTTTAAGAAACCTACCAGCTTTCTCTGTACGTGGATACCATCACTTTAGTGCAATTGGGCAGAAGGGATTTGAGCGTGGAATTATTGCTGGTAGGTTTTCGTGGTTGGGATTGATTTGATTCGATCCTGGTTTGCTTTGATTGTCTGCTTCTCGATCCCCTCCATTTAGTCCGACATCAAACGCTTCCTGGTCCTAGGGAGGAACGGGCAGGAAGGAAATCGGGGCCATCAGCAGTGAACATATCAGAACGCGGGACATTTTATGTTTTTTAGGGGGCTGGGCAGAAAGGATGGAAACAACTTTGTGGGTAATTGCATGGTCACCACGCAAATTTTCTAGGTGATAAGTCGATTCAATGAGAAATGTATATTTCGGTAACTAGTGTTTTGTAAATGTGCATTTTGCAAAGTTTCTGAATATTTTCGAATTTTGTAATAGTTTTTAAAACAATGGTTACGGTGATGTTTTTAACTTAAATACATACATTACAACAGCGTCGGACATTACACGCTTTTTTAGTGGGCTGGGCAGAAAGGATGGGACCATTTTTCGTGTAATTTGTAACCGTGCAAATTTTCCAGGCAATGAGAAATGTACATATTTTTGCAAGTTGTGCTTTATAAATGTGTAAACAGAATATATTTTGCAAAGTTTCTGACTGTTTTTGCTCACACTGGTCACTCGGTTGGTTTTAATTTCGTAAAATTCTTAACGTTACAATTATTTCGAGCGGTTTCCCAAAATATGAGGGACAATATGTAATCAGAGTCAGACTACAAGAAATATATCTGCTAAATTATTTATCTACTACAGAGATCGAGGGAGTCTCCGTATTTTTTGCATGGAATGCTGCAAAACTTTAAAGTAGAGTTTACTGGGTTTCAAAAATACGATTGAATGGTTCCCAAAATTTTGAATTCAAATATAATTTTGGAAATTTTGGAGTTAATGGGTTTTTATATGGTAATTAAAAATTAAAACATCTGCGTAACAATTTTTTTAATCTGCTTAACTTGAACGATTTTCATGAAATTTACAAACTTTGATAATATAATTAAACAAACAGGTACAACTCAAATTAAGTCGGTTAATTCACGCTGAACGTCATTTAAATTAAAATCCGCCTGGCTTTAAAATTATTTTATAAACTTTTACCAAATAAGGTGACATTGTCGTAATTTGCAATGTTACGAATATGTACTTGCAAACCGATCAACTCCTGATTTTTTTTAGATAATTTTATATTTTATTTAAGAACATTTTCATGTAAGTTTTAGTATGTACTGAATTGCGGCGACTGGCGAAAGTCAAAACATTCACGCAGTCCTTCGCACATTCTGTAAAAAGCTAAATCTTAAGCGAAAATAGTTACAAAATTGTATTTAAAAAAATCGAGGGATGATCCGTCGACAAAGTTTTGCAAGATTACAAATTACTACAGTGTGGCATTGTTTGATACAAGTTTGTAAAATAATTTCAAAATCAGACGGATTCGAAATAAAATTTCCTGTGTGAATGGCAAGCGTTAGCTTTACATACCTGTTTCTGTATTTAATTCTTAAAGTTTACAAATTTCACTAGTGTCGTCTAAATATGCAAAAATTATAATTAACAAATATCCAAAAATTTTCAAAATTTTATTTTAATCCGATTTTAATCAGATGTTTGAAACCCAATAAATAAATTTTTGCAGCATTTAATAAAAGAAAATATATCGAGGGGACGCCATCGATCTCTGTAGTAAATTGGCATTAAATACACATTTTTTACAAAGTCACAAAGCTGTCATGAAGTTTTAAAGGATAAAAAGACGCATGAATTGCATGAAGTTGTAATTTTTTGCAGGCGTACTTTATGCACATCCTAGGAACTGAGGGGGCAAAGGAAAGAAAACGAGACTCATACCCAATTTGAGTCACTTATGTAACTTGGTCCTGTGTATCAATCGGAGAAAGTCTGCGTAACGGGGTAAAATTGGCAATAAAAACTATCTACCCACGAAAAAATTGGCTCCCTGCAAAATCCATTTTTGAGATTAACTATTTCTTTATAGGATTGATTTCAAGGAGAAAATGCCATAACACTGAAGTAGCTGAATTTCTTGCAATTTTTTTTGCAGAAGATTACATGCAATTTTTTTACACATGATCATATGCAACTTAAGAATTGCATCCTGGTTTAAATTTAATTTCACAATTTGAAAAGAACAGAAATTTGTTTTTGACAGTTTTCAGGTGTTTTTAGACACAAGTTTTAGGCACAACATGTCATATTTACAAGTTTTAAAATTCTTAAAAACTGTATATTAGAAACTTGTAATTGATCGTAAATGTAAGGTTTTACAATTTCAATAACCGCCAGGTTATTTAAATTCAATTTCTGAATTTAAAAGGGATAGAAACTTCTTTCTGGCATTTGATACATTTTCTAAAAACAAGTTTTATGCATAAAATGTCATATTTACAATTTTGAAGTGCTTAGAAACTGCATAGAATAATATTAGCAATTTTTTGCGAACGTACTTTTTCACAATTGAAGATTTTCTTGCTTACATAAAATCAATTTCGCAAGTGGAAAGAAACTCTAAAAAATAAATATCTATTTGGGTAAAAATTGGCATCAACGATCGACACGGAACGCCTCCGGCACGTGGAGTGGGGACCAAAATGAAATAAATAAAGTTACCGTTACATTCACACATTGAACGTGATTGCTTGATTGTAGTAAAGAAAAAAGTGAAACTTGGCACAAATCGGAATATCCATTTTTTGTAATATGACGAGAGATTGATCTAGGATATTTTTTCATGCAAAATTCCTTTAGGACACTATTTTTGCAATAGATATTATATTTTTCGTAGCAGTTTTGCTTAAATTTTACATATGAAAAAGCACATGCACCTAAAATATTTTTAACATTACTGACTCTTTTCAGTGTAAACTTCTGACGTTGAATTTACTCAAGTATAACCAATTATTTTTTATATCACGTTGAAAGCTTGATATCTTTTCAAAATTTGCAGCCAAATTAGTCCCATTTCAATTTGTTTTCTCGTGTCGAAAAATTCCTCAAAACTTCAATCTAATATAGAAACAGACGGGAACATTACGTACATAAAAGTAAAAAATAGTTAGAATATGTAAGGAAGGAGGCAAATTAACAAATTTGTGTTCGAATTTTTGACGTTTTTTTACGAAAAGTGTATTTAACAAGATGAATATGTGGTAACTACGAAGATCAGTTTATAGAAATTGAAACGTTCTGTGTCAACAAAATGGCCGGTCTACCCACCTGTTTGTTCATTAATTATTTTCAACGTTTATATATTTCACTAAAGTCGTCCAAATTTGCAAACATCTAAACTATATAAAGCAGGCGAGTGTATCGCTGCTGGCTGGGTCGGTGGCTTACAAGGGACACTCTGAGTGTCCCTTGTAAGTGATTAAAGTGGTCGTGGTCGTGAGTGTCACACTCACGACCTGTCGTTTGAGTCTAGGGTACCCACTATGTTTTTTAAAATCTACTAGGACCCCAGATGAAGGATTCATTCATATTTCCGTGTAAAACTCATATATGGCGTCGTGCCGTGAAACCTCTCTCCCTTCACTGGGTGGCTCAGTCCCAATGTCCCCTTACTCTACTACCCTGTTGACCCAGTCCTCGCTCGCCCTATGACCCTTGATGCTGATAATGATGCGATGACGATGATGATAATGCGATGATGAAATGCCGGCAGCGGGTTGGCCAGGCAATAAGCAATGTCTGGAGGAAGGAGAAGGTTGTTGCTGGTCCGAAGGTTACTTTATTACTGACTGTCATTTGGCAAATCTACACGACTTTATATTTTACAATTATGGCTACTGCTTTGCTCCTCCTTCACTTCCACATCACTACTTCTTCCCCTTGTGCACGTAGATGCACTGCTCATTCCCAGAGGGAGCACACGAGCGAGTATGGGCTAAGTGGTTACAGCCGTGGCGCTAAATTCGCCAAATTTGAATGTTTTTATTTCTTAAACCGCCATAACTTTTGAAATCCTGGACGGATTTTCAAAATATTTGGCAAAAATCATGACAAGGAGTTTAACTTTCGTATTCCATGAAATTTTTTCCTAAATTATCGCTTTTAACTTTTCGCAAAATTTCGTAATTTTCTTGGTTCGTCGAAAAAATGTTAAAAATATTTCAAAAATTAGAAATTTTTTATTTTTATTTTTTTCTCAAAAATTTAGACTTTTGTGATCATTTTAAGCATAAAGTTTTGAAAATCTGACATAAACTGCAAAAGTTATGGGGGTTTGAAATTGGTCGAAAATGCAAATTTTTAAGTTTGGCGCCACGCCATGGTGCCAAATATGAGTTTCACACGGAAATATGAATGAATCCTTCATCTGGGGTCCTAGTAGATTCTAAAAAACATAGTGGGTACCCTGGACTCAAACGACAGGTCGTGAGTGTCCCTTGTTAGTTGAGAAGTTAGCCTCTCCTTTTCTCTCTCCACTCTGCAGAGAGAACAGGAGAGGCTAACTTCACTAATGTTGGCGTAACGGGCTTATCGACGGGCCTATTTTGTACGTCGATTGACGGGCTTCTACACTAGTGCATCATATATTATGCAAATACTTTAATTAACAAATAAAAACATTTTAATTCTAAAATTTACAAAATTTTACCTTGGTCCGATTCAGTCGGATTTTTGAAACCTAATAAAACTTTTCTGATACGTTTTGTAGAAGTTCGTACAAAAAAATTCATAGACGTTCTCAATCGATGTAGTAAGTTTGCAATGTATTCTCTGTACCCTGATTATTATCCTTCATATTTTTGTAAGCTTGTAGAAATATTTGTAACTTTACTAAATTAAAAGCATCGCAGTGTCCATTAATTTAAAACTTTTACAAAATTCGGAAACAATTGGAAACTTCGCTAAGTGTATTCTGTTTACACATTTACAAAGTGCAACTTACAAATCTAAATACACTTCTGATTAAGGCAGCGATTGATAATTTTGTATCATTTCGCAAATTCTGTAAACTTTTACAAAGTTGTATAATTTTTTCTGAGGAAAATTAGCTTCCAAATTTTTGTAAACTTACCCCGATCAAGGGCGTCTCTTTATTTTGTAAAAGTTTGTAAAATTATTTAACAAATTGTACGGATTTTACAAGTTACTACAGACTGCGTGCATTGCCTCAGTATTTTCGGTTCTTTGCTTCGTAATAGAAACGTTCATGTGAACAATTTGCAAAAAATAGAGTGAAAATATGTGAAACAAATTTTTCAAATGAAGTCGGTTTAGAATTTAATCCAAATTTAAAACTTTGACGCCATTAGAATCAAATTATAAATGACACATAAAATAAAAAATTTCATAGGTTTTATGCAGCGCAATACGTTTGGGTGAAATCATTGATGCTCAGGTTAATTGAGTTGTTTTGTTTTCTATAATTTGGTAAAATTTTGACTAAGTTTCCAATGAATTGCCTCATTATTTCTTGTTTTGAAAGATAAAGAATTTGCAACCTTGCAAATCAAAAACATTTCAAAAAATATTGTGAAGTTAGTAAACAATTTTGGTAACTGCAGCCAATCTTACCGTCCTCGTCCGTCCTGCACAAGAGCGGGGTTGAGACGGCTCCATCGCCGACGACGGTGAATCCCCGCACGGTGACGGAATAATTGGTCCATTTTCGCAACCCGTGCAAAACGAGGTCTCTCTCCGTCGTCACTTTGGTCTCGATTTGGTCCCCCGAGTCGGCCTCGCTGCCCGTCCCCTCGTCCTGCTCTCCGACGACGAGGACGTCCACTTTGTAGCCTTGGACGACCCCGTGTCGCGCTTCGAGCGGTGGTGGTTCCCAGCTCAGCGCCAAACTTTGTGGGGAGGTGGATCTGCACTCAAATTTCTCTGGCGGCTGGGTGGGCACTGAAAAAATTTGAAATTTATTTTGAAATTTTATTTTTCTTGTCTGAAAACTTAAAATATAAGTTGAAAACTTTAGGCGATGTTTAACGCCAAAATTGTGAACCTTCTAAAATCACGTATACGTATAAAATTTTAAAGGTCGACGCAACCGTAGTCTCCTGGTAAATATTTAATAAATTGTTGGTAAATTTAATTCATTATTAAGTTACATATGCATATCTATTGAGGAAATTCCCGTGGTCCTTGGGTGCTTGAAAAATCCTGAAGCTCTTAATCTTTTTACCAAAGTACTTATTATACAAAGTTTAACGCCAAAATTGAGAAACTACTAAATCATGCGTATCTGGAACAAATTTCACAGGTAGAAATGGTGTGTTCCTGTAACAAAATTTAGCAAATAATGTTTGGCAAATTTAATTCAGAATGAATTAAAGACTTAATTATCTGTATTGAGACAATTCACGCAATCATTGGTAACTTATTAAAACGCATAAGTTTCCTAAAAAATACAAAGCTTTAAACGTTCTTGATGGGAGTAAGTTTACAAAAGTTTGTAAGCTAATTTTCCTTCGAAATATTCAAAAAAGTTTATAAGAGTTTGTAATTTTACGGAATTTACGGATTTTACAATGCTACCAAGGCGTGCATGAATTGCCTCAATAAAACAATTTAATTTGTAATCTCAACAATCTCGAATTTTGATCGCCATAATTATTTATTCAGAGTGTCGACGATGCAAACTTGGTAATTCCAGTGAACATGGAATTATTACAAATTCATGACATCCGATCCATCACGTGCAAACACCTTTCACTCCCAACTTTCCAGCCAACTTTGTCTCTAATTCAAATAGGGTGAAAGTGAAAGCTTAAAATCTAAGTTTATAGCTATAGTTTAACACCAGAATTGTGAAAATATTAAAATCACGCTTGTCAATTAAAATTATGTAGGTCTTAACTCGATAATTGCATGTTTGTTAGTTTGTCACGGAATATTGGTAATATTTTGTAACCGATATTTTGTTAAGGTTCTTGCCCATTTGTAAAAATTTGTCAGTTTGGGATTCGCTAATGTATAAAAGCCTTTTATACATTAGCTTTTATTAAAAGGTTTTCTGGAAGATTGAAAAAATTCAAAAATTATCAAACCCATGGGATTGATAATTCGAGATTTCTGCAGAGATCTCGAATTTTGATCCCTACGTGATTCTTTAGAGTGTCGACCATGCAGATGTGAGCATGTAATTATTACAAATTCATGGCATCTGATCCATCACGTGCCACCTTCATTCTCAATTTCCCAACCAACTTCTAATTCAAATCGGGTGAAAGTGCTGGCCAGGTGTCAGCCCCGATTTAATTCCGCACTCAGCAACGCCTCCTCCCACGTTAATCTGCATATTACATTGGAACCCGACATCAAACAAGTGATCGATGTTAGTACAGATGGGAAATAGGACGTCTCGACCCCGATAAAATAGGACACATTCTTTGCGCACGCTCCATGAAATAAGTACTTCTTCTCTTGGATCCAATTCACTCTCAAGAATGAATGATTTATGAGAGAACTACACCATCCTAAAAATGTTTTAAGCACTATTTTTTTTGCAATTTATAATTTTAGCAGATTTTCAATTAATGTAATTTTAATACAAATTCAGTACAAATTTCAACTTTCAAAATGTGGGACAATCCTTGCGACGTTTGGAGATTGACAAACCCATAAATTCCCTAAACTTACAAACTCTTGCAAAACTTTACAAATATTTCGAAGTAAAATTTGCTTAAAAATTTTTGCAAACTTACTCTGATCCCGTTTTATAAAAGTTTATAAAATTATTTTCCAAATTTATGGACTTTTTCAAATTGCCAATTACGACAAAGTATTTTAGTATCATACTTCGTAATATAAATGTTTATCTGCAGAATTTGTAAAAATAGAGGATCACTACGCATAATTTTTTTTACAGAGGTCGTTTGAAAATTTAATGCAAAATTTATAACTTTGACGCCACTCCATTAAAATTATAAATGACCTGAAACCATTACAGTTGTACAGATGAGTGTTGTTCTATACTGTACATAACTTAATTTAGAAAGTTAGAATAGTCAGAATTTGGCAAAATATTTTAGGTTAAAGTTAAAAAAAATATGCCATTTTTAGCATGGGAATGGAATAGAACTTGAGCCTGCTTTCTCCGCCTGGTAAAAATCCCCCATTTTTCAAATTTGACCACAAATAGTTTGACAAATTCCCATCCTCACACAAACTGCCTTAAGAAACGTTGGTTGTATTGACTTGGACCACATAATTTCCAAATTTCAACCAAATCGCAGGGTTACACTTCGCACCATCGCATTGTCAGAGTTAAAGAATTTGTAAAGGCTACACAGTTTTGATTCATTAAAAAATGAAGGTGTAAATGAAGTTGTAAAATTTCGAAAGGAATTTCTTAAATTTGTCGGTTTCAAGCAATTTAATAAATTTTACAAAAATTGTTTACAAAGCTGACGTAATTGCATTTTTTGGCTCACCGTCTTGGAGTGTGGTGGCGACGGTGGGGCTGCTCGAGGGTCCGGCACCCTTCGCATTGAAGGCCTGCACTACGATGGCATATCGCGTAAACTTTCGTAAATTGTCGATCGTCGTTTCACCCCCAAAGTCTTGGCCAACCTGCAAATAAAGCAAAAGTAGCGATACTTAATACAAATACCTTACTTTTTGTAACAAATAATTCGAAAAATTTGAAAAAATCTCACAATTAAATACTAAAATATAAAATAAGAAAGTTTAAATAAACTTTTATAAGAAATAGGCGCTTTGGTATAATTGCAATTAACTCGAATATTTGCAACCACCTAAACTTACAAAGGTTTCCACAAATTACGAAGGAATATGTTGCTAAAAATCTATATTTTTTAAATTTTGTATACACGAATGCTACAGAACTTGTGACGTCCCCCGCTTTACAATATCCAAATGAACCGAATCAAAATAAATTTTGAAAATTTTGATTGAATATTAATTGGGTTTAATTTTTATTGAAAATTTTCATAACTTGGACGATGTTAGTTTAAATTTTAGAAATGCAAATAATGAAATGGAACAATAGGTGATGTGGAGAAAATTTCTCATTTCTTGCTAAAATTGGTCAAATATTGAAAGTGTCAACATAACAATGTTTGCAAACTTCTCAAAAAATGTCTCGAATTATTGCTTCCAATTGCATCCTAAATAAAATTTCAATTGCAAAAAAAAACATTCGTACTTACATACCGAATACCCTCATTTCTTAAAAACGTATCGCAACCCCGTTAAAAGAGAATACCTTCTGTCACCCATTTTCCACTCTCCCCTTAAAAATAATCATTTTCTCTCAATTCTCTTCACTTCATTCATCGCACATCACGAGAGCTTTGCCAAATAATAATCTCACGCCATGTCATCATTACCTTATTTACATATTATATCGCAGCATTGCACGCACTCTTAGAAATCCGGTATTAAAATAGTACCAAGCGGTATTCATATATGACTTTACCAAAGTGGAATTGAAAAATAATATCGTGTAGTAATAGCTCGGAATTTACCATATCTGTAACAAATTCTGTACGGACCGACATAAATTTAGTACCTAGCGGTAGCAACATCAATACCGAGAAATCAATACATGGCTGACTGTACCAGATTTCTCCACTGTTAGAAATCTGGTAGAGTCACATATATACTCCGTACTGGTATTGATTTGGTAATAACTTCTTACCGGACTGGTAGAAGTTCGTTTGTAAGTGAGAAGTTTTTCATTACCACACAAACTTACTAAAGAGTCATTTCCGTTATTTATTACAGTGTCGGTAGATTCACTCCGGTGGTAATAATTTAATACCAGATTTCTAAGAGTGTAACAATGCCCAGTGTTCTCCTCCTGACTTTTTCACTTTCACTCCACCAAAAAAAGAGAAGGTGCACAAAAAGAAAAAGTGGATCCGTCCCGGAAGACCTGTTAAACGACTTAATGCTCTCATTTGGCCCGTGAAAGGGATCCCCGGCCCAAGAAAAAGTTCAGTCATTTGCGAAAACAAAATGAATATGGAATCCAATGCGTTCGAAATTTTTGGAAAACTATTCACATTTTATTCCTCGAGTTTATGGGTCAATTTAGAAATTTAGTTTTATTAGTTGGGTGTCCCATATTTTGGAGAAAAATGAGAAAAGTTTTTGCTGTTTGATTTTTAATATTTTCATGGGTCGATCAATTCAGTAGAAGAATACATTTGCATGATCAAAACTTAGAATCGAACTTTTGCATAAAAATATCGATAACTATCTGATGATTAAAAGTTAAGAGAATTTTATTCGTTTGGAAAAATTCATGAAAGTGCATGAAAAACGAATGCATGGAAAGATTTAGATTTTGACATCTGTTTAACACATTGGACGTGTTCAGGATCTAGAAAAATATCAAAACTGACGTTCTGTTAAAACTTCGGATACACATTTTCTTCGTAAAATTTCTCATTTCCTGCACTATTTTGTAATAATTTATTTTTGTTTTCGTATAGTTTTGCTAATAAACAAAAATTATGTCTGATAAACAACTATAAACAACTATTGCTTTTGCAAGTTATGTTGATTTCACAAGATTGTCGTTACTATACTCAATATTTTAGCATGCGAATTAAATTCTACGAACCATAAAGGCCACCAAACAACAAAATTGAAAATATTTAAATATCAAATTTACCTCCACCGTTTTGAAGTGGTATCCATGCAGATCGGCTAAATTTCCGTGTAAATGTGAATGTAACAAGCTCCTCCCATTTTCTCCCGTCATTCCTACACCCTCATTTCCATCTTCTTGTGAAAGCAGCACGGGATGATCGGCCAGAGCGAGGGAGAGTTCTCGGTAGCCGAGATAGTAGCCTAAAATCTGCCCGTGCCAGAGCGCCCTTTCTGGCGGGGCCCAACGGACCCTCAGTCTCGTGGAGGAATCCGCTTCCGCCACAATTTCGATGGGCGGGCCTTCGGGGGCTTCCTCGGTCGTCGTGATCTGCACGACTTCCGAGGGCGGGCTGAAGCCGACCCCGTTTTGGGCGAGGACGCGGAGATGATAAGTCGTCGAAGGGGTTAAGCCTTCGACCAGCGCGGTGGATTGGGTCGCGGGAACGGCAAGTTCTTCGACTTCGGCTTCTGTCCAGGTTTCTAGAATGGGAGAAATATAGGATAAGTTTTTGGCGAGAATTTGATTTAAGGTAGAATTAGAGTTTTATTAATATTTACATTCAAAACAGGACGGTAACAAAATCGTTACCGAATGCAGCTACTCTAATGCTCAACCAAGACCGAATGGTATTGAAAATTTGTGCTAGTTTAAATTTGACATTTCCAGGTTAAGGAATTGGTAACAACTCGAATCTCCTGGAACTTATTGCCACCACGCTGACAACGATATATCGCTGAAGGGTACCACAAAGAAACTCAAATATGACACTTCCCATTTAAAACGATAAAACGATACTGATTTTACTGATTTTCATGCAATAAACTGAAGTTATAACGTAGTTATAATTTTGAATCTCCCGGAATTTATTGCTACCAGCGTGGCAACAGGTGGTAAAAAGTCATCGTAGAATTATACCATAAATTTCTACAAAACTCAAATTTGGTATTTCATTTTGGCATAAAACTGGTAACAATTTTGAATCTCCCAGCAATTAGTGTAACTAATTTTGAATTTTTCGCAAAATTAGTGCAACCAGTTTGACAACAGACCCATACCTTTGGTGACAATTTTATTACCAGTTTATGTAAATGCACCGGTTTTTCATTCTCCCACCTAAGTATATTACTTTATCCCAAAAATTCTAAAATATTTACGTCGGCTAGTTATCCTAGCAATTTTAGCAAAATTATGTCTTTCTATTATTTATGAGGCATAAATTATGACCTCTGCCAACGGAAATTGTATGGAAAGACACGTCTCATTTGCATACCATCCTCATTAAAAACCTCACTGTTTCAACAGATTGGGCTCGTTTGCTTTCTCTCAAATTAAAAACATTTGCCAAAATTCATAACATTTTCTCATTAAAGATTTATAAATGATAAGCATGTTTTACCGGCCCACTTTGGGGGGTTCATTAGGGTCGATACCAGTGGAGCCAAGCTTAGCTTTTTTTAGCATCCAAACTTCAGGGCATATTACATAACATACTCAAAAAAGAATATTTGGCTCCACTGGGGTCGACCCAAACCACCCCCCAAAGTCGATATGATTTTTGTATTTTATTGGAAAATCCACCCCATTTTCCACCTTTTTGTTGTCGTTAACAACTTATTTTCTCCCGAATTCTCTATGGGATAAAATGATACTTTCAATAGCCCGAGCGTGTGTAACCATGTTTGTCTATCTATCGGCAATTTGATAATTAGGTTTTGTAATATTTACTCGATTGACTTAAAATTTTATATCCACTTGATTTATCTCAAATATACAATTCAGTTAAAAATGGCCCATGGGAATCTCTGGTTGTGGTACAATTTACAGAAAACCACATATTCAGATCAAGAAGCTCTGTTTTTGAACCTTTTGATTTACCCTAATCCACGTAATATAAGACCGAAGATAATGACAATTAAAAATTTCACACCTGGGTTGTCTGGTTTCAGGTGCGTATAAATCCGATCTGCATGATAAGATTTGTAGGGTCGAAAAAAAATCAATCGTCCCCGGAGTATTTTTTCAACCCTGGAAATCTTATCATCACGGTGAAAAACCAACATTCTAAGGCCATATACGGTATCACAATCACAATTTATTCCTTATTGGAACTTGACAACCAATCGATTAGCGGGTTGGTTTGTCACCGTGCTTATCATCCCTAAAGATGATATTTTTATAATTTTTTCCACCGTGGCTCTTGAGAACATCCAGGGATTCGATTACTCTTCTAACTTACAACTGGGCCGTCAAAATCATAGCTTCCAATTTCAGTATCCACTATCGACGGTTTATAAAATATTTTATTTTTCTTGACAGCCAGACTCTCCCAGGAAAAATAACCCATATTCCAATGACCCTGTCTAGAAATCCTCCAAGGAAACAGTCAAAGGACCATGATCCCATAGCAAAAAATCTTCGAAATTGACCTTAAGGTCAATTTAAAAATTGTAATTTTTAAATTCTGTAGTATCGTGGCAAGTTTCAGCCTTCTGGTATCAGTTTCGAAAATCGGTGGGGGTCACCCTGAAAGGTCCCGCAAGGCAATACTTTGGTCGTTATAGCTTTATATTTTAGATTTTGTACTCAAATCTAATTAATTCTCCTAATATTTGCCTTCTACGACTATTCCGAATATTCTACCCAACCTATTTTTAGTATGTTACTCCTACCTGGTCAACTGCTATGTGGCTCTTATTCGAACTCGCTTCTTAATTTTGTCCAATAAGCAAATGGTGAAAATTTCAAGTCAATCAGTTAAGCCGTTTTAGATCTATCGTGTTCACTCACAAACAGACATACAGACATAACGCTTCCATAAGTCCTGACTCGGGCTATGCATTGACAGTTTTCATTCTTTCTCTCTTTTATTGTACTTTTGTTACCAACGGAGTTTTTACTTCAAATTAAAAAAAATAAATTTTCGCTCAGGCCGAAAAAACCCCCTTGGACGGTATTAACCTTTATTAAAATTATTTCTTTCCATCCCGAAAACATTTCTCGTCTTGTTAGTCACGACATTAATTTCTTTTTCCGCTAACACAAAGGAGGAGAAGTGGAGAAAGTGAAGCTAATAATAAAATAAAAATAATGATAGCAAAACAAGCATGAAATTCAATGAACTCATCTTTCCTCTCCCCCTTCACAACCATACCCGGCTAAAAACAACCACGCTCAATAATCCGGGAGCAAAATTTACACCGAGGCGGTAACAATTTTTCAAGCGGATATCTCTGTCTGTCATGCAGGCGTTGGTACTTTTTTGAAATCCGTACATTTCGTAAAATAACTTTTCAAATTGCAAATGTTTAACCTCTGTATTTTACCAGGGCCATATATCATCTAAACCATTCAATTTATAATCTAAATTTTACAAATTTTAACTTTTGTCGTTCATTCTTCTCATTTGTTGAGTAGTAAACAAATTAAATGAATAACCTTTTTCTTTATTTCCTTGCCCTAAGGCAATGCACGCAGGCATTTTGGTAACCTTCTAAAATCCGCAAGTTTTGTAAAATAATTTTGCAAACTTGGTCACAATAAAGTTTATTGTGACCAAGTTTATTGAATAAACCTGACCTGAGCAAGTTTACATAAAATTGGTAATTAATTTTCCTCAGAAATATTTGTAAAATTTTGTAAAAGCTTGTAATTTTACGGGTTTCACTGATTTTACAAAGTTACCAGCGACGGCGTGAGTGAATTGCCTCATTATTACCATACTTTACCAGAAAGAAATCGTTACCAACTCGACCAAATGTAGTCCCTCATTATTTCGTGTGCGTGCGTACTACCCGCGGCGAAAATGATGTTGTATATTGAGATGACAATTACTTGCCCCGTTGGCTCCTGGGGAAAGAGAAAGCTGGGCCTGAACGAGCTTCATCTGTGGAAGGATATCTTTGCGAGTCGAATGAACTGAGCCGTGTGTAAGGAATCTAATTTAATGGACTTCTTTCGGGAAAATAATTCAGAAATCTTCAACTCGAAATGTATGGACCTCTCTTTTCACTCTCTTTCCCTTTGACTTTCACTCCTCCTCTCAATCATAAATTCCAGTGTTTCGTTTGGGACGTCCAAAACTGTCCAAAATTTTCAAAAGCCGGTCGATAGGAAAATACGACAAAATGTTGCAAGTTATTTATTAACGACTTTTTTGCAAATCTATTTACGCACAGATATGAAATCTCAAATTAATTTTGAGCATCTTGGTTGGTCTGTAATACAAACGAAACATTTTACGAAATTTAGAAAAATCCTTGTTTTCATGTTTTCGCATGAGAAATTCAGAAATTTTTGAAACACGTATTACATAGCAAAATGCTCAAAATTAATCGGATATTACGTAAATGTACGCCAACTGATTATCGGAAGATTAGTAATGAAAGAATTTTAACATTTTGCCCCATTTTCTAAGTATTTTAGACACTTTTGGACAATTTTGACGTCCAAAATTTGGTGTCCAAAACTGGTTAAAACTCCATTTTGTATGGCTGTTTTGGATAGAGGTAAAAAACAGCAGGGAACCCCTGACAAACACTGAACCCATCCCGAACCCGACCGTGTTCCAGATTTGTGTAGTAAATTAAAATTAAAATGTGAAGTGAAATGAAATGAAAGTCAAAGTGTTCCACGGAATGAGTGCGAGGAAAGATAATTAATTTGCAAAAAGGAACACAGAAAGTATGGAAAGGCCGGAAAAGAAAGTGGATCCGTATGAAATCGGGGCAACGAAAAAATCACCTATTTTTTCTGGGAAATTAGTCAAAGAAAAAAAGAGAAAGTTGGAAAAATTGAGAACATTTTTAAGTTTAACGGAATTATAAAGTGACTTTTTTTTAGTAATAAAGAAGTGATGAAAAAAGTGGAGAAAAATTTCGAAATGATAGCTAATAAGTTTCTGACAGAAATCTAAATGCATGCGTTTTATTCCTGTATTTACATGGCAGTACTTCGATTTTTTGTATCTGCTGTTGTTTTTAGAGGTATTTATTTTTAGTTGACGTAGAATCTGTACTTTACAATTGTGCAAAATTAATTGTACAGTTTCTACGCCCAAGTTAAAAAATCTTTGTAAACGGGTAAACGAGTAATAGCTCAATTTTGAAGATGTGGAACGCGATTAGTTTAAAAATTTTCGATTTATTTTTGATCTATTAGAATGCAAATGAAAACAAAGAAATAGTTCACTCACTGTCAAATCAAAAGTGAACAGAATGTGACAAACTTAAATATTCACCATGGACGAGAAATTAATTTATATTTCGTACACACGCACACCAAAATTGATTGCATTTTTATTCTGTACTCGGAATCCCACGAAATTATGGGAAATGATGACAAATCACGAGAAAATTCACTTAAAAAATTCAGATCTTGTCGAATTCTTACCAGAGGGGAACTTGCTCTGAATGATGAAGTTGATGAGGGGACTGTTCCCGTTGAAGTTTTCCAGCCAGGAAATCCCCACCGACCGGCTCCCCACCTCAACCACGCGCAAATTACCTGGCTGCTCCGGAGGCTCTGGAAATAATCAGGACAAAATTTATTAATAACACTTTTATTTTTTGCAGATACTTTGTATCTGCTTCAGAAACTTATTGCTTTAGTGAGAGAACGGTTATATTTTTGACTGAATTTTGAAAACTGCATGTTTTGTAGTGGTCGCAACGGTTCTCGGTTCTCATAGAACCGAACCGGAACCGATGGCTCCGGTCCGGTTCCGGTTTATACTGAGAACCGAACCGAACCGAAACTTTTATTACCGGTTCGGTTCCGGTTCCAAGTCTTTGAGAACCGAACCGAACCGGCCGGTTCGGGGTGAACCGAACCTCATGCATAAATCAATTAGCGAAACTTTTCCGAATTTCCCGAACTACACCTCCTAGTTTCCAAATGAAACTTTTCACCCCCAAAGTTTCCAAAATGAAATTTTAACTTGGCTGCACGCTCAAACTTTCCCAAGTGAAATTTTGTAGTAGTTACACCCCCAACGTTTCCAAAATAAATTTTTGACTTGGTTACACCCCCAAAGTTCCCGAAATGAAATTTTGACTTGGTTACACCCCAAACGTTTCCAGAATGGAATTTTGACTTGGCTACACCCCAAAAGTTTTCAGAATGGAATTTTGACGTGGTTACACCCCCCAAAGTTTCCAAAATGGAATTTTGACTTGGTCTCACCCTCAAAGTTCCCGAAATGAAATTTTGACTTGGTCACGGTCACACCCCCAACGTTTCCAAAATGAAATTTTGACTTGGTCACACCCCCAACGTTTCCAAATTGGAATTTTGGCTGGGTTACACCCCCAACGTTTCCAAAACGGAATTTTGACTTGGTCACACCCCCAAAGTTTCCAAATTGGAATTTTGACTTTGTTACACCCCAAAGTTCCCCAAATGAAATTTTTACTTGGTTACACCCCAAAAGTTCCCAAAATGGAATTTTTACTTCGTTACACCCCCAAAGTTCCCAAAATGGAATTTTTACTTCGTTACACCCCCAAAGTTCCCAAAATGGAATTTTGACGTGGTTACATCCCAAACTTGGAATTGTTTTCTAACTTCAATAACTGGATTTGCCGTTGACATGCATTAGAATTTGCTTGTTTAAATATAGATAAGTTATTGACTTGTATGTGAAATTTCATCCAAAAAACGTCAATTAGAATTGTTTGTTGCTTATTGCATCTTGATAACACTACCGGTTTGATCCGAACCGCCGGTTCGATCACGGTTCTGGCCGGTTCCGGTTCGGTTCCAGTTAAAAAAAGTTCGGTTCTGTTTCGGTTCTTCAATTCCAGTTCTCGGTTCCAAACCGGTTCTTCCAAGAACCGAACCTAACCGAACCATTGAGACCACTAATGTTTTGTCAAACAATTTTGGTTTTGCACCCTTTAAACATTCTTCAACGAAGTTGAAAATTTCATCTATTAAGCAGCCACAAACTATTAGGACTTCGTACTTTAATTATTTTCGGCATCAAAACGTGCAAATGTACATTATCGCTGAAAATCTTTGGAAAAATATTATTTGTTTATAATCGGAAAGACATAATACAAATAAATTCCGCTTTTTTAACAGAAGTTTAACTTTACCCAAAAATATGGAAACGTTCCCTGTCAAAAATAATTAAATTAAGAAGTTCTAGTATTTTCAAGCGTATCGAATAGATGGAGAAATTCTCGTTGTAAAATAACGAAATAAGTCTGGAACCAAAATTATTTGAAAAAATACCTTCTTCAAAATTGGGTCAAAAATTGGTCCCAAAATTATCTCATGAATTGTTATTAAAAATAAAAAGATTTTGACGATTTTGGCGATGAGTCATCCAGTTCTACGTTAATTTTTGACTCAATGTTTGAGTTAAACATGATTGTTTCCCCTATTTATGAAAATAATTTCACTTTTTTCTTGCCTTGTCCAAAGTTAGTCGAAAATTTCTTTCATGAATATATTAATAACTTTTATCTAAACGCTGCTCAAGTTCTTAAAAAATAAGTTTCTGAAAAATATCGACGCGATTTAAATATGATTTTTCCCCAATTTTTGAAAATATTTCACTTTTTGCTAACCTTGCACATTGAGCGTGACGATGGTATGATCTGACCCGAAAGGATTGGAAGCTCGGCATGAATAAGCTCCAGAATCGCTCCGGTCAACGGAGGCTATCAGCAATTCGGATAAAATACCATCCTCTAATTCTTGCTGGCGAAATGTGTACCTAAAAAATGTAAAAACTTAGTAAAAATAGTCTCAAACTTTTCGAAAAATAAGGAAGTTTCGAATGATTTGCTAATAAGTGATTTTTCAATAAATGATTGAATCTGGTCGTGTGGAATTTATAAAGCTGCTCACAATTTGAAAAGGTATACAATTTGCAAAATTATTGCTATTATAACTAAACCTCTTGGGTGACAAATATCATTGCCAAAATTGATACTAATACGGTATCAATTTTGTGATTACATAATTGACACTGAGGTAATTCACTAGCTTTGTAAAATTCGTAAACCTAGAAACCTTTATACAAATTAGCTTTCACATTTTTTCACACTTCTTCAGATCAAGGGCTTCCTTTTATTTAGTAAAACTTACTGAAATTATTTTACAAACTGTAAAGATTTTACAAAGTTACGAAGAACTACGTGAATTGCCTCGGTTCATCATACCAATTTTAGGACAACCTTATTTACATTATTAAATTTTCGAATTCATAGTTTACCATTTAAATTACATTTTGATTACATTTTTATCGTAAAAGCATCATTTTTTTGTTAATAAAATTTGAAAATAAATTTTCACCTATGATTCGAATGTGGCCCAATTTTGCCGTGTTTGTTGCCCCATTCGATCAGAATTGGAAGGTCGCCACCGACTCGGCATCCAAGAATTGCTTTCTCCCCGAATCGCACGGAAATCAGGGCGTTTGCTGCTTGTTCCTCCGCGTTAAATTTGGCAGGTGCTGGAACACAAGTATTTAATTAAATTAATTAGCGAATTATTTTGTATAGTTGAAATATGTAAAATTGCGCAAAAATTTGGATGATACAAATTTTATTTAAATTTATTTTGCCTGTGTAACAAATAAGTATATTCTTCCTTAATGTTATTAATAAAAATAGTATACACATATTATTGAGGAAATTCAGATGTTTAGCAGTCAACTCTGTAAATTTTGTAGTTATAGAAAATTGGCACTTTTATCTTTGCAAAAAAATTACTAAAGTTCGGTCGACACATTTTTTTTTATGTATACTAACGACGTTTATAATTTTTGTAAATATTCAAGAATTCTTATTGATTTTTTACTCAGGTCGGGCCGTGTGTTCTGAAATGTGCTAAATGTAATTTAGCCCCTTTCGATGACCCCACAATGGCCAGGAAGCTGGGTCACTTGGAGATGAGATGAGGTGAGGAGATGAGGAAATAAATATCTCGACTTGAGGCAGGTTGAGATTCGGCAGATCGACTTTTATTCTCTTTATTTCTCGCACACACACAATAGCAAAGAGGTTGGATCAGGCCAGCAGCAGTCAGGAACTCGTTCTACAATTGACGACCCCAGTACTGTGGCTGCGGTCGGTTTATATAGTAAACTGGTACCTAATAACTATGCCTATATGCTATGTCGTTATTGGCCCGTCGGTCAGATAGACAGGAATGGAAAGTGGGTTTCCATTCCTGTGTCTAAGAACTTGTATCTTGCGAGAGATGATTCGCGATGATGATCGCGACATTAATCCATCAATGCCCTGAGGCAATCATGATTAATGAGAGGAAGGAGGGATGGGTTGCATTCTAAATGAGGCTGACCTATTATGCCAAAAGCTGCGCTTTTCAGTTCACATTGTTGACGGTATTAATTTTTTTGATTCATTTGTTGCAATTGAGGGATATTTATAACTCAAACAGCTTTAAAATTCTGCAAATTCTGTAACCGTAAATTCGTTAAGTGTTAAGATCTACTCTAATTTACCACTAGCAGGGTTATTTTTGGAGGATAAAATAATTTCCCAAAATATCGATATAACCTATTTATTTGAATAGCTTAGATTCTTGTCAATTTTTAAGAAAATTTCTGTACCCCAACAAATACTAAATCTACTACAACTAATCTCGATTTTTCTCATCGAATTAAATTATTAATAAAAAGTGAAATAAAAATATTAATCACGTCGAAAACCAAAGCACAATTACTTTTTCTGCAAAAAGTGACTTCCTTCCAACAAATTCCCACTTAATAAAATATCTCACGGAGAAAGTTCCCAGCTCCATGGCAGATCTAATCCCATCCATAAATCAGACAATCTGAAGACAAGTTTCTCTTTTGGCTACTTTCACTTCGCCACCTTTTTGGCTCATGTCATAAATATTATCTTATCTTCGCCTCATCTCATCTCAGCTCATGATTTGATTCTACACCTTCTTCTACACTCACTTTTTACTTACATTCATCAATATTTACACAGATGGGAAACTTTCTCTGAGCAAGAAAACCTAGATTTTCGTTTCTTCTCGTCAAACAAAGTTTTTTTCTCCTTTGGCAAAGGTAACAAAGCAGAAGAGCGATATTTTTCTAGCCTGGAGAGACAACTCAAGACAAAACAGGTCTTTCACTTTGTGCTTTCTCTTTGATTTTACAGGGACAGGAGGATCCGTGTCGTTTGTATTACGAGAGGATGAGGCTAGCCTATCATCAGTGATGCGTAGCCGGGTAGCAATAGGTTTTAAGGAGGTAGGGTTTGTGGTTCAGTGATTTTATGCTGCTTTTGTGTAACGTGCTTATCGCAATTTTCTTGTATGTTGTAAAATTTCGACCCATTTTTTATTTTTATATTTTTATTGTGTCACAATTTGATGTAATAGATTAAATAATTTGTTAAAATTAAACAATTTGAACGTCAGAATGAAATATTGTAAAAAATACTTAATAATTTAGCTTGATAGATTCATTGTCGCTACTTACACGTTTACAAGTTGCCAATCGTGTGTGCTTGTGTTATCAAGTAAAAAAATAAATGTTGAATAATTTCGCACTCATTTTCACCTCAAAAATACAAAAAAAACTCCACAACGCACCATATTCGGAACCCTGTTAGTGCTTTCGAAAGTCGAAAGTCGACCCTCTCATCCCGCCACGTAAGGCGATAACAGTAAAACATTTACGGAGAAAGTTGTCCAAGAAAGCAGGCGACTTCTTCTCCCAGTCCCACTTTTACTCAAATATTGATAACCTCACCACTCAGAGATAAGCTGCTAAATAGATAACAGCCAAAGTTTGCATCCACAACAACTTCTTTCTCCTACTCCTCTTTAGACTTAGTTGGGGCGGGTAACCTAAAACCTAACCACAAAACCCGGGTAAAATGTTTCCTTAATCAAGACACAGCCGAAAGAAGTAGAGAAGAATAGGAAATACAGATCTTGTGTAAATTCGATTTTCACTCGGAAACTTTGCCCACTTTAAAGTCGAGTCGGTTTTAGAGTTGTTCTTGGACTGATGTCCACACTCTCTTAGAAAACTGGTATTAAATCATTACTGACCAGACTACGCGTATATGATTCTACCGGCACTGGTAATAACGTTTAGAAATGAAAACTTTACCACTCAGAAACACACTACTACCAATCGGATAGGAAGTTATTACCAAACCAATACCAGTACGGAATATCTAGGTGACTCTTCCAGATTTTTACCAGTGCATGGAATTTATGACACGTCCGATTTGTCTGCTAAGAAGTTAAATTAAGGCAAAATACCCAAAATATAAGGCAATATTTTCATTTAATTGTTTTCGGTTTTGAACCAGATTTCAATATTTTGAAATCCCGAACCATGACAAACAGAAGCGAGGAACCTAAATTGCATTTCACGATTGCTGATAAAATTAAACTCCACTTTTGGCACGTAAGTTATCCAATTTGCATGAAAAGTTCAAAATCTATAAAAAAATATATGTATCCCTAGTCTGGTCAGATAAAGTGTTACTGATATATACGCAGAGAACGCTTTCATTTTTGGGAATTTAAATTTCATTTTTATTTCATTGGAAAGCCAGTTAAATTTTGAATAGAAAACATGTGTCAAACTTGAAAATTTTATCCTCTTGAGCCGGTAAACTTTTGAAGATCCGAACGCCAAGCACCCACCACGACACGCACGGAATTAATTGACAAAGGGTCAGATTCCCGGGTCAAAAATTTTTTTGCGAGCCTGAAGCTTATATGGGGCTAAGAACAAACCTTTTCCTCGACTTTGATCGACATTTGGTTTTGATATCGATTTCGGTTCGAAAATGCGAGAGACAAACCTAAAGTGGAAATCAAGTCAGAAATATGGATCTCAATTCCGTTTTTCATGAATTTCGAGGTATTTATTAATGTAGAACCCTGCGCAAAGGGCGGCAGCTTTCCACCCAATATGGACTGGTTGAGGGGGTGTTCTCGCTTCACCAAGACGTTAGCCAAATATATTTTTAAACTATCTGCTCTCCTTAATCGAAGAAATTGGGCGGTTTTTGCCCAATTCAGCCGATTCTCGCCAAAACCATGAATGGACCCCGATAAGACGAAATTTGGACCTCTATTTTGTAATCAGCCAACCCTTAGAATATCTAACCTCAAATTAGCTAGTTTTTTGGTTGAGAAATCCGTTCGTTCTAAAGGAATTCTAACCGATACACGGATAATTTTTAATTTATTTTTCCCCGTGCCGCTTGAAGAAGGAGTTGATTTTTTTTAGGCTAGCGTCTTTCCGCGGATGGCTGACATTGTGGTACTTACTAAGCTTGAAGGCCCATGTCTGTGGGTCATTCCGCAGTGCTCATCTGATTGCTGAAGTTGAAAGGCTATTTGTGTAGTCAAAGTCTTTGGTGCCGGAAGGAGATTTTGTGCTATTCTGACCTTCAAAGCTTTGGACATCACTGGAATTCTCCTTGACCTTACACAACCGAAACGCTTATACCATAGATAGGCACTGTCCCCAGGGACACTTTAATAGTTTCGGCAACCAGATCGTAGCTGTCCTTGAATTGCTACACTACTCAAATTTAGTGATTTTTTCTTCTCACGAAAAAAGTGAAAAATTATTGCCGCGCGCGTATGTTAAAACTCCTCCATCTTTTGACACAGTGAGGTCAGGTAAAAGAGCTTAACACCAATTATAGCCACTGAATGGATGTACAAAATACAACTTGCGTTTTAATTTTATCTTACCGGGGTCAAAAGTACTGGGCGAGTAACACTTTATCTGAATAGACTAGGTATATCTGTGGATCTTTTTGAAAGAAATGAATTTGGCTGGTAAAACAATTTACCCACTTCAGTAACAAAATCGTCACCGCGTGTAGTCCCTATATGGCTCGCTGGTAACGATTTGTCGCCAAATATTAGCAATAATTTCTGGGAGATTCAAACGTCGCCCCGCTTTAATCAATCCCCTTTCTACTCAAATTTGAGTTTCTCTGAAGTTTTTGTTATCATTTGGTGATAAATCTTGTTAAGGCCTACACGATTTTGCTACCAGCTTCCTTTTTGTCCAGGTAATAAATGTTTAAAATGTACTTCTGCCATGCCTAAAAAACTGCATTTCTTTAATCATTCCATGCCATGTCCATGCTACAACTCTACTCTACTCGCTGTTATGCAACTCCCATAAATAGTTGGACCTAACCGTGTACACATATCAACAACAATTTCATTACATTAAGCTCTCCTCAAGTGCAAAACTTTCCTCTGAAGAAAAGAAAGTCCTTAACCAAACAAACTTTCCCCGGCAAGAAAATATCGTTAGTAGTTTACAGCAGTAAATGGGAATGAAATGAAAGTCAGATTTGAGAAGGAGAAAATAAGCGAAAATGATTCTTGTCTTTGGTTTCTCTTTTTTAGACTAGATAATCACTAAGAAAAAAGAACTTGGGAATTTAAAAAAGATAACTTACTTTAGACAACAAACTTTCCCCAGCAAGAAAACATCGTCAGTAGTTTAAAGCAGTAAATGGGAATGAAATGAAAGTCAGATTTCTGAGGAGAACGAGAAAATAAGTGAAAACGATTCTTTTTTTCGTTTTCCCTTCAAAAAACGAGTAAAAAAGGAGTGAACAAAATCAACAGGAAATTAAAATACGCCTTTGTTTTTGAAGAACCAAAAAGAAAGGTGGAATTTTTTTTAAATGTTGGAAGTTTGAAGAGGATGAAGTTCCTACTTTAATAAAAGAGAGCTTTCTTTGGATTTATTTATTAAGAAGCTAAAAAAGAACTAGGAAATTTTAAAAAGAGACAGATTTCTGTATAGAGCAACATAAATAAATTCCAAGATAAGTCATTGCTTTTAACGACGCTTATCTGGCAACCTAAGTAAACTTTCTGCCTTCATTGTTCCCAGATTAGAAGGACCACACACGCACTCAAGCCTCTCGTGGGATTAGACTTTCTCTAAATACTTTTGGTCTTAACTTTCACTCACTCGACATTGCCTAACTTTCTCTCTCTTCATGCCGTCATCTAATTAATCCGGGTAATTAATTAATTAGAGACACTCGTTTCCGGGTCGTGGACTTTCTCCAACCCGGGAGAAGAGGAAAGTGAAAGCAGGGACCGGGAATGGTTCATGGTAATTTTGCCGAAAGAAAGACAAATTGGCAAAAATTCATTTTCGTAAAAAATATCATGAACGACGAACGTAGCACTTGGCGAAATTAACGTCGCAATTGGCAAAAACGTAAAGTTTCTACAATTATATTTGGCGAAACATAAATTTCGCGCTGATTCATATCAAATAACTTACAGTTGAAATGCATGTTCTAATATTATTCGATAATTCAAATTATTTTCGCCAAAAAGGTGCTCTAAAAAAATTGCTCAAAAATGCAATATTTCATGGTGAAAATTTTTCGCCAAAAGGGTTTACGCCAAATCGACCATAATCCCAGGGAGCAACCAGCAGGTTATGTTTTGTCATTGTCGCATTATGCAAATTAGGGTAAACATGACACTCAAAACTAAAGTAGACAAGATTTCGAAATCCACTAACCGTTAACTTCGAGGAAGATGACTTTGGAGAGGCCGGAGCCCACGTCGTTTCTCGCCTCGCACAGATAATTCCCCTCGTCCGATTTTCGCACTTGGTCGAATCTGATGGTGCCGTTGGCGAAGGGGGACGAGCTTCCGGTGGGGGAAAGGATGTCCTTGTAGTCGCCCGGCTGCATGCCTGGTGAAGTGGAGATAAGAAATTGAGTTACGGAGAAGGGAAAGGGAGAAAATGGGGGAAAAATTGATCGTGTTGGTAAAATATGCTTTTGGTATAGTTGTATTAAGGTTTGGTAGATTTTTTTTCTGATAGAATGGGCGGCGAAATGGGGAACAACAATATTACCAATTGATTACACAAAACAAGAAAATTACGCAGTAATAAACAGAAATAAAATCAAATTGATAACAAATAATAATAATAATAATAAACATATTTTGGTGTGCGGATCTTTGCCCCCCATTATAAGCTACCCATGAAATGCTACCCATTATATGCTACCCGAGATGATCTGCCCCCCATTATATCCTACCCCACCCGTTTTCACTTTCTTCCTGCAAATTAAACCAACATGGATACCCTGTTTTGCGTCGTAGTGCAACATAACAGTTACTGTTTATTAACGCAAAATTAGTCAAATAATAAATTCTCAAAAAACGAATCAATACATAAAATCTCGTAAAATTAGCCGAACAATAAATTCTCAAAAAAACTAATCATCACATAAAATCTCGGAAAATCAGTCGGACAATAAATTCTTAAAAAATGAATCAAAACATAAAGTCTCGTAAAATCAATCGAACAATAAATTCTCAAAAAATGAATCAAAACATAAAATCTCGTAAAATCAGTCGAATAATAGATTCTCAAAAAAATTAATCAATCAATCAATCAAATTAATCAATCAAACAATCAAATTAATCAATCAAACAATCAAATTAATCAATCAAACAATCAATTAATAAAAAATCTCCTTGTCATTTAATATTTTAATTTAATGGATTTTTATCTCTTTCCAATAAAGATATAAAAAAGGTCCAGGTTTATTGTTGATATTGGTCTATTGATTCTATTTGATTTTATTGAATTAGGAACCCACAATCACCCTACAAGTTCCGTCAATGTCAATGTTTTGATTCATTTTTTGAGAATCTGTTGTTCGACTGATTTTCCGAGATTTTAGGTTTTGATTAATTTTTTTGAGAATTTATTATTTGACTGCTTTTCCGAGATTTTATGTGATGATTAGTTTCTTGAGAATTTATTGTTCGGCTAATTTTACGAGATTTTATGTATTGATTCGTTTTTTGAGAATTTATTATTTGACTAACTTTGCGTTAATAAACAGTAACTGTTATGTTGCACTACGACGCAAAACAGGGTATCCATGTTGGTTTAATTTGCAGGAATAAAGTGAAAACGGGTGCGGTAGGATATAATGGGGGGCAGATCATCTCGGGTAGCATATAATGGGTAGCATTTCATGGATAGCAGATCATCACGGGTAGCATATAATGGGTAGCATTTCATGGGTAGCTTATAATGGGGGGCAAAGATCCGCAAATCCATATTTTTTGGCAACTTGGATTAGACGTTTGGTAAAATATACTATAGTTTGTCAAATGTGTGAAATGGGTGACCAAATTTGCAGCAAAATATTACCAATTGGTAACAGAAAATAAACCAATTAGTAATAAAATTGGTAAAACAAAATTGTAAAATTGATAATACATAAAAACAGTAATAGTGCGAAAATTGGCAAATAAATTTGTTACCGCCAAAATAACTCGAGGGTAACGATTTTTTTAAATTTCCAGCATGATGAATAAATAACTTACCAGTGGCCCTTTTCCAGGTGATTGACGGGGTGGGATGGCCCTCGGCTCGGCACTGAAGTGAAATCGAGTGTCCGGCCGATGCGTTGACGTCTCTCGGCTCCAAAATCCACTTCGGCGGAACTGCAAAATTATCCACCATTAATGATCACTAATTTCAACTAACTGCCCATTTCTGGGTAGTCTGGGATCATAGGAGAACATAGAATTGGGGTCAGCTTACTTAATTATCATTGCATAGATCATCTTTACGATATTACTGCTTCATGCATAGTGTCCATATTTTTTTTTGCATAGCGCAAAATATGTACAAGGGTTTTTGAATACTACATAGTTTCCTGGAATGTAGCCAAAATTCTGCACATTTTATACAAAAATGTTACATCTCTTACGCAAAGTTTTTAATTATTATATAGCTTGAACCGTCTGTATTTATACAAAAACAATACAGAATTTCGAAAATTTTTGCCAAACTTATCCTGCAAGTTGGTATTACAAAGTTTCTTTATTTGTAACAAGTTAAACATTTTTTACAAAATTCTCTCATTTCGAAAAATTTAGTTTCGCGATCATGATGTGAAATAATTTAAATATTATGCAATTCTTCTATTTTTTCAACATTTGTGTGAAATTCTTTCCCATTTTCGCAAATTAGTTTTTCAATCATGTGAAAAAATGTATTATACAATTCTCTTTACTTTTTTACATTCAAAATGCTGCTACTTTTTTAACATCATCTTTGTAAAATTCTTTCCCATATGCGCAAACTAGGTTTTCAATCATGCTGCATTATGCAACTCCTACTTTTTTCACTTTTCTGCATTCATAATTTTTCGCGTGGTTTCGCAAACTCTGCAAACTCATTAATAACCTTATCTTTTTCAACTTTTCCCTCGGAAAACTAGGCCAACTTTCACTCACTCAAACTGACTTGACTTTCTTGACCCGACGTTCCCTAAAATTTGACCACATTCCGAAACTTCATTTTCCATCGAGATGAACTTTCTCCGTCGGCTGCCCACAAGGAGACAAAGACGGATAGGAAATCGAACCGGCTGGGTGTGCGGGGCAGTGGCCGCGGAAGCGTGGGGACAGAGGGACAACGTTTCCACGGTTATTCGATGCCGGCATCATCTCCCCATGTTATATAAACCCCTTCCTCCCCTATCCCACACATGCCTGTTCACTTTCATTCATTTGAATGATTATGATGGTGAGTGATAATGAATGAAAATGAATTTCCTGTCATTTGAATGAAAATGACTGATGGACTCCGTCATTTCTGATGAATGATTGTGAATGAAAGGATTTTTCACTATTCTCATGTTTCACTCTATTTCAGATGAATGAAATGATTTCTCACTTCTTTCATTGTTCACTCAATGCTTAATACATGTAGCGAAATTAGAAATGAAGTCCGATGAAGTGAAATGAAATTAGCTTGAAAGAAAATGATTGAATGTGAATGGAAATCTTCAATCAGAAATCGGGCTTACTGACTTTTGAATGAAACCTAGATTTTTGAACAGGTATGATCCTACAATGTTACTTTACTGTCCCCAGATGTCCCCACGGCTTCCGCGGTCACTGTTGTGGGGAGGAAGTTGAGTCGCTATTACGACGCTTAGTGAGACATGAAGTTGGTATTTTTCCCCTCGAAAGTAAACGCGTGTCATTAATCTTCTCCCAGAAAAACCAATCTCATCTCCCAATCCACTCCACAAACGCATCGCTTGACTCCCTGCCCCCATCTCCCACCCTGCCGGACAGCGGAATGCGGCAGGGTTTATGAAGAATACGGAACAAATGCAAAAAAGGCCTCAATTAATTCAGAATAAAAATGGGCAATGTATACGCCGATTAACAAATGTAAAGTTTCATTGTATATTAACTACATTGTTCAGATTTTGTAACGCGATAATGTGTAATTGACAGGTTTCCTTATTAATACCCGAGGGTTTTAATTTAAAAAAATAAGGTCCAAACGGGTTTTAATGGGTTTCAATTCGCCTATTCGTTTATTTTGGTTGGAATTCGGACAGCGGAATGCGACAGGGTTTGCAAAAAATATGCGACAAAATTGATGTTGATTGTGTGCAAAATTTTTGCATAATTATTGCAAAATAAAAATGGAGAATTTATATGCCAAATTTGAATGTAGATTAACAAATTCAAGGTTGCAGAGGATATTAAGTCCTGTTTCAGATGTGGTTTGTATAAAACGCAAAATAATAAGGGAAAACGGGTTTTGTTCAGAGTGTGCCAAAAAAACGCCTTTTAGGAAATAATTTATGCCTTTTTGCCGTATCGTATCGTCGGTTTCAATGCCAAATTACAATTTTGCGTGCCATTTAAACCCAATAATAATTTCAACATTAAAATTACACCATTAAAATACTCCCACAAAATCTTTCCAATCACAGGAACCCTGTCGCACTCAAGTGGTCAATCTTGCACTCTTTCGTAGTCCAACTTTCTCCCAGCTTTGTCCGACTTCCTCATTTCTCTCCCGATACCCGGGTAACACACTTCTCAAACCCGAAAACACATTATGGCATTTGGCAGAGGAAATAATGGGACGATTAATTCCCTCTTCGGCCTCCTCCCACAGCCACCAACGCGACCACGTTGTAAGGGATTCACGGCCAGAAAAACATCCATCCGTCCATCCAACCAAACCACCAATTCTTTCCCGTTTTAACGAGATAAAGAAGTCCCGGAAGCACCATTTAGCGCGACGTGACACATTTTTTACCTATTTATTACCCACATCAGACATGCTTCGTGACGAGGAGGAATTTTTTTCGGGAGAAAATGCCATCACATCGGAAATTATTCAAAATTTAAAATGCGCAATTTTATTAGACGAGAGGTACGTTACAGATGTTGAAATGATGTAAAATTAAGGACAAACTATTTAAACTATTCATTTGGATTTAGGAGAATGTCAGTGTATGATGTGCAATTTTTGTAAAATTTCGTAAATTTTACAGTATGAAATTACACTCCATTATTGAAAATTTTTGTTATGAATAAGGCCAATTTGAATCATATTGATGCGTAAAAACTACTACACTTATAAAACCTTCATGTACAATTTAACTGCAGAAATTTCCACAGAAATCACAAACATCGTTGTGGTCGGCCAAATTTTTAGTTTGAGAATTTTACTCATTTTTCCACTTATGACTTACAAGCAAAGACCACTTTTGGAATCAATTTCAAATTTGGGATTAGAGTTGCCACTTCAACTCGGCTTGACTCAGCTTATTGAGTGAGTCGAGTCAAGCCGAGTCGGGTTGACCTCAAGTAAGCCGTCGACTCAATGAGTTGGCTTATTGAGTTGCGAGTTGTGAGTGAGTTGGACTCGGCTTGACTCACTCACTCAATAAGCCGGCTGGCTCCGCCTCCTCGTACTTACACACATGCACAAGCAAATTCAGTTCTCTCCAAATTGTAAACATAAAATGCACGTACACGTATGTACATATGCTCCGTCAATAGCTGCCTCCACTCACTCGACTCACTCGACTCACTCAGATTCTTAATGAGTCGAGTCAAGCCAAGCCGGCTTGCTTCTGACTCGGCTTGCTTCGACTCATAACTCAATGAGTCGACTCGCTTTGACTCACAACTCAATGAGTCGACTCGCTTTGACTCACAACTCAATGAGTCGACTCGCTTTGACTCACAACTCAATGAGTCGACTCGCTTTGACTCACAACTCAATGAGTCGACTCGCTTTGACTCACAACTCAATGAGTCGACTCGCTTTGACTCACAACTCAATGAGTCGACTCGCTGGCAACTCTATTTGGGATTAAAAATGGATTAAAATTGAGCATAAATTGTGTTTTCTCACTTTGAACCGTAAGCTCGGAAGAATAGTGTTCTCGTCCCGCCGAATTTTCCGCGATGCAAGTGTATTTCCCTGAATAAGGAAATTTACAAAATTATTTTTTACATCGAATTTTAATAGTTAATTTATTTCACGCACCGTTATGCACCGAAGAAAGTGAGTCGATCACCAATGTTGAGGAATACTCGTCCGGAACTCGAATCATAATGCCCTGGCAGATTTAGGTCAAATTAATTTACATTTTACAAGAGTTATCGACAGATAGATAAGCACAATGGAAAGGCCTCTGTCTATATGGACAAAGTTACTCCATGATTTTTTTTTGTTATTTTTCGAGATATCATTTTCTCGCACCAAAGTTATATGAAAATTAGATAAGTACTCAATTTTTTAGCCTATCAAGACGACACCTGGGTACCCACCAAATTTAGCGACGGTTTTAAATATCTAGTGTTACCGTAGTAAATATCATGAAATTTTGTGAATCCTTAAATTTCGTGTGCATGTTTTTTTTCGTTAGTGACGCTTGAGCCTTATTTGTAGTCTACCAGGGGGATCCTTTACAGAAATTGATACCTTAATCAATCCCCACGTGGAGTATACAAGTTTGTAAAGTAATGCATAAATTAATTTTTGAATATGAGTATTTGTAATTTTTGTAAGGATTGGAAGTCGATTTAATAATTACATGTAAAAGATGATGGTTATGAAAAATGTAGATACATATGTTCTGTTACTACATATTCAAAAGTGAACGAAAATTTATTATGATTTCAAATCGATTTTTAAAATATCGTGAATAACGTAAAAAAATTAAAGGACAAATTAAAAAAGTTTAGTTTGGTCATTTACAATGAAAATGTAGTCTCAAAATAGAATTTTTAATTTTGCATTCTTTTCACAGTTTAAAAGGATCAAATTGGCAAATATGGTCGCAAAATCTGAAATGATATTTCATACATAATTTCTAAGATTCTGCATGGATTTTGCAGTAATTTTGCCCATGCTTTTGTCGAATTTTGTCCAACTCACATTCGTCACTCTCAAATTTATAAGATTTTTCAGAAATTTATAAACTCACATTGGCCACTCCTCCCGAGATTGGTTTCCCGTCGAATTCCCAAACGAGATCGATGGGTCGATCGCCCTCGAGGAGTTGGCAGGAAACCGCCGCCCGCATTCCTTCCCGCAAAATCGTGTTCATGAACTGGAACGGCATCAGCTTCGGCGGAACTGGGGAGACAAATTTGGTACGATGTAAATTCAACCGTGATCATCACCAATTTCAAAGAAGACAAAATTATATGGGGTACCTTGTATCATAAAAAAATTATGTCATAGTAAAATTTATGGGATAAATGAAACCATGTGAAATATTTGATTGAGTGGCATAGAGGAGATAAAATTTTGTCGCAAATTGGTCATCAAAAAATATCAGGTTTAAATTTAGGAGAAGAAAGTTTGATGAAATTGGGCCGTTTAATAAAGCTAAACTTTTGCATGGTAAATGAAAACCTGGATGCAAAATTTATCCATCTACTACAGAATTTAAAAACACTGAGGCAATTCACGCTATCCTCGGTAACTTTGTAAAATCCAGAAACCAACAACTAACTTTTACAAATATTTTTTAGAAAAATTAGCTCCAAAATTTTTGTAAACTTACTCAGATCAAGGGTTTTTTTTATTTTGTGTTACAAAATTTACTGATTTTACAAAGTTACAAAAGACTCCGTGAATTGTGTTAGTTAGTCAAGGGACGTATACGGCTCCAAGTTGTAAGATATGATTTTTTACTACATAAAATTGTGAAAATTTACATCCTTTGAATAAGTTTTCGAGATTTTGTGATTTTAGGGAATAATTCTTCATCAAAATTAGTCGGCCGACATTTCCCACATAGGTTTTTGAATTCCAGGTACCTAACGTCTAAAAAACCAATTACATTTTGTAACAAAATCAAGTCTGGCATTATACTTTGTCAAAAATACGATCTTTCGCTCGCATCTTTGTAACCAGATAAATTGTGTAAATTTTATAAAATTGGGTGACACAAGTTAGCAAAAAAATTGTAATCTGATTTTTCTTCTTACTTCAAGTCCACGTTTGTGTAAATTTTTACGGATTTTACAAAAATCAAAGTGAATTGATTTTGCATAATTAACAAGAATTTATGCAAATACCGATTTTACTAAATTACGCGAAACTAACCGACAACGCGGAGGTGAATGTCTCTGGAGGAAACTTGTCCCTGGCGGCCCTTCGCGTGGCAGGTGAGAATCCCTTCGTCCGTTTTCTGAAGGTGCTCCAAAATCAGGGTGCCGTTCGGGTAGACGCGCTGCATTCTCGTCACGGGGAGAAGACTCCCGCCTAAAGCATGGGGAAAAAAATTAAATAATTCATTACTATTTAGTTCAGATAACACATTAGCAAATACAGTGTTTCGTTTCTTGCGGGTTTGCTTTGCTGCTTTCCTGCATTGCAAAGCAAACAACGCCAGAAATGCGAGGTGCAAGAAACTGGGAGGAGGTGCAAGAAATATACGCCATCTAGCCACGCGCCGTATGAAGTAGAGCGACGGGGAACCGTTTCTTGCGCTTCGAATTTCTTGCAGGTCGAAATATGTAACTGCAAGAAACCCCTTTCTTGCACATATTTCTGACAAGTTGTTACTTACACCCGAAATACTAACAATGGAACCTTTTTTTCAAGCTACACCGGGATTGTCTAACGAGTTATATAAAAAAATCGAGCCAAATATTAGGAAAGCAAAGTACCCACTAGCCCCTTGATTTTCGCCTCGTCGAGGGAAATGGAGAGAAAATTTACTAAGCAATTGAACTTTGCCGCCATTATTTTTCTTCAAAGGGGCCATTCAAGGGAATGATAAGCGCCATGTGATCCCTAAGTTTTGGCTTGATTTTTTGATATAACTCATTCAACAATCCCGGTGTAGCATGAAAAAAGGTTCAATTATAAGCTATTAATTTGCGAAATTATAACATGTCAATTTGCCGGGTAAATTTTACGAGTACAATTTTGAGCAGGAAGCTTTACGAAATATCTCGAATTTCGTACCACATCTTACTCTCGAGTATTGACAAATTAATCCGGTCATGATTCTTAATTTAGCTCCATGTTAATGGAGCTAAAATAAAACCTGTGGGTAAAGAGTATGACTCTACCGGTGCCGGTAGAGTCATCCATGTACTCCGGCTGGTAATGATTTAATACCAGTTTTCTAAGAGTGTAACACAGTTCCTCCTGAATTGTCTCAAATTCGTCCTGCACATCACATTCGTGTATTTAGCTTAATTTCACGTATCGCATGAATTAATTCGACCGAAGTTTTGAAATCCTATGCGCTTTATTTAAGAAGGTCGCTTAATAAGTAATGCCGTCGAAATTGCCCTTTACATTTTTCCGCATAAATTTTCTCGGCTTGTCTCCTTCTGACATTAATACTATTAACAATTATTACTCAGGTTTCATTGCGTTGGCATAATTGCATGCAAACTTATTTATTTTGCCGTATCTGATAAATATTTCATTCGTTGTCTTTCTGGTACTCAATTTAGCAATTTTCCAATATTCTGTACACGTCATACGTCTTAACGATTCCTGATCGGTCAGCCTTATATTTTTAATAAAAGAAGACGGTTCCCCTGTTATTAACAGGGGAACCGTCTTCTTTTAGCAAGAACCGTCAAGATAATCTTGAACTATATATTTTAGTCTTGCCAATCTTAAGACCATTATTCCGAGGATTTAATGTGATCAAAATTATCTTTAACCTAAATTTAATTGGATTTCCACCAATTTTGGCTCATTTTTTTGTCTTCTTCAAGGCATGTCTTGATGATAAATGACAGATGACATTCGAATGTCACATAAATCAAACCTTTTCCTCGTTTTTTCCACTAAAACTTCGGTTTTAACTTTCCGTTTTTTAATCCAACGGAAAACAAATTCTTCATGTCAGTCTAAATATCTGCGGTTTTTACAAAATGAAGATTTTAATGCTCCAGAAAACCGATAATCTTTAAGTTTACAAAGTTAGTTTTAAAATCGGCATTTGAATACATGGAAGAGAGGAAAGTTGAGACCAAAAAATTCAAATTCTAGATCCGCATACAATGGACCCTTAACTATCAATCTCCCAAAACCAAGTTATATACAGCTACAATTCTCTCGTCCATGGATCTGTGTATCTATTTTGGTTATAACATTTATATAATTTTACTGCAGTGGCGTCAAAGTTATCAATTTTATCATGGAAGAAGGGAAAATTGAGACAAAAATTCACTTCTAAACCGACATACAAGTGCACCTTAATTACACATAATGCTTCACGCATTTGACACCTACTCCAAGTGGATGCAACACTTTACCTCGCCCCCAATCAAGTGGTGTCTCAAAAGCAGAAAATTTTTATTCACAGTTCGCCCCCGTAAAAATTTTCTCTGGTACTTTCACACCTTTGTTGGGCTCGGATTCTGCTCCGCTGGGGGAGCAGTGGTCATACTTTTGTCGCAAATTTTCGACTCTTATCCACCACTCACAGTCGCTCACATATTCCTCCTTGTGGTAGTATTGTGCACTGCTGGGACAGGATTTGCGATCAACCTGGGAATGATTTTGTACGGGAGGGAGTGTGTCGAAGGGTGGAATGTTTTGCTCGAGATGCACGCGAAGCTTCAACGCAGAGGTAAAATGAACTAGTTAAATCATTTGAATTTGAATATTTGTGTGTCAACTTTCGCTTCTTCCATGGATTCAAATAATGATTTTGAGAATTGTTCATCGTCGTGAGTTTGTTTTACAACGTGAAGATTTTTAGGTTTTCAAAGTTAGCAAATTTTGATTTTTGTTTTCTTCAATGAGAAAATATTTAATCTTTACTTATTATTTTTCATCTATGTTATTTCTATTTTTTCATGGAAGAGAAAATCAAAATTCTAACCTCTTAACTTAGTAAACCTAAAAATTATGGATGCAATGAAATCCCCATTTTAAAAAAACCCCAAGGAGATGAACAGGTTTCAAAATTTGAATTCATGGACGAACGAAAAGTTGAGACAAAAATTTAAATTCAAAACCCGCGTGGAATAGCACGTTAAGTATCGATAGCATGGCAGAAATTATGAAAATTGTAAAATTGTGTTCCTACTGGAGCTAACCAACCTTAAACCTTCTGAGGATGAGTTAAGGGGAAATCTGACACCGATCTCTATCCGCTGTGTTTGAACTACGTCCACCCTCACAGTGCATAAGCCTTCGTGTAAATCTTTTTTTGACAAACATTGTAAATTTATGGGTTACAGACTATCAAAATTGGATATCTTGGTGTCATTCTCTTCATAAATTCATACTAAACAATAGTACGACCACAGTTGATAGATTATATATTTTGATCCATGTCCAACTGGCTCTTTGTAATTTTTGCGGAATTTGTCACGTGGGAAGGCCCCCTTATAATTTGACATAGGCAACTGGTCGTACTATTGTGGTACAAGTATCACTGATTCCAAAAATGTCAAAACACTTGAGGTAGAAAGACTATTCGCCAAGAAATTAGAATTTGAAAATAAAAAAATGTGCTTTTTTAAGTAATTGTCTCGAGTTCCACTGGATCTACGATTACATCAGCCGAATGACCGAATTATTTTATTATTTAAATAATAAAATAATTCGGTCATTCGGCTAATGTAATCGTGGATCCAGTGGAGGGCTGGAGCACTTTAATCAGGCAATTTGAAATTGAAATTTGCCTCACAATCGCCATCTGGTGACCGGCGAGTTGAGACAACATAGTCAACCCATTGGCCACTCGATGACATGCTCTCCAATCCCCCTTTTCTCCCACCCCCCCCTTAAGTTTTTGTTCGCTTTCCTAAGAGTTCACTTACCTGAAAGTACCTCAAGGCTTGTATTAAAAGCCTAAATCCTTTCAAATTTCAAATTGGCGTTTAAACGGTGAAACAGTAAAAAATGAGAAAAACAAGCGACAAGCTACAATATTTTTAGCAGATATTATTTTAAAAATTGCAAAAGAAAGTGAATATTTGTCATGGACGAAAAGAAAGTTGAGACACAAACGTTCAACTTCAAAACCCGGATACAAGCGAATTTTAATAATGGTAAAAAATCTGAAACTAGGTTACGGATAATATCCGATCTAACCGTTACCCGACCCGACGAAGCGGATATTTATCTACACCTGATACAAAACTTACAAATTTAAGTACTTATGTCAACCTCCATTATTCCAGGGGGACGCCATCCTCCCTCAAAAAAGAGCCTCGTTTGGCGTATACTTCCCGCCTTCGTCTGGGCCTTGAGCAGCTACCCCTTTGTCTTCTCCCTGGCCGCCATTTTCTTCAAGTTGGACCCACCCTATCACATCCTTGCCATCCTCAACATCACTCATCCCCTCCCGCACATCTTCCGATTCTATATTGTCTGCACAATTCCCGCCGAATTGTGCCGCTTACTCGCCTTCATAGCCCTGTTCTCGATAAGCACCCCCATCCTGTTGCGCGACACGTTGATTCTCTTAATCAGAGAAAATTCCACGCCGGTCGCCGCCATTGTGGGAAGAATCAGCTGTACGCGCGCGATATCGCAGTACCGCCAGGTTCAAATCGTGATGCTATCCATGGAGGAATTTCTCGGCTACAGTTGTTTCTTTGTGCAAGCTTTAGCCCTACTGAACAGCATATTGTACAATTTTGTGTCCCTTAAATTCTACGCGACCTTGCCGATCTGGTTCTACGCGATATTTCCATCAATGGCGGTTATGACGTTGGTCATAATTCACGTTTTGATGCCCGGCTTGCACGTGGTGTTGGATAATTCGAAAAAATTGTTGTAAACTTTGACCTTGTTTACGACATGCCAGTCGCACGTGGGTAGGGACGGGGTGATCAAGGAGCTTCGATCGCTCAAAAATATTACCATGTCACCGATGCTGATGGGGTACAAGTTCTGCGTTTATACGAGAGATACCAAAGTTACGTTTCTCGTTAATGTGGTGACACATACGATCAATTTGTTACTCGCGGTGCCAAGAAGGGTGATTCAAAGGGCGGCATATTTGTTCTAAGATTCAACATGTATTCCTATAAAAGGTGCATGAGCCATCTTCATCAATGGAAAGCTAGGGGCAATCATTACTGACCGGAGTACATATTTATATGACTCTACCAGCACTAGTAATAACGGGCGTTACCGTCTAGTAATGTTGGCGTAATTTACTACTGAGAAACGAACTACTACCAATCCGGTAGGAAGTTATTACCGAATCAGTACCAGTCCTGAGTATATTTGTGGCTTGACCAGAGTTTTAATTGTGAATAGAAAAATTGAAAAAGTGCGATTACGATTACGCGAAGCTTATGCACGAATAAAGTATTTTGTGTTTTACTTCGCTTTTAAATACATAAAAGCTGTAGAAAATATTTTCCCCCAAATTGCAACATATCTCAAACCTGTTTAGATGATACGTATAAATTGGTCTTTAAGCTGCATCATTTGAAATTATCAATTACCTCTCTCCCAAGAAATGCTCTCGATGGGATATCCGGAGATGGGACACTGGATTTGCAAATTCTTCCCAGCCACGCCCTTTATCGGAGGAACCGGTCGGACGAAAGGTGGACCTGAAGGATAAATTATGAAATAAGAAATATTAACAATTTAGTAAAAACAAACAAAAAAGAAACTTGTACATATCACACACATTTGCCGACAGGCTTAATTTTAGCGACAAATGATGGTTGCGAACATGGTGATAGTGTTTTTGCCATTATTTAAGGGAGACTATTTTCACTAGTAAAAATAATACCACATTTTCACAACCACAAAATTACTCCTATATTTTTATTGCTTTCTCCTCGATCTGAACAAAAAGTAAATTGAGTGATGCAATAAAATAAACTTGTTTACACACAAATGAGATAAATCGCCCGAAAAAAGGACGCGTTAAGCACAAAAGTAAAATAGAACATGGAGAAAGTTGATGTTGAAGAAACATTTAATGAAATGCGACACAAGAAAAGAAAATAAAGTCGAAGTCGTGTAGTCAACTTTCTCCGGGTTTCTTTTATACACTAAATAATTTTAGGATAAAATTTTGAATTTTACGGTAAATTTTGACCACACTAGCTCTTTAGCATTTATTTCCCACTCGATAGAAAATGCACATGAATGAATCGTACCGATAAATAACTCTATAACAAAAACGGCTTAATTATGTAACTTTATAAAATCCGTAAACTTTCAACTTTTTGAAAAATTGTATTTTAGTTTAGGTAATAATTCTTCTCCAAAAATGAAATATAATTTCCCCTCAAATGGAAATTTGTTGAAATATTGTATGTTTTCTCAAGATTAGAGAAGTTTCTTTGAAAATATGGATTACAATTTTTTAATTTCAAATTACGAACACAATACAATTCCGCTACAAGGATAAGGCCAATGTTACAATAAAATGGAAAAAACGGGTATTTCTTTTCCTGTCCTACAAAAATCTACTCACACTTCACGCCGGCCTGGTTTTCAGATTATTAAGAGTGCTCCTAACTTATCCAGCTTATTTAAATGGGCAGTAAATCATTTCTGGAAACCTTTCTCTTTCCACTTTCTCCTAGAAAATGTACTAAATCCACTTGAACAAGGAGTACTTTTCCTCCTAAGACGGGACATTATTTTACTGCTCACACTTTCTCTCCCGGGAGCAAGTGCGGACTTTCTCCCACGACACGAGTTCCCAGTGAAAGTGAACAAGAGGGTCAACTGCTTCTTTTAGTGCGAGTACTTCCTCCGACTTTATTTTACACTAAATGTCATAAAAAATATGATAAATTGGAGATGATGCGGTCTGATTTGTGTTCGTGTGGGGAAAAGATTTCTTTACGAGGGTAACATAGTTCTTGTACGCGATAAAAATAAAATATGCTAATTTTACAAGTTTTTTTGAGGGAGTGATCTTTAGGAGAGGATAATGCGATTTTTTTGGGGGGGGGAGGATATTTGAATTTGAACTAGTTTGAGGGATACATGACATTATGAGTATTGGACAAACTAAATTTTGATAATTGTTTCTAAATTGTGATGCATACGATGTATTCGATGAATTTTGACCGAATTTTGGAGTATTTAACGCAAATTAGTAGGGATGCATGACATTATGTGTAGAGGAGTCATTTTGTTTTAATTTGTGTACATTTTAATAAATTTTAACTCCATTTTGGAGCAATTATTATAGGTTTGACATGTGGATATCGCGAAATTTATACGTCTTTACAAGCATGCTGGAAATTTTCAGAATTAATTTTTTAGCACAATTTAATCAAAAATATGTACAATATCAGCAAATCACCACACTTCATAAATCCATAAAATCCGTAACTTCACAAGCTTTTATAAGGATATTTAGCTTAGAAATATTTGCAAGCTTACTCATCCTCAGATGAAAAGGGTGTCTTTTTATATTGTGAAAATTTGATTAAATTATTTTACAAAATTTACGGGTTTTACTAAGTTACTAAGGCTTGCATGAATTGTCGAAATATCCAAATGAACCTTGTGCATAAGTTCCACGACATATTTTTATTTTCTTAAAATAATAAACTGCGGCAACGCAGGGTACCCAAGTAGCGCAATAATGCTGAGAATGCGATACAAAATAAAGAAAATATAGATTGCCGAATCTGAATTATTTAAAAATAACAAAATAATAGATATTTCCTTATTCTATCTTGGTATTCTGAAGAATCATGCATCTTACATGTTTTACTGTTTTATCAATCCTGATTAATTAGTCAATCTTACTTTTTTATATATCCTACATGCTAGATTCAATTTTTCTAAAAATCTCATTTTGCCCCGACCACACCCCCTGGGTGCCAGGGGGTGTGGCACAACTCGGGAACACTTAATTCAACTCTTCTTCATCCATAGATTCAATTTTTCTAAAAATCTCATTTCGCCCCAGCCACACCCACTGGGCGCGAGGGGGTGTGGCACAACTTGGGAACACTGAATTTAATTGCCCTGCATCCAGAGATTCAATTTTTGTAAAAATCTCATTTTGCCCCAACCACACCCACTGGCGCCCGGGGGGTGTGGTCCGGCTGACCCCAAAAGGTTAGGGGATCCTCCCCCTAGGGTCATACGTATGATGGCGAAAACCGATTTCGATTATCTCGATCCATTCTCCCGTTATCGTGTTGACAGACAGACGGACGGACAGACTAACTAAGTCATCGCATAAAGTAGCTTGCGCTACTTAATAATTTCATTATGTTTATAAGATAATGTTGTTAACCAATTAGAAATTAAACTTAGGATTAGCAAAATTAAGATAATAAAAAGTAGTTTAACGTATTTGTGTATTTTTATCATACTTTTTTTTTACAAAATGACAAAGTTACAAACATACTCTTAATTTGTTATATGAGTTATATGTAAAAATTATCAGTCTTACCGTAAATGTTGAGTCTTGCGGTGTGGAGGGCGATGCCCATGGCGTTTCTGGCCTGGCACGCGTACAGCCCGCCGTCTTCGTCCCGGGCCTGCGTTATGTTCACGTGCGAAATCACATGGTCATGAATCGTGACGTATTGGCCGACTAGAAATCTGAAAAAATGGCGAAAAATTAATGATGACTTTTTAAAAATAGCGAAAATGTATATACGTCGAGTGAAATTTTAAGAATACAAATCATTAACAAGTGCTGTAAGATAAAAAATGTCGGAACTTTTGAAACCTATAAAATAAGTTGTTGCAAAAAAATTTTGAACGATCGAAGCATTGTGAAAAGCTATGAAAGTATGTTAATTTTTAAATTCATGTAAACATAAAGAACTGGATAGAGACAACTAATCTTCAAATGATTTGAGCAAGTTAAATATTTTTTTTAAAATCAAATTTGTCGTTAAATCCATACATTATACAACATCTCTGACTTGCCTTAAGAACAATTGATTGACAAATCGTTAAATTAAGAAAATAAATTTTGAATGTTAGATTTATTTTTCAAAAATTTCGCGAAACCATTGAGGCAATTCATTCACGTAATCCTTGACTGACAACTTCGTAAAACTCGTAAAATCCGGAAACTCACAAACTCTTACGAACTTTTACAAATTTTCCAAGGAAAATACAGCGTATCTTTATTTTGTAAATACTTTTGTAAATACACAAATTTACGGATTTTACAAAGTTACCAATGACTATGTGAATTTCCTCTTACCTTGTCGAGGTATACTGATTTAGGCTGTAAAATACCAATTGTTTGCTAAAATTGTAATTCTGGAGATTAGGATAAATTTAACGCTTTTCCGATTAATATTTGGCATTAATTCTGCATAAAATTAGTTCGTCGTTTTTCGACAACAATTGTTCAAAGGCCCAAGATGTATCTAAAATTTACTAAACCCCATAAAACTTTGAGACAAAATTCAATATGGCATTAAAATTTGTCAATTAGACTTTTTCACTCGTAACCATTAAATGGTGTAAATTTTATAATATCGCTAGGCACAAGTTACGAATTGCCTCATTGTAAATAATATCCAATTACGCGAGGGATCTTTTCTATGTAATCAAGTAGTTTTCAAACTCTACAAAATTGCAAGAATTAGTGACAGAATAATTTTCCAACAAATTATAATGAGGTAATTCACGTAGGTCTTAGGTAACATTGTCAAATCAGCAATTTTGTGAAACAATTTAACTTTCACAAAGCAAAACGACACCCTTGATCTGAGTAAGTTTAGAAAAGTTTGGAATGTAAGCTAATTTTCGTTGGAAATATTTGGAAAATCGGTAAAAATTTGTAAGTTTACAGATTTTACAGGTTTTAGGGCATTCATACAGTGACCAAACACTGTATGAATGCCCTCAATATGAAATTCATCCAAATTGATAGTGCAAGTTTTTACACAAACTACAAAAATTTTTGTTTTCTCGACCCACCTTTCGCTTTCTGGCAGTGCGAAGCCGTCCAAAGTCCATGTGAACTGCGGGGGTGGATTTCCGACGGCGGTGCATTTCAGCGATACGGAGGGGCCCGGCTGGATGGTTTGTTCTGAAAAGCGATACACCAGCTCGGGTAGGACGGCTGGAAAAAAGTGAAAATAAAATTGGAACACACTTGCAATTTATTCAAATTATGAAAACTGTTGAGTTTTAAATTTAAAAATAGAGATAGACAAATCTGAGAGGTTATCTGGCGAGTTTTTTTACACGGCACAAGAAAAAACAAATTTCAACAAATTTAATACCTTTTGCCACCATTTTTTGAATGAACACTACTAATTTTGAGAAATTTGAAACTTATAAATAAATTCACACCAGGATTTTGCATCTAACATTTCTAATCCTGTAAACTCTGCAATCTTCGAATTTTTAGAACAGAAGTTCCATTATGGAACGATTAGGAAGAAAAATGAAGGTAAGAGCATATTGTGAATTCTTTAAATCCAAGGAATCTCTTGAGTTTGTAAAGTTTTGTAAAATTTACAAAGTTCATCGGTCACTCATTGAAAATATACAAATTCAGAATTTGCAAAATCTATTAATTAATAAACTTAGGAGCATGTGGTTTACAAAATCTGATATTCATAAAAGTTACCAAACAAATAAATAAATACAACGTGACGTATAACTTTCTCAAATTCTAATAAAATTCGAATAAATCCAAACTTTCGAAAAATACTTGTAATTGAATAAAATATTTATCTGTGACCTAGAAAAGTGTATATTTTTCGTACTAGCTGGCTTAAGGTCAATAGGAATGTGCGAGGTTACAGGTTCAGGATTGAATATATAGGTCTGTATGAATGACTTGAAAATTTTGAAATTTGAAACCTTATAAAAAAATTGAAATGTTGAAACTTTCCCGCCTCAATTTATAACAAACTGAGTACGAGGAACACCTAACATTAACAATTGTATTAACAATTCAAAATTGAGCGCCGTCCTTAGCCTGTAATCGTATAAACTTGTCATCCCCCTATAAACTGGTCATGTACGAAAGTGAAATTAAAAAAAAACTCGCTTTTATTTAAATATATCAAATTAATGACTAGAAACACCTGAAATATTTCTTTAAAAAATTCAAAATTAAGCACCACCCTTACATCCTAATCGTATCTGGGAAGAGTCCTGGCCCGTCGTGAAGTCATTGGAGGCGAGGCACTGGTACATCCCCGCGTCGTCGGGCTGAACACGCACCAATTTCAAGACTTCGCGCGGCCCCACTTCGAATCTGGGAGAGGAACTGGGCCCGTTTTCCAGCTCGGCGAGGGGCACGCCGTCCTTGAGCCAGACGAGCGAATGGATCGGCGAACCGGAAACGAGACATCGCAGCGAAGTGGATCGTCCCACGTCCACAATTTGCGTCGGAGGAGACACTTGCACATGGAGCGGAACTGTAAAGAAAATCTAATTTGTTAGAAACTTCTGTCGAAAATTTTGTGATGTTTTCCAAATTATGTTAGAAAATTAAAAATTTCCATTTAGCCACATGAATATGCAATAAGTTAAATTTGTATTATTTGTAGTAATGATTCGTTGTTGGGTATTTTGTAAAATTGACAAATTTAGAAATTTTATAAAGTTTATAAAGTCGTTTCAGAAACGTTTTGAGTGAATTATTTGCGATTATTTTTTTTAAACCTTTGTATAGTCTGCAAGTCTAAAATGCATTTTTTGACAGTAATGGTTTATGAGGAATTACACAGGTTTATGAAGTCGTTTAGTCGTTTAGGTAAAAATGCGCCGTATAGTTCACAAACTTTTCAAATTTACCGTGGGTTATCCCCTCTTTGGATGCAATTGTAAATATCTCTGCCCAGTCTAAGAATTGGGAGATCGTGCCGCTTGAAAATTTCATACTAATCAAATTTGTGATAGATTGACAAATTTGGTCAAAGTCGGAGACCATACGCTGGGAGACCTGCATTGTAATTGTAAGCGTACCATTTGTTTGTCTCGCTTTCCCACATGCAGCACAACAAGTAGCGTAATAATAAAGTCATAAATTAGGCTACCAGCACCACCACCTCGTAAACTACTCCTCGTCACACGACACTTGGACTTGAGGACTTTCTCGCCTTGTGAAATAAGCCAACTTTCACTTTGGACAGGACAGTGAACACGGAAATCCATCAATCAGTCCATTCAGCGAGACATCCATCGAGAATCGGAGAAAGTCGTGCCGTTCAAGTGAAACCTTGCAGTCTATACAGGTTCGCGCAGCCCGAGCCGACTGGCTTTATTTCCAACATGGCATAAAAGTGTGTAAATTGATAAGAAAATTGTAAATAGTCACGATAAAACTAATCCGCATTAGTAGATCTGTTAATTTATCATTGGCAACAGTATTGATCTCATCTCATTTTTTTCATGTACATTTCGAAGTCGTAGCATGCAGGCACGGATCTGAACAATTAGTTCAATAATCAATTTTCAGAATTTTTTTAAAAAGGTGTTGAAATTTACCAACTATCTTCCAACTAACAACTTTTTTGAAATCTACCAACTTTTTTGAAATCTACCAACTTTTGATAAATTGAGTTTTGGTTTAGATTTGATTTATTCAGATTTATTTCTCATTTTACGATTCGTTGTATAAAATTAAAGGGCAAATCCAATTTTTTTTGCCCCAATAATTGTTTACTGTTTTTCGTGACCCAATTTCTTTAAGCCAAAAAATTCGTCTCACATCATTGAAATATTTATATTACATATATGTATCGAATTACGAATTACTTATAAGTAATTCTGAAAAAAATGTAATAGATTTACGTAGTTTTCCAAATAACCGAAATATTTGTAGTTACATATTTCTAAATATTTTTAAACATTTATAATGTCTGAAAATCTAGGAATATGCAACAATATGTGAAAATATTTGAAAGTTTTGTGGTCTATGCGAGTTAGCGAACACACCCACAAAGTTCCGTGGATCGTCGTCAAATGAAAGAGTTGAAAATAAACCTTCGCAAACGCGCATACGGAAGTAGCTTCAGACGTACTTCACCCCAAACGGTCCCACCACAACTCGGGAACACTTAATTTCACTCTATTTCACCTATAGATTAATTTTTTGTAAAAATCTCATTTTGCCCCGACCACACCCCCTGGCGACGAGGGGGTGTGGCACAACTCCGGAACACATAATTTTACTCTATTTCACCTATAGATTAAATTGCACTAAAAATCTCATTTTGCCCCAACCACACCCGCTGGCGCCGAAGGGGTGCGGCAAAATCGGGGAAACACTCAATTTCACTTAATTTCACTTAATTTCATTTAATTTCACTCAATTTCACTTAATTTTACCCATAGAATAAATTGCACTAAAAATCTCATTTTGCCCCAACCACACCCCCTGGCTCCGAGGGGGTGTGGCACAACTCCGGAACACATAATTTTACTCTATTCCACCTATAGATTAAATTGCACTAAAAATCTCATTTTGCCCCGACCACACCCCCTGTCGCCAAAGGGGGTATGGTCCGGTTGCCCCCAAAAGTTGATAGGATCCTCCCCCTGGGGTCCTATGTATGATGGCGAAAACCGATTTCGATTATCTCGATCCGTTCTCCTGATATCCTGCTGACAGACAGACGGACAGACAGACAGACAGACAGACAGACAGACAGACAAACAGACAGACAAAGTCTTCACATAAAGTAGCTGAAGCTACTTAATAAATACATGGCCGCCCTTTGATCATGCAATTAAACGGAGAAAAATTGATATCAGTAAGTTAAATTTGGGTTATTACCCCTATTTACGCCGACATTGTCTACACGGTGATGATTTTGTTACCAACTTGTCGTCGTTTGTGGTAATCTTTGTAATGTTTTACAAACGTTGTTTTTATGGCCAAATTGTACGAATAAATTGAATTATATGCAAATATAAGTATCAAATATGTAATAAATTTTGAAAAAAATATTCTTGTAAAACAAAAGTATCTCTGCTAGGATTAGTTACGTTTTAAAAATTCGGAAAAAAACGGCTTTATTTACAATTAGGATTAACTGATCACGAGCAGACATATGGACATGCACGCCGGTTACATCAGGTCTAGCTGAACATATTAATATAAATAAGTACGAAATAATTAATTTTGCCAAAATAATCTTGTACCGAATGCATCCTCAAAAATTAGCAAAAATTAGCAAGTCTCAAGACAAGATGTCTTATTGCACCTTCATAGCATTAACTTTTAAACTTTTGGAAACTAAGAAAAACCTGTATTGAAACCTAACAGATCCCGAACAGACAGACAATAATGCCGCCTACATGAGGCCTAGCTCCGACCAAACGGAGAAAGTGAAAGGGAGTTCATTTCATTTTGGTGTAAATATGGGGCCCTCGGGTCTACTTTCACTTCATCTCGAAACAAATTTATTTCTTCAATAAAAACATTTCTGTCCTGTTCCACTTTCACTTTGACTTTATCTCCCGCTTCGAATCCCACTTCGACTCGGATTGATTCCTTCTTTGACTCATTTTCATTTAGAAAATTCACTTACTAGTCGAGAAAGACATTTGTTAAGCTTTTTTGTTAAGATTGCGTAATGGATACTGTTGTTATTGTGAAGTTTGACGAAAATAGTAATTTTTTTCAAGGATTTTTTTTGTGCCAGAGATTGTTAGCAAAATAATATCAGAAACTTTGAAGAAATTGTACACACATAACTTGTGTAATACATTCTCGAAATTTGTCCAAAAATGTAACCAATTTAGAAAATTGTACAAATTTCATAGGAAAAAATTCCATCAACTTTCTTTTGAGTAGGAAAACGTAACAGTTGCAGAATTAGCTGTACCAAAAATGTAAAAAAAAATTACTTGAATTTATTTGCATTTTGTTTTCGCTTATATTACTCCATTTCCTCAAAGTAGTTTGTTTTGTAATTAAATTTTCTTGAAATGTGTGCCTTTTTTGAAATACCGTAAATACTCTATTTGTAGCCGGGTCTTGAGCCCAAGTTTGAAAAATTTAATAATCTTGTCCCTAATCATGAGATTCCTTTAATGTCCGTTTTTAGATGCTTCAAGTTATGCATAACCGAAAAATAATTTACCCGGGTTTCTAATTATACCCGGTTTGAAATTGTACACGGATTTGTGTCGTCTTTAGACCCAGCTATAAATAGAGTCTTTACGGTATTTGAAATATTTAGAGATGTTTCAAATGCTTAATATTTCGGAAAATAGAGAAATAGTGAAAAATAAACGGGAGATGTTATCAAGTTATTAGTGATGCATTATCAATTCAGAAATTGGAAAATACATAAAAAGTTACAAACACTTCAATTTTTTTCAAATTTATCTGGCCGAAATGATGCATATCTTTTTATTTTATTTAATCCCCAATTTCTACACATAGGGAAGGTAATCCGTATCCTAAATTAACCGATCCGTAGGATAGGATCGGATAAATACAGGATCGGATCGGATCGGATTTGCTCGCTTTAGGATCGGATCGGCTCCCGGTTCTACTCGAAATCCGATGCGATCCGATCCTAGGATCGGATCGATCGTAGGATATCCGCGGATGATATGTGTGAGACACCTTGTGTCTAACTATGGAAATACTTTACCAGCTGCTTTTCTTTATTTATTGGAACGGTTTTTGGTGAGTTCATCACATGGCGTACATTACCCGAATGAGCCGAATTATCCTATTATTTTACACCAGTTATTTTTATTTTGGCGTTCAAATTATTCAATTTAGTATGATTTCAACGCCAAAATAAAAATAACTGGTGTAGAATAATAACATAATTCGGCTCGTTCGGGTAATGTACGCCATGTGATGAACTCACCAAATGTGAAACGAGTTTACATCGGATGATCCGAGGATCCTGTGTGATCCTGTGTGATCCTGTGTGATCCTAGGATCTCATCGGTTCGGATCGGATTGTCTGATCCTCGGATCCTCTATCCGATCCGTGTGAAAATCCGATCCTATCCGAGTTTTTACGATCCTAGGATAGGATCGGTTACGGATTACCATCACTAGTTTTTGTAGTCGAAGTTAGACGGTGTTAATCAACATGTGTAGTCTACACATGTTGATTAACACCGTCTAACTTCGACTAAAAAAACAATAACTTTAAAATCTCAAATTTGTTTGAAAGAATTAAACCTTGATTTTTAGAAATTTTGTCCAACCCGACAATTATTATTCAAAAGTTTGCAAAATTTACAGTACTTATATAATTAATTAAGAGAAACTTTGCGATAATTACGAAATATGAAGTTCTCACGTTAAACCATTTTCGACAATTAAAATTTTCTATTATCATGGCCAGCATGCAACCTCGACCAAAATTTGATTCCCGCGATCGTATCCCTACCATACTAATAGTATGGAAAGGATACGGGCACGTGATGGTCGAGGTTGTATGCTGACAGTATTAGTTGGAAACGATTATTCAATGTGAAATTAATTTCTTTACACACTAATTGGATTCATATTGGTGGAAAAAATTTGAAATTTTATCCAGGAAATTGTATCCATTTTAGCGGGAGTGTCAGACTAAATTATAAAAAAAATCAAAATAATTTGCAACAATGTGCCCCTTTTGCAAACTTATTAATGCGTTTTTTATCTTTTAGATTGGCTTACTAATCACCTAAGTATATAAAACTTTGGAAAATTTACAGTAGTTACTTAAGAGAAGTTTTGTGCTAATTGTGACTTATATTTTTTGCAGGATAATGTGGAAAAAATGTGTCCAATATGCAACGTTCATGCAAATTTATTTTTCGAAATTTTGATTGGCTTACCATAAACGACGAGTTGAATGACGACTTGGTCGACGGAGTGGGAATTGTTGGCGCGGCAGAGGTAGGAGCCCGCGTCCTGGGGCCGCACTTGCGCCAAGTGGACCACGCTATTCTGCGGCGAGGAAGACGATGACGAAGACGGCGGCCTTTTCGACGTGGGAGGAAGGTCTGATAAAACACCCTCAATTTCTCGGTACCACCTGTAATTCAGAAATAAATTTGAGAAACTTATTTTAATTTAAAGATAAAATTCTGCAGAAAGCGTCCCATTTTTCCTCTGGATTTTGAAAAAATGAAAATATATATATATGATGAAAATATGAAAAATTTGATGGAAACTTATTATCTGACTGCATATTTGCTTAAAGGAAGACTGAACCTCATAATGTAATGAATTGATCAACCGATTTTTATTTTAAGTTACGACTTTATCGTATCTCAAAATATTTCAAACTCACTCCATAGTCCTGGAATTTACTAAATAATTTTACGTGTTTGTCAGAACGGATTTTTTTCTTTAAAACTATCCGTTTTTTTTAGGAAATTTGCTATTATCGAATGGAAGTTTCATGTGTTAACTGGGAAAAGGAAGGATTTTGAGTTTTTGAGAGATGTTGCTTATTTGAATAAGTAATTATGAAATCACTAATTTTGTAAGTTAGTGATTTCACCCATGTCTGCGTAATTTATATCCGCATATTTTACGACCAAGGTCACCATGAGAAAATGCATAGTTTTTGAGCCTCTCGATACCACTTGAAATTTAGTAATGAAAAGGAGAAACATTCAGATACCTACAATTTTTTTCGCATCTGAAATTTTCAGGTCAGATCAGACACACGATTATCTGATCTGTTCGGAACCATAGTTATCTTTCTCAGACCTAATTTCTCCTCGGTCAAATTTTAATTGGTTAGAAATCTCCGGTATATTTTTTCAATTCGAAAAATAGAACTCTATAATGCTATCAACAACAATGTGTCTTAAAATTAAAACTTTACAACAAATTTAAGTTTATTTTAATTCAAAGACACAATTGTGTAGAAAGCGTTGTATTGTTTCATTGAATTTTAAAAAGTACAGTGGAATTTTTTTAAAAATAATTCTTTCCCAATCGGTTGTACTGAATCTCAATCTGAATAAAATTACGAGTAAACTATAGACATTTTTGAAGTTTCGACGTTATTGCATCACAAAACTAGTTTGAAATCATACCAGACCTCTGGAATTTACAAATACCGGAGTCGTTACTCTTACCCCGTTTTTTGGAAATTTGCTATTCTAATGGATTTTCCATATTTTAACTTGGAACAGAAATGCTTGTTACAATAATTATGAAATCACTAATTTTGTAAATTTAATTTTGCTATTTTGAGCTTAAGGATCTGGTTCTATTGAAATTTGAGTTTCTTAAATTACAACTAACAAAAAGTCGCATTGTCGCCTTTTCGTTAAAAATTTGTGACTACGCAGATCAAATTATGAATATTTTTGTCATTTATTTCATTGTTATTTGATATACATACAAGTGCATTATCATTTTTTAATTGTATGACTTCACAGTCTTTAAAACTTAATTTGCAAAATTAAATTATGCAATGCTTCGTAAACAGGTCTGACGTACCCTCCATTCGCACACGGTAGAAATTTTACAGAAATTGAGATTTCTGCATGTAAAAATTGAAGGGATTGTGGCTATGTCATTAAACCCAACTTAAAAATATTCACAAATAAATTACAACTTGTAATCAATTTATGTAGAGTTTACACATCTGGTAATTTTCGCTTTAGAATTTCAATCCGAAAAATAGTTACTTTGTGAAGTTAAATCTATTCGTCTTCAGGTAAAAATCAATCTAAAAAGCAGTAACACTATAATTTTTGAATTATAATTCTTGCCAAACTTACTTTCAAGTTTGAAAAAAATGCTGCAACGAGATTGCAGACTTGCAATTTTAAAGGATTGTTAATGAATGACAAGCTTTGTGAAATGTGTATTTTATTTACACTTTTTCCAAGATTTTTGCAAATCGCAAATAAAATTTCAATTAAACGAAAATTCTCGAAAACTCGGCGCAATTATTTTATTTAGCTATATTCTTTTGAAAGTGTACATAAAACTCGTTCTGAAATCCTTGAAACGAATCTCATTTGAAATTTACAATGTTAAACTGGGTCAAAAAATCTGTTGACTCAAATCCACTTGACGTCAATCACGGGATAAATTGAGTACCTGCTCAGAAAAGCAATCTGTGTATTTTTTCTGGGAAAACTTCAGAAATTCTGGCATCGCATGCAAATTACGGAGTAACAACTTTTCCCAAATCTCTGTTAGAAATTTGGAGACTAAAAATATAATAAAGATATCTTTTGCATTTTCATTTGATTTGTATTCTGAAGAAGTTCCTAAATAAATCATGCACAAATTGTTATACAATTTTAATTTGTTTTTAAAATTCAAGCTAATTCTATTGTCATAATTTTCTGCATACTTAAATTGTAAAGATCAAGTAAAACTTGTGCGATATTTGTAGAAGCGCAAGGTCATGAATACATATATGTATTATGATTCGTTTAAATCAAGTGACAGATGGGTTGGATTTCATGTCTGTTGAAATGAAAAAAGTCGTAGTTTTAAAAATTTGATTAAGAAATCCATTCAAGATTTTCTGTACTGGTATCAATTGAAAACTCCAGATTGGCATTTTTGTAGTATTCAAAATATAGGATACACAATCATGAAAAATTGGATTAAAAAATGTGCAAATTCAATGTACAGATTGGATTGTATTACTTTTTTGAGTTCTTAACCTGAAGCAAAATAATCCACTTAAGTAAATATTTAATAAACCGTTGTAGCGGTAGAAGTAGCTTGCCCTATTATACTTAAGTGGGTGGAATCTGTACACAATTTTGACATAATCATGACTCAAACGTACACTCGTGTATAAAAATGGATATTAGGAAATAGATTCTAGAAATGCATCACTTAATTTAAGTTTTTGTAGCTATGGTCCGGCTAATCAGACATAGAAACAATAGAAAACCCTGTGAATTAAAAAACATCCGTATTTTTAATTAAAAAACATCCGTATTTTTAATTAAAAAACATCCGTATTTTTAATAATCCAAAATTATTAAAAATTCTTGGTCGCTGTTTTTTGAATTGCATACCCAATTATTTACTCGAGAAGGAGAGCAACTTATCAAGAGGGAGAGCAACTTATCAAGAGGGGAGCAACTTATCAAGAGGCCGAGCAACTTACCAAGAGGAGAGCTTATCAAGTCGCAGAGTGCATATCACCACGTGACATATCAGGCGGTTTGACGTATCGAGGGCTGTGACTTATCGAACGGCGTGAGAGGTACGTAACTGTTAGTATCATAATGCCTCGCAAAAAAATAAGTGTAAAAGAAATAATGCGGAGAAAAAGAGAACACGAAAAGTTCCGGAGAGCAGAAGCCGCGAAAAATGCAGTTGCCCAAAAATTACAAAGGATGGATGAAACCTTGCGACAACAAGAGCAAATCATACAATACAAATCGATATAATTCCACCTGCAAAACTACCTATCTGCTAGCACTGAAACACGCAATTCATATGCATCTTTATCATAACCATTGAAAATTGTTCTGGTAATGTTGAAATACACATTACCAGAACTAGCTCATAAAAATATGCATCTTTATCATAATCACTGAAAATGACAATAAATTATTTGCATTACCTCTCCCTGTATTGAGAATTTGTCTTTGATAGCTAATATCACATCAATACTCTAATAAAAAAAACCATTAGGTAGCTCGGTGTATGCAGTTATAATTGAGGAACCCGTAGCCTTCAGACCGTGGTGCCCCCTCCGATATCAAATACAAATTCTTTAAAATTCCATAAATTCCTCAATAATTTTAACGTATTATCGTACTGCGGACATAGTATGCCACTACCAGCCCTTATATAATTTTAGGGTCATATATGTATTTAATCTAAGTTTATTCAATTTTCAGATCTTCATCTTTTTGGTTCAATCGAAATATCCAAGTTATTTGATTGGTTCACTAATTGATTTTTTCAGATTCAAACGATACATCAAGGTTCAAAGTTACCCAAGTTCGTTTAAAAAAGGTACGTGTATTTTATTGCATTTTTGCAATGAAGTCATCGAGATTAGGGTGTCCCAAGTCATTAATAGTGTCTCATTTGAGTGCACTCCTGGTCGGAGTTAAGTACAAGGAAATTATTTCCCAAATGAGATACTGACTGGGACAGGTAGTGGCATCTAATGGCGAGTGGTAACGGTTAATCTGCAACAATGGTGCGGTTTTCAGCTAGTCTCTCAATTGTTCCGCATCATTTTGGACAACCGAATGTTCGATACTAACGGTGCAGCCTATTCCAAAAGTGTAGTCCTTTCTCGATCCATTTGCACAATTAATTGGCACCATTTTCGCCACGGATTGTTCGATACCAATGGTGAGCCTAATGTATTCACTAATGATCAAGGGGATTATTAATTCGCATCAATTGATGCAAAAAGGTCGTTAACACACAGACAGACGGACGGACGGACAAGAGGAATTCAATAGCTCTCGTGCTACGCAGGGCGAGCTAATAATTATAACTATCTTTTAATTAATAAGCCATGACTAAATGGGGGTTTCTTACGAAAAAGACGGTGGCGGGTTTCCCTCCGCGTGACAGGACAGGTACGTTTCTACACCGGCGCGAACGCGTAACTTTGTTTCTCTTTGACCCAATATTCGCACCGCTTGTGGTCCCTCAGGTTCTGCAAAAAATTTAAACAAACTGATTTGCATAGCATGTCATGAAACGTAATGATTCAACTCTGGAAGATAAATACCATCTAACTCTCGTAAAGTTTTTATTCGATTCGTTCGAAATTAATATGCGAAATTTTTTAAATTCCAAGCTCCCACGATCGACCGTTTTTGGGATTATGAATACCACTGCTGAATAGTAATTAATAATGGAATTGAATTTTGACAAAAAAATAGTATTCAGAATTTTGCGAATTATATTGTACGTTTTATCATACAATTCGATTTCAACTAACTGACAAACCTCAACATATTGTACTTTCTCCTTGTATTCTTGATTTTTCAACCTGACATGAAAACAAGGAGAATTGAGAAAACCACATGCATATGTGCATTTGGCTGAGTTTATAAAATATTTAGAAATGAATTTGCTTGAGTGTCATTCTCATTTTGTGTAAAATTGTACAATTCACTGGAGAAAAGAATGATTCGTATTCGGGTGACGTAACAACTTCGTCTGCGTAAAACATTTCCCTCAAGAGGCCAACAATTACATAAAATTCGATTATTCATTAATGACCCAGACTCCATTGTTCCCTATCAACCAACCAACGTGAGTGCACTCCAAAAAATTGTGGTGAACATTTTTTGTTTAAAAAATCCCTGAAAATAAATCTGTTACAGTTTCACGTTAAATTTGGTAACGAATATTACCAAAGATTCCTTGGAAGCACAAAATAGTTACCAAACTAGTAGTAACAACTTCACACTCATTTCGCAATCTTAATATATTAAGTCATGCGCGAAATATATGTATATAGGCAATTCAAACTTTGTAAAATCCTGATAAGTTTTGTAAAATAATTTTTCAAATTTTTACAAAATAAAAAGACCCCGTCGATTAGACTTCAAAAACTTTACTAATTTTGTAAATTTGTAATAGCTAATTTCCAAAATTTATAAAATTTTTGTCACTAGATTTAATTGTGATTTGTCATTTTTTGGTGCCGATAATTAATTATTTCGGTTATTTAAATACCCAAAGTTTGCGAAGGTGAAAAACTTCTGCCATTTCACTAATTTTGTTTAGAATTTTTTTAATTTTGTAAAGGTTCACGCAGTTTAAGGATTTTTCAATGCTACCAAGACCTCCATGAATAGCCTCAGTGTAAATTTTGTACCCACATTTTTTAATGTGTAACAATGACTCGATTGTTTCATAGTTATCAGACTAACGAAGTAGGAAGTGGGTATGCAGATGGTCGTGGGACGCAGCCTTTAATGAATAATTGATGCGTACTTTACGCATTTATTTTTAGCCTGGATCACATCAGGCCAGCCGAGATCTGTCCGTTCAACAAAGGAATTAATGATGATGACTCTGCCACGTTTTTTTCCACCACCGTCTTCCGACCCATCCTTTTGGAGGGGCACGCTTAAAAATTGGACACTCGTTGAGGGATAAAGGTTAAGAAGTACGTATGAGGCAGGCACAAATTGGTAATAAAATTTGATGACAAACTTTGTAGCAAAATTGGATTTTTCTGATAAAGTGATGAAGTCAAATATCAAATTTAGTGTCTAAATTTGGAACGGGTTTGATAAAAAATTGTCTGTGACAAAGTTTACAGATTTTACAACGTTACCAAGAAATACGTGAATTGCCTACACCCATGAGATAACAAAAAGGTAATCTCAGGGATTTTAGAATGTGTGTAAATTGTGTAAATATATTTTACAAACGTTTTGTAGTTTAATTAACATGCATACAATTTATACGTTCCAAAATCTGATTTTCTTGCCCAAATTCGAAAACTTTACAAAATATACACCTTGACAAAGCTTCACATGAAAAAAAATGCAAAATTTTCCTCAATAAATTTCTAAGAGTGAGTAACCTCCCAGAAGACGAATATAGTTATTTTATTACGTCCATTTTTCTCCCCATGTTTCCAGAAACTTTCTCCTTTTCTACTTTCACTTTTCCATATGAGCGAAACCATTTGACTCGGATTATTACGAGACGCGAGAGAGAAAAGAAAGTAAGAAAAAAGCTACGTGTAGGTAATCTAAAAACTTTGCGAGTCCCCCTGATATGGACGAAAGTTGAAAGTGAAAGTGCGCAAGATTTTGACAAAATGAGGTCCCAGATTAAATTCCGTGGTTTCCATTTCATTGGAATCATCATCATCATCATTACACAGAGAAGCCATTAGATTTTAAAAGATTTGCATTTTTCATTCGAAATTAGAACTGCAAGACGATTAATTCATGCCAAATATGTCAGAGATCAACGTCAATCAATTTTTCGGTGGCGCGGTGCGAGGTCTCAATGTTGAAGGAATAGGATCTTAGATTTGTGGGAGGCAACGACACGTAAAATGCTACCGGCGCGGCGGCATACGATCGGCGACCTTGCCCTTTGACATATGTGTATGAAGAATACGACAGTGGGATATATGGCATGGATTAATTTGTCGACGTGTCAATTCAATTGGTTTCAACGTTAGGCGTAGAAATAATCGATCTTTTGATATTCATACGCGGAAATAATTAAAAAGTGAAACACATGGCGTTTAATTTGTTCAACTTTAAAAATTAAAGGCAATAATTCATTAATATATTTCCAACCCATGTACTAAACTTTGTAATTTTTAGTATACATTTATATAACAATTAGTATAATAGTATAGTATAGTATAATAACAATTAGTATACATTTTAGCAAAATAGTATTTTGTTCAATTTTTTTAGGTTAATCTGATTATAAAAAGTGAATGTCAAGTCAATCTCAAATTCTTTGGTTAATATTTTCAACTAAATCATAACTTCTCGCCGCCAAAGTTGTACAATCAATAATAGGTGTTTCTTAAAAATTCTGAAAATTCCCGTAATGAAGAATCTTTACACGAAACGTTCTATGTATGTCTGGTCAAACTTAAGGTTAGTTTAAGTTTGACGCCAAATATGAGTTTTACACGGAAATATGAATGAATCCTTCATCTGGGGTCCTAGTAGATTCTAAAAAACATAGTGGGTACCCTGGACTCAAACGACAGGTCGTGAGTGTCCCTTGTCAGATCACGTCCCGCCGCCAACTTCGCCTCCTCGCTCGCCCAACTTTCCCTCCTTCTCCCGGAGAAAGTAAGCACAGGGAAAAAGTTGCATCTTATTTAATTTCACGCTGCAGTGCCGTCCACTCCACGAGGAATCCTTACCTTCTCGTGCTCTCAGAATTTCAAATTTTTCTTCCCAAAAATCAGTTTTTTTCAGACATTTCGAAATTGTCACGTTCACATATTTCTGGGAATGCTTAACTTTCACTCAAAACGGGAAATGTAGCGTTCCGCATGTAAATGAGGGGAAAAATAGGAGGAAAGCTTGTAAAAAATAAATAAGCCTGGTTTTTCGATACAATTTTCTCCTCGAAAGGCGGAGAAAGTCGGGATCATTCTGATTCGAGAATCATGAAGAACAAAACCCGTCCATTTGTGGAGGAAAGTTTTTACTCACTCAGCATGGAGGTCTCCTAAAGTATGCTCTTCGATTTTGACAAAATTAGTTCCAATCGATCACAAATTTAATTAATGTGAAATCAGCAAACGATACCATGTCCCATTAGGCACGTTTGGCAGAGATATTCCGATCCGAAGAGGCGAAAACGCAAATAAAAGTTTACAAATTTTGCAATTTCCAAATTTATTGTATGTTTTCGATAAAAATTTTAAATAATTTCACCTTTTCAAAATATAATATCTACCAATGCTCGTTAGTTGGCAGACATATTTGCATTCGAAGATGAGAAAACGCAAAGTAAGCTTGGAAGGCGAAAAATTTCTCCTCCTCGGATGCAAATATCGTGTGTTTTACAAATTTCATCCTAATTAAATTTGTTATCGATTGACTCTATTTTGCTAAAAATCGGGGAGCATCCACTGGGAGGCCTCCATTGTCACAAGTTTTATGATATTCAATACTTTCACCAGATCCCACTTCGACCTGTCAGTCGCATCAGTCAAGTTGTGAGAAGAGCGAGAAGAGTTTTGCTCTCTTTTTCCCACTTTCTCCGCGCTTTTGGTGTAGGATTGGATGGGACTTAGCGATGGCAAGATGCACATTTGAAGGGAGACGAGGTAGGGCTGGCTGGATGGATGATGGAGTCCAGAAGAAAGAGATGCAACGAGATGCGGGAGAAAGTTTGCCAACAATGGAAAAGTATTGAGGAAAGGGGACAATATTGACTAAATGGGAAAAGTAGGGTGCCAAAGGTAACGTACATATAGGTGTGTTGTCACAGTTTGAGCATTTTTGGAGATAATTTGCCTAAATAATTTTTGCATGATTTTTGTGAAATTTGGAAATTTTATATAAATTGTAACAAATTACTATTTACACAAATTTCGCTAAAAATTTCAAATTTATTGAATTGCGTGAGGTCGATTTTCACTTGGTGATTGAGATTGACCGGTTTAACGTAAATTATAATGAAACGAAAAGGCTATCTTTTATGAAATTAGTTAAATCGGAATCCGAAAGTTTCTTAAAACGACGTTTTTATGGTACAGTTTTAAAATGTTACAAATTTTTATCAGAATACAATTTTCAAATGATAATACTTATAATGTAACCAATCAATATTTCTCATTGTGAATAAAATCGAGTAAAAGAATTATAACTTTCTAGAATTGTTACCCTATTTAAATCGTGTTTAGATTTTTATTCGAAAAATAAATGTTCATTGATTTGTAAATTTTCTAATTTTGAAGTTTTATTGGGATAGAAATTTAAACGATTTTTAAAATGTATAAAAAATACGCCATTTTGAGAAGCTTTACAATTCGGTCGTATTTAATTTGTTAATTTACAGATAAATAAAAAATTAACAGATCTTGGAATTTGCCTCCTCTTTACCCTGACTTATTTAAACGACACCAAATTTTATTTTCTTCGCATTTTGGGAAACAATCCTCATTTTTTGAATCCCTGGGCAACTCTTTGCCCGAAAAGAAAGCTGTTCCAGAGAGGATGTAGATCGTCTCTCGCGACGACAGAAAATGCACCGATAGCAAAAATCTGAACGAGTTGGAAGCATTTATTTTAAGGTTTAGTCGATTTTAAGGTGAAGATTTATTTTATGAGGATTCTTTTTTATATTCCCGAGGAGATTTTCTATGTCTTGATGTTTTCCCCAAAATATTTTAAACTGAATGAGCGAGAGCGAGAGAGTAATTTGGGGCAGATGTTTTCCACGAGGAAATTGGAACGAGATAAACATCATGGCGAAACCAGTTTATATTTATTTAGAGGAGAAAGTTGTGGGGATTTGTGTGAGTGAACCCGCTGGATGGAAGGAAATGTTGCCGTAGGTGACCGTGGAAGCAGGGAATGAATGAGTGGTTGATGAGTGTTTGAGATGAGAATCAGTCGTGATGATGAGCACAAGTTATCACAATCAAAATAGTCACATTTACTTCAGTTAAAAATATATTGATGTACAAATGGGGCGAAATTGAGACGTGTGGACTTGAGTGACAAAGTGACGTGGTCAAGGTACGTACAAAAAGAGAATGACAGTGAGGAGGGAGAAATGACCTTCTTTTATAGGAAACTGCTCAAGGTAATGGAATATTACAAGAGGGACAAAAGATAAAAATAAACTTGAGCAGAATGAATGATTTGGACTGGACAAGAGAATTGAACTTAAACTGCTGAGCAAGATAGGCAAATTAAATTAAGCGCATTGGCTGTCAAAGTTGAGAAAATGGTCTGAAATCTGAATTACATACACAATGAATGATAAATAAGAATATGGTCATAGTCATAAAATTACATAAAGCAATTGAACTCAAACAAAAGTTATCTCCGTGATTTTACATTTTTTGCAGAATAAAGCTGCTGTGACCGTGGTTTACATTACATAATCTGCAGTGTGATGTAAGCATAGAAAAACGTGTGGAAGAATCTAAACTTACTAAATTTGCAGAATATTCAAAATATTTACTTTCTGCCATCGAGATACTACATATACAAGAAATTTATTAAATTCAAACTTTTTCGTACGTAACAAATACAACTTGTAACTTTTGCACATAATTGTGGAATTAAATTGTGCACTTCAAATCGAACCTTGGCTCTCACATTTTTCAGATTAGCAACTTTTACATTATGGTGGAATTTGTAACCTTTTAAGTGTCAAATTTTGTACATAAAACTGTGCAAAGCTCATCGCCATTTTGCGAACTTGAACACAAGAAAAGTAAACAGACAGGAAAGAAATGCTTGTTGTTTTACAAGTTTTGTAAAGTTTATCCATGAACATGTATAGGATACATATATACTATATAAATTCATGAGTTTACCGAGTTACAAAACATGCAAAATTCTTCCAAGGTGCAAAAAAATTATTATTTGCTCTTATCATCTTGCGTTCTTGCTCATTTTGTACCATTTTCGCTTTTATCATTTAGATTATAACCAGAATTAATTTTTAATATCAATTAGCTTAAAAAATTTGCACAGTTTTCTTAAATTTGAGCCCTGACCTGCTAATTTGCTACCTGATAAATGAAGATGCGTATTGAGTTTCTAGAATCTTTCTGTACTGGCAACTATATTAACCGATTTTGGGCAACAATATTATTCAATTTTTACAGCAGCAAGATTTTAGACAACACAATTTTCCGCAAATGTAAAATTTTGGTGTACAAAACGTGTTTACGAGTATACTTTAAGGTCTGCAATTTCCCACCCAAAATGGAGCACAGCAAAACAAGATAATAAATAAGCAGCCTTACAAAATAATCCCTTAATTCCAGAATTTAAGACTTTGACGCAAGTAAAAATTGAGTGAAAAGTAAGATAATTTTTTCCTATGTTTTTGCACATGACTTCAATTTTCGCAAGTGTCAAATGCTACCTTACGTATTACGTAATGTAATAATCTTGGTGTAAAAGTTGGCTAAACTATTTACGCGTATGACGCAAAAAGGAAGACTTGTGTTAAAATATTTACATCTGCCCGACTTTCTCTCCATATGTGGAAGCAGTTTTTTATGGTCATAATATTTATGACACGCTTAAAGATGAGGTCGTAAAATTTTGACAGACGAACAATTTGGTGGAATTGGTAATAAAATCTAGAAAATGACAATATGGAACCGTTACTAAAAGAATTATAAAATATGAAGTAATAATTCCGTTGCTACATTGTTTTCGCACGAAATTCGAATCTGCCACCACCTAATTTTGTCAATTCAGTTAATCGTAAATAGTTTAAATTTCACGGAAACGTGTGTGGATGAAATTCCAACTAAACAATAAATGAATGGGACGAATTATGTATTAAAAAGTTGAAAGAAAGTTTGAATTTCGCGGAAAATTGTTAGCCGTAATAACTCGCTGTGACACTTCATTACGCGAAATTAGAGTTTTCCATCATGTAATTCTGTTAGATAATTTGATTGGTCATAATTTGAATTTCGCGGCAACGTATGTACGACTAGCCTTAATTCTAACTAAATTACCTCAAAAATAGATGAATAGCCCTCCATGGACTAAACATGTATTACCAATTTTGAGGAAAATTTGAATTTCGCGGAAAATTATTAGCGGTAGCAGCAGCTCGTCTCCTTTAATTCTTAACAATCTTCGTTCTTCAATTATTAAGAGTGCAGTGAGATCACATGCGTCTCTGTGTGCAAAACTGATTGAAGTGCTGGCTAAACGGGGGACAGCTATCTTCATCCCGCAGCAATAACTCCCCCATCAATCTTGTCCCGGATGACAAATCGGCCATACATCCCGCCAGACAAGATCTCGGACAACGTTCTTAAGAGCATTTGGTCCTCCTCCACCATTGTTCTTCATCTTGGTTTCCAGCTGAATTTCGCCAGAATTTTGCCAGTGAGCAGTAGATGAATGTGTGTGGCTGCTGTCTGGGTGGGTGCCAGGCCACTAAATAAATTTCTTTTAGGCTGTCCTCCTCTCTGTTTCGGAGAGTGGAGTGTAAGCGGTGGTGCTACAGGTGCTCGACGGAGAAAGTGGGTGAAAGTGGATTCTCCCACAAAATCAAATTAGCCCCTTGTCGTCCATGGCTTTCTCTCCTTTTTTGGGGAGAACGTAGGTACAAAAAAATATAGAGTAGACAGATATGGCGAGATTTTGTAGAAATGGAAAATTGCCTCGTGGTATTTTTGTTTATATTTTTAAAGAAAATTATTGCCGGCGAGGTTTGATACAGCAGGAAAATTAAGATATTTTTTGTGTATAAGTATATAAAATGTAAAAATATTCTAGAGTTGGTATAGCATACGACCATGTACATGGGATTTACTTATATTAATGGCATGCCTTCTTTGCCCATTTAATACATTAGACCAATACATATGTCCAAAATGTGAGTGTATGTTAAAGTTGTACTTACAGTTATGTCGAGGGGATTTAGCCATTTATGGCATGCTTTATTCGTCCGGCATTTAATAAATGTAGCCAAAACGTGAACTATATGGGTTTTCATTTTATGTACAATTCCATGTATTAATGACCACTCTATTTACAAATATTGGAAGATTTAATGATTAGCAGGGTTGGCCAAGATAATTTAACAAGATATCAGATAAAAGATACAAGATATATCTTGTATCTTGTATCTTGTGTAACGGAGTTTATCTTATCTTTTATCTTGTATCTGAACGTTTCGCAAAAGTATTTGGTATCTTGTATCTTGTATCTGGAGAATTTATTTCAATCATATTTTATTTGAAACACTAGTCAAGATACAAGATACTTTTTTTAGTGAAAAACCGGGAAACTTGCATATTTGGTAGTATTAAAACTTGGAATTATGAAGATTTAAAAAACTCAGTGTACAGCTTTGCCGAGCCGGACGCAAGGTTCTGTTGTATAACGTCGTAATATTTTTTTATCCACAGTAAATAAACCCTCGCACGTTGGCAAATTTTGTAATTTGCATTATATTCCTAATTTGTACCACCATTAGAGCAATTATTCCAAATTTCAACTGAATATACTGGTAATAATAATTTCAGCTCCATACAATAATTTAACAAAATCAGTATGGGTCACCACAGATGAAATCCTCATCTTTGTTTATAAATTGTAAACGGAGGGTGAGGACTCGCATTATAAATTACAATGCCAGTTATGAGTCGTATACTATCATTATTAACAAGTTACTCGGCTACAATACAAAAAAATCAAGTGGTGCTTCGTTATTTCATGTTTTTTTTTGCAAGCTCCGAATAATTTATCTTGTATCTTGAAAAAATTATTTCAAATAAATATCTTGTATCTTGTATCTGGGATCACAGCAGATAAAATTTATCTTGTATCTTGTATCTTGTGTAACTCTAATTATTTGTATTTAGTATCTTGTATCTTGGGTTTCGTTCAAAATATTTTGTATCTTGTATCTTGTATCTTTGAAACAAAATATCTTGGCCAACCCTGATGATTAGTCGTCACAATTTGTATTCAAAAATTAAGTCACGTGTAGTTACTGCGAAATTATGAACACTTTAGCGATGTTCATGTGAAATTAATTAAAATTTTGTAATATTGTGAGACTCCAACGCCAGAAGTCAGGTGGTACATGAATGAGCAATTTTGGTACAAAATTAGATACCCACTCGTTTTGGAAGGTAAAATTAATTGTTTATTTTTAAAACTTTTGAGTTGCAAATGCGACAAGAAATCAATATTACAGCCATGTTTTGCATGTATTGAAAATATTTTAACATATTTTTATCAATTGGTTTCAAATTCCAAAATTGCCAAGAAAAATGTACGTTTCCCTTCCGATTTAATATTTTATAGATTTTAAGCCAGGTTTTCGTTATACAAAGATTATTTCTTTATAAATTTGTTTGCACGAAAAAAGTTTTCACAATATTATTTGTATTATTTTGTATTGGTCCCATTCGTTTTTATCTTATTGCTCTCACATGCTGCACAATACGCCTCAAAAACAATACAAGAAACAGTCAAACATAAAAAGTTGAATTGCTTTCCGAATAAAAATCAGTTTTGGTATTAAATTGAGTTTCCTAAGGTCAATTTTATGTAATCGGCGTTTCACCAAAAGGAAATGCTTCATCACTTTCGCTTTACTTTCTCCGCGGCAGCCACTCCTTTCAGGGGGCCGACATGGATTACGTGATCAGAAAACACGGAAATATTTACAAACCCGGCATCCAATTATTTTTTAAGATGTGGAAATAGGACGAATTGACCAAATGAATAAGGAGAATTCACGCAGTACTTGATAACTTTGTAAAGTCTGTAAATTCTGTAAACTTACAAATTTGTAAAAAATCTTACAAATATTTCGAAGGAAAATTAGACTACAAATTTTAGTAAATTTGCTCAGATCAAGCGCGTCGTTCTATTTTGTAATAATTTGTAAAGCAATTTTACAAAATGCGCGGATTTTATGGCAGTTACTAATCAATTTGAAAATTCCCAAGTATTTGAAATTTTTTGAAACTCTGAAGCTAAAAAACAAAAAATAATTTTAATGGTAGTGAAACTCTAGTTTTTTTTGCATGTATGTATATAATTTATTGTTTAACTATGTACAACTAAAACGAGATTCACATCTTGAATAATCAAATCCATTTAAATCAACTCTTAATTTCAAAAGTTGGTAGATGTCGACACCTTTTTGTAAAAATTCAAAAACATCAAATTAGTGAAGGCATTAAGTAGATCATTAGGATCGTTCCGGGCAGTGACAAATGGTTTCTCTAATTCAGTAACAAGTCGTAACGGTTATGTAAATAATCGAGTGTGTCCGACAGATTCGAGCTTTTTATCTTGTACAAGTTTGTAAAATTATTTGTAACATGCACGGATTCTACATAGGTGAATTGCATCAGTGAAATATTTGAGCGTCCCCCCAGCTCAGATGGTACAATTAGAACGAGACCAGACCTTGAAGAAGTCCTTCAATTCAACCCAGAAAACAGAAAGGAGCAGATGGGACCGAATTTAATCCTTGTTTTGGGGACATATTTATATACATAGATCGGAAAATTTGGGTTGCAATAATTTTCTGAGAAATTCTAACTTTTTCCCAGATTGGTAATACAGAATTAATACTAATCCAAACCATAATTGGTATTATGTGATTAAGACCTTTTTACCAGATTGGTAGTACAGAATTAATGCTGGAGGTACTAATTCAAATCATAATTGGTATATTATGTGATTAAGACTATGAACTGCTTAAAAACTTAACTTACAATGGAACCTTTTTTCAAGCTACACGAGATAAGCTTCGTGACATATGCTAAAAAATCAAGCTAAAAATAAGAAATGAAGTGGTACTTATCTTTCCGTTGAATGGGCACTTGGAGGTCAAATATTTGAGGGCAAAGTTCACAGTAGCGGCCTGTTTTTTCTCAAGCGGGCGAGCGGAGTAGTGAAAATTTTCTCCTTCGAAGTCACTCCGCTCCCTTCACTGTCGCGCTAGTTTCGTTACTAGTATGCATTTCCAAAAATATACAACGAAATGTGGCAATAAAAATAAGTCAACTTTAAGGATTATGATTTCTAATTAATTAATACATTAATTAAATAATTAGACGCAGTTATAATTTTTAGTAGTCATCTCTGCGGTTTTCGAGGATAATATTCGATTTATAATTTTAATTTATAATATAAATAATAATAATTTATTGAACCTATCGGCACTTTTTTATTACGGATCGGTGGATAGTAGGATTTTAAAAAGAAAATATAAAATTAGATGAATGTATACACCAATTTACGAGATTGTGAAATTTTGTCAAAAATAATATGCATTGAATGAAGTGCGAGCGTGCGAGAGTGACCTCGAAGGAGAAAATTTTCACTCCTCCGCTCACCCGCTTGAGAAAAAAACCTGCCGCTACTGTGAACTTTGCCCTCAAATATTTGACCTCCAAGTGCCCATTCAACGGAAAGATAAGTACCACGTCATTTCTAATTTTTAGCTTGATTTTTTAGCATATGTCACTAAGCTTATCTCGTGTAGCTTGAAAAAAGGTTCCATTGTTAGTGAAAGTTTTGGTCCACGGTAAGACGAATATTGTCGATTTTTTTCTAATATTATGTTACACTTTGGAAAATTTGTATGATTTTAGCTTTCGAACGATTCATTATTTTAAAATTTGGATTGGTGAGTTTGTTGAAAGTTTTTGATGAGAACTTAATTTGTTTCTTGATTTTTGTTCTGTATGTTTTATTCCCACTGCAGAAAACACATTTTTCAACATGCCACAAATCCCTGTACACTGCTGCCGACCTATGTTTTACGATTTCGCCATTTGTCTCCCGACTTTGTCAACTTTCTTAAGTGAAAAGCAACCGCTCCATTTATTCCACATCGCTCTTGGTTTCTCTTTCTCTCGGAGAGCTTGGGAATTCGGGGAAGAAAAAGAAAACTGAAATAAAATGTGGAGGAAACCAAACCGCAAACCAAAACCGAGAAATTCTTGCGGTCTGTTCTCCTCTCGAGGAAGGAAATCCTTCAAATTTAGTGTTTCTTTGTTGGGCGGAGAAGGGATCAGATCGAGATCGAGTCGAGTTGATGCTTGTCCAGGAGCGAGGAGAAAAAAGTGAACGGAGGTTAGCGACGGATATGTTTAATCGATGATGCTGCGAAATGGAGAAGTTCTCGACTTTATCTTTTTTCTCTCTGCAAGTGGAAATCTGGTCGGTTTCTTTTTCTACTTCTTTATTTTTATGGCATCAAATCGGTGTGACTTTCGACGTGCAATAAATTTTTGAGGAGGAAGGAATATAATGGATCATGGGTTGGCTAAATGGTAGATAATTTTTAAATTTTTTCGACAAATTAGACAACTTTGTGCAGTTATTAGGTTAAAATAATGGAATATTACGTCGAGTTTGTGCATATTTTGTGATATTTTCAAAAGAATGGAACATCGAACATGTATTTTTTTGAGAAAACCAAAGAAGGACAAAGTAGAAAATCTGTAGATATTATAAAAGCTTAAGTAGTTTTTGCAAAGATTAATTTTTTGGGATTAAAGTTTTGCAGTTTTCTTTTGGAATTTTATAATAAAAGAACCTAAAAAAAGCCAAGCCAAGCAAAAAAAAATGGGAAGTAGTGTTTGTTTGAGGCAAAATGTCTGAGTAAAAATGAAGTAAGAATTTCTCGATAAAAATTATATGATATTTTTTGACACATTTTTGTAATTTCGTAGTTTCTACTGTTGGTTATGCGGAGAGAGTTGGAATCCATCGCCGATTTACGTTACCCGAATGAACCGAATCGCATAAGGTTATCTAATTATTTAATACCAGTTTATTTTATTTTGACGTGAAAGTCATTCAATTTTTCAAATTTCAGACACAAAATTGAATGATTTTTACGCCAAAATAAAAGCACTTCGTATTAAGGGGTGATCTGATACAGTCTCACACCGCTACCTGACGGGGAGTGTGTCCTCCCATAAGCTCCCATGTTATCGTTTTAAAAACTTTCAGCGTCTTCAAAAGACAATAAAATTTCGATTTATTTGCACCAATCGACGCGTATATTTAGTCCCTACAAAGTTACTGAAGTTTTAAAGGATACGTGGAGTATACATGGAAAAATGCGTATTTTTCTGATTTTTTTTCGTGAAAAGAATTATGGTGTGACCATGAAAGCGACTTTAAGGTCAAACTCCAGTAACTTTGGGAGTTGAATATTTTGACACATTTTGCAACAAAAAAATCCGATATTAATGCAAAAATAAGGATGCCCAAATGTTTTCAAAAATTGTTTTTTAGAAATGGCGCTAAAAGCATGACCCTCAGCTCCAGTTTCCCCAATTTTTGTTATGTTGTAGGTCTTTAGTAGTAGAACAATACTCAAATTGGACTTATAGTCGAAATCGGCCTGCGTGACCTTGTTTCGGCGTCGAAAGGTTAGTAGGTCAAAGGTCACCGATCCCCACAAATGGGGTATCATTGGAAAGGTCTCGGTGAGAGGATTCCGAGTATATATACTTTGTTGGGTGTATGACCACTCCTTCATGTTCCAGAAGCAGAAGAATGAAAATCTGCAATTCTCCACAATTTAACACAGCAAGTAGATTGAGAGCTAACATGCAGTAGATGGGCACAAACTCAGAAATATTCTTCGGTCTCTGGAAATTCAAGGAGTGGTGATAACCTTATGCGATTCGGTTCATTCGGGTAACATAAATCGGCGATGGATTCCAACTCTCTCCGCATAACCAACATTATTTCTCTGAATTCAAAATTAAGACACGAATTTTGGAGATGAATTGGATCCGGAAATTGTTCAGGTTAAGGGAGGAAATTGAACCGGTAAATAATAAAATAATTTGAAATTTTTGCTGGGTTTTCAATTTTTAGACAATTTCAACTTTTACGGATCAACCGGAACTCAATTTTTTTCGGGAAATTATGCAACTTCATGACGGAATGCAATTTGAATAATTTTACAATTTACAAGGGAGAGAGATCTTGTTTCCGATTTATTTATTTTTACAAACGGAGCAGAATCCCAGCTTGGAAACTGTGCAAAATTGGGGAGCGTCTGTTGCTACTTTTGCTAAAATATCCCTCAGGAGTTGAAGGGATCCATTTAGATCCAAATCCAGTTTTGGGGGCAGACAGGGTTCTCTGATTATTTAAAAAAAAACTGTAACTACAAAAGTTTAGTCTCGAAGTTCACGCTTTCCGGTTGTGAATAGCTCCTGCTCGTTAAAAACATAAGAGTTACGAGTTCAGATAAAAATATTTCCATTTCCGCGTCCATTTAGAAAAAATAAGAGGAAAATCGTAGTCAAAATCGAATGAATCTCTTAATTTTACATTTTTTTACTACGCTATTGAGGGAAATATTTAGTACTCGTTGACAAACATATTTTGCATTATTCACAGGTAATTTGCTAAAATTGAATAAGTTACACGCCATGTTTAAATTTTTTTTAAATAAATTTTCATTATCAAATGTCAAATGCCATCATAATCGGTTAAATTTTTGTTGTAAGATTGCATTACCGCGTTGGAGGTTTATAGATGTAAAATTTCATAAAAATTTGTAAAATCCCAGGAACTTTGGTAAAATTTACTCTACTGTTGGTCGAATTATTTAGTCATAAATTACGCTGTAATTTAACGCATAATTTTCATAACGTTGCCCTCATTTTGAGACATTGAGATATTTCTATACAAATTTTCGCACGATTTGCAAGTCACGCTGACAACCGGAAATGTTCAGTTCGCCGATAATAATGTTTGCAATTTGAATTTAGCGAATTCTATTGTGCACATAAATCCCAATTTCGAGGAGCATTTCCGGAACACTGCGATCTCATCGAGCCGTCCATCCGTCCGTGCGAACCATAAGCCGACGACCCAGCAGCAGCAAGTTTTCTATACGAATGTAGGGAAGTGACCTAATTGTTAAGGATTTGTGTACTTTTACTGCTCAATTCCCCACAGGTTTTAGGACGGATTATTTTCTCCGGATGGAAAATGAGAGAAAGGCAGAGAGAGCAGGAAATCTCATTTCAGACTCTCCCACAAATACGATACGCCAAGTTTGGCAGAATTTTGCAATAGAAAATTAAAATTATAGATTTTAATTGGTTTTCGAAATGATAGTGAAATTTGTTTGAATTTTCGTTAAAAAAGTTCATAATGCTGTTTAGTTTTCGAAATTCATGTGAAGTTTCATCACAAAAAGTTTGTAATGTTATAGTTATTTGCGTTCAAATTGAGTAGCATTAAAGATTTCTGGTGTGTGTGAAATAGTGCAACATTCTGATCCAATACATCTACAGTACAAATGTGGGCCAAAACTAATAACTCTAGTTTGGTTGCAAAATAGCAAATTTCAGCCAAAATTAGAATAACATTTCCAATGCCTTGGCAAAATTACAATAATTGATGTATCGCGAAGGAATACGTGAAGAAAATGATTTACAAAAGCTCGAGGCAAAGTACTTAACTATAAATAATTGTAATTAATGGAGGTAAATTAGCAAGTAATTGTGCTAGAATTGTATGGGATAGTATTTACATAAATACTGTTACGCAACTAGATATCGATACATGAATGTACAGAATGCATTAAAGGAAATTAGTTTACGCATTGATTAGTAATTCTGCATCGTGGGTAAATTAGGGAGTAAAATGTTTGTCTTAACACTATCATAAAATAAAGCCAATTTCAATTTTGCAAATAAGTTAAGACTCAAACATTCCAAATTTTTTTGTCAAATTTAAGTTCCGAATTAATTATTATGAGAATTAAAATTAGAATAATATTTCCAAGATGTAGCGTCTTCAACCTCTATAAAATTTATGATATAAGTAGTAATTTACAATTGTATATATATGTCATTTTTTATTTAATTCTTACAATGCACATGTCAGACATGTTTCGCACGGATCTTCTTCAAACCACCACTAAAATATCAAGGAACTAAAGACAAACGACAATTGGTGTGATACTTGAGCACTTCTGCAGAATTCGCGAAGTTATGGAGGTTTTAAGTTGGCAAAAATGCACATTTTCACCATGCGAAACTATACGGAGTTCGCCTCTCCGCTTTCCGATTTTCTCTTGCGCTTCTCTTCTCCAGGTCATCGGTTTTCACATTTCATTCAACATTGAATTTATTAATTTCCCAACCAAGTTCTCGTCCGATTCTTCCCCTTGAGGTTTTAAATGACACTTTTAAATATTTAAAAGTCAAATTAAATGCAAGAAATTAAAAAAAATCGAATCCACTATTCTGAATCAATTCTTTTTAAAAAATTCCACTGATAAAAACTTAATTGAACCCATTTTAAATATTTAAAAGTGTTAGAAAATTATTTAAAAACTCAAGATGATAAACGGACGAGAACTTGGTTGAGAAATTAATAAATTCAATGTTGAATGAAATGTGAAAACCGATGACCTGGAGAAGAGAAGCGCAAGAGAAAATCGGAAAGCGGAGAGGCGAACTCCGTATAGTTTCGTATGGTGAAAATGTGCGTTTTTGCCAACTTAAAACCTCCATAACTTCGCGAATTCTGCAGAAGTGCTCAAGTATCACACCAATTGTCGTTTGTGTTTAGTTCCTTGATATTTTAGTGGTGGTTTGAAGAAGATTCGTGCGAAACATGTCTGAAATGTGCATTGTAAGTATGTACATTACCTATATTTTTGAAAATACTGAATTTCAAATATGTAACAAATTTTGTGTCAAGAATTTGTTGGAACTTTAAGTATTTAAATATTTCACAAATATGTAAATATGCCAAATTCAACTACTTATTACATGTTATAAATTTAGCCAGTCAGTCATTTTATCCTATCTTCCCGTTTTACATAACATCTATATTATAAGCTGGAAATGTTTGTCTGCAACGGAAGTGCAAGTAATTTTCCGAAACGAAAGTGAAAGTGGAGAAAGCTAATCTTAATTTAATTACTTCCGGTGCGGTCTGGTATTCAAGGTATGGAACTTATCGCCCGGTGGAAGACGCTAATCCATGATACATTCTATTTAATCCTTCCCGAAATCGGAGGAAAATTTGATACCCGAATTATATTTGACCGACCAGACCAGACTTTCTCCACGGGGAAAAAAGTACAAATAAAGAGGAAGGACTCACTTACCTTTCACAACAATTCTCGCCCCTTCACTCGTCATCACCTCGTTCGTCAGTTTGTGCAGCGTTCGGCACGCCCACACCTTTCGCCCGTCAGACTCGTCCACGCTGAACACGTGCAACTCTCCAGACGGCAGCAGGAGCCATTTGCCTGCAAAAGAAGAAGAAATAAAAGTGTGCCAAAAAAATCTTGACACGAAAAAGGTGGTTTCCACTCAAAAAACTTTCTCCGCCACTTTCTTTCGACACGCTTTTTTATTGTGTGACAATTTTTTTAGGAGAGCAAATGACCCAGAATAAAATTAGAGTGAAAGTAAAAGTGTGACGAGGTGGGGAATTGCATTACATCATCATTTGTTGGGTACAGAGAGTTCCTTATATTTTTTACGAATGCATTAAGTTTTTGCAAATTAAAAAAATGCATTTATCTATTTTTGAAAATTGACCATAGGTTTTGCACTGAACACTTTTTTGCAAATAAAATTTTGTAAAATTTTGAAGTTTTGCAAATACGTGTTCCAAACTTTTTTTTATAGAAGATAAAACTCGTGTGGGTGAAATCACTATGGTTCAAGAAGAAGAAAAAACAAATAAAATTTTAGTGTTGCATAATTTTATTATTTTTCCTTCAACCAGTTGGAATAAATTTACAAGATTAAACATTTCTGCTAAATTTTTTGCAAAATTTTCGCAAAATGAGAGCTTGCGCTTTTCCACGTATGAAAATCTAAGGGTAAAGCTCGATAAATGTAGCTTTTGTATTAAACAATTTTTGCAAATAAAATTTACGGGATGTAATTTTTTTACAAATATTTCCAGAATACTTGGAACATCATTTTTTAAGGAATTAAAAAAACCATTGGCAAGCATTATTCAAATCTGTGTATTGTTTTTGATAACCATTTTTTGCAAATAAAATTTACGACGTATATCTTTGGCGATGTTGCAAAGTTGTTAGGTAAAGAATAAATAGGTAAAGAACTTGTGTGGGTGAAATGGTTGAAGGAAATTAAAAAAACAAATAAAACCTTAGTGTTGCATAATAATTTCATTATTTTTTTCCTAAGTTTCACCGACTTGGAATAAAATTTGCAGAATTAATTATGTACAGTCGGTTTATTTACCATACGACCCTCAACGTCACCACTGCAATGCTATTAGTAATGAGAGTGATGACGTCGAGGATCGTATGGTAAATAAAACAGGAGTATGTCTAGTAAATATTTTCTGCAAAGTTTTCGCAGCAGTGAGAGCATGAGGAGGGGAGTACATGAAACACGGACCTGTTTGGAAGTTTGGATATATGTTGAGTGATCCATCTTGCACCCAGGAAGTCACAGTGATATAGTCCACAAGCTCGGGAGGTACGACACAGCTGCGGATAAAGTTATGACTCAAATAATTCAAAATTTTACTTACACCAATCAATTCGCAAAATTTTTGTGAAGGTCGCCAAATTTTGGCTCAACTTTTGGAATTTTTTTGGGGCAAAAATTTTGAACATCGTATCGCTAACTTAATTGTTAGTGTAAAGGTGCGTTTATACTTCACTTCTCGGTAACTTGCGCCTTAGATAGTTGGATCATAACATTGGTACAACTTACCAAGGACTAAAATATAAATCCACCTTAAATTCCATAAATTGATTTAAGGTTGTATTTAGGACATGAAAATAAAAATGTATGTCTCTTAATTTTGGGGATTTATTTAAATACGGGCAAATAAGGCATGCCAAAAATGACATTTCTCTCACACATCATCATCCACCCTCACCATCGAGTAATCTTCTAATTATATATTTTAGAATCCACATTTTTTTATTTCGAAAAGGGCGGTTTAGTTTGACAAATTGTAAAATTATGTAAATAAAACGCTACTATTTTTTAAAGTCTACCAAAGTAAAGAAATTTCTAAAATATGTTGATGTACTAATTTCATTCAATAAAATACATAATGCCGCAATTTATGCAGTCCTTGGCAACTTTGCAAAATCACAATTTGATGTGACCATGTGTCCCATAATTTGCTAAATGTCGAGATAACTTAATTACAAGGGAGAAAACTCACCGTAAGACGGCATTATTTCCCCGGATCACGGCCACGTCCGGATTTTGGATGTGGAACGGGGTGTCCAGCACTGCAAGAATTCCAGAGATGAGGAACACAATTTCCAATTAAAATGACATAACGACACAAAGTTTGCGGAGGAAACCTCATTATTTTTTGTGCAAGTTTTCCCCAGAAAGTTTTGCTTTCACTTTTCCCTGGATTTCTTACCTGCACGAACCACGACTTCCGGACTGATAATTGTTCCCGACGGATTACTGAGTTTGCACTGAAGCGTCACAAAGTGAACGTCGGGTCGGAACTTGTCAATGGGAAAGGGGAGAAAGCGTATATTTCCGGTTGGCAGCACCTGAAAATTAATATTTCCTGAATTATTTTTGTGCAGTTAAATTACATTTTTGTTAGGAATTTTAGGACAACTAAATAGTCTTTAAAGTAAAAATATTGATTGTTTCAAGTATTTTTTTAAAAGATTTTGACTGCAGGTACGATTTTTAAGAAATGAGAATACTTTGTACTAAATGGAAAAATTTTCATATTGGAAGAATCGGTGTGGAACCAAAAATTTGTAATAATAAAACTGTTCGAAATTATCAAATTTATTCGAACTTTCATCTGTGCAAAATGCCACCTTTACATATTTTTGACTAGATTACAAAATATAAATAATCCAATCGTTCACAATTGACCTTAAAAGTCATCAAGCATATTACGATGGGTCGCATTTAATGGCGACCCTAAGTGACTGAATGGGATACCCTAAAAACTAAACCCTACGGTGGACTGAATGGCCTTCCCTAACAGGTCGAAAAAATAGCTAATAACTGAATCTCGACCCCAAAATTCTGATAGTTAAAAATCATCTATTTACATCATTTTTAAACGCAATTACATCTCGATTATCATTTATTAAAACAGTTTTTTAGAATTAGTTCATAAATTAATACAAAATCAGTCAACAACAAGAGCTCGCTAGCATTTCTTTGGGCGCCCTGCTCCACGTTGTGACCCATGTGGTACATTTTTGCAAGTATGCAAGATATTAAAATCTCTGCGAATGTGTTGATACGGCAATTCCAATCGGGTGCATGTTGCAATTTTTGTCCGAAGTACAAATAACGATAACTGGGAAATTTTCCCTAATTAATTTGTACGTTCTTCAACACATGATTCCGAATCGGAACTATATGGGCTTAGGGTTTCGAATTTACTCATATCTTAGTATTTTCTACTTTGACAATTTGTTGGAATAAAGTTAAGTGGCAGCGAACTTGCCAAGGAGTAAAAGTTGCATGAACCTATCCTTGGTACGTATCATACCTACGTACATATAATTTAATTACGAAATGGGCGTAATTTGATTCTTTATGCATGTGAACTATAATTTAGTTAGTTAAAATATATTGGGAAATTAGGGTAAAGTTTAAGATAAATAAGGATGGTAATTGGCAAGTTAGGGAAGGCCATTCAGTCCACCGTAGGGTTTAATTCTTAGGGTATCCCATTAAGTCATTTAGGGTCACCATTAATATTTGCCCTATTACGATTAGATTGCAAATTATTATCGTCACTAAAATCTTCCAACTTCCAACTTTAAAATTCTGAAAATAATAATCAAAATCCAGAGATTGCGTTCCAGGCCAACTGATTACTTAGCAAATATTATGGTCAAATTAACGTTATATATTACATGCTTTGTGTGGCCAATCTATTTATCTGAGCTTAATTCACAATTTGAGTTTAAACTAATATCGTCATTAAAGTCTTACAACTGAAAATTCTGAATCATGCGATTTTCAAAAAAAATTTAACACCTATGATAAAATTAATATGGGAAAGGCGCTAGCTTAACCAATCCATACACATCGATCCTACAATTGGCGCACAGTCTCCAAATTTCCTTTCTCTTTCTACTTTCACCGCTCTGAACCATTCTAAATTTTGATCTCGTTTTCACCACTCAAAACCCAGACAGAACAACCCACACAACACTCACAAACAAATTCCATCCCTGCAAATGGATGGATTGGTCAGCCACACAAACACTCGTTCACTTTCACCAGACCACTTCATCATCTCCACTAAATTTTCTCTCCCTCCATCCAACTTTCTCTCTCTCTGGATGAAACGGGGACACAATTGGGTTCACTTCATAACCCGAGAGCCATACATAACACGAAACAATCATGCTTTGTGACGTCCACGAGTTTAATTCTGCTTTCAGGACGGGTGCTTTGAGCTTTCACCCAATTAAAACCTTGGGGGTGTGCATCCCAAAAAGTGGTTGCAATTCTGGGTGGGAAAATATCGAGGAGACTGGAAAACACTCAAAATTAATTGGGTACATAACTGTGGTAGAATTAGAGCTTTTACCACGATGGTAACGATTTGCCACCACAATTGTTTTACAAATCAAGTCAAAGAGTGTGTACTATATTTTTGAGATCGACATGAATTTCCGTACGATTTAAAAATTATGTCCATCTGGGTACATTTAAATTATTTGTAATTTCCCACCATTTCCGGTAACGATTTGTTACAGAACGGAAACAAATTTTTCCAGGATTAATAAATCTTTTGGAAGAAATAGAATTTTCTTAAACACAATTTTTAACTTGTGCTAACCTCGACATGCAAAAAATTCGCAATTTAGAAACACTTCCGATCCACTGGATTTTCCTATATTTTTCATGTCTTTATTTGGCACCAAACGGTAACAAAATTATGTGACTTCTCTATCGTACCAAATTTAAATTTCTCACATCCTCGTGAGTACCCATTTTCCTCACTAATTTCGCAAATTGTATCGCCCCAGTACCGTGTAAAATCAGAGATTACTTAATGCACCTCTAATCCACCGACTTAATAGCTTTACATGCGTACATACTTTCACTCATTTCATCCCCAATTTAAAATCCTCTCGAACAAAATTACTCGTCGAAATACATATTTTGGTGAAAGCAACGGCAGAAGAACACAGTGTGCTCGTCTGGTCCGGAGTTGTCCCCTGATTTATGTTCTCGGTGGGTGAAAGTAGAAAGGAAATAAATAAATCGTGCCGCCGACTTTCACCGAAATTCTAATTTTGTCCTTTTCTCCATTCATTCCTCTCCTCTTGTTCCTTGATTCCTCGTCCTATTAAAATCCAATTTTGCTCACGGGGAGGGCAAGCCGGTAACCAAGAGATGGATGAAATTGGACGGGAGAAAGCACGGTTTATGTTCCCAAAGTCGGAATAAAACCTAATTTCGACCAACATAAAATTTATGTGGGTTTAATATTGGAATAAAATGGACTCGGACGGCGAATTCTTCTTCCGCGAATGGAGAAAGGTGGAGGAGAAAGTCTTCATTTTTTAGTCGATGAATGTAATGATGACATATTACAAGGCGGATTATTTTGCAAATTCTTTTGTATTTATCTTTTCTAGAAAGGGTTTAAACATTTATAGAATTCGAATTGATTTGAAAATTGGGGAGAAATTTGAGTAAAGAGGATTATAAAGTAAAGCATTATGTTACTATTTTTGGTGATGTTGTTGGAATTTTGGAGCAAAATTAATGCACTGAACGTACATGTATAAGTGTTTTTTTTCGCAAATTATGTGTTGAATTAACAATCGAAAAAATTAAGTGTTCAAGCATTTTAAAAATACTGACAGTTTCATTCATCAATTAAGCTGGCTTTCAATAATTCTATATCCCTTTTTTATAATCTAAATAAAATTGTCCATATAAATTTATGAACTTCACAAAATTCGTAGTTTTTGGTACACTTTAGCGACGAGAATACGGTCCATTTAATTTTTAATTGATCAATACAAGGTAAGTTCACCTGGTGGATTAGTTTGGGTTTAGTTATATTTATTGCGTTAATTAGGTATTTATTTATGAAAGAGTTGCATGCTTCTAAAATTTTAAGATTCTTAAAATTTTGAATTTTTACGAATTTAGAATATTAAGTTTAAAAATATATTTTTATTTTATTTTATTTTATTGGCTATTTAACTAACAAGATTTTTCGTTGTATTTAAACCTTTGTTTCGTACATATTTAAAACTAAATAACTTACTCTCGTAGATAAAGATATACAAACTATGCTTATAATAGTTTAAAATTCCTATAATATTCATTCCAAAAATGTTCTGAAATTGAGTTTATTTTCACTCGTTGTGCATGTTAAAAAATGAAATTTTAAAACGACCACCAATAATTGTAACAAAACGATGTAATTGTAATAACATCAACCAACCAATTAATCAACACGTTAATACGTTAATTTTCAACTTAGGATGCGATTATTCCATCTAATTTAAATTTCGTATCTTATTAAACTTTTACGAATTTAAACAAAGTCACTAAACTCATACATTTTTAAATCCATTTTGCACTTTGTACAAATCCAGTTTAGTTTTTTACTATTTTGTCAAAAGAATATGTCGTATTCGCCAGTTTGAGGTAAGAATTAAATTCGACAGTTTATGCAATTTGTCCTTTATAACTCAATTCAATCTGTAAATTTTATAAAATGACTGTGCTATCTTTCACGAAATAAAAAGACGTCCTTGATCTAAACAAGTTTACAAAAATTTGTAGGCTAATTTTCCTTCGAAATATTTGCAAAAGCTTGTAAGTTTACAAGGGGATTTTACAAGCTACCAAGGACTGTGTGAATTACACGGAAATACTTGAAACTATTATACCACGCTAAGTATTTCCTCAACCTGTTATAGCATGTTACCTGCGTAAATATTTGGAATGAAATGGCGAACTATACCATAAACACGGGATAAATAATAGTGCGAAAAATAAGGTGGAGTAAGGAATCATGCAAAAAATGAAACTTTTCACGCTAACAAAAAACACATTCTTCCTTTTATCTGCTTTCTCTCTCACTTGCTCCGACAAGAAGCTGTCACTCTCACGCCAACAATATACAAATGCACAATTGGAAATAAGCAAGTTTTGGGAAAAGACATGATTTCACTTTCACCACGACTTTCACCTCGTGAGAAAATTGGGCCACTTTTCTCCCAAGGAAAAAAAGTGTCTCATTCTATTTAAGGAAAGTAATTTATTCCTTGTGGAATAAATGGGGATCGTCACGTCAAAATTATTCGGGGTGACGAAAAATTATAAAGGTTGCGAAAATCAGAATCATACAGATTCAAATCAAATTTTCGGTGGGGTTTTATAAATTCGGAAGTGGCAGCGTGCTGCGGAGTACACTGAATAGAAATCATAAAGTTCTAAATGCATAAATTTCACATAAATTACTTACAAGTTGTAATTTAGTTGTGAATGTTTTTCGATTGGTTTGAGTACAAAGCGAACCATCGTTCGATCTATAACCTCAGCAACGGATATTTTACTTTGCAAATTAAATCTTAATGACGGCGAAGTCGTAAAAATATTAATGGACCTCAATCTGAACCTGGTAAAAATACCCTAAATTCAATCTGCATACTACAAAATATTGACGAACAGACAATCATCTGACTACTTACGAGTCATTACTTAAGAAACTAATATTTCAAAAGAATTAGATCCATCCGCAGAGAACAGCTAAATTAATTACAAAATTAGGGATTTCATAATTATTGCAATAAATAACATCTCTGTTAATTTATCAACTTAAAATCATGTCTTTTAATTAATCCATGAAAACGCGGAGTATTTAGACCGAAATTGAGATGAATATGCCGAATAAATCTCATTTTTATCATTCCTTCATTTACCTTTTTTCTATTCAACTCTGTATTCAAATCATATCCAAATTTTATTATATTTTCACTTTCCTCTCGTCCCTAACAATATTTGGATTCCATTTTACGATCGTGATCACTTCTTCCCATTCTCCCTTTCTTTCTCTGCGAATCTTTTGTGGTGAGGAAAGTTTGGGGAAAGTAAGTATCGTAAAACGCGCAATTTATAACTCTTTCAAATCCAAATCGAATCCAGGCCACAACTCACAATAAAAAGCACCCCACCTGCTTTTCCCTCCTCGTCCCACACTTTCACCACTCGGAGGACGAGGAATCACCAGGATCAAATAACTCTACGATCCATTGTTGCTAGTTTCCCAACAAACGAAATGTTCGTGTCTGCTTTCTCTTTTTCGTGGACTCGCTCTGTCCAGGACCAAATTTAGTAATCCTTTCTCTACGAAAATCACACTTTCCCTCAGCGAGCAGGATGCATTGTGAGTTTGGGTTACAACAATATCTGAGGACTAAACACACGCTGGGAAATTTGAGGGAACAAAATTTTTAAAAGAAAAAATAAAATATGAAAATGAGAAATTGATATTCGAATTTAAGGACTTTTTTATCAAAGTAATTACAAAATTTTTTAGCAAACGCAAACTGTGGGGTCTTGAGATCATACAACTTTTCAACCTACAACACAAACCAATTATTTTTCGAAATGCCTGAGCAAATGGGGAAATTTTAAAAATTTAGAAAATTAAAGCCTTGGTGTTTTGAAATATTTTTTAAATAACCAAAAAATTTAAGAAAAAATAATTTTTGCCGTTTTTATAATTTATAATTACGTATTTAAGGGTTTGATATTTTCAGAAATTTTAAAATTGTCAAAGAACTCAGTGCATTCAAATATTACGTATTTTTGAATTTCAAATTTTCTACGTAGTATTATTAGAGTGGCGCTTGTTGGTTTTACTATAAAACGGAATTCTGTTTCGAGCAGATTCTGAGAACAAAGAGGTGAAAGTAACAGAACGAGCAACGACCTCGAGTCCGTTATTTCACTTTTGCGAAGAAGAAGGGGAGCAGCGAGGCAGAAAGAGAAAGTGAGAAAAGTACATGGGAAACATTTCCTTTAGAATTTTACTCCCATTTCGCTCAGTTTTGGATGATATTGCTTTTAACAAACTTACAAAGTGGGGATAAAAAGGTGAAAGTTTGCAATAATTGCATGACTTCTGAGCCGATGTGAAATTTAGCCTGGGATTAATTAATAAATTTAATATAGGTGTTACCCGACGGTGATATTACATTGTAAAATATTTGTTTTCTTATGTTTTTAGAAATTTGCAAAATTGAGCAAATGCTGCAAATTGCGTGTAACAATTTGTGAAATTTGAATTATTTCGTTGGGATGGGATAAAAAGCTGAAATTTTGCAATAATTGCATACTTCTGAGCGGATGTGAAATTTATACAATTTTGTACTTTTTGGACACGTTTAACCCAGATAAAAACTTCAGGGATGTCCAAATTTAATCGAGTATTTATATACTTTATGATTATAACGGCAAATATTTGTATTCTTCCTGTTTAGAAGTATTTATTAACATCGAAAATAATCGAAATTAAAATATTTAGCAAATGTGGCAATGTTTTGTGTAAAAATTTGTGAAACTTTATTTCGAAAACTCGGTTTGACAAGCATTTTATTTATGCAAGGTTCCCATCAAGTAGGAACATTCTTAATCAAAAGTTTAAGGTATTGTTTTTCGACGAAATTACGAAGTTGTAGTAAAAAGAGGGAGGCAAAAGTTTGCAAAAATTGCATACTTCTAAGCCGAGGTGAAATTCAGACATTCTTTATAATTAGCGAACGCATTTAATATAGATCCAAAAATCTGCAGCTTGTGACTGTTATTATAATTGCAAATATTTGTATTCATCCTGTTTTTAGAAGTATTTATTACCATTCAAATTTGAAAAATCAACAAATTTTCCAAATTGGTGAAATTACTATTATTTCGAAAGCATTCAACCAGAATGTTATTTCTCGGTCCTAATCTAAAGTTCAAGGTCTTGCCATCCTAATAAATTTGTTCTTTTACATATCCCAGTTTTGTAATTCAATTTTGCAAATTAAAACTTTCCCAAATAAATAATATTATATTCTCGCCACAAATTGCGAATTAGAAATTCTTTTTTCAGATTTTTCTGCAATAATTAGCTGCAGTACTGAACTGCACAAAGTGAAAAAAAGATTTATGTGAATGTATGTTCAAAGCCGAAACACGATCTAATATTTAACGATGTCAATTTTCAATCGCAAAATAAAATATGTAAATTGCAAATGAAATTAGATGCATAGAGACTTTTGTTATTCAATGTGAACAAATAATTTAAAATAAGCAAAAAAACTGACCTCTCTTAACCCGGTGACGTTTCCGACGGGAAATCCATCCCGGGTGACCCACTCGACTCGTGGTTGTGGGGACCCGTGCCCCCCACAGCGCAAACTGCCGCCCAATCTGCTACTGAAAGCGTATGAAGAGCTCCACTCGTCCAAAAAACGGGGCCCATTCTCATCCAGGGATAAAGTCCAGGCTGAAATTTTACAAAAAAATAGAAATTAATGCTTGGTCTTCATTTTATATGTGCAACTTTTGATTAGAGTGATTGATTACTCTTAGAGAAATATTATCTTAAATTTGTGCAATCTCAAGGCAAACAAAATTTTGAGAAAATTTATAAAGGCGCAGAATAACCTGCAAGAATTTATGTATCTAGTTTGATTATCCAGAATATTAAAACTTTATCCGTGAAAAGTTTCATAGCTGGGGTTAAATTTCGTAAATGTTTACAAACATTCAAATTTGTGACTCCAATCCAAATCAATCAAAAATCGTTGTTTGTAATATTTAATTTTTCAGTCCTTCAAATCTAACAAGGGACACTCACGACCTGTCGTTTGAGTCCAGGGTACCCACTATGTTTTTTAGAATCTACTAGGACCCCAGATGAAGGATTCATTCATATTTCCGTGTAAAACTCATATTTGGCGCCATGGCGTGGCGCCAAATTCGCCAAATTTGATGGTTTTTCATTTTAAAACCGCCATAACTTTTGAAATCCTGGACGGATATTCAAAATTTTTGGCAAAAATCATGACAAGGAGTTCAACTTTCGTATTCTATGAAATTTTTTCCAAAATTATCGCTTTTAACTTTTCGCAAAATTTCGAAATTTTGGGGTCGTCGTAAAAATGCTAAAAATATCTCAAAAATTAAAATTGTTTTATTTTTATTTTTTTCTCTAAAATTTCGACTTTTCTGATCATTTTAAGCATAAAATTTTAAAAATCCGACATAAACTGCAAAAGTTATGGAGGTTTGAAATTGGTCGAAAATGCAAATTTTTAAGTTTGGCGCCACGCCATTGGACCAAATATGAGTTTTACATGGAAATATGAAAGAATCCTTCATCAGGGGTCCTAGTAGATTCTAAAAAACATAGTGGGTACCCTGGACTCAAACGACAGGTCGTGAGTGTCCCTTGTAAGTTTAATTACATGGCTTTTGTTTAGTCTAAAATTCTCATTTTCGGCGCCCAACATAACCAGATAATTATTATTATTATCTCGCAATATTTCGCAATAATAATTTTCGCGAAAGCATGGTGACATTTAATGAAAGATGCTAAAATGCATAACGTGAATTCATCCCCATTCGCCCGAACATCCGTACCTCATTTGAATACCAATAAAGATTTATTATTATGAATTTCTCTCTAATTTTGAAAACAAAACAAAATACGGCGTTTCTCTTTGTGTTTGGCGATGCAGGTCTAAAATTTGCCGAGGGCCTCAGAGAATTCCCTGCACATCAATATTCCACGCTATTCTGGTTCCTCTCTCGCTTTCACCACTTTCACCACTGTCTCCTTTCGCTGGTCGGGTGGAAATGCAAATCGAAATCCGTACACACTTCGCGTTGTTGAGGCAGAGCAAATTCGGAAGGGGCACGCTTAAAAATTTGGGCGATATGTGGAAACTAACCGATTTAGTACTAAAAATTAATTTTAGGTCGTGCTAATAATTTGGTTTAATACCAGTGCATCGAATACTGTTTTTTCAATGATATGATTTATTGCGACTTTCTTACGATTTTTTTACCACGTCGGTGCTAAAATTTTAGCACTTATTTTTAAGAGTGTGAACTTGTAAATTCGAAGAGTACTGCAAACACGGCACCTTCTTCTGATAAAACAAGAGAAACGGGTAAACAACAACCGCAGCGGGGTAAAATCCATCCGATTCAGCATCATTTCATCCTTCCACCCGGCATGGTAAACAGCACGGAGGGTGCATACAGGATCACGGTGCTTTCCCCACTTTCACTCTTTTTTAAATAACCAAATTAGCATGAGTTACGATTTTTTGGGAAATTTTTTTAAAAGGAAAAAATGAAAAAAAAATCAATTTTTCACGGATTTCTTTAATATTAATTCCCTTGTTTTGCTTTCACCTGCAGGGGAGAAATTGGTTCATTGACGAAATATAGATAAAAATTTGACTACCAAGTTCCCAATAAAATCAGAAGAACCTTGGTAAATAATGTTGTCAAACAAGGTAACTCACCCCATTTTCACTGCCACGAGGAACAGTGTCTTTATTAAATTTAACAGCATATCAACCCGTATGAAAATCATGTGTAGCATTCTGCAGAGTTGAAAATTTATTTATTGGTAAATTTGCAAGATACGAGAATTGAGAAATATGAATTTTGTATAAGCGGTGTATGCATGATAAACTTCCATGATTTTGCTGAAAATTTCGTTGTGGTCCATTCTGCAGATCAATTTATCCATAATTCGCTCTGCAGAAATATACTTTTTCTACAGAAAAATTCGAACAATTTTCGGCATGACACTCATTGAAATTTATACACAGGGAAATTGTTATTTGAATTGTTATTGTTATTGAACGCAAAATAATTTACAAAAAAAAATTAAAATTTGCTTTTATTCTCCTCGGCTTTCCCCATACGAAAAATGTCTATACTTTGTATTTCACCTAGTTCCAGATATTTCAAACTTACCGAAACGTAATTAAACCCTAAAATTCCTTTAATTGGAGATGGTTCTCATCCGTCTCTAATTTTCTGCGCTTTCAACATTTTCAAAAACGACAAATTGGATTATGATTCCTTCCATCGGGCCCGAGAAGGAAATGAAATCCAAACAGAGAGACGAAGGGAAAGTGAAGTTGCAGGGGTGGCCAAGACACTTTCTTAAAAACTGCATTCTGAGCTCCGTTCTTCCCAGGGTTTGGATTTTCAGAGCTGTTACACACAAAAATAGGTGAAAATCTAAAAAAAACGCTGAAAAAACAGCAGTCAAATAAAAATAGAAGATTTTTAGAAATCAACTTTGAAATCCACTGATGTGAGTTCCCGCAATGTTTGTTTAGCAATAAAAAGCTGTTTTCTTCACGAATCATGTATTTTTGCATGTCTTCTCCGAGTAGATTCTCATCTTTTTGTGGATGTTAAAGCCCTGGAAATCCAAACCCTGGGAAGAACGGAGCTGAAAATACTGCATTTTAACCAAGTATTTTGCCCGCCTCTGTGAAGTTGGAGGAGAGAGGAGTCGTTTCAACATTTCATTTCATATTTGCTTTCACCTCGCCTCACTTCACTTCACGGTCGGCACGTCGCTCCGAATTGTGCTCACATTTGCACTCTGCTTGCTTTCCATCCTCATTTCCATCCAGCCAGGCCGGAGGAGGATCCGTTTGGCTCTCGGTGGCTTCGTTTCGGTCTGCGGCTTCGTTGCGGTTTTGAATTTGGATGAAAGTTTGGATCCCATATTTGTTTAAAATTTTATTATGTTTTAGTTCAGATACAAAATTTTAAATGGAAGATGAGACGGGGCTAGTTGGATTTGGATTGAGACAAAATTTGTAGGCTTGATGGGATTCAGTTTGTTTTAGCATTCAGTTGTTTTGTTGGAATTGGAAATGAATTGTATTTCTGGGGAATGAAATTAATGCAAAGTTGGGAAAGTGAAAGGCTTGAATTATTTATAATTTGTAGTGGAGAAAGTACTGGGTGGGAGATGTCTGGGCGAATTTTAACGAATTTTAACCAAGAAAGTAAATTATTCCAATTTAACCAGTGCACAAATTGACCTGCCGAAAATTGGTGTTCACATAAGGATTCTGATTTGATTTGCTGTGTACATATATAAGCTTTCTTTAATTTCAAATAAAATGTGTCAGATTCTCTTAGAATTGATAGAACGTTTATAAACGTTTTTCTAATTATTTCTGTTTTTCACGCTTGACTTTCCGGCTATGTCGGTCTTTAGTCGAAATAGTGCCCTGATCAGAAGGAAGCGTATTAAATCAGCCATAGTGGATAAGTTTAGATATCATTAATTATGTTGCGTTTTAATGTCATTTACTTTATTCATGAAATTTTGGTTAACGAAGCAGAGACTAGATTTGTGTGGCCCTGGATCGTTTTTAAGACCTAACTTGACCGCATTGAAACATATATTTAATAAGGAATACATTTCATGAAAAGCCTCATACAGATTTATGGTACCATATTCAAATTATTAGTGACAAATCTTTACCAGCCTCATTAATACTGAATACACGATTTTGTTACCAACTTATATTAGGTGTAGATATATTTGTTAAATTTTACAAAAAATATGGCCACTTTTCAAAATGACATAAAATTGAAATTTGTAACTCAGGAAAGGTACAGACATTTCCAAGAACTAGACAAAAACAGTGTCATCTCCACTAAAAATTTATGAATTTTCTCCTCCGCCAACTTTTCTATGATGAAATCTACTCGGACACATAAGTAAAAGATAAACAATCGAAGAAAGTGGAGCTACTTTCACTTCTACTTGCGCAATTGCCACGTTTTTGTTACATAACGTAACTCATCTACTTTCACTCGAGTGAAAGTGCACATCCTTGAGCCCGGTTTGGTTTGGTTTGTCGTGAAGGCCTCGACTTTTGGACAGTTCGAGAATGAGAGTGGGCGCGGAATTGTATTGTCTCATTAAAATTTGAAGAGATTCAAAGAATTGGAATTGTGTTGCGATCGGAATGAACGAGCCGGGTTGAAGTGCACCCTTCAAATCTAATTGACACCGACAAACAGACAAGAGTGGAAAAAGAGGGGATGCAGCCAAAATAGAAAATGCTCTCTTTCGCTAAACTTGCCCAAGCCCGAGCTGGAGTAGTTGTGCAAATTATGAGTTAAAAGAAATGATTTGATTCGTAAACGGCGTAAATTTGAGAAATTTTGGAAGTAACTTGAAGATGATAACCTGTCATTCGACCAGTTTTGATTTTGACTCTTGTGTTTTTAACCCGTTGCCATAAACCCACTAAGGATAAGTAAAATGGAGAGGTATCATCTGTTTATTGCAGTTTACTTATGATACTCTGTAAAAAGTTACAAATGTCGCCTAATTTATTCAACTTGAAAAAAAAAATTACCAGATTTTCCTTCAAAATGGTTACAAAATTTCGTAAATTTTTGTAAGGTTACGGAATTTACAGATTTTACTATGTTACCAAGATATGCGTGAATTGCCTCAATATACGACAACTAACACTCTTTCCGAGAAATACTCTCAGACAGACATTTCGGTCATATAAATTCTTGATCCCACCCAAACCAAAGTCTGTGTCGAGTTTTACTTAAGGGACCGTACACAAACAATTTGTTTTTACCACAATTTAACAGTATTCAACATCCTCTCCGAACCATCCCCAACTTCGGGTGGTAAAGGAGACCCGTTTTCCGTACTTTTATGTATTTTGGAATTTGCACGAATCAAACAAGATCAAACAAGACACTTGAAGTTGCACGAGTTTAGCACGCTGTCACTTTAACTTTCACTCTCCGACATGACACACGGATGGCAAGAGGGAGATCGTCCTCCCACGCGCAATATATTTCTGGATGGCTTTTACTTTGCTAATTGCGTGAGGGAACAGCCGGAGGGAATTCGCTAATAATAAGGAATGTCGAAGGTTAATGGATTGTATGCCGTGTATTTTTAGGCATGTTAAAATTCTGCTTTAATTCGTTAAAAGCGAAATTATTCAAGCTTTTCAGATGGAATATTTTAAATAAATTTATTTCAGAAATTTATTTGTCAAAGGTTAATGGACTGTTTCCTTGCAGAGTATTTTTGGACATATTAAAATTCTGCTTTAATTCGTTAAAAGCAAAATTTATTCACAATTTTCAGATGGAATATTTGGAAATACATTTATTTTCAGGAAATTTATTTATTTATTATGCTGGCTTTATTACTTTACAAGTTTTATGCCTTACGGAAATTGATGGACCCTACCTCATAGATATAGAGTAGAGTAGATTCGGCTACTTTTGAAAAAAGCGTCTCGGCATGGAGGAGAATTTGGGGATAATTTGGGGATAACGCATGGTTGCACGGTAGCGCATGGAATGCTTAGCACGCTTGCACATCATTAAAAAATTATTATTTCACACCTGTTATTTTTTTTGGCGTTTAAATCATACGAAATTAAATAATTTAAACGCCAGAATTAAAATAAGTGGCGATAAATAATAAAATACGGAGTTTAGCAAGCTTGGTTTGTAGACACAGGCAGGGTTTAGTCGCACCTCAAAAACATTGCCGAGTTTTTAACATTGACTATATGGAAGAAGCCTGATCTATTCTACTCTATATCTATGCCCTACCTTAACTACGTTTTTTATAACTATTATGTACAAAAAAACACGATATGTCGTGCAACCTGCAAAAAGTAAAATTTTAATTGATGGATTTTTGAAATTGTCTACATTATTTTTTTTGGTTTGCTGAAAATCAAGTATTCGAAATTATTCTACACTTAAAACAATAATTCGGTAGAAGGAAATCTGTAACAGAGCAGTAATATAAGCCTGACGGACGAAATGTGGTCAACATTTTATAAAAAAGAATGGCATAATACTTTATTTCTTTTACAAATCCGTAATAAATTTAAGGAAACCTGGTGACAAGTTATTTCCTAGCACGTCTATGTCGACTTGTTAAGTACACTAGAAAAGTTACAGAATAATTTCGAATTTTTTTATAAATTTTATGGAGTTCTGTAGTTAATGAAACTGGAATAACTGAAGTGATTTTTTCATGATGTGAGACATGTTTTTGGTTCGTAAGCTGATCTTCGTAAATTTATGGACTTACGAAGGTTGAAGTGAATTGCCTCACTAAGGAGGGGAGGTTGGGTACTATCAACTCCCGGATCTCGATGTCCTTTGGATATGTTGTAGTGTCTCATGAATGTACAAGAACCCTGAAGTGGTTTGATTCCATGGCCACATTTGCGCCCGCCACACCCACTCAAAGGTGCCCAAAAATCGCTTTCACTCCAGCTTTCACTCATTCAAAACCACGCTAAAAATCCAATTTTACTCCGATTTTGAAATTTCTTTCACCATTATACTCCCAGACAGTTGTACTCTTATTTCCAACATCAAATTCCACTTTTTGAAATTTTTAGTATTTTTAAAATTTAAAATTCTGAATGAGCATTGTCGCAGTAATCAACAAAGCAAATTGTGGCTGCGAAATAATCATCAAAAAAGTTGAGTTTGATGTTGGAAATAAGAGTACAACTGTCTGGGAGTATAATGGTGAAAGAAATTTCAAAATCGGAGTAAAATTGGATTTTTGAGGTGGATTTGAGTGAGTGAAAGCTGGAGTGAAAGCGATTTTTGGGCACCTTTGAGTGGGTGTGGCGGGCGCAAATGTGGCCATGGAATCAAACCACTTCAGGGTTATTGTACATTCATGGGACACTACAACACATCCAAAGGGCATCGAGATCCGGGAGTTGATAGTACACAACCTCCCCTCCTAAATCTTTCACTTACGTCCGAAGCAAATATATAAATTGAAATTGGTTAAAATATTTCAAATAACGAAATGACCAAACTTCATTTTCTTAACGTTTCTTAACGTATGCAGAGTTTGAATTTAAATTTGTGTGTCTCAACTTTTCCGTCTTTCATATATTCAAATGGAAATTTTGTAACCTGCTGATTTTTTTAAAAATGGAGGTTTTATTGCTTCTGAAAATCGATAATTATTGTTGGGTTATATATCTTTTTTTTATTTTTAGACTAACAATTTTTCAAAACCCGCTTAACGGCGTTACTACATGCCAACTGAAATGAAAAACATGCACGGACAAAAGTATTTTTAGTTTTTTAATGAATTATATTCTTTTATTTTAATCGTATACAACAAAAAAATCAAAATTATGAACATTATTCTAAAATGTATTTGACATATAGCGTGGCATTCGAGGAGGACGAGAGGGGAAGGACGGACTGCTGCTTCTTATCCGCGAAAGGTTCTACTTCCATGAATGCTTCTCCTATAACGTCATCCGCAGTGATTGAGTCAGCATCTTTCACGACAAAGTGGAAAATCTGGATAAAAAAATGATAAAAAAATGATAAATTTCTGAAACTAAAATATCTTCTGAATTTGATCATTTGGCAAATTTGGCAAGTAAAAAAAATCTGGATAAAAAACTGATGAAAACTGATTAATTTCTGAAACTGAAACATATTTTCCAAATTTTACAATTAACATTTACTTAATCAATAAAACTGGATAAAAAATGATCAATTTCTGAAAGTAAAATGCCCACTAAATTTTATAACGAAAATTTGATACATAATAAAAACTTTGGAAAAATTATCAATTTCTTGACTAAAAAATTTAATGAAAGTTTGGTAAATAAATTTCTATTTTTTGTTTAACCCGACCTGATCCGTCCCCCTGCGAAAGTTATCAAACGTGATTGGATTTTCCCACGTGGCGCTGTCGCTATTGTCGATGGTCGGGGTTTCGAAGAATTTGAAATCTTTCCCCTCCTTCCCGTAACGAAAATAACATTTCACAAATGGATCGCTCAACCCGCCAAATTCATCCAGCGCGGGAATATTTCTAAAGGTGCGAAATTAAAAATAAAATAAAATACAATACAATTTGGATATTAATTTGTCATCCGATTTTCAACCACGAACACAATACGCCGGATGAGAATTATTAAGTAGCGTCAGCTACTTATTGTGATCGTTTTGTCCGTCCGTCAGCAGGATATCTCCAGAACGAGTCAAGATAATCAAACGCGGTTTTCGCCATTGTGCTTCTAATTTTTAGTTCTCGGTCGAGTTCGAAAATGGGGTCCATCGGACCACCCCCCACAGCGCCAGGGGGTGTGGTCCAAAATTAAATTCACGTTAATTTTCATATGGGGTATCATTTTAAAGGAAATTTCGCCACGAATTCAACGACGCCAATATTTTTGACCTTTGACCTCGTCGCCAAGGTCATGGGGTCAAAAAACACTTAATTTTCATATGGGGTATCATTTTAAAGGAAATTCCACCGCGAATTCAAAGACGTTAATATTTTTGACCTTATGACCATGAGGACGAGGTCAACGGTCAAAAGATTCATAATTTTCATATGGGGTATCATTTTAAAGGAAATTCCACCACGAATTTGAAGACGTTAATATTTTGGACCTCATGACCTTGAGTACGAGGTCGAAGGTCAAAATATTCACAATGGTCATATGGGGTGTCATTTTAGAGGAAATTTTACTGCAATTTCAAGGACGTTAATATTTTTGACCTCATGACCGTTAGGACGGGGTCATATACGGAAACGTTAAAGGAAACTTGAATCTGTCTGACGCTACTTATTTACATTCGTTTGGAGGGTTTATTTTGTTTACAAAAAATAGCGCAATTTTGGACGAAAAATAAAATTTCGGAATTGATTTGTCATCAGGTTTTCGGACCACGCTTCATTTTGCTACATAACATTTGAGAAATTTTTAAGGAAATGGATAATTTAATTGATAGAAGGAATCAAAAATGAGGCAAAACTAAATTTTGATAAGTTATGTGTAGTTGAATTGCATAATTTCGAAAACGTGTAACAGTTTAAAGCCATAAAATGAATATATGAAAACTTGGAGTAAAAAATATTGTTCAAGATTCCCAGTCCTGTTGATTGAGATCACACAATAATTTGCAAATTTCCCACAAGAAAAAAGAATTGGAAATGTAAACTTCCTAAGTTAAAAAAATTATCGCTTTCTCCAATAAATTTGTAACTAAATTGTAAATTTGTAACTAATGTGTCGCAAGCTAAAACTTTTCTTAGCTTGGAAAATAATACGCTATTCAGTCGTAAACTTATTGTTACCGCGTGGTAATAAATTAAGGTTACCAACGCGGTGACAATTTTGTCCCCAACTTATTTTTTAGTAGAATAATTACTTGAGAGCAAGGGAAAACCGGAAAGGCGCCGTATTTTGGATCACGATAGATCCAGATTTTGATCCTTTGAGCGGAACGGTAAGTTGCTGACCGTGTTCCATGTACTCGTCCAAGTCGATGAAGGCTTCGCCCACAACATCGTCGGGATTGATGGGATCATGATCTCTCACTTCTACCCAAATTTTCTAATAAAATGAAATAAAAATAAATTATTTATATAAAATGAAAATAAAATAAAATAAAAGCAAATATAAAATTTCAAAATTTAGTCGGGAAAATAAATTATTTAGATGGAATAACTCCGGCATAGATTTTTAATCTCACTTTGTCCCTGTTCAATTCCTTGAAAATGCATTTTTTCTAGATTAGCGTCAATTTCATGAATTTTGAGATAAATCCAACGTTTCATACTTTCATGCAGCGTTGATTTTTGATTGTCGGAATTTTTGGTATGTACTACAAATTTATGGATTTTAGACAATGTTACCAAGGCCTGCCTGAGTTACGTCATGGTTTGCAAAAATTGTGCCTATTTCATCTGCGCAAACTGTATATAAAATATTAATATTTACGTAGTTTGCGTTAATCTGCCGTTGACGCGTAAAAATTTAAAAAGCGTAAACCCTAAAATGCAGTCCAGGTAATATTATACTAAAGAGTTTTGAGTATTTCAGAAACAAATACATACATCAAAAAAATTGTGGGAAATTTTTCCCAAAACAAGCTCTTGCTAAAACTGTACAAAGTTAACGCGAAATTACAGGAGTATGAAGTCGGGAAGTAAAAATTTGTGGTGGTCATATGACTCAATTTAATTTCTAGATGACCATGTCATGAATGTGCAATAAACAAATCAGAAAAAGAATAAAATTGTTGTTCGTAATTTTTAAGGAACTGTCCCGAAATGAGGATGAAATTTCGAGGAAATATTTTGAAGAAATTGTACGGTCGAAATTACGATAAAATTAATTGTTAACTTTCTTTGTATGCAACATAATTTCTTCAAAAAGTTTAACAAAATTGTGCCGAAATGAGGTCTAAGTTTCGAGGAAATTTTAGTTCTGGAAATACGATTGAAGTTACGAGAATATATTTAGAAAAAAGATTTGTGGTCGAAATTACGAGGAAATTAATTCTTACTTAAGTTTCTACATGGATGACATACCGGCAGTTACAATTTCTTCGTAATTTTGAAGAAATTGTACTGAAATGAGGTCGAAATTTTGAGGAAGTTAAATGCTAATTTTGTTTAATGTTTAGATGACGTGTCCGTACTCCAAATTTCTTCATAATTTTCAACAAATTGTGGTCAAATCAGAAAATTAAAAACCAGAAATTACCAGGAAATTACCTGATTAAGTCCTTTGATATATTGCACTTTAAAAACTTTGACCCATTGTGGATTCGCTTCATTCACAATGGTTTCAGAATCTCCCACTTTGTCGAGATCCTTCCCCTGCTTTTGCGAATATTGGGGCACAGATCCGAAATGGACTCGAACGTAGGGATCTGCCACGCCATGGTTGGCATCGTGAGACTCAAGATTTCTGACAATTTGAAAAAATAAATTATGAAAATAAAAATAACAAAATTTGAATGAAGCAATTAATAAACTACAAAAAATTATGCAAAAAACTCGCAAAATAAATACAGCAAAAATAACAAAAACAAAATTTAAATGCACCTCGCTCGTGTTTTAATAATAAACTGTACAAATTTTGGGAAATGATTTTGCAAAAAATCGCAAAATCGTGGGACAATAAACAATAACAGAATTTGAATGAATAAAATAATTCGTTCGTGTTTTGAATATTAACCTGTTTAAATTCTGTGGCAGAATAACAATTTGCAAAATAAAAATTGGCTATTAAACTGTGCTGTTTGCAAAGTTACAAATACCTGAGTAAATAAATCTAAACTCGAAAAATAAGCTTTTGCAAGGAACTTTTAAGTTTTGAAGTCTTATGAAAAAATATGTATTCAAATTTTACAGGAAATTGGATCTGCTAATTGCTGTTTAAGTATCAAATTTTAAATTAAAAATCAAGGTTAATTATTAATCGGTATGTCAGGTATTTTATATAAAATACCTGTTTTTTTATTCCATGAACAAATATATAATTTTTCCTTATTATAGCTCACCCTTTCAATAAATTTTTAAATCTTCATTTAAAAAAAACCAGATGAACACGTTTCAAAATAACCATTTGGAGACATGGCAGATAAAGTAAAGTTGAGACGAAAAAAATTAAAGTTCAAACCCGCATGCCATAGACCCTTAATTTCGGACATGGATTACTAGATTCCCTTACTTTAGTAGCGGAATCTATATCCTGTGAATTTCGGATAAAAATCAAATAACTACCATCCGCCTACAGGACTTTAAACTAAATAAAATTTAGTCTTTTTTCATAACCGACGTGGAAGTTCTTCTAAGCCGGATTTGATTTGAATTGATCTATTGATTACAAAATAATCTTGTGTCTTGTAGAAAAATTAACATGTGTTTTTACTGAAAATGGAGGTCTCCCAACGTATGATCACAGATTTAGGCCAAACTACTGCCAATCGATCACAAGTTTAATCAGTGTGAAATTTGCAAGAGGCACTATCTGCCAAGTTTGATGCGGTAATATTAGAACAAGAGGAGAAAACGCACAGTTAATTTGAAAAGTGTACAATTTGTCTACCTTGGGGCGCGTTTAATCCTTTTTTATGGAAAAATCTCTGCCAAACCTGCGCAGATAGTGGAATTTGCAAATTTCATACTGATTAAATTTGAAAACTGTGAGCATACGTTGGGAGACCTCCATTGTGAATAAGCATAAAAGTGCAATATCTACAATTGTGTTTAAATTTAAATTTAAAAAGTGTGTAGTCACAAAAAGCTATAAGTATTTCAAAATTTGTATATATATATATCGAGCGTAAGTTCAAAAAGTGAATGCAATGCTTCTTAAGAGACAAACTTTTGACGTAATTTTTTGCATGTTTCTTGCAAGTAAAATTAGGGGATTAATGACTTTTACGTTAATTTAACCTTTATTTTAATAGAGTTATGGATGGTTGTGACATAAAAACGATGTCAAACAACCACCCCCAACTGTTTTGCACTTTTAAAAATGTCAATCATGATTTTATTTCTGATCGTCACCAAAATCTTCCAATTTGCAAATTTCTCACCTCGCGGACAGCACGAAGTACAAATTCTGTGCTAATTCCTCCCTTAATTGTCTCGATTGGGAAGCTGTTTCATATTTAGCTCCCCTTTGTGGGGACGAATATACGGATAAAAATCCCACACAAAGTAACCCAACTAACTTCCACATGATATTTAGTTTCACTTCAAAATTTGCAAAAGAAATTGCACAAATTGACACAAACAGAACTTCAGCAAATTTGCGACCAAATTTTGCACAGATTGGCACAAAACAAACTAAGTAACCACAATCTAATCTTGTCTCTTAGTCTTTATGCGCAAGATTTAACTGCGTGACTCAATTCGCCAGAAATGTTTACGTAAAGTGCTCAGAGGTCGTATAAGTAGTGGAAATTTGCATATTTATGGTGCATCTAAAGTGACGCTTGTTTTGCATACTTGTCCTAAGTTTGCGTCTTCATTGTCACCACTTTTTTTGCCACTGTGTTCTTCAAGATTAACCAGTTCTGCTGAGGGAGCAGTGAGTCACACCTGGCAGTAAAAAAATATGTGTATCTTGGTCACTAACAACCAGCCAGCGTCGAACGTGACTAATGTAACAAATAAATACAAAACTGGAGAGATGACGTAATGAAAAAAATTAGCGAACAATTAGCAGTATTTTTTGCATCTGTGTAATAATACAGGAGTCGTAGAGGTGCTAAAGAAGTACACATAATTTTATGGAGCTGGAAAAGCATGATGTATTTTATGTAAGAACTTTTATTTTATTTTACATTTAGGAAATCAGCAAATGTTTTGTGATACGTGGTAATCAAGAACATTATTTAGAAATATATACGCATGGGGCACAAATTTTCAAAAATAAATGTACCGGTTTAAGAAATTGTGGTAATAAAAAATGTGTTACACATATTTAAAGATATAGCTCGTCCGTGTCAAATCGATAAGTGTCATATTCGCCAATATGACCATCCAACAATTCCTATGTTACCGACATTTATGACAAATATGACAACAACGACGAATGTCAATTTGCCAGTGACATGTCATAACGCTACATCCCTACTTGCCCATGAGAATTGTACCTAATGCTATATAAATTCATGATTAGTCATGCGAAGAATATATCTCACTGTTAATACACAATTAAATAATCGGTTTCTTTGAAAATGGGCGTGAACGTCTCACATAAATTTATGAATTTTGCAAATTTTTTAATAAAACTTGAAGAAACTAAGTATGTAATATGGGGGCTAAATAATTATGACATGCGTAACGTTTTGTTATTTTTTGCTGTTTGTGCAAATTTTTCGCACAATAAAAACCTCACCGTCAGCCTGGCGAGTTTATTTATCATCTAAAAATCTATTGTTGTTTGTTCCAGTGCCGAGTTTCATTAATCTTGTACTCGACACGCAATTTTATGTGGAAATAAACCGAATCGTGGATGGGGCACGGAATGCGAATAACGTTTACATTTCACATTGGTTCATATTAGCGAAATGAAAATTAAATTTGATGAGAACGTTCATTTGTGCTGTTTGTTTTTAGAGGCACTTTTATTTTACTTAGGGCCCCCGTTCATACCGTTGAAAAGCCAATAATAATAATAATAAGTCTTTATTGTCAAAAGGTAACAACGTGATAAAATGCTGATTTCCAACCATTGACATTTAACTAAATACTTAATTAGTAGTATATTTAATTTCAAGCTTAAGATTAACATCTCCTTTTTAAAATATACGCCGTCAACTTGAATTTGAAGACATCAAGATTTTTTTCATCTTTAATTTCATTTGGTAGTTCATTCCAAAATTTTATTAACCTATATTTAACACTTTTTTCAAAGAGCACAGTTTTGTGTGGTGGAATAACGAAACAATTTGTGGACCTTGTTTCATGAACCGATCCATGAATAGTAACAAAATTTTGAAGTAATTTAGGAATATATATTTTATAATCATTTGTAAAACTTTTAGCAAAAAGGGAAAGATAGTAGTTTGGGTACTCATCTAACTTAAATAAATTAAACATTTCATATAATACATTTATGTTAACAATACGTGGAGAAACCCAAGATCTGAGACAGTTATTTACGACTTTTTGGACGCGTGTTAAAGTGGTACTGGAAGATCCAGCCCATATTTGAATACCATATTCAAGACAAGACATTACAATTGCGTTGAAGATTAGATGAAACTTATAGGTAGGAATTTTCCTTTTGAGTTTCAGCAGATAATGAATACGAGGTGTAATTTTGTTAATAATTTTATCTGCATGCACGTCGAACCTTAACTCCTCATCTAACCAGACCCCTAAATATTTAAATTCAGAGACCCTGGTTATTTCAAAATTTACCGTTTTTATTGAATCCAAATGGGGTATTTTTTTCGTGCGACTATTTCTAAAAATCATAAAATGGGACTTAGTCCAGTTTATTTTCATGCAGTTTAAGTTACACCATGCATGCAGGATTTCAATCCTTTCAATTGCTATTTTTTGAAGTGTGTCAAAGTTTTTATGGGACACTAATGACGAAATATCATCAGCAAATACATCCTTGTGACCTTCAAGTTGGTCAAGGCCGTCGTTTACATATAAATTAAATAGAATTGGTCCAATTTTTGACCCTTGGGGGACAGATGCATATATAGGGAAAGAGTCAGATATAAAGTTCCCTAGTTTAATTTTAATGTGTCTGTTTTTCAGGTAATCCGAAATTATGACTATAAGGTATTCTGGGAAATGATAAATGTGACGCAATTTATCAATTAAAAGCTTGTGGGATATCGAATCAAAAGCACGAACCAAGTCAAAATATAAAACTAGTGTGTAATTGCGTTTTTCAAGTGTGTCATAAATTTTTTGAGTCAAATGAGTTAGTGCATGGAACGTAGAGTGCTTACTTCTGAACCCAAATTGTGATTCTGAAATAAGTTTTTTTTTCGTGCATATTGTTGTGATTCTAAATGTTAATATGTGTTCATAAACCTTACTGAAAAACGGTAGAACTGATATCGGACGGTAACAGTTCGGATCCGTTTTTGTGCCCCCAACTTTAAAGAGTGGAGTGACTAAAGCTGTTTTCCATTGAGATGGAAACCTCCCCATGTGTAAACTATTATTAAATAGAACTGAAAGTATAGCAATAATGCAACAAGCTAAACTGGTGGATATACGAAAATTTGTACAACTACAAGGCTTAGGGTTCGGGATCATCTTATAAAAATGGCTTACGAATCTATTGAGGCAATTTACGCAGTCCTTCGTAAAATACATAAATTTTGTAAGTGATTTTAAAAACTAAATAAAAAGCCGTTCTTGCCTTTATCTGAACTTACAAAATATAAAAGAAACCCAAAAAAGGATAGCTTAGATGAGGCTAAGAAGTGCGATAAAAAGTACTTAATAAATTTCTTCTCCAGTCAAGGATACAGAATTTTAATATTTCCAGCATCAGCGCCCCATTTATTTCATTTTAAACTGACTAAATTGCATAAGCGACATGTTTATGTATATATATTACAAAGGAAAAGAGTCGACTGTATTTGGTCAGACCTGTATATCATGTATCAACTTTCTGCGTATTTGCAAACATTCAAAAAAAATTAGGAACAATTAACACAAGATTTTAAAAATTATCTCTGCATCATATTTGAGATTTTATGCATATATGAATGTTCATGGTAGTGAAATGGGGCGCTGATGCTGGAAATATTAAAATTCTGTATCCTTGACTGGAGAAGAAATTTATTAAGTACTTTTTATCGCACTTCTTAGCCTCATCTAAGCTATCCTTTTTTGGGTTTCTTTTATTTATTATTTTTATTTGTATTGAAAAGTTCTAATATTCCAAAAATCAGACTGGGTACATTTCCGACAACTTTTTCCCAAACAATTCAGAGACTGACAATTCAGAGACTTCATCATCATTTTTTAAGAGACCCATGCGTCGTCTAGATACTAAATTTCAAGCAATCGTGTTCTGAATTGAAAAGTTGCTGGGCCGACCTTAGTAACTCAACTTTAGGCGGCGGTGGGAGTGGTCAAATTTCACCACCATCAAAACTTTTTAAGTTTTAAACCGATTAGTAAAATTTTAATTTTGTATTTTTATATAAAATATGTATCAACGTTTTATCCGTGTACATTTTTCATACATGCCTTAATATTTTTCTAATCTCCAAAAAACACACTTTTGGTGAGGTTTTTATTGAATATCTTACAAACCGTTGGATGATTCAGGCGGCCAAATCAGGGCTATACTCGATATAACCATAATTAACTCTGGCCAAAATGTCATTAAAATCGGTTGGAAATCAACGGAGATCTGAAAAAATTAAGCTTTTCAAAACTGTAGTGAATGCTTACTTAGATGATTTTTTTTCGATATAGTAACTATGGCCTCATCTAAGAAAAAAGTGCAAATTTTTGTAATTGAAATTTGAAACTTATTTTAGAACGTTTTCATTTTTTAATACAAATTCCTAGCTAAAACTAATGTAGGTATGTTCAAAATTAGAAAATTTGGTATTTGCAAAATGGGGTTTCGAAATTGTGTAGTGTTTCGAAATTTGTTAGGGTTAGATACCCTTTCTAGGATTATAAACCACTGATATTTATACACACGCTATGCAGATGCGATGTTTGTGGCAACAAAGTTAGTGTTCTGAATTACGTGCAAGCAATTTCGCAAATTATTTTACAAACTTTTACAATATCACCTTGTAAGTTTATCATGAATTTGTAGTCGTTCGCTTTTTAAATTTATGTAAACCATGTCAACCTTAATTAATATTCGCGTGCCAAAATATTTGGTGGATAAAATAAAACTTGGCGAAATAAATTTCGCACATTTCTTCCTACGAAACCCTGGTCGTACCCAAGATGAGGAGAAGGATCCCATAAAAGTGAAAGCCGCTCCTAAAAAACCTTCATCTTTCCTTTTGTATATCGCTCCCCAAAAACGGCGTGGCTGTTTTAGCTTAGCCACGTCGCCATAATACTAAACAATGGGTCGGCATAAATAAGGAAAGTGGTGGGAGAAAGGCAGCGAGAGAAAGCAGGGACAGAAAAACAATGGCGAAAAGAAGAGGAACAAAAGCTGGGATGAAATTCATAAAGGAAACGACAACACAATAATAATCCTCCAAAGTCGACTTTATCGTTATCTCTGCCGCATTTCGATGGGTTTTGGGTGGAGGAAGGGAAACATTGAATACTTTATTTATGGAGGGTGTTCACGCTAGGTTTGTAAACTCTGCAAAAAATGTGGAATGAGTTGTTTTTGGGTAAAGGGTTTTTTTATGAAATATGCTTATTTTCTTTAGGATATTCAGTTAAAAATCTGGTAGAGTCAGATATATACTTCGTACTGGTATTGATTTATCAATAATTTATTACCGGATTGGTAGAAGTTTGTAAATTTTTCACTACTACAAAATTACTACACGGTAATGCCCATTCTTACCTTGAAGGACTGTTTACAATTAAGCAACGTATGTAATTTTAATTTAAGAATGGAATGGTACCAGTGTTTGAGATATTTCGACCTCAATTACAAAATTAACTAATATTCTAATTATTTTTCTGCAATCAAAGGTAGCTTCACTTATTTCTTCCAGCTTAAGGTTTACTGCATTGCGAAATGATTAAATTAATCGTAAATGGATTGGATTGGATGAATCGTAAATGGATAAATCAGACAACAACACACATAAAAATATGTTATTGTACGTAAAATAAATTAAAAATCACTTCTCACCCGATTAATTCAACACCTTTTGCACAAACGAAAAGTTGAACCTTTCCTTCCAATTGGGTAATTTGAATATTAGTTAATTTTGTAATTGACGTAGAAATCTTAAAAAAATAATTTGCAAGAAATTCCTCATTTTCAGATTTGCCATTGCCATAAACGGTCAAATTAGAGTTCTAAAGTTAAAAATTTACTAACAACAATTTGCAAATCAAATGTAGTTCATTAAATTTATTTGACCAAAATACATCACAAATTAAATTTTAATGATAGCAACCATTTGACTCGTTAGTCTAATTCTAATTCTTCTAATCTGTCCAATCGAAATTTTACAAAATTGTACAAAATCGACTAATTTTTGTAATTTTGTAAAAAATTCTAAATTTGCTAATCCGTGGTTTGTCGTTGCGATTCGCAACCTGCGAATCCCAGAAACGTTTATTTTTGAACGTTGAATTTTTATACTCTTTACCCGGTCTGCTTCTTTTTCATCATAATTTGAAATTCAAGATACATGGAAAAACACGCGAAAACCATTAAACAACTGACACGGGCGAGACGCATCATAATTCTGCTTTCTTGCAACATTCCTTTCCTACTTTCACCAGCTTTCTCCGCACCCACACGAACCGCAAAGTGAGAGCGTGTAAAGAGTGGGAGAAACCGTAATAAACATCTTTCTTTGAGAGTGACGTGACGCTTTTGCGAGTTTCGAGTTTCTGTGCTCATCTGTCTGCACCATTGTTGTCGTGTCTCTCGTAGTGCTGAATAATCCTCTTAAAGAGTGAAAGTCGGTGTGAAGATGGTATTCGTCGTCGCAGCACCACTTTCACGCTCCACTTTGGTCTCCGTCCTCATTTCGGAGCGACAAACATAAACATAAACAAACACGTCGACACGAGGAGAAAGTTCAAGTTATATTTTGATGTGGTGTGATGTGATGTTGGCTTTACGGGGTTGAGAAAAATAGTCACAAATTGAATATTCTTTATGACATATAACCGCTACATTGCTAGATTGGTTTTTCCGTTGTAACACGTTAAGTTAGAGCAGGTCTGGAGGAGTTATTTACCCATCCTCCCCCCAAGCAGCCCATATAGCACAACGGTCTTCGCGGCAAGCCACCAAGTTTTGGGGTCCTGGTTCGAACCCCGGTAGGGGCATATATCCTCGTTTGCATTTTTCTTGATTTTGTAGACCATTTTTTAAGTGGGGGTTTCATAACTTTGACATATGATGACCTGGTGACTATGTGCACCGAAACCGAATTATCCTAATATTTTACACCTGTTCATTCTATTTTGGCGTTCAAATTCTTAAATTTGGATAGTTGAATGATTTTCACGCCAAACTAAAATAAACTGGTGTTAAATAATAGGATAATTCGGATGATTCGGGTAATATAATCGAAGTAAATTAGCCGAATCATCCGAATTATCCTATTATTTAACACTAGTTTATTTTAGTTTGGCGTGAAAATCATTCAACTATCCAAATTTAAGAATTTGAACGCCAAAATAAAATGAAGTGGTGTAAAATAATAGGATAAGTCGGCTTCGGTGCACATGGTCACCAGGTCATCATTGGTCAAAGTTATGAAACCCGCACTAATAAAACGGTCTGCAAAATCAAGAAAAATGCAAACCAAGATAAATGCCCCGATTGGGGTTCGAACCCAAGACCCCAAAAATTGGAGACTTGGCGCGAAGACCGCTGTGCTAAATGGGCTGCTTAGGGGGAGGATGGTAAATAACTCCTCCAGACCTGCTCTAACTTAACGTGTTACAACGGAAAAACCAATCTAGCAATGTAGCGGTAATACGGGAAATTTTTAAAATTTTAACGTGTTGAAACGAAATTCTTGCTAATTGTTTACAATCTTTGGAATAACTCTATCCTTAATTCGATATTAAACACGTTTATTATTTTCTTAGATAGTTGTGAATGGATTCGAATGTATATAAAAGTGTTAAGAAAAACTTGTACGTTCAATATTTTCTGGGTAAACGGGAAAAGTTTAGAATTTAGAAAACTTTAAAAACTTATGAAACCGAAATTCATACTTATATATTAATAACTTTACAATAACTCTGTAGTTGATTACTGATCTTGGTCTTTAAACCGATTATTATTTTTTTATTTAGATAGTTGTCCATGACGTTGAACTTTTCAACTTATTCAAAACTTAAAAAACTTATTCAAAATATATTTCAAAATAAAAATGAGTATCATACTGTGCAACTTGTACAATTTTTTTTATTTTGAGTAATTTCACCTCTTTAAGCTAAAAAATAAGCCTCGATGCCAGAAATTTAAGATTTTGAATAATTTGTAACAATAGACGTGCATTTTTTGGTTTCTTGTCGGGTTCAATTTAACTGTGCGATTGTATTTAACTTGAAATAATTTTGTATTACAATCTTATCTAATTCAGGACCCAGCAAAATTGAGTATGAAAATTTCACATACAAAGACAGTAAGACACTGATATTTGTTTAGTTTAAAAATCCTGTACTTCGACGCCAGAAATTAGAAGTTTTGATTAATTGTAAATTTATTGGGAGATTAGATTGCTTGTGAGCTGCATTAATCAATTATGCGATTGTAATTTAACTACAAACAATTATTGTTAATACAATTTTCTCTAAATGCAACGAAGTTCAATGCGGAAACCTCATATACTACACAGAAAGTAGAAACACTGCTCTTTCCCACTTTCACCACTGTATTTTCTCCTCCACTTTCTCGTCTGGGTCGGAATAAGCAATACTATTTCATCTTCCACACTTTCCCGTCTGCACTTTATTATTAGTTTATTACACGCCACGACAGCCACATTTTACTTCTCTGCACACAAAAAGCCCTTTTCTTACTTGGTTCGTGTCTCACTTTATTTTCATTTTTATAAACTCAAACTCGTCTTGGAAACTTTAATCCCAGAGTTGTTTTTACTTTCAGGCCGAGAAACGTGACTTTTTTAAGATGTGATGTTTTTCTATAATAGCTTTTCGTCGTACTAATTCTAAAAAGAGATAAGTGCAGTCGCTCCTTTATTTTAAATCCAGCTAAGTGCAGTCGACGGTTAATTTTACAAGCAGCTAAGTGCAGTCAGTGTTTAATTTTAAAACCAGCTATGTGCACAATAAAAACTCGTAAAAACAGCTAACTGCAAGTCCAAAATTATAGGAGTTAACAATTGATTAAAACCGTACTGTAAACCGAAATCTGAATATTTGGGCCGATAAGGCTAGCTCCAACAGAATATTCGAAGTTTTAAAGCCACTCCCTCAGTGGGTGTGGTTTTCGTCGCCTATACTAAATGAAATAAAACATGGCATGCAATATGTCTTTTTTCTCAGGCAGATGAGGCAATCCTGATAGAATATTCAAAATTTAAAAGCCACATCCTCAGGGGGTGTGGTCCTGCCGCCTATATGAAGCTAACGAAACTTCTAGCATGTAACATTTGTGTTCCACCCAGATGACGCTATTCCGACAGAATATTTGAAATTAAACCCCCCTCTTAGAGGTCGTGGCCCTAACTAAGTAAAACTGGGGTTCAATATGTCATCTTTCTCAACCTTGTGGGACAATCGTGGAGTAACTATAACTGCTTTCCAAATTTAAAAATCACATTATTTTTTCTAGGTACTGACGTATTTTTAAGAGTTGGTTCCGCGAATGTCACATTGAACATAAAATACCTATAGGGGTGGGCGTGGTTTTAGCATTGGCCATATTTACGTAACCTAAGGAAGCATGTCGAAACACCGTACGACCGAAATTTCATGCTGTGTTATGTTTAGTTTAACAGGGGGGCAAAAATTAAAAGCCACACCCCCTGAGGGTGTGGCTTTTAAATTTTGAATATTCTGTCAGGATTGCCTCGTCTGCCTGAGAAAAAGACATATTGCATGCCATGTTTTATTTCATTTAGTATAGGCGACGAAAACCACACCCACTGAGGGAGTGGCTTTAAAACTTCGAATATTCTGTTGGAGCTAGCCTTATCGGCCCAAATATTCAGATTTCGGTTTACAGTACGGTTTTAATCAATTGTTAACTCCTATAATTTTGGACTTGCAGTTAGCTGTTTTTACGAGTTTTTATTGTGCACATAGCTGGTTTTAAAATTAAACATTGACTGCACTTAGCTGCTTGTAAAATTAACCGTCGACTGCACTTAGCTGGATTTAAAATAAAGGAGCGACTGCAGTTATCTCTTTTTAGAATTAGTACGACGTTTTATTATTTGACGAGTTTTAAGTAATGTCGCGATAATTATTTAACTTTGCGAGGGATTATAAAAACTCGTGTTTTCGAGTTGGGAAAAAGATTGAAATTAATGTTCACAATTATTTTATAGTTTTTGTTACAATTATTGCGTTATTATTTTGTTACAATTATTTTTCTCCAAAAATAATTGCATTTTGCTCTGAAAATAATTGTTGGGTGACGATTCCTCGTACCTTTTTGGACTTGCCGCTCCTCAAATTTGTCAAATATTTGCGATTTTAAGAAACATCGCCACTATAAAAAATTCTAATTTTTTTATCCAATGTTCTTCATTGGTTGACTGGTAATTTGAGACAATAAAATTTTTTATTAGGAATTTATTCAATTTATGAAAAATAAAAGAAAAATCGTGGGTTCCGGGGAATCGTAACTTTTGCGTAAGAGGGTACCGGGGAATCGAAGCCCGCTAAATCCTGCGACAAGTGGGTTCCGTTTCCCTGTAACTTGCATAACTAAAACGACCAGGGAATCGGAACTTTTGGGTGACGTTTCCCAGGTACTAAGTTCCAATTCCCCGGCACTTGAACCAGACTGTTTGTGCAAAAAATCAACTTCAGAAATGTATTGAATTTGAATCGCTAACAAGAAACATTGTAATATTTATGAAATAGAATTAACAATGCCGCCATAAAGGTTCTGCCTAAGATTTTAAAATCTTGCTCAATGTAATTTTTTATGAGTAAAAATAGGTACCATTTTTATTCAATTTTTATATAATAATTAAAAATGTAAAATTCCTCAAAATTAGGTCAACGTGTTGGCGACCTTTCTTAAAGGAAATTGTCACTTCTCGCATAAATGAAACGGAATGACGTTTCCTTTCCTCCACCAGCCGCCAAACGGTCACATATCACGCCGTAAGTGAAAGGACGGGAGAAAGTAAAACAATAAAATTCAACTACAAAGTAAATAAGTACGGCAAAAAAAGTGAAAAAAAGTTTTATAACGCTTTTAAACTTTGCTCATTGTTTGTGGGCGAAGGAGAAAGTAAAATTGAAAACGAGGCAGTACTTTCTCCTCCGAAAGTTGTGTAAGAAAACGTCACTAAATAATATGGAATATTGCAAATTTCCTTGAATGTAAAAATTTAGTTAAAAATTTAGTAACTTTATATGATAACCTAAATATGAACTGATTTAGTCTTGCCAGACTTAAAAGTTTATAAAATTATTAGATTTCGCATCGATCAGCATATGGACTGTCCGGTGAAGTTAAGTGTCAAGCTAGTTTGACCTGCAGCAAATGAACGCATGAATCAAATCCAAAGAAACTTTGGTGGAATACGAACGATGAACATACCAAAGTTTTTCAACCCTTCAGTGGTTCAGATACCCCCTCCGTACCGGTGGAGAGACAACTTTGTCGAGGACCCCTCACGAGCCCTTTGCCACTCGTTTTACTGATGCATATGACTCCTTAACTCGCCGAAATTTTTTGAAATTATTTGGAGTCCTTTTTTCATGAGAGTATTATTTCTCAATTTATGCCCAAAATCTTTCACTGGGTCGACACTGAGGTACTTTTGGGGTGCTGTCTTTCTTATCGACGAAATCAACTTTTTTTCCTCGAAAATACTCTGTCACTATTTTGGTGCTATGACACGTAGCCATGTCGGGCCATCTTCATTGGAAATTTTGCTTGGTTTTGAATTTATATTTCGAACAAACGTCATTTTTACTTCTACGTGAGTAGAACTTTACAGGATTGACGATTCGAGGTCAACGGAGCAGTAGTTCTCATCATCCATGACAAGAAACTTCTGGGAGCCTATTTTAACATTTTCTCAACAAGTTTTCCAAAAATTGTTTTAGATATGTCTTTTTTATCTTCGTTGTATTTTGGCGCGGTTTTAGTGTTGCAAGTTTTGAAGCCTATCTTATTGGCCTTGATTTTGGGACGTTAGGTTTTTGAAATTTTTAGTCGTCTGGGCGCAACCCTCACGGATCTGTTGGGATTTTTTCAGAAAAACTTTTTCACGTTTCTGGTCAGTATTTTGGTCCTCTGGCGGACAGGTCGACAAGGCCAAATTTTAAATTTTGCATTTTTACGATCCTTAGATATGTCTAGTGTGTGATTAATTTTGTCGGGTGCATCCCTTGACGGATAAAGTGGTCACGAGCCGAAATTAATACGTGTAGGTCACTTCGATCGTCATTTCCATTAAATGCGGTTCAATCAAGGATTGTGCTCCTAAGTGCGATTTGAAGTGAACTTAACTAACATTTCTCGAAGCAGGAAACAGGAATTGCATAAATTATGCAAAATAAAAAAAATTGTAGAACGAAAGGTTCAAGTGAAATGACTTGACTTATTTCAAGAAGAAATATTTTACTGTCTCGATTTTGACATTGTCCAGTTAGCGGAGTTATTTATGATTTACGAATTTCAAATTGTTACAATTTGGAGATGATAATTTACTGATCTCTGAATAAAAATTAATTCGGCATAATATTATCATGATGACGTAACATTTTAGGAACTGGTTTAATCCCACGCTTCACTTTTTCCGCAAAATTCCCCCAGTTTTGGAGGATCTGTTTACAGATATTTTGATCTAATCTAGCGACATTCCAGCCTCCGATGCGAGAATTTATAGTTAGGGCAACACTTTTATTCATTCACTATGACATTCTATTACTGACCACTTAAGTACACCTCCGCACAAAAAAATAACAACATAACAACATCCCCATTAATTTAATTACACAATAACGTCGTATTTGCTTTCACCTGAAGAAACTTGAGCCGAATGGAATGACGCAGATCACAAGTTTAATGAAGAAGAAGCCCAACTTTCACTCCGCTCTTTCCAACTTTCCTTCTTGTTTCGGTTATTTCTGTTTTTTGCCACTTTCATCAAATCATTCCGACGCGGAGACAAAGTTTGTGTGTTTGTGAAGGAGGAGAGAAAAACACGATGGAATAATTCACTCATAATGAATTAGCTCAGAAATAATTTTGAGGAAATTTTTAGGTTTCCTTAATTGAATTTCATTTGATGATTACGGTGGAGCGTTTCAATAGGAAACATGGACAGAATTTCTATCTTGCAGGGAGAAATGGGATCAAATAATTTTTCACGTTTCTTTGAATGTTACGAAACTAGTTTTGCAAGAAAAATGTTATCAACTTAAGCAATGAAGAGTGAAAGAAACCGGACATGTTATTTGCTTCCAATTAAATTCTGTAAGTATGATTTAATGGATTTCATTTTAGTTTAGATGTTGGTGAAAGTTTCACAAACTAAATTATGTAATGTGGTAGGTATGATATTAATGAGAATATAAAGAAATGTGCAACTGGTCGGACTTAATTTTCTTGCGAAATCATTTCGTCTCGAAAACATCGCAAAAATTTACGTTTTTATATAAATTAATATTCTTATCCTTAAACTTATTATTCTTATTTGTCATCTTTTATATAAATTTTTGTCAACAGGAATTTTTCTAAGAATTAATTAGAACGACAAAATAGTTACCTGTAAGATAAAACTTGTGTATAGTTCATCCTCCGTTTACCAGTTAATCAACACCCGTATTCGAAATTTACATTTTGAGATGTTGAGAATAAAATTTCATAAAGTTACAAAAATATGCCTACAAGATCAAATTTTTTAACAATATGCGCATGCAATCGGTAAAAGTTTGGTAACGTTCAAAATTTATGTGAAAAATATTTTTATATACAATTGGCGGATTTTGGTGCCCATTCCAGTTAGTTGAAAACAAAATATATTTTATGATACAATAGATTTGAAAAATGTATGCTTTTTATGCGAGAGGTTTGACACATTAAAATATTTAAAAAATTACTTCCTAACTCTTAAAAGGATTTTAAGACTTGTCTGTTCCTAAGAATTACGAATTATGTAAATTTCTCTCTGCTTTATAATAGTAAAACGGGAACACAAAACAATGTGGGTCGAATTGAGCAAAAATTTTGACCATGGTTCACTTGCACATCTCATCATAATCATACCTGTTCAAAAAAACTTTTTTCATTCATAGTTCAGTCATCCGGATTTCTGACTGAAGATCTTCATTCACGCTAATCCATTTCATTTCACATCATCTGACTTCATTTCTTACTTCGCCCCATGTATTAAGCATAGGGTGAAAAATGAAATGAGTGAGAAATCCTTTCATTCACACTCATTCATCTGAAATCACGGAATCTTTCACTCCTTTTCATTCAAATCACAGGAAATTCATTTTCATTCACCATCATTCTCCATCATAATCACTCAAATGAATGAAAGTGAACAGGTATGGTCATAATCTCGTCATTTCATTGATTTCCTTTTATCTTTTCAACATAACGGGACGGGCAACATCTTGTTCCCGACTTTCTCCGCGCCCTTCTCTTCCGCGTAATTGCCATCGCGTGCCCCATTTCCAGATGCAGATCAACATCAACCTCACGTCGAAAAGGGATGGATCTCTATTCTGCTGACTTGTTTATTTATGCGGCAACAACGGACAGTTTTCCGTGGAAGTGGAGTTGGCCCATATTTCTGGGCGAGTGAAAGATCGGCAGCAGACTTTCTCCTAATAAATCAATCCTTTCCCTTCCGCCATGCATTATGAACGAGGAGGAAAAAGTGGGATCGGATCGGGAGGGAAGAGCCGATTTCTGTTTTACATTTTGTCTGAATATTTATTATTTAGCTTGACAGGTATTTCTTAACAACCTCTGAGAAATTGGTTGATTAATATAGATAAAATTCACACAGAAACTTTATAAAATTCGTAAATTTTGCAAAATGATTTTACAAAATAAAAAGTTGCCCTTGATCAGAGTATAAGAGTAAAAAAATGTGTAAGCTATTCTTCGATAGCAATATTTTTACCATAATTTTGCAGAGTTTTACAAAATACTTAAAATGACGTGCTTGCATACGTTTTAAAAAGTGTTCAATCTCATTTTAATTGAAATATTTGTAAAAGTTTGTTCGCTTATAAATTTTATGAATTTACTAAGAACTGGATGAATTGACTCATTGTTGGGAGTTTTGTTTTAAGAAAGTAAAGAATTTGGTACTTCCTATAAAAACGGGAAAATCGATTCTGGCGAAATTTGTCATGGCTAGTTTTCTGCTTTGTTTTAATAATAATTAGGATCCATGGGGCGATAAAATATAATTTGCATATTTGTCACATGAAACAAGACTCATCAAGTATATTACATTCAGTTATTTAACCTTTTATTGTTATTAGCGGAGATCACCGTCATCGTTAATGTTGCACTTTTGTGTAATTTTTCAAGAACCGTTTTTACGAATGTTTTTGAAGTATGATTAATTAGAGTATCTAGTTGACAGAGGGATGGATAAAATACGCAAATTATCTATTCTCATGCCGTGAATAAATACATAATTTGCGTATTTTGTCATCAAATTCGTGGCAAATGTCGCGTGTGACTATGTCATAATTTATGAAAGCTTGGCATACGCTGAAAATTTCTGTTATTAAATAAGTATAATTTTCACTAACGTTTTTAAACGAGAAATTATTTATTATTTTTCTTACCTTGTAAAATTGCATCCATTCCGAGCAGGAAGAGCGTTGCACACATAATTTTTGTCATTTTGAAGTCGAATTTTCCGTTTCGAGACATTTAATGCAATGCACTTGTAAAAACTCACTTTGAATAATGCACTTTCACTTTTTGCAGCGACTTTCAGCACTGAGTATTTATTCTACTTATTCTAAGCTCTATAAATGCTACACAAACAAATTGTTCATGTTCTTGGCACCATGTTTCAGTTAGGAAATTTCACAAAATTGTCAAAACACTAAAGTACACATGTAATATTTAGTAAGTCTCGCTTTAATTAAGCGATGCAATTTACGATACATTTACACATCCTGAAATATTATTTAGTAGTGAATTTTCATCTTTTCGGTTATCCCAATTTAGTGAAAAGTCATGAAATCCAACCTGTCAGAATGAAGGAGAAATTTAGTAACAAAACGAGACAATGGATTTTATGTAGGTTTAATTTTTCGTACATTGCTGAATTTTTGTAAGGTTATTGTAATGTGTAGTTTTTGTAATTTTTGTAAAGTTCCGACGCCGGTATTAAGTGTGTAATTAAAACCTATCGTTTAAAACCAGATGTATTTAATCCGTACTACAATTTATGATTAACGAATTAACAAACAAATTTTCTTAAAATTTAAAAACATTTGATACAGGCTTCACGTTTTATTAATTCTATAATTCACCCGAAATAAAATTAAAAACACGAATAACGGTTTGAAAATCATTTTCAAAAACACGAATATATTAATTAAGCCATTTTGTCACACCAGAATACACATTTCGTAATTCATTGTTGTTAATATTAGTTCACAAATTCTATAGAAAAAGTTCTACCGTCACTTTGGCACAATTAATCGTGTTAATAACTAAAGTTCTATATAGTTCGACCAACCTTTGACTTTGACTTACGTGAAGGACGTTTTAAATTTAGAGATCAAAGTGGAATTCGTTTCGTGATATGCTCAACTATCTAATTTGATGAAACCTGAGTGCAAATTTGGATGAAAGTGGAGACACTGCATTTCGACACGACGAGATTCCGGAGGCCGAGATCGAGAAGGGCGAGCTGTTGGCTGTCGAGCGAGTGAAAGCAGACTGAACTCGAACCGGCAACTTTCCCCACTTTTTCACCCAACAAAACTCACCCGTTCGGGAAGATGTGGACTAAACCGTATCATCACGAAAAGCAAAACTTGTGTACTTTATCCAATTAAATAAGATGCCATTGTTTCCAGAACATTATGAATTACGGGGAAGATATGATATCCGTTATTTCTTTCTACAATTGATAAACTCCGTCTCACGCTGACTGAGCTCATGGCACAGGCAAGGAAAATGAGAATCCTATGTTATTTTCGTGTGACGGTAAGATCAGTCAGCGTGAAACGGAGTTTAAATGTGCAAAAATTTGGTAAATATAATGACACTTAAAAATTTAATCATGGGTAATCTCCACTCCGGTAGAAATTAATTGGACTAAATAAATACATTTTTACGAAGTAGTAATTTGTCATCTTTAACACATGTATATAATTCAGATCTATTTCAAAAATTAAAACATTTAAAGTTGTTACCTTTCAACGAAGAATTCTAATAATGAACAAAATTTATTGTCACTCATTTAGAATAATACGGACTTACTTTCCCTGATATAACAATTTTTGGTACGATCATGTTTACGTGCCGAGCTCCAAGGACGAACAAATGAAGGACTGGAATACATAAATGGGTAGAAAGTGTTTTTTGTTGAAAATGTGTCCTTAAATTTCTGGAAATTTAATCCCATCAATCAATCACTCAACCAATATGATTTTGCCACAGATGTGAGAGTGAAAGTAGAAAAAACAACCGTTAGCTTTAACAATTTCACCAAACAATGAGAGATTTTAATGGCGACGAAAATCTGACACAATCACATTTTTGGAAGACGTGGAGGAGCACATCTTCCAAAAAAACCCACATGTTTTAATTTCCGTTTGAAGCCCTAATGAGTCGTCACTTACAATGCAGTAGTTACCAGTCGGAAGGAATAGTGCATTTTTTTTCACTTGTGTTTATGTATTTTCGCATAAATTTGGGCAAGTTTTACCAAAATTATTTTACAAAATTTGAAATTCCTAAAGTTTTGCTTAAGTGCTAATAATTTATTAGATCATTATAAATTACGAAATACGAAGCTTACGAGAATCTCGTGCAAATCAGTCAAAAGTTTGTTTGTATGACTTACAAGTTGAATATGCTTATTTGCAAAAGTTATTTAAAAATGAATCAAAACAGATAAAGGGGCTTCCTTGTAAAAGTTGAACAAGTAATATTTGACGCAAAAAAATTTCTATCAATTTCTACCCGTCGATTGAAATAGTTTTACAATTTTTTAGCACAGCATGCAATACTAATTTCAAATACTTGCACCCCAAAACAAGAAGACAATAAGGGAACTTCATCACGCAAATATTATCCGCTTTTAGCCCTGCAATACAGACGAACAAGATAGTGCGGCCGACATCCATGAGGGAAAGTGGGGAGAGAAGGCGACGGAGAAAGTGAGAGAAAAGCTGGCACAAAAAACCAATGGCGAAAAGAAGAGGAACAAAAGTTGGGATGGAATTCATAAACGGAACGAAATACAATAGTAATCCGACCAAAATCGACTTTATTTCACCCGCAGTGCATTACCTTGGGTGGAGTAGAGTCCATTGTTTATCATTACTGAGGATAGTCACCCCGAGTTTAACGATATAAGAATTTCAAGTAATTTTGAAGAGAGTGTGGGAAATTTGTAAAATTGTTAGAAATGAAAAATTGTTCGAATGATTTTTGAATTCACAGAATATTACCATCTCCGAATACTGGATTCCAGGAATCTTTTTAATTTAATTTGAAATAAATTTTATAAAATATCTATATTTGATTTTGAAGTCCTACTTTCATATTTGTCATGAAAACCTTCGTGTATTTTATTTTAAAAGTAACATTAACCTGGATTTCAAACAGATCATTTGTTATAATTATCTACGCATTATCGATACAACTCCGTCCAGAAACTAGGAAATAGTTTACGAGTAAACATATTAATCGATTTTTTGTGACCAACACTTTACAAAAATTTTAGTACCACTGAATTTCTTAGATTCTTAACTTATGTCCAATTAATCTTTTGTGGTTCGCTTCGCAAATAACTTGGTTTAGTTTCTTGGCCACATTTCCTTGCGCGATCTGTCTCTTTTCCAGGACGCTATGAAATTCAAAATATACGGAAAACCACGAGGAAACCAACTACCATGAAACAACTGGCACGGACGAGACGCATCATAATTCTGTCTCTTCTAACATTCCTTTCCTACTTTCACCGACTTTCTCCGTACCCACGCAAACCGCAAAGTGAGAGCGTGTAAAGAGTGGGAGAAAACGTAATAAACATCTTTCTTTGAGAGTGACGTGACACTGTGAGTTTTGTGGTTTCTGTGTTTATCTGTCTGCACCATTGTTGTCGTGTCTCTCGTAGTGCTAAATAATCCTCTTAAAGAGTGAAAGTCGGTGTGAAGATGGAATTCGTCGTAGCAACACCACTTTCACTCTCCACTTTGGTCTCAGTCATCATTTGGGACCGGCGAGCATACACAACATGTCGACAGTTCCGGACGAGGATAAAGTTAAGGTTGTATTTGTATGTAATGTGGTGTTAATTTTTAGGGGTTTGGGAAGATCGGGATGAAATGAATACTTTTCGTCAAAATGTTAGAAATTTTTAGAATACGAAAATCTAAAACTAACATTAACATTTAATACTAACTAATTACAACCAAATTATTTCTAATTTATTAAAAAGTTAAAATACCTCACAGAACGGGATTAATATCGGATCTTTGATCTTGAGGCCTTTTTTATTTTTTCGATAATTGCAAATCGTGTTGAACTTGCTCAACAACTTGCACAAAATATATTTGAAAATAAAAATTTATATTGCAACAATGTTACCATTCTTTTAATTGTCAGTAATTTTACCTCTTAATTATTTTAGGAGCTGGTGGCATATGTAATTTAATAAACATACTCGAATTATGTTGACAATATTGATGACTTTATTATCACATAAGTGATAAATCACAAATTTTTCTCTAGACACGTGCAAAACATGTGAATTTATACGCTTTCAACAACCTGCATAGGATTTCAACGATTATCAGGTTTTTTTTGTGGAGGGAATAGTTTTCATGGTAAAATTGTAATTTACAAATTTTGGCATCGAATTTTCTGAAAATCATACTAAAAGACAGTAAAAGGAAAGAATCTTGTTATTGAAACTAGTTTTTATTTTTTTGTAATAATTATCCAAGGTGTTGAACTTGCTCAAAATTTGTTTGAATATCTACATTAACACTTAGCTATTTTAATGTAAGGTAATGTACTTTCTTCTATTGAAAGTTCCTAATAGGAACTCGTAAAATTAAAATGTTTATGTAATTAAGTGTGAATACAAAATTAAATACATACGAGTTAAATACAAAACGGTAAATCAGCAATCTAAACACATGTTAAGAGTTTACAAATTAATCAAAATATTCCATTTCTGGCATTAAGACATAACACCAATGTAATTTTTGCAATGGTAATCGATGCGAAATCTGGTACGCGTATTAACTTCCATGTTTGGAACGACAAAAGAAGCTCAAATGTTGATTACTTTAATAATTAAAATGCAATTACAAATTTTCACCCAAATTTATAGTTTTCTCTAATTCAGGCATCCAACAAAATCCAGTGCGAAAGACACTTTTTTAAATTTAATTTACACATCTGTTGCAATGCAATTGTAATTTAACTTGAAAACTTATTTTAAATACATTTTTCTCTAAATCCAACTTACAAAGAATTGTACGCAAGAATTGCAAGTTCAGTTTCGAAAATCTCATGCACAAAGAAACACTGTTATTTACCACTTTCACCACTGTATTTTCTCCTCTCTCTGCTCATCTGGGTCGGAATAAGTAATAATATTTCCCCCACGTTTTCCTGTCTGCACTTTATTATTAGTTTATTACAAGCCACGACAGCCACATTTTACATCTCCGTGAACAGAAATACCCATTTTTTTTACTGGGTTCGTGTCTCTCTTTATTTCCATTTTTTTATAAACTCAAACTTCTACGAAACTGAAATCCCAGAGTTGCTTATACTTTCAGGACGAGAAACGTGACTTTTTTAAGATGTGATGTTTTTCTATAATAGCTTTTATTATTTGGCGAGTTTTAATTAATGTCGCGATAACAATTTAATTTTGCGAGGGATTGTAAAAACTCGTGTTTTTTGGTTGGGACAAAAGATTGGGAGTTATTTCTTGTGTAAATAGTGAAACCTTTACAGAAGGTGGAAATATAAGGGAGGAATGTATCCTGAAAAGAAGAAGATACAATAGTTCGTAAATTTTTCTAAGGTGGAATTAATTCAGAGACGAGTAGAACAAAAAAGGTTTGGCAAGTTGAGACAGGTTTTACAACTTCGTAAAGAAAAAGAACAGGAAAACAGTTATGAGAACTTTTTCAATTCGAATTTTTAAGACGTGGAGAAATAAACTAGAATGTCTACGATGTAAATTTTTGTTTCAATAAAATAATAATCACCGAGTGAATTAAATCGAGGGAAGAACACATAAAAATAATTTTGAAAGAGGAGACTGAACTTTAATATAGCAGTTCTTCTCCAATTTTCAAACATTACGGAAGACAATAAATTATTTAAACTGTATATTTGAACGAGTTGAATTTTCTGGTAAAGCTTGTTATAAGTACAATATGCTGAAATTTATTTATGTACACAGATCAACTTATAAATTGTGCACAAAAATCGTAATATAAAAAAGGCACGTAGTAATTCGAGAGCAAGAGACGCCTTAATATGTTTGAAATCTAATTAATAAGGCCGAAAATTTGAGAAAAGTAATGGATAGTCCCCATTTATTTGTCTATTATTCTTATTTATAATCTAAAATCCTCTTCAGGGAGATTTTGTTGCGAGCAAAAAAGAAATAACAATTTTTTAATTCAATTTTTGTATAATAATTAAAAATGTAAAATTTCTAACGTGTTGGCGACCCTTCTTAAAGGAATTTGTCGTTTGTCGCATAAATGAAACACAGTGCCACTTCATATCTTCCACCACCTCCAAGCGGTCACATATCACTTCGTAAGTGAAAGGTTGAGAGAAAGTAAAACAATAAAATTCAACGACAAAGTAAATAAGTACGTAAAGAAGTGAAACAAGTTTTACAACGTTTTTAAACTTTGCTCATGGTTTCTGAACGAAAGAGAAAGCAAAATGGAAAACGAGACAGTACTTTCTTCTCCAAAAGTCGCATTCGGGCAAGCCACTCTAAATAATTTGGTCACAAAATTTTAAGTTTCCTATAACGTACAAATGCAAATTCTGATAAAAAAGTAATCACTATAAAACATAAATTTGAGCTTATTTAGTCATGTTTATATAATTACATACTAGATTTCGCATCGAGTGTCATAAAAGTTGCAAAAATTAGGGGGAGAAAAAGTTAGAATTTAATGAATCTGTTGTATTTCGCTGCCAGAAATTAAATATTTGGAATAATTAGTCAATTTAATGTGAATTTCAAGGTTTGTCTCGAACTCCATTCAGGTAAATCCGAGTCGTAGGGTAACTTTACACTTCTCGAAGTGGTCAGGAAATAGAAATTACATTAATTATTGCTGCCAAATTAGAAATAATTTTAAATGACTTAAATAGCTTGCAAGAAATATTTTACGTTGTCCCGATTGTGATGCGGATCTATGTATTATTTACGATATTGCTAATTGCAAATGCTTGCAATTTTGAGATGATAATTTACTCATGGAAATCAAAATTAATTCTGAAAAATATTTACTTGATGCCATTACATTTTTGGAACTGGTTTCATCCTACGCTTCGCTCTTTCCGAAAATTCCCCCTGGAGCGCTTGTTTGTAGAAATTGTTGTCTAATTTAGCGACATTCAAGTCTCCGATGAGAGCACTTATGGCTAGGGCAACACGTTTATTCATTCATTACAACATTCCGTTGCTGCCCACTTAAATACACCTCCGCACAAAAACAATAATAACATAACAACATCCCCCAGTAATTCAATTACACAATGCCGTCGTATTTTCTTTCACCTGGAGAAACTTGAGACGAATGGAATGACGCAGATCACAAGTTTAATGAATAAGAAGCCCAACTTTCACTCCGCTCTTTCCAACTTTCCTTCTTGTGTTCGGTTCCTTGCGTTTTTTGCCACTTTGGTACAATCATTCCGACGCAGAGACGAAGTTTGAGTGTTTGTGAAAATAGGGAGAAAAACGTGATCGAGTAATTCACTCATAATGGATTAGAGGACAAAAATAATTTTGGGGCAATTTTTTGGCTTATTTAATTCAGTAACCGAATTTCAATTGGTGATTAAGGTGATGATTTTGTATGGAAAGCATGATCAAGATTTCTATTTATCTTGGAGAGAGAACTGATATCATAATAATTTTACACTTATTGCGAAAGTAGTTTTGCAAGAAAAACATGATCAAATCGAGAAACGAAGAGTGAAAGAAGCCGGAAATTGTTATTTGCGTCCAATTAAATTCTGGAAGTATGATTTAATGGATGTCATGTTAGTTTTGGTGTTAGTGAAAGTTTCGAAAACTAAAGTACGTAGCGTGGAGGGAAGGTATGATATTATTGAGAATACGAAGAAATCTCTAACTGGTCGGGATTCACTTTCTTGTGAAATCATTTCTTCGCGAAATCATCACAAAATTCTCGTTTACATAAGTTTTTATTAATAGGAGCATTTCTAAGAATTAATTTGAGCTGCAAAATAGTCGCCTGTAAAATAAAACTTGTTTATAGTTCAGTTGGCCAATTAATAAACACATATGCGAAATTTACATTTTGCGAAGTTGAGATTGTTCGTGAGAATACTTTCACAATGATACAAAATATACGTTACTAGTAAATTACTAGGCTTGCTAAACGGTGTGTATACAGAATTGATGTACCTGTATACAGCTGTATGTTGAAATGTTGTCAAAAATATGTTAAGTTTCAGCGAAAGAAGTATGAAATCTGCAACAGCTTAATTGCAAAACTCAAAATTTATATGAAAAACATTTGCCAATAGTTGAACGCCAATAGAAATTAATATAAAATTAGATGTATTTTTTAATACACTAGATCCGAAAAATGATTAATATTTAGAGTCGTTAATCACAGAAATTTGGTATTTTTTACGATAATTTTCTCTGTTCTTATTTTGGAAATATACATTCAAACATCTTCAATAAAATTTAAATTGTATTGGATAGCAAAAATATATTTTTATAACGGGACCAACGCTATAGTGACAGATTTTTATAGGGATTCTGTAAATTTCTTTTTATTTTAGCGACGCGATGTACATCGAATCGACTAAAAATTTGGCACATGTTTTACACAGCTCGTCATAATTCCGTCATTTCATTGATTTCCTTTTATCTTTTCGACACGACAGGACCAAGAACATCTTGTTCCCGACTTTCTCCGCGCCCTTTCTTCCGCGTAATTGCCATCGCGTGCCCCATTTCAAGATGCAGATCATCATCATCCTCACGTCGAAACGGGATGGATCTCTGTCTGACTGACTTGTTTATTTATGCGGCAACAACGGACAGTTTTCCGTGGAAGTGGAGTTGCCCATATTTTTAGCCGAGTGAAAGATTGGCAGCAGACTTTCTCCTAATAAATCAATCCCTTCTCTTCCGCCATACATTATGGACGAGTAGGTAAAAGAGGGATCGGATCGGGTGGGAGGACGCGAGGTCTGTTTTATATCTCGTAGGAATATTTATCATTCAGCTTGAGAGGTCTCAGAGTATAGGTTTACAAAAATGTTCAAACTGATTTTGCTTAGAAATGTGGAAGTTTACGGATCTTATCAAGTTATCAAGGTCTGCGTGAAGTGCCTCATGGTTGGGAATTTTATTTTTTTTATAAGCCAAGAATTCATTACTTTGTATGAAAACGGGGATATCGATTCCTTGGAAATTTTCCATACTTTTTTGTGTTTTGTTTTAATAATATGGAAGCCTAGCGTGATAAAATATAATTTGCATATTATTCACGTGCAACGCGACCGGTTGAGTATATATCACGTTCTGTTATTTTGACCTTGGACTATCATTGTTATTATTATAGTCATCAGTGATGTTGCACTTTTGTATAATTTTTCAAGTAAATTAGGAATAAGGATCTACGTATTTTGTCACTTGCGAAATATCCAGTTTTTAGGATGAACCATTGGCCCAGTTTTAGTTGTTGACGGACCGATAGAATGCGTGTCATGGGAATAGATAATAATTTGCATATTCTGCCTTCACATTCGTGGTATACAAAGATCGAGTTCTGCAATTATCTGTGCAAGCTATGCACATGTCGAAAATTCGCGTTATTAAATATTTAACTCTAGTTTTCGCTAATTGTTTTAAAACATTTGTAATTTTGCTTACCTTGTAAAATTGCATTTATTACGAACAAGAAAAATGTTCCGTACAAAATTTTACTCATTTTGAAGTTTGATTTTCCGCTATGGGACAGCGTCTTATTCACTGAACTAATTAAACCTCACTATGACTGCACTTTCACTTGTTGCTACTTTCGCCACTAAAAAAATTATTCTACTTGAGTTAGAACAAGTTGTTCTAGCTGAATATGTGTCATACTTGATTTAATAACTATTACACGAAAATTGTAAATGTCCTTGGCACCATGTTCCACTTAAAAAATTCAGAAATTTTAGAAAATTACGAAAACCAAGAGGTTACTGCTTCGTTTGTCCGGACTTCTTAAAACGAGGATACGAGTATAAATACTGCCAACTTACCCAATTCACAGAGCGCATCGTGTAATTAGGTAAGTGGGCAGTATTTATACTCGTATCCTCGTTGTAAGAAGTCCGAACAAACGAAGCAGTACATCCTAAGTGCACTACAAGTTTCGCTTTAATGAAGAAATGAAATTTATGATAGATTTCCACATTCCAGTAAAGCTGTTTAGTGAATGGTTATCTTTTTGGTTATCTAAATTTAGGCAAAAGTCATGAAATTCAACCTATCAAAATGAGCGAAGAAAAGTTAGTACGAAATTGAGACAATGAATGTTATGTAAATTTCCAGTTTTTCCAGAATTTTTGTTAGGTAACGACACCATTTGTGGGTTTTGCATGGGTAAATAAGTTAATTATTTCAACATAGATTCCCAGTTCGTTGAATAGGTGCTAATAAAACGTGAAATTTGTGAGACAGGAGAATTACGTTTTCAATTCCACTGAAATACAACTAAAATCACGAATATATTAATGCAACAAATTTTTTTCACACCAGAACCCATATTTCCTAATTCTATGCTAATATTACTTCACAAATTCTATGGAAAAAGTCCGCACTCACTTTGGTACAATTATGTAATCGTTAACTAAAGTTCTACCAACCTTTGACTTTGACTTAAGTGAAGGACGTTTTAAATTTAGAGATGAAAGTGTTTCGTGATATGCTCAACTATTTAATTTGGTGAAACATGAGTGCATGAAGAAACCGGGTTTCGTTAAGACGAGATTGAGGAGGCCGAGTGCGAGCTGTTGGCCGTGTAACGAGTGAAAGCAGACTAAATTCGAGCCGGCAACTTTCGCCACTTTTCTATGTACCCAACAAAACGGACCCGTTTCAGATGTGGACTGGAGGCTTCACGAGAAGCAAAACTTGTGTATTGTATTACGATTAAATAGTATGTCAGTTTCCAGAGCGTTATGAATTATAAAGAATATGTGCCGTCCGTTGTTTCTTATTGCAATTGATAAGTCCAGAATAAGTTAATTTAATAAAGCTGATAAAAATTGGTAAGTATGGACGCCTGTAAAAAATTAATTCGATAAAATTAATATTCAAAAAATACTAAAGATTCTTTCGAGTTCGAATTGCACGAAGAATTTTTAATCTTTGATATTAACATTAATATATTATGTTTAATATTATCGCCTTGTTTAAAACATAATTCTGACATTTGTTTAGATTTTGAATTATGAAGTGAACTTATTTAAAATTAAGAACCTTGTTTCCAGACGTTATCTATATTATAAGCGAGAATGTCTGGTGGCAACGGAAGTGAAAGTAAATTTGTCTGTGACGGAAGTGAAAGCAAGGAAAGTTAAGTTTCGAATGGCGCGAAAATTCAAAATAAATTAAATTCAAAAAATTAAATGCCAGAACCTGCGGTACTCTTTGTGGCTTATTTATGTGGGGGTAGTGGTTATCTGAGGGTGGGTGGTTATCTGCGGGTGGTGGTTATCTGGGGGTGGGTGGTTGTCTGTGGGTGGTGGTTATCTGTGGTAGGTTATCTGATGGTGTTAGGGCCAAGGTGTCAAATTCCACTCGTTGGTGGTACAAGACTTCAGGTGGCCAGGCGGGCCGGGCCGAGCCACCGGGAGTAAACCACATTACGGATGAGCATTGGTGGTCTTGGTTGGCGGGTCGCCCTCAGCCGCGACGAGCCACGGGACTAAACCCCATTACGGATGAGCATTGGTGGTACAAGATTTCAGGTGGCCAGGCATAATAATATGTATTACTGGTATAATCTTATAAGGCTCATTGCCAATAGAGTTAGTACAATTTTTCTATTGTCATGTGTTGGCTGGAATCGATTAAATTTTGTATTAAATTTGTAAAGTTTGAAATTGTTCGCCATGAATTTGTACTCTTCTCAATAAATAAATTTAACGCTACAATATGGTGTTTTGATATGAGGTAAATAATTATCGTTGGGTTATGCGATACGATTATGCATGGTAATTTACATCCGCCAGGAAGCTCTATATTAATTAGGGTTGTTATCTTTATTTACTTTTTTTGCCGTTGCCGACAATAATTCACGCTGATAGTGTAGCTTTTATGGTCCGGCGAAGATGGGCTTATTCGCTAGTAAGTTATATATGAAAAACATAAAGCATTTGTTATTTCTTGTTGCATTTGAAAAGTCTGTGACATATTTATAAGTGGGAAGACGCTAAGCTGTTAAAGCTAATCAAAATGATAAGTTTTGACTCCTGCAAAAATTAATTTTAATAAAATAATACCTGTCAAATGATTCAGGTATTGTGCTTGCAGAATATTTAATAACTCGATTAGAATTATCCCGACTCAGTAGTTTTTATAACTTCATAAGAATTCTTAGGACCTTTTTGGGTAAAGGTGGTGGCAATATTTGGTGAACTATTCAACATTGTGAATTCGATTATGGCTAAGTGCCAAGATCCAGTGACGAGTAAATGAAGAAGGACCAGAATATTCTTATGGGTACAAAATGGTGTTTTTTGTGGTCAATTTTCGGATATTTCATCCAAACCAGGATGATTGCGACACAGATGTGAGAGTGAAAGCATAAAAAAAACAACCATTAGCTTTAACAAAACACACCTTTCAGTTCATAACCATTAGTCGAAAAGTGGGGCAAAATAAATTGTAGGCAATTTCACCAAACAATGAGAAATCTTAATGACGACGAAAATTCTGCATTGTTGGAAGATATGAAGTATTTTAATTTCCGTTTGAAGCCATAATGAAACACTTACCGGTCGGAATTATGGTTATGCAGGGGTTAGTGTGACCAAAATCGCATGTAATTTTAAAGTATCGTTAATGTTACAAAGTACTTTGTGTTACGCATCTTAGGATCCATGGAAAATGTACTTTAAGAAAAAAACTCATCTTGGCATGATTTGTTCTACCAATGAGGAAAACAAAAGGCTGAAATGAAGCTGTACAACTTTAATCAACCCAAATATTGACATTTCACCACCTTCTCCACCCTTATTTCCTCGCTAAAAAGTGAACTACTTCATTTGCACCATTTGCCCTCCCCCGATTTCCTAGCGAGTTATATCAAAAAATTAAGCAAAAAATTTGGAATCACAAGACACTTATCTTTCCGTTGAATGGTCCTTTTGCAGAAAAATATTGGAGGACAAAGTTCCCAAGTCTGCCCTGGTTGTCGCCCAGTGGAGGAAAATGCGAAAGAATATTTACTAAAATAAAACTTTTCCTCCAATACGTTTTTTAATTGAGAGGAAAAAAATTGATAGAATGAATTTTAACTTTACAAATTAATACAATAATATTCTAATATTCTAATGGAACGTTATCTAATTCAAGTTATTCGTAAATAAATTTTTGTAAATGAAATTATTTGACTTGCAAGTCCGACAAAAAAAACTCTGACTGATCTTCCCGATCGCTTCATTAATTACAACTGCAATTTTTCATAACTTACAATGGAACCTTTTTTCAAGCTACACGAGATAAGCTTAGTGACTTATACTAAAAAATCAAGCTAAAAATTAGTAATGACGTGGTACTTATCTTTCCGTTGAATGGGCACTTGGAGGTCAAATATTTGAGGGCAAAGTTCACAGTAGCGGCCTGTTTTTTTTCTCAAGCGGGCGAGCGGAGGAGTGAAAATTTTCTCCTTCGAGGTCACTCCGCTGCCTTCACTCTCGCGTTTTCGGGTTTGCAGTAGTTTGCACTTTCATTCAATGCACATTGTTTTTGATAAAATTTCACAATCTCGTAAATTAGTGCATACATTCATATAATTTTACATTTACTTTTTAAATCGATCCTACTATCCACCGATCGGTAATAAAAAAGTATCAATTATTTCCCCGCTTTCGCAATCAATAAAATTTACATCATGCACTATACCACCTAATAAAAATAAGACTAAATTCGTAATAATTAACATAAGTGCTAATAACTATTCATTTATCACCGATTTTCATTTTCTTCGATAAGTATGTAATTGTAAGTTATCTCGTGCAGCTTTACTAGTAAAACTTCAGTAATTAAGAAATGTTCTTCATCTGGGTCCGATTCATCATCCTCGAAATTGTATTATTTGGGTGAATGTTTTAGCGACGCACTTATAATTTACTGCACCCATCGTCACTTTTTTAAGGATCGATTTAAAAAGTAAATATAAAATTATATGAATCTATGCACCAATTTACGAGACTGAAATTTTATCAAAAACAATGTGCATTGAATGAAAGTGCAAACCCGAAACGCGAGAGTGAAGGCAGCGGAGTGACCTCGAAGGAGAAAATTTTCACTCCTCCGCTCGCCCGCTTGAGAAAAAAAACAGGCCGCTACTGTGAACTTTGCCCTCAAATATTTGACCTCCAAGTGCCCATTCAACGGAAAGATAAGTACCACGTCATTACTAATTTTTAGCTTGATTTTTTAGTATAAGTCACTAAGCTTATCTCGTGTAGCTTGAAAAAAGGTTCCATTGTTAGTAAATTTTGGGGAGAAATTTACAATTTATGGGTATAAATCGTTAAGTGTGGAAAATAATTTTCATGAAAACCTTCATGTGTTGTATTTTTTTAAAATAAGAAAGTGGTCACAATTTCAACCTGCTCAATGTATTAATGTATTACCCCGGCGTTTTGAAAACAGAAGAAACTTTGCGAATAAATAAAATTGACCTCTTTTTGTGATTAACACTTTGCAAAGTTATTGTAGAAAAACTTGTGAGCGAACAATTTTCTATTTGAAATATTTTAAAAACTTTTATAAGGTTTATAACAATTGGCGATGTTTAAGAAAAGTTTGAATTTTTTGCAAATATGATTACCTCGACGCCAAGAGTTAATATTACGATTTGATAATACTTAAAAAAATCCTGAAGGTAATTGGCTTTTGTGTTCGGATTTAAATATTTAAAAACTCAAGCAAGCCAATTCTGATGTGTCATTTATTTCAAGTCATTTCTAAATAAATTTTAATAAACAGGAATATTTCACTTGGATGTAAGTCAGACTCAGACAAAAAAAATATATGACTGATTTGCTCGATTTCTTCATTATACATTGTACATTGTAATTTTTCATGAACGTTTCGGAAAAAAAGTTTTCAACTTTAATGCAAACCTTTATGTATTTTATTTTGAAAATAAGACATTAATCATATCTCGACTTTTATATATCGTACAACGCCGTCGCGGAAACAGGGAAAACTTTACGAACTAAAGTCGTGGCATTTTTTGGGGGTCACCAATATTTTACAAAGCTATGTGTAGCCTCCTGAAATAATTTTAGTACCCGTGAATTACTGAAGTTAGTTAAAACTGTGTGCATTATTCTTCTGGTTTTCTAAATGATTTTTTGGTTTCTTGACCACATTTCTTTCCGAGATCTGGATCTTTTTCATGGCGGCATGAAAGTTAAGATACACGGAAAACCACGAGGAAACCAACCACCATGAAACAACTGACACGGACCAGACGCATCATAATTCTGTGTTTCTTGCAACACTCCTTGCTTATTTTCAGCAACTTTCTCCGCATCCACGCGAACCGCAAAGTGAGAGCGTGTAAAAAGTGGGAGAAAACGTAATAAACATCTTTCTTTGAGAGTGACGTGACACTGTGAGTTTTGTGGTTTCTGTGTTTATCTGTCTGCACCATTGTTGTCGTGTCTCACGTAGTGCTTAATAATCCTTTTACGGAGTGAAAGTCGGTGTGAAGATGGAATTCGTCGTGGCAGCACCACTTTCACTGTCCACTTTGGTCTCCGTCCTCATTTGGGAGCGACAAGCATAAACAAACTCGTCGACACGAGGATCAAGTTCAAGTTGTATTTTTATGATAAGTATGTATGTGTTATTGATTATAGAAATCGTGAACGATAGAATATTTCTGACGCAATTCGAATTTTTAGAATTACGACAAAATTCTTCTTAAAACATAAAGTTCTTGCTAATTTTCTAAAAACTTTAAACCAATGCACAACAGGGGAAAGGGATCTGCAAATTTAGTCCCTATTCTTATTTTCTTCGATAATTGCGCATAGCGTTGAGCTTATTCAAAATAAATTTGGAAATGAAAATTACTGTAGCACAATATTCCAAATTTTGCAAATTTTTTTCGATAATATTAATTACTTTTTCGCATTTTTTCATATTTGTCTTAGATTTATACACGATGATTAATATACGACGATTTTTTGGGGGAGGGAATAGCTTTCATGGGAGAATTGTACTTTACAAATTTAGATCAAGCGGTTCCAGATCTTCGTATTATAATAAACTAATATTTTTCGCAATAATAATATATGGTGTTGAACTTCAAATTATTAATAGTATGTTGCAAATTTAATTGAAAGTGGTTTCTGCTTTTGAAACTATTATTCCAAAAGTTTATAATTTTGTATCGATTTCGATTATCATTGCAAAAATTAGAGGGGTAAGAAAAATCTAGAATTTGTCGCATCTCACTGCCAGAAATGACATTTCTTGAGTAATTAGGTAATTTAATTAATACACTCAGATTGGTAACGTGGATATCAGAAAATTTGAAACAAATTATTACAATTTTCCCTAATTCAGGCATCAACGAAACCCAGTTCAGAAACCTCATGAACAAAGAAACACTGTTATTTCCCATTTCACCATTGTATTTTTTCCCTTCTCTGCTCGTCTGGTTTGGAATGAGTAATAATATTTCATCTCCCACACTTTCCCGTCGGCACTTTATTATTGGTTTATTATACGCCACGACAGCCACATTTTGCTACTCCGAGCACAAAAATTCCCGTTTTTTTACTTGGTTCGTCTCTCTCTTTATTTCCATTTTTATAAACTCAAACTTGTCTTCGAAACTAAAATCCCAGAGTTTTAGGAAGAGAAACGTTTCTTTTTTAAGATGTGATGTTTTTATGTAACAGCTTTTATTATTTGACAAGTTTTAATTAATGTCGCGATAACAATTTAATTTTATGAGGGATTATAAAGACTCGGGTTTTCTGGTTGGGAGAATTTACGGAAGGTGGAAATATAAGAGAAATGCTTCCTGTAAAGATGAAAATACAATATGTCATAAAGTTTTGTAAGGTGGAATTAATTCAGAGAACCCAAAGAATTAGAAAGGTTTACAAAGTTGTGCCAGGTTCTAAAACTTTGGAGGGAAAAGAATCACGAAATTAATTAACAGAACTTTTTCAATTCGAATTTTTAAGACGTGTATAAGTAGAAGTATCTACAAGGTAACCTTTTTTTTGAATAAGATGATAATCATCGTGCGAATTAAATTAAGGTAAGGACACCGAAAAATAATTTAGAAATAGGAGACTGGTTTCATTCCACGCTTCACCTTTTCCGAAAATTTCCCAGCTTTGGAGTGCTTGAAAATAGAAATTTGTCTCTTATTAAGCGACATTCCAGCCTCCGCACTTATCGTTAGGACAACATGATTATTCAGTCACTGCGACATTCTGTTACTGCCCACTTAAAAACACCTCCACACAAAAAGAATAATGTGACATAACAACATCTCCCATTAATTCAATTACACAATATCATCGTATTTGCTTTCACCTGAAGAAACTTGAGCCGAATGGAATGACGCAGATCACAAGTTTAATGAATAAAAAGCTCAACTTTCACTCCGCTATTTACAACTTTCCTTCTTGTTTCGGTTGCTTGTGTTTTTTGCCACTTTCATTCCCACGCAGAGACGAAGTTTGAGTGTTTGTGAAAGAAGGGAGAAAAAGAAGATGGAATAATTCACTCATACTAAATTAGAGGAGAAAAATAATTTTGGGGCAATTTTTTGGCTTATTTAATTCAGTAACCGAATTTCAATTGGTGATTAAGGTGATGATTTTGTTTGGAAAACATGGCCAGGATTTCTATTTATCTTGGACAGAGAAATGATATCAAATAATTTTGCAAATATTATCAAATAGTTTTGCAAGAAAAACGAGATCAAATCAAGCATTGAAGAGGGAAAGAAGCCGAAAATTGTTATTTGCGTCCAATTAAATTCTGTAAGTATGATTTAATGGATTTCATGTTTGCTGTTGGTGAAAGTTTTACAAACTAAATTACGTAACGTGGTAGGTATGATATTGAGAATGTGAAGAAATGTGTAACTGGTAGGGATTCCCTTTCTTGCGAAATCATTTCTTCGCAAAATCATTACAAAATTTGCGTTTTCATCTTTTAGTTTTTGTCAATTGGAACTTTTCTAAGAATTAATTTGGACTACAAAATAGTCGCCTGGAATACAAAACCTGTGTATAGATTAGTTTCCCAGTTAATAAACACACGTATGCTAAATTAAGATTTTGCGAAATTGAGAATATCTTCATAATGATAAAAATATATAATTAAAATCATGTGAAACACGGCTTGTGAATTTCCGTGTTGCAAAAAATATGCGTGAAATATCATATTTCTTAACAATAAGCGGGATGAAATTGGTCAAAGTTAACTTCTAATGCACTTTCACTTCTTGGAGCGAATTTCACCACTAAAAATTTATACTTGTTCTAATTGCTTGTCTTATTTTTTGTTTAAAATTACACAACAATTGTACATCCTATTAGCACAATGTTTGAGTTAGGAAATTTCACAAAATTACCAAAATACAAAAGTTTCACGTTTGTGTACTGAGTCATTTTCGCGTTAATTAAGCGATGCTATTTTTGATAGATTGTACATTTAGTGGCGGGTCCTTTTTAATCCTTTTTAATCCTTTAATCCTGTCCTTTTTAATGGCGACGAAAATTCTCCATTTTTGGGAGATATTAAGTATTTTAATTTCCGCTTGAAGCCATAATGAAACACTTTCTGGCCGAAAAAGACTTTTTGGGGACTATTTTGACCCAACTTTTATACAGGGTTAAACTACGGTGAATTTTTACTCCTTAAAAAAATCCAGTCACGCAATTCATGCAGTCATTGGTAGTATACGAAGGTTTTGTAGATTATTTTGCAAATTTTTTAAAAATAAAAGGGCGTCCTTGATCCTTTGAAGTTTACAAAAATTTGTGAGCATTTTTCCATTTGAAATATTGTTAAGATTTGTAAAACTTTATAACGTTAATAAAAGTTGGCGATAAGAAAAATTTTTTTCAAAAATGATTACCTCGACGCCGAGAGTTAATATTAAGATTGGATAATATTTAACGAAATCCTGCAGGTAACTTGGTCATTGGCCAGATTCAAAAATTCAAAACGATAAAAACTGTGATGTTCTAAAGTGTCATCTATTCATTTCTAATTTTTCATTCATTTTCTAATTATTCATTCATTTCTAAATAAATTTTGATAAACAAGAATATTTGACTTGTAAGTCAGACAAGAAAATATTTGACTGATTTTCTCGATTCCTTCAATATATGTACATTGTAATTTTCCATGAATGTTTGGAAAAAATTTTCAATTTAAATCTAAACCTACTTACATATATTTTATTTTTAAACTAAGACATTAATCATATCTCACCTTTCGTATGTTGTACAACGCCGTTGAGGAAACAGGGTCAATTTACGAACAAAAGTTGTGGCATTTCTTTGGGGTGACCAACATTTTACAAAGTTACATATGCAGCCTTTTGAAATAATTTTAGTACCCCTCAATTACTGAAGTTAGCTAAAACTGTGTGGATTATTCGTCTGGTTTCCCAAATGATTCGTTGGTTTCTTTATCACATTTCTTTCCGAGATCTAGGTCTTTTTCATGTCGCCATGAAAGTCAAGATACACGGAAAACCACGAGGAAACCAACGACCATGAAACAACTGACACGCACCAGACGCATCATAATTCTGTCTATCGCAACATTCCTTTCCTGCTTTCACCAACTATCTCCGCACCTACAAGAACCACAAAGTGAAAGCGTGTAAACAGTGGAAGAAGGCATAATAACCATCTTTCCTTGGTAGAAACCGTAATAAACATCTTTCTTTGAGAGTGACGTGACACTTTGTCAGTTTTGTGGTTTCCCTGCTCATCTGTCTGCTCCATTGTAGGCGTGTCTCTCATAGTGCTAAATAATCCTCTTAAAGAGTGAAAGTCGGTGTGAAGATGGTATTCGTCGTCGCAGCACCACTTTCACTCTCCACTTTGGTCTCCGTCCTCATTTGGGGGCGACAAGCATAAACAAACTCGTCGACACGAGGATAAAGTTCAAGTTGTATTTTTATGAGATGTGTTATTGATTTCAGAAATCATGACCGATAGAATATTTTTGACGCAATTCGAAATTTTTAGAATTACAAAAAAATTCTTCTTAAAACACAAACTTCTTGCTAATTTTCTAAAAACTGTAAAACACTGCACATCATGGGAAAGAGAAAGACATCTGGGTCTGTAGTCCCAAATCTTATTGTCTTCGATAATTGCGCATGGCGTTGAGCTTATGCAAATTATATTTGGAAATGAAGATTACTGTAGCACAATGTTCCAAATTTTGGTAATTTTTTTCGATAATATTAATTACTTTTTTCATATTTCTCTTAGATTTTTACACGATTATTAATATACGATGATTTTTTTGGGGAGGGAATAGCTTTCATGGGAGAATTGTGCTTCACAAATTTAGACCAAGCGGTTCCTGATCTTCGTATTGTAATAAACTATTATTTTTCGCAATAATAATATATGGTGTTGTAGTGTTTGTCGCATCTCAATGCCAGAAATGACATTTTTTTTAATAATTTGAAAGTTTAATTGATAAACTCAGATCGACAACGTGGCTATGTGAATGTGATTCTAATAAAATTTTAAACAAATTGTTAGAATTTTCTCTAATTCAGGCATCAACGAAACCCAGTTCGGAAATCTCATGAAGAAAGAAACACTGTTCTTTCCCACTTTCACCACTGTATTTTCTGCTCTTTCTCGTCTGGTTTGGAATAAGTAATAATATTTCATCCCCCACGCTTTCTCTTCTGCACTTTGTTTTTGTTTATTATACGCCACGACAGCCACATTTTACTTCTTCGCAGATAAAAATGCCCGTTTTTACTGGGTTCGTGTCTCTCTTTATTTCCATTTTTATAAACTCAAATTCCTCGGAAGCTGGAAACCCGGAGTTGTTTATACTTTCAGGGCGAGGAACGTGACTTTTTAAGATGTGATGTTTCTCTGTAATAGCTTTTATTATTTGACGAATTTTAATTAATGTCGCGATAACAATTTAATTTTGCGAGGGATTATAAAAACTCATTTGAACTTAAACTCGTGTATTCTAGTTGAGGAAAAGATGAGACGTATGTCTTATGTACATACTGAGGAGGAGAGACCCTCTACATGTCATCTTCAGATCTTGATGCCCTTTGGATATGTTGGAGTACCCTATGAGTCTACTAAAACCCTGAAGTGGTTTGATGCCATGGCCCCATTTGCGCCCGCCACACCCACTCAAAGGTGTAAAAAACACGAAAGAAGCCCTGTTTTCATGTACTTAAACTGTCACCAAAAATCCAATTTTGCTCGGATTTTCGTAAAATTTACATTTTTGTGATCCAAGATCCTTGTGTGATCCTATCCAATAGCAATCTCAACTTTTTTGAAATTTTGAAAATTTTCGAATAATTCATGAGCAGTGGAATGTCCAAAAATTTCGAAAATTTCAAAAAAGTTGAGATTGCTATTGGATATGATCACACAAGTATCTGGGATCACAAAAGTGTAAATTTTATCAAAATCCGAACAAAATTGAATTTTTGGTGGATTTTTAAAGTTGGTAATTTTTGTGGTTTTCATCCCGTTGAGTGGGTGTGGCGGGCGCAAATGGGGCCATGGCATCAAACCACTTAAGGGTTTTAGTAGACTCATAGGGTACTCCAACATATCCAAAGGGCATCAAGATCTGAAGATGACATGTAGAGGGTCTCTCCTCCTGAGACCTTTACAGGTGAAAATATAAGGAGGAATGCTTCCTGAAAAGAAGACGATACAAAAGTTCGTAAATTTTTCTAAGGTGGAATTAATTCAGAGACGAGTAGAGCAAAAAAGGTTTGGAAAGTTGAGCCAGGTTTTACAACTTTGGAAAGAAAAGGAGCAAGAAAACAATTATGAGAACTTTTTTAATTCGAATTTTTAAGACGTGAAGAAATAAACTAGAATGTCTATGAGGTAAATTGTTGTCTCGATAAAATAATAATCACCGTGTGAATCAAATCTAGGTAAGCCCACGTAAAAATAAGTTTGAAAGACGAGACTTTAATATAGTAGTTCTTCTCAAATTTTCAACAATTGGGGAAGACAATAAATTGTTTAAACTGCATATTTGAACGAGTTAAATTTTGTACTAAAGCTTATTATAAGTAAAATATGCTGAAATGTATTTATGTACGCAGATTCACTTGTAAATTGTGCACAAAAATCTTAATTAGAAACATCGCACGTAATAATTCGAGAGCAAGAAACTCTTTAATATGTATGAAATCTAATTAATACATAGGCCGAATTTCGGCCATGTGTAAGGCCGAAAATTTGAGGAAAGTAATATAAAGTCCCCATTTATTTGTCTATTATTCTGATTTTCAGCTTTATAAAATTCTGGGAGATTTTGTTGCGAGCAAAAAGAAATAACAATTTTTTAATTCAATTTTTGATATAAAAATTAAAAACGTAAAATTTTTAGGTCAACGTGTTAAAGACATTTCCTTCCTAAAGGAATTTGTCGTTTGTCGCATAAATGAAACGAAGGGACGTTCCCTTTCTTCCAAACGGTCACATATCGCGTCGTAAGTGAAAGGTCGAGAGGAAGTAAAACAATAAAATTCAACTGCAAAGTAAATAAGTACGACAAAAAAGTGAAAAAAGTTTTACAACGTTTTTAAACTTTTCTCATGGTTTCTGAGCGAAGGAGAAAGTAAAATGGAAAACGAGACAGTACTTTCTCCTCCTCAAGTTGCATAAGCGAAAGTCACTCTAAATAATGTTGCCACAAAATTGTAAGTTTCCAATATAAAGTACAAATGCAAATTTTGGTAAACAAAATTAATCAATTTAATAAAATATGTTTCAGCTTATTTTGTCATGCTAACTTTATCACTTTATATAATTACACACTAGATTTAGCATCGATTATCATAAACGTTACAAAAAGTAAGGGTAAAAAAAGTTGGATTTTAATAAATCTGTTGTATATCGATGCCAGAAATTGAATGTTAGGAATAATTTGTACATTGTATATGGATAGATGTTTTTGCAACTACGTTTGTAAGTTAAACTCACATTTTTCGAATTCAGCAGGAAACTAGAATTCCATTAAGGGGGTGTGGGAGGAAGGGGGGATTGGAGAGCATGTCATCGAGTGGCCGATGGGTTGACTATGCAGTCTCAACTCGTCTGTCACTAGGTGGCCATTGTGAGGCTAATTTCAATTTCAAATTGCCTGATTAAAGTGCTCCAGCCCTCCACTGGATCCACGATTACATTAGCCGAATGACCGAATTATTTTGTTATTTTACACCAGTTATTTTCATTTTGACGTTCAAATTATTCTGAGCTGCGTCTCCACAAATTTGATGCTCTACGAGGGTGTGTTCTGGTGCACAAATGGGGGTGCCACCGCCACCTATGTGCTTTCATCATCATTTTTTGATGCCAGGAGATGTGGTGATGGTGATGATGCGGAGGTGCCATCCCCCAGGTGGGCCAAATGTACACCGAGTTATTTGGTTGGCTCTCCCCGTTCTTCCATAAGCATCACTCGAATACATAAGATCGATTCTTCTGGTAGAATCTATATTCTGTGGAGACGAATGGAATGACGCAGATCACAAGTTCAATGAAGAAGAAGCCCGACTTTCACTTCGCTCTTTGCAACTTTCCTTCTTGTTTCGGGTACTTGTGTTTTTTGCCACTTTCGTACAATCATTCCGACGTGGAGACAAAGAGCGTACTCACGTCAACCTTCGCATATCTCGCATATCTCGCAAATTGAGCATAGCAACATAACTTGCGAAGTTTTGCGAGATATGCGAGATTTCGCAAAAAATTTGCTGGAAAACCATGGGATTTTTTTCGCAAATTTACCCAGCTACTGAGCATGTCCTTATTTCGCAAAATTATTTAGCAAAGTAATTCTGCAAGAGAAATTACAGAAATCTATGGAAACAATACCAAAATAGGTGTTTTTCTGTAGATTTGCGAGGTAAGGGAGTTTTGCGAATCCCCTCACGACAGAAATATTTTGATCTTCGCAAGTTTGCTAAATGAGTTGCGATGCGAAATAAGAAGTTGTCGTGAGTACGCCTAAAGTTTGTTTGTTTGCGAAGGAGGAGAGAATAAAATAATTTTAAAAAAGCTTGCTTAGGCGAGGCGCTGCTAAAAGTGAAAAACAAGGCCTGTGGCATATCTTTTAAATATCTCGTACCTTTATCATTGTAACAGGAGTTGGTGGCTTTGTCTCACCGCGAGAAAAATCTGCATTAGGAAGGAAGATTATTTAATCTGGATTAGATTATAAATTACAAAATGAACTTATAAACATTTAAATCCAAAATATATGCATATAGGATGTTCAAATTTAAAATTTGTAAATTTGACACAGTACTTAAATATAAAATTATTGAAATTTGAATTTGCAAAAGAATTTGTAATTAATATGGATTAATAATCGTGCCCAACACTGATAGGAGGAAATTTTTTGTGCGATTGGCCAAAAATGGAAATTACAATTGACCAATTAATTTGGCAAATTTCCTAACACAACTACTTGTATTTGGAAAATTGTTATATTGATAGCTAGTAGCAACCAACTAGGAATTGTAATTTTTGGTTAGCAACATGAATGGTTTCAGATGCTTCCATCAAAACTCTTTCAGTTTTGGACCGATCTCAGTCGGATTTGTTTTAAATGACGCACAACCGATTTCTGTATGATCAAATCAGGTTTTATGCATATAGTCCTGTGGCACAAGTATCTCAAATTTTGATTTTAAAGTTTCAAATCCAAATTTGAGAGTGAAGAATAAAACTTTTCTATCGGGCATATTGAAAAACCACATCTCCTAATTCTCCTCTGCACGATTGCTCTTTACAGCATTTGAGTAGGATTAACCGTTTAGGCTCTGGCCTCGCTGACAGTTTCAAAGGGCGTATACGAAAGCATACTTAGGCTTCGCCGTAACCATGGTGACGCTTTTTTGCGGGCACCCATTGTTACTTTTGCCTCACCTAGGAAAAATAAGATGGGATAATTCACTCATAATGAATTAGAGGGACGTAAAGAAGTTTGAGGCAATTTTTAGGCTTCCTTAATCCAATAACTGAATTTCAGTTCATGATTACGACGAAGACTTTATGTATATGGCTAGGATTTCTCTGCTGAGGAGAGAAATGATATAAAATAATTTTGCACATTCGTTGAAATATTGCGAAACTAGTTTTGTAAGAAAAGTAAGATCAAATCAAGGCATGAGGAAGGAAAGAAGCCGGAAATTGTTATTTGCTTCCAATTAAATTGTGGAAGGATGATTTAATGAGTATCATGTTAGTTTTGGTACTGGTGAAAGTCTCGCCAACTAAATTACGTAACGCGGTAGGTACGATATTGAGAATGTGAAGAAATGTGTAACTGGTGGGACTTCACTGTCTTGCGAAATCATTTCTTCGCCAAATCATTACAAAGTTTGCGTTTTCATCTTTTAGGTTTTTGTCAATAGGAACTTTTCTAAGAATTAATTTGGACTACAAAACAGTCGCCTGGAATTCATAACCTGTGTTTAGTTCAGTTTGCCAGTTAATAAACCTACTTATGCGAAATTAAAATTTTGCGAATAGGAGAGTATTTTCATAATGACAAAAATATATAATTAATCATGTGAAACACGGCTTGTGAAATTCCATGTTGCAAAAAATATGCGTGAAGATCATATTTTTAACAATAAGCGGGATGAAATCAATCAAAGTTAACTTGTAACGTACCAAAATGTGTGTGGAAAATATTTTGTAATAAATTTGTCGGGTTTGGACGCCAGTGCAAATTAATATAAGTTAAGATATATAGTTTTCTGTGCAGATTATTGGACGCTATGTGGGCGGAGCAAAAAGGCTGGCAGGGCCTTTTGTCTGCTTTTATGCCCGACAAAAATCTGTGCCTTTTTGCCTTTTTGCTAATTGGGGCGAGATGAGACGAAAACCCTGTGATAAAATTAAAGTGAAAGTTATTCATTACGTTTTTTATACTTTTCTCAACTATGATCTTTAGCCCAAAATGTAAAAACAACCCTGAAAATATATCTAGGGAAAAGTTTCAACTAATTTGAAATATCGATGAAAGCCAGAACCAATTTTAGAAACACTACACAAATACATATATTCTGCATTTAAAAAAATAAATTATAGACAAACAATTGGATTCAATCGTGAAAAATCGAGCAAAAAGACATGAAACAGGCAAAAAGGCAAAAGGCACGCAAAGGGCAAAAGGCACGCAAAGGGCAAAAAGGCACGCAAAAAGGCAAGAGGGCATTGAAAAAGGCAAAAAGACATGAAGAATAGCAAAAAGGCTGCCTGTTTGCACGCCTGACAGGATTTTTGGGAGTAGATAAACCTTTTTAGGTGGGGACATCTAGCATATCAAATATTTTTGTAAAACTTCACAATAAGGCGATCGCTAGACTTGTCTTATACTAATAGGTAACTATTACTTTTAAACTGCTTCTTTTGTAATTTTTCTCTGCTTTGGCGATACAGAAAAACATTGGGGATCGAATCCAACAATAATTTGGAGCATGTTTCATTCACTCAGCTCGTCATAATTCCGTCATTTCATTGACTTCTTTTTATCAATTTCGACGTGACGAGACGGACAACATCTTGTTCCCGACTTTCTCCACGCCCTTCTCTTCCGCGTAATTACCATCGCGTGCCCCATTTCCAGATGCAGATCATCATCATCCTCACGTCGAAACGGGATGGATCTCTGTTCTGGCTGACTTATTTATTTATGCGGCAACAACAGACAGTTTTCTGTGGATGTCGGGTGAGCCCATATTTCTGGCCGAGTGAAGGATTGGTAGCAGACTTTCTCCTAATAAATCAATCCCTCCTCTTCCATGCATTATGGACGAGGAGAAAGTGCGGATCGGATCGGGTGGGAAGAGACGAGACCTGTTTTACATTTCGTCTGAATATTTATAATTTAGCTTAAGAGGTCGTTCTTGATGCCCGTAAGAAAAGTGGTTGATTAATACAGAGGCTATTAATACAGAGGCTAACTTTATAAAATTCGTAAATTTTGCAAAATAATTTTTACAAACTTTTGCAAAATAAAAAGACGCCCTTGGTAAGCGTATAAGATTATAAAATTTGTAAGCTAATCTTCGGTAAAAATATTTTTAACACGTATAATTTTGCAAAATACGCCCTGTAGTAAGGTTTAAAACGTGTGCAAGCTTATTTTGCATGAAGTATTTGTAAAAGTTTGCAAGTTTACAAATTTTATAAAGTTACTAAGAACTGCGTGAATTGCCTCATTGTTGGGAGTTTTGTTTTAGAAAAGCAAAGAATTTGGTACTTCCTATGAAAACGGGAAAATCACTCTGGCGAAATTTTTCATAGCTATAGTTAACAGCAGGATGGATAAAATACGCAAAGTATCTACATATTCTCATGCCGAGAATTGGCGAGAATAGATAGCTCGTCATCAAATTCGTGGCAAATGTGACTATGTAATAATTTATGGCCTAAATTTAATGTATCACTTGATTAGTTGAAACTTTACACTTTAACATAACCTCCTTCTAGCTGAAATCATCACTGTGTCGGTTTTTTAGCTAGTGGTAGCCACTCATTTATCAGTTTTCTCATTTAAAGTGATTACGCAATAATTTTCATAAAAAATCATTACAAATTTATAATTTATGCAAGTTTGGAATATGTTGGAAATTTCTGTTATTAAATAACTATGATTTCAGCTAACTTTTCACACAAGAAATTATTTATTAATTCACTTACCTTGTAAAATTGCATCCATTCCGAGCAGGAAGAGCGTTGCGGACAAAATTTTTCTCATTTTTAAGTCAGATTTTCCGTTCCGGAACATTTAATTTAATGAACTGGTAAAAACTCTCTTTGAATAATGCACTTTCACTTTTTGGAGCGACTTTCACCACGAGGATTTATTCTGTTTGTTCTAAGCTATATAAATATTACGCGCACAAATTGTTCATGTTCTTGGCACCATGTTTAAGGTAGGAAATTTCGCAAAATTACCAAAACACTAAAGTACATGTATAATATTTAGTAAGTTTCGCTTTAATTAAGCTATTCGATTTACGATAGATTACACATCCAGAAATCCTATTTAGTAGAGAACTGTGATCTTCTCAGTTATCCAAATTTAGTCAAAAGTCATGAAATCCAGCCTGTCAGGATGAGAGAGAAAGTTAGTACAAACATGAGACAATCGATTTTACGTAAATTTCCAGTTTCTCTTTTGTGAGGTGAACTTTTGTGAGGGGACGACACCATTTTTAAATGTTAGCCATTTAACCAGAATCTATTAACTTCAGTTAGATATCGACCACCCATAGATTGTGGACGATATTGAATTAATTAATTGATATAACATAATATGTTATATAAATATTAAATATTATTTAATATTTGTATATCACCAATTTTCGAACTTAAATTTTCTTGGCCAAATCGCGTTTCCAATCTCATGATACGCGATCATTAAATTTCTCAAAAATTTTCTGATACGGGTTTCTCGATTCAAAATAATATGTTTTTAGTAGTAAATTGTCATCTTCTCAGTTATCCAAGTTTAGTGAAAAGTCATGAAATCCAACCTGGCAGAATGAAGGAGAATTTTCGTAAAAAAAATGAGACTATGGATTTTTAGATAAGTTTCATTTTTCCGTGAATTGCTGAATTTTTGTAAAGTTTTTGTAATTTGTAGTGTAAATTTCCGACACCATTTTTAAGTGTGTACGAAATAATTAATCCATATTGTTTTTAAACTAGATGATTTAATTGGGTATACTCGATTTATGTTTAACCTCACAAGCGAATTTGCTCAAGATTTAAAAAGATTTGATGCAAGTATAACGTTTAAAAATCACATCAATTCTACTATATAATTCACCCAAAATAAAATTAGAAACAAGAATATGTTAATTAAGCAATTTTTCACACAGAATACACATTTCGTAACGCTGTGTTAATATTACTTCGCAAATTCTATACAAAAAGTTCTACCGTCACTTTGGCACAGTTAATCGTGTTGGTAACTAAAGTTCTACCAACTTTGACTTTGACTTTGACTTACGTGAAGGATGTTTTAAATTTAGAGATCAAAGTGGAACTCGTTTCGATTGTTTCCAGACCGTTGTGTATCATGGAAAATACACGATATCCGTTATTTCTTACTGCAATTGATAAGTCTGCGATAATTAGGAAAGTAAAGTATAGGACTGCCAATGAGTTGAGTTGAGCTGAATTGAGGGTTAACTCAACTCAACTCAATAAGAAAAATCACCGACTCAAACTCAACTCGACTCAAATTAGCCTCAACTCAAACTCGACTCAACTCAAATGTTAATGACTCAAACTCAACTCATATCATATGAGTCGACTCACCTTTTTTAGAGTGAAATATTTATTTAAATAAATACGTTCAAAAGGGGTTAAAAATCTCGTGTTAAACTTCAGATTTTTAAATAAAACTTCCGTTGAGAACGATATTGGTATTCACCAATTACAATTTTCATGATTTCCTACAGAAGATTAAGAATTTTAATTTAAAATCTAAATACAACTATAAAATTGCTGTTAATTTCGATAAGCTAGCTAATCAAAAAATTGGTATATGATTACGACGTATGTGTATGTGTATTTAATAGTGTAGTTTTTCATTTGATTTTTTTGACAATTGCAAATTTTTCCATTTTTTTATTTCACTCAGCCCAGTAAATTTAATCTTGAGAAATTTGGAGAAAAAGTGATTCACGAGGCTCTGAATGTAAAAAAAGTGAATAATTTTATCACAAATCGCTGGCTAGAGATTTAGCAACTTGCTTTCATCAAGGTAAAAATCTCGAAATGGACAAACTGGCAGTAAAAAATCCTTAATGACTTGACTCATGAGTCAACTCGAACTCATTTTCCGTAACTCAACTCAAACTCATTATTTTTCGACTCACAATGAGTCGAGTTAAACTCTCGACTCAAACTCAACTCAACTCACTAACTCAATGAGTCAAATGAGTTGACTCGAACTCATTGGCAGTCCTAGTAAAGTACACTTCTAGTTAAAAAAAGTGCAATCTCGACGCCTGTCAAATATTGTTAGGTCGATCAGCTCCGATCTTTTATACTTATAATTCGCCCTGTTTAAACATATAATTCCGAAAGGAATTTCAAGAAAGACGGAAGTATGAACAAGAAAGATTGAAAAAGTGGCTAAAAATCAATTCTGAAATCAAGCCTCAGGTTGTAAAAAATTTTAAGGAGTTCATTACTTTAGATCGAATTAGTTTTTTACAATTTGATAGCTTCATTTAAATCTTGACATGCTTTTTGGGTTAAGCACGTGGTGACCAATTCAACATTGTTGATACGATTATGTTAACGTGCCAAGTTCTAATGACACAAGTAAATGAATGAGTACCAGAACATCAAAATGGTGCTGTTGTGTCCGTCAATTTCCGGCATTTCATCCTGCACTCACTCAGCCAACAAACTTGATTGTGACACAAATGTGAGAATGAAACCAGAAAAAATAACCATTAGCTTTAACAAAATACACCTTTCAATTTGTAACCATTAGCCGAAAAGTGGAGCAAAATATAATTACAGACAATTTCACCAAACAATGGGAGATTTTAATGGTGACGAAAATTCGGGAACAATGCATTTTTGGAACATGCTTTAATTTCCGTTTGAGCCCATAACGAGACACTTTTACCTTTCGGAAATGCAGTTTTACGGGGATTATTTTGACATGATGAAATCTTATGCCGTCTTAAAGTACGGTTAATTTTTAAACACTGAAAAATCCAGGAGGCAATTCACGCAATCATTCATAATATCTGTAAGTTTACACAAAGTTGTTAGCAAATTTCCATTTGAAAGATTTTTAACATTGTTAAAACTTTTAAAGTTTATAGAAATTGGGGATAAGGAAAGTTTGAATTTAAAGAAAAATCATTACCTCGACGCCAAGGGTTAATATTAAGAGTTCATAATATTTAACAAAATCCAGCAGGTAACTTCAAACTTGCTCCCTTGGTTGGATTCAAATATTCAAAACCCTAAACATTGTGATGTTCTGTAGTGTTATCTATTTCAAGGACATTTTTGTAAGATACAAAAGTATTTTAATTTCCGTTTGAGGCCATAATGAGACACTTATTTACGTAGGAATTGTGGTCTTACAGGGATTATTGTGATCAAAATCGCATTCAAATAAAAAATACTCCCGAAACACATCTTCGGGGGTGTGGTCGATAAAATTTTTTGAAACGAATTTCCTGGATCCCACTCGTCATCCATATATATATATATATTGACAGTGGCACACCCCCAGGTATTTTTACAACACTAATAAGGTCTAATAATACAATGTGGAATATCGTGAAAATCAGTCAAATATTTGTTTGTATGACTTACAAGTCAAATATTTGTATTTAAAAATTTGTACTTCTACTGAAATAGATTGTCGGTGACCTCATAGGAGTGAAAACAAAATTTGACGAAATAATTACTCTACCAATGTCTTCCCATCAATTGTAATAGTTTTACAACTTTTTTAGTCTTTAAACATGTTTTAGATAATTGCCAATGGCGATGACCTTATCCATTTACATAAAATTTAACTGGAAATGAAAATTACAGATAATGTTGGAATTTGTGCTTAATGTTTAGCAATTTCACATCATGAAATTAAAATTCCTTGTGGTACTGGTATCATCATTAAATAGTAAAAAATGCTTGGAATATTTGTGACTTTATCACATAAATTTATCTCGTTCTAAGCGTGTAAATTTGAATTTTTATAAAATCTCTATTCAATTCCGTTAAAAGCATTTTTAGTGGAATAGTTTTCAAGGTAAACTTGGTATTCAAATATTTGTTATGAATATTTGTTACGAATATCGTTACGAAACTTATTTTTAAGAAAAAAAAACAGAATTGAAAAAAATATGGTATATCTCGACGCCAGAAATTAAATATTTGGAATAATGTAAATATATTACAAAGAGAGGTCCATTGTATGCGTGAACTTTCCATAATGAGATTTTAATTTAACTTGAAAAACCAATTGTTAATAAAATTTTCTTTAAATTCCAACGAAGTTCAATTCAGAGTTTCAGAAATCTCATGTACAAAGAAACATTTTTATTTCCCACTTTCACCAATGTATTTGCTCCCCACTATGCTCGCCTGGGTCGGAATAAGTAATACTATTTCATCTTCCACGCTTTCCCTTTTGCACTTTATTATTTGTTTATTATATGCCACGACAGCCACATTTCACTTCTCCATTACACAAAAATTCCCGTTTACTTACTGGGTTTGTGTCTCTCTTTATTTTCATTCTTATAAACTCAAACTTGTCTTCAAAACTTGAATCCCAGAGTTATTTTCACTTTCATGACGAGAAACGTGACTTTTTTAAGATGTGATGTTTTTTGCGTAATAGCTTTTATTATTTGACGAGTTTTAATCAATGTTGTGGTAACAATTTAATTTTGCGGGGGATTATAAAAACTCTTGTTTTCGGGTTGGGAGAATTTACTGAAGGATGAAATATAAGAGATGAATGTTTCCTGAAGAGATGAAGATACATTATTTCATAAATTTTTGTAAGGTGGAATTAATTCAGAGTCCAAAGAATTAGAAAGGTTTAGAAAGTTGTGCCAGTTGGAGGGAAAAGAATCAAGAAAACAATTAAGAGAACTTTTTCAATTCGAATTTTTAAGACGTGAAGAAACAAATAAAAATGTCTACTAGGTATATTTTTTTTAATGAGATGATAATCATCGTGTGAATTAAATTAAGGTCAGAACACCGCAAAATAATTGAGAAAGAGAAGACTGGTTTCATTCCACGCTTCACCTTTTCCGCAAATTTCCCAGCTTTGGAGGGCTTGAAAATAGAAATTTGTGTCTTATTAAGCGACATTCCAGCCTCCGCACTTATCGTTAAGACAATATGCTCATTCAGCCACTGCGACATGCTGCTACTGCCCACTTAAAAACACCTCCAAACAAAAAAAATTACATTACATAACAACATCTCCCATTAATTCAATTACACAATATCATCGTATTTCTTTCACCTGAAGAAACTCGAGACGAATGGAACGACGCAGATCACAAGTTTAATGAATAAGAAGCCCAACTTTCACTCAGCTATTTGCAACTTTCCTTCTCGTTTCGGGTAATTGTGTTTTTTGCCACTTTCATCCCCAGTCATTCCAACGCGAAGACAAAGTTTTTGTTTGCGAAGGAAGGGGGAAAAACAAGATGGAATAATTCACTCATAATGAATTTGAGGGACAGAAATAAATTTGGAGCAATTTTCAGGTTTCCTTAATTGAGTAACTGAATTTCAGTCGCGCTGAAGATTTTGCACGGCTAGGATTTCCCTGCGGAAGAGAGAAATGTTTACCAAATAATTTTGCATGTTCGTTGGAATATTGCGAAAGTGGTTTTGCAGTAGTGACTGAATTTTAGTCACAGATTACGGTTAAGATTTTGTATGTATGGGAAAACATGGCCTGGATTCCTATGTAATGATATCCAATAATTTTGCACATTCTGTAGTTTCTTGAAATCTTACGAAACTAGTTTTGCAAGAAAAACAAGATCAAATCAAGCAATGAATAGTGAAAGAAGTCGGAGTTTGTTATTTGCTTACAATTAAATTCTGGAAGAATGATTTAATGTTAGTTTTGCTACTGGTTTTACAAACTAAATTACGTAACGTCGAAGGTTTGATATTATTGAGAATATGTGGAAAAGTGGAAATTCGTTGGGCTTAATTTCTTGTGAAAGTATGGTTTCACAACATTACCATGAAATTTACGATTTCGTCCTTAATACAAATTTTTGTGAAAATGAACACTTCTAAAAATTAATCTGACTACAAAATAGTCGCCTGTAAGATAAAACTTATCCATGATTCAGCTTGCCAATTTATACATCTCGCATTTCGCAATTTACATCGTGCAAAGTTGAGAATATTCTATGTTACAAAAGTATGCCTGTAAGATAAGATTTTTTAACAATAAGCTGAGTGACATCGGTAAAAGTTTAATTGTAACGTGGCGTCAAAATGTATTTGAAAAATATTTGTTGATATTTTTGTCGGACTTTTGCGCCCTTACAAATTAGTTTGAACTAACAAATTCCTTCTGGTAAATAAGATTTAATGACCGTTTATATTATTTGGGGTAAGATTTTTTTGTATGTGGGACATTTGACGCATTAAAATATTTTTTAAAACACGTCATAATTCATAACACAACCGCAAGACTTGTCCTTTTCTTAGAATTGGATTACGGAAATTACTCTTACTTTAGCAACACGAGAAAATGGTGGAGATCAAACATAACAAAAATTAAGAGCATGGTTCACATAGCTCGTCATACAGAACCCGTAAGCCCTGTTTGAAATTTAATAAGAATTTTTTTATTTTAGAAATTTTTGCGACACATATTTGTATACAGCTTGATAATTTGTAATGTTAGACTCATCTCCGATCAGTTTTTACTTTTAAACATATCAACATTGCACTCTGCTTTTAGCAACTGAAGAAGAATGTCGAGCATGTTTCACTTATCTACATAGCTCGTCATAATTCCGTCATTTGATTGATTTCCTTTTATCTTTTTCGACATGACGAGACGGGCAACATCTTGTTCCCGACTTTCCCCCACCCTTTTCTTCCCGTAATTGCCATCGCGTGCCCCATTTCGAGATGCAGATCATCATCATCCTCACGTCGAAAAGGGATGGATCTCTGTTCTGGCTGTTTTACTTATTTATGCGGCAACAACGGACAGTTTTCCGTGGAAGTGGAGTTGGCCCATAAATCTGGCCGAGTGAAAGATTGGCGGCAGACTTTCTCCTGATAAATCAATCCCTCCTCTTCCGCCATGCATAATGGACGAGGAGAAAGCGGGATCGGATCTGGTGAGAAGAGGCGATGTCTGTTTTACTTTTCGTCTGAATAGGTATCATTTAGGTTGATAGGTCGTTTTTAACGGCCTGGGTGAACTTGGTTGATACAAAGACAGTTCACGTAGTAGCTTCGTAAAATCGGCAAATTTTGAACAATATTTTACAAATTTCTACAAAATAAAAATACCTCTTTAATCAGAGTAAAATTCTACAAAAATGTCTAAGGTAATGTTGTTTAGAAATATCTCTAAAAGTTTGTAAGTTTACAGATTTTGTCAAGTTGGCAAGGACTACGTGAATTGCCTCATTATTGGGAATTTTGTTTTTATAAAAGGGAAGCATTTGTAAATTTCGATAAAAAGGTAAAATCGACTAGGGTGAAATTTTTCGTAGGTTACCTAGTTTTTTGTTCTGTTTTAACATAAGGGTGCATAGTGTGATAAAATATAATTTGCATATTTTTCATGCGAAATACGACTGGTGGAACATATTACATTCGCAGTTATTTAACCTTGGACCAAATTTTGTTTATCACAAGGGAGATCACCATCCTCGGTGATATTGCATTTTTTCGAGTATCTCCTTGTTCTTTCCCTTGCCTTGCGAAATATCAAATTTTTGCGGAGGAATTTTTGGCTTAATTTGAGTAGCTGACAAAACGATGGATTGCTTGAAAATGAATAATTTGCACGTTTTGTGATCACATTAGTGTAAAATATTCAGTTTTGTATATGTAATTAGTTATGCAAACTTTGCATATGCAGAAAATACTACTTATGTTACTTTTTAAACGTGAATTTATTTATTTATTAGCTTGCAAATTTGCATTAATTCCGAACAGGAAAATCGTTCCGCACAAAATTTTTCTAATTTTGAAGTTGGATTTTCCGTTTTGAAACAGCATTTCATTGACTGAACTGGTCGAAAAACTCACTTTGGATGCACTTTCAATGTTTGGAACGAATTTCACAAATGAAAGTTTAATCTGTGTATTATAATTGTTTGTCAAAATTTTTATAAATATTACACAAAGATTGTTCTCGTTCTTGGCACAATGTTTGAGTTAGAAAATTTCAGAAACACAGAAGTTACACTGTAGCAGAAGTTTAGTAAGCGATGCCGTTTATTAAGATTTGCATATCCGGTAAAACTGTTTAGCAGGGAATTGACATCTTCTTGATTATCCAAATTTAGTCAAAAGTCATGAAGTCAACCTATCAGGATGAGCAATTGAGTTAGCGCAAAAATTATAAAACGAGAGATTACGACACCATTTTTAAGTTTTTACGAAGTGCGTAATAACAATTGTTTTAAGCTAGATCCTGTGGAGTCATGTCGTAAACGAGTTTGTTTAAAATTTGAAAACTTTCGAGTCAGGTTTAATGTTTCAAAATTAAGTTCTATCATTGCCCCAAATTAAAAAACGAATATATACACAAGTTTTTAAAAAAATAAATACCAGAATACATATTTCGTGATTCTGTCCAAATATTAGTTAAAAATTCTATTGAAAAAGTTCTGTAGTCACTTTGGCACAATTATGAAATCATGTTGGCTAAAGTTCCATCAACTTTGGCTTTCACTAAAGTGAAGGATGTATTAAATTTAGAGATGAAAGTGTAATTCGTTTCGTGATATGCTCAACTATTTAATTTGGCGAAACACGAGTGCAATTGGTGAAAGTAGAGAAACTGGATTTCGAGATGGCGAGATTGAGAAGAGGCCGGCTGTTGGCCGTCGAACGAGCGAAAGCGGGGTCAATTCGGGTACATAAGCTTAATCAAATTAACTGCTACCATCATCATCATCATTAAATCAACGTACTTAAATAATTTCGATAATATTAATGGCGTTATCACATAAATGTATCTCGTGCTAACCTTGTAAGTTTGTACACTAATAAATCTCAATTCAATTGGGTCAATTACTAAAATTTTTTTTGTGGAGGGAACAGCTTATCCATTGATGGTAAAATTGTAATTTAAAAATTTCGGCAGCGAAATCCTCTGCAATTACTTATACTTCGAAATTAAGGTACAACATGAAAGGATCTAGTTATTGATACCGGTTACTATTTCTTGCAATAATTATACATTATGTTGAACTTACTCAAAATTTATATGGAATCTAAATTAGTTAGTTGTCAAAAATTTAATTTAATTGAACCAAATTTCTGCTTTAAAAATTAAAATAATTTTAGGAGCTTGTTAAATTACATTGTTTTTGTGATAAAATGTAGATTTAGTATAATGTCAAAATGTACCTATGGGTAAAAATGGTCACTTTAATGACCTGAAATTGAACTAATTTCAATGTTGATTATTTTTTTTGCTTGTGTTGTGTGTCAACGCCAGAAATTAAATATTTTTAATAATGTGAATATTATACGCGTATTTATTTAGGTAAAACTAAATTCAGGAAGATAAAAAAATGTAGTTGCAATTTTCTGAAATTCATTGAAATCTAGTTCAGAAGTCTCGTGTACAAAGAAACGCTGTTACTTTCCAACTTTATTTTCTCCTCCTTGTGTTTGTCTGGGTCGGAATAAGAAATAATATTTCGTCTCCCGTACTTTCCAACTGCACTTTATTGTTAGTTTATTGCACGCCACGACAGCCACATTTTATTTCTCCGCACGCAAAAATGCCCGCTTTTTTACTGGGTTCGTGCTTCTCTTTATTTTCATTCTTATAACTCAAACTTCTCAGAAACTTGAATCTTAGATTTGTTTATACTTTCAGGACGAGATGGAAAGACAATTTTTAACATTTGGAATTTTTAACAAAACTTTGAAGTTTTAACATTTAACAAAATTTGAATTTTTTAACAAAATTTTGAAGTTTTAACATTTAACAAAATACATTCTTGAAGTATGATTTAATCGATTTCGTATTAGCTTTGATGTTGGCCAAAGTTTTGTAGAGTAAATTACGTAACGTTGTAGGTACGATATTATTGAAAATATGAAGAAATTTGTCGGGCTTAATTTTCTTGTGAAATCTTTTGTTCGCTAAGTCATCACAAAATTTATCTTACTCTTTTATAAAAGTATTTGTCAACAGGAGCATTCTAAGAATCAAATGGGACTACAAAATATTCGCATGTAAGCTAAAACTGGCATTTAGTTCAGTTTCCAGTTAATAAACACATGTAAATATATTCTCGACTTCGTCGTTGAAGGATGGAAAAGAGCCATCTCCATTTTGTGTTAAATAAGGAAAGAGCCTTCTCCATTTTGTGTTAAATAAGGAAAGAGCCTTCTCCATTCGTCGTCAAATAAAAAAGGGGCCTTCTCCAAACTCCGAGTTTTTCCAGGAGAGTGAGAAACAACAAGCAATCTGAAAGTGTGAAATCAACTCTAACAAATATTTATTTCGAGAAGTATATAATTTGTTAAAAATGATAATAATCGCGAAATAAATATATGTTAGCTAGAGTTGATTATTATCATTCTTAACAAATTATATACTTCTCAAATTATGACACGACGTATATACAAATTAGGTATGTGGCCACTTATCATAAATGATAACTTTTTGGGATCACTGATTTGAGATTTAGGAGGTCTTTAAATTTTCTTAACATTATCTTCTGACTTAATAATTTATAATCAGGCTTAACAATTGACATCTGCTGATTTTTCTTCTATATGTTCAGTTTTCCTCACCGTTTTTATGCCCCAATGTTTTTCTTTCAGCCAAGCCATAAATTGAAGTCATTTATTCTAATTTTCACTCAAGTATATTTTTCTTCTAATAACTGGTTGGCGACTTGGTAATTTAAATGACAGCTTATGATTTAATAAACAACGCTGCTCAATTATTTACTTCCCTTGAATTGGAAGAGATTCGCTCGACTCGAGTCGGGCGGAATCATATGTAAACACCAAATGCATCAACTTTCCGATTTTTTTCTCGTCGATAATTAATTTAAATAAATATGTGTGATATATTTTCTGATAAATTAGACCATGAGGATTCTGAATTTTCAAAAATCGCAGATTGCCCCATAAGTGGAGAAGGCCCCTTTTTTATTTGACGACGAATGGCAATAGCTCTTTCCTTATTTAACACAGAATGGAGATGGCTCTTTTCCATCCTTCAACGACGACTTGCATTTTGAGACGTTGAGAATATTTTGCACATGATAAACAACGAGTATAATAAATCATGTTGAGTATAAACACGATGAAATTGTGGATTTCAATGCCTGTAAGATCACATTTTTTAACAAGCGAGATGAAATCCGTGAAAGCTTAATTGTCAAAATGTATTTGGAAAATATTTTTTAATACATTTGTCGGATTTGGGCGCCCGCAAAAAGTAATCTAGAAAAAAGATATACTTTTTAATACATCAGATAACGATGCTTCCGACGTCATTTGGGATTTCGTATAGGACATTTGACACATTAAAATATTTATGATAAAATATTTATAAAAATAAAATTTTGAATATTGTATTGTTTCAAAATATTATTGAAAAGCTTCATAATTCCTAAAGCGATCGCAAGACTTGTCCTTTCGTAAGCGTTACATTTACACGGATGACGTAAATTTCTTCCTGCATTAGAGGCACGGGATAACAGTATGGATCGAACGTAACAAAAATTTGTAACCTGTTTCACACAGCTCGTCATAATTCCGTCATTTCATTGATTTCCCTTTATCTTTTTCGACATGACGGGACAGAAAACGTCTTGTTCTTGACTTTCTCCGCGCCCTTCTCTTCCGCGTAATTGCCATTGCGTGTCCCATTCCCAGATGCAAAGCATCATCAACCTCGCGTCGAAACGAGATGGATCTCTGTTCTAACTGACTGACTTATTTATGCAGCAACAACGGACAGTTTTCTGTGTTGGCCCATATTTCTGGGCGAGTGAAAGATTGGCTGCAGACTTTCTCCTAATAAATCAATCCCTCCTCTTTCGCCATGCATTATGGACGAAGAGAAAGTGAGATCGGATCGGGTAGGAGGAGACGAGGAATGTTTTACCTTTCGTCTGAATATGTATCATTTGGCCTGAGAGGCCTTTCTTAATCTTAAATTGTGTACATTAATTTTATAAACTTGTACAAAATGAAAAGACGCCCTTGATAAATGTACAAAAAGGTGTAAGTTAATTTTGCTTAGAAATATTCTTATAAATTTGTGTGTTTAAAGACAAAGTTATCAAGGACTGCGTGAATTGCTTAATTGTTGGCAATTTCGTTTGAAAAAAATATAGAATTTGCAACTTTCTATATACAGAAGGAAAATCGATTCTGGTGAAATTTTTTACAGCCAGTTTTTTTACAGTTTTACAGTTGTTACTAAATTATGAGTAAAATCGGGACTAATTTAGATTAAAGAAACTTTCTGGAGGAGGAAATTGTGATTTTTTATAAAATTCAAGTCGAGGATCAGTGTGGCGAGAGATTATGTTCTATTGCTGAGAGTAAAAATTGTGGTGGAAATTTTGCACATTTTTGTAAAATTATTAATTTATCGAATTTTACATACATTACACCGGTTCTTTTTGCTACTTTATTGACTTTTATTAAACTAACAAATTTTATCAGCATATTATTTTTATTCGGTTTCCAAATCTTACAGTTTTATTAAATTGATGACTTAAAACTCAATAATTTTGTTACAGAAAATATACTTATTTTAATAACAAGGATGCGTAGCGTGATAAACTATAATTTGCATATCTTTCCCATGAAACACGACCGTTAGGCATATTGCATGCATTGCGCAGGTATTTAACTTTGGACCATATCAATGGAGATCACCGTCATCGTTGGTGTTACACTTTTCCATAATTTTTAAATTAAAAACGAGAAACAATTAGTTTTAGGAATGAAGTTTTTGTTTAATGGATAATTCAAAGAGCGATGAAATGAATTGAACGAGAATACAAAGATAATAATTTGCATATTTTATCCTCACATTAGTGGAAATTGTGCAATTGTGATGTGACTATGAACATAATTATTTATGCAAACTTTGCACATGGCGAAAATTTGAGTTATCAAATAACTTTGAAAGTTAACTTTTTTTTAATGAGAAAGTATTTAATTATTTTGCTTACCTAGTAAAATTGCGTCAAATCCGAGCAAGAACATCGTTCCGCACAAAATTCTTCTCATTTTAAAGTTGGATTTTTCGTTTTGGAACAGAATTTCGTTCACTGAACTGAAAAAACTTCACTTTGAACGTAATTTCACTTCTTGTAGCGGCTTATACCACTAAACATTTGTTCTATTTGTTGTAACAAAATATTTGTTGAAATGATTGTTTTAATAAATATTACGCACAAATTGTACATGTTCTTGGCACCTTGCTCCAGTTAGGAAATTTCGCAAAATTATCAAAACACTAAAGTTACGTAGTATTTAGTTCGTAAGTTTCGCTTTAATTAAGCGATGCACTTTAGGAGAGATTTACACATCAAGCAAAAATTGTTAGAATAGTGAATTGTCATCTTTTCGGTTATCCCAATTAGTCAAAAGTCATGAAATCCAACCTGTCGAGATGAGAGAGAAAGTTATTTAGTACAAAAATGAGAAAATGGATTTTTCGTAAATTTCTATTTTCTAGAATTATTGAATTATTGTTAGGTTACGACACCATTTTTAGATTTTATAAGTCGTCAATAAATCTATTACTTTAGTACAATAGAGAGTTGGAGATTCCTTGTACTCTGACTGTAGACTGTACTGTGGACTCTAGATGATGACGTCATCAGCTTTTTGTACTAATTCTACAGTCTACAGTAGACAAATTGAAACACGGGCTCAATTTGTACTACTGTGGAAAAATCAAGGGTTGGCAACTAGGATATCTCTAGAACGCCTCAATGTAATCAGACGCCGTTTTCGCCATTTTGCTTCTAATTTTTGACCCTAGGTCGAGTTCGAAGATGGGCTCCCTGTGGTCAAGGTCAAGGTCACCCTGGCGTGAAGTAAACGCAAAATTGTACCTTAATTTTCATATGCGGTATCATTTTAAAGGAAATTTCACCAAGAATTTATAGTCGTCAATACTTTTGACCTACGACCAACCAATGACCGAAAGGACGAGGTCAAAGGTCGCAATTTAAGTGTCGACTGTTTTAGACGTGTATTAAGGCGAGAATTTAAGAAATCTGCACAGCTTTAACGTATGAAGACCCCGTGACCATGTTCACGAGGTCAAAGGTCAAAAATGTTAATATTTTATTTCAACCGTTGCAGACGTAGTTCACTTTGAAGCGAGGAGTTCAGAAATTACTATCATTTCGGCTTATATCAGCCTGGTGACCGTTTTAATCGAGGTCAAGGGTAAAAAATTTCGACTTTTTGGTTTGATCGTTTTAAACGCACATGTTGGAGGGATTCTCATTTTGTATATCATGAGTTGATTTGTCTCAATTTTTGACTCATCTATTTCGCGGAGTTTTACAATACAATTTTTTCAGAGTACAAAATAATGAAATTCTCCAGGTCTTTTGATTTTTGTACTAATTTTTGTATTGTACTGTAGTCACAGTACAGTACAAGTAAAAGTACAAAAAATCTCCAACTCTCTAATACAGGTTCCTTTCATGCTTCCTTTCATGCATTGCATAGAATTTAATAAAGTCGTGAAATTTCTGAAACAGGTTTCATGTTTTCTTCATGTTCATGTTTCATTTTAAAAATATTCACCTTTTCAATTGCCCAAAAATAAAATACAAATCACCAATACGTTAACGAGACATTTTCTGATTCTGTGTGTTAATATGACTTCACAAATTCTATTGAAAAAAATCTAGTCACTTTGGAACAATCAAGTAATCGTGTTACTGTTTTTACTAAAAACTTTTTAGTAACTAAAGTTCCACCACAATTGACTCTGGCTAAAGTGAAAGATGTTTTAAATTTTGCGATGAAAGTGGATTCGTTTCGTGATATGCTGAACTGTTTAATTCGGTGATAGACAAGTGCAAATTTGGTTGAAACTGGAGATCCTGGATTTCGTGACGACGAGATTTCAGAGGCCGAGAGCGAAAATGGCGAGCTGTTGACCGTCGAGCGAGTGAAAGCAGACTGAACTCGAGTCGGCAATTTTCCCCACTTTTTCACCCCACAAAACCGACCCGTTTCGGAAGATGTGGAATATACGGGAGGCATCACGAGAAACAAAACTTGTGTGCCTTATCCAAATAAAATAAGATTCCATTATTTCAGAATGTTGTATATTATGGAAAATACACGACTTCCGTTTTTTATTAATGCAATTGGTAAATCTGTGATAATTAAAAGAATAAACTACGCCGCTATATCGTTAAACAGCTAAAGTACAAAAGAATGAGTAAGCTGGACGCCTACAAAACGAATGTGATAAAAATAAAATTATTAAAAATATTTATAGGTCTGATGAAGTCGTTAACCTTTTATAAGTACTTGTAATTTGGCTTGTCTAAAAAAACAATATTTATTAAGAGTCTTGGATTATTTGAAAGTAGGAGGCATTTGAATACTGAACCAAACTTATTTCAATTAACAAATTACTTTCCCCTGAGATAACAAAAGGCATATTTGCTCTGAATGACGGAGAATATGAGACTTCTGTAATTTCTTATAGCAGTTGGTAAGTCTGTAATAAGTAATTGAAAAAATAAACTTCGCTCCTATGTCGTTGACCTGTTAAATAAATACAAAATTAGTAATCTTGACGCCTGTAAAAATTAATGTGATATAGTTAATGTCGATGAAATACATACTTTTAGGTTTTCTGCAATTCCACTCACAAGTTTGAATGGTTTTAATTTGTCTTGTTCAAAAACATAATTGTGGTATTTATTAAGAAATTAGGATTATTTGAAAACACGAGAAACTTATGAAGGAATTTGAATAATGAACTTTCCCCTTAAATAACAAAAGAAACATTTGCTGGAAGAACAAAAATTGTGTAGCTCCATTTGATTCTTGTTAACAAGCTCTTTGGATTAAGGACATGGTGAACATGCAGCATTTTTAATACGATCATATTTACGTGCCAAGCATCAATGACAAGTAAATTAACAAGGACTAGAATATCAAAATTGCACAAAGTGGTGTTTTTAGTGGCAAATGTGCCATCCTTCAATTTCCGGACATTTAATCCTGCACTCAATCACCCAAACAAGATGATTGTGACACAGATGTTAGAGTGAAAGCATAAAAACAACCATTAACTTTAACAAAACACACCTTTCAATTTATAACCATTAGCCAAAAAGTGGGGCAAAATAAAATTGTAGGCAATTTCCCCGAACAATGAGAGATTTTAATGGCGATGAAAATTCGACACAATAATACATGCTTGGAAAACGTTGAGTATTTTAATTTCCGCTTGAAGCTATAAAGAGACACTTTTACCGGTCGAAATGTTTGTGTTTCAAGGATGCATGTTGACCAAACTCTTATGAAGTCATAAACTACGGTTAATTCTTAATCATTAAAAAATACCGTGACGCAATTCACGCAGGCATGGGTAAAATCCATCGGTTTCGTAAAATAATTTTTAGAAAAAACAAGACGCCCTTGATCTGTGGAAGCTTATAAATATTTGTGGCAAATTAATTACATAATTACATTTAATTTGAATTAATTACATAATTACATTTCATTTGAATTAATTTCTCTCTTCTAGAACTTATTTGGTTTGTGGACTTGTTAAATTAAAATATACAAATGGTGATTTAAAATAGGTATTACATAATATGATTCATATTATATGAAGTTGATACAAATTGGAGATCAGAAGACTTTGAATTTTTACAAATAGCTTGACCTCGACGCCAAGAGTTAATCGTATGATTTGATAATATTTCATAATTCCCTTCAGATGAGTTAACCCCACAGATTTGAATTATACACACTGTTGACCCGTAAGATTCAAATATATCCGACAAACCTTTCTGAGCAATGTATTTTTAAAAAAGTCATGTTAATCATATTTGTGATTGGTTGATACAAATTTGGTTAAAATTGGAGACAATACGTTGGAGGACCTCTATTGCAATATTACTGATTGTGAGCCACTGTAGAGAGTGGACGAGATTTATTGGTGATTAAATCAAGTTTAAGCAATCTCATGGTTTCGAATAAGTGTGCGATGTAGAACACAATTGATAAGTATAAACACACAAAAATAATATAATTTGTATTTGTATTTTTTTTACTTGTGTTTATGAGTGTACTTTGAATAAAATTTGTGCAATTTTTTACCAAAATTATTTTACGAAAGTTTAAATTCGTTAAGTTCAAGTTTAGTGTCAATAATTTATTTGATCATTATAATTACCAACATGCCTATTTACTTTCATTCATTTGACTGATTATGATAGTAAACCAAAATGAAATTCCTGTCATTTGAATGAGAATGACTGAAAGATTCCGTCATTTCAGATGAATGACTGTGAATAATAGGATTTCTCACTAATTTCATTTTTCACCATATGCTTAATGACAATCTTCACTCAGAAATTGGGATGACTGGCTTTTGAATAAAACTAAATTTTTGAGCTGGTATAAATTCGAAGAAAACGAAAATGTCCTGAAAGTCGGTCAAATATCTGTTTGTTTGACTTACAAGTCAAATATTTTTATTTACAAAAGTTTATTCGTAAACGAATTGTAACAGATTCAGCGGATTCCTGAAAATTAAATGAATATTAACAAATTTGTTATTAGTAAAAATATTCTACCGATTTCTTTCCGTCAATTGTAACAATAAATCTTTTTACACAGTGTACAAAATTAAGTTGCTCAAATACTTGCCCCCAAAGTCCAACAAGGTAACTTCATTATGCAAATATTTTCCAGACTTTTTTCCATGAGACGAAATTCAAGATACACGGAAAACCACGAAGAAAGCAATCACCACGTAACAACTGACACGGACGAGACGCATCTTAGTTCAGTGTTGTTTCTTGCAGCATTCCTTTCCACCTTTCACCAACTTTCTCCGCACCCACGCGAACCGCAAAGTCAGAGCGTGTAAAGAGTGGGAGAAACCGAATAAACATCTTTCTTTGGGAGTGACGTGACACTTTATGAGTTTTGTTGTTTCCCTGCTCATCTGTCTGCACCATTGTTGTGGTGTCTCTCGTAGTGTTAATAATCCGCTTGAAGAGTGAAAGTTGATGTGAAGATGGTATTCGTCGTCGCAGCACCACTTTCACTCTCCACTTTGGTCTCCGTCCTCATTTGGGAGCGACAAACATAAACAAACACGTCGACACGAGGATAACGTTCAAGTTGTATTTTGATGTATTTTGATGTTGGGTTGATGAAGTTGGTTTGTTTTGTTTCAAGGAGAAAGTTCAGGTTGTATTGTTATGTGAAATCTGATGTTTCATGGGGTTGGGAAAATCGAAATAAATTGAATATTTTTACATCAACCGGAAGTTTTTAGTCAATCGGTAGAATTGAAAAACTTGTTAAAAACCAATTCTTGCGAATTTTTTGAACCTATATCGCAGAAGAGGTGAACCGATCTTGGTACATAACAAATTCATTATTCTCTTTCGAAAATTACATATGGTGTTGAACTTATTTAAAAGATGCTTGAAAACAGAAAATAAGGTATAAACATAAACCAACATGTCGATACGAGGATAAAGTTTTCTTACAGAGTGACCTTTTTGAATCTTTACTTTATTATAGGTTTCTTAATGTGTGGAATAATATGACATTTCTGAAATAACGTAACGAAGTACTAAGTTCGAAGTAACTTCGGAGTCCGAACCATTAATTTCTTAATAACATTGTAAATTATGAAACGAAACGCGAGGATAATTTAACTGCTACAAAAATTACTAAACGGTTTATTGCCACGATTTACATATGCACAATTTTTTAGGTCCGGAATAAACAATTTTTAATTGCTTATTTTAATAGTTGGATTACACAGAGTTTTAATAGAAAAACTAAGAAACGATTTAATTTATGTCAATATTTCGAATGCATACATATTTATACATACATTTTTACATACAAGTAATATAAATACATTCGTCAAAGTTGGCCTTAATTTTTAATTTTAAGACCTGTCTTATTAGCCAAACCGGTACTGCCTCTATTTTTGAACGGATTTGTATCTATACGTACACGCTTTTCGGGACTTAAACGAGTTAAAACCTGTCGTTTGCATTCATGCAGATCAATTTGAAATCTTTTATACGAATACCTAATCCTAAGTTCAATATGGTATGAAAAATGAAGTATGTATATACTTACTTTTGCAAAAAGTTAGAAAAAGTAACCAGTGATAAATAGTCTATATTTGTGTAGATGGATTATGTTTATGTATCTAGGGTAAGGAAACCTCCAGGGTTTTATTATTGAAAACCCATACCCAGGGGTCTTACCTGGGTTTTGAGGGTAGTAGAGGTTTTGGGGGCAAACTAAGTCAGTACCTCATGTATTACTATGTATTACGTTCTGAAAACAATCTACTTTTTCAACAATTTCGCAACAAAGCAGTTTATTAATTCTGTTTTTATATCTAATAAATTAAAATGTCAGTAATGTGCTGTTTTAATATATTATGGACTCTTTTTAATTTGAAAACCCCGACTACCCCAACTACCCGTGGGTATTGCTCAAATTTGCTACCCCAAAACCCACCAAAACCCCCAAAACCCGGGATAGCATACCCTGATTATGTTGATGGTTTTACCCTCCAAGCATTATTGTTGGGGGGCAGTGTGGCGTTCCTTACACTTTTCCCCCTGGGCAGTTGAACTGAAGGAGCATGTCGTGGCACACACTGGACATCTCGGAGTCTCCCTGCAATTTTTGTACTTGTATTTATAATTATTACAGAATGAAGTTGGTAGACACTTTGTTTTGCAGAAACCATTATTCTGGGGGGCGTATTCTACATGAAATTATTTAGAAAATGGTTTATTTCTATTGATTTTCTTGTAATGACTGAGTATTCAGTATGTAAATTAATTAGTGATTGACCTGGTTCGCCAGGTCCTCCCGAAGGGTAGTAAGGTCCGTTATCCGGGTTGCTAGCAATTCCAGGATTGCCGCCGCCAGATGGAGTCCACCCACCTGGTGGATACCCGCTATTTAGTTGATTCCCACCGCTAGGTGGATACCAGCCATCTGGTGAAGACCCACTATTTTGTGGATACCCGATGCCGCCGTTGCCTTGATATTTCCCATCAATATACACATTGCAGTAATAGCAATTCAAACTTCCACCGCCAGGTAAATTAAATTGCTGTGAAATCAATTAGTGCAATTAATTGATAAGTTAATTTATTACGTTTCAATTCTCCAAAATTTTCCAAGGAAGAAATTATACTCATAAATATTCAAATTCTTTACCCGAGCGCGTCTCAAACTTGTCGAATTTGAAAATGTGACGTATGAAGGTATTATTCCTACATCGTCAATATTAGAGTTGACAATTCCGAAATTGATTAGAAGAATGGCTCCAATTTGTTGAATCTGAGTTTCAAAATCAAATTATTGCGATCCTTCGAAGTCAACCGGATGGATTTGATTTAAATTTCGGCCCGCCTGCAATGTTAATCTCGTGATTTTGGCGCGTAGAAATTCTGTCCGGTTCACTTCGACGCACCGAAATAGTAACAAAACTATGAGGGTATTCATTATTTCTTCGTATCCTTAGTATTCTTCGTATCGTAAAATAACTTACGACGCTTACGAGATTTTGTAAGCGTCGTAAGATTTTGTCATCGAAAATCGCGTTACTACGCTTACGATTTTTACGAAAGCTGACCCCTTGTTTTATCTTCGTAAACTATTTTACGATACTACGGATACGAAGAAATAATGAATACCCTCTATGGAAATTTATACTTGAAGATAACTTACTGTTATAAATGACATATTTTATTCCTGGTGCAAGATGAAGTCTGTCATGCAGATTAGTTTTGGGCAGACTAAATTGACGAAACGTGAAATCTCAACTGTAAATTTGGGCTTGAAGATGTGCAAGGACATGTTTATATCATGTTACTTGATCAACAACTTGATCAACTCTACATTAGCCATTAATTTTAACCGTTGCAAAAAATACAATTTACAGATTGGGATGTGCCATTTTATCAATATTACATATTTTTTTAGCAAAAACTGGTTTTACATTTTATCTGGCGGAGACAGTAAGTAAATGCATGCATGCATTTCTGATGGGCCGTGGAAAATCAAGGACAAAATAAATTCATAAATTTGTATTCATAAATTCATAAATTTGTGCACTCGGGTTACAACATATTTACAACATTTTGATGCCACATAACTTAATATTTGCATGTTTACACCTTTACATATAATTAATATAAATATAAATAACTCAAAGCTGACCTCAATTTTTTATTTTAAGATCTTACTTCTTCATCAAACCGGTACCATTTATATTTTTTAAGAATTTATACTTGCATGATTTTCGGGGCTTATTAATACCAGTTTTAAACCTATCATTTGCATCAAAGCAATTCTTGAAATCTTCGTAACGAGTAAGCAAATTAAGTCTGATATTAATACAGGCAACAATGTTTACAGAATTTGAAAAGTCAGCGTGTACGTAAGAAGAAAGTAAAATAAAAGCCGCGGCGGTGGCCTTTTTCTCTTTAAACTTACATAAGATAACGCACAACACGCTCTGAATTATGTGAGCAAAAATAGTGTGTGCACGCACTATGTTTGAGCGGCTTTACCGAGTTGGTAACGATTTGTGGTCAAAGGAAAAAAATCCATTTTAAATTTCGTAAACCAGATTACAATTGTTTGATTCCAGCGTCGAAATTGCGAATTACGGAAATTAATGCTCCTGTATTGCTTATCCAGATCACTGGTGTACGGATGTCGTCGATTTTTACTTGGTAAACTCAACTTTGAAAGTCGAGAAAGGGTAAAAAATTTGGAGAACAATAGTGTGTAACACTGCGTTACACAACAAACACAAGGCGTTACTAACGCCTTTACTGAGTTGGTAGCGATTTATTGTCAAAGGGTAAAAATAGAGTTTTAATTTGATTAAAATTGACTGTGCAAATTAAAATTTGTGATATTTCAAATACGGATTGCTCTCTGCTCTGGGTACTTTGTAAACTAGAATTTATCAGTTTGTTATCGCATTATTTAGAGTGCAATCCCGAGTGAAGGTTGAACAAACGCGGAAATAAGTTGGAGGTTTAGGTTAGCAAAAAAAAAAACGAAATTCATTTTGGAAAACCGAAATTGTTTCAATTTGAAAATAGCTTAAATATAAGGAATAGATAAGTTAGGAATTAGGTTAGGAATTCATTGACCACTGCCAATCCTAGAATATCCATTACGTTAAACATACAAATGATTTTTTAGGATTTGTAGAAGAGCAATAATTATCGATTTCAAACTATATAAGCTTCTCTGCTATATCAATTAGTTTGAAATTTAATTAATTTGATGACGATTTTTAACATCCCTAATATATTTTCAAATATATGTATAAAGTAATGTATTTTTGTTACAGAACATGGAAAAATTTAGTATAAAATATCCTCCTTAAATTATTAAATTACAGAGATGCAATCCGCCTACTTTTCAGAATATCAATGTCCAAACTACATAGATTCTCTTTGAGTTTTATATTACACACAATTTTATTCGATTTGTTTTTTTTTATACAAATGTTTCCAATTCGTAGAATTTGGTTTAGAAATGTTATATTTCGCTTAAGTGCAGTGACACTCATACTCCCACAGCACTTACCTACTTGAAAAAACTTTTGTTCATTCAGCACTTCCCACGACGTGCTGTTTCTGCCCACTTCCGCCTCCACAGAAAAATAACAGCATGACATGACATCCACCATTAAGTGAATCACACAATATTTTCCTATTTGCTTTCACCTGAAGAAACTCGAGATGAATGGAATGACGCAGATCACAAGTTTAATGAATAAGAAGCCCAGCTTTCACTCCGCTATTTCCAATTGATGTTTTTTTGCCATTTTCATCCCCAATCATTCCTACGCGGAGACGAAGTTTGTATTTTTGCGAAGGAGGACAGAAAAACAAGATGGAATAATTTACTCATAATGAATTAGACGGACAGAAATAAATTTGGTGCAATTTTTAGGCTTCCTTAATTCAATGGCTGAATTTCAGTTGGTGATTGATTACGGTGAAGATTTTGTAATATATTTGTCCGATTTGTAAGCCTATACTAATTAATTTAAAATTAGATGCGCCTCTTAATTTTTAATACATTAGATTTCGGAGTCAGATGATAAATTTTAGGAAAATACGAAAATCCTGAATAATGACAAAAAGTGTTACCCAGCCGGGCATATGTATAGTGTTTCTTTATTTAGTGAATTTCGGGGATACATTAAACATTTTCGGACGCTTCATAGTTTTTAATGCGAACATAGTGTTTTACCAGGAATTATAACTTTGTACCGATTCTATAAATTTCTTCTGTGCTTTAGCGACCCGGGAAAAAACTGTACATTGAACCAAGCAAAAATTTGGAGCACGTAATGTTTCACTCACACAGCTCGTTGAATTGTTAAGCATGTTAAGTATGAAATATGTGCGAAATTTTAGATTCATACGCTATAATAAGTAAGATTATATTTTTCAGCAAAAATAAAAATGAAATCGATTAAAGTGTAACACGTCAAGGTTAATCTGAAAAATATTACGTAATAAATTTGTTAAATTTGGGCGTCGGTAGAAATTAACTTAATTGAAATATTCCTTAGAACATATTAGATTTCAAATATATCGACCAGGTTTAATAAGTTTTGGTACGCGTCAAAATGTTTTTTTAAAACTTCATAATTTCTAATGTGATCCGTAAACTCGTCTTTTATTAGCAAAATTAATACTTTTCAAAGCAATCTTCTATAAATTTCTCCTTGCTTTAGCCACATGGAAAACAAATCGAGTGGACTAAAAATTTGGAGCATGTTTCACTCCCACAGCTCGTCGTAATTCCGTCAAGTTCATTGATTTCCTTTTATCTTTTACGACATGATGACGAGAAGAACAACATCTTGTTTTCGACTTTCTCCACACCCTTTTCTTCCCGTAATTGCCATCGCGTGCCCCATTTCCAGATGCAGATCATCATCATCCTCACGTCGAAACGGGACGGATCTCTGCTCTGCTTGACTTACTTATTTATGCGGCAACAACAGACAGTTTTCCGTGGAAGTGGAGTTGGCCCATATTTCTGGGCGAGTGAAAGATTGGTAGCAGACTTTCTCCTAATAAATCAATCCCTACTCTTCCGCCATGCATTATGGACGAAGAGAAAGTGCGGGTCGGGTCTGGTGGGAGGAGACGATGCCTGTTTTACATTTGGAGAGGTCTCATTTTATTTCCCGAGAGCAATTGGCTGATTGATAATATTGTTGAGAATTGTGTATCGATCGAATTAATTTATCAAGAATTAATTTCTTTCGAAATCCTTAATTGACAATGGATTGAACATGTATATAATTTCCTTAATAAACTTGAAAATCATTACATTTTTGTATTGCCTACTTGTTAGCACAAGTTTTTAAGAAATGGGTTGACTTATACTTCTTGGATTCTAATGATAATCGTTTCGCACAAATTGATCAACATTTCCATTTCCAACTTGGATTTACCATTCTGAGCCAGCATTTTACATTGAATGAACCAGTCAAAACTCAATTTTTACATCATTTCTGTGACTTCATTGCAATAATTTGTGTAAGTGCAAGTTACGCAATAAGCTGATGTGTAAACTTATTAATTCTCACTTGGCCGGATAATAAGAAAAGTTTTATATAAGATGAACTTTATCCATAATAAGTAGTTTCTCATACAATGTTTGCAATTTATGATGGTACGACAAATACACCAGAAACCCTATTTCCTAGCGCAGATTAAATCATCACTTTCCAACCTGTCAAATTAAACGAGAGAAACCTGTCACATAAATCCTTCTGATCTCAAAGTTTAGAAATTTATTTAGATAAGTTAAAACGCCGTTTTTAATACATAGTAATTTTGATTAATGTTTTTAGTTGTACTTCACATTCGTCACGGTGTTTTGTGTCTATTTTTCGGTAATGCAATTTAAAAATCAAAGTTAGAAATAATAAAATGTGTTTACTTCTCTCATGAATGTAAATACTGTATAGTATTTACATTCATGACTTCTCTCCGCAGTGACACTTCAATTTAATAACGGATTTCGCTTTATACTTCATATTCGTTAAAAAAATTAAATTCAATAAATTGACTTTCGCTTCATAGATTTGGCACAATATTTCCATTACTTTTAGGAGAAAATGAACCTGTTTTCTATTCGATGAAAGTGGAAACACTAGATTTCATACTGACGAGAGTGAGGAGGCCGAAAGCAGGAAGGGCTAGTTGTTGGCCGTCGAGAGAGTGAAAGCAGACTGAACTCGAGCCGGCAACATTCCCCAATTTCTTATCCTCACCCTGAAAAACTTCTCCGTTTCGGAGATTCGGATTAAACTGGAGGAATCGTATCGTCACGATTGTTCTTCTTTATTCTAATTGGAATGCCATTGTCTGTACGTATTTATGTATATCGTATATTTTATGCAAATATGTACATATATTATTCCAGAACATCTGATATCCTGGAGATAAAAGCATTGTATACTTTCTTATGAAAATCTTGTAGAAACTGTGCTTAAGTTGTATCCATTTTGTGTACCTCGCAATGTAAATATTTTCGCTTCCTACTCGACTAAATACAATTTAGACATATTTAATACTATATTTCGTTATGATTGCGGAGAAGTTATGGAAAATTGTGACACTATAACTATAACTAATGAAATAACTAATGAAACTATAACTATCCAACATGACAAGATTGTAAAGGATCAAAGTTCATTCACTGAATAAGAAATCCATGGCTGATTTTAGGGAAGGATTTCTACAAATTAGCCTCTATTTTTCTACTTATCATCACTTTGTCCATCGAAATGAAATTTTCCACAAAATGTGTTTTATTAAATGTTTTTTTTCGTACTGTGTCAAATTTATTTCAGTGTTAACGGTAATCAGCATTAATTGATTTCCTGACTTTCCCGGAAATTACAAGTGTTTTTTGCAAAAAAACATAAGGAAATCAACATCTTGTCAAGAAATATGGGCCCGACTAATCTACCCTTTCGTTGGAAATTTTATATACAAGTTTAAATAGTTTTTCGGCATTTTAGTCATGCATGCAAGAAATGTGATTCAAGTAATCATTTTTGTGACCCGTAAATTATGATCCAAAAACTTTTACCGTCAAATTATGGACATAATTCGACAAAATCATATGCAATAATTTTCAACACTTAAAGAATTACTTAAATAATTAATTGTTGATGATAATAATTAAAAATAATTTTGTTTAATTATTAAAATTACAAGACTAAAAAAATAATTTATAAAATTAATTTTTGTAGGTCTGAATCCTTAAAAATTTCATGGCTGGAACATTTTTTGTTGTATAATAGTACGAACGAAAAATCCTTGTAAATAAACAACAGATAGAAAGAATATTCATCATTTGCATTTTAAATTTTGACTTTGTTGGTATGAAGATTACAGATGGAATTACATAATACTGACCAAATATTTGCGAAAAGTTTGTTTTATTCATCACAATTTGCAATTTGCTACAAGCTTAAAGAAAATCTGTAATTTCGTTTCGTAAATAATCAAAAGTAAAAATAATTTTTGGACGTTTTAGTCACGCATGTAAGTTGTATTATCATTATATTATATTCATGAATTGGAAATATTAGGCCAATTAATTATAATTATTGACTTGATTGACAAGATTATAGATAAAATTACATAATAACGACCCAATATTTTTGAACAGTTTCACATAAATGTGATAAAATTTCTGATTTCTTCCTATTTCATATCCGCCGTTCTTGTAAACGGCATATGAAAAAAATATGCCTTAAATTGTATGATAGTCAGTCTGCCTGCCCAGTTCATAATTTCTCTTAAAATTTTGAATATACGCCTACCCGCCGACGTACATATGTCCCAAAAACGCTTTGTTTTAGAACCCTGATAGGTACTTTGGGTTAATATTATTATCAACATACGCAAATTACCGTTAATAAAAACAATTTTATTTCAAACCCCAGAAAATTTCATAATTGGAAAATGTGGACATATTCTGACTTTGTTGACAAGAAGATTACAGATGAAATTACGCAATTAGACCCAATATTTTTGAAAAGTTTCACATTAATGTGATCAAATTTCTAATTTCTTTAACATTTCATCTCCGACGGATGACATATTCCGGCTTATTTTGGTCATGAAATGGATCCCGAGGGAGTGACAGAGTGAGTACATGAAGGGAAAAATAGGGCGAAATTAACGAGAATTACAATATACGAGACCTTTTAGCAGTGTCATTCAGTTTGCATGACATTTAATATAGCATACTTAAAAACATACTCAAAGCTTTCACCTCCTCCAGATTAAAATTACGAACACGAACACGTGTTTCCTTGTGTAACGTGAAAATTGTCATAACTCCGCATGTGTTTTTAACTTCTTTTTTTACGTTTTTTCGAGAATTAAAAACCGAATAAACAGATGAAGAGTGACTGAATATTAAATGCGACCCGATTCCTCAAATCCGCTGTATTTTAGGTTGGCAATTAGTTTTCATGATTTCGGGTAATTTTGTGAGGGAGTAGACTACCAAGTTTACGGGAAAATCATTTAATTAATATGTTACAAAAATAGACTAGACTTTTTTTTGTACCTTATCTATAGTTCAAAGCTTTGTACAAATTCTTTACTTACAAATGCATTTCAATTAAATCTGCATAACAATTAGTAATACACAATAATTTTTAAAAATTCAGAGAGTGAACAAGAGAAATTTTTGTGAATTACTGTTCGTCCAGTATTATTAGTCGCAAAAAATTCTGAAAGGTTACCTGGCAGATTATTTATTTTTCAATTAGCAACCAAATAACCTCTCAGAAAATTTTCCAAGAAATTGCGACTATTAATATTGGATGAACAGTAATTATAAATATCTGTACCCCAGATTCTTACAAAATTGGATGGTAACGCAAGGAAATCTGCGTAACAGATAATACACAATCTTTGGAAATAATAACATTTGGCTTCTAAGTTTGTCAAGAAACATAGTAATATGAATACTTAATAGTGTTTTATTTTTCGACATTTGGCTTTAAGGATTTCGGATAAGTTTGTGCAGCAGAAAACAGCCAAGCCTCCTGGCAAACCATTTAATTATTAAATTAAAAAAATCAAGTGAGTATTTTTGTAAATTAGATTGATTCCAAAGCTTTACGAAATTTGAATCTTTGTCAGTCCGGGAACAAAACCTTCTCAACATTTAGTACCCAGTTTGTGTAAACTATTACCATTTCGCTGCTAAGTTTGACAAAAAATATAATCTTACAGCGCAATTTATGTTAATATAAGATATTTTTTACCTTTTCATAAACTTATTAATTTTTTACCCCAAATTTTAAATGATGAATTTAAACTATTTAAATTCTATTTTGTACACAAGTTGTTTTGCATTTCTTTGCAAACTTTTCTCCGTTTCGTGCATTATATTTATTTCCAAGATAATTTTGTATGCTAATTTATGACGACATGAAATTCAGGATACCAGAGAAACCACGAACGACGACCAAACAACTCATACGGACGAGACGCATCATAATTCTGTCTCTTTCAACATTCCTTTCCTACTTTCACCAACTTTCTCCGCACCCACGCGAACCGCAAAGTGAAAGCGTGTAAAGAGTGGGAGAAAACGTAATAAACATCTTTTTTTGAAGGTGGCGTGCGTGACACTTTGTGAGTTTTGTGATTTCTGTGCTAATCTGTCTGCACCATTGTTGTCGTGTCTTTCGTAGTGCTAAATAATCCCTTAAAAAGTGAAAGTCGGTGTGAAGATGGGATTCGTCGTCGCAGAACCACTTTCACTCTCCACTTTGGTCTCCGTCCTCATTTGGGAGCGACAAGCATAAACAAACACAAAGTTCTATCTTGAAGTGAGGTTCAGGTTGGTGTTAAAATCGAGTTTTGAAAAATTGAAGAATGGTAACCTTAAGTTAGCAAGGAAATTTAAAATAAAATAAGTTTTCACGTTGGAGTAATTTTGGCAAAATAAAATTTCGTAATTTTGGAAGGAATACAATTTTTCATGAAGTTGTACCTGAAAAATTTAGAAAATCAATACCTTGCTAATTAGTGGACAAATTATGACATACATGCCTTCGGGACCGCGGATCTGTGTAACTTTTACTATAATATCATTTTATGACCAATAATTCTGCAGGTGTTAAAATTATTCAATTAAATCAAATTTACCATATTCAACCTTGTTTGTACATACAATTTGTGCTACAGGTGTACGGTGCATGCATGATGTCGCTTCATTTGATATGAGAGTGGCAAGTGGTCCACGATTAATTACATCAGCCGATCAACCCATAAACAATATGAATTGAACATGACAAATGGACTGTTTACCATGGATTAGTTTTTATCTGGATACATATTTGTGATGGAGAAAATCCCCCATTGTTGGTATAGCGTATGATGCTTTATTCATGGTGAATTTTGGATACAAAATATTCCCCTCCAGTTACTCACATGCTTGCAGGGTCACTAAATTGCAAGGGAAAAATTTGGATTTCTACAAGTCTAAATTCACGTAAAAAATACTGCAAGTCCTTCATGGCAATTTGCATCTGACGAACAATGTTTCCACAATTTCCAATGTTTCTAAGATGTCATTTTCGAACATGAGTATTACTCACAATTCGAAACCTGCGTTTATGCTTCACTCATTCGTAACTTACGCCAAAGTTGAACCAGGATGTGGGGCGAACTTTCCGTTAAATCTAACGCACTTTCACTTGCGTGAAGTGTCCATTATAGATTTAACCTTTTCCGGATTTTTAATTTATATAAAAACATATATTGGTTATTAATATCAACGTTTGGCATGTGTTTCTTGAAATAATATGATCGGTATATTGTTTGCGTTAGATTATGTCTTATCATGACGTTTATAAGTATTTGCTTAGCAGGGCTAAATCCACAATCCCGTTCGTTCAACTTGCCACGTAGACACGAATAATATTTATTTTTTGATAGCAAAGAAAATTATAGCTGAACCGATTTGGTCAGAATTTTATGAAATTTTCTCAAAACGTGAAAATTATTTCCGTCATTTGTAAAATATACATAATGCGTAAACTAGTAATTTATTGGTAAAAAACGTTTTTGCTTACGAATTTAAAATCATAGGAAGATGAAAGGCACGCTTTTGGATAGTAACCTGATATTTATAAATTTACGTGGTTACGGAGTTACGAAAGCTGGCGTGAAATGCTTTAACGAATTTCTCTAATTCATCTAATTCTTAGCCATGTCAAGATCTAATTATACACAATTTACAAATTATATAGTTTGACACCCATATAAATATATTTTTAATGTGAAATACGAATTTTCGATTAAAAGATCGAATAGTTTGTTCGGTGAATTATATAAATTTAAACTGTCACAAAATAAATTTTTTTTTCAGAAATCGTCAAACTTTTTACCAAAAATGTTTTATATTCTGATAAAAAGCCCGTTTGAAATCCGACTTGACTTTCACACCACATTGGGATTTTTGTAAAGATTTGCGTGTTGGTAACATGGCAAAGCAGGTGAAAATATTTGTGAGCTGAATGAAAAAAGGTGGTTAATTGTATTTTTGAATTGCAGAAATAATGGACCGAATTTCACGAATAGATGCAATTGTTTCTACCATTAAAAATTCTACATAGTTTGACGCCGATATAATACTTTTTAGAATGAAGTATTAGTTTGAAGCTTAAAGATTTCCCATTGCCCACCTTGGGATTATACACATTTCAGTCAAAACCCGAAAATTATTTGGTTGAAAAATTTTCGAGGTTTCTGCTAATTTTTTTTAATTGTGATGAAATGCTACCCCGTTTGAAATCTGACTTGAATTTAAAATCAAATTTTCCAAGAGTCAATCCGAAATGAACGTTGACAACCATTTTTTTAAATTTACCATTATGTATTAAATTTGAATTTCCCTGAACTTATTATTACCATTTCTACGACAAATCGTAACCCACGTGGTAGAGCCACATAGTCATTCCGCATGGTAATGATTCATTACTACCTTATTTTGAGTGTACCTTGATTTGAGTAAAGTCAAAAAAACTTGTAAGCTAATTTTCCTTAAAATTATTTGTCTACAAATATTTTACAAAAATCTTTGGAATTTTGTAAGGCTTGCAAGTTTACAGAAATTTTCAGTGTTATCAAGCACTGCGTAAATTATTTACTTCATGTATTCAAAGGGTTTGCATGTTTTGTAAACTCCAGAGGCATTGTTTCTTGGAGGCGGTAGAGTTGTAAATAACCGTATTTGTTCGAATTTCGAAACCGACCTTTATATTTGTTGGTCAGGGTTCGGAAAAACCCAGGGTTTTAATCAAAAATTATAAAACCCATGGGTTTTAATGGGTTTTACCATGTTAATTGGGTTTTATTTGGGTTTTAATGGGTTTTATTGGGTTTTATTGGGTTTAAATGGGTTTTATTGGGTTTTATTAGTTTTAAGTAATAACTTAACAAAAATAATTCGGAATTTGTATCTATTCGGAAATTATTTTTGTTTTATAACACTTGAAATCTGTGATGCTAAAGGATGGAGTCAATTGTTGATTTGTTCCGAATTTTCATACACTAGAATAGTAATGAAATAGACTACTTTAGAATGAATTGAGATAACGCCTTCTAACGTATAGGAGATGTATTTAACTTCTAGAATGTAGTTTTAAGGTGAAACTCAATTAAAACCCAATAAAACCCATTAAAACCCAAATAAAACCCACTTAACATGGTAAAACCCAGTGGGTTTTATTCATTTACAACCCATTAAAACCCATTAAAACCCAATAAAACCCAACCCATTAAAACCCAGGTCGGAATACCCTGTTGTTGGTACTCCTTATTATTTTACAAATTTTAAAATTAACGTCACCACTATCATTCAATTTTTCGAAGATTAGTATAAGAACTCGTGTTTTCCATTCGTTGAGGGAGATTTTGAGACTTCTTATGGAAATGGTTCGGTTTTTTAGGTGAAATATGTGTCTTGGTGAGTGGAATTAAGAATTAACAAGACGGCATAAACCAACAAAAGCTTTAGAAATTTGAAATGGATTTGAAGACTTTGGAACAAGAAGAAATTAATTAGGAAAACTTTCCCAATTAAAATTTTTTTGACGAAAACAAGTAAAAATAAACCCTCCAAACGAATATAAAAAAGTAGCGTCAGAGCGATCCAAGTTTCCTTTAAAATTATCCCATATCCCTTGACAATTATATATCTTTGACCCTTGACCTTGATCTCAAGGTCATGAGGTCAAAAATATTAACGTCCTTGAAATCGCAGTCAAATTTCCTTTAAAATGACACCCCATATGACAATTGTGCATTTCTTGACCTTTGACCTGGTCGTCAAGGTCATGAGGTCAAAACTATTAACATATTTGAAATCTCCTTCAAATTTCCTTTAAAATGACACCACATATGACAATTAACATACAATTTAATTTCGACCACACCCCCTGGCGCCGTTGGGTGTGGTCCGATTGACCCAATTTCCGAACTCGACCGAGAACTAAAAATTAGAAGCACAATGGCGAAAACGGGGTTTGATTATGTTGACTCGTTCTGGAGATATCTTGCTTACGGACAGACGGACAAAACGATCACAATAAGTAGCTGACGCTACTTAATAAATCAATGTTGGGTACGTTTTTCGTGAATGAAGTGATAATCGTAGGAATTAAATCTAACTTTCACTTAACAAAACATTTAACAAAGGGAGAAAACAAATGTTGTAATGTTAGTATTATTATTCCCTTAAATTTCCAACCATCATAAAATAAAGTTTGTAAATTAAAGATACATGAAAAGTCCGACGGCTCACATATGCACTTCCATGCTTAGAACTTTGCGTGTTTTGTAACATGCCAAAATTTATATAAAAAATATTTTGTAATACAATTGTTGGATTTGGACTCCTATACAAATTCATTTAAAATAAGATATAAGGTTTATAGTATATGAGGTATATCATACATTTAAAATTTTATTTTGCTTTTATAAAGCATAGAACAAAGGACACTAAAAAAATCTTTGTCAGGTTGCATGTTGCATACAGGTTACAACAAATTTGCAAGACGCTCTTCCCTCGTAAAATTGATAAACTTGCAAAAACGTTCATAAGTTTGCTTGGTTGTACTAAAATGTGGGGAAAATTCCAAATTTCCTTTTCAGAAAAAAGTGTTTTTTTCTCGTCGTGTGCCGCACTGAAATCAAGAAACGACGTTTTCCACTCCCTATTGGACCCTGTAACGTTAAAAGTGAAGAGAAAGTAGAACAATACAAGAAAACAAGAAAATAAATAAGTTGGTCGTCAGTCTGGTAAAAAGTTTGTGGCACATTTTCTCCCAGAGACAAAAAGTCAACGTGTAAAGAAGGAGAAAGTAAAATAATTGAAAACGAGGCCGAACTTGCTTCCCAAAAAGTAAAGTACACTAAATAATTCGATAGCAAAATTGTAACCGAATTCATTTGCTAAGCGATTAAGCGACAATAATTGCTCACCATAACTTTTTTGCCAAATTTGTACTTGGTTAAACTTTTGAATTTCGTGCATAGTTCGGGAATGATTTGTCACAAAAGTGGTAGAACAACGGGGGACGTTTTTCTTACAGCATTATTTAGAGTGTGACACCAAACGGTAGAAGTTTTGGGAAAGTTGGAAATAAAAAAGCTTTGAGATTGAAGGCTTAACTTAGAATAAAATACGTTTCGAAAAGTGAGTTGATTAGGGAAACAATTTGGAGGATAAAATCCAGATTAAATGAGTTCCATCCAAAGCGGGTTCAAGACCGACGAGACGTTAGACGCAGGATTTTGTAGCTTTGAATCGTTACCGATTTACGCATTTACGAATTTATGGAAGTTAATGGTACGGCTCGAACGAATATCGCTTCGCTTGTTTTTCATTTACATATCGGCTTTTCCTTTGTCGCTTATATTTTAAGCAGTGCACACAATTTTCTGAATCGATTTTTTCCTCCTTATGTAATGCAATTTAAAGATGAGCAATGATTAAAAGTCATTATACGGATGGATCTCATGACAAAGCTTCATTTTCATAAGTGTAATCTCCATAATGTGAAGAAAAACAGGTCGATGCAGCTTCAATACCCATACCTGTCCAAACAAAGTTTTTCACTCAAAGTTAAATCATCCCGATTCCTGATTGAAGATTGTCATTCAAACTCATTTCATTTCACTTTACTTCATCTAACTTCATTTCTTACTTCGCCCCATGTATTAAGCATAGGGTGAAAAATGAGAGGAGTGAGGAATGCTTTCATTCACAGTCATTCATCCGAAATGCTTGAATCTTTCACTCATTTTCATTCAAATTACAGGAAATTCATTTTCATTCACTATCATTCTCTATCATAATCCGTCACATGGATGAAATTGAACATGTCAATACCTATATTTTTTGTACGCAAAGCTTATTCACTAGAAATATATAAATTAAGAATAAGTATCACGTGTATATACTCTCACAAGGTATTCCACCGAAAGGTAACAATAATTTCTCTCAGGACATTAAAAATTCGTACCCATTTTTAACCAATTTTAAATCAAACAGTGCCGAATTTGAGTTTCGCAGAAATGTAACTTGTAACCATTCCGTTGAAATTGAACCAACGTAATTAGCAGAGTTACATAGTGACCAAATACACGATTTTGTCAACTTATTTTGATTTTATGAACTTGATGCCAACAAACTTGCCCACTCAAATAGCATGAGTTTCAATGGGATTTACCCTTATTTGTAAAAAACTACAAATTCTTATTAAAACATGGCTTTAAAAATCTTACCTTAAAAAATGCAATAAAGTCGTCCCTGCTCGATAAGGGAAGAGTTACGCACAAAAACAACCCCACTTTTGAAGTTGTACATATTTGAAATTTCGAAAAAAAACACATTTAATAAGTCTGTCTGCATTTAGTTTTTTGTATCGGATTTCACTTTCACTTCGATTGTCACTTTTACACATTTACTTCCAAATCCCAATTTTACCTTAGATTATGTTTAAATACTATCAATGAAAAAAAATACACGAAGGAACTTTACATACACAATTTCGAACTGTATTTATTTTGATGTTTACGACGGACTTGTTTATCTGATAAAAATGTGTAGTTGTGATTTTTAACTTTTTCGTCCATATTTCAGTAAAGTGTAATATATTCGAAAAATAATGAATATTTACTAGCACAAATATTTTAACTTCGTCTATTTTAGCGAAAATAGGAGGACGTATTTAAGTTGTATGTGAATTAGTTAAAGTTTTGTTTTAACCAGATTTTGAAAGTTCCTGATTTAAATTAATTGTCAAACAGAAAATATCTTGAATTAGTACAAATTTGAATTAAAACTCGAAAAATGAAATTACTACACGAGTACAAATACGTGTTTATAATTTTTTTTTCTTCGTATCGTAGAAGTACAGCTTGGACGACGTTTTTGAATTTTATATCAATTTAATAATCGAAATGTCTCGAGGCAGATCGAACACTTGTGGGACGGTAATCAATAAGAGTTGCAGAAAGGTAACAAATTAGGTAAACAGGTGTTGGAACTAGTAATACGGTATACGATACCGGTTAAATTTTCGAAAACAATTTTAACATATTTCAATGAATTTCAGTTAATTGCAGGCTGGGTGCTCCATAACAAAAAATAAATAGAGGTAGGTAATTCATGTGACGAACTTTTCTGAATTGACATAATTTAATACTTATTCAGAAATTCCTCTCAAAGTTCTATGCAACTTGATTAAATGCGTTGACATAATGATGCAATAAGCGCCGTTCTTAGTAGCATTTTATAATCTGTAAATTCTATAAACTTGAAAATTGTTAAGTGCGACGACAAGCCCAACGGATATTGCGAGGAGTGAGATTACCGTTACGATCTGACGTAGAGTAACTTTTATGTAAAAGTGGAAACGCCATGACCAGACTGAGACGGTTGTTGGCTGTGGAGCGAATGAAAGCAGACTGAACACGTGCCGGCAACTTTCTCCACTTTCTTATGCCATCCACCCAACAAAACTGCCCCGTTCCGGGGATACAGACCAATCTGGAGGGTGCTGTCGTGTCATCAAGCGTAGCAGAACTTATACTTTATTCCAATTAGGATGTTTTTCTTTGCATGGGCTTAGCAATTATGGCCAAAATATATGATACCCATATTTTCCTTGTAACTGCAAAATATGCAATTTAACTTTTTGTTTATTTGTTTATCTCATGGATGGTAAAATACAGGAGTTTCAAGATTAGATAACATAGTATAAACAATCCAGTTACAACTAGTAAAATATGAATTTAAGATATACCCCGGAAATTTAAGAAGCCGAATTAGTCCAATTATAGGTAGAATTAGGCGCTTCGATTATTAATAGTTTGTACAAAGGTTGCAAAATTAATTTTCAACAGTAAAATCTAATTACTAAATTTGTAATTGACGACTCGGAGCCGTACATTTTCATTTCCAAAAATGCATTTGCGACTTTTCATATTAGTTCGGATTATGATTATCTCTTTTCAGAGATGTAAATAAAATTCTGAATGGAAATTTCAATTCTAAAGTAAGAAAATTATCAGGTAACACTCTCCTAAATAAATTGTCAATCAACTTGAGATTTCTAACTAAAAACTGAACATTTTAGAATAAAGGACTATGACAGAAATTGATGTCGAAATTTTCTCCAGGTTTAACACCGACGTTATTTACTTCTTAAAAAAGATGCAGCTTTATCATTTCAAGACGAATCATTTGATATTTATGATTTCCTCCATTTTTTACGTTAAAAATCCGATCTCATTTAATACCGAACAGAAATTTTATCTGATTTTGACAGAACTCGATTTTGATCCCCCACTTTAAGAGCTAATCCAGCCTAAAACGTTTCTTGACATGCTTCCATCCAGCCATCTGGAAGCACTTGCGTTTCTCGTGTTACTCAAATATTTACCTTTCTCCATTGTAATTCGTTCATTCATTCTTCGCTAAAAGTGAACCAGTTTCCGCCTTCCAGACTTCGTCTCCCACTTGACAACGCAGGCACACACTCCAATCGACTTGATGCTTTCACCTCCTCAGGTGAAAGTGGGATGAAATTTGGTAGCGAAACGCTGTCTAGAAAAATTTTAGCTCGACGTGTGTGTGCATTGATGCATTTAAATGTGTTCATTATTGTATTTTTTGCTCTACATGTTTTTCGCCAATTCGAACCCTTGACAAAATAATGATTACGATTCGTAATATTTATTTACATAAATATATACTTTTTAGCATTCAACAATTGACCTGAATACTATTGCTTTCAGACTCTCCATCCACCCAAAAGAGCTTTGGATCAAGCAAGTCCGACGTCGAAAAAGGGGGTCCAGGCACGACGTCCAAGAATTATATTAGCCGAGAAGCCGAATTATCCTATTATTTAACACCAGTTTATTTTATCTTGGCGTAGAAGTCATTCAATTCGTGCCAAGAATTCGGGTAATTTAATTCGGCTTCTCGGCTAATATAATTCTTGGACGTCGTGCATGGACCCCCTTTTTCGACGTCGGACTTGCTTGATCCAAAGCTCTTTTGGGTGGATGGAGAGTCTGAAAGCAATAGTACTCTAAGGAATGTGATAAATTCCATTACCTATAAGTGACTCGATGAGGTAATAGCCAAACTCATCTTCATTCAGCACGAAATGGTAAAAATTAGTTACAGAGAAATTACAATTTGTAATAAACCAGTGACAAATTAGAACAAATACAAAGTCTAATTAGTCAAAGACTAAATAAATAAATTTAAGCTAATCATGCTGCTTCCTTATATAAATATGTCATATATTTAAACCACAGATTTAAACAAACGCTATTCACCACAAAAATTATGCTTGCGGATGTAGGAGGCCAAAATAAATTTCTAACCTGATTGTGTAATATTTAGTAAAGTTAGGTCTGTTGGCGTAAAGGAAATATTTTGGATAATTTTATAAAAATTGAAAATCGTTAAAAAATTGGGAAAAATTGAAGATTGAAAATATTTTATTTAAAATGTTAATGAGGCCTTTGCATGTATATTCAAATGGGCAAATGTAGATATTCTAATTTCAGCAATAAATGTTGATTGTTGTGGATTTAAATCATCTATTCATACATACAAGTTGACGATAGGATACAATATTTGTGATTACGTTACTTGAAGAAATTCAAACATCAGTGAAACTAAAAAAAGAGTCGAAAAACTTATTAATTTTCGATTTTGCCAAATTATTCAAAAACTCTGTCAACTCATCGCAACATCATAAACCTTGTCATGCACGCACTTTCTCACTCTATCAGCTTTCCCTCGTCATGATGATGAGTAACTGCGTATTAGACAAGCATGCTCTTATAATCACTGTGTAATTACATATATATGGGATAATTATTTAATTATACGTGATTTTCCCATCACATTGTTCTCATGGCCGTTTTAGCATTTACACATGTAACGATTCACACACGAAAAACGTTGGCCGAGCTGTTGTAGACTGAACCTGAGCCAATAGTTTTCTCCGTTATTTTAAGATCCCAGTAAAATAAATCTCATTACCACAACATTACCAAACGGTAAAGCCCGTTATTACCAGTGCCGATAGAGTCATACATGTACCCAGGTCGGTAATGATTCAATACTAGTTTTCAAGTTGATTGGATCATTTTGAAGGGATTTATTAAGGCTGGTACGTTCGAAGGGTTTTGTTAGGCTTTAACGTCTTTATTGCTACATAAATAATTTTAATAAAGGTCTAACTTATGTTCAGATTATTCATTTGTCTAGACTTTCTGGTTACAGTGTAAAATGTAAATGCTAGTTTTGTCTTTTACTTTGTGTCTGAAAATTTCTATCGGTAAATTGAAACGCTCGGATGTAAAACAGCCTTCGCGACAATTAAAAAAAATTCAACCTAGTTACATTTAAATACCGTTTTGTAAAAATAATTGAAAAAATTTAATTTCAATTTTAGCCCGAGTCAGGCTTATTTTGAAAAATCAGTATGAATCACTCTGGTTGCACTTTGCTCACTTTTAACTTCATATTCTTTAATGAGAAGCCATTAAGTATCATTCTGCCGGATTTCATCTTTTTAAACAATTTCTAAAAATCGGTATGGGTCACCCCATAGGGTAGCTCCAGATAAAAATTTTGACCCCCACTGGTCAACCACTTGACCAATTTCGCCCATATTCGAATTCGTTTCCTAACTTTGCCCATTATGCATATGGTAAAAATTTCAAGTCAATCGGTTCAGCCGTTTTGGCTCTGTCGTGCCTGACAGACAGACGGACATGACGGTTCCATAAGCCCTGACTCGGGCTAAAAATGAAATGAAATTATTTTTCAAACGGTATTTAAATGTAACTAGGTTGAATTTTACAAAAAAATTGTCGCGAAGGCTGTTTTACATCCGAGCGTTTCAATTGTGTATCCAAATCTGGATACATGGAAAACTTTCACAATTGTTAGACCACAAATAAATATACATTTATTAAGAATCTGTTCCACAAGTATGCTTCAGTTTCATCGTAATCGCACATTAAGCATTGAGAAGTGACAAGTTCATGGAGAAAGTTACGGTGAAGGGAGATAACTGCGACTAAAGATATGTACGCACGTGAACTTATTTCTTTATGCAGAAAGATGGTTTATGTATGTATGAAAATGTTGCAGGGTGAAAAGTTAAGGGTTGAGTGCGGACCACATAATTTATTAAGATCTGGCAGACAGCTCGGCAGATTTATTTCCGGTTTAGTTTGGCCAGCTTTTTCCGCATGTTGAGCCACCTGCTGCTTGCATCACGTGCAACTTTCTTTCACGGGTACGATATTCACACCTCTGCCATGTCTGCCAAGAAGGCGAGTGAGCGTAACGTAATAAAAATGCAAAACTTACAAGCTTTACTGGGTTTCGATACAGCTATACGTCGATTATATAATTAACTAATACTCGAATTAGTACATGATAATAAAAGGTTTAATTTCTTTTGCAAGTACAAAATAAAAAGTTTTCGTGTCCAACAATTGTATATAACTAACAATGGGACGGTGTGAGGTGGTTATCGCCGATATCCACCGGACTAATTTTAAATTGTTCACGTTCAAAAATAAGTGGACCCGTATTTTTTCGTTTTCCTGAATGGGCATGTTTACGCCCTTGGCGGAATTTTCAAAAAAAATTTCAGCCAAAATTAGGATTTTTAAAAACGCTGTAACTTTTCGAATTTTAACCCGATTTCATAAAATTAACCCATTTTTTGTTCATAATTACATCCCTGAAAATATAAAAATTCATTTTTAACTATAGAGTACTATAGAGTTTGTTCAAACAATCTTTGAGTGAACACTCTTTGTAAATCTGTTTAAGGATTAAAAAAATAGAAAAATTAAATTAAATTAAATTTGTTTTACAAATGATCAAATTGTGCAATACCAATTTTTGCATATAACTTCACTCAGATCGACCAAGGATAATTAAATATTTTGGAAAATCGTAATTAATTATAATGCATTTTGTTATTTTATCAAGTGTATTTGCTTTGTCTGTCAGAAATTTTTGACTCGCTATATGAAGTTGAGCCTCATATTTACTAGGCTACACGCTCTGACAATTTTGCTACAAACTCAGTTTTGAAAATTTCTTGCACGCACGCGATTTTGTGTTTCCAGTACAAATTGAGCACGTAACAATTAGGTTAGCACATCCGAACCTGAAAATGACACCTTAATAACAACTAGTAACCAAATTAATGAAGACTGATCATAATTTGGCGGTGATCAAAGGTTTAAATAATTGCAGATCTATTTTGCGTACGCAAATTTTCTGTGACATGCAACACGTCGGTGGACACTGCTTAAAGAATGTAATCAATTTTAAGGGGAGAGAACTAAGCAAGATCTTGCTTGTCCTTATTATGATAACAATATTTCTATAAAAGCCCCATATCCTGCAGGAATGAGTAAATATTCTCCTAAAATGAATCCCATGCTTCATGAACGGTCCTTAATTAGAGATCAAAATTTACAAATGAAATATTTTAATGCAGCGTCCTAAATGAATTTTTTGACAAGAAATTTCATGCCCAACGTGTCTTTTTATTGAATTTAAGTTGGAGTAAATAATCAGTATTTAAATTTAATTATCTATCTACAATAATTACTTCTTCAAAGATTAGATACTTAATGAGTCATTAATAATGGCAATGAACAAATTATTGTTTCAAATACTATCTATATACCATATTCCCAAGGATTTATAAAATCTGTATTCTTTATAATGTGGTATTTAAAATGCATTTTTTGTATTCGGGTGTAATAATAATAATAATAATAATAGCCTTTATTACCCTCATTTACTACTACTAGGGAATGCACAAAATGAAATTTTAGCATAGCACACTAGCCTATTTTCGTGAGCTTACAAACAGAAATAACTTATTTTAAATGATTAAATAACAATAACTAAGGGCTAAATTACTATATTTAACTTAACAATATATATGTACGTAAGATATTATCTATTAGCTTGTATAAAGTTAGCTATAATCTATCAAATTTGTTAGAGCTTCAAATGACAAGCCAAAAACCGTGGATTTTGATTTCCATTCGTCATTAATTTTGCTGATTATCATATTAATGGGGGAATTTTTAAATTTTGACGACTTAATTACCGGTTGAAATAGTAAATCCTTGTTTGACCTCAATGACACACCACTGCACGAAGCACGCTGGAATTGCGGCAAAAAGTGCCTATACCTACCAAAAAATAACTTGTAAGCAAATTTATTAAGAGCCAATTCTCTCCTTTCATTTAAAGTTATCAACTCAGCTTCCTGCATGCATTCAACATAATTTAAACGATCAACTCGTTTTCGGAAAATTATACTTAAAGCTTTTTTCTGAACACTTTCAATTTTGTAAACTAATTTCTGGTTCAAGCCAGAGCCAAACACAACTGAACAATACTCAAGATTACACCGAATATATGCACCGTAAGCTATTAATAATTCTTTACTGGAGAAGCCAGCATTGAATAATTTTCTTAACTGAAATAATTTAGAGTTTGCTTTCGCAACAATGTTTTTTATATGACTATCCCGACTAAAATTTGGGCAAAAAGTCACCCCTAAAATTTTTAAGCTCTTTAAAACGGGTATAGGAACTGAATCAATACAAAAGGACTTAGTAGGAAAATTAACTCTTCTTCCACCAAAATTAACTACCAATATTTCACATTTACGTGGATTGGGCGTTATTTTAACTGCCTTACACTCTTCACTCAAAATATTGAGTGCAGATTGCAATTTGGGTGCATTACCAATAACTCTTTCAGCAATAACCAAATCATCAATGTATCCAGCTATACAAAAATTGGGGTTAATATCAAGTAATTTGATTTTTAATGCATTCAGAATCGGATTAATTAAGATAATAAACAGAAGAGCAGCTAGTTTGGTACCGGCTGGTGTACCGCATGTTAATCTCTTGGGATTTGAAAACGACTTTTCAAACTTAACAATCTGCTTACGAAATTTTAAGAAGGATAATAACCATAAACTATCAATGTCGTGTACACCAAGATCAACAAGAAGTGCGGTCAACAACGAGTGGTCAACTAAATCGAATGCTTTGAGACTATGAATAGCAGCAATTAAAACTGTAGCGCCAGGAATTTCGATTGATTTTAAAATAAAATGGTTAATTTGAATTAAATAATGCGCAGTAGACGATTTTTTTAAAGCACCAAATTGGTTAACGTTGATTTTATCAATTATTTGAGAATAAATCCTGTCAAACATAAAACTCTCTGCAATTTTTGAAAATACGTCAGTTTGAGTTATCGCACGGACGTCATCAAATCACGGACGTCATCAAATCGGCCCAAGAAATTCGAAGCGTACTTTATAAGCTCAGTAGGGACTAAATTCGGACAGTTGGACTTTTTCTTATTTAGTTTTCTAATTACTCTCGCTACCTCATGAGCACTGACTTTAATAGGGGAAGAGTCTAGAGGGAGTGGACACAGCGAAATAGATTCACATTCATCAAAAGTGTTACAAATTAGTGAGAAATGTGAATTTACAACATCGGCTAGCTCTTTATCAGTTAGCTGACTAAATTTCAGATCTATTAATTTAATTTTGTCGATGGCAGACACGGGATTTAGACCACAAACTTTACGAATTAAATGATACCATTCGGATGAATTCATACCAGGTATCTTATCTTTGAATTTTTTACGCACTTCAGACTGAGCAAAGGTAATTTGCGTTTTAATTTCGCTTTGTAACTCGAAAACTAGCTTGACATTATTACTCTTTTTTGCTTTGCGCTTAGCTTTGAATAACCTTTTCAATGTAATATTCATCCAAATGGATTCACCATCGTTTATAACCTTGTCATAAGGACACGATACTTTAGTTTGTATTGAGAGTAATAAAGAATTTAACTCATTGACTTTGGTATTGATTGGTAACGATTCAAATTTTTGGATATCAATATCTAAATTATTTAATTCTTCGACAAAGGGAATAGCTAATTGATTAAGTTGGGGTTTACATTTAATGATTTTTAAAGGCTTACGTAATTCAAACCATGGACAAGGTGAAAAGGAGATACAAGCATGTACTCTATTTCTTGCCGTTCCTTTGACAGGGCAGTGGAACAGGCTCGCAATAATATGATTTTAAATTAGTAAAAATTAAGTCAAGGTTACTCATACTATGTGATCTAGAATTAAAAAACGTAGGGAAACGTACTACTAAATCTAATTTAGAAGTTTCGACAAATTGGCCATAATCCCACCGGTTAAAATCGCCAAACAAAAATATACCAGGCTTAGAAAATTTGGTTTTTACATTGGTTACCACATTACTTAAAAACTCGTTAAGCTCTTGACTTAGTTCAGTTACATATTGAGGCGGAATATAAATTAATATAATAATTATATTTGAAAGTGAGTAAGGCAACAAATCAGGTTTAACAGATATTACAAGAAACTCAATACGTTCGTCGACTTTGACATTAGGATTATATATTCTACCTCTAAATGTGTCCCTGAGAAAGATAGCTAATCCACCACCCTTTTTTATACGCCCCTTACTATCAGTATAATTTCTGTTCCTAGCGAAAGTATTAAAATGCGGGATATTTTTAACCTGGTCATTTTTCCACCATGTCTCACAGAAAAGCCCTAAATCATGGTCAACCAGTAAACCTTCAAAAATGTCCAATTTTGCTTCGGATAGAGACGTTGGGTTTGTGTAAAAAAATCTGGGTAAATTAAATTTGAGAGGGGACGATTTTTTACACTCCGATATTAAAATATTAATTAAATTATTCAAAACTAGACCACGAGGGATGTTATTTAAATATTTAGTAAAAGATTTCTTCGCTTCAAACCGTCTTCCTCGTTTAGCGCCTTTCTTTTTCTTCTTCTTTTTTGAACGATAAGTGGAGGTGGAGTAATAATAATTGAAGTCCTCAATTTGGTTCCATAATGATGACGAAATCCCAGAAGAATGATTTTCCAGCTGCCTGAATAAGTTAATCCTTTGTGAGATATCATTGAACTTATGACACGCAATTTTCTTTGTACAAGTTGTAAAAATCAGGGGGAGGAGACTTGCCAATAAAGGGGCAGTTAGCTCGCCAAACTGCCCCTCCGTTCATTTATAATGATATGAGAACAGGAACAGGAAACAGGAACAAGAAATCCAGCCAGATAAACCCATGTCGTTGGCGGAATCAGCAATTAATTAGTAGTGTAATGTATAGAGCACTTTATACTATTAAATTAAAACAACCTTTGATGGAAAATTCGCTCAATGAATTAATTTAAATGGTAGAAAACTTAAAATTATATAAAATATGTGTACAATTTAGCAATTTTGAAATTTTAGATTTTGCGCTTTACTTAAAGCTTGCAATTTCATTTACGATACGAAGAAGTAAAAATTATTTTTTTACAGTGTAGAATTTGCTGCTTTAAGAATGAAATTTATTTTAAGTGGAAAGGAGTAGAGCACGTTCTTGTCCTGATAACAATATAGAAAAGATACATTTCCTGCAGAAATGGGGTAAATATTTTCCTAAACTGAATCTTCAAGAGTGGTCCTTTCATTTTTAATAAATACTTCTTTATAGGATTAGGATACTTCGGATTAATGACAATGTACATATTCCTGTTTCACAAATTAAATAAGAATGCGAAATGGATTCATCTGTGAATCTTTAAAATATGGTATGTAAAATGCATTTTTTGTATTCGGCTATAAAATATAGCAATTTGGAAATTTAAGATTTTGAACTTAAATTTAAGTTTGCGATTTTACTTATTTACCAAGAAATGAAAGTTTTTTTACAATTTTCAATTTTTAATGGAAAATTGACTAAATTTACATTTCACTTTTCAAACCATGCAGTCTTGAAAGATGAAGTCCGTGATTCAGGAGAAACTACTAAAACCCATTTATCAATAACCGAAGATATAAATACGAACAATAACAAAGCAGGATGAAAAATATCTATTTTCGCATATTAATTCGGATTGTTCTGAATTTCGTGACATTTTATTCTACAAAATATTCCCTTTCTTTTTGGTTTTTTGCTCCGCAACGCAAGAAATGTAACGTGCTAAAAACGGCAAAAAACTGCAAGAAATATGGCCCATCTAGTAACACGCCGTATGAAGTATAGCGACGACGTGTAGTTTCTTGAGCCGTGCATTTCTTGCAGGTCAAAATACCTGCAAGAAACCACTGTATTGCAAGTTGGTTACATACAGACTGATTCTACAAAGATTTTACATTTTTCATTCTAATCGCAGAATGGGGAGAAGAAAGGAGAAAGTCTTATGCAGAAAATTGCGGCGAAGCGTGGGGAATGATGTATGTACACTACACGTGAAGCAACATATTTATCTCCATGACAGAAGATGGTTTATGCTGCTTGGAGGGTGAAAAGTCGTAGGGTAGACGGTATGCATAATTTATTCGGATCGAGCCGACAAGCAGATTTATTCCCAGTCTGGACTGGATTACATAACTTTCTCCGCATGTTAAAGCACCGTTTTCCCTGTTGCTTGTTGCAGCACGTGCCATGTTCTCCGACACATACAATTCACACGTACGTGTTAACCATCGTGTGCAAAAAAGTTGCGAGTGTGTATAGTGACCCAAGGCATATTGAGAATATTTAATTAGGCAGGATGGATAACGAGGCAGGCGACCCGTGCGGTCTTTGTCGCGTGCAAAAAAATAGTGTAGGGGAAGACGAAGTGTGACCGATAGATTAAAAAAACATTTAATTACGATGCAAATGCAATGGATAAATTGGTTCATTTTTTATGTTACTCAACTCCAGAGGTCGTGTTCATATTTATAATTCCAGCCGTTTCCAGCCGTCGTGTAATATTGTTAAATCATACTGAAAATTTACCTGTAATTCCATGGGTCATGAGCCTTGTAAGAATTATTCATCGAATATTGGTTTCCTTCGTTCAAGAATGAGAATTTCGATGCGATCGCCTGGAATAGTTTTCTAATAAAATGATACTTAATAAGTGCAATAAAAATTATGAATCACACAATAACGAATCTCATTCGTACATATGTAACAACTTCGGATTAGCCAGCCTTGTATAATAAATGAATTATATTTTACGTATATCGCTGTGCATACATGTAAATATGTGCATTTATTGATTTACATTACATTACAAAGGATTTATCTTGCAAGGTTTTAAATTAAATGAAACTTTGCCGATTTTTTAATCAACTACACACTATTTGTGAGTAAGTCTTACCATCTGCAAGTAATACTATTAAAAATCTTATATTCGCCAAATTATATTTGAATACACTTTGAATTATACTTTGAATTATATTCGCAATATGTGTTATTTGCCAATGTTTTATTTTATTTTGACGTGAAACTAATTCAATTTTGTGTATGGAATTTGGGAAATTGAATGATTTTCATTTTCCACATCACAATAAAATAAACTGATATTAAACAATTTAAACACGGAACTGTACATACATACATACATATACATATGCAACGATATTATTTAACAATATTATACACGTTAGTATACAACGACATTTGCTTTAAATGTATGTGCATAGTGTGCAAGTGATCAAGCATATTTTAGTTTAAAAATAAGGTGCTTAATTTGCCCTTTTTGCATTCTGTGCATTACGGATAGGGTGGCTCATTAATACTCGGTGATTTTCAATGTGAATTTTTCTGGGACAATTGTAAGGCTACATTACATATGCAGATTACTAGAACTACAACATTTTTCTGAAGGAATCATTCATCTATTTTAGCAATGGGAATCATTTTGTAAGAGATACGACATGTAAATTATATTGCTCGCAAATCATATTTTGAAGCTCTCGAACTTTGATTAGCAGTTAATAACAAACTCTCGTTTGTTGTGCATTTACAATTACTTACTCCCTTAGTAAAATCACTTAGCTCCTTTTCGCAATCCCAACTTGAGCTCAAGTAGAAAACATGACGCTCCATAAACGAAAGCAAGGACCTGAAATAACGAAATGAATAATTTTGTTCAAACAGGTCTCATTTGCCTTATTAATAACTCGAATGATTCTACTTACGCAGACAATCCATTTGTAATGGATCGAGAAAAATCCAAGACATCGGAGGGTGATGGGTTCCTTGGCAGCATTTTCAAAATCGGAAATCAAAGCTGCGCGATATGCTCGTCTATCGGACCGGGTCGGAGTACCAACGAGACGTTCGGTCTCAAGGTCGCGGTAGTCAAGTCTAATCCGAATTTCATTGTTGACATTCATTATCTGTACAAATATTTGAAAGCAGGGTATTCCGACCTGGGTTTTAATGGGTTGGGTTTTATTGGGTTTTAATGGGTTTTAATGGGTTGTAAATGAATAAAACCCAGTGGGTTTTACCATGTTAAGTGGGTTTTATTTGGGTTTTAATGGGTTTTATTGGGTTTTAATTGAGTTTTACTTAAAAACTACATTCTAAAAGTTAAATACATCTCCTATACGTTAGAAGACGTTATCTCAATTCATTCTAAAGCACTTTATTTCATTACTATTCTAGTATATGAAAATTCGGAACACTTCAATAATTGACTCCATCCTTTACCATCACAGATTTCAAGTGTTATAAAACAAAATAATTTCCGAATAGATACAAATTCCTAATTATTTTTGTTAAGTTATTACTTAAAACTAATAAAACCCTATAAAACCCATTTAAACCCAATAAAACCCATTAAAACCCATTAAAACCCAATTAACATGGTAAAACCCATTAAAACCCATGGGTTTTATAATTCTTGATTAAAACCCTGGGTTTTTCCGAACCCTGTTTGAAAGATATATTGCGATTAGTCAACTATAATTATCAAGTGTGGGACGTCTAGGTTATATGTAACAATAATTAGTAGTGCCATATGTTTTGTCCAATATGCTAACCAATTTTGCGCTAGTTAATGCAAAAACCACTGTAAAAGAGTTACAGATAAATTTATAAAATACACGGACACATAGATTTACTAGTCAATCCTGCTCGGATTAAATCAAAGCTGTATTAATAGGTTATGCCTTCTACAACACGCTTCGTTGAACAATTCTGCATTATGTCACACTGTGCCACTAACAATGGATTCTGATGGATAATTTCATGGTAATTTGAGAAAAATAGAACTGCCACTAACTTTCCTGACCGAAAAGCGCTGCACAAAACATATGATATTACTTGGTACATACCATTTCCGATCCAATAGATGCAACCAGAGGCACCACAAGTTTAAGCATCAGGAAAATTGTATTCGATTTGAGCCAATCACATTTTCCATTCGCAATACAATTGGTTATCTCGAAGGCGGATACCGTCAAGAATGGAAACGTTAAAGTGAAGTAAATTAATGAAATCTCCCAGATTGATTTATTCAAGTCGTCAACCAAACTCCTCGCAGCAGAGAAGAGTTGAGTACACTGTAATTTAGTAAGGATCTATTGTACTTATCAAAACTACTATTTGATATTAAAATTTAATGGCAATCTTTCATTTATTAAGTAGCCTAAAAATCGCAAAAATTAGGATTTTTTAGTTGCCAAATCGCGAAATCAAATCTTTTACTGAGGTTACACAGTCTTACCGAAAATAGGAATTGTGAAATATATGCAAACTAATATGGCTGTTGGTAAGGCGAAAAGTAGATACTACGTCATCACTCTCATTACAAATTGCATTGCAATGGTGACGTCGAGGATTTCATAACCGAAAAAAACAGGTGTATATTCGTGTATAAGTTTAATATGTAGATTTATATATGCACTTACCACGATAATCACGGAGTTACTCAGGTGTCGTTGCAGGCACTCGCGGCGTAGAGTTATCCCGATAAAAAGAATAAACGTGGAATATGCCAACATCTGCATTTTCAGTGAATATTTTTATAATGTATTTCCACAGATTTTAAACGATTTAACCGAGTGTGTTACTGATTTTTTACTAAAATTTCCCTTAGGTACGATGTGGAATTCATAATTGCACCTGATAGCAACCAAATAAAATTTGCAAATAGTCCCCAATTTTTTTGAGGTGAGGAGGGCCAAGGGCCACCCACACGACAGAAAAGCGCATGGTTACGGCGAAGCCTAATTAAGTATGCTGTCAAGACAGGGCCCTAAAACTCCTGTCAACGCTACAGCTCGAACGGTTGTGTTGAAACAAACAAATCAGACAATTACAAAATTTAATGTCTTTTCAATTTTATTCTTGCAAAACTCTAATATTACAAGACATTACGATATAATTTGTAGCATGTTTCATGTACACAACTCGTCAATCACATGTGAATATGCATATTCAACGATAGTTATACTCCACGGTCGGACTTGACCATACATCCCCCCGTAGGAAGGGGGCAAGGAAATACGCTCGTTTACACCCTTATGAAAAATCCTCCATCTGAATATTTATTTGTACTATTGCTTTCAGACTCTCAACCTTGCCTAAATTTTATAATATAATAACTAATTTAGAATGTAGTTGTGCAAACTATCAATAAACTTAGACGACAAACCATAAAATATTTTATTATCTTGAGCCGACCTTTGACTTCGCCATTTCATGCTTGCGAATTGTACACTAGTATACTTCTTCAGGCTAATAAGTAACAATTCAAAGGCTATTATTCTTTTATTTCATTTTCCAAATTAAATATGACGCATTTCCTGCCATTTTTTCCCTACTTTGTTCGGGAGGAATTAATGCTCCATAAATAATTGCACAAAGCCTTTATTCGTGTCACTTCTATTTAGCTTCAACAGCCTGAAGGAAAGCTCCTCCACACGAGACACCAGATAAGATTTTAATTTTGATTACTAAGCGGTAACTATTTGGACAAAGTGAATATAATTCTTTTAAAATAACTAATTGGGGTAAAATTATTTGTTTCACAGAATCTGTCAATAATTAAAATGGCAAGTTGTATCATCTTGATTCTACTCACAGTGGTATTTTTGAATTCCGAAGCGATACCTTACAGTAATTAAGAATCTATTTATACATGATTAATTTTTAATTGAGCGTTCATGTCGCATCGTAATTTTCTGAGCAAACTTGCGAAGCTAAAAAAATCGTGTTGTGAGAAGCTTCGCAAAGTATGATTTAGCAAATATTTAAAAAATCAGGGTTGCCCAAGATTATTTAACAAACTACAAGATACAGAAGATACAAGTTACAAGATACAAGTTACAGAACATTTTTTGCATCTTGGATTGTGTGTAAGCACTATCGTATCTTGTATCTGAATGTTTCAGATACAAACGGTATTTTGTATGTTGGCCAACCCTGATAAAAAGTTCTCTTATCCTATAATTAAATTTGGTTTACATGGATTTCTGTAATTTCACTAGCTGATGATTAGTTTAAGAAATAATCTTCTAAATATTAAAAACATGCCCAATTGCTGGGTAAATTTGCGAAAAAATTTCGGGAAACTTCGCAAGTTATGTTGCTATGCTCAATTTGCGAGATATGAGTGGCGATTGACGTGAGTACGCCCAATGTATGATTTTTGTGCATATGTACCCCACAGGATGCAACAACGGTCTTCCTCCTATTAACAAATATTGTACAGAACATCCTGAAGTAACGAGATGGAAATTCGACTCTTACTTTACAGAAATATGCATTGAAACAACAGATCCAATTTGTATTCCTCATAACAAAGGCCGTGGTTACAATGAGAGTCGGTATTTTGATCGTCTTGAAGATTGCAAGAGAATTTGTGAAGGTAAATGAAGCAAGATTTTTGTATATTTTACTCCATTAAATAAAAAAATGTTTTCCACAAAACTGTACATAGGGATAAATTTCCCTATTAATATCTGTATTATTCTGTAATTTCACTATTAATAATCTAATGATAAGCACATTAGCGTCTTATACTATGTAGTTGTGTATGATTTTATTAAGCCATCATTATCATAGGCTACATCCAAATTATTATTATAAATCTATATAGAGTACTGTTAATACACAGAATATAGATTCTACCAGAAGAATCGATCTTATGTATTCGAGTGATGCTTATGGAAGAACGGGGAGAGCCAACCAAATAAACCGTCGCAAACGCGCATACGGAAGTAGCTTCAGACTACTTCACTCCAAGCACTCCCACGACATCGCGGGAACACTTGATTTTACTGTATTTCATCTATACATTCAATTTTTTCAAAAATCTCATTTTGCCCTGACCACACCCCCTAGTGACGAGGGGGTGTGGCACAACTCGGGAGCACTTTATTCTACTGTATTTCATCTATGCATTCAATTTTTTCAAAAATCTCATTTTGCCCCGACCACACCCCCTGGCGCCCGGGGGGTGTGGCACAACGGGGGAACTCAAAATTTCACTCCATTTCATCCATAGATTCAATTGCACTAAAAATCTCATTTTGCCCCGACCAGACCCCCTGGCGACCGGGGGTGTGGTCCGGTTGCACCCAAAAGTTGATAGGATCCTCCCCCTGGGGTATTATGTATGATGGCGAAAACCGATTTCGATTATCTTTATCCGTTCTCCCGTTATCCTGCTGACAGACAGACGGACAGACAGACAGACAGACAGACAGACAGACAGACAGACAGACAGACAGACAGACAGACAGACAGACAAAGTCTTCACATAAAGTAGCTGAAGCTACTTAATAACTCGGTGTACATTTGGCCCACCTGGGGGATGGCACCTCCGCATCATCATCATCACCACATCTCCTGGCATCAAAAAATGATGATGAAAGCACATAGGTGGCGGTGGCACCCCCATTTGTGCACCAGAACACACAATTCTGAGCTGCGTCTCCACAAATTTGATGCTCTACGAGGGTGTGTTTTGGTGCACAAATCGGGGTGCCACCGCCACCTATGTGCTTTCATCATCATTTTTTGATGCCAGGAGATGTGGTGATGATGATGATGCGGAGGTGCCATCCCCCAGGTGGGCCAAATGTACACCGAGTTATTTGGTTGGCTCTCCCCGTTCTTCCATAAGCATCACTCGAATACATAAGATCGATTCTTCTGGTAGAATCTATATTCTGTGCTGTTAATAATAAACTCTGTGCGGTGGCAAAAAGGAGATGGGCGATCCATGAAAAGGCCACCCAGATACCGCGTAACAAAAAAATTAATACCTTAATCCAGTAAGAGAGCGGGTTTATTGCGCTGGGAATTTAAAGTTGACAACGTGTACCATATGCTTGACACTTTTTTTAAACTCAACCACCACAAACAATGCAGAAAACAAGGGATTTCGGTGGAACTAGATTTCGGGGTGGCGGAGGAAACAAGGCGATTTGGTTGGGAGCGCGGAGTGCTACACTAAATATTATTAAACACCACTTTATTATTATTTTGACGTACAACTTATACAAAATTGAATGACTTTTACGTCAAAATAGAAATAAACTGCTGTTAAATAATATTTTATTATTGTAGCCCTGCGCGGCGCGATCGGCAAATCACGCCTCTTCTCCGCCAGCCCGAAATCTAGTTCCACCGAAATCCCTTATTTTCTGCATTATTTGTGGTGATTGAGTTTAAAAAAATTGACACACATACATATATATGGTACACCTTTCAATTCCCAGCGTAATAAACCCGGTCCCTCATTAAATCGTTATCAACTTACCATGCACATAAGCAAACAAACGTATTCAAATTAATGAGTTTTACCCCTTAACAACAGGTCACAGAGGTGAAATATCGAAAAATTTTATAGGAAAAATGATTTTCTATTATTTTTTTTCTAAATACTGGCAAAGTTTGAAAGTTTTTTTGTTATATGGTATGTGGGTGACCTTTTCATGGATCGCCCATCTCCTTTTTGCCACCGCACAGAGTTTATTATTAACAGTAACAATAATGAAAACCAGAATCACTTCACAAAAACAAAATTTGATTTTGATAAGATTCTCAGCATTTGTAGAGCTGATTTTTATGAGTTAAGCGGCGCCAATAATTTGGAAATACTCCGCCCCCTCGCTGAGTGGGAGGAGCCCAAAGTTGGAAAAATTCGCTCGGTCTGCGATTTTTAGCGCAATGGCGGGTCACTATTTTTGAAATCGGTTTTCACCAAAAGTTTTCTCATTTTGTTCCATACAACCGTTTTAGACCGTTTTTGGAAATTTGTAAAACGAATATCACGATTTCATCCATCCAGAACTGTGTTAAAGAATAGTGTTAAATAGTGTTAGTGTTAACTAGTGTTAAAGAATTTCAAAGCTATTAATTTTTTGTATGGTTTTTCAAATTAAATATGACGCATTTCCTGCCATTATCTCCCCCTTTCAGTTCGGGAGGAATTAATGATCGATAAACAATTTATGTACAAAGCAACAGTTCTCCATGCGTGTCACATCTGCTAAGCTTAAACAGCCGAACGAAGAATTCCAGTTAATTGACGCCTATTAAAATTTCGAATTTACAAAACGGTAAAATTATTGGAACAAATTGAAAATTATCCAGTTTCAATCAATAATTTTGCTTGCTTCACAGAATCTGTGGATGAATAAAATGACACGTGGCACCATCCTGATCATACTCACAGTAGTATTTTTCACTACCGAAACGAGCAATTACAAGTTACCTTCAAGTAATTAAACAATTTATCTAATTTTACATTGATCGTACCTACGACAACAACTTACTTCGCAGTAAAAATCACGAAATATGCGAAATAATCTTTTCAAATTTACGAAAACTCATAATTTTCCAGCAAAAGTTTTGCTAAACATCGCAAATTTCAGAAAACTTGCAATGGTATGAAAATTATGTTCCTATTGTAATGTAAAAATCTGAAAGACGGAGAAATACAAGCATTGGCCTCTTTGAGCATTCAGAGCGCGAAATTTTCCATCTCACAGAGATTTTTAGTTTGCAATATGCCCAATTTGCGAAATATACGAAGATTGACGTGAATATGCTCAATGTATAATTTTTGTCCACATGTACTCCAAGGATGCTACAACGGTCTCCCTGAGGCTAATAGATACTGTAGGGAGAAACCAGTATAACCAGATGGGAGTTCGACGTCCACTTTGAAAAGATATGCATTCCAACAACATACCCAATTTGCATTAATAATAAGATTGGCCGAGGTTACAATCGGTATTTTGATCGCCTTGAAGATTGCAAGAGAATTTGTGAAGTTGCATGAAACAAAAATTTTATATCTCTTCCGCTCATGGAAAAAAATAAATAAATTTTTAAGCTGCTACCGTTTTATACATAACTAAAAAATTAAATAAAATCTTAAATTTGTAAAAAAAATGTATAATCAGGTTTCAACGTCGATTTTTTTATATAACAAGAAGAATGACACTATACAGATAAACTTCGAATTCAAAACCCGCATACAAAACAACGTTAAAATAATTTAATGTATGCATGCTTGTTTATCTAATTTAACGTTTAGTCAAGTTTTCTCACTTTTTTCCAAACTCAAATTAAATTGAAAATCTACTTACCATCTGCGGGACAAATTTTCGCAAGTGATAGCGCCCTTCAAAAATGTGGATCCAATAAGTCCCCAGGCAGGGGTCTCATTTAATGGGCCAGACTTTTAATTGAAATCACATAACTAAATATATTGAAATTCCATAACTTGAATTTCCAGTACTTTATATGCCTTAAAACAACCTCTATAACTGAATCCATCAGACACGGAATTTCATAACTTATGCATTTAATTATATGCAAAACCCCATTAATTTAGTGCCTTTTCAGGTAAATAACACCATCTCTTGCTTTTGTAACCAATAGTAAACGATACTACCATGACCTAAGGGTGCAAATTAGTATAAAATCGGACACAATAAGGAATTTTGCAACTATTTTAGTGTAATAAATCTGGTATAATCAGGTATTGATTTTGATTTCTTGGTGTTTAAGTTGCTGCAGTTTGGTATTAAAATTATATCTTTCCGTAAAACCTTCCTACTGATACGGTAAACTTTAATACCGATCTATTACTACACCATATCAATCAGTACCACTTTCATAGTGTCATATCTGAATACCGTTTGGTATTATTTGGATACTGGATTTCTAAGAGTGTTTAACACAGAATGTCAGAGACAGAATGTCTTTAATGTCTTATGACACGCGGCATATGATTATGACCTCCAACTGCAAAAAAATCTGTTAACTAAAGCATCGACAAGAAACAAGCTCCTTTAAAAAGTAAGTTGGGGTGCCCGGATTTCGTTGTCTACTAATCCTAAGTAACCGGTATGCCTGCACTTATATGTACATCTACATATATCCATTTCATTGGAATTGCAATAATCCAGAGAGATGAAGCTGTGACTATTGGGACAAAGTGACGTAGGGATCGCTCCGCGAAGGCACACAGGGCATTACATACTTGCCTAAATTAATTTGCAACACATTTTAAAACAATAACTGATGTTTTCCTTAAATTTTTAATGGTAAATTTTTTAAATTGAATAAAATTCACGATTTTAAAAAGTCTGGCAGATTTCAATTTTACAATTTTTAAATTGAATTAAAGCACTGGAAATTCAAGTTATGCGATTTCAATATATTTAGTTATGTGATTTCAATTAAAAGTCTGGTGGATTAAAAATAACCCCCCAGGCAGAAAATGAAGGCCAAGTTGTACATGTATCTGAGAGGAGCCACACCTCCGGCGAAAGTGTCGATTGCCCTTTGCTCATCCTCCATGACTAACGCCCTGTGCGCCAAGGTCCTGAATCTGCCACTCGTTGTTGCCCTTTGCGAGTTCAAAGAAGTCTCAGAGCGAGCCGTCCTTAAATCTGTGCATTAAAAAAATCAAGCCATAAAACACTATGCACTTTTGGAAATCCAGTACCAAGCGGTATTCATATATGACTGTACAGAACTGTAATTAATAAGTAATACCGCGTAGTAATAGCTAGGTATTAAAGGTTCACCATATCTTTACCAAATTTTCACCAGTCGGTATAATTTTATTACAAGCGGTGTCAACTTTAATTCAATACTTGTGTTACTAAATATACCAGATTTCTACTAGTTTGCGAGTATTCATTTCGCTCAAAAACGTCGCTTCGCAACTTTCCACCGTTTACGAAATCGGTGTGGTGAACGAAATATTTGAAATTAATACCTAATTACCTATACATTTTTCTTCTTATGCATGCACACAATATTAAGTATTTTTATTTTGCATACATAGTGCATGAAAGTGCATGAATACGCATAAATGCACAAATGTGAAAATGCACAAATGTGCATAAAATGGATGAAATACAATTCATGTATGGAATTTCATATTTTGAAAAAAATTATATTTTCTGTTCATGTCAAATGAGGTCAAGATTCACTTATATGAACTTCGAGTTATAATTCCAGAAGGTTAACAAACTTTCATTCATTTTCCATAGTAAGAAAACTGAAACATACTTTTATAAATTTAAAAATCCGTTGCCCTTAAAATACTAAAATGTTGAGGAAAGTACCACAAAATAGCCCAACGATTTGTAAATTAAATAATTACATATTTACAATATTATTTCCACTTATATAATTTACATGCATTTGTGTGCATTAGCAACCACTTTTCCGGAATTTCGGTGGGTGTTGTTAAACGTTTAAAAATATTTTTGTGCAGTCATTTCGTGCAGGTATTTTTTAACAACAGATACACTGAACATAAACTAAACATAAAGAATGAGAGGAGATATTGAAATTCACATAACAACGAGTTTGCGAAAAATCTGTTTTTTAGCGTAAACAGATGCCTGTTACTTTGCATATAAAGAACGGAATCCGATTGGTTGTCTCATTCGCAACGGAACTATTCGCAAACAACGCAAAGTTGCGAAGATAAGTTGCGAAGCAACATCATCCACGTCACTTTACGAAGGTGACGTGGATACTGTGTTGAATTGGCTCAGGTCGTTTCGAGTTTTGAAAATTTGAAACTTTTGGGTTTTGAAAATTTTTGATTTACATCTAATTTACATTTTCTCACATCTAATTTACTTTGCATAAATATTTCAAAAATATATTTTTCCGTAAATATGTAAACGTTTTTTAGTAACTTTTCATAAATATGAACACATTTCCGTAATGAGTAAGACTAACCTGAATTTCGTCTTGGTCTTGAGGGGACGATTTCATGCGTACTTTCCCGTTGGGGGTTAATGGGCTGAGACCTGCTTCGTGGAATACGTCCCACGGGGGCAGAGTGAGACGCCCGATGTCCTCTCACTGTTCGAGATCCTTCGCCAAATCCATTTTCCTCGAAGGAATGCATATCATCATATCCGCTCTGATCATCCTTTCGACGCTGTTCGTGTCGTACGAAATCTTGTTCCGCTTGAGATAACATCTTGTCAAGAGATGTTATCGTGTGTGGGCGGAGATGATGATGTCGCCGTGGGCTCGGTAGGGGAATATGGGCGCGAGTCATCGAGTACCGGACGTCAGGGTCCTTGGGGGACGGATGCGACACGCTTCTGATCACGGGACACCTTCACTGGCCACAGGGGGGTAGCCGGATGGGAGCTACGACGCACGGGGAGGAGGATGCATTGTCTCTCGCTTGGCAATTAGAAATACTGTCTTGTTTTTTACTCCGATTTCCACTTATGCACCGTTTCTAAACTAAACTGCACCTAGCACGACTCAATGTACGATTTTTTATGAACAATGACCCGAATAAACTGTTCAATAGCGGTATACTTCGTAATTTTCACTTGACAAGAGTTTCAGAATCTTTACTACTCACATTAGCAATTATTACTCTTACAAAATGAATTTTAGGAACTTAATTTAGGTAGGAGAATTTATTTTAAAGATGGCAGCCACGCAGATGGCGTGGTGCAGGGAAATATGGAGAGAAGAGTTGTGGAGGTGTTCACACTCGGAATCCTCGGGTCGGTCTGTCTGAGCTGGAGAGAGGTTCTTCCTTTTTACAGTCGAACTCGGCCACGGTGGCTTCCGTGTGCCGAGTAGTAGGATCGTCGGGTGGGGGATATCCAATCCCTACACGTGGGGCGAGTTTCGGAAGATGCAGATCTACGGCTTTTTCCTTGAAGATCGCCATCAGATTCCCGTGACACAATTCTTTCTCGGCGAGTAAATTCGGGTTGAAGTACCGAAGCAGCGGTCACATTTGCGATTCCAACAAGCGCCGAAGTCGCAGTTGGTGGAAAAGCGGAAGAACTTCGCGACACGAGAGCAGATTGATTTCCATGACGAGATGGACGCTCGTTAACTACTTGGACCGTATTCAGGGCCGATCTTGGTCTACCCTCTTGGCGTCCGCGTCCAACCCTTTTTGGGCTCTGGTTAAAATCTTCGAGCTCAAAATCCTTATCCATTTTGAAGCCGAGCCGAGTAAATGAAATGAAATGATGCTGGTGAAAGTTTGGTGTGAAGAAAGAAAGTCTTGAAATTATAATTTATTCACAATACGCTAATCTTTTAGTTGTGATAATCTGAATTCTCGAAGAAAGTGGCTTTCACGAGGTGAAAAAATTGAGAACAAATTAGATTAAAATAATAAGCTGTTCTGGAGAACCAACAATTTGAATTTTGTAGAAAACACTGTATCATCATATATGCATGATACTGTAGTTAACTCATTGTTGCCAGAAGGACAGATTTGTGAAAATGTCAAAAATATCCAATATGTCAATGTCAATGTGTCACCAAATTTGACAAATACTTACATTGACACGTTTTAAATGTCAGTTATATTTGAAATTTATGACAATTATGATATGTCGACGTGTCAATTGGCACATTGACAGCCCGAATTTACTGGACGAGAAAAGCTGCCAAAGACCACACCCACACAGGGGGTGTGGTTATGAGATTGTAAGTATCAAATCAGAATCCATGCAGTTCGCTGAGAAAAATGATATGCTACATGCCTTATATGCGAATGATCTGAAAATCACGCCGAACAATACCCACAGGGGGTGTGGTTTCCAGATTCGAAGTATTGCATCGTAATCTCCTCGGTCCGCTGAGAAAAATGATATGCTACATGAGCTATCTGCAAGGGATTGTAGAAGTCGCCGGGAACTACACCCACTGGGGGTGTGGTTTCCAAATTTGAAGTATTGCATCGTAATCTGTTCAGTTGGCTGAGAAAAATGATATGCTACATGACCTATCTGCAAAGGATTGGAAAAGTCGCCGGGAACCACACCCACTGGGGGTGTGGTTTCCAAATTTGAAGTATTGCATCGTAATCACCTCGGCACGCTGAGAAAAATGATATGTCGCATGCCAGGTATTGATCAAGTTGATACAAAAGCGCTGATAGCCACACCCCCTGCCCCCATGGTCATACAACATAAGGTCATTGTGTTGAGGTGGATAACACGGTCAAAATTACGTTAAATAGGGATGGTTAATTTGTGAAACCATGGTGGAAACGGATTTTACTCATTTGTTTCCACTTTCGACCACACCCACCACGGCCCATATTAGAGGGGTGTGACCTACTGAGCTCTCCTTTGATGACCCTACAATTCGCCGTGATTTCGCCAAAAATTGGTAACCGAGCCATTATACATCCATTTTAAACTGAAATAACTAGTTGGAAAAATGTATCTCGCTTGTTGACCTTATGACCTCAATATCCGGGGGGTGTGGTCGAATTTAAAAAATCTGGGAATATATATTTCGCCCAACGGTCCAAGGCTTCAAAAACATTTGGAATTTTGAAAATCCATCAACAACATAAGTCACAAGAAATTTTCAAAATCTTGCATGTTTTTATTTATGGCCAAGTTCTATTGACCTTTGACCTCGGTTGGAGGTCAAACCAGTGAAAATCTGGGGTCGGAGGTATGGAGACTTTTGTTCAGCACATCGAAGTCTACAAAATATCAAAAATTCAGAAAATTCGACGGCAGGCAGGTTTCCCATAAGAAGGGTGCCTCCTCCTTTGTTGGAATTGGAATGAAATTGAGTGAAATATTCAAGTTTTTATATCGACTCGTACTGTGAAAAGTAATGCGTACTTCGAAAAACGGCTATAAATCGACTATTTTTTGGAATAATTTGCTCAGATTTCATACAATGGTGTATTTTCTACTAAAGAATCATATTTTATAATCAAACTTGAAATTGGATTTGTAAAACTCAAAATTTTTGAACGTATGTATGAACTATTGGGGCATTTTGAGAATTTCGAAAAAATTTGCGCAGGGGCTTGTTAGGACATGTATCTTTTCAAAATTTAGCTATTTTAATTTATTTTGCCTTGGGGTAATTTGAGAAATTCAAAAACAAATTTTGCCAGGGTTTTGTTTGTAAAAACGCCTTTTTTCACTTTTATTAACAAAATTAAAATTGCCTGGGGCAATTCGAGAATTTTTGAAAATTTTTTCGAAGGGAATTGTTTAAAAATCTACTTTTTCATTTTTTGAAAACGGAAAATCTATCGGCTTTTTGTTAGTTGTAACAATATTTCGACATATTACGTACCGTACTATAACTTAAGAAGTGGGAGGTTTTCAGAACTCACGAATCCACCACATTGTGGGCGGAGATGATGATGTCGCCGTGGGCTCGGTAGGGGAATATGGGCGCGAGTCATCGAGTACCGGACGTCAGGGTCCTTGGGGGACGGATGCGACACGCTTCTGATCACGGGACACCTTCACTGGCCACAGGGGGGTAGCCGGATGGGAGCTACGACGCACGGGGAGGAGGATGCATTGTCTCTCGCTTGGCAATTAGAAATACTGTCTTGTTTTTTACTCCGATTTCCACTTATGCACCGTTTCTAAACTAAACTGCACCTAGCACGACTCAATGTACGATTTTTTATGAACAATGACCCGAATAAACTGTTCAATAGCGGTATACTTCGTAATTTTCACTTGACAAGAGTTTCAGAATCTTTACTACTCACATTAGCAATTATTACTCTTACAAAATGAATTTTAGGAACTTAATTTAGGTAGGAGAATTTATTTTAAAGATGGCAGCCACGCAGATGGCGTGGTGCAGGGAAATATGGAGAGAAGAGTTGTGGAGGTGTTCACACTCGGAATCCTCGGGTCGGTCTGTCTGAGCTGGAGAGAGGTTCTTCCTTTTTACAGTCGAACTCGGCCACGGTGGCTTCCGTGTGCCGAGTAGTAGGATCGTCGGGTGGGGGATATCCAATCCCTACACGTGGGGCGAGTTTCGGAAGATGCAGATCTACGGCTTTTTCCTTGAAGATCGCCATCAGATTCCCGTGACACAATTCTTTCTCGGCGAGTAAATTCGGGTTGAAGTACCGAAGCAGCGGTCACATTTGCGATTCCAACAAGCGCCGAAGTCGCAGTTGGTGGAAAAGCGGAAGAACTTCGCGACACGAGAGCAGATTGATTTCCATGACGAGATGGACGCTCGTTAACTACTTGGACCGTATTCAGGGCCGATCTTGGTCTACCCTCTTGGCGTCCGCGTCCAACCCTTTTTGGGCTCTGGTTAAAATCTTCGAGCTCAAAATCCTTATCCATTTTGAAGCCGAGCCGAGTAAATGAAATGAAATGATGCTGGTGAAAGTTTGGTGTGAAGAAAGAAAGTCTTGAAATTATAATTTATTCACAATACGCTAATCTTTTAGTTGTGATAATCTGAATTCTCGAAGAAAGTGGCTTTCACGAGGTGAAAAAATTGAGAACAAGTGGATGAGAAATGCAGTTTGCGAATGAACGATTTCATGCATTGGGCATATTTACCCCTTTGAAATCAATAAATAAATGATATCATTTGTCCGATTTATGCATATAAGTGCATCACTTGGTGTACTAATATCCAGTTTGACCAATCGTATGCAAAAATATTGCAAGTGTGCATAGTGACTCAAGGTACGTGGAGAATATTTAATTAGGCAGGACAAATAACGAGGCGACCCGTGCGGTTTTAGTCGCGTGTAAAAAATAGTGTAGGGGAAGTGTGACCGATACATATATACATTAAAAAATATCCTTAATTACGATGCAAGCGCAAGGAACAAATTGACCCGATCCTCCTTTTGTTGTGCAGTTCAACTCCACGCTTCGTGTATGCAAATAAACTCAAAAACTGTTTAGAGTTTATTTCATATTTTATAAACTGTAAGAAAAATTGGAAAAAAAGAATTGGCAAAACGATTGCATTCTTTTAAAATGACGCATATATGACAATTATCTATTTTTGACCTAAATACTCCTCGTTTTCAACTTTCCATGAACCCAAAAGAGCTTCGGGGCGAGCACGTCGACGTCAAAACAAGGCGTCCAGGCACGACGTCCAAGGATATTTAATTTGGCTTACTCGGCTAACATAGTTCTTGGACGTCGCGCCTGGGCGCCTTTTTTTCACGACGACGTGCTAGCCCCGAAGCTCTTTTGGGTTCATGGAAAGTTGAAAACGAGGAGTACCTTTGACATTTACATATGTATGTGTAATAACGGTTTTTGGATCTCATTTATTTGTAATGCTTGCAAATTATGAAAATATGTGTGTACATGTTTTCATAATTTGCTCAAGCTATATAGCTAGAGTCAGTTATTTAGGAGATAGTTGTATCTGTATGCAAGATACATTTTTCAAAAAGCGGAGATAGACGTTGCCCTTAAATATTTCGACCAATTTCAATCATATGTAGTACAAACTGCCTCAAGTTGCATTGACTTAGACCACATAATTTTATAATTCCAGTCAAATCGGAGGGTTACACTTCACATTATCGCATTGTTAGTGAGATTTTATTATAAAGAGTTTACACTTTTCATTTTAATCTGAGAAGACTGAGGACAAGAAAAGAAATAGTTTTATGAAGGAAATTACGTTGGAGCGAGGTGAATGTTTATGTAAACCAACATATTTATCTCCATGACAGAATATGGTTTATGTTGCACGGAGGGTGAAAAGTTGTGAGACAGGCTGGCAGCATGGAACATCAGATCGAGCCAACAGAAGACTTATTTCCGGTTTGGATTGGACTAACACTAACTTTCTCCGCATGTTAAAGTACTCGTTTTCCCTGTTGTTTTCTGCAGCACGTGTCATGTCCTCCCACACTTACAATTCACACTTTTGCTACACCAATACAATCCAAGTTCTTGAAAACTGGACATACATTATACATGCGTAGATAATTTATCATGTTTTTATACTACATTCTTCACTCAATAATTTCATGAACAATTATTGTTCATGAAATTGTTCTCCTCAGGACAGACATACTGTATTTCTCATCACAACCCATTTAGCAAACTTATGAAACTAATAAAATTTGTGCTGAGAGGGGCTTCGCAAAATAAGATTACGCAAATTTAGAAACTTTATACAAACAACTCGGTTATCCTATTGTAATTTGTTTTTTGTTCGCAATTTCAAAACCGATCAATATAGAGGATGAGTGCAAATAAATTTTGCTAAATAAATACCTTCCCAATTGTTAGGTAAGTATTTATAGAAAAGAGATCTTTTCCCAATTTCAATTTCCTCGAAAGGAATTTATATCGCCATATCCGTCATTTATATCAACCATTCGAAGCTGTTGATCTCGACCGAAATCTAGATCCACTTGAGATGACATGCTGTCAAGAGATGTTATCGTGGGTCGAGTTTCGGAAGACGCAGACCTCCGACTTTCTCTCTTGTGATCACCATCAGATTTCCGTGACACAACTCTTTCTCGGCGAGTGAATTCTGGTTTAAGTAGCGATGCCACAGTCACATTTGCGACGCATAAAAAGTTTCGAATTATGCTGGTGAAAGTTTGGTGAAGAAAGAAAGCCTTAAAATTGTGATGTATTTCCAACCCGATAATCTTTATCTTGTGACAAATTTAATGTGTGGAGAAAGTGGCTTTCACCGGTGACAAAATTATAAGACCAAGTGACTGAGAAGTGCAGTTACGACTGATCGATTACATATTTACTTTCTTGAAATCAATGATATCATGTCCGACTGATGAGGTGAATCACTTGGTTTTAATATCCATTTTAACCAATCGTATATGCAAAAAGGGCGCAAGTATCTATGTATTATAATGACGCAAATTGTCTATTTAGGCTCGACGAATTACGAGGCGACAACAGTTTTAGTCGCGTGTAAGAAATGATGTAGGGCTAGGAGGAGTGTGACCGAGATATGTACATTTAAGTAACAATACCCTTAATAAACGTATTTAAATAACTATCCAATTCTTACACACATATTTGTATGTAAGAATTGCTGGTACATTTGTATAAGGAATATGTAACAAGTTCTTTATCCATTAGTTATGTAAAAAGGTGGCTCAAGCTTGCATGCATTTACGAAGCTTCGTAAGCATGGAAGTGTCGTAAATTTACGAAGTTTACTAAGGTGACGTGAGAACAATCAACTTCACTATTCATCGCTTAGATACGTATGTACATACATATATATATTTTTATACCATTACTATTACTTATCGTACAATGCATTTATGTATCTTGTAAGTTTCTAAACTAAATGAAACGTTTTCGTTTTTTTGTCTACTCCACAGTATGCACTCGAGGACAAATCTTATCATCTATCTAACACTATTATTACATATGTATGAAACGAGATTACGTAACATTGCTATGTATGTACATACTCGTCAGTTCAATAAAGAGACGTCTGCTCTATGTACATTTTGCATGTACTTATGCATCAAGCATACTTTTTGCACTGTGTGCGTAATGTACATACGGTGACTACATGCTCCGTGATTTGCAATGCAAACGTTTCACGTAAATTGCAAACTGAGACAATATGAAGATTAGATTGGAGTACGTGGATTATTACAACGGCAAAGGTTTATATAAAGGATCTATTCGTTCTAATGCTGGACTTGGAGAGGAAAGATTTCTGCTAAATATTTTGTTACCAGAACAAATTTGGGACTATTTATTGTTTCCAGAAACATTAATATTTTGGTATGATCAAATTATTTAAACCACTCGCTCATGGAATTAAATGACAATTTTTCTACAAATATGTGTCATTCACAAAATTTTGGCCAATTCAGTTTGATAATATAAGTATTGGGTGTGTAGTGTAACTTGTTCTATTTTTTGCATTCTTTAGTTAATTCCGCTACTGGGGCATCTTATCAGGCCGTTTAAATCTTTCAACTCGAGTCGTAAGTGGAATTTCAAATATTTGAAATATTTGATTTATATACAGCTCTGTGATTTGAAGTTAATTTAATAACGCTAGCTTAGTTTTCCAATACATGGATAATTGAGATATTTTGTGTTTTATCATGCTTATTTTCCAAGTTATGAATTAGGTATCAAGGGTTGTTTTAGATTTGAATTTAATAAATACATACATACTGATAATGATGACAGATAAGGTGACGAGGTCCAATTCAAGATGTCGGACTCGGACGAGTCAGACGATTCGTATAACATCCATCGTTACGGCGATGATGACAACGACGAAGACTTTAACATGGCTTATTATCAGGATGATCATTATCATCAGGTACTTATAATGGAGGTCTAGCAGTGTAAGCTGCTCCCCGATTTTGACCAAATCACTGTCAAACGATCACAAATTTATTTAATACTGGCGTATAGCCCGGCCAAGGCCGGGTTCTAGAGTTCCAGTGGGGGGTGTGCCCAAAGCGAAAAATCCGTCATACTATACTTTAAATAATTCCCAGTGGAGACTTTGTCATACCACATACCTACATCAGAGTGAGGGTTTGCCCCAGGCATACTGCATTTTAATTAACCTGGTCACAGTACAATTTGATTTCCCCCTGTGGGAGTAGTTGAATAGCTAATTACTTAAATTCCCGTCGTGTGGGAGTAGTTGAATAGCTAACTATTTATATTCCCGCGCTTCACGCTCCCGTTCAGTTCTATAAACCCCAACTTCTATAATTAACGCCAAACTATTGACGGATTCGGATTCAGCGTCAAAAATACATTCGAATTGATATGCGACATCACGAATAAGCCATATTTACCCGCCACGGTGACGGGAAGGTCACGGGGGCCTCGGAGCTCAAAACCATTGACGGTGGATTCAGCGTCAAAAATACATTCGAATTGATATGCCACTCGCTGTGGGTGCAGTTTCTCAAACTAAAATAATTAATTAATAGTGTTTATCACGATCATTTATCATGATAACCACTATTGATGATGATGAGTGATGTATTGCTGCTCACTCACTCAATTTACTTCAACACTGTTTCTCATGCAGTATGAAAATTCATGCATGCAGTGGTTGCTCCGCTTCCTTCTTTGTCTACTCTACGGGGCAACTTGCATTCGATCACTCACTCAGCGACTTAACACTAACGCTTTATTAGAGTAGATGACACTTGCAAACGCCATACCATCTGCCAATGCTAAGAGTTTGATGGAGATACATATTTACATCCAAAGAAAAAAATAGAAAAATTGTAAAATTTGCTAATTTTAAGGTGAATTTTCTCCTCTTTGCGTGCAAATATCTCGGCCAAACGTGCCCATTTGGAGATCGTGTCTTTTGCAAACTTCGAATGAATTAAATTTGTAATCTACTGACAATAGTTTGCTAAAAATCGGAAAGCATACGCTGAGAGACATCCATTTTTAGTCCGAAATAAAATAAAAAATAAATGGCTTAAATGAATTGGAGTTTTTTTAACTTAAATTATTTATGTATAGCGGATACATCCACGTCAAATCGTTGTGAGGAGCAGTGGTAACTCGGGGGTGCAGATAAATCGACTGGTACATAATTTAATTAGAAGTTAATGTATTTTGCCTGCTTTTTCCAAAATTCGGAATGATGCGAATGAATAAATTCACGCGATATTTGCAAGCTCCTTCTGTTTACACATTTTACACCAGATAATAGATTTGAAACCTGATTTTTCTTATTGCTTTATTCTGTAATCTTTGCAAACCTGCCAAATATTTATCAAATTTTGTCGAATTTTACTGGGTTGGAAACATCCGGGTTGATTTTACCTAAGCTTCTAGTTAATTTTCTTTTTATGAATTTCCTTTTTAGCGGAATCAAGGCACCACTATTGCTGCAAATTCGGGCCCAAATGACCTCCCTAAAATCAACTTGGACATCAACACACTACTCGCGCACGTGATATTCACTCCATCAACTCTTCCACGATCGGAATCCAATGCAAAGTTTTCTCCATTTTTGGATTTGATTACTATCACCGCGTCGAAGCTGTCACCCGAATTTGCTAAACTGATTCCCATGTCTGTAGCCAGCTTTGATGCGTGGAATTCATTCCTGTCGTCACCTTCTCAGCAACGAAATAAAATTCCTGAGAAAATTGAGTCGTCTCACAGTAATAATGATGCAGGCTCCCCGTAAGATATTTGTTTTATTTAATTTCCTTAACAATTTAAATTTAGGCTAAATTTTCCAAATTTAAAGCTTTTTGGCTATGTGTGTATGTATGTGATTAAATGCGCAGAGGTTATAAATTATTTGAGGGCGGATATGCATTTGCGAAAAATCGTTTGGATATGCATTTAATATCTAAATATGCACTAATAAAACGTTAAAATATTAACGAAATACGTACTAAAAAAATATAAAAATAGTAATTTTTGCAGGTTTTATTTTTTAGTTTACTTAATCGTGTGGGTTTTAGTAGTCAAATTTCTTCAACAACAAAAATTCGTTTCACATTATTAAAATAAAATATTCTCGAAAGATGTATTTTTCGAAAAATATTTAAACAGAAATACATATTTTTCAAATAATGGCTGACATAAATATAGGTACTTTTATAAATACATGCAGTAAATTTTTACTAATTATTATGTCTTTAATTTCTATAATTTCCAGTCAGACGAAAACTAGAATTGCGACACAAATTGCCTGCATGAAACCCGGAACTTTACTCCCATTCTACCTAGAAAAGCACAACGTGGCCATCCTCCTACGAAAAGATGCACATGAGGACACCATTTCCATGTCTTTCTTCCAAGTCAAACCCGACCCTACTTTGGTCACTGAAAATCAAAATCTGAGAACGACCTATCCCACTCACGCGGTTCGAATTCCATACTCCGACCTCCTCAAATCCGACCACTTTGCCATCAAGATTTCCAACTTGGCTCAAATTTACGACACAATTCCATCCCACCAAATCGTTGAGTGGTTAACAATCACCTTGCTCGGAGAAAGTGATCCCGTCCAAAGTCAAGACGACAACTTTCTCCCGATAAATAAAGCTGTTCGGGATGAAGCATTTAGCAAGGAAACGGCCCGATCTGGCCATTGGACCGTACTAAAGGTGGCCATACATTTAAATATGGTACAAGAACTTGGATTAGAAGAAGGAACATTTATCTACAAGAATTTCATGATTCGCATGACGCTGAAAATAATGCAAGAGTTTAAAAACATGGATACTTTTGATGTCAATATTTGGGACGAATTAAGAAAGAAACTGTGCTTCAAGGGGGTCAAATTGCAGAAAATGCGGTGTCCAGAGGGGCAAGAATTTAGCAAAATACACAAAGAAATTTTAACAGATGTCGGTCACACTCTTGACTGGGTGAATAATTTCATGGAAATTAACATCCAACGGGGGACTAAATATAAAAGGGAGAAAGTAACTGATGAGAAGACACCATTCCTTGAGGGATTGATGGGATACTTAAAATCAAGGAAAAATCAGATTTCTATCGCCAAAATAATGGATTCTAGTACGAGACAAGATCGTCAGAGTGGGCATGGAGAAGGCACGCGTAGCTACTTTTCTACCAGCGAAATGACATCGGAAGATGTACATGAATTCGAAAATCGCGTTCAAACCAACGAACCAAAATTTGACGGATTAGAAGAACTTCGCGACAAATTAATCAAGTATTCAAACCTATTCCCACCCGCTTTCTCCTCAGATGCGGTGGCGTCCTCCCGAATGGTTTTAACATTACTTAAGGGCCTTAAGATTTGCGACGAGGCGGCAACCAAAGAATTTCCACTCCTCTCACAACACAGTCCTCTCCAGGGAGATATATTCCCAATCTTGGAGAAATTACTCGTCACGACGAAACAAGATGAAATACTGGCAGAAGAAATTCGAGCATATTTTCAAGCAAGAAAAATCCCTGTGACATATTTAACCACTCTGATAAATCAAGATTATCCATCCCACGAATCACCCACGGTTCGACTGGCCCGTCAAAGTGGACAAGTCCAAGATACAATTAAAAAATCGGTAGAAACTATTGGTACCAATGTAACTCAAAAATACGAGGAAATTGCTGCAGCACGAAAAAAGAAAGAGGAACTTGAAATTAAACATAGGTATGCGGCGTGCACATGTGATTTTACAGATATTCCCTACAAACGGCGGCGATACAACCCTCATCCGGACTACTCTTGTGAGAAGAATATTCTCTACAAGGAAATATCTGCGCTAAAAGTTTCAACTTATGTTTACCCAATGCCTGTGGACAGCTCAGATAATCAGAATGCATTAATGTACGAAAAATGCATCCCACCATCGGTCGCGGCCTTGCGGGACGTAATGCTATTAACAGCCATTTATTTATTCCCGTCCGTAACGAAGGAACGATTAACACGGTCCACGCCGGGAAATTATTCTTCGATCAAGAATATCTCAAAACTATTTGAGCTAAAGAAACAACACACATATCAAGATAATTTGTCCATCAAAGACACTCACAGTGACTACCCGTTCTTTGTGAAGAATGAAAGTGTCCAATTTGTCTGGAATTCGTCCTATAAATATAACAAAATTCCGGAAATAATTTTCCACAATAAATTGCAACCTTCATCGTTGTACAAAGGATTGGAACCATTTCTCGCCAACTGGACCCCAAATCATAATAAGGTTATGGCGTTAAGCGATTTCGACGATTTAAATCAATCCGAACGTATCGAATTTGGACAGTTTCGTACCGGTCATCGGCTCCAGTATAGAAATATGTATCGTGCCTTATCCAGCGGAACGTTATGTCTGAATCGGGATGTTTTGACCCTCGTTGTCCAATCATTATGGCAGCTAGGACCCTGGGATGTTAACTTTGGGCGGGAATCGCATTTTGAACTGAAATCTAATAGTCTATTCGTCGCTCAATTTATAAATTTATTGGAAGAAATTCATCAAAATACTAAGGACAATTGGACCGCGGCATTCACCTTGATGATCATTCAAGTTATTGCAAAGCAAATTCTGGAATATAACGAAAATTCCGAACTTCAACAGAGGAGTAACAACTTGCTACAAATTTGCAGAAATACAGCGCATCGGTGGATACAAGAAATTAATAAGTTTGTCGAGACATGCCCAAAGGAACAAGCCGGCGTGCGGGAACAATTATTAAATTGTGCGATATGTGGGGCTCTCACTTTCACTGGGAGTAATATGGCCCTCCAAATGTCAAATTCTCAAGATGCAATGGATTGGTTATGCTTCAGAGAAATAATTTTCAACGAGAATAAGTCAACAGGAAGTAAAGACAAGAATATCCAGCAGATTCTCCTATCGTTATTGAACCACGAGAATTATTCAATCAATAAAAAATTGCAGGAAATTATCAAGACAGATATCTCCGTATTGAACAAATTCGCCAAAAAACATCCCGGCCTTGAGTCACTTTCTGCTTCAAAATGGGAAGAAAATAAAAGTATTTATTCTCTTTCTAAGAACGAGTTCTATTTATCTCTTGACTCGATGACGGGAGAATTTTTAATAAATGGAAAACCAAGCAGCCGGCTCCCTGAAGAAATTTTTTTAGACAAAAACTTTCAAAAAGTATTCGGTCAAACAAACTTTCAAGTTTCGTGCAAACCTACTCCAACCCAATTTGTCTATTCAACTAAGGAAACTGCAAATGGATCTACCTTCCAATTTCACCAACCGAAAAATCGACACTACTTGAGTTACAATGAAGCACCTCAACGGCTAATCATTACGGAAAAAAGGAACACCTCCGCGTACGAACTCATCCCTATAGATAAGATCGACCTTCCTGAAGCACTACTAGAAAAGTACAGTCACTGGTGGAATATAGATCGAAATATTGTTGAATTTAGATCAGAGTCGTTCGCCAATTTTCATTTCCTCAAACCTAAATATATCCTCCATTTAAACTCCAAAGTGCTTCTGGACGTTGCAACGCAATCCTGCCTTATCCATAATGAACAAACCGCTCACATGCTGACAGTATTATCGAGTTTCGAGAACCCCAAGTACGTCCTAATTTGGCTAGAAGGAGGTGAAATTATTGCCAAACTGCCGCGACACAATATCAGCCTTAGGTATCATTCTGACCTCGGAATTATTTGTCAAGAATATAATATGGTGGTGATGGCGGACTACGATTTGCAAACTTTAAGCGGGTTACGGCAGGCCTTAGTATTGGAGGAACTTAATGCGCAACAAAGGGGAATGAAGCTTCGTAAAGTTCTCGTTCCGCATGGAAATATTGAGGTTCAATATGGCGGCAGAATTACAATTAACACCACAGAGTTAAGAAACCCGCCATCTTTGGTGATTGATGTTGACGAAGTTCTCAAAGTCCTGACAGCGGGACCTTACACCTATGCCTGGCTCTATTTGGCGGCGCTTCATGCAGTAACGACGTCTCCAATGAGGGATTCGTTCACAGGTCAGACCGGATTAGAAAGAGCGGTACAGATTTTAAGCTCCGGTAGATGTCGATCTTCCTCGCCATATGATGATGAGTCACTTGTCACTATTAAATTCTTATGTGGATTATATCCAACACGAAAAATTCAAGAAGACAAGATATCCCGCCGTTTGAGAAACAAACCCATAGAACAAATAAAAGTCAAATTCGAGAGGGTCGCATTTCCAAAACATCTTTCTGCGTATGCTGCCTACGAAGGTTACTACTTTATATTGAAGGCACTGCTACAGGAGTCAAACTCATTGAATTTTTTATTCCCGACAACAAAGCGACTTGAGAGTTCTGTGGAATTAAATAATGTAGATGAAAATTTAATGGCGAGGTCGTACTGGCGAAGAATCCGGTTTTATAATCCAGCTGCTGCAATTCCGTTCGAGTTTATGCCAGCCTCATATAATGCTCCAAATCCCGCGGTAAATTTTGAGAGTGCACATTTACTCCAGATGGACAAGAGGGTTCGTAAGCAAAACTACTTACATATAAGATACGATGTCTTACTAAGATATGAATTATGGCATCCAATTTGTATGATCTTGAAAATCGAGTTTTGATTATTCCGATTATGCAAAAAACTTAACAAACCATTAGACAGGTTTTTAAACCCCACTAGCTCGAATTTTCAAAAACGTTGAGCTTATGGAAAAGGAAAATTTTAAAATCAAATCAAGGCTTGATGATAAAGTATTTCTGAATAATTACTTCTTATTTCATCAATAAAAAATACTAAACATTAACTCCAAACAGTCTGAGTTATTAAAAATCAAAAACCAGTTTCACGTGTGTAACATTGGATTTTGTTCACGTATTTAAAACCTAAATTAAGTTAGATCGAAAACCCCGTTTCAAACCTAAACGTTAATTAGATGTCATGTTTATTCTATTTACAGGCTTATCACCTTCGAGTTTTAGCTGCCCTTTGTTCCTCGAGGAAATTCACTTCTGCCAATCCGGACAGAGTCAGGACTCTAATTTACAGATCGGAACACTTAGAAGGGCTTAAGCCCACGGCAGTAGATGACTTATTGGATCTCTACAAAGATCTGAGACCTCACTGGATACAACTATATCAGAAAGCCATAACTCAACCATGGGAAGAGTGGACACTTACTGTTTGCGAAATTGGGTATAAATCCGTACTAGATTTGGCTGACTTGTTAATACTGCAAACAATTGCCGCGAACCGACTCAAATTTCCAAAGGCGCCAATAATTCCGGAATACAAAAATATCAATGAAATTGAGTTCAACTCTGCCCGAGTTGCTACTATTCTTAAAGATAGAAAGACTGGATTTAGTGAGTATAACAATTCAAGCATATGGTCCACCATAGGAAACGTTAACTCAAAAGATGTTCCGGATAAAAAACAATTTGAAGACTCTGCAGCATGGGAAGCCGCCCAGGCAGCGTATATTAGTGAGGCGATCAAGAAAATAGAGCTGGCTTGGATTGCTTGGAGTGGTGCAAAAAGAAGCAACAAATCCACTTCTGACGCAACAGAGATCTTTAGTGAAATATCGCGTACCATTTCAAGTTCAATATTTTTTCAAAGACGCAACTATTATTCCAGCATCATTGAATCTTCGCACGACAAAATCGCTATGCTTTTGTGCGAAGTATTTCAAACCTGGGAGGATAACTATGCATTAAAATTATTTGTGGAGGCAGTCGAAACCCGACTATCCACTTGTGGGGGATACAAAGATTTTGACCAAATTGGGACCTTGGTTATGCCAGAATCTTCAGAATTCGTCAGGTTGATGGGTAAATTAGTTCTTTGTAGGGGCGAAATTCGCGCGAGGTCCTGGTCTAAATTAAGAATAATACGTATGCCTAAAATCACAAAGAATACGAGTCATACGACGGAATCGGTGTATCAGAGCTTGAATTCGCTCATTACAGCAATGTGGAAAAATTTGGAAGATTGTTACAAAGAAGACGACGTTTTAGTTTTTCCCGCCGATCTGTCCGAACGACTAGTGCCGTCTCGATTATTTCCGAAATTATTGGAACAATTACCGCCCGATTTAAACCAATTTTTGCTTCATTTAGCCAGAAAGACAAGACACTTTCAGCGATTATTTCGCATCCTCAGTTACAAACGGGACGAAAAGAAGGCATATTTGTACAAGAATGAAAAGCTGAACAAGCCTGAAACAAATTGGACAAGTGAAGAATTTCCGGAATGGCTCCTATTAGAATTGGAGCTCAATCTCACAATTCGAGGAATTCAAGCGCGAATTGCGAAACACATGATGGATTTGAATAGTGGGGGGAGCAAAGTCACCCAGTTAAACATGGGTGAAGGAAAGACTAGCGTGATTTTGCCCATGGTAATTTCCCGCCTGGCCAAAGCGAAAGAAAAATGTGTCCGTGTTACCGTTTTGAAGTCACTTTTTCAAACAAATTATCAACAATTGAAACACGCATTAGGTAGTTTGCTTGGCCAAATGGTATATTCAATCCCTTGTGATAGAAATTCAACTCTGGAAACGGATCAGGTCGAGGCGGTTCTTGCCCTGCAGAAAGACATCCTTAAAAGGAAAGGGGTCATTGTGACGGTGCCAGAGTATCGTCTTTCCTGGGAACTTAGAGCGTATGAAAGCTATGGGAATCCCATTTTTTGCCGCAGCCTAATTAACCTTTTCTCATGGAACGAAGTAAATTGTCAGGATATTTTGGACGAATCGGACGAGATATTAAGTGCCCGGTATCAAAAGGTTTATGCAATGGGGGCATCTTCAAAAATCAGTGAGATCAGGTGGAAAACTTGTCAAAAAATTTTGAAATGGATTCCCAACATTTTGAGGAAGCTCTCACGTGACGCAAGGTTTACTGATTGTGTCGAAATAGATGATAATATAGGGACCAAGAATAAATATCCGAGGTGCAGACTTTTAAATTATACGACACAATCTGACCTTTGCTATGACACATTTAGTGCGATAATTACGACAGATTTTATTGAATTGGAACTACCACATTTGCCCGAAGATTTACGTGCAGATATAAAGAAATACTTGACCGATTCTTCCATCACTAGCGATTTATACTACCGTTTGGAAAGTGAGGAGCTCCTTAAACCAAAATTTGCCTTGATTCAAGCAGTTGCCGAGCTGCTCAGCCACCCAGGAATTTTCAAGTGTGCCTTAAACAAACGATGGCGTGTCAATTATGGCGTAAGTGGAAAAAACTCCAGGATGGCGGTTCCCTTCAAAGCGAAAGACGTGGCTTTCGACAAGACAGAATTTGGTCATCCCGCCATGGGCATTGTTCTGACGCAATTAAGCTATTACTATTCTGGTCTCACGGAGCAACAGGTGGACGTGTGTTTGGACGTTTTGGAAAAGCGGGAAAATCCTGTAGTTGAATTTAACGAATGGCTCGCATTTTGTGACAATTTGGATATAAGTTATCAATCTCTGAATAGAGCATTCCCCCCGCAAAGAGTCAGGCTATATCCCGCCCTTATGTACAATACGGTCGTTATCGATTTTTACCTCACCCATTGCGTCTTTCCCAAGGAGTTGAAATGTTACCCCGGGAAAATCACAACGACCGCGTGGGATCTTTGTTATTCTGAGGGTAACAATGTGGCGGGATTTAGTGGGACAAATGATGCACAGCTTTTACTACCGATGCACATCAAACAGGACGATTTGGTTGAGTTACAAGATACGAATGAGCAGGTTCGTAAAGCTGTAGAGCAAAGTGAGGATTACTGCGCTTTAGAATCTTGGATTCCAGAGGGTACACACATTTTGGAGATGATTGCGAAGAAGCGAATAAAAATCTTAATTGATGCGGGCGCATTGATGATTGACATGGACAATTCAAAGGTAAGTATTTACCGTGACAATCTGTTATCGACATTTGATATGCAGAAAATATGACAAAATTTTTCCGCATGGAAAATAATTTCCACGAGCATCACTTTCCCCATTCTCACTGAAGTACGATAAAGTTAAAGTTCGCTTAAAGTTTTTTGCACGTTTTTTACCCCATCGTCCAAGGTAGAAATTTGATTACAAACTTGGTGTTATTGGTAGTGCTAAAAATAGTAGCACTTTTTTGCAAAACCATTAATGTTAACCGTAGCCGCCAGTGTCTTGAGTTCAACTATCCACGTGCAAGGAGTAGCAAGAAGAAAGTGATTTCGAGCAATTATATTGACCTGCAAGAAATGAAGGGCAAAAGAAAATATTCCCCGCCACTATAGTTCATACTGTTACACTTCCTTGCATTCTCTTGCACCTCGCTTTTCTTGCGTGGCTTGGATAACCACTTGCAAGAAATAACTGCAAGAAGTTGGTTTTTGCAGCTATTTGACCTGCATGCAAGAATTTCACGGCGCGAGAAACTAGGCCCGCCGCAATATTCATACGGTGGGTGGCGAGAGGGCGCATGTTTCTTGCACGAATTTGCAAGAACTTGCAAGAATTTTAAAACTTTCGTAAGAAATTTATAAAACCTGTAAGAAACAAGACAGACAGATTTTTATATTTATGATCATGTAGTTGACGTATTTATTTCCGTCCAACAACAATTTTTGCACGAACAGCGACTCTATGTATGCATTGTAATTTTCCCTAAAAATCAGGTTGCTGACGTAATGTTGGAATTGGACTATTCATTGGAAGGGGTCGTATTCTTCAACGAGGACAATAAGCTCATCGTACGAAGCCGAAAAGGCAAGGATGCCGATTGCGACTTTGTTTCCAGCCCGCTGCGAGAATCACTCGCGGACAAGTGCGCAATTTATATAGATGATGAACATACGAGAGGAACAGACTTTAAGTTTCCGGTTGGTGCGGTTGGTTGCGTCACATTGGGTACGTTACGGACTAAATTACAAATTAAAAAAAAATGGGCGTACTCACGTCAACGTCTTAAGCATTTCGCTTCGCTACCTAATTCGCGAAAAACATACCGGTTTTAAGTAGTAAATTTTCGCATGAATCGTAGTACGGAGTTTTTGCAAAATTTGTGGGATTTACTTACAAAAGTTGTCAATCGTAACTTTCTAACGAATTTTAAGGATTTTCAAAAACTTCAAACTCGAATGAACAACCTTAAACTTTCATAGGTCTTAATAACGACAGTATTTTACTACATTTTCGAACTCTGAGGGTTGAGAGACTACGCATACTTTATTTTTTGAACGCAGCGCTTTAAAAATTATAGGTTTTCAAACATCTCAATAATTACACAAAATTTCTATATTTCTCGAAAATGTAAAAATATTAGTATTCTTATTTCTGTTTACAAGAGAGTTGAGTCGGTTTTATAAATTTTTCTTTTGATCAATCCGAACCGAATCCGAATTTTTCGGTTGAAAAAATATCACCTGGAACTGAATTATTCGGATTCGGGTTGGATGGATATTTTACCCGAATATAGGATAACCGACTCAACTCGTGCGGACAACTAAAAATTAGTTCTGTCGAAATCGTATAATCTTACCACGTGGCAAAAATATTAACTCTAAATTTTCGTAGGTGGCCGACTCCCTCGCGACAAATTGGTTCAAGCCTGCATGAGAATGCGAATGCTCCAAAGTGGGGAACACAAAGTATCCTTCATCGCGACAAAAGACGTCGACAACCAAATAAAAAGTCTCCTCGCTACAAATCCAGACTGTGACCCGACCCGCTCCATCACCGCATCCGACGTGATGACCTGGGTCATTAAAAATAGCGAAGAGTACGAAAAAGAAGGTCTCATCTTCTATTCCAACAATGCCCTCAATTTCGCCAAAAAACGCGCCGGACTACTTAATCTTCAAAGTTACGAAGATTTCTCCCGTTTCGGGAGGGAGATCACCGACCAGGAAAAAGGCGGGGAACGTAATGAAGAATTCGCCAGCGAAGAAATATTCGCCAAAATAATTTCGCACTGTTTCGAATCTGCACGGTGGCCTCTAGTTGAAAATAGTTTGGCCTGCGATAAAATAACCGCGCTATTTGAAGAGGTAAAGGGGCACATTGTGACCCTTGTTACGGACAAGATTCCAAACCGGACTTGCTTCTCGACCAATCTGGAAGAGCAGCAGGAGCGGGAAATTGAATTGGAGAGAGAGGTCCAGGTTCAAATTGCCCGCCCAGTCGTGCAACACCCCTGGCCACACGGGTTGGATAGAAACGTTCGTAATTTTGTGGTCGAGAAGCATTTCGTCGATTCAGGTGAGGGAATTGTAGAATTGCAAGTTCCGTCGATTTTTGCGACTCGTGATTTCATCAGAGTTGTGCAACATGGGGAGATTTTGAGACCGGTTAATTGGGTTGTTAGTCGATCTGAAGGCGGGATTTTAATTCTAAGTCCGTACGAAGTTAATGAGTTGCTCCCGTATTTTTGGAGGGGCGAGGTAAACTCGAACTTGGACATGTTTTCCGCAAGGGTGAAAAATTTGGGGGATATTTTGATAAATGTGTCCAGTTTGCAATTGGGGCAAAGATTGGGGGGTAAAATTGAAGGGGACACGTTAAGTCGGTTGCATCTTTATGGGGGAAGTTTGTACTTTGAGGATAATGAGGCAGCTTGGGTGAAAAAATTGATTAAAGAATTAAACGGAAAGTTTAATATAGTAAAAAATGTGGAGAAAAGGCTTCAATATTTTCCGGAGAATTGTGATCTTCGTAAATTTACTAATTGTTGAGGTTTGAAAATTGTGATGCGTCGGACTTATGTAAGTATTCGAAAAGGTGATTTCATAAAATGTGTCTGTACATAATATGTTTTAATTTGCTTAATTATCATAATTTTTAATATATAAATATGTTCATTTATAATTTATTTCGTCCAGTCTAAAACAACAAAGTGTTAAATCTAAATTTGTATCTGATTTTAATTTAATGAATTTTATGAAGAGCATAAATTCTATTCAAAATTGTATGGAATTTTAGGTTATTTTGTTAGCTATAGTTAAACTTAGCTTAAACCTTTAAATAATTTTGCAAAATTAAGTGAATCAGGTATTTGAGTTGGATGTTAGCAATTACAGGTAAATTTGGTATAATTGCAAATTTGGCATAATTATAAATAACTTTTACATAACTATAAATAAAAGCAATTGGAAAATCCAAAGTTATGTATTTACTTTACCCACCTTTACTTACAACCTCTTCTTTTTTAAGTCTTTGACACAGGCTAACATGAAAAAAATGGAAGCATTAGAAATGTTAAATTTTTATGAAACCATTCTATTTCAAACAATTACTTGGTTTCGTCTTTCAATTTTGCAGTTTTGTGCAATGTTCCAGTTCGGGAGACTATTTTTTTCTAATCTGTGTTTGCTAAACTTAACAGTTTATGAAAAACCTCGTATATTACCTTTATACATTCTTCAAAAACTTGGGTTGCAATATAGGTGTGAATTGTAAGTGTAAGAGAAGAAGTGAAGTCTACATGAATGAAACCAAGGAGCCTTAGACTGAAAATAATATTGTATATTAATAAAATAAAGGATTGTAGTTAAAAATAACATCTGGGTTGCATTCAGAAAGTACTGTGAAAGTCTATCTTACACTAGTAAGAAGCGAAAAATCGCGGTCAGTTTCGACCTGAAAAATTTGGGTTCTCCCCTTATTTTAAAGGAAGCCAAAGAAGCGGCGAGCCACTGTTAATGGCTAGTAGGCACTCAGCCTCTTTAATAAGAAAAGGGAACCAAATTTAAGCCGCTAACTTAAAATTTTAACGGTTAAACTCCGTTATTTTCTTTTTTCTATTTTAGTTTAATTAAAAACAAAACATTTTCAATGTTTAAATAAATAAATATATTTTTATGGAATACATTTTCAAGACTCAGTCTTCCCCTACAACTTCAACGTAGTGCTCTTTTATATAAGCTATAAAAATATAAACTAAGCTAAAAATAAAACCAATACACCCATAAAGAAACTAAATATGAAGAATTTCATTCTTACGAAATTTAATACATCTGCCTTGGAAGAAATAAACTTAGATTTGTCAATAAATCCTTGCCCCCCTAAAAATTCCACTCAACCTTGGTCCACAAGATTTAAAATTTTTACGCCGTACTTAATAATACGAGTCAGAGCAAAAGTAGAAATAAAAGGAAGAAGTCACATAGAACCTAAAAAATAGTCTAAGCCTGAGGTAGGGCTAATTTTCTTTATGACCTTAAAGTCTACTAAGAAAAAATAAATAAAGAAAAAACTAAAAATTATAGTAACGACCAATAATTTAAGCCACAGGGGTAGAAAAATAAAATTCATAGGAAATAGATAAACTCTAAGCCACCCGCCAGCCAAAACTGACATAAAAATTAAAAATGTTATCGGAATTAGTATGTTAATTCTCTCAGCTAAACTTAAAAGATACCGGTTACCCATATTATTAAAGAAAGAAAAATACAAAAGGCGTACAGAGTACGTTAATGTAAACAATGTAGATAAAACTATTAAGCATCCCATAATTAAATTTATTTTCCCTTGAAAAAAAAATTCAATAATTATATCCCTAGAAAAAAATCCTGATAAAAACGGAAACCCACAAAGAGCTATTGAAGAAATAATGAAATACAGAGATGTAACTGGGCAAGAAATCATTAGCCCCCCTATCGCTCGGATATCCTGAGTGTCCCCTATAGAATGAATAAACACCCCAGCACATAGAAATAATAGGGATTTAAATATGGCATGAGTTAAAAGATGGAAAAAGGCATACTCGTAGAAGCCCAACCCCAAAGATGTTATTATTAACCCGAGCTGACTTAGTGTTGATAAGGCAATAATTTTTTTTAAATCTATCTCAAAATTAGCCCCTAAACCTGATATAAATATAGTCAACATACCAATAAATAATAAAAAATTATTAATACCTAAAGTGTAATTAAACCGAATTAATAGATACACCCCAGCTGTGACTAAAGTAGATGAATGCACAAGAGCCGAAACTGGGGTGGGGGCTGCTATAGCCGCAGGTAGCCAGGCAGAAAAGGGTATTTGAGCTCTTTTTGTTATAGCTGCTAAAATTACTAGGATAACTATAAAAGAAACTACTTCGTACGAATAGACAAACTGCGAATAAAAAAAATTCCATCTACCAAAATTCAGTAGTCATGAAATGCATAAAAGAATAGCTACGTCACCCACACGGTTAGAGAGAACTGTAATTATACCCGCATTTGCTCTTTTTACATTTTGGTAATAAATTACTAAACAATACGACACAAGACCGAGTCCGTCCCACCCCAATAAGATTCTAATTATGTTAGGGCTTAAAATTATAAAGACTATACTCAAGACAAAGAAATATACTAAAAAAATAAACCGAGTTAAAAACTTGTCCCCCTCTATATATATGATTCTATAGAAAAGTACCATAGAAGAAATAAATATTACGAGCCCTGTGAATCTCAAACTTATTCAATTCTTCGTGATGCACCAAGCAACAAGAAAAACGAGCACGCAGAGAAAGTTGGAGAAAGTTATGTAATCCAGTCCAGGCCGTAAATAAATCTGCTTTTCGGCTCGATCTGAATAAATTATGCATACCGCTCACGCCCCGACTTTTCACCCTCCATGCAACATAAACCATCTTCTGTCATGGGGATACATATGTTGCTTCGCGTAAATTGTACTGCATTCTCCTCGCAATTTTCTTCATAAAACTACATATGTATCTCTTTTCTTCTCCCCAATCTGCGATTAGAAGGAAAAATGTCTTTTCCTTCTAAATTCTGTCTATAAATCTTTGTGAATCAGTGTGTTGGGTGCAAGTAAGTAAATTTAGTAAATTTGCCACTGAAAATTCCAAATTATTGGGAAAATAACTTATTTTCTGTAATTACAATGTTTCAAATCTGGTATAGTCACCCAGGTATTTATTTCTCGGTATTAAAGTTGCTACCGCTTGGTGATAAAATTATACAAATCCTTAAGAATTTCCCACACATACGATAAAACTTTAATACCTAGCTACACTCAAAACAAAACGGTGTCAATATATGACTTAACCGCCTTGGTTATAATTGTGATTCCGAGTAGTAATGAATTTTTACCGTCCGGTCATAACATTATACTACCGGTATCAAAATCATCATAACTCGGATTCAACATTTTAACCAAGGCGGTTAAGTCATATATTGACACCGGCGGTGTTGATTCGACAAATTTTTATTTTGAGTGTAGTACTACACGGTGTTACTTTTCAATACTGCTTTGTTAGAGTCATATATATGAATACCGCTTGATACTATTTTAATACTGAATTTCTATAATATTAAATAAAATTGCAACGGATTAAAACTCGTAATTGAAATTTGCAATTGCTACATTCTGCTACATGTTGTTGCAATTATTTGAAACATAAGCACAGTCAAGTTAAAATGTTAAAATGTTAAATGAAATATGTTAAATATGATCGGTCTTCATTAATTTGGTTAATTTCCGTAATTAGTTTGGTTATTAATTTAATTAATTGTTAAGTGTACAGTTTGTACTGGAAATACAAAATCGTGTGCATGAAAGCTCTAAAAATTGAGTTTGTAGCAAAATAGTTAGAGCATGTACTCATTATGAGGCTCAAACTTGTAGGTAAAAATTTGCAACCGAATGGACAAAAATTTCTGCGGATTTCGCAAACAGACAAACAAAAACATAATCAAATTAATTATAACAAGCTACAATTTTCAAAAATATTCAATCATAATTTGTCGATCTTACTGAAGTCCACATGCAAAAACAGATTTTGCGCAATTTGATAATGTAATCGCTCATTTTTCTTCGGAATGAATTGAGGTATACACATTGCATGATCATTCTGAAGGATCTATTACTAAAATAAGACAACTCAAATACTAGCAAATTTTATAATTGACGTGTAAGTATCTCAGAAATTTATTTACAACAAATTCCCCAATTGCAGATATTTATGTTGCAAACGTTCCGAATTAGTAAGATTGAGGGTCCGATGTAACACCTTCTTGTGACTTCGTAATTATGCATGTATAAAATACTTACTGGTATTTTTTAAATGTGCCACAATTGTGAATCAGAAATAATCAAAATATATTTCCATGCTTGTTTAAGCAACTATCATTTCTTGGAGGTCAAAATAGCTGCAAGAAATCCATTTCTGAATTGCAAGTAGTTACTTGAACACTGCATACACCTAAAATTTTGCGTTTTCCATGATTTTGCAGTCTTTCAGCGTTCATAATTTTCTTAAAATGGCTGCACAATTCACGCATGCAGGTTTTTTTGCAGCAGTTCACTCACACGTTTCAAACCCAGGAAACCATGTAAATTTTGTAATTATGTTACGTTATGCGCACTCGCCTTGGCTGAGGTGGGTCTCTTAAGCATGAAAGAAAGTTGCACGTGATGGAAGCAGCAAGTGGCTCAAGATGCGGAGAATGTTGGCCGAAACAAACCGGAAATAAATCTGCCTCGCTGTCTGCCAGATCTTAATAAATTATGCTGCCCGCTCTCCGCCCTCCACTTTTCACACTGAAAAATGTTCGTACATACATAAACCATCTTTCTGCACGCAAAATTGATATTTAGTAATTTGATAATTGCAAACGAAAATTACGATCAAAACTTAAACATAACTTTTGGGTTTTGTTTAAATCCTTAAGCAGATTAGAATGTTCACTCCAAGATTTTACGAGCCGAAAATTCGAAAATTGTCCCAAAGTTTGATTTTTTACATTTGTAAATTTGTTGGACAAGAAAACTTTTCATTTGTTCTTGCAGAAAAAATTAAATCTTTTATTAGAATGTCCTTATTTGAATATTAGTTAATTTTATAATCGACGTAGACGTGTATCGTAACCCAGCAAACCTGACAAGGTTTTTTGTTACGTTACGTACACTCGCCTTCTTGGCTGAGGTGTGAATATCGTACCCGTGAGAGAAAGCTGCACGTCATGCAAGCAGCAAGTGGCTCAACATGCGGAGGAACTTGGCTAAACCAAACCGGAAATAAATCTGCTTAACTGTATGCCAGATCTTCTTAAACTATGCGGCCCTCCACTTTTCACCCTGCGACATACATAAACCAGATTTCTGCATGCATAAATAGGTTCACGTTTATATGGGTGTAGATTTACATAAGTGTGGATTTGATTGATTGATTGATAAATTTATTCCACCACTCTTTTAGGCCTACATAAGTGTGGGAACGGTTTTTTAATCTTACAATTTATATCGGTATTTGTCTTGCAACGAAATCTGTATTTATATGCCTTATGCCAGTTGGCGAACCTTTGCCCATTTTCGCTGTTTCGGGGAAATTTACGAGCATTTTTTGGGAAGCTTTTCTACTAACAATGGAACCTTTTTTCAAGCTACACGAGATAAGCTTAGTGACTTATGCTAAAAAATCAAGCTAAAAATTAGAAATGACGTGGTACTTATCTTTCCGTTGAATGGGCACTTGGAGGTCAAATATTTGAGGGCAAAGTTCACAGGAGCGGCCTGTTTTTGTCTCAAGCGGGCGAGCGGAGGAGTGAAAATTTTCCCTTCGAGGTCACTCCTCTGCTTTCACTCTCGTGTTCGCACTTTCATTCAATGCATATTATTTTCGATAAAATTTCACAATCTCGTCAATTGAATACATTAACATAATTTTATATTTACTTTTTAAATCGATCCTTCTATACACCGATCCGTAATAAAAAAGCGACGATTGGTTCAATAAATTATAAGTGCGTCGCTAGAGCATTCACCCAAATAATACAATCTAGTTTCGAGGATGATGAATTGGACCCAGATGAAGAACATTGCTTAATTGCCGAAGTTTTACTAGAAAAGCTGCACGAGATAACCTACAATTACATACTTATTGAAGAAAATGAAAACATAGGTGGTAAATGAATAGTTATTAGCCCTTATATTAATTATTACGAATTTGCTCTTATTTTTATTAGGTGGTATAGTTCATGATGTAAATTTTATTGATAACGAAGACGGGGAAATAATTGAACAAAGGGAAGAGGCGCCCCTTACTTCAAAACGAGATTGTGAAATTCTATCAAAAATAATATGCATTGAATGAAAGTGCGAACGCGAGAGTGAAGGCAGCGGAGTGACCTCGAAGGAGAAAATTTGCACTCCTCCGCTCGCCCGCTTGAGACAAAAACAAGCCGCTACTGTGAACTTTACCCTCAAATATTTGACCTCCAAGTGTCCACTCAACGGAAAGATAAGTACCACGTCATTACTAATTTTTAGCTTGATTTTTTAGTATACACCACTAAGCTTATCTCGTGTAGCTTGAAAAAAGGTTCCATTGTAAGTTGTTGGGAAATAGTTGAGATTTTGGAGCAGTGCCTGAGACGACAATGTGGCTCCTTCCCCGTACCTTCTTCTTGTGGGCCCTGAGAACAACTAGTGAACCGAAATGGCACCACGCTGCCAAAGTCATTCCTTTGTAATTTGTTGGAATTCATTTTTTTTCAGATACATACTTCGACGTCAATTGTAAAATTAGCAAGTATTTTAGCAATCATCTTTTAACAAAAGGTTCTTCATCAGGATCATGTAATGTAGTCACAATATATTCCATTTATATACTGATTACATTGAAAATATAATTTTCCACATTTTTGACAATGCACAGGTTCTTTGAGCATGGAGCAGTATCTGCACTTTCTCCCAGTTCCTTGCACCTCGAACTTCTTGCTTTGCAGTACAAGAAATGTAATTACCGTAAAGACTCTATTTATAGCCGGGTCTAAAGACGATACAAATCCGACTATAATTTCAAACCGGGTATAATTAGAGACCCGGGTAAATTATTTTTCGGTTATTCATAACTTGAAGCATCTAAAAACGGACACTAAAGGAATGCCATAATTAGGGACAAGCTTATTATTTACCACTGAAAATTCTAAAATATTGTAAAAAACTGTTTTTATTTGGCAGTAAATAAAATTGCACTATTGATTAAAACCCATAATTGAGAATTTGTAATTGTTACATTTTGCAGTTGAAGATAAGAAATAAAGGGTGTTGATTTAATTCGCCAACATCAATTTTTCGGTCCGGGATCGGAACAAAATTACCTATAATTATTGACCCCTTCAATATTTCTCTTTGAAATTTTTACCATGGTTGGAGGCAAGACAAGTGCTAATTATAGGCGTGATAGAATTGGCATACCACTGTTAGGAGCGGGTAATTTTAAATAAATAAAAATTCCACCAAAATTCGTATGTAAACCGGAAAAAGTTCGTGGCAATGCGCGAACAAATTTTTTTTTCAATTATTTAAAACAACCTGTACAACCCGAATTGATCCGATCTACCAGGAAAACGAAGACTATGCTGAAATTTATCCGAAAACTGGAAGTTCTTGTCCAAATGGTGCAAGGGAGTGGAACAACGGAAAACGAATTGAATGAAAATCAAATATGAATACTTCATTGTAGTGAAAACTATCGTCGAATCTGCATAATCTTGTCACAGAATTTGCAGGCTAACCAAAAAAAATCATTCCTCCAATAAAAATATTGCTGACCGGGCTGAATTTGCGTAAAAGATTTGAAAAAGTGGGTATTTGACAACCTAAACAATTTCGTCGTCATACCCTTTGCACGGATGAACCTCAAATTGTGTTATATCCAAAATTACATTAACAAACTAGAGGATACGGAACAGCAAAAAAATCTCGTCAATCATTAATTAGGATCCTGAAATGTGATATGGAAGTTGTGGTAACATGTGGGTTTTATGCGCGACGAAGATATAGCTGCACAGAGCCTTACTCGAAGATTTGATGGCATGATTGAAGTCCATTGTGGAATTACAAATTACTAAGGTATCTCTCAGAAAAAGTTGGGATTTGTCATACCTTCACTTTTCAAAAACAAGCATTTTCTTTGCAGAACGAAATGTTGGCGAATTTATTCAACACCCTTTAGAGTTTACATACTTCATTTTCAAGAGATGAATAGATTCATTATTTGTTCTGCTCTTCTGCTTAAAATGGATTATGTTCTTTAAGCAGTTAGGGTACGTCAGAAAGTTTATGTATATAAAATAGACTAGTAAAAAAATCAGAAAATTTACGAAGAATATGAGTTGTTACATAATATAGTATGTAAAAAATCGTGTCCACAAAATTTACTTACTATGTAAATTTGTCAGGAAACGATTTTTTACTTGCAAAAGAAAACCATATGTATTCAGTAAATCTTTGATTGTAATGATTGTATTTGAATATTACTTAATTTTATAATCGACGTAGAAGTGTATCGCAACCCAGTTAACATTGTAAGTGTTACAATATTGTTACATTACGCACACTCGCCTTCTTGGCCGAGGTGTGAATATCGTACCCGTGAAAGAAAGTTGCACGCGATGCAAGCAGCAAGTGGCTCAACATTCGGAGAAAGTTGGCCAAACCAAACCGGAAATAAACCTGCCTAGCTGTCTGCTAGATCTTAAATAAATTATGTCGCCCTCCACTTTTCGCCCTGCAACATGTTCACACATTCATAAACCATCTTTCTGCATAAATAGTTTCATATACACGCGTATCTTGCATCGCATTTATCTTGTCTCGGCATGAACTTTCTCCATGAACTTGTCACTTCTCAACTCTTTAATGTGCGATTAAGATGAAGGTGCGAAATACTTGTGGAAAAGAATCTTAATAAATTTGTATTTATTCCTGGTCAAACAATGGAACCCGATTTTGAAAGTTTTGCGTGCATCACAAAGCAAACAAGATTTAGACTTGGAAATTACAAATAGAAATGTTCGAAAGCTAAATAAGCATCGCTTTATTTACAAAGGGTAAAATTCATAAGAATATTTTTCCATTGTAGCAATTGGAAGCAGAATCTTTGCAATAGCATTTGTTACGAAATCTGAATATGTATGTATGTATCTTTATTGCATAAATAGCCAGTAGCTCTTGCAAGTCATAATTACATAGTTAGTCAAATTTTTAGATTATAATAATTGAGATAGTAGTCAGGGGAGTAGAGGGAAAACCAGACTGTGGTGGTCGGTCTGGAAAACCTCTACCTGATCTGGGAAGGATGCCCAGATCACCATTCGGCCCTGACTACCTGAAAAAACCCAGGCTCAACCAAAGAGTGACAGAGATTATAGGCGATTTACATATGGGGAAAAATGGTGACATCCAAATGAGTAGGCGACGTGCTGGCGGGGACACGACGGGTTCTGGGCTGGAGCGGAGCGTCCATGGACCACAAACTAACCAATGACCCATCAGGGTTCGGCCTAAGTGACCCCATAAAGGGGCCATGAAACTCTCCACAAACTAACCCCTCCCACCGCAGCACATGACCAGGTCATGGGAACCCCTTAGACCTACCCCAGCCGCCCCCACCAGCACCGCGCACACCCACTCTTCAGTCGACCACCCCCACATGCTCACCACCCCAATATAACACTCAAAGGTCTCACCTGGGGGAGTCCTCCAAGGCGTAGATCCTCCAGTGCACAGGGTGTGGCAGGGGGTGTCACTAGGCACGCAGGTGGGGGGTGTGAGTGGACGAGGCTCACGTGGCGTAGGGGCCTTAGGACACACTCACAGAATATAGATTCTACCAGAAGAATCGATCTTATGTATTCGAGTGACGCTTATGGAGGAACGGGAGAGCCAACCAAATAACTCGGTGTACATTTGGCCCACCTGGGGGATGGCACCTCCGCATCATCCCATGTTATATAAACGCCTCCCTCACCAATTCTTCAATATTCATGCCCCCAAAGCTTCGGTGAGCACTGATTTTTGTGTTTGCGTATGTAAATTTGTTAGACACGAAAATTTGTTTTTTTTACTTGCAAAAAAAACAAGGACCCATTTATCTTTTATTAGAATGCGATTATTTGAATATTATTTAATTTTGTAATCGACGTAGAACTGTATCGCAACTCAGAAAACCTTGCAAGTTTAGAATGCAATTTTATTGATTTACGCACACTTGCTTGCTTGGCTGAAGTGTGAATATCGTAACCGTGAGAGAAAGTTACACGTGATGCAAGCAGTAAGTGGCTCCACATGCGGAGAAAGCTGGCCAAACCAAACCGGAAATAAATCTGCCTAGCAGTTTGCCAGATCTTAATAAATTATGCGGTCCGCTTTCAACCCTCCACTTTTCACCCTGCAAAATGTTCACACATACATGAACCATCTTTCTGCATAAATAAATAAGTTCACGTGCGTACATATGTTTACTCGCAGTTATCTCCCTTTACCGTAACTTTCTCCATGAACTTGTCACTTCTCAACTCTTAACGTGCGATTACGATGAAACTGTGAAACATACTTGTGGAACAGAATCTTAATAAATGTATATTTATTTCTTGTGTAACAATTGTGAAAGTTTTGCATGCATGTATCGCAAACCTCACCGAATTTGGTTATAAAATTTACCGATACAAATTTTCTGACACGATGTAAAATACAGAACTAGCATTTACATTTTACAATATAAAAGTCTAGACAAATGAACAATCTGAATATAGGTTTTACCATTAGTAAAATTATTAAGTAGCTTCAGCTACTTTATGTGAAGACTTTGTCTGTCTGTCTGTCTGTCTGCCTGTCTGTCTGTCTGCCTGTCTGTCTGTCTGCCTGTCTGTCTGTCCGTCTGTCAGCAGGATAACGGGAGAACGGATAAAGATAATCGAAATCGGTTTTCGCCATCATACATAAGACCCCAGGGGGAGGATCCTATCAACTTTTGGGTGCAACCGGACCACACCCCCTGGCGCCAGGGGCTGTGGTCGGGGCAAAATGAGATTTTTAGTGCAATCGAATCTATGGATGAACTAGAGTGAAATTTTGTGTATCCCTTATGTGCCACACCCCCCTGGCGCCAGGGGGTGTGGTCGGGGCAAAATGAGATTTTTAGTGCAATCGAATCTATGGATGAACTGGAGTGAAATTTTGTGTATCCCTGATGTGCCACACCCCCTGGACGTCATGGGGTGTGGTCGGGGCTAAATGAGATTTTTACAAAAATTGAATCTATAGCTGAAATAGAGTGAAATTAAGTGTTCCCGAGTTGTACCACACCCCCTGTGCGCCAGGGGGTGTTGTTGGGGCAAAATGAGATTTTCAGTGAAATTAAAAAACATGGATGAAATACACTGAAATTAAGTGTTCCCCCGCTGTCGTAGGGGTGGAGTGAATCTGAAGCTACTTCCGTATGCGCGTTTGCGACGGTTTATTTATGTACCAATAAAGTCGTCAAAACCTAACAAAACCCTTCCAACGTACCAGCCTCGATAAATCCCTTCAAAACTCAAATAGAAAACTATAGTATTAAATCATTACCTACCAGAGTACATGTATGACTCTACCGGCACTGGCAATAACATGCATTACCGTTTGGTAATGTTGTGGTAATGAAAAATTTACTACTCAGAAGCAAACTACTACCAATCGGGTAGGAAGTTATTACCTAATCAATACTAGTACGGAATATATAACTGACTCTACCAGATTTTTAATGGTTCACAAACCAGGGAAAATATTTACGAAGGCGGGGTCGGATTGTATAGGGCCATAGCGTTTTATGTTTTTTAAAAATAAAATTCATGTTAGCAGCACTTTCCTCATGAGTTGTTGTTTTTTTTATTTTATATTTTTACATGTCAAATTAATTTTTTTTATAGATTGATTTATTTTACTGGGATCTTAAAATAACGGAGAAAATTATTGGCTCAGGCTCAGTCTACAACAGCTCGGCCAGCGTTTTTCGTGTGTGAATCGTTACATGTGTAAATGCTAAAACGGCCATGAGAACAATTTGATGGGAAAATCGCGTATAGGTAATTAAATAATGATCCCATACATGTAATTACATAGTGATTAAAAGAGCATGCTTGTCTCCTACACAGTTACTCATCATCACGACGAGGGAAAGTTGACAGAGTGAGAAAGTGCGTGAATAACAAGGTTTATGTGTGCGATGAGTTGACAGAGTTTTTTTAATTATTTGCTAAAATTGAAAATTAATAAGTTTTTCGACACTTTTTTAGCTTCACTGATGTTTGAATTTCTTAATGTTCAAGTAACATAATCACAAATATTGTATCCTATCGTCAATTTGTATGCATGAATAGATGATTTAAATCCACAATAATAAACATTTATTGTTAGAATTGGAATATCTGCATTTGTCCGTTTCCATATACATGCAAAGGACTTTCACTCCATAATAGCTTGTCCACGGCCTCATTAACATTTTAGCCTCAAAATAATTTAAAATGTTTTAATTTATTTGAACTTTATACAATGGAAAATATAAATGTACAATTCTTAAACCTCACTAAATTTAGTGAAGAAAATTGCCCCAGATTTTATAATTACGTATAAAGTGAGTTATTTTATTTTCATGGAATTGTTTGAACAATGCAGTTATTGAAATTTCTGAAACGAAATATTACTCCTGTCATTTAGAAAACAAAATAAAATGCTGGATTTCTGACGAGAAAGTAAAAGACTCGCTAGATCTTTTGAACGGTGTAACTTAACGATCTTCAATTATTTTTATAAAATTATCAAAAATACTTCCTTTAGACCAACAAACCTGACTTTGCTAAATTACAATCAGGTTAAAAATTTATTTTGGCCTCCTCCATGTGCATCAGCAGTCATAATTTTTAGCGTTTGATTAAATATATGTAATCTATAAGGAGGCAGCATGATTAGCTTAAATTTAATTATTTAGTCTTTGACTAATTATACTTTGTATTTGCTCTAATTTGTCACTGATTTATTACAAATTTGAATTTTTCTGCAACTAATTTTTACCATTTCATGCTCAATTAAGATGAGTTTGGTTATTTCCACATCTAGTCACTTATCGATAATATAATTTATGACATTACTTAAGTATTCAGGTCAATTGTTGAATGCTAAAAAATATATATTTATTTAAATCAGTATTACGAATCGTAATCATTGGTTTGTCAATGGTTCGAATTGGCGAAAAACATGCAGAGAAAAAAAATACAATAATTAACACATTTAAATGCATCGATGCACACACACGTCGAGCTAAAATTTTCCTAGACAGTGTTTGGCTACTAAATTTCATCCCACTTTCACCTGAGGAGGTGAAAGCATCAAGTCGATTGGAGTGTGTGCCTGCATTGTCAATTGGGAAGCGAAGTCTGGAAGGCGGAAACTGGTTCACTTTTGGCAAAGAATGAACAAATGACAATGGAGAAAGGTAAATATTTGAGTAACAAGAGAAACGCAAGTGCTTCCAGATGGCTGGATGGAAGCATGTCAAAAAACGTTTTAGGGTGGATTAGCTCTTAAAGTGGAGGATCAAACTCGAGTTCTGTCAAAATCAGATAAAATTTCTGTTCGGTATTAAATATGATCGGATTTTTAGCGTAAAAAATGGAAAAAATTGTAAACAGTAATTCATCTTTAAGTGATACGTAAACCTGCATCTTTTTTAAGAAATAACTAACTTCGGTGTTAAACCTGAAAATTTCCACATAAATTTCTGTCCCTACTCGAAAATGTTCAGTTTTCAGTAAGAAATCTCAAGTTGATTGACAATTTATTTAGGCGAGTGTTACCTGATAATTTTCTTACTTTAGTATTGAAATTTCCATTCAGAACTTTATTTACATCTCTGAAAAAAGATAATCAGAATCCAAACTAATATTAAACGTCGCAAATGCATTTTTGGAAATGGAAATGTACACCTCAGAGTCGTCAATTGAACGTAGTAATTAGATTTTACTATTGCAAATTGTGCATCACTTTTATACAACCTTTGAACAAATTATTGATAATCAAAACATGTTCGATAATTTTTACTGCCGTCTAATTCTACCTATTTTTTTATGAATTTGGCTTCTTAAATTTTCGGTGATATATCTTAAATTCATATTTTACTAGTTGTAAGTGGATTGTTTATATTATTTATCTTACCATGTTATCCGACATTTTGGCCATTGAAACTCGTGTATTTTACCATCCATGAGAGAAACAAATAAACAAGAAGTTAAAGTACATGTTTTGCAGTTACAAGGAAAATATGGGCATCATATATTTTTCCTATAATTGCTAAGCCTATGTAGAGAATGACATCCTAATTGGAATAAAGTACAAGTTGTGCTAATACGATGGCTCCCTCCAGTTTAGTCCGTAACTCCGAAACGGGGCAGTTTTGTGGGGAGGAGGGCTTAAAAAAAAGTGGGGAAAGTTACCAGCACGTGTTCAGTCTTCTTTCACTCGCTCCACGGCCAACAACTCGTCTCAATCTGGTCATCGCGTTTGCACTTTTGCATAAAAGTTACTCTCGGTCAGATCGTAACGTTAATGTCACTCCTCGCAATATCCGTTGAACTTATAAGCTCAACTGAACTCAAGCGGTTCCACTTTCTCGTAAAATTCAAAACAATAAAAAATTCAAAACAATAAAAAATTCAATCTTGACATTGAGACAATTCACGCAGTCATTGGTAACTTTGTAAAATAATTTTACACACTTTTACAAAATAAAGGGATGCCCTTGGTCTGAGCAAGTTTACAAAAGCTAATTTTCCTCAGAAATATGTGTAAAATTGTGAAAAAGTTTGAAAGTTTACGGATTTCTGTAAATCTAGAGGGTCTGAGTTTGTGAATAAGTGTTGAGTTGCATGGTAAATTCTGAAAAGTGTTATATCGATTGTCGTGATTTGTTTTACTTTGGGACACCCTTCAATTTGGCGAAATTCGCAGAAATTGATTAAAATTATTTTCTAAAATTTAATTGGTATTTTATGACTGAAACTCCAGAGGATGATTTGTATTACACATCACATGAGCAAACATACGCATCTGATGTGACTCATATTGCGATTATAAAAGTGCTATAAAATGAAAACTGTCAATCAAGCTGAACGTATCAAGAAACATATTTTTTATAAATACGAATCTTAATTTATTTATTAATACATAAGGGTCCTCACAGTATCTGCAAAAGCAAATTGTTAACTAATTCATATGAAACTCAAATAAGTCGTCCTAATTTCGCTAAAATAGGCAAAGTAAAATATTTGTGCTAATATTCATCATTTTTCGAATATATTTTACTGCTTAACTGAAATATGGACGAAAAAGCCGAAAATCGTAACTACAGAGTTTTCGCCAAATTTACGTTGGTTCGAAATTGTGTACGTAAAGTTCCTTTGTGCTATTTTTCCTTGGTAGTATTAAAACATCATTTAAGGTAAAATTGGGATTTGGAAGAAATTGTGTAAAAAGTTGCAATCGAAGTTAAAGTGAAATTACAAAAGACTAAACGCAGACTTATTAAATGTGTGTTTTTTTAAATTTCAAATGTGTACAACTTTGAAATTGGGGCAAATTTTTTGTGCGGATCGCTTCTCTTTGTCGTGCTGGGACTTTATCGTACTTTTCAAGGTGAGATTTTGCAAGCTACATCGTAAATAAGAATTTCTAGTCTTCCATAAATAGGGATTAATCTCATTAAACTTATGTTGGTAAAGTTTGCAACAAAAATTTCCTCAAAAAAACTTACGTTTAACATAGTCGGGTCTGAAATGGATTAAAAAATGGTTGCAATTTTGAATCTCCCAGAAATTATGGTTGCCTTTCGGTGGTAAATCGTAACCAATGTGGGGTAGTGACTACACATGGTAATGATTTCTGTTTGTTTGAGTGTAGAAATTTTACGTACAAAAATACATGTATTTCAGCTGCATCGATCTGTTTTTCTTCCCATTATGGAGATAACACTTATGAAAATTATGCTTTGTCATGAGATTCATCCGTATAATGACTTTTAATCAGTGCTTATCTTTAAATTGCATTGTTTAAACGAGGAAAAAATCGATTCGTGGCCTGCTCAAAATTGAAAAAAACTAAGAAAATCCGTTATGTAACAAAAAATATGTCATACATAAAAATAAGCTGTTCTAAACTCTACATTCGTTCGAGTTGAACTTTCGAGTTGAACTAAATACGTACATCTCTAAAATTTGGAAGCTTCAACGCAACAAAATCGTGCATCTGACGCCTTGTCGGTCCTGAACTCATTTGGAACTCATTTAATTTGAGTTTTCTCCCCGAAATTGTTGGACACGAATACAATTTATGTTTTCTGAAATTTCACTTTTCGAAATGTGTTTATTTTTTGTTAAACATTCACCCTCAAACCTTCTTTCTAACTTTCCCAAAACTTTTACCGTTTGTTGTCGCACTCTAAATAATGCGGGAACAAAGATGTTACCGGTTCTAAACCCACTTTTGTAGCAAATTGCTATACCGAATTATGTACGAAATTCGAATATTTAGCTGGGTAAAAATTTTTTAGGAAATTTATGGCAGTAGCAAATTTATTTACATAACTTTGCTGAAAAATTTTTCTAACTTGTTCGTTTCGTGAGTGCACTCGGTTACAATTTTGATATCGCGTTATTTAGTGTGCTTAACTTTTTGGGGGAGAAAGTAGGGCCTCGTTTTCAATTATTTTATATACTTTCTCCTTTACACGTTGACTTTGTATCTTTGGGAGAAAATGCACGACAAACTTTTTACCAGACTGACGACCAGCTTATTTATTTTCTTGTATTGTTCTACTTTCTCTTCACTTTTAACTTTACAGGGTCCAATAGGGAGTGGAAACGTCGTTTCTTTATTTCATGTGCGGCACACGACGAGAAAAAGAAACACTTTTTCTGGAAAGGAAATTGGGAATTTTCCCCACATTTAAAGACAACTCATTTGTGCGCTTGAAGCTTATGAACGTTTTTGCAAGTTTACCAATTTTACGAGAGAAGATCGTCTTGCAAATTTGTTGTAACCTGCAACCTAACAAATATATTTTTTTAGTGTCCTTTGTTCTATACTTTATAAAAGTGTGCAAAATAAATTTTTAAATGTATGATAGACCTCAAATACTATAAACTTTATGTCTTATTTTAAATTAATTTGTATAGCAGTCCAAATCCGACAATTGTATTACAAAATATTTTTATATAAATTTTGGCATGTTACAAAACACACAAAATCCTAAGCATATGTGTGCCGTCGGACCTTTGATGTATATTTGATTTACAAACTTTGTTCTATGATAGGTGGAAATTTGGGGGAATTAAAATGTTGACGTAACAACATTTGTTTTCTCTGTTTGTTAAATGTTTAAACTAAGTGAAAGTTGAATTTAATTTCTATGATTATCACTTCATTAATGAAAAACGTGCCTAACTTTTATTTATTTTTTACTTATTTCGGTCTAAAAAATTTTAATTGAAAAAGTTTTTCTAATTAATTTACTCGTGTTCCAAAGTTTTCAAATCTGTCTACAATTTCTAAAGCTTTTGTTGGTTTATGCTGTCTTGTTAATTCTTAATTCCACTCACAAAGACAAATATTTCACTTAAAAAACCGCACCATTTCGATAAGAAGTCTCAAAATCTCCCTCAACAAATGGAATGGAGTTTTTATAATCCTCGAAAAATTGAATGGTAGTGACGACATCGATTTTCAAATTTGTAAAATAATAAGAAATAGTAGGAAGTAGATATAAAGGTCGATTTCGAACAAATACGGTAACATACAACTCTACAGCCTCAAAGAAACAATGCCTCTGTTACAAGTTTACAAAAGTTTATATGAGTATTGAGTTGACAAAATGCAAACCCTTTGAATACATGAAGCACATAATTCACGCAGTGCTTAATAACATTGAAAATTTATGTAAACTTTCAAGCCTTACGAAATTCCAAAGACTTTTGTAAAATATTTGTAGACGAATATTTTTAAGGAAAATTAGCTTATAATTTTTTTTTACTTTACTCAGATCAAGGTAGACTTTTTATTTTGGAAAAGTTTGAAAAATTATTTTACTTACATATTTTATTACTTACCAATGACCGCGTGAATTGGAGTTATTAATGACTGGCAAAATAAGAGAAATTATAGTTTTACGAGGAGTCAAGGAATGGTGGATGGATACATTTTATTTTGTCACTTTTGCAATTTGTGAGAATTGCAGACTATTTTTTTCCCTTGTATCACTTCACCAAAAAAAAAATATTAAATAACGACAGATTTAAATGCATGACTTAATGGAATCGATAAGTAATTTAAGCTATAATTTTTCTTGATTGTTGTCACTTTACCCAACATTTCCATTCCCTGTCCAATTCCTCTTTCACCTGGTGAAAGGTGAAAGAATTCTTTGAGTGTGTGTGTTTATCCATATGTAGCAAATGTCACGGTTGAGTGCGTCGAGTTAGATGTGAAAGCCAGAAGCCATTTCCCTCTTAAAATTGTGAAAGTAGAGAAAGGCAAATATTTGAGCAACACGGGATAAGAAAATACTTGCAAATAAATGGTTGTCAATGCGTGCCACCGTTTCATTTTGGATCGTCGGAAAGGTGACGCCAAAATCTTAAATGGCGTAGAAATCCATCACAATATAAAATATATTTTTGGTCAAAAATATTACAATTTTTTAACCAAACAATTTTCTATTTTGTGATAATTTAAACTTATAAAATCGAAACGGACATCTAGCATCTTTTAATTTAAATGGGTTTTGTATGCTAAAATATATTTATATCGGCGTCAAACTATGTAGAGCTTTAAATTTTATAAATAAATACGTCATGACTATTTATTCTTGAAATGCGGTTCATTATTATAAGTAATTTAAATATAATTAACCACTTTCCTTCATTAAGCTCGAAAATACTTCACCTGTTGTGTCATGTTTTTCACGTTTCACAAGATCACAAAATTTCATAATCGATTCATCTACAGGGGAATATATCATATTTTCACAAAATCACAAAATTTCATAAAATCTCGACCAAATCGGCTAAGCTATAATTTTCTTTGTTATCAAATATTATTCGTGTCCACGTAGTAAGTTGAACGAACGCGATTGTGGATTTAGCCCTGGTAAGCAAATACGTATAAAGTCAAGATAAGAAATAATCTAACGCAAACAGTATGCACACCACGATCATATTATTTTAAGAAACATATGCCAAAGTTTGATACTAAAAACCAATATACAGTCAATGGAACAAGTATAGGCACCATCCACGCAAGCTACCTAAAATTGCCTATAACTTTGAAATGCATTATCAAATTAGCATGAAACTTTGTACACATTTAGTAAATCTAATGTAGTGTTCGATTATAATCATTTTCCCGACTGAAATTATATAACCGTAACGTTATTCTGATTTCGATACGAACACGTCAGGTTGGAACCTGCAAAAAGTATTGGCACCTTATGTCTTAATTATTTGAGCGAAATTTTTGTAACGATAAACCTCTGCCTTTTGTCACGGTAAGTTAATCAGATCACAAAATATAACTTTATCTGCTTCGTAAGTCCAGATTGGTATTGTCTACAGCCAAAATTGCGACACCAAACGAGCTATTTTTTTCGGAGTTAGAAATAATCTTGCCTCCTTCTCAAACAAGCTTGGATATCAAAAACTCAGACAGGAAACATGCTCCGTGATATTTACTATTCGAAATGTAGCCAAAGAACATGAAGCAATCATTTTAGTTCCTGCTTTTTCATGATCCGGCTAAAAAAGCCGCCTAATCCTAAAATCAACGGATTAATCAAGCAAATTATCACTCGAGATCGGAATAATTCAACCTCCAAAATCATATTGAATTTGAGTACGAACTGTGGGGTCAACAGATCATACAATGTGGTGATCAATAAAAAATCATGCGTTGGGGTTTTAGGGTCCATTTGCCCGACAAACGCGAGGGTCCTCAAAACGAAGAAGCTCAATAAATTGGAATGGGGTAAATATCACCCTAAATAGACGTTCATTGAGTAAAGAACGGTCTGCTACTTCGACATAGGCCAGTATTAGTTATTCGGAGCCAATTGAATGGTCCAAGTCTGGCGGATGCCATAAAAGGCTCACAAAAACGAATATGTGCATATGACAGTTAAACACAACGTAGGATCGATTGTGGTTTATGGTTAAATGACTAGGTCGCGGCGTAGTTACCCGGTCATTATCGACAAAAGCATGACCAGGGAGGTCTTATTAATCATTACAAACCATAATTTGAAATCATTTGACAAAAACCTGACTAGGAAGGAATTTCATATTCCAAAAATGCAGTGACCCCAAACATGTAGCCAACTTAACGGTGCAAGTTTTTGGAGACTGAAAATATTAAGCTTCTTTCGTTGGCCGCACAGTCTCCCGATGTGATTCTGATTGTCCGGGTTGAGAAAAGAGGGACTGATGGGAAACCACTCGTCGAAAAACGACCTTGTCAAAAGTTCGGAATAAGTTTTGGCAGCCATATAGAAAAGCGTTATCAAGAAACTTGTCAAATCAATTCCACGGCCTATTTATGCTCTTATTGCGTCGAGGGGAGGTGCCACATATTTTGTCTATATATTAAAGCTAACTTAATCAAGAATTATTGAATGTTAAAAAGGTGTTAAGCTACGAAGTTATATTTCTCAGCAATAGCTGAATTCATCTAAGGACAGAAAAATTAGATATTAGCATAACACAAATGATCAGTTACTCCACCTTTAGTACCTGCTCCTCGTTGTTGGACAAACGCTACTAATTCATCTTCCCAAGAATGCATTGCACGGCTTTAGGACGCTCATCGTCCGACATGTTGTACATAGAAGAGTGTTTTCTCCCCAAACAATACGAAAAAAGTTTTGTCGATTTTCACTGAGAATTTGAGAAGAAATTTTCTTCACTGTTTTTACAACACTTTTTGTGAAGACAAAAAGGGTCGTCGCACTTATCTTTGGCGGGTGGCATTTTGTTAGTGTTTCAAAATATTTTAAACTTGGTTCACAATCATAGTTAAGTTCCCTTAATATTTGTGATGCTGGGTACCAAATGTGTAATTCATAAAAAATTCACATAAGGATGCCACACACGCTGCTGCTCGCACTAAACAGGTGATATATGTATGCATTTTGAATAAAACAATTTGTTTAAACCTGAAGCTCATAGTTATATAGGATTTTGAGAAGATTTGTAACAAATACAAAAAGGTCAAAATTAGGTCATCGAGGTCACGGATCAGTACCATCTCCCGGACCACTCAAGAGGAAGTATTTGTGATCATTTTAAGCCCCATTTGGACAAAATCGGTCCAGTGGTTATCTCAGAAAACCGGGAGATGTCAACCCACTTTACGGATTAACTATCGTCCATTTGCGCCAAATAAAAATTTTTTGAGACCCAAAATTGGTCTAAACCCACTAATTCAATTATGCTGAACACGATTTTCGAGGTTTCATTCAAATTAAAAAATAAAGTCCAAAAGGGGTCCCAGCCGAAAAAAAATAGTCATGTACATATATGCGTATCTAAGCGCTGAATACTGAAGTTGATTGTTCTCACGTCACCTTAGTAAACTTTGTAAATTTACGACACTTCCATGCTTACGAAGCTTTGTAAATACATGCAAGCTTGAGCCACTCTTCTTCTTTATCTTCTTCTTTATCCATATAACTAATGGATAAAGAACTTGTTACATATTCCTTATACAAATGTACCAGCAATTCTTACATACAAATATGTGTGTAAGAATTGGATAGTTATTTAAATACATGTTAAGCACAAGAAAGGAGAATCGGATAAATTTGTTTATCGCGTTTATTAAGGGTCTTTGTTACTTAAATGTACATATCTATAGATTTGTGATACATGATATATGATACAAAGTGGTATGATTAATTATCAGGCGGTAGACATTTTACTACATATTGTAGTAGATCTGTCATACATCACGGTATTAATTTTATCCCGAAAAGTGTTCTTTATTACCACTTCGGGTTCAATCAATTTCTTTACCAGCTGGTGGTTATGATTACAGTTTCTGCAGTCATATACATGTGCATTTTGGTAATGATTTGGTAATGATTTTATTTAGAGTGTATGTATCGGTCACACTCCTCCTAGCCCTACATCACTTTTTACGCGGTACTGAAACCGTTGTCGCCTCGTAATTCGTCGAGCCTAAATTATAAAACATACGTGCACCCTTTTTGCATATACGATTGGTTAAAATGGATATTAAAACCAAGTGATACAACTCATCAGTCGGACATGATATCATTGATTTCAAGAAAGTAAATATGTAATCGATCAGTCGTAACTGCACTTCTCAGTCGCTTGGTCTTATAATTTTGTCACCGGTGAAAGCCACTTTCTTCACACATTAAATTTGTCACAACACTAAGATTATCGTGTTAGAAATAAATCATAATTTCAAGGCTTTCTTTCTTCACCAAACTTTCACCTGCAAAATTTCGAAACTTTTCATGCGTCGCAAATGTGACTGCGGCATCGCTACTTGAACCAGAATTCACTCGTCGAGTGAAACAGTTGTGTCATCATCCGCACTGGAATCTGATGGTGATCACAAGAGAGAAAGTCGCAGGTCCGCGTCTTCTGAAACTAGACCCACGATAACATCTCTTGACAGCATGTCATCTCAAGCGGATCTAGATTTCGGTCGAGATCAACAGCTCCGAATGGTTGATCAGAACGGATATAGCGATATGAATTCCTTCGAAGAAACTGAAATTGGGAAAAGATCTCTACCTATTTTTTATAAATACTTACCCAACATGGCCATTTTGGGTAATACCTAATGTTTATATGAAGTTTCTAAATTTGCGTAATTTTATTTTGCGAAGCCCCTCTCAGCACAAATTTTATTAGTTTCATAAGTTTGCTAAATGGGTTGTGATGAGAAATACAGTATGTCTGTCCTGAGGAGAACAATTTCATGAACAATAATTGTTCATGAAATTATTGAGTGAAGAATGTAGTATAAAAACATGATAAATTATCTACGCATGTATAATGTATGTCCAGTTTTCAAGAACTTGGATTGTATTGGTGTAGCAAAAGTGTGAATTGTAAGTGTGGGAGGACATGACACGTGCTGCAGAAAACAACAGGGAAAACGAGTACTTTAACATGCGGAGAAAGTTAGTGTTAGTCCAATCCAAACCGGAAATAAGTCTTCTGTTGGCTCGATCTGATGTTCCATGCTGCCAGCCTGTCTCACAACTTTTCACCCTCCGTGCAACATAAACCATATTCTGTCATGGAGATAAATATGTTGGTTTACATAAACATTCACCTCGCTCCAACGTAATTTCCTTCATAAAACTATTTCTTTTCTTGTCCTCAGTCTTCTCAGATTAAAATGAAAAGTGTAAACTCTTTATAATAAAATCTCACTAACAATGCGATAATGTGAAGTGTAACCCTCCGATTTGACTGGAATTATAAAATTATGTGGTCTAAGTCAATGCAACTTGAGGCAGTTTGTACTACATATGATTGAAATTGGTCGAAATATTTAAGGGCAACGTCTATCTCCGCTTTTTGAAAAATGTATCTTGCATACAGATACAACTATCTCCTAAATAACTGACTCTAGCTATATAGCTTGAGCAAATTATGAAAACATGTACACACATATTTTCATAATTTGCAAGCATTACAAATAAATGAGATCCAAAAACCGTTATTACACATACATATGTAAATGTCAAAGGTACTCCTCGTTTTCAACTTTCCATGAACCCAAAAGAGCTTCGGGGCTAGCACGTCGTCGTGAAAAAAAGGCGCCCAGGCGCGACGTCCAAGAACTATGTTAGCCGAGTAAGCCAAATTAAATATCCTTGGACGTCGTGCCTGGACGCCTTGTTTTGACGTCGACGTGCTCGCCCCGAAGCTCTTTTGGGTTCATGGAAAGTTGAAAACGAGGAGTATTTAGGTCAAAAATAGATAATTGTCATATATGCGTCATTTTAAAAGAATGCAATCGTTTTGCCAATTCTTTTTTTCCAATTTTTCTTACAGTTTATAAAATATGAAATAAACTCTAAACAGTTTTTGAGTTTATTTGCATACACGAAGCGTGGAGTTGAACTGCACAACAAAAGGAGGATCGGGTCAATTTGTTCCTTGCGCTTGCATCGTAATTAAGGATATTTTTTAATGTATATATGTATCGGTCACACTTCCCCTACACTATTTTTTACACGCGACTAAAACCGCACGGGTCGCCTCGTTATTTGTCCTGCCTAATTAAATATTCTCCACGTACCTTGAGTCACTATGCACACTTGCAATATTTTTGCATACGATTGGTCAAACTGGATATTAGTACACCAAGTGATGCACTTATATGCATAAATCGGACAAATGATATCATTTATTTATTGATTTCAAAGGGGTAAATATGCCCAATGCATGAAATCGTTCATTCGCAAACTGCATTTCTCATCCACTTGTTCTCAATTTTTTCACCTCGTGAAAGCCACTTTCTTCGAGAATTCAGATTATCACAACTAAAAGATTAGCGTATTGTGAATAAATTATAATTTCAAGACTTTCTTTCTTCACACCAAACTTTCACCAGCATCATTTCATTTCATTTACTCGGCTCGGCTTCAAAATGGATAAGGATTTTGAGCTCGAAGATTTTAACCAGAGCCCAAAAAGGGTTGGACGCGGACGCCAAGAGGATAGACCAAGATCGGCCCTGAATACGGTCCAAGTAGTTAACGAGCGTCCATCTCGTCATGGAAATCAATCTGCTCTCGTGTCGCGAAGTTCTTCCGCTTTTCCACCAACTGCGACTTCGGCGCTTGTTGGAATCGCAAATGTGACCGCTGCTTCGGTACTTCAACCCGAATTTACTCGCCGAGAAAGAATTGTGTCACGGGAATCTGATGGCGATCTTCAAGGAAAAAGCCGTAGATCTGCATCTTCCGAAACTCGCACCGGGTATAATTGTCGGACTCTTGCTTTGCGACCGACTCCTCGATCTACTGCGTGACCTTGACCTTGACCTTGACCGTGACCGTGACCTTGATCTCGACCTAGTTGGTGAAATTGATCTCGACTTTGACCTACTGCTCGGTGTAATTAAATGGTTGCTATGTCGTCGTTTTCGTCCATCCGCGGTGCCCAAAATGGCTGAAATCGTGATACCCTGCGGTGGCGGGGATGGGGGCAGAATGAGACTGTGGCTCGATTTAGGGCTACCAACGGAAATTTTGATCTCGGAGGAAAGTGACGATGGCGACGGTGATCGGCTATTCGTCGTTCCGCCAGAACTACTCAGGGCACGAGATTGACCTAAACTTTGACCTTGTTGGGCTTGCAGTTGGAGTTGGTGGTGTTGATGTTGGAGTTGAAGTTTGGTCATGACGTTATGAATTTCGGACGACATCCAGGCATTGTTGCAGAGGTGGGAGTAAAGAAGGGGGTGGGGCAAGAGGGGTAATCCGCTAGTGTTGGAGACTGGAATTCCGGAACCAGGGATTCCACTGTTTCCGAGGGGAAAACCGGGCCAGGGAAGATTTAAAGAGAGCGCGTTTCCGGGGTGGTGGTGTTTGTTGGCGAGATCAAAGTTCGACATGAGAGAGTCGGTGGAGGACGAGAGGGCTGCACCTGAAAAGGGGAGAGGAAGGAATTATTAAGTGATTTTTGGATAGTAGAATTTACTTAATTTAACGTATGTATAATAATTGCGGTGGCTTATAAATTTGGTGAAAAATTTTGCATACAAAATTTCCATGAATTTCAAGAAAGATGTTATATTTTAAAAATCTAAATTTCTGCAATTTTTTTGCAAAGATTTCTAAGATTACTATATAATTTAACAAGAAAATTTGATAAACGTGTGTGCAAAAACTATAAAAATTTTGTAGATTTTGTCCCCATGCATATTCCTAAAATAGGAATTCTCCCAAATATAAATTTCCACCGACCTGTTGGACGAAATCCGACCTGTCCCGAACTCTGCTGACTAGTTGGTCTCGGCGACCTTGACACTTCATCCCTTCCCAGTCCCCCCTTACTTCCCCCTTTACTGTGTAAGTGTAACGGACTAATCTTCACTAACGGCGGTGACCTCTTACTGCTTGGTCCATTATTATTGTTGTTATTATTTGAAAGTGCCGCCAAGATATTGCTCCCCCCACTACTTCCCCCACTACTTCCGCCCCCACCGGAACTTGGCGTTGTCGTGGTGCCGCTTCCACTACTCAACATAGCCACGGAAGACAACAGGGGATCGTGAGACGAAGATTGAGACTGAGGCGGGGATTGGGGTAAAAGGGGTGACGTGAGAGACGAATTGGGTGGTCCGTTACTTCCGTGTTGGGTGTGGTTCTGGTGTTGATTGTGGTGGTGATGGTGTGCCGCTAAGGATTGGAGGTAGGATGGATATCCGCCAGATCCGTTGCCCCCAGGGGGGCCGCCACCCCCACTTGCGGCGGCGGCGGCGCGAAGGGCTAGCGGCCAATCGTGCGGACTTAGACCTGAAAAGTGAGAAATGAGAAAGTTTGGAATTTTTTTTAAGGAAATATTTAGTTGCAATTTTAAATATTTTCCAAATATGGTTATTAAAAAGGTAAGAAAAATATTTAGTATTTTTAAACTGGCAAATTTGCAAAATACTTATACTGAAAGGTAACAGGTAAAGAGAAGAACAACCACTTATGGGGAAATTTGACCTAAAAATTAAGAAAAAATGATATTTAAAATCCCAAATTTTTATATAACATTACAAATATATCTAGCATTAGATATCCGCGCAGAAAGAAGACTTTAACCAACTGTCCACTTCGTATTTATTGTTTTGCTTCACATGTTTCATTTGTGCTTTCCCTGAAGACTTTCCAACTTTGCTGCTAATTTTCTTCCATCTGCTCCGAAATTTTCTTAAAGTATCAACGTTATTGTGAAGCTGGGAGTATTTCTTCTTGTATTAAGCCAAAAACATTTCTATTGGGCAAATATGAGGGACTTTTATGGGGGTTTCATTTTACAACACCAAACTGATTTTTTTTCGATTTTTTCCTGCGCAGTTCTTGCATTGTGGATCATGGCAAGGTCTAGTTAAAAAACTACATTTTATATTTTATGATGCTCCATATTGATGGGAATCAGACAGCCTATCACACATTCCTCAAAATAAATTTCTGTGTTCACACACCGCTCGTGAAGATAAGGCTCCGAAACATTGCCAAATTGATCCAGTGCCTGTCAAACCAGATATTTCTTCGGAAATTTTGAAGACCAACTTTTTTTGTCTTCCGTTTACACTTCAAAAGGGCCTTTTGCATGTAAAAATAACCTTCACAGGGTTTTTGTCGGGTTTTGAAAGACAAAGGAATCGTCGCCGTTGATCAAAAGTTTTCGCAAGATTTTGTTGCAGAGCTTGCGCAGTCTTGCGGTTACGGGTTTTTCTTGAAATTGGGTAGGTTTTGCTGCGAATTTTTTTGTATATGATTTAATCCCTAATTTATGAGCTTTCATTTTTTGCAAATAGTTTACATTTATTTTTAATTTCTTGGTCTCTACGGACAAATACGTGGATGAATAATTTACAAAATAATTTTCAATCGATTTTAACTTTGGAGAGGTCCTTAAGGTGGTTTTTCGACCACGTAATTATTTCATGGTAACATTTCCGGGTTCCCCATACTTTTTTATGTATGTGTTGATTTTTGTGCGGACACACCCCTTTTCCTTAAAATGTCGTTAGGTTTTCCTTGCGTGGTTGTTGATGACATTTTTGTACTTATGCATAACCGGTTTCGCGAGTTCATCGCTTTCAATTCTCGTAGGAAATTTGTTTTCCATTGGAAATTTATGAAATTTTCAGGATAAAGAGATGGATATATTTGGAATAATCTACAAAAAAAATCAGATTCCCAGATAATTGTTTTAGCCCTCCCCCGACTGATCAACCCCGTAAGTGGTTGATTTTCTCTTTACCCTATCTACGTTATTGAAATCTGTCAATATTCTTATAAAATAAGTTTCCCCATATTTACCTGGAATGGCGGCAATATTACGTAATTTTTAATAATAAAAAGATCATAAATGTCTATTCGTAATCAAATCAGTTATCTTCAGTTCAGTGTACTCTTCTAGTAATAATTTGAAGACAAATTTTCAACCAAAATTATTCCGTTTATTTTTATTTTATTTTTTCATCCGCTCCGATTAAAGAAACGGTACAAAAAATTTAAGCGTTTCATGTCCAAAACTAAGTAACTATTTGGCACGCTTTATTTCTGTCTGATTCATGTATCCCATGCCACGAACCGAATCAAGCAGGTGGTCTAACTCAAGTTACGGTACGGTCTTATTGGTAAAGTAAGTGAGGAAAGTGTCACCTTTGTCAAATGAATGAAATGCGATTCAAATCTCGGTTTAATTTTCCATGTCGAAACATTATTCCTTCTTTTCATACTTTTTGCTCTGATATTTACTTTGTTTAGGGGATAAAAATGGAGTTTTTCTTGGAAGGTGGGTGCATAAAGGATGTGGGTTTTTTTGAGATGGGGGTAAAGTTAGAAAAAAAATTCGAACTGATTTAAATTTGAATTTGTAGTTGGTTTTTGACCAAGATACATATGTGTAAAATTTAAAAACAAATGATTATTTCTCTAGAAGTATGTAGTATTTTTTATATTTTTAGCTAAGCAGCCAACAGTATTATTAGATTCCAGAAGGCAGCTCTGAGAAATTTTATTTTGTAAAAAATTTACAAGTTTTTTTAAAAATAATTGAGTTTATTAATTAGACACAATTTTTGTTAGAGTGTAACGTTGAACAAAATTATTTGAAGGCTGAATCATTTATGAATTCAATTTTAGGTAATTGAGGTTAATGAAGCAATTTAAAGTTGGATTGAATTATTTATAGTTTTATAAGAAAATATGTAGTGCAAAAACAGGTAATACTTTGATTTAAAATTATTTACGACAAAATCGTTTATAATTGGTGTTAAATTTAATTCTGCCCCTTATTTTTTCACCGCGTCCTTTCTGCACCTCCCCTTCAAGTCAGATTTCTAACTTAGTTGAGTTAGCGAACGAATCATGAGTGGTTTTAAAGAGTTTTGGATTCTTTTATGTTTAGGCAACCAGCGTGCTTGTGTTGGCTGACGAGATGTGATCCTGTCACTCCGTGTGGTGGCCTTTCCGGTCTTTTGTCTAAAATTTTTCTTAGAATTTTAGATTGATGTTATTTGCCGAAGTTTAAACTTGTCTACAATTTTTATTTGGTGATTGTAAATTGTGGTGTGAAATGCAATGTATAATAATATTGCGAATTTTGGAATGGAACGATTAATAATTTATTTAGGGATGGTGGATGGTCTAATGGTGAAATTTATTTTGGGTAAGAAAAACTTATAGCTTGGGATAGAATGCTGCATAATTTTGTTTCTGGTGTAAAATGTTTGGTAAAGATAGGAATCAATAAATAAAATTTTATATTTATAAATAATCCCATTTTATGGGAAGGTTGGTATGTGGTATTATTTAAAATTAAGTTTAGTGTCCGAATATTAATGAATTTAGCGTGGTAAAGTTTACGAAGGTTTTTATAACGCTAAATATTGTATCATGCTAGACTTAGTGGGAAATATAGATTAATTTCTTAAAACAGAGTCCTTATTGGAACACTATTGCGAAACTTGAAGTCTTGAAGACAACATTTTGTGTTTTTCTATTTATTTTTATTCTACGCTAGATTGATTAAATTTTGTGTAATATTTTCTAAAATTGTAAGGTTATTAAATAATTGAAATTAAAGATGCTTTATTTTTATTTTTCATTTTCAGTTAAATTGCATTTAGTCGTGTTGTTGTTTATTTTCAACGTTAATACTGAAAAATTACGGGTAATTATTACTCTTAATAGATACTAGATGACTTGTCCTTCTGCTAAATTTAAGTCTCTTTTCACCGTATAGAATTTTGTTGTTAAAATAATTTAATAAATTTCGATAATCTCAAAAAACGACGGCAATAGTAAATAGATTATAATTTTGATAAAATTAAATAGGCTGTGAATAATGTAAAGGTTATAAGAAATGTACATATTTTTTTACGACAGTAAATGGTATACTGTGAAGTCGCAATGAGAATCTTAGTGTTTGAAGCTATTAAATATGTTTGTTAGATTTATTCGGTCAGTGAACAAATTAATAATTAAAATTTAAGGATACGTTTAAAATACAAGGATTAAATAAAGAGAATTATCTTGGAATATTAAAAAATGTAAAAATTTTTATGCACATTATCTTAAACGTTTTATGGTCGGAAGGCTATTGATGCGTTAAAGTAATAATTTTAAATATATGTTAAATAGTGTGTTAATACGACGCAGTAAAATTCCTACATTTAATCAAACCATTTTATTTTAATTGTATATTTTTATCGCATTCGGATTGTAAAATCTTGTATTAAATCAAAAAGTTACTGTAGGGTAAACTATTAATAATGGAAAATTTAGTGTTTATGTATGGTGTGGCATTTTTCAATAATTAGTCAGGGCATGTAGAATCGTCGTGTCTGTCCGTACCTCTGTTTGGCATTATTGAGCCAAAACGGACATATATTAAATTACAAAACAATACATCGGTCTGGAAAAAATTAATGTTTAAAGGGGCATCTCAAATATTTTCCAAAATATTGAAAGACTAACCATCCATTAAGAAAAATTTTAACAAAATTATAGGATATATCCAAAAAGATTTTTCATTTTCAAGTATGGTTGATAATGTAAAATTTTGTAAAAATATGAAATTTTATTATTTTATTTTGTCATAAGTAAAATATACGCAAAAATAATGTATAATTTTCAAGTAGTGATGATTCAAAAAATGATACCAAATTTATTTAGTGGATGTAGCATTGTTTCGAATTTTTTGTGTTATCATATACCCAAATTAATATTGGCGAAATGTTTTTAATATAAAATATGGAATACAATTCCAGTAGATTCTACGCGTTCCTAAGCTTTAGTACCAAATTCGTTTTGATATTAAGAACAAAATTCTTAACCCTTGTTGGTAATGTATTAGTTCAAACTAGTGGTTTAGTCAACATTTAAAATATTGAATGATATAAAAAATATATTTGAGCAAAAATATATTTAAAATATTTTAATATTTTAATTAATTAATGCTCTATTAAGAAGTCAGAATTGGAAATTATATACTATACATATGTCTTAAAATATTTCCAAGATTAGTCGAGCGTTAATTATAGATTAAGATTTGTTTCTAAAAATTCTAAACAATAAAATATTTAACTTACCCAGTGGAAGTTTGAAGGAGTCATGCGGTCGCATCGGGTCCATTTGAAAGTTCGGCGGGAGGAGTGGTCTCGGACCAAAACCGAACGGAGGAAATGGTCCACCATGACCTACAAAGCAGTCTGAAGGAATTAATGCTTTCTCGCCCCAAATTTAAGTTTATTAGAAGAAAAATTGACAATCCGTAAAATCATGTGAAACCATTAATTACAGTATATTGTAATTAAACTTATTTGTTTAACAAAAAGTTGACAAATTTCTCAAATTGGATAAACCCATTTAACTCTGTAATTTGCAAAATTTACCACATTACGTAAAATTGATTCCAAAAAATATTTCCTACAATTAATATTTCTCTCTTAACAATTGCAACTTTTTTTTATATATTTCTTGCAACTAATCAATTTCTCTCATCACCATTCCAACTAAGTGTTTTCTCTCCATCTCTAGTGGAACTTCTTCCTCAACAACTTAATAACAAGGGGCATGCATCTACACTACATAAAATAAATAGTGTCGACCTTTTTCTTCCCGAGACGCAGATTGACATGTGACGTGCCACTGACAAATGACCATACAGTTTCCGTATATATTTCGTAACAGAAAACTGAACAAAAGCCAAGTTTCCTAAAAATATGACGACGACACGACATGGGAGCATATAAACATCACAGATTTTATGGCATGGTCATAAACTCCAGAAAATCAGACAGAGAGGCCAATTGTTAACCTTAACTCGGTAACATGTCAACTTATTTGTCCTCCTTGACGGAGATGAATGAATGGTTGACTGACTTTATATTTACTCACATAGAATTCGTCAACTCTTGACTTTCTTGACTTGTTTAGTTTTCTCGTAAATAAATATTATTACTAGACCAAAGTATTCATAGTTACTGCTTAAGGAGGGGGGAAGGGGGATAAAATAAACTTGTAAGAAAATAAAGTAAGAAATTTGTCTGATTGAAAATTATATTAAATAGAACTTAATGTAAACGATCTGTATTATAACTAAATTAATTAGAAAAAGATCCTATTTTTATTTCGTAGACGTTTAAACCTTACAATTTTTTGAAATTTTTTAAATATAAATCTACTTCAATACCTTTCTACATAATGTGGCATTTTTTAGTTACAATTTAATCCAATATTTTTTTACTAAACCAATACTTTACTTTAGTAAAACGGTCATGACTCTATTTTATTGCGGCAACCCGAAAAGTCATGAAGTTACTGTAACAACACATTTTTTGGGGGAAAAGTGGTCTCCCAACGTTATAAAGAAAGTGCCCCCAAAAGAAAAAAAGAAGCCTCGTAAAAACCGAACTGTCAATAGAATTCTGAATGAAATCAGTTAACTACTTGAGACACTTGGATTATATGTGTACCGTCTAAACTGCTTGGTTGGGAGCGATATACATTTATTTTTTTATTATTTCTTTTTCTCTTCATATATGTATGTATAACTTCTTAAAGTTTTTTGGCGTGCCCCTGATTTGTGTCGTATATTATGGGTTTTGTTTTCATGGAGGGTTTCGGTTTAAGGTTTTGGTTTATGAGGTTGACTACTGTGGTGGGAAAAGGTTTGGTTATCCAAAACCTAACCAACCACCCTGTTTTTGGGCTGGCTGTGTAGTAGTTTGCCATCACTTTTACGGTCGGCTCGTGGCTCATAAAATAAAATAAGTTGAGAGAATTGAGCCCAGACAAGGATTGGATTTGAGAGAGAGAGAGAGAGATGAATAAAATGGGATGGAATATATAGGTGTGTATTGAGTGAGATTGGGAAATTGTGAGATTTTTTTTGAGAATTTTTTTATAGGGTGGAAATTGTGGAGGATGAATCAATTAAGGAGAATTGTTATGAGGGGGGGAAGTATGTTATTGGGATTAAATGTGTAAGATTTTTTTTAATTATGGGGGGAAATTTGATTTTGATTAATGGAGTGATTTTTTGGAGAAATTTATTTTAAGTTCAATTTCTGAATATTTTTAAGGAATAAATTGATATATTGTGGTAAATAAGTATAAATCCGTAGTCGTAAGGGCAAGTTTTTTTTAGATTGTTAAAATTGTGCAAATTTTAATGTATGATGCTACCAATTAAAAAAATATATATCTTACTAAAGCATTAATTACTTACGGGATTTGGATCTCGGTTCACGTGGTCCATCTACGGTGACTTTTATCGCTTTATTGTATGTAGTGACTTGTGCAGGGGACGAGCCAACGGTGATCGTAAGAGAAAAACTTTTCCCTGTGGGGAGAAAGCGAGACAAAAAATGGGGCAAATTTGAGTTAAAATTGTAAACTATTAATTTTTCAAAAAATATCAATGAGGCAATTCAAGTTTCTCTTTGTAATTCCGTAACCGCGTAAACTTTTACAAAACTTACGAACATTTCTAAGGTAATTTTTATTTATAAACTTACGAAAATTATGAAAATAAGGATTGTATTTTTCATTGTTTTCTGAGGTTATGGAGTTATATAAAAGATTACGTGAATTTTGTAAATAAAATAATTCCAAATTATAAAACTATTCTTGCGTAAATTTTTTGATAAGAAACATTTCTCGAAAAAAGTAAGCAAAAGCCTTTTACTTACACTTACCACGACCAGATCTTCCCACGAAGCGGAGATCGTTAAATTTGGCGATCTGATTTTTCATTATGGCCGTCGCATTGCGTAATTCGCCACAAAAATTTTCATCATTTCCGGCCCGAACGGTGACCAGAGTGCCGTCCATGACGTCGTTGAGACAAATTACCTGTGAAAAAAAATAGAGAAAGTTTTTACTAAATTTGTTTTAAAATTTTGGAGAAAGTCGGTGAAAGTGTAAATGAAGGTTTAGGAATTTTTGATTTTTTTATGTTTTGTATATAATTATCATGTGTTTTGATCAAACAAAATTTTTGGTGAAAGTACAACTTATTTTTGCTGATTTTTTTTTGTGAAATATAAATATTTATTGTTTTTTTCTAGGAAATTGAGAGAAAGTTGAAATACTAACCTTAAATGCGATTGGCAATGTTTTATTGGACCTCCAATGAGACGGGAGTACGGTACAGATTAAGTTTGGGGCCCCCGTTCGTACCATTTCTCCCCCAGGGGCTTCCGTTATCATTTCATTGAGGAGTCGTTCCGTCATCAACTGGAATTTAAAGTAAATATATTTATAACGTATGTATGTAGCATGGAAAAAAATTGAAGCTGCAAAATGCCAAAGGCATGATAAATTTATTGAGGTTATAAAATTTAGGATGTATACAATTATTTTTTTTATAACGATCAAAATAAAGCTGCGAAACATCGAAGTTGCTATTAAAAATTGAGAATTTTGTAATATAAATCTAAAAGCAAGGTATGAAGGCTTTTTCGTAGATAGCTGCAAATCGTATAATCAGATACAAAATTTTCGCAATCTGGCGACCAATCCGATGGAAAAAGTTGGAATTAGTTATTTTACTTATTTATAATTTATCTTGTCCGTTTCTTACTCAGAAGTCTTGCAGAAACATTAAGTCATAACCTTACGACCAAATTAAGGGGAAAAGTGACACAAAATAATTACTAGTTTGTTGGCACTTTTTGAATTTTAGGGTAAACTTGTCAAGATGTAAATATCTCTAAAAAAGAAGAAGCTAGAAAACAAGCCGTACTGGATTAACCCCATATATACATAAACACTTAACCCCGACATTATTCCACCCTCTATTTTTCTCCCCTAAATATACATACGTCGTCCCAAATGTGGAGTGGGATCATTTGTAACGTATTTTTTTACTAGGTCTTTCCCTCTCTTTGCTAGTTACGAGGGGATGTATTTCTTTCGTGTAAGGAAAAAGGGAAATGTGGAACAAGTCAGGATTTAGAAAGTAGGCGAAAGTAGTTTGTTATGGGGAAATGGATGTAAATATGAGACGGGATAAAGAAATAAAAATATGTGTAAAAATCCAGGGCAGGGTTACAAATATTAGGGCTGGTTTGAAATATTAGTAGTTATGCTTAAAAATAGTGGATAAATGGTGTGGGGGTAGAGAAAATTGATTGAAATTGTTGTGAAGGTAAGAAATAATTAAGGATGGATCTTTATTTTTAAAATCTTGGTTTATGAAATTTCCCAGAATGAGTTAAAACACATTAAACTATATTTTAAGTGCTTTTTTTGTGGTGTTATCTTAAAATTTCAATATTGCTGTGATCTCATTTCAGAAAAATTGAGGTACCAATTTATAATATTTGTTTTATAAACAACGCTCAAATTTTGAAAAGCTCATCGAATTCCTATTCTTCATAAAATTTTGTGACAGATTATTTAATCTTAATATTATTTAATCCGGGTACACCCCACTCCCCCCTGCTATTCACATTTTCACCAAATACATATTAATCTAACCTATATTTTTATAGCATTTTCAGAATACACTGGAAACTCCAACAATCATCTGACAATTACTAAAGAGTAGATCTACCTTAAAAATTCAATATTGGCGTTACTCCATTTCATCAAAATTTAAATTGATACTAATATTTTTTACTAACAGTAGATTGAAAACCGTATCGAATTTTATTCCTCATCTTTGTTAAATTCGATGACGGACTGTGCATTGTATGCAATATTATTATTTAACCCGGGTGCTGATGAAGTGTGTACCCCCTCACTTTTCCCCTAATATATTACAATATTCCATTGTATTGTTAAATTCACCCTCCCTCGTCACAACTTCAAATACCCGGATTCGGATCACACACACAAAAGAGGAAAGAAAAGACCGACAACCGGGTGGCATTCGGTTGAATGAGTGTAAGTAAATGGTTCATTTATTCCCAAATTTATTGAGCTACTTGTTCACCGGGGTGAAAAAAAAGTTTGTATATTTGAATAATATTTCTTGTTTTTTAGATATGTTGAATATATTTTTGAATAATAATGTGAAATGTTTGTAATAATTGTAAACTGCTGTAAAAAATAAAATTTGGTGTTTCGTAACGTATGAAGAATATCAGTGTTAAAATACGAATAAAAAACACATACGCCGCTTTACATATTGATCTTTAAACATACATATATATTGGGTAGTTGAAAATAATTAATTGCGGCGGTTTGTTACTACATTTATATGTTTTGCAATTAATTTTTATTTTTTTTAATTGGTGGAAAATTGGTGATATTAAGAATGGAAAAATAAACACGAAAAACGTTTAATGTAAGGACTTTTGTACTTTTATAATTTTTGTAATGTATTTTTTTATTATTGAATACTTGATAGTAAGATAAGTTTTTAGAGTAGAGGTTGCATTGATAAAATCAGTGTTTCAAATATGGAATCACGCAAGAAAATTACTACAATTTTAATAAATTCGTGTCTAGTTTTAAGTAAAAGTACTTACCGGTGGTAACGGAAACGGAAAAAATGCAGTAGCTCCAACGCCAACCATTTTTTTAAATATATTTTTCAAACTATGTTAACTTCAGATAATTTCCATTTCTGTAGCCAGAGTAGATTAAAACTTATGCAAAATTACGAAATCACATTTTTGAAATGTTATCCAAAGTCTGAATAAACTTCACTGTCTCAATTTGCCTCGTTACCAGTGTCACAAAAAATATCAAACTGCCTCACGATTTCCCGTGATTTATTTTATTTTCACAGTAAAATCCAGATTTTAAGTAATTTTGCTCAATTTTCAAAACCTTACGTCAATCTTTTCCTTAATAAAGTCACTCTTATTTTATTACAACGAAATTCCATAAAATAACGAATCCTCTCCAAATCTCAACTTGCCTCTGACAAAATCTCAACTTTCTCCTTCCCAACTTTCTCCTTCTTTTTTTTAACTAACTAAATTTCCTATTAACCCCTCCCCCACAATTAACCAGACCCACCCACTCCTCAACCTTATCAATGTTATCTTACCCCTAAAATATTTAACTTTATTATCAGTTATCCCCCAACTTGTCGTATCTCTCTCTCTCTCTCTTACTCTCTCTATCTATCTGTGGCTCTCCGTAGTGGTTTTCTGGTTGTGTGCGGTAGAGTTGAGGTTTGCCTTGGTACTGAAAAAGATGGATTTTTGGTCTGGTTTTTCTTGGTGCAGGGATGTGGTTAAGGAAAAGGAGGGATGTATCTGGGGTGGTTTTGTGTGAGGTAGGGAAAAAAGGAGAAAAAAAGCCAAGCCATCCACCCTCTCACTGAACAACTACCCCTCGGATGGTACACATTCTGAGAGAAAATGCATAACGTGACATTACAGTACAGTACCGTAGTATATATAGTGCGGTATAGTGGTCGCTCGCTGTGGCGGACCAAATCCACCAAAAAGGGGACCCAAAACTTAACCAACTTTTCGTATCTTCATCATCATCATCATCTCTTGCTTATGGGAGAGAGTGGAGAAAAACCGAGGAACGAGAGGTTGGTGGGTTGCGTTGGGTTGGCCAAAAAAACAAGCATCAGGGTTGAAGATTGTGAGACGAGTGGGAGAGAGAAAGAGAAAGTGAGCGTAGCAAGGGAGGGGAATGGGAGAAAGTTGGAGTGGAGAAAGACGACTTTCTCTCGTGATGGGGAAAGTGTGGGAAAGGATTTTTTTGTAGGTTTTTTTTTGTTAAATTTGTTGGGTAGGTAAAAGTGGGGGAAATTTATTTTTTTGAGAATGTATTAAGTTTTTGTAAATTTTTGTAAATTTTTGTAAATTTTTGTAAATTTTTGTAAATTTTAATAAATTTTGGATACATAGTTGAGATTTTGAGATGAAGTGAAGTGATAACGTTTTTGATATGTATTGCTTCAACATTTTATTTCCACCGCAATGACGTAATGAAGCTGTACCTGAAACAGCTTAATATTTAATTGAAATCCTTATTTTATCTACTTTCGGTGGTGAAGCATGACATGGTTTTTGCTTGGTTGAAATGTTATATTTATGTGGATAATTATAATAATTTTTATACAATTAGAGTCTTCTTTATTAAATTCATATAATTTGCGAAGTAAAAGTCTGCTTTAAAAATACTTTGCATTTACTCAGCTGGAGAAAGTTCGACAATTTAAAGCAAAATACAAATTTTCTCTATTTCAAATATATTTTTCTAAAAATATTAACATAATAGGTGTTAATTACTTAGATGTACACTATCGGAAAAATAACGAAAAATAATTTACATATATAATTCTACAATTCACATTAATATAAGAAACTTCATAAATATTTTTTCATACACTTTTCGCTCCATTACGCTCCTGAAATTTAGTGTTCATGAACCAGCCGTGCTTTCTTTTTGGGTTGCATACTACTTTCTCCTTTCTTGTCCCCATTTGGCTTGGCTGTATATTACGCGATAGATAAAAGGAGAACGAGCAGCCGTGGTGGTGGTGGTTGGCGGTGGTGTGGGGTAGTTTTGGGTTGCCGATATTGGGCATTCGGTGGCATCTCTTTGGGGGCAGTGGTTTTTTTGGTGGGGGAGGGGCGAGGGAGTTTTCGGAAATCTTCGCTACCTCACAAGAAATCGTGGTCTCGGTTTCCCTCCCTCCCCACCAATCCGTGGTAACATTTGAGGCTCTCCAGCAACCCAAACCCACCGAGGCACAGAACAAGGAGAGAGAGAGAAAGTAGTCGGCCCTTTCTTTCTCCTTTTCAGGATACCCGGGTATTCTGTGAGGAGCGAGGAGCGAGGAGAAGTCTAGTCTTGGCTGGATCTGCTTTTGAGGTGGTGGTGGTGGTGGGAAGGAAGATGATGATGATGATGGTGATGTTGGGATAGAGAGAGGAAAAGTGAGATTTTTGTTGGATTTTTATTTTTTTAATTTTTGGAATTATAAATTGGTTGTGATATTTTATTGTAAATTGTTTTATTCATATACGTATATTTTTAGATATGTAGGAATGCAATTCTTTAATTTAAATTAGTTTTAAGTTTTCTAAATGTTTCAAAAGTTATTAAAATCGTAAAAAATTTAAAATGTTATGTTAAAAATGTTAAAGTCATGTTTTTTAGAATTGTTAAGAACTTAACTATGCAAACTTGAATTTTAAACTGTGATAACAAAACGTCAGTAACATTATTTATTAATTTATTTTCTTATTTTATTATAATTAGATTGTAATGGGATAGCCAGGGAGCATAATTTTTGGTCAACAAGTAGTAATTAAATAAAATTGTACAGATTTATTCATTTTTAAATTCAAAACCGTACAATAAATGTGTAATCTAAAAAGTATCGCCTTACTTATTAAATACGTAGAAAAACTATCTATCTAAAACCGAGGAAAGCAGTGGGTATGTTAAATTATTTTGTTATTCATTTCATTCCTAGTTATTTGCCTTTATTTTCCAAATATTCGAGATCACATCAAATATCACACAATTGTAGAAAGCAACAGCCAAATAAACACTTAGGAAAGACAAACAATTTGTAAATCGTCCAAAATATTTTGAAGAGAAAGTGTCACATTTCCTTTTTACTGGAGAGATCAGTTATTAAGCCAGTAGTCAGACTTCATCACCACTTGACTAGATCCACTGGAAAGAGTAAAGTGGAAGTAAAATGCGACCAATTTCACAACTTCTCTGCCCCGAATGATGAGACGGATAGATGTCGAGTTTTATTTGGCAGGGTGCTCTGTGGTAGGAGGGAAAAATAAACGTTTTTTTTAAAAACGTTTAATAAAAATGTTGGAATTTTTTTTCAAACATTGTAAATTATTGTATGTTATGGATTAGTTTCAACGCCGGAATTAAATATATGGAATTTACGGTATACAACAATAATGTTATAAAGATCTCGCATGCCTGTCTTAGTATTCGTATAAAACCAAAACAAATATTTTCATTGGGGGTTTTCACGTCGCCTTCGTAACTGTCGTAAATAACGTAAATAGCGTAAATTTACGACATCTACGAAAATTCCATGCTTACGAAGCTTCGTAAATATGCGCAAGGTTGGGGCGTCTTTTTCGTTCGTAAAAAAATTTCGTAAGAATTAAAAATCGTGATTTTTCAAGCACCATAGTTACATATCCTATTAGGTAAGAAAAATGTGGAAAATCAATTTTTACGAAATTTATTTACGAAGGGTCTTTCACGTCAACCTCTTGTAAATGAAGTATATTTACGAATATTTTTTTTACGAAACCACAGTTACGAAGGTCGTGAAAAGCCCCATTGTTTTACTTTATATAAATTTATTGAAGAAAATAAGTTTAGAAAAAATATATTGTAGAAATGCAACCCCTTAATTAATTAAATTGCTATATATATGTAGAAATATATTTATATATGTATTTAGTAAAGTTTGGAGAATTGAATAATTAATCCTTCATTAGGTGAATGAGTCGTATACTGGTATCAAAATCCGTTGGGAAAAAAATTAAAAAAATGAAGTATTGCTAGATATTTGACATTATAAATTGAGTTTAAAATATTAGAAAAAAATAAAATCTGCCCTGCATAAAACTCAATTTCTCCCCGTTTCACACGAAACACTGTAATTTCCTCTCTTTCCTAGAAGAGGAGAGATCTCTCTCTCTCAACTGAGCGAGTTAGTGTTGAAAGTGACGCACAAAATTGACACGACTGATGGTGACACATGTTTAGAAATCTGATTTTGATCAGGAACACTACACTCTGGGTGACAAAATGCCTTTTGAAGTTTCAACTTGTCCAAATTTCATTATCTTGACTTTCACCTCGTCCTCTTTTGAGGAGAGGAGATCATCAACACCGACCGAGGGGAAATTTTGTACAGAAATAAGTTGAACGTTCTCGTATCCATAACCGCCACTAAGAAGCGACATGGGTGGGAAACCATTTTATTTATCGGGTATAAAGTAAAGTAAATTTTTATTGGAGAAATACATACCGACCAAAAAGGATCCTTTAGTAGAGTAGAATCCGGATAGGAAGGTGACTTTTTCTGGTACAAAAATAATTTAAAAAAGTATTTTTATTTCAGACAGGATTAAATTGAGGTTTGGAAGTAAAACTTGAAAAAAATATGATTTACAAAAATGAACTTATTCTTATTTTTTGCAACAAAAACCAACGTCGTTTACCTTGTATTGCACTTAATTGATATAAAATGATAAAATAAAATACTGCGGCGTCAAATTAAACTCGACAATATTATTTTTATTAAATAAAAATTTCCCAATTTTCTGCTATGTACAATTGGTCCTTTAAAACGTAATTTATTTATCTAAATCTATCCAAATCATTTTAATTCGTAATAAATACTTGAAAACATTTTGTAACCCCGTGATGCCGATGTAATCCCCGATTTGGAGAAAATTTCAGACTCTCTCTCTCTCTGGCACTTGAGAACAAGAGTGGAATCGCATTTAAAATGTAGTTCCATTCCAGAGAGAGAGACATTTTGTCGTGAATATTTCAAGAGATGATTGTACATTCACTTTTTGGAGGAAAGGGAACAGATTTTATTTGCTGAATGTAACTCTACGAATGTATTTATTATTTAGGAGAAGCGATTCCTTCCTGGGGTTGAGTGGGAATTGTGTGTGGAAATTGTAATTTTGCTGTGTAAAGAGGAATAGAAATGGGGGGGGGAGGTATTAAAAGAAAATTTTAAATTGTGGAGGTTGATAACTTTTGGGGAAAGTTGGATGAATATTTTTTTAAGAATTATTGAAATTTTGGGGATAAGATTATTTTTGGTAGATTTGACTAAAGGAGTGAAATTAGTGCGAATTGGGAGTAAAGGTAGGAAATACGAATGTAAAAACTTAATTGATTTATTTTGAAGCCAGGTAAGAGATGTGCCGAGAATTAATTATATTTTAAGTAAAGTTAGATAGCAGGAACTAGTAGGATTATAGTAAATTAAGTAAATTCGAATTTGTTACAATTATTTTTCGTTTAAAATATATATGCAATTAAACTGTCAGCATTTTCTTATTTGATGATTTTTGTAATGTAGGGAAGAAACATGTTGTAAAAAAATTTAAAGTCTCTGAGTACCTTTATATTTAATAATTAACCAAATTCTTATCAAGGAGTATGTATATGTAATAACATATATACTTATGTAATAACTCTGCTAAAGATGAATAAATGATTTGGCAGGATAAAATAAAATGTCAAATTTTCCAACCAGTTTAAGAAATGGACACGTTTAATTTCATACTAAATTATTGTTGAAAGGTGGGGGATGTCCAAATAATTTAACTTGGTACAAAACAATTTGCCAAACTTCATTATCACATTTATTATGAACCTTTCACAAAAGTAGTTGGTTAATTACTGTGCAAATTTTTAGAATCAAAATAGTAACAATTTTAGGCTAATCCACGTATCAAATACTTTCATACAAAATATATGCACAACTCAAAAAGAATACTTGTAATACACAAACACCATAAAAAGATGATTATGTAACACAAATTCCCTCCCGACCAAAAAAAATCCTGCTACATACTTTTTTTATCAAGTAGATAGGAAACCGTAACTCACAATCTTTCCTGGCTCACCTCATTCATACACACATTTGTGAAACGTTGATAAAAATATATACCCGGGTGAATAACGCTACCCGGGTAGGAGCAGACAATTCCTTTTTATCACGTAGGCAGGCAATAAAGGAATAATGAGACATTGATTAATCACACCTGACCTGCCTCCTCCTTCTTATTGTGTGTATGTCGACATCATCGATATGGAAAATAATTCGAAGCGTTACTTGCCATGTCATGTCGTGCTGAATGAATGTTGGTGTCATTTTTCTATTCAATTCGGGACACCAGTAGTGATGCCCACGGATGATGATTCCCACCAACTTGTAGTGATGTCCAGTAGGTTGGTTAAGAGACAGGAGAAATTATTGATTTTGTATAAATATTTTATTGGGAGAATTCACGTTGTAGGTAGGTAAATTTGAAAAAAAATATTTAAAGCGTTTTTATGTATAAGTTTGGAGGATGATTTTGAAAATTTTCTGGATTTTTTGAAGTTGCGAAAATTAGGGAAATTGTAGGATTTTTTAAAGTAAAATTGTGCAAATTTTTAGGTAGTGGTCGCAATTTTTAGAAAAATTGTAAGAATGAGTTAAAAATGAGTATATGTATGTCGAGGTGAGTATGCCGAAGGTAAATATTATTTTGGGGTGGGATAATGTTTGTGATGAGAAGGTCGGATTACTGTATGAAATGTACATTATTTATACCGGATTGGGGTGAAATTACGGAAATGATGTATGAAAATAGATCAGAATATTTGCAGGTGATACTTTTCCCAGTGAGGGAAAATGGATCGGTAGAATGACTAATTATGAAGGGGGTTAATAATTATTTAGGAAATGGGGTTGGCTAAATGCCGTTTTGTATTTATGTAAGAAATATATCTTAATTTACGTAATTAAGTAGGTTAATCCAGTATATGTAATTGCAGTTTTATGCAAAAATGATCTATAGTAGATTTATAGGCTTAAATGTGAAAGCAAGTGAAAATTTGATATTTCAGAGTGTGCTTGGTAAATTATTCTGCTAACAATAATAATAGTTTCTCTCAATTTCATGTAAACTATGTACGAATTGTAAATTATTTATTAAGAATTTGTACATAATTATGAAGTAAACAAATTATAATAATGTTAGTTATCTCGAAATTTTTTTAGAATTGGTGTACAAAATTGGGTCATATTGAATTGGTGTTAAAGTATTATATTGAGAAGTTAAAGTTATTATAGAAGAAAGTAGAAATATAATTATTTTTATAAATATACATATTAATCTTAAATGTGTTTTGTTTTAATAAATTTAATTGTATATTGTAAAAGTTTAAAGTCAACGTACAGTTATTTAGAAATTTAATGTATTTAACTATGAAATAACAGGTAAGTTTCGAGTTTAATATGGTGGTAAAGTAATTAACTGTGTATGCATTTAAGTCTGAATTGATGAAAATTATGAAATTTTTATAATTTCCATCCACCACAATTATATGTTCACCCATGTTTTACAATACCTGTATAAAATCTCTGGGTTCAATTTTTTTACGAAAATTATTAAATCCTTGACGTGAGCAGGCCCACTTTACCTACAAAATCTACATTTTCTACCACCCAACACCAACAATCATACCAACATAACAATAATTTGATTCGTGTTATCCTACCATCTCCTTAAAAAAAGGTGACACGCCTTGTTTCCTCCTCGTTTGCCTGACGATGACACCGACACAACACGACATGACATCGCCGTGTCGTCAAAAAATGGGGAAAACCTGTAAAAAGAGATAGATACCTAAAAAAATCTGATACTAGATTCTATCCCATCCCAATCCAATCCACACCTCGGCTCGAACTAGACCTTGTCCCGTAAAATTGAACGAGACATAAAGATCCCGAAAATAAAATAGGATGAGATTATTACCGTATGGGATTGATTCTTGTACCCCATCACACCATCCTGGATTTGACGTGCTGACTGATATCCTCAAAGTATCGATAAAAAAAGAAGGGGAATGAACACTTATGGCAAATAAAATGGGCAATTTCACCCCGTTTTCGTTCAGATTTATTTCCTCCGGTGCAATGGAAACAATTCAATTCACAATTATTACCACGCTCTGAAGCAGCTATTTTAGTAGATGTGGGTGTTCCATAATGGGTGAAATTGTGTCGGAATTGGGTTCGTAAATTGGCAATTTTACTACGAGAACGACATTTCATCAAAGTGGAGAGAGAGAGGGTTGGGATTATTGGTTTATATTATTGGGAAGGGGGGGATAGAGTGAGGAAGTAATGGGTTTTATGGGAGAGGTAGGAGGGCTTCGTTTTTTAGGGGGGGAGGTACGGGAGACAGAAATGTGTCGTAGGATTGGATAAATAGTGGGATGTGAAATTAATATAATTTTGAAATTATACATGACTTATTTCTTATGTTAAGTCGAGAAGTAGGGAAAATTGGTAAACTATTTTTTCTCCGACTTACATATTTATATATTTCGAGCACTTTTACTAACAGCGATTAAAAAATTAGGATTACAGTAAATGCAATTTTTTTCGAAAATCATATCGTCGCTGTTGGTGCAAAAGTTGGCTGATCAAAAATCAGTCGGAAACCACAGTTGGTGGATCAAAATCCAGTCGGAAACCAAAGGGGACGGATCAAAATGCGGGAAAAACGTGACTGCAGGTTATAGTTATGGAGTCTCACGTTACCCGAAAAACAATCCGACCACTTTGGTTTCCGACAGGTTTTTGATCCGCCAACTTTTGCACGAATAGCGACGACATCGAAATATTTACGTGTTTGCACTATTGTGCAGACAATATTCATCTAATTTAAAATAGTGTAATATATTTCTCCAAACTAGTATTTTCAGTCGCCAAAGATTCACACTTTGTGTTTTAAAATTTTAAAAGATTTTTTTATCAGTTTCACATAATTGATATTTAAAAATTGAAATTAATTAAAATTTTGATTTCGTACCCTTTCCTAGACAGAACAATGAAAATGTTGCGTTTTACGATTTACGAAACACAAAACGATCTCACATTTCTACCGATCAAGGCAATTTATACCGTCGCAACGTTATCCATTATAGAACTACTTTGTTTCAAAAACAATCAAATTTATGACCCCGTAATGACGAAAGTTGCCACATTTTCTAATATTATTGCGAAATAAAGAGCCAAACTTTTCGAAATGGGGGTAGCTAAGCTTTATCGTCAATTTTTTGTGTGTAGCTATTCCGCTTTATGCTTTATTAGGCAGGTCTTCTTGCCTTGGGAGGATGACATTACTTGTCATGCAGAAGAAAAGAGAAGCCTGGAATGGAATTTGGAGTGAAAACTTGTATAAGAAAAAAAAGTGGATACAGATTTTTTTATGATTTTCGGTAGGATGGGGACAGTGCAGATATGATGGGAATATATAAAACAGATTTACGGGGTCAGGTTTGGATAAATTAGTTGACCAATGTATGTAAATCTATTATGACTCTTAACTAAATTTTATAACACAATAATTATTTTGTTACCAGGCGGTTATAAAATTTACCTGAGTGCCTAGATTATAATTTTGTACCGTGGTGGTAATACGAAAATGTTACCGTGTGGTGGTAATGAATTGATACCAGAATTTATTACCACATATACCGATTATTACCAAGCCGCACAAATTTAGGTGTTCGTCGATTTGGATACAAAATTCTAAGAAATCTGTGCCAAAAAATCCGTCACATCGTTTCTGCCCAGCCCACTCTTACAGGCAGGAAGTGATTGTGCATTGTATACTTACTCCGCTAAAAAATTCATAACAAGATGTCGACATCTTTTTAACATCTTATCCCCCCCCCCCGCCCCAGGATCCTACAGAGTTGAGAGTGTCTCTTATTTTGTTACTGATGGAGACGACTTGTTTACATTTATTTATCTAGGCAGAGTTGGACCCACTTTTACTTCTGGTTGGGTGGTTTGGTTGTAAAGAGAAACACAGCAGGGGGAAAGTAAGTATATTTATGAGGAAAAAGTAATATGTAGATAGATATGATTTTTAAGTTGGGAAAAAAGATTCTATTTTTTATCCTGAAAGAAAGATATGAAATGTTGTGTTGTTGTTTGGAGATGTTTACCAAAGTGGGGAAAGTGGCAGGATGTCACGTGTCAAAAAGTATTGTGGATGATTATGTAGACTTGGAATGGATAAGGTTGTAGTTATTTCGGTGTGTCGGTAAATTTCTAACTAATCGCGAGTCATATTTTGCAAAACGCAAGTGGGAGAGGACAATTAATTAGCACTGCGGCTGGTCAGACTTCTAATTATGGTATGGTCGGCCACCCCACAAATTATATAGTTAGAAATTGATCAATTATTTATGTGCATGATAATTAAGTTATTTAGGCACAACCTAACCGTGCTGACTAGAATGCATATGTAAACCATTGTCTATACATACTTAATACTAGTACATAATTAAAATCCGTGATAACTTTGAAAAAAATTAGATATTGGGTGGTTCCTGTTAAAAGCGTCATGCTACCCTTATCATATCTGATTATGATACATACACATAAGCGAACACATATATTTGTCTATACATCAAGTTCTGCATTGGAATCAGTCTGCTTACAGAACTTACAGATCGTGAGTGGATAACACTAAACTTAATAATTTGATTGAAATAGCGTACATAGTGAGGAAGCTTCGTTTTTGTAAATTATACATAAAACATGTCAGGTAACTATTTGGGAAAATTAGAGTATAAAAAACGAAATTCATTAAACAAACAAATATTGTGAGGAGGTATAAAGGAAAAATGATAAGTTTGGCGAGGTGAACGTGTTAGAGATACATAATGTTATAAAAATTGTAAAAAAGTGAGGAACTAATGGGCTTTGTAAATTTCAGGAGGTGGTGGCGGTGGTAATTTGCATCTTATAATATTTGTAGTTATAAATGCATGGGTATATAGATAAGTAATTCATGACGTTATATACATAGGTGGGGGTGGTGCTGGAAAAGGGGGTCACGGGGGAAGAGGTGGTGACGGAGGGGCAGCGGGATGTAGAGGTCAAGACGGTCAACCTGGAACGGGCACAGGGGCTGGAAGTGGGGGACGTGGGGGTTCACCTGGTTTCGATGGGGGGCGTGGTGGCGATGGCTCCCATGGGACTGGAGGTGACGGGGGTAAAGCCGGCGGTGGCGGCGGTGGCGGCGGAAGTGGGGCGAGAAAGTAATAAAGATCTTGAGAGGAAGTATTGTAACATTTGAATAAATATTGTTTCACATAAAATTGACAAATAATTCTGGAACTATATTCTTGTAAGATGTATCGACTTCATTTAAAAATTACAACTCATGCCGTACGTTTCATAAAGCAAAACAAGGTTCATTACGATTTTTAAGAGTATTTAATTGATGGCAGTTTATGCATAACGTCTTAGAATTACTTATTAGGGAACCGTCTTATCAATCTATGAATGAATGATTCTCCAGAAAAAGGTCGCTGGTCTTTTTCATATATATATCTTGTAGAATAAGAAATAAGAGATTAAGAAACACTTTTTTTTATTTAAAAAAATCTAACTAAAAAATGGACAAACAAAATGGCTGACTTATGTAATTGATTTCACTTCTACATATATTACTAAAGATTTATGGATGACCACAGAGAGGGAATACTTCGAAATATTCAAAATAAATCGACCAAATTATTGAAATTTGTAAATCACTTGAGTTACATAAGTGGCGGTGGCCATAAAATCTAACTTGGTAACAGCGTGCAATTATTTAATGGCGTAACTTTTATAAAATTAGATAATATATGTATTGTTACCACTGTATTTGTTGCATACATATGTACATATGCACCTGCATCAAAAAATAGATTACTTTGCATAATAAAAATTAAGCTACATTCTTAAATAAATAGAATTTCATTTGTCATCTTTCTTAATTAAAATTTACAACGGTTGAAACTTGTCAAATGGCATCTGTAGTATCATTTTCTCGCATGATGTCTCTCAGAAATGTATTCATTTTTAATTTAAAAAATTCTCATTGAGAAAATGTACAAAATAACTCAGTTTGCGTGAATGATTTCTTTTATTCATCTTCTTATTAAGCTTACATGAATATATGTAATGGCCAATGTAGTGTCAATGTCTTGATAAAGTTATGTAGGATAAAAAGATTTTTCAGTAATAGCAAAAATCATATTTCGCAATGACATCAGACAACGCAAAGTGTCTGATATATAAGGAGAGTAGGCAATTTGCAATATTCTACTGCTGTTTGTCATCTCTAATTAAGGGTGATACCGACATCCTGAAAAATTACGCTACTAGATACAATATATCAACCTAACTGGTAAACAATTGGAATTATGAATGTACGTCAGAGGCGTCGGATAAGCCCACCAAATCCAGCCAGCGTTCCATATAATTATGACGGACAGATCGAATCAATAAACTTTGTGAGATTTGTCATTCTTAATTAAAATGAGGGGTCAAACACACATTGAAACGATTTAAACTCCATAAGTCGATGACTTATACGTTAAGCTATTAGTACAAAAATAATCATGTATGGTTATCTTTATTTTACTGGGAATATCATGACAAGTTAATATGAACCTTACCCAAACACTATCGTTTGATAATTGAATAACTGCGTGAATCTGATTAAGTAGACGCTCATAAATTACAAATTACAAATCTTGATTCCTAATTTCTTATGTTTTACTTGTCTTTAAGATTAGATAAATTTGAGAAGACTATCGCATAAGTGTACGTATCGCGTAAGTGTAAAGTGACAATATGTATGGGTATATACTTACATAGTCCTGGGTCCGGTTAAAAATAGGCAAGAAAGAAATACGGTAAAAGAATATTTTACACAAGTTTTCCTAAACTAATTAGGTGAACTTGTTCCTGCTACATAGGATTTCGTAAAAAATTGCTAAAAAATTTGCAAACACTTGATTACGAAATCTGTATCAATTTAACGGGACGAACTTACATGCATTTAAATGTATATACATATTTCCAAGTGATACATTCGTAAGAAGTACATATACAAATTCTACATTCGAGAACGTTTTCCATCTTGAAAAAATAAAAATAAAATGACCACGATTGATTCAGTAAAAATGCAAACGTAACTTAATAGCTGAACGTATTTTGTCCTGATTATTACTGTACATATGCCTACCCTTTATGTTCAGGAAACTACACAAGTTCCCACGAACAATCGATACAGGATACTGCTTGATGAGTAATTATTTGTCAAGTTTTATTATGCATTCACTTAATGATATGTCCAGTAAATAAAATAAACAAAGGTAACTACAGATGCATGATTAAGTGCGCCACTGTCATAGCATTTCAGGACAATGACAAACGTTATGGGTGGAAATTGGTAACAATGGTATCGTATATTCCATAGGAGATCGACACGATTTCTATGAATTTTTCACCTTTAATTGTACATAAATGATAAATATCACAAGGGTTATTTATTAGATACATGTCGCCATTGTGGTAAAGCTGACTGGATTTGATGGGCTAATCCGACATCTCTTACGTAACTAACCAATTTGACCAAGGTATTTTATTTACTTACTTTTTTGGGGTGGATGAACTACTCATAATTCTATTCATATGTGACCAGTTGCCGTTGCAAAATTTAGTATAAATTGACCACACTTTTCTCAGGTTTAAGCTCAAAAGGGAAAAGATATCAGAACAGGAATCCTGTAAACTGCTTACCTTATTCAAATTAAAGTCCAGGAAGAATTGTGATGAATATGAATAATGTGGGAATTCGGAATGGTATTTGGCGACAATTATAATTCATTCGAATTACTACATAATATTAAAATATTGATTAATTTAATATACCTTTTCATAGTGTACATTTTAAACGCCGCTGATGGAGGCGGTGGGGATGGTGGCAAGGGCGGCGGCAAGGGTGGCGTTTGTAGCGGCGGCGTCTGTGGCGGCGGCGGCGGTGGTGGTGGCGGGGGTGGCGGCGGAGGCGGTGGTGGTGGCGGCGGCGCTGGCGACAGGCGCGGCTGGAAGTAATAGAGATCTTGAGAGGAAATATTGCAACATTTGAATAAATATTGTTTCACATAAAATTATCAAATAATTCTTAAACTATTCCTGTACACATCTATCGACTTCATTTAAAAATTACAAATCGTGCAGTACGTTTCATAAAGACAAACAAGGTTCATTAAGATTGTTAAAAGTATTTAATTGATGGCAGTTTATGCATAACTCCTTAGAATTCCTTATTGGGGAACCGTCTTATCAATCTATGAATGATGCTCCAGAAAAAAGTCCCGAGTGAAATGTTGTGTTGTTATTTGGAGATGTTATCAAAGTAGGGAAAGTGGCAGGATGTCACGTGTCAAAAAGTTTTGTGGATGATTATGTGGGCCTGGAATGGATAAGGTTGCAGTTATTTCGGTGTGTGGGTAAATTTCTAACTAATCAAGAGTTATATTTCGCAACAGTGAAAGCAACTGGGAGAGGACAATTAATTAGCACCGCCGCTGGTCAGACCTCTAATTATGGTAGGTCTGCCACCCTACAAATTATATAGTTAGAAATTGATCAATTATATGATAATTAAGCTATTTAAAGGCACAACCAAACCTTGCTGACTAGAATGCATGTAAATCACTGTCTTGAAGATATGGGGGTTAGAGAATATTTTTCATGTTTCAGTTCTACCACCATCTCTCCCCTGAAACAACTATGAAACCTATTGTATCGAATTTAAATATATGTAACTGAATTATTAGCTAACCGTTTAAGCATTTTGTTAAATAAATTCTAGCAAGTTATCTATAGCTTACTTCTTAATCTTAGGATATTCAATTTACTTATTTTAAATTAACTAAATTCATCAATCCATGTACTTCCAATCTGTTAGCATTGAAACATTTTGTGTGTTTACTTTTCCGTCAGAATTGTCTAAGCAGTGTCGCTTTATATCATAGTTGTGGAAATCAAGTGTATTAAATTACTCGTGATAAGTTATATCTACAAGTTATGTAACATTAATGCATACCATGAGTCATACTATTGCTTTGTTGATAATAATATGTACATACATACATACATATCGTCGCTGTTCGTGCAAAAGTTGTCAAATTGTTTTAAGCCTTAAGAAAAGACTATTTATTACGCATATAAAATTATGTTAGGCTTAAATCTGTCCGACAACTTTTGCACGAACAGCGACAATATGTGGCTCAGCGCGTGTGGTAATCTATATTATAATTTCGAAAAATCCGTAACGCTGAATTTTCCGTGACATTCCAGCATTCTGATTGGCTGTTGGCAGTTTGCCTGAGCCAATCAGAGAGCAGGATTAATAACGACGTTCTTCAATAAGGAGTTAGGTTCTGGTTTTCGTTCTGGTTCTGGTTCTGGTTCTGGTTTTGGTTCTGGTTCTGGTTTTGGTTCTGGTTTTAGTTCTGGTTCTGGTTTCCGTTTTGGTTTTGGGTTCTGGTTTTAGTTTATGGTTTTCGTTCTGGTTCTGGTTTTCGTTCTGGTTCTGATACCTGGGACCCTGTAGGGTGACCCACACTGGTTTTTTAAACTCATCGTATCGGGCTGAAATTTGGTATGCAGATAGCTGGTGGCTTCTAATGGAAGAATGCGACACCCAAATGGGAAAATCTTCAGTTGGGGTGACCCTGTTGGGTGACCCACACTGGTTTTTTAAACTCATCGTATCGGGCTGAAATTTGGTATGCAGATAGCTGGTGGGTTCTAATCAAGGCATACTAAGACCATTTATTGCACCCACTCGTCACAAATTTGATGCGTTTGAGCCACCTTACGATGCGTGGGTCGACTACTAAAAGTCTCCACGCATCGTCAGGCAGTTCTGTCGAAATCCATCATCATCATCATCATCATCCACCAGTGTGGCAATGGTAAGTGGTGGTGGTGGTTGGTGATGGTGGTGGCTGTTGTTTACTTTTTTTTGTAAAAATCAAAATATCACATGGTTTTCTATTTCGTGAACAAAGGAAAACGTTCTGGTCTCTATATATTATACTACCTCGATGGTTCTAATGGAAGAATGCGACACCCAAATCGGAAAATCTTCAGTTGGGGTGACCCTGTTGGGTGACCCACACTGGTTTTTCAAACTCATCGTATCGGGTTGAAATTTGGTATGCAGATAGCTGGTCGGTTCTAATGGAAGAATGCGACACCCAAATGGGAAAATCTTCAGTTGGGGTGACCCTGTTGGGTGACCCACACTGGTTTTTCAAACTCATCGTATCGGGTTGAAATTTGGTATGCAGATAGCTGGTGGCTTCTAATGGAAGAATGCGACACCCAAATGGGAAAATCTTCAGTTGGTTTTTTCAAACTCATCGTATCGAGCTGGAATTCGGTATATTGATAGCTGGTGGGTTTTAATGGAAGAATACGACACCCAAATGGGAAAATCTTCAGTTTGGGTGACCCTTTTGGGTGACCCACACTGGTTTTTTTAAACTCATCGTATCGAGCTGAAATTTGGTATGTTGGTAGCTGGTGGATTCTAATGGAAGAATACGACACCCGAATGGGAAAATCTTCAGTTGGGGTGACCCACACTGGTTTTTCAAACTCATCGTATCGGGTTGAAATTTGGTATGCAGATAGCTGGTCAGTTCTAATGGAAGAATACGACACCCGAATGGGAAAATCTTCAGTTGGGGTGACCCTGTTGCGTGACCCACACTGGTTTTTTTAAACTCATCGCATCGAGCTGAAATTTGGTATGTTGATAGCTGATGGATTCTAGTGGAAGAATACAACACCCGAATGGGAAAAAATTCAGTTGGGGTGACCCTGTTGGGTGACCCACACTGGTTTTTTCAAACTCAGCAAGTTAATTAGTGGGTTGCAACAAAAATATATGTAGTCCAAATGGAAAACCTTTTACTCATGGAGACCATGTTAGATGACCCCAATATTTCTAAACTGGCGTGTACAAAGTTCGACGAGGTTCTTTCAATACTACAATGTAATAAAATTTAGATATTATGTAGTTCTGTTCGTTGGCCCGTCTTGGGACGGGCTTATAGGCTAGTAATACATAAAAACTAAACGGTGCAGATAATGATCATAGTGGTTTGCATTAAACCCATCAAGGCAAAAAAAACCAGTGCAATTTGTGCACTGCGGAAAGATGGGTGTTCATTCATAAATGTGTGTATAAGCGGTGTCAGGATGCACAGATCTGGAAATCAAGTGTGAAATATTATGTATGTACTTGCGACGAATTTGCTACAGTAAACGAGTCATATAATTGTAAAGCCTATATACAAATGATGGGATAGTAGATTATTGCATGAAACCATATCATACATACATATTTACAACTCCAGGCAAAAAACATTGCAATTTATGCACTGTTAAGAGATGGTGGTACAGGTTAATATATTTTTTTTATGCCATGAAACAGCTTGCACATTTGACCTTCATTGATGATTCAATATGTATGTAAATAGTAACTTGAATGAAGACAAGTATGTATTTACAGGATGTTTTAGTGACTGTATAATTATAGGGGGTAAAAAGTTTAATTAAAATCTGTTCTGTTTATCAGTCATTGGTTATTTTTCATTGGTAAGTTTTTATTTTTGTATAAAAAAATTGTGTTTTCTAGGAATTGTCCCTCGCGAAAGTAAAACAATTAGAGAGTTAAATTTTAGAAAAATAACTACTACAATTTTTGTTGACAGTTCAGTGAAGTCATTTTACATTTAATTTAATGCAATGTGCAAAATTGATATTGTTATGCAGTGGTGGGATCGAAGGTTATTTGGTGGTCATTACAATTGGTTTTTTTTATACTGAAAGCATAATTAATAAAGTTGGTTAAAAAATTGCTAAAAATTGTTTAACTATATCCGAAGAATATTGTTAATTGTTGTTTCATTATTAAGAAGGGAATGAACCACCTTTTCTCTAAGATACTTTACGTTCGCCTGTCTGTTTGTCTGTTATTTGGAGTGTTTTATATTCTTTTTTGAATATTGATGCCTAATTATTAAATTATGTCAGACTTCGCCAGTTGACCATGTACATGAAAGGGTCGCACTCGCAGCACCAAAGTCATGAGGTCAAAGGTCGAAAATTTTTTAAATTTAGACTGATTTAAACCCTTACATATTTATTAAGGGTTTCGCTCCTTAGTTAAATGCATTTGCAACTGGTCATGTTCCCTATCCTACAATTTTACATTGGGAGATAGATTTCATGCCATGAAAATACGTGGAGCTGGCTAAAGACTTACCTTATCACTGCATATCGATATCTGTTCGAACTGTTCTGCATTGCAATCAGTGAGTTTACTGAACTTGACTAATTCACAGCTCAATTGAATTCATGGTGTAGTGAGGAAATTCCTTTCCAGAAATTAAAATATGGCAGGTAAGTTATCATTTTAATTATTTTCAAAAAATTTATGAAAACGATACAGCTCCACACTGTTATTGATTGATTATACTTTAATTGGTTGATATAAAGTAATGTTGGAATAGATGCATAATATTATGCATTGCAGTATTACTGTACGGCTCACTATTTTACTATGTAATGAATATTCGACAAGTTTATTAAGCATTTCCCACTAAGTAGTAGGGTTTGATCAGGTTTTTTTTTGTAAGTATGTATTTATGACATAATATTTGTGGCCAATAAATCAGCTTTAATAATAATTATAATATACGTGTTGAAATATTCGACATAAATAGATATATACGTTGATTATCAATTTATCTAACATTGAAAATGCATAATAACATAGGATTCATGAAACAAACAAATATTATAAAGGGGATCATTTTATTTTTGAAATGACAAAATATTACAGAAACTGATAGAAATTTTATATTTCAGGAGGTAACGGTGGTGGTGGTAATTCTTGTTTAATAAGATTTTTAATCATAAATATTTGGTTAAACACACAAAATTTCATGACAATAGGCGGAGGTGGTGGTGCTGGTGAAGGTGGTCAAGGAGGTGGAGGGTTTGGGATTGGTGGAGGTCAAGGAGGTAGAGGTGGTGACGGAGGGGCACCGGGATGTAGTGGTCAAGACGGTCAACCTGGAACTGGGGGAGGGGGTGGGGGTCAAGGTGGGAGAGGTGGTGACGGAGGAGCACCGGGATGCAGAGGTCAAGACGGTCAATCTGGAACTTGGTTTGGGGGTGGGGGTCAAGGTGGAAGAGGTGGTGATGGCGGAGCACCGGGATGCAGAGGTCAAGACGGTGAACCCGGAACTGGGTTTGGAATTGGAGGGGGTGGGGGTCAAGGAGGTAGAGGTGGTGATGGAGGGGCACCTGGATGTAGAGGTCAAGACGGTCAATCCGGAACTGGGTTTGGAATTGGAGGTGGGGGAAGAGGTGGTGATGGCGGAGCACCGGGATGTAGAGGTCAAGACGGTCAACCCGGAACTGGGGGAGGGGGTGGTGGTCAAGGTGGGAGAGGTGGTGATGGCGGAGCACCGGAATGCAGAGGTCAAGACGGTCAACCTGGAACTGGGTTTGGGATTGGAGGTGGGGGAAGAGGTGGTGATGGAGGGGCACCGGGATGCAGAGGTCAAGACGGTCAACCTGGAACTGGGATGGGAGGTCATGGGGGTCAAGGGGTTTGACGGCTCTCATGAAAGTATTGAGAGGGGTAGGAGTTTGGTATTTTTCTTAAATATTAATTGTCAATTTTACGTTCATAAATTGAATTGTTGTACGCATTTTGTCAGTAACATACAGTGGTGGAATACAGTTTTTGCTAATTGAGGTTGTGCTTAGAAAAATATAAAATATTTTTTGAAAAAATTCGATTTTTATTTAAATATGTATTGAGATAAGTTTTGTTTTACACATTCACTGTTCAAGTATGTTGTGCGCTTTAGTAAAAATAAAATAATATTAATTAATAGTAGAATATTTAAGTTTTATTTATGGATTGCATTTGACATATGATAAACGATATGGAAAAGCACTCATTGATACGCCTTTAATTGCCATCTACATCCATGTCGAAATATTCGACGTAGATAGACGTACAAAGAGCCAATTATAAAATATTTGACACATTCTGAATTTTCGATAACCCTGACATAATTTTGCAAGTAAGGCCGTTATCGAAAAAAATAGTCAAAAAGTGGACACCCCTCCAAGACCCTCAGCAATTCCAGTCAAGGAGTTTCAGTCAAGAAATTTGCCCCCGCAGGCTGCTCCCTTGGCTAAAACGACATAAATTATTTATTTTTAAATATAGTTCCAAATATTTGTTATGGTCCTATAATCAAATGATGTAACTCCGCCGACCTTTTTACTCTATCTTGCATCCCGATCATTCAAACTTAATGTTTTAAGCAATTTAAGCTTGAAATTTCTAAAACTATTTTAAGTTTCGAAAACCGGCATGGGCTATATTTTTAAGGCGGTCATTGTGCTTTTCCCGATTCCTTCTAACACCGAAGGCCTGACCTCACGAGCCGTATAATTTACATTGACCCTGGGTAGCAACATACTATACGATCCGCATTTCCAATATTTGAGGAAAAAATAGAAAAATATATACCCTGAAGGGCAACAATTTTGAATATTTATGTTTGAAATGGGAAACATAAGAACAATGAGTGAACCAAATTTGTAAACTATTGGATCTTTCTATACCCACTAAAGTTTAGGATCAAAAGGGAAAATCACATTTTTATTTAGTTAATAAATTACTTTTCAAATTAGCAAAACATACGTGCTTATAAGTTAGTACTTATATAAAACTTTCGAATCATTTTTCAAAAAATAATAGTACTAATCTTTGTACTTGTGAGATTTCGTTAGGCGTTTGTTGATATTGCATATTAAAGTAGTTATAGTTTTTGAGCGTCTAGTTAATCAGATTTACGCAGTTATAAACAAGCGATAGTGTTTGGGCAAGGTTCTTGTTCACTTGCCATGATATTCCCAGTAAAATAAAGATAACCATACATGATTATTTTCGTACTAATTATAGCTTAACGCATAATAAGTCATACGGAGTTCAATGTATGTATGATCAAAACGTTTAACCTTTCCTTTTCATTGGGAATGACAAATCTCACAAAGTTTATTGACTAGGTATGTCCGTCATAATTATTTGGAACGCTGACTGGATTTGATGGGCTTATCCGACGCCTCTGACGTACATTCATAATTCCAATTGTTTACCAGCTAATAAGTTGATATATTGTGGTAGCGTAATTTTTCAGGATGTCGGTATCACCCACATCAATTAGAGATGACAAGCAGCAGTAGAACATTGCAAATTGCCTACTCTCCTTATATATCAGACACTTTGCATTGTCTGATGTCACTGCGAAATATGATTTTTGCTATTACTGAAAAATCTTTTGATCATACATAACTATATCAAGATTACATTGGGCATTGCATTCATACATATATGTAATCTTAATAAGAAAATGCATAAAGGAAATCATTCACGCGAATTGAGTTATTGTGTGAATTTTCTTAATGAGAAATTTTTTTAAATTTAAAAGGAATACATTTCTGAGATACATACATCATGCGAGGAAATGATACTAAAGATGCCATTTGACAAGTTTCAACCGTTGTAAATTATAATTAAGAAAGATGACAAATGAAATAATTTATTATTTATTTGAGGATGTCTTATAATTTTTATTATGCAAAATAATCTATATTTTTTCGATACAGGTACATATGTACATATGTATGCAACAAATACAGTGGTAACAATAAATATATTTATTTTGTTGATTTTGGGCTTGAAAATCAACATCTTTGAACAAAGATTATTTTATGATGGATAATGCTACTGAGCTAATATGCATATATTCTTGAAGCTTATGGTCTAAACTAACTGATCAAGAAGTAAAATTGCGAAAAATAATGCATTAGCCAAAAAGTTGTCCTTATCCCGTAAGGGTCTTTGAATAATTTGGTCGATTTATTTTGAATGTTTCGAAGTATTCCCTCTGTGGTCACCCATAAATCTTTGGCAATATATGCAGAAGAGGAATAAATTACATAAGTGAGCCATTTTGTATTTTGATAAAAAAAAGTCTTTCTTATTTCTTATTCTACAAGATATATGAGAAAAACAAGCGACCTTTTTCTAGAGAATCATTCATAGATTGATGAGACAGTTCCCTAATAAGTAATTCTAAGCCGTTATGCATAAACTTCCATCAATTAAATACTCTTAAAAATCTTAATGAATCTTGTTTAGCTTTATGAAACGTACGGCATGAATTGTAATTTTTAAATGAAGTCGATAGATGTGTAAAAGAATAGTTCAAGAATTATTTGATAATTTTAAGCGAAACAATATTATTCAAATGTAGCAACATTTCCTCTCAAGATGGATCTTCATTACTTGCTCCCGCCTCCACCCCCGCCGCCACCGCCGCCACCGCCGCCGCCACCACCGCCGCCACCTCCACCACCCCCACCGCCTCCATCAGCTGCGCTTAAGATGTACACTGTGCAATGGTATATTAAATTAATCAATATTTTAATATTATATAGTAATTCAAATAAATTATAATTGTCGCCAAATACCATTCGGACTTCCCAAATTATTCATCTGCAAAAAAAATTATTAATAACATATCTGTATAGGTATTCGCTATAAATAAATTTTCCATAAAATGTTTGGCTGGTTACCTTTCAAAAAAAAGTTGATCACAATTCTTTCTGCAGTTTAATTTGAATAAGGTAAGCAGTTTACAGGATTCCTGTTCTGATATCTTTTCCCTTTTGAGCTTAAACCTGAAAAAAGGGTGCTGAATTTATACTAAATTTTGCAACGGCAACTGGTCAGTTATGAATAGAATTATGAGTAGTTCGTCCACCTCAAAAAAGCAAGTAAATAAAATAGGTTGGTCAAATTGGTTAGTTACGTAAAAGGTGTCGGATAAGCCCATCAAATCCAGCCAGCTTTACCACAATGGCGACATGTATCTAATAAATAACCCTTGTGATATTTATCATTTATGTACAATTAAAGGTGAAAAATTCATAGAAATCGTGTCGATCTCCTATGGAATATACGATACCATTGTTACCAATTTCCACCCATAACGTTTGTCATTGTCCTGAAATGCTATGACAGTGGCGCACTTAATCATGCATCTGTAGTTACCTTTGTTTATTTTATTTACTGGACATATCATTAAGTGAATGCATCATAAAACTTGACAAATAATTACTCATCAAGCATTATCCTGTATCGATTGTTCGTGGGAACTTGTGTGGTTTCCTGAACATAAAGGGTAGGCATACAGTAAGCAGGACAAAATACGTTCAGCTATTAAGTTACGTTTGCATTTTTATTGACTCAATACTGGTCATTTATATATTTTTTCAAGATGGAAAACGTTCTCGAATTAAGTTTAAGCGTACATAAGTACTGGTTCGATTAATTCAATCAGAAATAAATGACAATTACATCAAAAACCATTTACACACGACGTGTCGTACTCTTATTTTAAAAACGTAAAATTTTAAGATATTTTAATTTTTAAATTCTGATTTTCAATTTTCCGATCCTGATGATGATGTACAAATTTGACATCGATATCTTGGTCAATAAAATCAATTATTGAAAAAATTCATCCCACTATGTCCAAAAATAACTATGAAAATATTTACTTGAAACATTCATCTTTGTGGCTTCTGGGAAATTAGCGATACTCGATTTTCTTCGTGTAGGTGTAAACTAAGTCACCATCATCGGCGACAATTAGTCGATGCTTCGACTATTCCATACTCATAGAATAAATAAAAAAACATCCTATTTATTTAGCATTCTACACAAAAGGTATCCCGAAAAAACTGATTTCAAAGTAGTCATGTATGCTGATCATCATATGTACATACACAAGCCGGAACTGTGGTGTGCAAACAATTTATCAACTCTAGCTAGGCGTTATCTAAGGAATGGTCCGATGAACTCAATAAATGACAGTTACAAATATCATAAAATAATTCATATACCTTCTAAAACGTTTAGCATAGTGAGGTATTTCATCTGGAAATGCAAATCTTTGGACAATGACAACAATTATACATCTTATATATGTATAAGTGACCAGTATTTATGATGGTTTGAAAAATTTAGTATAAATTCAGCACCCTTTTCTCAGGTTTAGCCTCAGAAGGGAAAAGATATCAGAACACGGATCCTGTAAATTTCTTACCTCATTCAAATTAAACTGCTGGAAGGATTGTGATCAACTTTTTTTGTGAAAGGTAATCAGACAAACATTTTATGGAAAAATTATTTATAGCGAATGCATGGATATATATGTATATTTAATTAATAATTTTTTTTACAGATGAATAACTTGGGAATTCGGAATGGTAGTTGGCGACAATTATAATTTATTTGAATTATTACATAATATGAAAATATTGATTAATTTAATATACCTTTTCATAGTGTACATCCTAAACGCCGCTGAAGGAGGCGGTGGCGGCGGGGGTGGTGGTGGCGGAAGCGGATTTACTGGAAGCGGATACAAATAATTGAATAATGTTGGGAAGAAATATTATAAAATACTTGAATAAATATTGTTGCAATTAAATTTGATTTTTCAACGATTCTTTTATTTCGCGATCTCATTAATAAACTTATTGGTCATGTCCAAAACATAAATTCGCACCTTGCAGGTGGTCACAATGCATGTTAAAGTTTTTAGAGGAAAATGCCCGCAAGATTCGCCTTTTACTGAATATTTAGTTTATTCAAATGTCGCAAATCATCAGTTTACACTGCATGCTTTTCAGATCAAGACACAATTAATTTTGAATACACACATAATAACATAATCTCAAACATTTTGAAGTAATATAAATACAATTTCCGTGTCAATATCGCTTTTTTGTGATAATTGGCGATTGTATCGAGTGAAAAACAATTAACGGATATGACGAGTAAACCGGTGGGGATCAATCTTATCCGCAGACATTGTTAATTTGCTGGCTCATTGTTCCTCCCAAATTGGGAGGAACGATAACTAATTTCAGTGAAGGAAACTCGTTCACTTTAAATATTTTGTGCATAATTGTATAAAGGCAATTTCACCCACTTTGTGGGAATGTGCCGACAAATCTTATCGAGTAGGTGGGGGTAACGGGTTGAAATGAATTATTATATTAAGTATATTTTCATTATCACGTCATTTATTTTGAAATAAGCATGCTAGGTTTACAATAGTGTATAAATAATAGTATGCTGCAATTCGAATTTATTCATAGCACCAATATTTACATAACATCCTCTACTGATTAATGTAGTTGATCTTATGACCAAGGAATGAGTAATTAATTATTTTCCAAGTTTCTTGCAACATGCATACATAATTATTATGAAATTTGCGATGTATAAAAGAAGAGAATTATATGTATCACTATTTGACAATAAGATAGTGAGAAGCACAATGGACGGGAATTGGTCACCGCGTTGAACGTGCAGTTAAAAAATAATTATTTTTTTATTAATTGCATAACGTTTGTACATATGTATGTATGACGCATAGATACCCAGAGTTCAATGCATGATCAAAAACTTTGGACAATGATGGCATCTTTCTCATCTAACATTCATTACCGATAAGTACATATGTGGGTTGGATTGAGTGCTGCAAACTTTAGCATAAATTGACCAGGTAAAATTAGGAAGCAAACAGTCATCTGAACACTGTATACCGTATCAGACGAAACCGCTAGGAGCAATTGTGATCAATTTTTTTTTGTCTAAAAGGTAATCCGTAAAAAAGATAATGGGAAATTTGTTTATAACTTGAGTTGACATAATTATTTTTCTTGTAGATGCATAATTTTGGAATTGGGAAGGGTATTTAGCGATAATATATTTATTTGATTTAATAATCATATAGTATTTATGATAAAATGTGGTAATTGTGATGTGCATATAGAAAACATCTTATTTGCTGGAGAGGGCGCCGGTGGGGGAGGTGGGGGAGGGGGTGCCGGTGGGGGAGGAGGGGCCGGTGGGGGAGGGGGTGCCGGTGGGGGAGGAGGGGCCGGTGGGGGTGGGGGTGGTGGGGGTGGTGGAGGAGGAGGAGGGGGTGGGGTGGAGGTGGTGGGGGTGGAGGGGGAGGTGGTGGGGGTGGCGGCTCAAGCTAATGATTGTTCAAAGTAAATATTTAAGTGTTTCAATAAATATTGATTAAAATTACAAATAATTCCTCAACCATTTTGAAATCTCACTTAACAAGAAATTATTCCTCACATTCCATACCCTTGTTGTCTCAATGTGCAACTTAAAGGCAATTTGTTTATGATTACATAAATATATACATATGCATTTATACTAAAACCTGGGCAAAATACATGAAGATCCAGAATTTCATTGTGGTGGGGTCGCTAATCGATCAGTCATGATCCTTTTGTTACTTATCGCCAACTCGGCGAGCGAAGTGTACGCGACATTTGTGTCTCGACGACAGTATCCACGTAAATTTAATGGGTGGAGATAAACTAGTACATTTTATTGATCAAATATATGACAAAAATTCCCCACGACATAAATGTCCTCGATGTCGTATGATGAATAAAATATATTTTTAAAAATTAAACTAAAATAAATTTACGTGGGCACTATTGTCACGTACACTTTTGTGGAGGAGCCAATGTTCTGTGATGACGAGCGAAAAGCATGAAAACAAAACTTGAGAATCATTTTATGGCAGTTATTTATTCAGTTTATCTATGAACTAAGGTTACTCTGCATGAGTACTTAATTCCTTTACATGTGGGCTATCAACTCAACTCGTGGTCAGAAATGAGTAATTGACAGAAATATGTAACCACTGATAATATTATCATTAGGAGGGTAGTATGGAATTCATCATATGTAATCTGAATTGTACGACCATACAAAATCTAGGATTTATGATAAGCACACATCATTCACTTGGCCTAACATCTATAAACAAGATGTCCACCCCAGCCAACAACAATGAAAGTGATTCAAATTTTAATAGCAAAATCAGGACGAGGCACATCATTTCTGACGACATTTCCAAAGTTGTCTCCCATCTGTCAAGTTATTTCTGTCGGGATGAATTCACCCTCGGTCTGTGGCCTTCGGACGACGTGTTGGTTGACTTGGAGTGGATTCTGGAGAAAATAATTTCTCACGGATTATGCGCTCTTGCAGAGGATATCGAGACACTTGAGGTATTTAACAAGTAAATGTAGTAAGTGACCAACTAAGAAATCTAAATCTTAATTTGCAAAAAAATTTAATAAGATTGTTGGCGTCCTGTGCTGTTACATTCAAACCATGGACGAGGAAATTCTTCCATTCTCCAAGCTCAAGAGATACGCAATGAAGATCAACTTTGGTCTGAATACGGTCGCCGTGAAGAATTCGAATTTCTGGGAAGTAATTAACGAGTCCCAATATTTGCACGTTTTTGCCTTTTCCGTTCACCCAGATTGGCGGAACGCCGGAGTCGGGACGCGACTCGCAAAGGATGCCTTTTTCTCCGATGAAATCCAGACAGGGCCGCATATCCTGGCCTCCATGTTCACAAGTCCGCACGAAAATCGGGAAAGGGCTCGGATTCAAGGAAATGCCAGAATCAGTTGTGAAATACGATACGCTGTCATGGGACGGAAAATTAGTGTTTGACAGTGAAGATCTGAAGAGGCAAGTGGAAGGGGAAAGTTGTGAAATTTTGTGGATGGATTTGAACACAATTTTAAAATGAAGACTTAATTGTATAGAATCTGTACCAAAAAAAGTCTTACACTTAGTAAATACGTATTTAAAATTTTGTCATAAATTAAATAAGGAAAATAAATGGTTAAACTAATAATAATTCGCAAAAAAAAGTATATTTTACTTACTCAACATCTTTTCATGCCTTACAATAACTTTTAACAATTAAATAATCATATAAAATAATTTATTTATTCCCTTCGACCTCCACCGTCTCCTCCCTTTCCACCCTTGAAACAACCTGTTGAAATAAACGAACCCCATTAAATCATAACAACACATCTACTTACAATTTAAACATTTAACTTAATTGTTCATTTTAACAAATAATAATCACCCGAAAAGTACGGCGCGGTCAGAGTGGCGCTAGAAGCCACGAAAACGAAACGATTTTGGTTTTCCACACTAACAAACAATGCCACGTCCTGGCTCGCCATCGTTCCAATTTGTTCCTCCCTTTCCTCCTGGAATTTTATATTTATTTAGTAAGTCAGTACAATATTAAATTGTCATAACTAATTATTTAAATTCAGTTTGGCTACCATTCACCGAGGTGCTCCAGCAGGTCTTTCATATCGCCATCTTCAAAAAGTCTCCTTATCCTCAAAAATACTGTCCGATAATGGTGACGATTTTTTATCTCGATTTTGATTATCATCACAGTTATCTGGATCAGAATGATCATCACCTATCTAATACGTTTTGTATGTATGTGCATAATATCGTCAATTTCATATTTGATTTCAATTTCTTCTTTTTTCACATAAACTTGACCTAATTAAAATTATCATGAATGGTATTATTTTTCAATGTGAAAATTTCAAAGATATGTTTCCTAAATTGGATTCTCACCTGTTGGTTTAAATCGTAAATTATGCCCAATTTTGACAATAAATGGTGCCAATTTACCATAAAAAACGTCCACTTGACGATAAACGGAGGTACACTCGGGACAAAAACTGGTCGTTTCTGAATTACTGTCAAGAAGATTCCATTTCGAAAATAAATGTAAATTTTATTAATTAATTATAAAACCAAATCGTATAAAAAATATTGGTTGATACGTATTTATGTATTATCGCAAATTTAAAAAAATGAAACTTTATTATTATTTTTTAAATATCAGTAGCAAATTAACGACTGCAAACCTAAATTAATCCTGAGTGTTAGTGAAGGTCAAAAGTTGAGTTAGATTTTTAGTGAAACTCACATTATTTATGTATGCTCAAGGTCAAAGGTGTCCAACAGTGTAAAACTTGCAGTGTTTTTTCTGCAAAGTTTTTTTTGCTTGGATGGGTTTGATGTAGTTTCATGCAATCCATTCCATCATCTTTATTTAGCCTTTTAGTATAACTTGTGGCCTGCAACTATCTATCGTGAGTATTTTATTTTACACCTGATTTGCAGAACTGCACATTGAAAGTGCTTAGACAATTCTGACAGGAAATTAAACACACAAAATGTTCCAAGGTAAAATATCCAAGAAATTGGAAATATATATATATATCGACAAATTTCCACTAATTCAGAATAAATTAAACATTCCAGGAGGAAAGGGAGGAACAAATGGGAACAATGGCGAGCCAGGACGTGGCATTGTTAGTGCGGAAAATAAAAATCTTTTCGTTTTCGTCGCTGCCTGCGCCGGTCTGACCGCGCTGTACTTTTCGGGTGATTATTATTTGCTAAAGTGAACAATTAAGTTAAATGTTTAGATTGCAAGTAGATGTATTCTTATGATTTAATGGGGTTCGTTTATTTCAACAGGTTGTTTCAGGGGTGGACAGGGAGGAGACGGTGGGGGAGCTGGGGGGCAGCGTGGGGAAGATGGGGGTTGGTTTTCCGGAGGGAAGGGAGGGGATGGTGGGGGTCGAAGGGAATAAATAAATTATTTTATATGATTATTTAATTGTTAAAAGTTATTGTAAGGTATGAAAAGATGTTGAATAAAAATAAAAATATGTGCAAATTTTTGCGAATTATGTACATAATACGTATTATTAGTTTGACTATTTTCTTTATTTAATTTATGACAAGATTTAAGATACGCATATTTAATATAAGACTTTTTTGGTAGAGATTCTAAGTCTTAAATTTATAAAATGGTGTTCAAATCCATCCACAAAATTTCACAGCTTTTCCCATCCACCTGCCTTTTCAGATCTTCACTGTCAAACACCAACTTTCCGTCCCATGATAATGTTTCGTATTTCACAACAGATTCTGGCATTTCTTTGAATCCGAGCCTTTTTCCAATTTTCGTGCTGTACGGACTTGTGAACATGGAGGCCAGGATATGCGGCCCTGTCTGGATTTCATCGGAGAAAAAGGCATCCTTTGCGAGTCGCGTCCCGACTCCGGCGTTCCGCCAATCTGGGTGGACCGAGAGGGCAAAAACGTGCAAATATTGGGACTCGTTAATTACTTCCCAGAAATTCGAATTCTTCACGGCGACCGTATTCAGACCAAAGTTGATCTTCATTGCGTAACTCTTGAGCTTGGAGAATGCAAGAATTTCCTTGTCCATGGGTTGAATGTAACAGCAGAGGACGCCAACAATCTTAAATTTATAAAAATTAAAAGATTCCTTTTTTGACAATATTTAATTAGTAAATACCTCAAGTGTCTCGATATCCTCTGCAAGTGTGCATAATCCGTGAGAAATTATTTTCTCCAGAATCCACTCCAAGTCAACCAACACGTCGTCCGAAGGCCACAGACCGAGGGTGAATTCATCCCGACAGAAATAACTTGACAGATGGGAGACAACTTTGGAAATGTCGTCAGAAATGATGCGCCTCGTCCTGATTTTGCTGTTAAAAGTTGAATCACTTTCTTGGCTATTAGCTGGGGACGACATTTCGCTCTTAAGATGGGACACAAAGAATTTGTGCTAATGACAAATTTTGGATGACTTTATATGATCGTCCCTTTCAAGCCGTATATCAGTTAATGGTGAATAAAATTCGCTTTCATGATTGCTCTGCGTTATAACCATAAAGTTGATAACGCTCATGAGAAATAATTACTCATCAACGTAAACATGGGTTCTCATGTGATTACATGAATAACGCAATTACAAACACGTTGCAAGTTTTTTGCATGCTCTTCACTTATCCTACTGCTAAAAACATGACGGACTGGTTGGAAGGGGTGTGGTTTCATGAAGAATGACTTTAGTTGTTCAATGATGTAATAATGTGATCGAGTAAAGCAGAATTATTGTTAAAGATATTTATTCCAATCAGTTGAGAATTTTTTAAATTCAAATGATAAGGAAGGATTCATAAATTCATAAATGCATACACTATAAAAATGTGCAATCACTTGCTTCCACCCTCAGATCCGCCACCACTCCCACCACATCCGGATCCGACGTGTCCACCACCACTATTACTCGCACCGCTGCAGCCACCCCACCCACGATCAGAACCGTCTCCTCCTCCTCCTCCGGAACAAAGCATAGTGTCGTCTAAAAGTACAGATTTTAATTAAATTATGTACAAGTCACTAATTATCTACAATAAATCAGGTAAAAAATAACTATTCCAAAATACCTTTTCCCACAAAACTATTCATAGTTTCTATCCACAAAAAAATTATTGTATTTAATTTTAGTAAAAATGTGTGTATATAACTCTCAGCAAAATTTCGGGTTTCTTACCGTTAAATTGGATGTGTAAAAATTGTAGTAAAGTAATCTGCTAATTTTTCTTGGTGATGCAGTAGATGTTTTTATTCTGATGTATTTTCCCTTCTGACTTGTACTCTTAGTAAGGTGTGCAATTTATATTAATTTTTTCAATGAGGTCATAATTATTAGAGGGTGGCGTCCCTGGTTAAATATTACTTGGACACAAGTACACGACGAGACAATATATGGGAAGAGATGTAAGAGAATTTCGTTAAAGCTCATGATGATATGATACGATGATATCCAGCAATCGTACGTGTGAATTCAATTTTTGGCGTTTCATGACAGATTTTTGTAGTATGAGTGAATTCATCCCAGCCGAAAAAAAGGCTTGCCAAGGGGACAAATGTGGGGGACAAATGTGAAAATGTAGTCCACAAATGAGGCTCGTTATGAATTTGTTATGCAAAATGTGAGTCTCCCCTACTGGATTCTAGGAACCTTCTAGAATGTCACATATAAATCTAGAATTGGAGCTGGAGAAGTTTAATATTTGATTTTACTACACACCAATCCCCCCACTAATTCAAGATAGAATGAGTTGGAAATTACCTTAAAGTTTAACAAGCCAAGGTACATGAATCTCTCATGAGAAACGGGAAAGTGAAATTATTTACTTCCATGAGTGGCTGAGCCGCATGCCGGATTTGATGTTATTATTCGAAAAGTAAATAATTATCTACTCACCATTAATTATTATTAATATTCATAGGTTTTCATGTAGCTACATATGTAAATATAATGCCAAGTTTGAACAACAAGTTGTTTATGCAAATTGCACTTAATTACTCATCAAATTAATAAATCTTCCGAATTTTTTGAAAAGTCCAAGGTCCCCCATCTATCTAAGCAGGATTATTGGCAAAGATATTTATTCAAATCAGTTGGACATTTTTTAAATTCAAATAATAAGGAAGGCTTCATGCATATACGCCTGCAATTCCCCTCACTTGCTTCCCCCAGATCCACTAAAACCGAATCCGCTGCTTCCACCACTATTGCCCCCACCGCCGCAGTCCCGCCAACCCCCATCAGATCCGTACCCACCTCCTCCTCCGGCACAAAGCATAGTAACGTCTTAAAGTACAGATTACTTAAATTACTTACAAGTCATTATTATCTATATAATAAATCAAGTAAAAAATACCGATCCCAAAATATGTACCTTTTCCGACAAAACTATTCATAATTTCTATCCACATAAAAAAAAATTAGTTAATCTTAGCAAATATGTATATACAATATACAGTTCCCCACAAAATTTCAACATTTTACCGTTTTATCTATGTGTTAAAATTGGGCCAAAGTATAATATCTTAATTCTTCCTGGTGAAGTGGGGCAGTAAATGATTTTGTTCAGATGTATTATCCCTTCTGACTTGCTTTCTTAGTAAGGTGTCCAATTTATATTAAATTTCTTAATGAGGTCATCTTTTTTTAGAGGGTGGCGTCCTTAATGACATTGTAATATTATTTGGAGACCAGCAATAGCCATAAGATGGGAAGAGACTTGGCAGAATTTCGTGAAGTGGAGGTTGGGAAATATTTGATTTTATAGTCCCACCTCCACACTAATTCAAGATAGATTGAGTTGGAATGAACTTAAAGTTTAAGGTGTAAATCCCTCATTTGAGTAACGGGAAAGTAAAATTATTTGCTTTCTTGAGTGGTTGAGCCGCCTGCAAGACTTGGTGATGACATTATTTTACAAGTAAATAATTACTCGTCAAATTCTTATTAGTATTCATAGGTTTTCATGTAGCTACATGTGTATAACTTAATGCACAAAGTGATGTCAAATTAAGTGGATTTAAGTAGGCGATGCCAAAATTGTTTATGCACTTTGTACTTAATTAGTCATCAAGCACAAAACCTTTCGAATTTACGAGGCCAAAGTTTCCATCTATGAATGTATATCAAAAAGGGGAACACGCAATGAGTTACGAATAAAATTAGTTAAATTCCGTATAAAAATCATTTTTGGCCAAGTTATGACGATACTTTGGCGAGGGGGACAATGGCGCAAATGAGAGAAGTATACTCCGTTTTAATATGACGTATAATAAATGAGGTATGCTTTTTATGAGACTATAAGAATTTTTTCACATTTTCCATTTTTAATTGCAACAATATTTATTCAAATGTTTCAATATTTCCCCCAATCATAATGGATCTCAATCACTTGCCACCATTTCCGCCATTCCCACCCCCAAATCCGCCACCACCACCCCCACCGCCGCCATCAGAACCGCCCCCACCTCCGGCGCAAAGGACGTTTACTAAAGGTAGATATATTAAATTAGGAAATATTATCATACGTATTTATAATGGGTAGCAAATCGAATAAATTATCAATAGTTATCACAAAATACCGTTTCGAATTCCGAAGGTATTCATCTGCAAAAAAATTAATTGTATCTACCTTATAAATAACCTTTTCGACAATATTTGTCTTGTAAATACCTTTGGATAAAAATAATTGATCAAAATCGTTCCCAGTAGTTTTAAGTCAAGTTGAGGTATAAATTCTTGCTCTGATGACTTTTCTCTTCTGAGCTACATCTCAGTAAAGTGTGGTCAATTTATGTCCAATTTTGCAATTATGCAATAAATCACACACTTCCATATACATACACAGTTACAGAGGATGCCGTCATTCTCCAGATTTGTGCATGGACACCGCAAACTTTTATTATGAATCGGTACACGAGGGGACGTCATCAATATCTATATCCCAAAGTGATCATGGACTTTTATGACACTACATGAACTACCTCCAGAATATGTTTATTGCTCACTTTGCTTAAAGTTTGGGATAGGGTACACATTATTATACAATGCAATTGCAATTCATTTATGTACAATTGAGTCTATCAAACCAATAAATCACACACGTGTACATATGTACATATTATTTATATATGTAGCTGCGTATGGTGCCATTGTCCAAACTTATGATTGGATCCACAAGATCAAGTTATTTAGATATGTACATCATACATATCATGAACCACCTCCAGATTATTTATGTAACTCGACATGCTAAAAGTTTACAATAGTGTATTCATAATGTTACGTTGTATATTAACGTATCGTTAGATAACATACTTTAGCAGGAGGTGATATAAGCCAGAAATATATAAATAATTCACACACATCACTGCAAACTGTGGATTTGTCTCACCTCTTTACAACTAGTGGATAAAATTCAAAATTATGAAATGTATGTACAATATACGTACATAATTTAATTTTTTAATTAATTTTTACGATTAATTTATTAATTCTGATTAATTTCAATTTTACTCATTTCTTGCAGTTATTGAGTATTTCGTGAACTTTGGGGGAGGTGCGGGCGGAACGAAAGGCGGAGGTGGGGGTGGCGGAGGCGGCTTTGGAGGTGGGAATGGGGGCGATGGTGGAAGTCGTAAATAAAATTCTATTGTCATTTTCATGTCACGTATTTGAAATAAACTTTGTACCCATGCCATAATGAGTTCCATTTGTCATCTGATTTCATCTAAATTTTCATCTTATGATAAATCTCAAAATGGCTTCATTACCATCAATTCATGATATAATGCGTCTCAGAATTATTAATTCTAATAAAAAAATTAATAAATAGTCACCTTACACACGAACTATATACATACAATCACGAGTCAATATTTTTATCAAATTTGTAAATCAAAGTAGTTATGCATATAAGTTGGTTGAGCTCATCAAATCCAGTCTGCTGTACAAATATATATGGAAAAAATTATCAAAATACTTTACAAGATTTGTTATTCAGGATGACAAATTCTCCATAAATATGAAGGACACAGGTCAAACGTGTTACATAACATAATTGTTGACTTAACATTAAATCCCGTAAGCAATTTCAGTCCATTTCTATATGTATCCATGTCATAGATATGTTATTAATTATAACACACGTGCATGCATGGTTATCTTTATTTATTTTATTTACTGCGAATACCACAACTATTTAAACCTTTTACGAAAACAGGTGACTTAAAAATAGTCACTTATCAAACTAAGATATTTGTGCATCTGATTTATATAGCTAAATTTGTGAATAACAAATTAAATATGTTACGTAATCCCAAATGTTTAAGAAAAATTTCGCAGTAAAAAGATTGGCACACTTCTCGGGAATCCATCACTGGGAAATAGATATTTTCTTGTTTTTATTTATTTATAGGTTCATCCTGGCTAATTAGTATTTTTGAAAAATGAATAGTAAGTTTGTAAAAACTAGTTTCATTTGTATATTGACGGCTTGAATTGAGTTTTCGAAAAGAAATTATGCATCCATGCATAATATACAAATATATAAGTAGCTATGCATATAGTTAATCGTCTACTCGTTAATTGCTTTCCCTGTTGAAGATGACACTTCGTACTCGAAAGCTTGCACAAATAATTAAATTTCTAAAATGACATCTTTTGAAGAAGATATGCATAAATTAAACTTGTATGTCCATTGAATTCCCTGAAGTTCAAATTTTTTTAAAATATATGCACAAAAAAATGTCGAACAGTTTGACCAATTTTATAATCATTTTATTTCGCTAAAAATTACACCAATTTGCAAAAAAACTTATATTCCCCACCGTCCACATTTCTGACAAAGTGCTACCCATAATTGTCTCACCGACCTCCACCTCCCCCACCACTCCCCCCTCGTCCATTACCGCCGTCCCCACCACTCCCCCCATCGCAACCAGGTGAACCCCCATGTCCCCCACTTCCAGACCATGGCCCTGTCCCAGATTGACCGTCTTGACCCCTCCCTCGCCATGACCCTCCGTCACCACCCCTTCCTCCACAGCCCCCTCCACCAGCGCCACCCCCACCACCGGCACAACCACCTCCACCACCAGCACCACCCCCACCTACGTAACATCATCAATTTTTAATTTTTAGTAATCACCTCTATTTTAGTATGTACTTAAATCAAATAATATGAGAATACAGCGTATTCTCATATTCTTTGTACTTAAATAAATGTAAATGTAAAGAAAAATTGGTAGAAATTACCACCGCCGCCGCCACCACCTGAAAAATATGTAGCAATTATAATAATTTACCACAATTTTTTTGCAATTTCAAAGTAATTGTATCTAACATGTTTAAATTTGCAAATACTAGAATTTTTACATTTATATTATACATTATATATAGTTTGTTTCCTTTATGAATCTCATTGTACATATACGCTTTTTAAAAACGATGTCGTAAATTTAAAAAAATACTTCGTGCTTAAAAATACTTACCTCCCATATTTGATTTGACTAAGAGAAGTTTTCTATTTTGTAATAATTATTTTTAAACTGCCTAGTAGTTGGCTAGATAAACGCAGTAAATCCACTGAATATGTATCAATATTTTCTATACAGAACTTCAAGTATATGTAAAATTTTGCAACTATATATACATACAATAAATCAAACACTTTCATATACACAGTTACAGAATCATTGCCGTCATTCTCCAGATCTTTGCATGGACACCCAAACTTTTATTATGAATCAGTACACGAGGGGAAGTCATCAATGTCTGTATCCCACAGTGATCATGGACTTTTAAGAAACTCCATGAACTACCTCCAGAATATGTAAATATAATGTTTGTAGCTCAATACATATGCTATAAGTAATGCACAAATTATTTTAACTCCCATTCACATACAATTGATTACATTTACAAACCATTACTTAACACTATTAGATAACATCCAGCAAGAGTTAATATAAGTCAGACGAATAACTCTAAACCAGTTAATCACTGCCAAGCTGCGTGAATTTGACTTACAAACCAGAGTGAAAATAAAAATTTCAAGAATTATGAAACGTACAGATATACATAATTATCTTAATTATTTAAAGAATTTAATATATTAATTGTTACTAGTTGTGCTAATTATTTTACCCGTTTCTTCCAGTTGTTGGAGACAATTTCGTCACCTTTGGGGGAGGTGCGGGCGGATCGAATGGCGGAGGTGGGGGTGGCGGAGGCGGATTTGGGGGTGGGAATGGGGGCGATGGTGGAAGTCGCAAATAAAAATTCATAACAAATATTACAATCTTGATGTCACATATAGTTGAATAAATAAACATTGTTCTTACGACATAATTTTGTTTATACATACATAGACTAATTTGCAACATAAATACTTAGATGCCTCTAATAAAACCTATTTGTCATATATATTTTTACAAGAAAAATTCCATCGTTTGAAACAATTGTATTTCAGAATGGCATTCTTAATATCATTTAATTGCATGATATGTCTCATAAATATACGTGAACATTTTTACCTTAAATTATTTTATTCATTACAAAAATTCATTGAAAATAGTTCCCTTACACAGGTCAAATAATGCATCATATTTCAATCTTTCAATTAAACTTAGTAATTCGAAGTACTTACATAAATAATTTGAGTCGGTTGAGTCCATCAAATCCAGCCTGCTTTACAAACATAATTGAAAAATGTAATCAATAAACTTTTGTAAGATTTGTCATTCTCAATTAAAATAAAGGTCACAGGTCAATCATACATAGAAAACGTTTTGACCACACATTAAATCCCATCAGCAATTTCCGCCTATTTCTGTATCTTCCATGGCATTCTTTATGTATTATGACACTGGTGCAAATACTTAGTCATCATGCATGGTATCTTTATTTATTTTATTTACTGGGAATATCATACAACAAACGTGAACCTTGGCCGAAAACAAGTTACTTATTAAAAAATCACTCATCAAACTAAACTATTTATTCATGGGAACTCATGTAGCTGCGTGAATAACAAATAAAATGTATTACGTAATCCCAAATGTATAACGAAAATCTCGCAGTACAAAGATTGGCACACTTCTCGTGGATCCATCACTGGGAAATATTACATTTTATAGGTTCATCCCGGCCAAATCATTATTTGTTAATTAATTAATTATAATTTGTCTAAAAATGAATCGTAAGTCAAAACCTAAATTCTAATGTTTATATTGACGATATTAAGTATTCGAAAATTTGCAAATTTTTCAAAGTTTTTTTAACTCATAAATACTTAACTGTTGTAAGGAAATTAGGTAACTAATTTTGGACAAGTTCTGTCAAAAAAAATTTGCAAATTTTACGGCATTATTTTTTTGCCCGTGTTTTATTAGTATGTAATATATGCATATTTATAGGACATGGAAAGGAAGACAGTGACAACTTCGGGGGGCAAGTAGGTCAAGGAGATCGTGAACAATGTCACACTTGTGGGGGCAGTGGATCAGTTGAGGTCAAGAAAAGCAGGTCATATTTCTCCTGGGGTGGCAAAGGTGGGAAGGGGGCAGATGGGGCGCAAGATGGTCAAAATGGGGGTTGGTTTAGGGGTGGGCGAGGAGGCAATGGGGCTGACAGAAGTCAAGATGGACGAGATGGAAGCAAATATTAAGAGGGTGGTGTAAATTGATAGGATTTCTGACGGATTTTCAATTTATTATGTTCTAAATTTTTGTCATTCAGAGTAGTATGTTGTAAATAAATATATATAAAATATATATAAAATGCAATCCATAAAAACAAATTTATTCCATTAATCATTCCATAAATGCAATTTTTATCCAAATGCAAAAAAAAACTAATTTATATCGTATGCATGCACAAAATAAATAAACGCACATAATATCCAATACATATCAAATTTTTATTTTGATAGGATTCCCCAAAATTACTGTATTCTGCATGTACATACTTTTAAAAAATTATCTAAATATCCAAATAACGCCGAAAGATGTTGGCAGTATTGTAATTATTTTAATTCTCTAAGATGATATCAATTTGTCAAAATTAAATTCCAGAAATTCTACATTTCTGACAAAATGCTACCCATAATCATTTCATCGTCCTCCCCCACCTCCACCCCCACCGCCAAGAAAACCTCCCCCGCTTCCACCACTCCCCCCGCGTCCACTAGAACTGTCCCCACCACGCCCCCCATCGCAACCAGGTGAACCCCCACGTCCCCCACTTCCAGCCCCCGACCCTGTTCCAGGTTGACCGTCTTGACCCCTACCTCCCGCCGACCCTCCGTCGCCACCCCTTCCTGGACGACCCCCTTTTCCAGCAGCACCCCCACCTACATACGTAAATAAAATCGTGAAGTTTTGTATGATTACTATGCAATGGATTTATTTATGCTGCAAAATAATTTTATGTAAAAATTACCACCACCCCCGCCACCGCCTGAAATATAGTATAATTATATATATTAGTTTCTTGCGATTTACCATAATTTCTTGATAATAAACTTACCTGCCATGTTTTATATAAGTATGAATTAGGAGCTTCCTTACTACGTATGTATGTAATGAATTAAATTAAATTGCCTAGTAGTCCTTTGCACGATAATCGCAGTAAACTCACTAAATATGTACAACTGATTCTCATGCACGACTTTACATATAACACATCTAAATGCATATGAGGGTAAGTGTCACATTAAAGTGTGGCATGATTTCATGTGTTTAACATTAATGACTAGTCAAAGATGTAATTTTTATGTAAGAAACTTAAGAAAGATCATGAACTTTCATGGATTCCAGTCAGCGAGTTTTGGTTGGGTTTAAAAAAACGATTTATTATGCACACAAACACGTCATATGAAGAGCTTAATAATCATGTTATGTATGTATATAATATATATATATATTAAAATTAATACCCAAATTAAATGTTATGTATTTAAATTAGACCCAACTTGGTATGTATGAAGGATTTGGTTTAATTACATAAATCACAACATTGTCTAATATAAGGACATAACATACATAAGACAATATAAAAGTACTTAGTATGTAACTTCAATGTTTAAGGAAGGCTTCCTTTTATGTAAGTATTTACGAGTTCTAATTCACTATTTGACTTCCAATTATAGTGAAGTTCAACATATATTTTGCCAGTTAGTGTATAAATTCATCATACATGGGGAATAATTTTTAAATGCAATCAAGAAATTAATTATAGATATGTATGATTAAAGATTTTCATAATTCACATTTATGAATTTTAATTGCAATAATATTTATTAATATGCTTTAATATTTCGTAGAAACATTATTGTTTGCCCCCTCCTCCGGCACAAAGAACGCCTACTATATATTTCCAGAAATATTAATCATTTTATTTTATGTTACATAATATGAGTAGGTAATTGAATGAAGTATATTTAGTTGTATCCAAATACCGTTCGGAATTCCGAAATTATTCATCTACAAAAAAACTAATTAATTATATCTATTTTATAAATAAGCTTGTCACAAAATTTTAAACTGATTACCTTGAATTTATAAAAATTTGATTACAATTCTTCCCTGCAGTTTAGTCGAGGTATGTAAATATTTTGCTGTTCTGGTGACTTTTCTCTTCTGACCTTTTCCTGAGTAATGTGTGGTCAATTTATGTAAAATTTTGCAGCGATGTAATCAATTGTAGATTTGCAGAGGATGCTGTTATTGTCAATTGTCCAAAGTTTTGCATGGATATTATTCATTTGATTATTGGAAAAGTGTTTCTTGTCATTTATTTTATCAAATTTTAATTATTTATGAGTAGCCGGTGACATATGTATAGTGACAAGGGGACGTGAACAAAGATAATAATATTCCAATGATCATTAATCATGGGACATGAGGACACATGAACCACTTTGAGTTATGATGCTATACTCAATATACTAAATGTTTTGGATGGTGTATAAATTAGTTGATGATGTAAAGCTGTAATTCATTCATAATCGAACCATTTCCTCAGATAACATCCCCACCATCCAAAAGTTGGTAAAGTCTGACGAACAACCATTTCATACACTGCCAAACTGAGCTGAATTGACGTATCTCTTAAAATTAGTAAACTAACGTCAAAACTATGAAACGTATATATTTCCTAAATTTTTTAAATTATTAAGAAAAATTAATTAATACTACTAATAAGTGTAAGAATTAATTTTTTTTACCCATTTCTTACAGTTGGAGATAATCATTTCGTTAATTATGGTGGCGGTGGGGGCGGATCGAATGGAGGAGGTGGGGGTGGGGGAGGGGGCTTTGGAGGCGGAAATGGGGGCAAAGGCGGAACGAAAAAGTAAAACGGAGATGTAAATTTAAATGTATTAGTAGTAACAATTATTAAATAAAGATTGTTTTTGCACCAGAAATGCTAATTTTTACAATATTTGGAGGCTTATTAAGGAAACAAATTCATAAAATTTTCTTCACCATTTATTCTAAAAATTTTGCACCATTTCGTCTCAAGGTGCATTATTTACTTGTTATCATCTAATTGCATAATCTATCTACCTACCTAAAACATAAAAACGGAGGAATGTTTAGTAAAAAGTAAAAAAAGTTTGATCATTGTAATTATATATGTACAATAAATAGTTGTGGCATCCAGAATCACTTGTGAATATTTATAGTTAATAAGGTTTGTTATTCCTTATAAAGAACATAATAGTAAATATTTATACATATATGTACATACATAGTTATGAATTCTATTATTACATATACAATACACGTGCATGTATTTTCCATTATGAGAGACATATATGTATACTTTTAAAATTAAGATTTTTTCACAATTTTTAGGCAAGGATTTATTATAGTCCTCGTGATAATAAAATCTCAATGCTTTACATACATATATGCATATATATGTTATAAAGTGTAGTTTATGGAGTATTCGCAAAATATGATGCTTTTTTTACATCTTATATAAATGAGAACATCAAATATCTAACAACACTGTAATTATGGCCAACCAACAAACTTCAAGGTTAATATCATCCTGTCTGTAATGATTCTCATCTCCAGCTTAACATAAATAAGTAGATCAACAAGTTGACTGAACTAACGTACTTGAGACATAAATTACCGATGTAAATTACTCATGAAACTTGTTCATGGGATCTCGTGTCGCTACGTGAAAAACCATAATCAACAAATTGCTGTTATAGTTATGTACCTACAATGTATTTAAGTAAGTATGTAACTTGCCAATATTTACATACATATGTATGTAGCTATCACTATTCTGACATCACTTGCTGGTCCAGGGAAATATTTACATTTCTTTTTGAGGATCCCGACGAGTTATTAATTTTTGGACAAAATGAACCGTAAGTAAAAAAAAGATATCAATTTATATTGTCGATATTTATTGTGTTTGCAAATTTTGTAAAGTTTTCTAATATTGGTCAGGCAGATATTGCGACTTAATTTTTTGCTAGTATTTTGCGAACTTTTTTTTAGTGTTGTTATTATTATTGATTGCAAAATGTTATTAATTTACAGGACGTGGAAACGAAGGCAGTGACAACTTTGGGGGGCAAGTAGGTCAAGGAGATCGTGAACAATGTCACACTTGTGGGGGCAGTGGATCAGTGGAGGTCAAGAAAAGCAGGTCATATTTCTCCTGGGGTGGCAAAGGGGGAAAGGGGGCAGATGGGGCGCAAGACGGTCAGAATGGGGGTTGGTTTAGGGGTGGGAGAGGAGGCAATGGGTCGTCTGACAGAAGTCAAACCAGCGGACAAGATGGGAACTAATTTTAAGCGATGGGAATCATTTATTCGTCGTATTTTTTTCGAATTTCTTAGCGATCTACGAGGCAACATAGTTATACATACAATTAGTTGATCATTCAAAATTGATGTACATTTATTTTTTATTTAATTTCTCGACCTGATGAAGGAATAACCATTCCAAAAGCTAGAAATTATTACTTAAGTATGTAATACCATGTCGTCAGAATCTCTGCTTTAAAAAAATAAATAAATTTCAATCCTGAAAAAGATAAGTTCCCAAATTCATAATAACATTTGGACATGCATATTTTTTCAAAAATATTCACCTCCCACCACTGCCCATCATACGGGACAAGAATCGCATCGCAGCTCTAAAAATTAACGTGGGAACATTATTCCCCTGCAGTTCTCCACGATATTGAGGAATGTCTCGTCGTGACTGGGGGTTTGACACTAAATAATTATTCGTATCGCCCTCACCCTCCACTTCGTCATCTCTCTGAAACCTGCCGGACCTACGAGAAAACTTAATTCGGACGATACCATCTTTATCGGCGTAGATCGATTTATTTCCACTTTGGACTTCGTCCCGACACCAAGCTGTTCTTCTTCTGATTCTCCAGCTTCATCGTCTTCCTGGTCATCCTGCTCGTAATTTTTTGTCGGTATGTTACTTGTTTTGGTCAGCATGGCGAGATCGAACAGGGTCAAAGGTCGGTCCAGATTATGTTCGGGTGGTGGTGTGGATTCATTTGCATAACCAACAGAATAAAGGAAGCCTATGAGTTGTTGGAGCGGTTCAAGTGTCGTAGTCGTTATTGGTTGCTCGGTAGTGGTGCTGGGAAGAGGTGGGGGATTTCCACTGGAAAGTTCTCCTCCCCCCAACGGAATTATGTAGAAGGGGTTGAACGACGCACTTCCTCCCTTTTGTTGTGGGGACGGATAGGTTACGAGTTGTGACTCGTTTGATGTTAGGGATGTTCTGGGTGAGGTGGTGCCGTAAAATGCTCCCCCGACGGGAAGTATGGCACCAAATCGAGACTAAACAGGGAGAAAAAGATGACTTAATACTTATCTTGAATTAGTTATGTCGTAGTTTTTGTTGCTTAATACCATTTGTTGCTGATTTCCTGGCATCGTCATATTCTGGTGGAGATTGTAATGACCACGTTCATCTTATCGGGGGAAGCAATGTTGGATTTTAATGTTCGCGACGCTCCACTCAGGGCCCCCTAAATTTTGCAATTTTTTCTGACTGATAAGTGTGACAAGATATGCGGCAAACGTGGAAATAATCTCGATTTATAAATGTTTGAAATTATATCCCCAAAAAAATTTTCTCGATATTTTCACCCCAACCACACTGCAGATCTATCTATCTAATTTTAAGGTCACTCGCTCCATGTCCCCCTCTCAGGTCGCAACGCCCTATGCATCCATCTTAGCAAATTTTAAGATCCATTGAACCCCAAAGAAAGCGAGAGGTGAAAAAAATGACTATTTTAAATGCATCAATGTCATCTTGTAAACATATATAGTTGGCTGTATTATTGTCTAGTCGTGTTTATCCTTGATTATTAGTCTCATTCTTAAATAATGGCAGTATGTATTAAATTACTGAAAAATGGAACTGACGCTACATCTTGGTCCCACGCCATCATCAAAACGAATCCAACAGCGTATTATTATTAATTAGTATAGTAAATAAAAATAAAGTAAGGTACTCGCTACCATTTGCATTCACCCGTTTTGAAATTACTTGTTTTTCTGCAGCTTGTTTTTCTACAAGTTTTTTGCTACTTTTTTTTATTTTAGGTAGATGCGCAGAGGTGAGTAGGTCACCCAACTTCGAGACGCCCAACCCGGCCCAACCCAACCCAACCGGGTTGGGTTGGGTTGGGCATTTTTTATCTTCATAAAGTTGGGTTGGGTTGGGTTGGGCATTTTTTCATTTTATAAAGTTGGGTTGGGTTGGGTTGGGCACTTTTTTTGTTTTTGTAAAGCTGGGTTGGGTTGGGTTGAGCTGAGTTGGGAATTTTATATTCTTATAAAGTTGGAAAAAAACGGATTTCTAACTCACATCTAGCGTTAGTTCTCGCAAACCACCACGCGGTGGGTAGTTCCTCACTTCTTGCCATTACTAACTGCGATGTCCAGGGGTAGATGGAAACCCAAGTTGGATGGGCCCAAGCCGGCCCAACCCAACCCAGTTGGGTTGGGTTGGGCATTTTTATCCATTTGAAGTTGGGCTTGGGTTGGGTTGGGCATATTTTATTTTTCTGAAGTTGGGTTGGGTTGGGTTGGGCATTTTTTATTTTTCTGAAGTTGGGTTGGGTTGGGCATTTTTTATTTTTCTGAAGTTGGGTTGGGTTGGGTTGGGCATTTTTTAATTTTATGTAGTTGGGTTGGGTTGGGTTGGGCTTCGAAAAATTTAAAGCCCACTCACCTCTGTATGCGGGGCAAGTTTTTTTTTAAACACTAGACTAGATTTTTTGTATGGATGCTCTGAATTCGAATGAATTAAATACAGAAAAAAATTGTTTGTGTATATATTTTCTTAATATACACTTAATGTAACTAGTCTTTATCCTCATATAGTACGCTCGGTTCCAAGGGTCACTGTGAGCGACCTAATTGACCCACACAGCCAAAAATGGCACTAGTTGTGCAGAAATATGTAGTAAATCAGTCAATTAATCAAAAACTTCAAAAAAAATTTTTATATGCATTTTACACGAAATGAGCACAAGGAAAGAGAAAAACGGGCGCGCAACTAGTGTTTATCCGCATTATAAAAACACTGTTTTTTATTGAAATCAATTTTCTTTTCGTGTTTTCTTCTTATGTCGGTAAGCACATGCTTAATTACTATTAATTTAAGTAGTCAGCAATATTTCATATATTCTCATCTAGGTATTTTGGCTATTGGAATGCATAGCAAATGATTACCCCATTATTTCAGCAAATTGGTAAGATATTACCAGAAGAAAAAATTAAAATCTGCAGCAGTCAAAAATTATATTAAAGTGCAGATGCTCACCGTCATGTACAAACCTTTGGAATTGAAAAATAGTACATAATTATTGATTTAAGTGAAATATCCTCTCACTTGTTACAACTTTACAAATTGATTGTCTCTTCCAGAGGAAGTCGAAGTCTGATTTCTATTTATTTGCACGAGAAATCAATATATAATTGTACAAAGTTTTCGAACTAAAATTTTCCAAATATAATCCAAATTTTAGGATATAAAGATATAGTCGCTACTAAGACCCACTGCTAACAATGCGACAAATTATGGCATGTTTGAATTATTACATGGGTAATTCCATCTCGGCCTTATCACACTGGAAAGACGGTACTATGATGAGATAAGACCAAAATAAACATATTAGAACCATTTTCCAATCCGATACAACTCACGTGGATTAACACTTGGCCCCACCCAAACATGTCATAATTTGTCGCATTGTTAGCAGTGGGTCTTAGTAGCGACTATATCTTTATATCCTAAAATTTGGATTATATTTGGAAAATTTTAGTTCGAAAACTTTGTACAGAACTGGTGAGACAATTATATGTTGATTTCTCGTGTAATTAAACAGAAATCAAACTATAACCTCCTCGGGAAAAGTCAATCAATTTGTTGAGTTGTAACAAGTGAGGGGATATTTCACCTAAATCAGTAATTATGTACTATTCTGCAATTCCAAAAGTTTATACATGACGGTGAGAACCTGCAGTTTAATATTATTGTTGATTGCTACAGATTTTATTTTTTTCTTGTGGTAATATTTTACCAATTTGCTAACATAATGGGGTAAGCATTTTCCATTCATTCCTATAACCAATATACCAAGATGAAAATATATAAAATATTGCTGACTACTTAAATTAATAGTACTTTAGTATATGCTTACCGTCATATGAAGAAAACAAGAAAAGAAAATTGATTTCAATAAAAAATAGTGTTTTTGAAAGTGCGGATAAAGACTAGTTGCGAGCCCGTTTTTCACTTTCCTTGTGCTCATTTCGTGTAAAATGCATATAAAATTTTTTTTTCAAGTTTTTGATTAATTGACTGATTTAATACATATTTCTGCACAACTAGTGCCATTTTTGGCTGTGTGGGTCAATTAGGTCGCACACAGTGACCCTTGGAACTGAGCGTACTATGTGAGGATAAAGACTAGTTACATTAAGTGTATATGTATATTTTTTTTATTTTGTGAATAATATCTCTAGTGCAAGGGCATAAATAGTAAAATTTTACTGTAAGTAGACAAACCTGGTGTATATGAGTGATTTTGCAAATTTAATATTTTGCGAATATTTAGTAAACAAGTGTCGTCAAGATTTTGTTATAAAAAAAGTATATTAGTTGGTCATTCAATTGACACGTGTAGATTTTTTTAGTGTTTTGGTTTCACCTTTTAGAATACCTATTTATGTCTCGTCTAAATTTTAAGTCTGCTAATTGCAGAAATATTAGTAAAGTATCTACAGTATAAGAAACCTAATCTATGTATGTATGTATATGAGACTTGATACACTCTTAGTAGCTTGGTGTCAAATTCTGAGATTGCACTGACACTGTCGGTCGGTGTCAGACTCAATTCAACTACCGGTGTCAAAATTTGACACCGATGCTGACACCATGACGGAAATCCAACGTCACCCCGACGGTGACAACAGATTGAGTGTAAACGGTGAGGATTTGACACCGTTCTGTGTTAATATCCTTATCTCATTTCACACCTGATCGTGTCAAGCTGTGTACTGTATACATTAACATAATGGTTGTGTTAAATCCAACACCGTCTTGTGTCGCCTTTCTCACTGAAAAGTGTTGGGGGGGACGCCGCGGGATTTTTGTCAGTTTCCACCTCCGAGCCGGCTGAACGATGGAGGAATTAATTCTCCAATTTTTCTCGTGAAAAAAAACTAATTTTTTTGGTGTGGATTATTTCAACTAGCAGGTAAGAAAATTTTATTTGCTTATTTAGTAATTTTGTAGATATCTATTATTATTTAAGATTTCTTTAAACCAGAATTGTTTACATATTTCTGTTTTAGTGAAAATAAATAATAAATAAACGCCAACGTTCTTATCATTGTACAGGATCAAGAGTGGATGGGGAGGTTCAAACCGAGGTGAGTTGGGATTCCTAAAGTTAAATTTCTAATTCTTTTCCATCCGAACTCAAGCAAGGCGAATAATAGGATGGGAATTTTGTTATTGACCGTGGTAAGCGAGTGGGGGAAAGGGTGAGGATTGTATAAAATGATGATAATTGCTAATTATTTTTGCACCTCTTATTACGTTACTTACGTATTTATTTCCAATTGCTTGAGAATATTTTTTATAAAATTATGTCGTGCTCATTGCTAATTTTTTATATATTCACTCCGTCAGGGGAATGATCCGGCAAAGCGGAAGAATTTTTTCGTTACGCGTTGGAAGCCGATAATCGGAATTTCCCAGCATTGCTACAACTCTTGCAGACCTACATCGCCAACCCCGGTCAAGAATCGGGACGCCATCAAAGAAATATTTGAACGAGGCGACCAAGATTTCTCGGATGAACGGGCTGCCATTTTTACGTTCAGAAGGGATTGTTTGTCACCATGTGGAAAGAATACGAGGAACCGTTTAAATTCTGGGCGATGGGTTATCAGAAAAATAGTGCTTGTTTGGAGTTAGATTTACAGGTGGGATAGAAAATTAGTAATTAAATATTTTTTCGTTTGTCTAATTAATTTCAATAATTTCTTTTAAATTACAGAAACTGATCTTCTTTAAGAATTGTTAGTTAAATTTCCTAATTCCTTTGCACACCCATAGACAGGTTATTAATAATATCTTTTGATTTGAAAAAAAAATAATTACTTGTCTAATCAATTTCGCATTTCTCTGCAGCTGGAAACTCTACATCATCTGGCCATTCATCCTCATTTTGTTGAAAAATCCATGCCGCGACAATTAATTTGCAGTTAATCAATGTAAAATAAACTGACTAATTAATTATAGTATTATTTACAAGATACTTGAGTAATACTCTATCTATATGTTTGTTATAGATTTTGGAATCAACAATCGCACAAGATGCAAGTTTACAAGAATTGTTCCTGGATTGCAACACGAAGGGATTTTCAGCAATGCCGGTTCTTCAATTTTGACAAACTCGTTTGTAAGAAAGTTGATTGAGCTCAGAGGGTAAGGAAAGTAATAAGCATGATTGTCTTATAACTATTTCAAAATTGTTAATATTAAGTTAAATATTTGATATTTTATTGTACAATGTAATATTATTCAATATTATATGTAACTTTTGTTAGGTTAAATATTTATAAGAAAAATTAATTAATATATGTTTTTAAATAAAGGAAACATTTATAACCGTATATTGACACCGCATTATTTTCACCAAATAGTGTCATCACAATGTTCGTGGCGGTGTTAAGTTAGTATGCAAACCGTGTTGATTTGAACACAATTCGGTGTCAAAAATTGCTCACCAACTCGGTGTTGCTGCTGTCACTAAATTATGTTGCATTCTCACCGTAACGGTGTTGCTCATTTTTCTCACCAACCCGTGTCAAATTGACACCAAACCGGTAGAGTCATATATAGACACCGTGTGGTGTCAGTTTGGTGTCAGTTTTTCTCTGAGTGTATAGCCCGAGCAAAGTTTGGATTGCACATACATATTATTTCATAAAAATACCCGATTATTTTGTACCAATTAAAAGTTAACGTGGACTACATCCTTACCAAGTAAGGATTATACCCTCTTCGATCTTTATATTTAAAATTTTTGTTAGACAGAAAGACTGGCACGATGGTTTCATAAGCTCGGGCTAAAAATTTAGTTACTTTTTTTGAACATTTTAATGTAATTCGGATTAGTTTGTACGTTTTTTTATATTTTACAATAATTTACGAAATGAGATAGAAATTTTACAAAATTAATACTACATCTATACAATAATTTATTTCTAGGTGATTCTCTCGAAAATTATCACTAAGCCATCATCCCATCGGGCCACCTCGAAGCATGGTCGAGAAAAATCTAAAAGCTCGAAACAATATGGGCATTTCTGGGTGTGGGGGTGGCACTATTCCTCCGTAAAACTGGGGCCGGGACGCTACCCCTGGGTCATCGTCATCTCTTCTGACGGAATGGTGGTGAAAGCGTCCGGTCCGTTGAGAAGATTTGATTCGGATAAAGTCAGCCTCATTTTTTCTCAAGGGGGCGAAATTTTTTGAGAATTTCTTCTTTCTATGGGGAATACCTGTTTGGGAGGAAAGTGTGCGTATTATTTGATAACTTAATTTACTGAGAACTGAATCCACCCATTGGCGACGGAAGAAGGGGGGCCATTGTTCCCCAGAAAAGAAGAATCTTATCTTTCTCATGAAACTTAATTAATTAATCCTCCCTCCATAATACTAATGTCCCCATATATTCCCCCCGACTTCTACCGACACTTACTAACGTAATTATTACATCCCTCGATATGTCTGGTTATCTTAATAGTTTCAGATTTACCCGATTTCAACCCGTTTCTCGACGACCCTTCATCTGATTCGTCATCCTCCGCGTCGTCCTCTTCCTCCTCAACTTTTTTCGGGGAGGAAGATGACAATGAAACTTTAGCCTTTTTCTCTTCTTCGGAGTCATCTTCGTCCGTAATTTCTGCAGGAAACGGAGGAAACGGAGAAACTTTATCCTTACTCGGACCTGTAGAATTGTTCACGTATCCGACCGAGTACAGAAATCCGACGAGTTGTTGCAACGGATCGATTGGTGGGGGCGGGGAGGAGGTGGGGGGTGGCGGCGTAGTTTTTGCAACTAACGGGAGGAGGACGAACGGATCGAATTGTGACGATTCTTGACGTTCTACAAGATTTGCTTCGGACATTGAAGTTTCGTTAGACATTGAAAGCGATGACGATAAAGTGCCTCGATTGTAGAACGATTTGAGTGGAACTGCGGCAAATCCGGCCTAAAAAAATTGGCAAATATTTTTTATATTGAAATTTTACTTGCAATTTTGTTTTCTGACTGACCGACTGTTGCTGCATTTGCGGAGGGGATGTGACATTTTGGTGGAGATTGATGATGAGATTCATTTTTCCTCCGGGCGACATGGACTGAGTCGTTTGGGCTGCGGTATTTCCGCCGCCAAGCCCCATTAGATTCGTGGCTCCCTGTGGTTTTTATAAATACAGAGAAAAATTGATTAAAATTCGGGAAAAATAATGGCTCAATTTTTTTAAAGAGTATTTATTTAGTATGTATGTGCATTACCTGAGCAAGTGTCCCCAGAATGTCTTCCCCTCTAATAATTTGTCTCAATTTAGAGACAATTTGTCCCATCTGGGTATCATTGTAGGGACAAGCGTTCCTCTCTCTGAGTTGGCGACACTGCCTCCCTTGACTCAATTGTCGACTGAGACGATGAAAAAATATGCGGGGACGGGGAACGTGACGATATTGGAATGGGACTAGGTGAACGTAGTTGTTATGTACTACTCCATCACCGGAAGTTAGGCCGGATCTCCTCCGATCATCTTCGTGAGATTCTATGTCAATGTCGTCGTCATCGTATTCGAGGTCTTGTTGTTCCTTGAGGGCACCAAATTCGTCCCAAAAATCGCCGAAAATTGAGGGTTTTGTTTTACCCGTGTCTTCTTCAGAGTTTCTAGAATGTACAGGAATAAGTTGGAAATTTGCATATTTTTTGTAAATTTTGCCACATCTTACACCACAAGTTCTCCGATAAGGTAGGCATAGTCGTTGATTAGATCTGTATTTTTGGTCGGCTCTTTACCCCCCAAACCGCAGAGGACTTTGGCGAAACATGTTTTCTTATCCAACGCTCCAATTATGAGGCGAGCCTCTCGCCGCGATAAGTTTCCGTCCCCCAACAGCAGATTGTCGACTATGTCGCCATTTTGGGGAGATGACTCTCCCTCACTTTCCTCCACTTCTAGTTCCTTATCCTTTTCAAGTACCATTTTTACCTTATCTTTCCTCAAAGGTTCGCTATCCTCCTGGTTGTAGTGTCCTATCGAAATTTTAGGTTTCGGAGAAATCTCACCATTTCTCAAAATGGCGTCGGTAACCTGCTCCGTCGTTTTGTGTAGCGAGGCTGATTGAGACTCTGCAAATAAAATTGTGCAAAAATCTGGCCAATTTCTGGATCCATTTCGATTTCGAAAAAAGTATACATAAATTTTTTACCATTTATCCCAATCAGGATGAGAATATAGAAAAATAATGTCAGCTTGCAACCCTCCCTGGTATTATGACCCTTCATTTTTTTATTCCGGAAATAAAAAATTGTTTCCTTTAATTAAAAAAACGTCGCCAAAATGTCAATTTCTGTGAGGCCTGGGGTCGAGTGACATTGACCTAAGTAACAACCATGACTTCCTCTCTAAACAAATATCAGGGACGAAATGACCCCATGACGTGGCGTATGTAGTGATCTTATCAATTTTTTTATTAACAAATATTTATATTAATGTTAAATATCCTTTCACCTCTTTCTGTAGGTGGAGTGAATATTGTGTGTGTAAAAAAATGTATCAATTTATTCTCTAAATTGTCCAATTATTAAGTGATCATATATACAACGGTGGTGATGGTGGCATTTCAATGAAATTATTGCATTCGTGCAGTATTAAAGAAGAAGATTCTCAGAAAGATGAAGATGCATGCATGCACTGTTCCCTAATTGGTTGAGAAGATTATGTCGAGAAAGAAAGTGTCAAGAAGACCATGACTTTGACAGTGATAAAATATTGGGTATGTATTTATTAGTTATTACATACATTGTGTGTAGTTAGAAGGAAACAGTGGCAGCGAAATAAGTGCATTTTTTTGGGGGGGGGTTAGGGGTAATGCCCCCTAAAGAAATTTTATAGTTTGAATCCTCCCCCTTCAAACACCAATTTGCACATTATATGACAATGTTAATGTCCCCACAGCTTGCGCGGCGTATTGAAGCAAAACATGATTTGTTTCTGAGAAAAACTTAATCTGTCTGCTTTTTAGGAGGAGACTAGTCTACGTTATGTGTATATGCAAATGATGGTCAGTGTTACGTGATATTTTGCACATACGCATATGTATAAATGGTAGGATATGCATATTTTTTGCACATATGTGTAGACATGTGTAAAAAAAATGAATAGTGAAAAGTTACAATTTTTGTCGCGACTTCTAGAAATCAATTAACACTGCACCTAAATGCATTTTATAACCTAGTCAAGCTGCAATTAATAATTTTATTGTACCAGAAATAGGAACAAGTCACAAGTAGTAAATCAAGTTTATCCTATTTAGATTTCTATTTTTAATAATTAATTCCTTAATTAGAGTAATGATCGGGATACATATTTACTTATACAATTTTTAAATCTCTTTTGCAAATAAATTGATGGTATTAATTTTTGCGTAATTTTCGAGGGAGAAAAACTAATTTTATAAGTAAAATTGTCAATTTTTCTGTGAAAGCTGTTATCACGCAGTTAATTAGTTCCTTACTGCTTCCTTCCAATCCAATTTAACTTTTACATCTATTAAGTATAAACAAATAATGTATATTTACAACTATGTATCCAATTGAGACTTGATCTTGGTATAGTGCGTGTGAAGATTGTTAAGATAATTATCCAAATATTGAGTTGTATCATGCAAAGTCGCATCTATTAAAGAAAGATGAAGATGAATTTACAGGTTAACTCAAGACTAGAATTTGTAGCGTTTTTTTACATCGAGAAATCATGTACGTTTTGTATTATTGAATGGAAATAAGTAGGGTAAAGGGACAAACAACCACTTATGGGGAAATTGGGCCTAAAAATTGGGAAAAAATGATTTTTAAAATCCCAAACTTTTATATAATATTACAAATATATCTACCATTAGGTATCCGCGAACAAAGAAGACTTCAATCCATTGTCCACTTCGTATTTAATGTTTTGCTTCACATGTTTCATTTGTGCTTTCCCGGAAGATTTTCCAACTTCACTGCTGATTTTCTTCAACCTGTTCCGAAATTTTCTTAAAGTATCAATGTTATCATGAAGCTGGGAGTGTTTCTTGTTGCATAAAGTCCAAAATTTGCGTATTGGACTAAGATGGGAGAAGTTTAGGGGGTTTTCATTTTTCCTCACCAAACCGAATTTTTTTTCGATTTCTTCCTTGACAGTTCTTGCATAGTAGGTGGTAGCAAGGTCGAGTCAAAAAATTATATTTTCTATTTTTTGATTCTCCGTGATGATGGGAATAAGACAGCATATCACACATTGCTTCAAATAAATTTCCGAGTTCATGCACCCATCGTCAACGTAAGGCTCCGAAACATTGCCAAATTGATACAGCGCCTATCAAATCAGATATTTCAGAAATTTTTAAGAAATTTGTATTTTGTCTTCGGTTTCCACTTCAGAACGGTCATTGGCATGGAAAAATAACTTTCCTGGAGTTTCTGGTGGGGTTTGAAGGACGTAGTACTCGTCGTTGGTGATCAAAATTTTTCGCAAGATTTTGTTGACGAGCTTGCGCAGTTTTGCGGTTATGGTTTTTTCTTCAAGTTGGGCATGCTGTGCTGCGGGTTTTTTGGTATGTACTTGAATCACTAATTTATGAGCTTTAATTTTTTGCAAATAGTTTGCATTTATTTTAAATTTCTTGGCCGCATCAGACACAAACGTAGATGGATGATTTGCAAAAAAAATTCAACCGATTTTAACTTTCGAGGGGTTCCTATGGTAGGTTTTCGACCCGACGATTATTTGAGGGTGACATTTTCGGATTCCCCATACTTTTTTATGTATGTGCTAATTGTTGTGAGGACACACCCCTCTTCCTTAAAATGTAGTCAGGTTTTGTTTGCGTCGTTGTCGAAGACATTTTTATACATATGCATAACTCGTTTCGCGAGTTCATCGCTTTGAACTCTCGTAGGAAATTTATTTTCCATTGGAAATTTATGAAATTTTCAGGATAAGGAGACGGATATATTTGGAATAATATACTAAAAATTCAGATTTCTAGATAATTAACTTAACTATCCCATGACTCTGCAACTCCGTAAGTGGTTGTTTTTCTCTTTACCCTAATTGGGAACTTTCAATTAAATGCTGCTACATAAACTGATATGGTCCTTTTTCTTCAGGATATAAAATACAACTCAAAATGTATACGTGGTCAAATAAATCCATTGCACGCACTATATGGTCTCAATCACGTATTTAGTTACATATTTAGTTGTATTTCACTTTATTGGGTGCTGAATTGATGTAAAAGTTAAATTGGGAGGAAATATGTAGTAAGGGATTAATTAACTGCATGATATCAGCTTTCACAGAAAAATTGATAATTTTATATACGTATACTGATAAAATTAGGCTTTCTTCCTCTAAATTGAGAAAAATTGAAAGTATTAATTTATTTGAGAAAGAGATTTGAAAATTTTATCTCGATCAGTGCTTTAATTTCTTAAAAGTAGAAACAAAGCAGAAAAAAAGTTAGGAAAAATTTGATGCAGTGCAATTATTTTATGGCTAGGTTACTTTTTGTTGGCAAAAAATATTGAGTAAAAGTCACTATTTTTTTAAAAAACGTTAAATGACAGATTTAAATGACCACTTTTAAGAATTTTATTTCGTAATAAGAAGAACCTCTCGGACCTACTTTATCCGGATTACTAGAACTCATCTTCTAACTTTTCAGATTTTTTGGTCCATATTTTTTTAGTGACTGAATAGTAATTAGTAATGATAGGGCAGATTTCAATTAATACTATTTACATACAATTTTTAAATGTGAGAATTGAATTAATACTGTTGCAATTATATACTGACTCCACAAACTGGCATGACTATTAAATAAGAAAACTTGAATTAAAATATATTACAATTATGAAATTCAAGTCGAATAAATGTTAACTAAATACTTATGCCATGTCGTCGTATACAGTTTAGTTTTATTGTTAAAGTAGATCAAATTTCAGTATTTCTTTTTGCACCTTCTCCAGATTTACATGCATAATATTGTAAGTACATTTAATATATTGCACATTTATATGTATGTATATACATATTTAGTTATTCTTTCTTATAAGGAATGTGAGTGAGTCATTTTGCTTCTTAATCAGGGTTTCGGATGGATAAAACCACTTTTATCCACCCGGTGGATAAAAGCGGATAAAAGCCAATTTTATCCATCCACCAAAATCAATGGCCAGTGGATAAAAGTGGACAAAAGTCTCTTATAAGCATAAACTCCATGTAATTGACTAATAGAGGCTAAAAGCTGCTCAAACTTAAACCGAATCGAATTCGACAACGATTTGTAACATGATTGGATTTCCGCGTTATCAAATTTGCTCAAAATCAATTTTTATACACTGACTTCAGTCAGATCGACGAAATATAGTTAAATATTTCGGAAAACTTTATACATTATATAATTAGTTTGATACTCATTATTTATGAGCTTGTGTACCCGAGTAATCCGTCCGTCTGATAATCGATACAAAATTATAAACTTTTGAGTTTTAGTTTCAAAAGCAGAAACTACTTTCAATTAAATTTTCAACATACTAATTTGAATAAGTTCCACATTATATATATATTATTATTGCAAAGAATAATAGCTGATTACAATGCCAAGATCCGGAACCGCTGGTCTAAATTTGTAAAGTACAATTTTCCCATGAAAGCTATTCCCTCCCCCCATTGACTACTTATGTTTAGCTAAATTTGGATTTTTAAATTGTAGGATATTTACAATTTTGTGACCCCATTATTTAGAGTGACTTCCTCTTATGCAACTTTGGGAGGAGAAAGTACTGCCCTGTTTTCAATTTGACTTTCTCCTTCGCCTACAAAGCGCGAGCAAAGTTCAAACGCGTTGTAAAACTTTTTATACTTTTTTGCCGTACTTATTTACTTTGCAGTTGAATTTTATTGTTTTACTTTCTCTCAACCTTTCACTTACGGCGTGATATGTGACCGAGTTAAGGACGGGCGGAAGTAAGAAAACGTTACTCCGTTTCATTTATGTGACAAATGGAAAATTCCTTAAGGGAAAATGTCCAACACGTTGAACTAGAAATTTTACATTTTAATTTTTATACGAAAATTGAACAAAAATTGCAGCCTTTCTATTCACAGAAAAATGTTTTAAATCTCAAATTAAAAAGAGGGGTTTAGATTCTAAGGCAGAAACTCAGAACATTAGGCAAACAAATTTGGACTTTCCGTTTGTTTTCTCAAATTCTGCTTTGTTAATTAGATTTGACACATATTGAGGTGTTTCTTGGTCTCGAATTACATTCAGTGTTTTTAGTTTTTATTCAGATCAGTAAATTATTTTCTCCAAATTTTAACAATTTACAATTCGTAAATAATAAATCCGGAAACTAGTCATTGTCGAAATCGGGATAAAGTAAGATATTTCTTTAAAAAGTTGTCATTTACTTTTGTCATTTACTTTTGTCAACCTTTTGTTCCACATTGTGTGAACATTTAGTCACAAACTTAAACTTTCACCCCAGCGAGTTCATGAAAAATTGCAAATATAACGAAAGGATCGTGAAAATCAGTGAAATATTTTTGTCGAACTAACAAACCAAAAAGTATTTATTTGCAAAATTGTTTTTCATATAAATGAACAACAAGGTCGATGGAAAAACCAGGTGCAGTTAAAAATGATTATGCCAACTTATTTCCTTTCAATTGCAGCAATTTTGCGATTTTTTTTACACTATCTGCAAAACTCCGTCAAATTCTTGCAACGTTGAACTAGGCGTGAATACAGTAAATATTGATAAACAATCGACTCTACCCCAGCCAAGATTATGCAATGCGGGTCGACTCTGGTCGGACTATTATTGTGTTTTCGTTCTATTATGAATTTTGTCTCATCTTCCTCTTACTCCGACATCACGGAGTAATAGTTGAGTAGTGGTCGATTCCAGGACGTTGAAGAGACACTACCTGCCGCCTAGTTTAAAGTTATAAAACCAAAAAGTCACCATACCCACTTGCACACGCCACACCATTCAACCGGCATAGTTGATTTTTAGGCACGACGGGAGACACACCAAAAATTTTGTTCCTGCTTTGTGAAAACTTAATTCAAACAAATTAATTCAAGTCGTCTAGGAAGCTAAAAAAGGTAAGCACACATATTTTGACCGAACGGGGAGTAAGGGATGGACTAGGATTTTGGTGAATAAACAGTAAATTCTCTTCTTTTGTTGGAAGAAATTATTTTTGCTCGGCCCTTCGCTGTCTTGATAAGACAACGGGCAAGTGGTAACCTGCATGGCCCACTACTAAATTAATTCAATAAGATTATTCTTTGTTTTTTAAGATGGCAGATAAGCCAGATTCAAATTCGTTGAGTGAGGTGCTCGCCAAAATGAATGAACATGACGAAGCTTTGAAAGCGCTGAAAAGCATGCCAGAAATGATTTCCAAATTATCTGAAGCTGTTGGAATAGCTGGTAGTTCTGGGGAGGATAAAGAAATAAAGAATTCAAACTGGTCTCTAGGACTGTCAGATGAGGAAACTGAAGATGATATTTGTAATAAAATGATCAATGGTGATTCAGAAAAAGAGCAAGGTACTGACTTAACGTAATTATTAAATGATTCAATCAAATTGTAAATGTAAATATTCAATTGGGTACGCATAGATCGTGAAGACCCTGAAATTGAAGGATTATTGCAAGATATCGAAAAAGAAACTGATTTTGATGAAGATTTACTTCCTCAAGTTGCGGAGGGATTTGGAAAGACAGTTCTTCGACCATTGACAAAGGAATCGAAAGAGAAGCTCAAGATTTCATTGAAAATTCCAAACAATTGCAAACAATTTGTTCCTCCAAAAATTAATTCAGAGATTTGGAGAATTCTACCATCAAACGCTCGCCTCTCTGATGTGAAGAACCAACAGTTACAACATACTTTGAGCGCATCGCTAGCAGCTTTATCAAAAATTGCAAATATTGTTGTATCTCAAAAGAGGGAAATTCCTAAGGAGACAACAAATAGCATTGTAAAATTGGCCATGGATGCTGGAAACATTATTGGTGATCAAATCCAGGTCATTAATTCTAACCGAAGACAGGATGTGAAGAAGCATTTGAATCCTGAATATATGGGGATTTGTAATGCTCAGGTATAAAATTGAATAGTTTTTCCAAGATGTTAATTTTAATGGCCCAAAAGGTGATGAATCTTAATGGATGATAAATATTAGATTTCTCAATCGGAGTGGCTTTTTGGAAGCGACCTAAATGAAAGCTTGAAAGCATCAAAAGCAACGGCGTCTCTGATAAGGCAGACAGCAAGTCGACCACCAAATCGTTATCAGCCATACATCATGCGACCTCGTTCCAACCTCGGGTCTTTAAACTGGAATCGCCCGTTCCGTCCAAATTACCAGCGGGGGAGCGGGCAATTTCGGCAGAGTGCAGTTCATCGACCATTTCTGCAACAAAATCAGCAATACAACCAACAGAAAAATCGCAAGTTTTAAAGGTTGGTTTGAAAGCTGGTTGTTTACCCAAATTTATAGATAAGTGGCATAATATTACTAAAGATAAATTCGTATTAGATGCTATAGCAGGATTTAAATTACCATTTATTCAAATTCCAATTCAAACTTTTGAGCCAACTAATCCCAAGTTTTCCGAAAATGAGAGTTTAATAATTGATGATTGTATTAAGAAACTATTAATTACTGGTGCTGTTGTAAAATCAGACGAAGAATCGGATCAGTTTATTTCTACTATTTTTACCGTTCCCAAGCCTGACGGATCAAGACGGCCTATAATTAATCTAAGGAAATTGAATGAATATTTAGAGTCATACCATTTTAAAATGGAGAACATTAGAATTGCTGGGGAATTAGTCTCCAAGGGTTCGTTTATGGCGGTAATTGATTGTCAGGATGCATATCATTCCATTTCCATAGAAAAATCTTTTCAAAAATATTTAAAATTCAGATGGAGAGGAACATTATATAAATACTAGCCTCTTAAGCCCGCAATGCGGGCTCTAAGCAAAACGATTTCATTTAGTTTAGCGATACAAATTCCTGCTGAATAATTGTTACACATTTACCTTCACACAGAGCAAAGGAGCGTGGACTTGATTGTTACGTTTCATAGCACGATGTTTAATAATAGAGTTCACAACTCTATTGGTGTGACAACGAAAAACGTGCTGTCACGACTCTATGGTTGTGACCAAGAAATTCGTTCAGTCACGACTCTAAAGGGGGTAACCACGAAAAACGTTCAGTCACGACTCTGTGGGTGTGACCACGAAATTCGTTTAGTTATGACCCTTAAGAGGGTGACCACGAAAAACATTAGGTCAGGACTCTAAAGGGGATGGCCACGAAAAAACGTTAGGTCACGACTCTAACGCGGGTAACCACGAAAAACGTTCAGTTACGACTCTAAGGGGGGTGGCCACGAAAAACGTTAGGTCACGACTCTAAAGGGGGTGGCCACGAAAAACGTTAGGTCACGACTCTAAAGGGGGTGGCCACGAAAAACGTTAGGTCACGACTCTAAAGCGGGTAACCACAAAAAACGTTCAGTTACGACTCTAAAGAGGTTGACCACGAAAAACATTAGGTCACGACTCTAAAGGGGGTGACCTCGAAAAACGTTTGGTCACGACTCTAAAGGGGGTGACCTCGAAAAACGTTCAGTCACGACTTTAAAAGTTGTGACCACGAAAAACGTTAGGTTACGACTATAACGGTTGTGACCACGAAAAACGTTTGGTCACAACTCTAAAGAATGCCATTGTTCTAACGTTTTAAGAACGTTTAGGCACTTAAAGCAAAAGCCCGCCTTCTAGCGCTGAAAAACAGCCAACATCCGATAGGTGGCGCTGGTAGGTAATTAAAATTAGTAAGGCACAGGTCAAGTGTCCATTATACAGTGGGGCACAGAGGTCACAGGTCAAGTATAGGGAGCGTCCATAAATCACGTGATCGATTTTTGGACAATTTTGACCCCCTCCCCCTCCCTTGGTGACCGGTGGTGATAATTTCGCTACCCCCCCCCCCCACCGGTCATGTGACAGAATATGATGCTCAAATTAAATCATGTTGTCCGGCATAACAATATTTTTTAACTCATTAATCAAATTAGAACTACACTACACACATGTGTAAATAACTATTTAATACGCCAGTCGGACATAAGAATTTAAGTCGAAGCAAGTTTCCAAATATCCAAAATGAAAATCAAATTCATATAACGTGCGCGTGGTATGCCAAGAGAGTTTATGTATAACTCTCATGACATTTATTGGCATATACAAAAGTTAAAAAAACTTAACTCATGTCACGTGACATCTGACCATCTACCCCGCCCCCCCCCCCCGTGATATTTGGTCACAAATTTCAGACCCCTCCCCCCCTTTAATCGATCACGTGATTTATGGACGCTCACATAGTGGATGTGCCCAGGTAACAGGTCAAGTGTCAACTTCGTTTAGTGCCAAGTTTAGGGATTGTACGCAGGTCAAATGTCAACTCCAGGGGGTGTGCCCAGGTCACAGGTCAAATGTCAAATCTAGTGGGTGCGCCAAGGTCACAGGTCAAATGTCAATGCCAGGCGGTGTGCCCATATCACAGATGAAGTGTCAAGTGTAGCGGGTGTGCCCAGGTAACAGGTCAAGTGTAGTGGGTGTTCCCAGGTCACAGGTCAAATGTCAAATCTATTGGGTGTGCCCAGGTCACAGGTCAAATGTCAAGTCTAGTGGGTGTTCCCAGGTCACAGGTAAAGTGTCAAGTTTAGGGGGTGTGCCCAGGTCGCAAATAAAGTGTAGTGGGTGTTCCCAGGTCACAGGACAAATGTCAAATCTAGTGGGTGTGCCTAGGTCACAGGTCAAATGTCAAATCTAGTGGGTGTGCCCAGGTCACAGGTGAAGTGTCAAGTTTAGGGGGTGTGCCCAGGTCGCAGGTAAAGTGTAGCGGGTGTGCCCAGGTCACAGGTCAAATGTCAAATCTAGTGGGTGTGCCCAGGTCACAGGTAAAGTGTCAAATTTAGTGGGTGTGCCCAGGTCACAGGTAAAGTGTCAAATCTAGTGGGTGTGCCTAGGTCACAGGTCAAATGTCAAGTCTAGTGGGTGTACCCAGGTCACAGGTAAAGTGTCAAGTTTAGGGGGTGTGCCCAGGTCGCAGGTAAAGTGTAGTGGGTGTTCCCAGGTCACAGGACAAATGTCAAATCTAGTGGGTGTGCCTAGGTCACAGGTCAAATGTCAAGTCTAGTGGGTGTACCCAGGTCACAGGTAAAGTGTCAAGTTTAGGGGGTGTGCCCAGGTCGCAGGTAAAGTGTAGTGGGTGTTCCCAGGTCACAGGACAAATGTCAAATCTAGTGGGTGTGCCTAGGTCACAGGTCAAATGCCAAGTCTAGTGGGTGTGCCCAGGTCACAGGTAAAGTGTCAAGTTTAGGGGGTGTGCCCAGGTCGCAGGTAAAGTGTAGCGGGTGTGCCCAGGTCACAGGTCAAATGTCAAATCTAGTGGGTGTGCCCAGGTCACAGGTAAAGTGTCAAATTTAGTGGGTGTGCCCAGGTCACAGGTAAAGTGTCAAGTTTAGGGGGTGTGCCTGTTCATTTGATCAAGTCTCGGCAGATCCAAAGGGTGCGTTTCGTAGTTCTCGTTTTCGTCAACGTTTTGACACTTTAGGGAAAAACGCCCTCTAGAAACGAAAAATACAACATAGTGCCCAAACTGCCGCTAGGTGACAGTAGCTTGGACAATGTGAGACACGTGTGTAATCAAGCGCCACTTCAAGTTCAACTGGTAACACACACACACACACACACACACACACACACCACTGCACAATTCTTGGGTCTGATGGCATTGTTCTAACGTTTTAAGAACGTTTAGGCACTTAAAGCAAAAGCCCGCCCTCTAGCGCTGAAAAACAGCCAACATCCGATAGGTGGCGCTGGTAGGTAATTAAAATTAGTAAGGCAAAGGTCAAGTGTAAACTATACCGTGGGGCACAGAGGTCACAGGTCAAGTGTAGTGGGTGTGTCCAGGTTACAGGTCAAGTGTAAAGTATAGTGGATGTGCCCAGGTCACAGGTCAAGTGTCAACTACGTTAAGTGCCAAGTTTAGGGATTGTACGCAGGTCGCAGGTCAAATGTCAAGTCCAGGGGGTTTGCCCAGGTCACAGGTCAAATGTCAAATCTAGTGGGTGTGCCAAGATCACAGGTCAAATGTCAAGTCCAAGTGGTGTGCCCATGTCACAGGTCAAGTGTCAAGTACAGTGGATGTGCCCAGGTTACAGGTGAAGTGTAATGGGTGTGCTCAGGTCACAGGTCAAGTGTAGCGGGTGTGCCCAGGTCACAGTTCAAGTATAGTGGGTGTGCCCAGGTCACAGGTAAAGTGTCAAGTTTAGGGGGTGTGCCTGTTCATTTGATCAAGTCTCGGCAGATCCAAAGGGTGTGTTTCGTTGTTTTCGTGTTCGTCAACGTTTTGACACTAGCGAAAAACGCCCTCTAGAAACGAAAAATGTAACATAGTGACCCAACTGGCGCTAGGTGACGTAAGCTTGGACAATGTGAGACACGTGTGTAATCAAGCGCCAAGTTCAACTGGTAACACACACCACTGCACAATTCTTGGTTCTGATTACGAAAAACGTTCACTCACGACCCTATGGGCGTGACCACGAAAAACGTTGTCACGACTCTAATTGGGTGTGTCCACGAAAAACGTTGTCACGACTGTAATTGAGTGTGACCACGAAAAACGTTTAGTCACGACTCTAAAGGGGGTGCCCACGAAAAACGTTCAGTCACGACTCTAAAGGGGGTGACCACGAAAAACGTTCAGTCACGACTCTAAAGGGGGATGACCTCGAAAAACGTTAGGTCACGACTCTAAAGGGGGTGACCACGAAAAACGTTAGGTCACGACTCTAAAAGGGGTGACCACGAAAAACGTTAGGTCACAACTCTGAAGTATGGCATTGTTCTAACGTTTTAAGTACGTTTAGGCACTTAAACCAAAAGCCCGCCCTCTAGCGCTGAAAAACAGCCAACATCCGATAGGTGGCGCTGGTAGGTAATTAAAATTAGTAAGGCACAGGTCAAGTGTCAACTTTGCCGTGGGGCACAGAGGTCACAGGTCAAGTATAATGGATGTGCCCAGGTCACAGGTGAAATGTCAAATCTAGTGGGTGTGCCCAGGTCACAGGTGAAATGTCAAATCTAGTGGGTGTGCCCAGGTCACAGGTCAAGTGTAGCGGGTGTGCCGAGGTCACAGGTCAAGTGTAGTGGATGTGCCCAGGTCACAGGTCAAGTGTAGCGGGTGTGCCGAGGTCACAGGTCAAGTATGATGGGTGTGCCCAAGCCACAGCCACAGGTCAAGTGTCAACTCTGTAAAGTGTCAACTTTATGGGTTGTACGCAGGTCGCAGGTCAAATGTCAAATCTAGTGGGTGTGCCAAGGTCACAGGTCAAATGTCAAATCTAGTGGGTGTGCCAAGGTCGCAGGTCAAATGTCAAGTCCAGGGGTGTGTGCCAAGGTCACAGGTCAAATGTCAAATCTAGTGGGTGTGCCAAGGTCACAGGTCAAATGTCAAATCTAGTGGGTGTGCTCAGGTCACAGGTCAAGTGTAGCGGGTGTGCCCAGGTCACAGTTCAAGTATAGTGGGTGTGCCAAGGTCACAGGTAAAGTGTCAAGTTTAGGGGGTGTGCCTGTTCATTTGATCAAGTCTCGGCAGATCCAAAGGGTGTGTTTCGTTGTTTTCGTGTTCGTCAACGTTTTGACACTTTAGCGAAAAACGCCCTCTAGAAACGAAAAATGTAACATAGTGCCCCACCTGCCGCTAGGTGACATTAGCTTGGACAATGTGAGACACGTGTGTAACCAAGCGCCAAGTTCAACTGGTAACACACACCACTGCACAATTCTTGGTTCTGATACAGTTGTTCCATTTGGTTTATCTGTGGCACCAAGGCTATACACTAAATTAAATAAGCCAATAGTTGCTTACTTACGTTCCAACGGAATACTAGTAGTTTCTTATCTCGATGATATGTTGGTATTGGGCAGAGCATATGATGAATGTATGTCTTCCTTAAGGAAAGTAATGTCATTGTTGGAAACTTTAGGTTTTAAAATTAATGTGGAAAAATCTTAATTAATGCCCTCACAAGTTGTTCGCTATTTAGGATTCATAATTAATTCAAGTACCATGACTTTGTCTTTGCCAGAGGAAAAATGTAATAGAGTAATTTCTAAATGTGACAAGACCGTTAATAGTTCACAAATAACAATCAGAGAATTAGCAGAATTAATTGGAACGTTAATAGCTGCAGCACCAGCAACAAAATATGGTATGTTATATACCAAACAGTTAGAGCAGGAGAAAACTTTGGCATTGGATGAATGTTGTAATAATTGGTCAGGGAAAGTAAGTTTATCGGTGGAGGCCAAGTCAGATTTGAGTTGGTGGATTCTTAACGCCGGAAAATTTTATAATAATTTGCACAAGCCCAAACCGCAATGTATTATTACAACAGATGCATCCCCCACAGGTTGGGGAGCATGGATTGAGGCGGATGGAAAAGAGATTCATGGTCACTGGTCAGGAGAATTTCTTGATTATCATATCAACGTGCTAGAGATTTGGGCCGTTTTCCTTGGCTTAAGATTTTTGATAAAAACTCGAGGAATTCATATTTTGGTTCGCACAGATAGTTCGACAGCAATGGCATACATTAATAAATTTGGAGGTTGTAGGTCAACAGGTGTACATGATGTAGCCAAGAAGTTGTGGCGCTGGGCTGAGTCGCATGATATTACAATTGCTGCGAATTATATTAATACTAAGGACAACTATGTAGCGGATAAATTATCAAGGAAACAGAACGATTCTTCTGATTTTATGCTAAGTACTTTTTATTTTGATCGAATTTGTAGAGAATTTGGCGTTCCCGAAATAGACTTGTTTGCGTCACACGGGACGACTCAGTGTAAGAGATTCTATTCATATAAGCCCGATCCAACATCGGAAGGAATAGACGCTTTTTCGTTTACTTGGGTAGAGCATTTTTATGCTTTTCCACCATTTAATTTGGTGAATAGAGTAATTAATAAAATTATTGAGGATAAGAGCGAAGGAATTGTTGTGGTACCTGAATGGAAAAGTCAACCATGGTTTCCTTTGTTTAATAGATTAGCTGTGACACCAGTATTAAAATTGGGTCCTAATAAGAATTTGTTGTTTAATCCTAGTTACAGAGAACTACATCCGCTCAACCCCAAGTTATCATTAATGGCCGCGATCTTATCCGGGAAGCAATGCAAAAATTGAACTTACCAGAAAATGTCTTAGATATATTGAGAGCGTCAAAAGCAGAAGGGACTTGGAAACAATACGAATCAGCTTTAGGAAAATGGTCATATTTTTGTAGTCAAAAAGGATTTTCAATATGGGATGTGAATATTAGTAATTATCTTTTGTTTTTAACCGAATTGTACGCAAAGGGCTTAAGTTATTCTGTGTTAAATTCAACTAGGTCAGCGTTATCTTCAGTATTTGGCAGCGTTGATGGTAGTCCAATTGGAGAACATAAACTAATTGTTGATTTTATGAGAGGTGTTAGTAGATTGAGACCAGCAAGACCGAGATATGATTGTACATGGAATCCTGATATAGTTTTAAGTTATCTAAAAACGTGTAATGCTGTGAATTTAAGAAATGTTACTTTGAAATTAGTTGCATTATTAGCTTTGTGTACAGGGCAGAGGGTGCAGACAATAAGTTGTATTATGATCAGAGCTATTTTATGGAGTGATACTGTTCAGATTAGAATAACAAGTAATCTTAAAACAACTACTATAACTAGGTCAAATCCAGTGTTGATTATTCCACCCTACCATGATAAAGATATTTGTCCTGTAGAAACTTTAAGAATTTATAAGAATATGACTGAAGGTATTAGAGGAAATGAGACAAAGTTGTTTATTAGTTTAACAAAACCTCATAAAGCTGTAACTTCGCAAACTATAAGTAGATGGTTATGTAATGTATTAGAGTTATCTGGGATTAATGTTAATAAGTTTCATGCTCATAGTTTTAGGCATGCGTCTGTATCTAAAGCTGCTTTAAGAGATGTTAACATTGACACAATTTTAAGACGAGTCGGATGGACTCCGTCTTCTAAAACATTTGCCTTATTTTATAAGCGTCCGTTTGAGGATAAGAAGTTTGTTAGTAAGTTTGGTCATGCCGTTCTTGCAATGTAATCATTTACTACAAAATTTGTGAATAAATTAATATTGTAAATTCAATTTAGTTAACCAAATTGTACTGTTTTTAATTCTAATTATTGCCTCAACGACTTGGCTTTGAATAACTACTCAACTATTACTCCGTGATGTCGGAGTAAGAGGAAGATGAGACAAAATTGTAGATTTTGTGAGACCTGCGAAGCAGGTTGATACAAAATCAGGATTTTGTGAAGCTTCCGATTACGAAAGACATCACGGCCCTCCATCCCACCCCCAGTAATCAAGTCGTTTCGGTCTTTGAAGCTATGCCGGTTGAATGGTGTGGCGCGTGCAAGTGGGTATGGTGACTTTTTGGTTTTATAACTTTAAACTAGGCGGCAGGTAGTGTGTCTCCAACGTCCTGGAATCGACCACTACTCAACTATTACTCCGTGATGTCTTTCGTAATCGGAAGCTTCACAAAATCCTGATTTTGTATCAACCTGCTTCGCAGGTCTCACAAAATCTACAATTTCGTCACAGCTTTTGTTTCTCTTCTTTTTCCCATTGTTTTTCTGCACGAGATTTTTCTCACTTTCTCCGTCGCCTTATCTACTCTGATTTGCACGACACCCTCGTAAACTTTGGTGTGAAGTGTAACCCTCCGATTTGGCGGAAATTTTGAAATTAGGTGGTCCAAGTCAATACAACCAACGTTTCTTCAGCCGGTTTGTGCGATGGTTGGAGTTACTCAAAATATTTGAGGTCAAAGTTGAAAAAACGGCCGACTTTTTTCAGACGGAGTGAGAAAACTCCACTTCCATTCTCTTCCCCTCGCATTGATTTTATTCAGGTTTCTCACACATACGCCTTCATACACAAGCATAAGCAGTGATGCAAAATAACCAAAATAAAACATTATTAAATATGAATTAATACCCCTCATACTCGCTTAATTTAATTCATAATTGAATAAGTGAGATTTTTACTTCTTTGCATTAAAAATTCATACAAACGTTAATGTACAAATTCATTAACGGCAAATAAACATGGAAAAACTTAACTTACTTTCCATTTCGAAACCGTTGGTTATTCTGATTTCCAATTCATTTGAAAACAAAGACCAAGACCCTTGTGAAATGAGTAATTAATGTTTTTCTATAATAAGTTAAATTTAAAATTGATGACATGAATTATTTCTCGGAGTGAAAATCAATGCGAGGGGAAGAGAATGGAAGTGGAGTTTTCTCACTCCGCCTGAAAAAGTCGGCCGTTTTTTCAACTTTGACCTCAAATATTTTGAGTAACTCCAACCATCGCACAAACTGGCTGAAGAAACGTTAGTTGTATTGACTTGGACTACATAATTTCAAAATTTCAACCAAATTGGAGGGTTACACTTCACACCATTGCATTGTTAGTAATTTTAAATGATTATAATAATGAACAAGTTGAAATGCATGGAGATAATTTAAAAACCAAATATCCGCACATAATAAAGAAAACGTTGATGTTTAACATACAGAAACTTTTCACTAGAACATATATTCCTATTCCACCTTTCATCAAGATGATGGCTGAGAGGTCTGGCTCTGTGTGAGCCTGCATTGTCGTCGAGTGGGGAACAAATTGTATGACTGAAGTAGACAATAGTTCACTTTTTTCGCAAGGAAATAAGAGTGGGGAAAGTGGGGAAAGGTCAATGTTTGAGTTGTTTGTGATGGAAGGAGTTACACAGTTTCATTTCAGTAAATAATCCAAGTTTATTAATAAATATCGCAAGTTTGTTTTCAATCAGACAAACTACAAGTATTAAATATTAAATCTTGTGAACGTAACCCTAGACACAGACCACCTAGCAATATTTTATTAATAAATTTTATACAATAAATTTTTATAGGCGTCAAAATTTCCCCAGTTTAACGACATAGAAGCGTATTTTATGTTTCAATTATCACTTGAAATATAAAATGCCGTATGTCATGCATTCTCCATAATTTTTAACGTTCTGGAAACAATGACATGCTATTTAATTGGAATAACGTGCACAAGTTTTGTTTCTCCTGATGCCTCCAGTTTAGTCCACAACTCCCGAAACGGGTCAGTTTTGTTGGGTGAAAAAGTGGGGAAAGTTGCCGGCTCGAGTTCAGTCTGCTTTCACTCGCTCGACGGCCAACAGCTCGACGGCAAACAGCTCGACGGCCAACAGCTCGCCCTTCTCGCTCTCGGCCTCCGAAATCCCGTCGTGTCGAAATCCAGTGTCTCCACTTTCACCCAAATTTACACTCATGTTTCATCAAATTAGATAGTTGAGTATATCACGAAACGAATTCCACTTTGATCTCTAAATTTAAAACATCCTTCACTTAAGTCAAAGTCAAAGTTGGTAGACCTTTAGTTACCAACACGATTAATTGTGCCAAAGTGATGGATGAACTTTTTCTATAAAATTTGTGAAGTAATATCAACACCAAAGAATTACGAAATGTGTATTCTGGTGTGAAAAATTGTTTAATGAATATATTCGTGTTTTTAATTTTATTTTGTGTGAATTATAGAATTAATGTTATTTTAAAACGTGAAACCTGTATCAAGTGTTTTTAAATTTTGGGAAAATTAGTTTGAGAAAGTTCGTTAATCATAAATTGACCAAGGCGGATTAACAAATCTAATTTAAAACAATCTATTTAATTACTTCTTACACACTTAATAATGGCGTCGGAACTTTACAAACATTACAAAAACTACACATTACAAAAAACCATACAAAAATTCAGCAATTGACGAAAAAATGAAAACTGACTTAAAATCCATTGTCTCATTTTTGTTTACTAAATTTCTCCTTCATTCTGACAGACTGGATTTCATGATTTTTCACTAAACTTGGATAACCGAGAAGATAACAATTCACAACCAAAAAAATATTATTTTGAATCGAGAAACCCGTATCAGAAAATTAGAGAAATTTAATGATCGCGTATCCTGAGATTGGAAACGCGATTTGGCCGAGAAAATTAAAGTTCGAACATTGGTGATATACAAATATATTATAGAAATTAGTTAGTTCAATATCGTACATAATTTACGCCTGGTCGATATCTAGTTGAAATTAATCGATTCTGGTTAAATGGCTAAAATTTACAAATGGTGTCGTCCCCTCACAACAGTTTACCTCACAAAAGAGAAACTGGAAATTTACGTAAAATCGATTGTCTTATTTTTGTACTAACTTTCTCTCTCATCCTGACAGGCTGGATTTCATGACTTTTGACTAAATTTGGATAATCGAGAAGATCACAGTTCTCTATAAATAGTTTTACCGGATGTGTAAATCTATAGTAAATTGCATCGCTTAATTAAAACGAAACTTACTAAATATTTATATGTAACTTTAGTGTTTTGATAATTTTGTGAAATTTCCTAACTCAAACATGGTGCCAAGGACATGAACAATTTGTGTGTAATATTTATAAAGCTTAGAACAAATAATTAGAACAAATAGAATAAATCCTCAGTGGTGAAAGTGGATGTGAAGTGAGTTTTAATTAGTTTAGCGAATAAAATGCTGTCCCAAAGCGGAACATCAAACTTCAAAATGAGAAAAATTGTGTGCGCAATGCTCTTTCTGGTCAGATTGGATCCAATTTTACAAGGTAAGCAAAATAATAAACGATTTTTCGTTTATAAAAGTTAGTGAAAATCATACTTATTTAATAACAGAAATGTTAAGCATATACCAAGTTTTCATAAATTACGACATACTCACAAAACTCCACATTTGCTACGAATGTGACCAAAAAAGCAAATTATCTGTCAACTAGATACTCAAATTGAGCATAAGGCAAAAACATTCATAAAAAAATGGTTATTGAAAAATTATACAAAAGTGTAACATCAACGATGACGGTGGTCTCCGGTATATAATAAGAACAAAAGGTTAAATAACTAAATATAATATACTTGACCAGTCGTGTTTCACGTGACAAATATGCAAATTATATTTTATCACGCCAAGGATCCTAATTATTAAAACAAAAGGGAAAACTAGTCATGAAAATTTTTGCCAGAATCGATTTTCCCGTTTTTATAGGAAGTACCAAATTCTTTATTTTTAAAAAACAAAACTATTTACCAACGATAAGGCAATTCACGCAGTTCTTAGTAACTTCATGAAATTCGTAAACTTACAAAGTACAAATATTAACAAATATTTGAAGGACAATAAGCTTACACAGTTTTTAAAACGTCATGTTAAGGTTTTGTAAAACTTATGTTAAAAATATTTCTACCGAAAATTAGCTTACAAATTTTGCATTCTTATACTCCGAACAAGGGCAACTTTTTAGTTTGTAAAATCAGTAAAATCAATTTGTAAAACGTACGAATTTTATAAAGTTTCTTTGTGAATTGTATCTACATTAATCAACCAATTTCTCCCAGGCCGTTAAGAAAGACCTCTCAAGCCAAATAATAAATATTCAGGTGAAATGTAAAACAGGCATCGCCTCATCCATCCGATCCGATCCGCCACTTTCTCCTCGTTCATAATGCATGGGGGATGAGGAGGGATTGATTTATTAGGAGAAAGTCTGCAGCCAATCCTTCACTCGCCCAGAAATATGGGCTCACTCAACTTCCACGGAAAACTGTCCGTTGTTGCCGCATAAATAAACGAGTCAGCCAGAACAGAGATCCATCCCGTTTCGACGTGAGGATGATGATGATCTGCATCTGGAGACGGGGCACGCGATGGCAATTACGCGGATGAGAAAGGCGAGGAGAAAGTCGGGAACAAGATGTTTTCCGTCCCGTCATGTCGAAAAAGATAAAAGGAAATCAATGAAATGACGGAATTATGACGAGCTGTGTACTTACAACATGCTCCAAATTCTTGTAAGATTCCATCCACATTATTTTCCTGTGTTTCTGAGAGAAATTTAGCCTGCATTAGAAATTATGAAGAAATTGTATTTAATGCGTCCCCGAAATTTCAAACAAGTAAATACTAACTAAGGTTAAATCAAGTTTTCAGTTGGTTGGTGCTTCCAAAAATCTGACCCCAAATTCAAAATAATGATTACTAAATAGTTAAATCCCAAATTCTATTATGGTTCAGCCATAGCATGCCCTCCTTAAGCTTTCCATGCAAAAAATCCTACGGTTTCGATGTTTGGCCACATCAAAATTGTAATCTAACTTACTTTAAAAAATTTGTTTTATTTTAAATTAATTTGTACCGGACTCGAATTCCGACAAACGCATTAAAAATACGTTTCAAATAAATTTTGGCACGTTACAATTTAATTTTTACCGATTGCGTCGTTTTCTTTAAAAATATGATCTGAGGTCGATGCTTTTGTTGCACGCAAATCCACAATTTTAAGATTGCGAATATGTTGACATACAAGCAGAGTGTGCAAGGGCAAAAAGGCATGCCGTGCCAAAAATGCCTTTTTGCTTATTAGGCAGGTGAATTTTGGCCATGCCCGATTGCCCGAAATGCCGTTTTGCCTTTTTGATAAAATCAGGGCAACCTGATCATACGATCGCATGTTTTGTTATTTGCAATCATTCACAGTTCACAGGATTTGTCGCCATGTGAATAATTAAGTTATTAAGCCGAGCTGGATGATTCTCACTAAAAAATTATGTACATCTTGAGGTGATTCATAATTACTCGTAGTAATCATAAGAACGTAGGTAAATGATATTGTGGGGTATTTAAAGAAGAAACCGAAATGTAAAGCTAATGATATTCTTTATTGTCTATTAAAATTTGTAAAATAGCCCAGATGACCAATATAAACATATGGAAAAAAGCAAAAAGGCATCAAACGGGCAAAAAGGCATCAAACGGGCAAAAAGGCATCAAACGGGCAAAAAGGCAAAAGGGCATAACTTTTCACCCAAAAAGGCGCCTTTTTGCACACTCTGCATACAAGGTTTGACATATTTGAGTAATTTCAGATTTTGTATCATCGTAAACATATTTTCAAGAATAATCCCGCCTGTCCAAAATGTTACCTTGCGAATATATTTATTAATTGGCAAGCTTATTTATCACAGCCAACTGTTGAACTATACACACGTTTTATTTTACAGGCTGCTATTTTGTAGTTTAAATTAATTCTTAGAAATGCTCCTGTTGACAAACTTATATGAAAAAGGTGAAAAAGTAAATTTTGTAATGATTTCGCAAGAAAGAAAATCCCAACCAGAGTTATACATTTCTTTATATTCTCAATATTATACCTTCCACGTTACGTAATTTCTTTTGCGAAACAGCTAAAATAACATGAAATCCATTAAATCGTCTTTCCAGAATTTAATTGGAAGCAAATAACAATTTCAGGCTTCTTTCACTCATCATTGCTTGATTTGATTTTGTTTTTCTTGCAAAACTACTTTCGCAATATGTGGAAAATTGTTTGATATCATTTCTATCTCAAATATACATAGAAGTTAAGGCCATGTTTTCTATATAAAATCTTCACCGTAATCACCAACTGAAATTCAACTACCGAATTAGGGAAGCCTAAAAAGTGTCCCAAATTATTTTCGTCCCTATAATTCATTATGAGTGAATTATTCCTTATCTTTCTCTCCTTTCTCGCAAACACACAAACTTTGCCTTCGCGTCGAAATGATTGGACGAAAGTGGCAAAAAACACAAGTACCCGAAACACGAAGGAAAGTTGCAAAGAGCGGAGTGAAAGTTGGGCTTCTTATTCATTAAACGTGTGATCTGCGTGATTCCATTCGTCTCGAGTTTCTTCAGGTGAAAGAAAATACGAAGTTATTGTGTAATTAAACTAATGGGGGATGTTGTTATGTTGTTATTCTTTTTGTGTGGAGGTTTATATTAAAGTGGGTAGTAACGGAATGTCGTTCAAAGTGAACAAAAGTGTTGCCCAAGTGTGTGTTTCGGTAACGATAAAGCTGTGTCATTGGAGGCTGGAATGTCGCTAAATTAGACAAAAATTTCTATTAACAAGCCCTCCAAAACAGGGGAATTTACGGAAAAGGAGAAGCGTGGGATGAAACTAGTGCCAAAAATGTGATGGCATCAAACAAATATTTTATGGAATCAATTTTTATAATTATGATCTTCTCGATAACAGTTTCTAAATCATAATAGATAAATTCGCAAACCAGCCTATTTTACTAAAATCTGAATGTACATTTCACTACTTCAAGGCAGAGTGTGCAAGGGCAAAAAGGCATGCCGTGCCTGAAATGCCTTTTTGCCTATTAGGCACGTGAATTTTGGCCATGCCCGATTGCCCGAAATGCCTTTTTGCCTTTTTGGTAAAGTCGGGGCAATGCGATAATACGCTCCCATGATTTGTGAGTCATTAGTCGTAATCTTTCACAGTTCGCAGGATTTGTACAGGGACAGGATTTGGACAGGTGTACAAATATTCACAAATACTCGTAATTATCATGAGTGCGTCAGGAAATAATGTTGTGGGCTAGTTGTTTAGAAGTGTAAGGTTGGTAACGATTTACATACAGAAAACCGAAATATAAACCAAATTACACTGTTATTGGTACTTTCTCGTGCACAGTGAAGTTTGTAAAATGGTCCAGGCAATGCCCAATGTAAACATACGGAAAAAGGCAAAAAGGCATCAAACGGGCAAAAAGGCACGCAAAAAGGCAATTCGGCATTGAAACGGGCAAAACGGCAAAAAGGCATGAATTTTTTCCCAAAAAGGCGCCTTTTTGCATACTCTGCTTCAAGGCATCAACAAATACACCTATAATCATTAACTATGTAAATTATTATAAATATTTCATTTCTGACATTGAAATACTACAACAAATTTATTAAATTCTAACTGTTTCTTATCCCTAATTTTTATAAGATCTATGCTGATCGATGCGAAATCTAATAATTTTATTACCTTTCAAGTTTGACACGACTAAATCAGTTCAAATTTAGGTTCTTATGTAAAGTTGCTGCTTTTTTTACCTAAATTTTTGCATTCAAGGAAACTTGCAATATTCCCATATTATTTAGAGTGACCTTCTCTCATACAACTTTCGGAGGAGAAAGTACTGCCTCGTTTTCAATTTTACTTTCTTCTTCGCCCACAAACAACGAGCAAAGTTTAAAAGCGTTATACAACTTTTTTCACTTTTTTGCGTTGTCGGTATATTTACTTTGTCGTTGAATTTTATTGTTTTACTTTCTCCCGACCTTTCACTTACGGCGTGATATGCGTCCGAATGGAGGCGGGCGGAATAAATGAAGTTTCATGTTAATGGGGCAAATGACAAATTCATTTAAGAAAAGTGTCTAACACGTTGACCTAGAAATTTTAAATTTTTATACCAAAATTGAACAAAAATTATACTTTTTTACTGACAAAAAAAATATATCAAAAATCTCAATTCAAGATTTTAGATTCTAAGCCAGAAACTCAAAAGATTAGTCAAACAAATTTTTGACTTTGTGTAATTCTAAAATTCGGCCTTATTAAGTAAGTGGGTCTGTGTACATAAATTAATTTCAATCCATTGCATAACAAGCTTTACCACAAAATTCAACCCGTGGAAGTTTAAATTACTTATTGTTTTCCCCTTAAGCAAGTTTTATTTGAAAATTTGGGAAAAACAACGAGATTAAAGTTCACTGTTTTCTCTCTCTAAATTAATTTCACTTGAACTTACCACGATTTAAGTAATTCACACGGTGTTTATATTTAACTCAAAAGAAAATTTATCTCGTTGACACTTCTTACTTATTTCTCCAAGTCTTAAAAATTCCAATTGGAAAAGTTCTCATGATATTTTTTCTGTTTATTTTCCTTCCGAAGTTTTAAAACCTGGCTCAACATTCTCAACCTTCTTTGTTCTTCTTGTCTCTGAATTAATTTACGTTACAAAAATTTATGAAATATTGTACTTTCATCTTTTCAGGAAACATTCCTCCCTTATATTTCCACCTTCCGTAAAATTGTGACTATTTACATAAGAAATAATTCCCAATCTTTTGTCCAAAGTAGAAGCACGAGTTTTTACAATCCCTCGCAAAATTAAATTGTTATCGCGACATTAATTAAAACTCGTCAAATAATAAAAGCTATTATAGAAAAACATCATATCCTTAAAAAGTCACGTTTCTCGTCCTGAAAGCATAAACAATTCTGGAGTTCGAGTTTCAGACAAGTTTGAGTTTATAAAAATGAAAATAAAGAGAGACACGAACAGAGTAAAAAAACGTGGCTTGTTGTGTGCGGGGAAGTAAAATGTGGCTGTCGTGGCGTATAATAAAATAATACTAAAGTGCAGATGAGAAAGCGTGGGAGATGAAATATTATTACTTATTCCGACCAAGACGAGCATATAGGGGAGAAAATACAGTGGTGAAAGCTGGAAATAGCAGTGTTTCTACTTTCTGTGTAGTATATGAGGTTTCCGCATTGAACTTCGTTGCATTTTGAGAAAATTGTATTAACAATAATTGTTTGTAGTTAAATTACAATCGCATAATTGATTAATGCAGCTCACAAGCAATCTAATCTCCCAATAAATTTACAATTAATCAAAACTTCTAATTTCTGGCGTCGAAGTACAGGATTTTTAAACTAAACAAACATCAGTGTCTTACTGTCTTTGTATGTGAAATTTTCATACTCAATTTTGCTGGGTCCTGAATTAGATAAGATTGTAATACAAAATTATTTTAAGTTAAATACAATCGCACAGTTAAATAGAACCCGACAAGAAACCAAAAAATGCACGTCTATTGTTACAAATTATTCAAAATCTTAAATTTCTGGCATCGAGGCTTATTTTTTAGTTTAAAGAGGTGAAATTACTCAAAATAAAAAAATTGTACAAGTTGCACAGTATGATACTCATTTTTATTTTGAAATATATTTTGAATAAGTTTTTTAAGTTGTGAATAAGTTGAAAAGTTCAACGTCATGGACAACTATCTAAAAATAATAATAATCGGTTCAAAGACCAAGATCAGTACTCCATAGTCTATTACAGAGTTATTGTAAAGTTCTTAATATATAAGTACGAATTTCGGTTTCATAAGTTTTTAAAGTTTTCTAAATTCTAAACTTTTCCCGTTTACCCAGAAAATATTGAACGTAGAAGTTTTCCTCAACACTTTTGTATACGTTCGAAGCCATTAACAACTATATAAGAAAATAATAAACTTGTTTAAGGCCGAATCAGGGATAGAGTTATTCCAACGATTGTAAACAATTAGCAAGAATTTCGTTTTAACACGTTAAAATTTTAAAAATTTCCCGTTTCATAAAGAATATTTAATTTGTCACTATTTTCCCAACCCCGTAAAGCTAACATCACATCACACCACATAAAAAATATAACTTGAACTTTATCCTCGTGCCGTCGTGTTTGTTTATGTTTGTCGCTCCCAAATGAGCACGGGAAGAGCAAAGTGGAGAGTGAAAGTCGACGAATCCCATCTTCACACCAACTTTCACTCTTTGAGAGGATTATTAACACAACGAGAGACACCACAACAATGGTGCAGACAGATTCGCAGGGAAACCACAAAACTCAATTCACGTCACTCTCAAAGAAAGATGTTTATTACGGATGTTTCTCCTACTCTTTAGACTCTCCCACTTTGCGGTTCGCGTGGGTGTAGGGAAAGTTGGTGAAAGGAGGAGAGGAATGTCGTAAGAAACAGAATTATGATGCGTGTCGTCCGTGTCAGTTGTTTACTTGTTTTCCGTGTATATTGAATTTCATGGTGTTATGAAAAATAAACCGTCGTAAACGCACATAAGGAAGTAGCTTCAGAGTACTTCACCCAACCACTCCCACGACATCTCGGGAACACTCAATTTCACTGTATTTCATCTATAGATTAAATTTCACTAAAAATCTCATTTTGCCCCAACCACACCCTCTGACGCCGAGGGGGTGTGGCACAACTCCGAAAGACTTAATTTCACTCTATTTCATCTATTGATTAAATTTTACTAAAAATCTCATTTTGCCCCGACCACACACCCTGGTGCCAGGGGGTGTGGCACAACTCGGAATCATTTACTTTCACTATATTTCATCTATAGATCAAATTGCACTAAAAATCTCATTTTGCCCCGACCACACCCCCTGGCGCCAAGGGGTGTGGTCCGATTGACCTCAAAAGTTGATAGGATCCTCCCCCTGGGGTCCTATGTATGATGGCGAAAACCGATTTCGATTATCTCGATCCGTTCTCTTGTTATCCTGGTGACGGACAGACAGACAGACAAAGTCTTCGCATAAAGTAGCTGAAGCTACTTAATAAGCATACCGCATACAGAGTATAAAGAACTAAATTATTTTTTCCTGAATTCGCAAGTTTCGAATCACAACAAATCATCACTTATTATAAAATGTAAAATTTTTCACAAAATTAAGAAAACTAGACGATTTTATACAATTTTGTAAAATTTCGATTGGACAGATTAGAAGAATTAGGATTAGACTAACGAGTCAAATGGTTGCAATGGGAAAAATTTAATTTGCCATGTATTTTGGTCAAATAAATTTAATGAACTACATTTGATTTGCAAATTGTTGTTCGTAAATTTCTAACTTTAGAACTCTAATAATACTGTTTATGGCAATGGCAAGTATGAAAATGAGGAATTTGTTGCAAATTATTTTTCAAGATTTCCACGTCAATTACAAAATTAACTAATATTCAAATTACACAATTGGAACGAAAGGTTCAACTTTTGGTTTGTGCAAAAGTGGTTAAATTAATCGGGTGAGAAGTGATTTTCAATTGATTTTATGTACAAGAACAGATTTTTACGTGTGTCGTTGTCTGATTTATTAAATCATTTCGCAATGCAGTAAACCTTAACCTGAAAGAAGTGAAGCTACCTTCGACTGCAGAAAAATAATTAGAATATTAGTTAATTTTATAATTGAGGTCGAAATATCTCAAGCACTGTGGTACAATTCCATTCCTAAATTACAATTGCATACGTTGCTTAATTATAAACAGTCCTTGAAGATAAAAATGGGCATTACCCTTTAGTAATGTTGTGGTAGAGAAAAATTTAAAACTCAGTAACAAACTACTATCAATCCGGTAATAAGCTATTGATAAATCAATAACAGTACGAAGTATCTGTGTACATCACCAGATTTTTAAACGTATATCCTAAGGGAAATCAGCAAATTTCATAAAAACCCCTTTACCCAAAAACAACTCATTTTTTGCAGAGTTTACAAACCTAGCGTGAACACCCTCCATAAATAAAGTATTCAATGTTTCCCTTCCTCCACCCAAAAGCCATCTAAATGCAGCAGAGATAACAATAAAGTCGACTTTGGAGGATTATTATTGTTCTTTCGTTTCCTTTATGAATTTCATCCGAGCTTTTGTTTCTCTTCTTTTCGCCATTGTTTTTCTCCGCCAGCTTTCTCTGGATTCCTTTCTCCCACCGCTTTCCTTATTTATGCCGACCCATTGTTTAGCATTATGGCGACGTGGCTCTAAACCAGCCACGCCGTTTTTGGGGAGAGATATACAAAAGGAAAGATGAGAGGTTTTTTAGGAGCAGCTTTCACTTTTATTAGATCCTTCTCCTCATCGTGTGTACGACCAGGGTTTCGTGGGAAGAAATGTACATATTTTCTTAGCACATTTGATCTTTTATCCCCCAAATATTTAGTCAAACGAATATTAATTAATGATACAATCGTTTCCATAAAGTTGCAAAAATTACTAAGGAAAGGCAACAAATACTTGATAAACTTAAAAGGTTTTAAAATTTTAATTTGCAAAACGTTCACCGTTACATGATAAATATTTAGATGCGCGAGTACTTTTGTTTTACTCGTAAACCTTTCTATTAAAATTTTTTTAAAAATTATTAGACGTTTCTATTAAAAAGTGACACCATTTCAAATTAGTTGCAAATTACAAAATTTCCTAAATTACGATTTGTACCGTTTTGGTGGGAAAATTTTTTTTATTTTGCATGTTTAGATCAAAGACGTCTTTTTATTTTGTTAAAGTTTGTGAAATTATGTATCATAAAATTACGGAGTTATTAAGAACTACTGCCTCAATATTCGAAAATCTCTTTTTTAATTTTCTGTGTACTATCAGTAATATCCAGAACCCTAAACTGTGTACTCGTACATACACATTTCCGTATATCCACCAGTTTAGCTTGTTGCATTGCATCATTGCCTTTTCAAGGGTATGAACGAGCGTCCTAAGTAAAATAAAAGTGCCTCTAAAAACAAACAGCACAAAGGAGCGTTCTCATCAAATTTAATTTTCATTTCGCTAATATGAACCAATGTGAATGTAACCGTTATTCGCATTCCGTGCCCCATCCACAGCTCGGTTTATTTCCACATGAAATTGCGTGCTGAGTTCAAAATGAATGAAACTCGGCACTGGAACAAACAAATAGATTTAGATAAATAAATTCGCCAGCCTGATGATTTTTATTGTGTGCAAAATTTGCACAACCAAGAATCAACAATGCATTACGCATTATAGAATTCTTTTTGCTTCCCATCGTATTTAGTTTCTTCAACACTGGTACGAATAGAATTTCACCAACTCTGTAATTTCAAATGTCGGTTCTCAATTTTAAGACTTTCAATTTTCCAGCAGTTTTTAAATTACTATAATTTTTCAAAGAAAACATATCTAATATTTTAAGCTGGATATAAGTTTTGCCATTTGTTGGACTGAAATAAGGTATTGGAATTTTGTTTTTTTAATTTTAGGCTTTATTTTGAAAGAGAAAATGGAATTTTCTAAAATCCGTTGGCATATTATAAGGTTGGACTTTACATTTAAATGCTTAATTAAAATGAACACTATTACGTAGCTTTCCCATATGAAATTTTTTTTCAGCAAAAATTAGATTACCTTTAATCAAACTTTTACCTGAAATTTCTACCTTCGAAAAATTTATAAAATTCACAAATTTACGAGATGTTCACGCCAATATAGAAAAAATAGAGTGTTACATTATAAATTAGGAATGCCAGATCAGAGGCAGGAGCAGACGGACACCGAAATTTTGCCACCGGATGATCACCTGTGACTTTACTGAATGGTGATAATATGTCACCGCTCGGTTACAGAGGAATCACCACGTGAGAACACCCTAAAATGCAAAAAATACTGCTAATTGTTTCGCTAATTTTTTCTTAGATGAGGCATAGTAACCATGACCACGTGAAAAAATGCATGGTTACGGCGAAGCCTTAGTATGCAAACAGACCCCCCCTCCAAATATTCTGCCAAAGATTGTGACGAAACGGCTAATCGTATCAAAATGGTGTAAAAGGCAATCGTGCAGACCTTGCTGGGTAGATGATGCCCGTCAATAAGAGGACATGACAATCTTATTTTAACGCATTTTAGATCGATTTTAAACTTTCAAACGACTGGCAAATTCACTTTTACCAGGCAATGATAGTGCGGGACCCTGATTTTCATGTGCAGAAATCTATAACCCGTCATTTAAAGCAAACCCGAGCGAAATCGGATAAGAAATGAAAAACTTTTCTTGGTGGCATCTTCAACCAGTTACAGTACATACGTTAATTATAATGGTTCTTCATTACTTATGATAAACCCACGTTTCTATTAGCAACAAGCACAATAGAAACATGTAAGATCTGTATGTAAACCTGTATGTATGCACTTTCAGAAATGCAGTATAAAAATTGACTACCAAAGTGGCATTGGTTAGTACTACTGTGCGGTAATAGGTCGATATCAAAGCTTTACTATATCGGTAGTAAATTCTTACCCGCATAATTTTAATACTAATTGTAAGCAGTATCAACCACTTAGAATTCTATTAGAGATTTCTAACAGTGTGTATACATACATAATGATGTTGGTGCATTTGTTGACTAGAGTTCACGGGTTATGGGGGAATTTAATTTGGTATGCCCCCATCCACACCCGCTGGGGGATTAATTTCATATGCAACGCATCCGGGCTTATGAGGATTTAATTTGGTATCTATTATTATTATTGGTGACAACTTAAACAGACTTAAAAACAAAAAATAAACTAATTCTTTAAAAAAAACTTAGGTGAGGCTTGCTTAAAAGGAGAAAACAAGATGTTATCATCGTGTAGTAACATAATATGCTAAATCGATGTTCATCTCATGATTTATAATTTTCGGTAAACAGAACAGCAAAGTATATGCGTTTGGGACCATTTGCCTCGCCGTGGGCCGTTTTGTGAATTAAAATAATTTTAAAATTTATTAGTGTTCAGAGAATTTGTTACACACATGCGGAAAATACGTCATATGGAACAATACATAATTTTTTGGTTAATTTTGTTAACCATAATCGATTTCTGATCATATTTACCAAGCGTAAGTTAGTTTCTAATATACAATATTACATGCAATAGCAGAACATGAATTTTTAAAATGTAGACCTATTCTAGAAATATATTCAAAGATTGCTAAATCACAAATTAACAAGGTTTAATTGTAGCAAAATTTTAATATTTATGTAAGATGGCATATTTGTATTCAATTGATCACGGCCCACGGCGAGGCAAATGGTCCCAAGCGCAATACTTTGCTGTTCTGTTTACCGAAAATTATAAATCATGAGATGAACATTGATTTAGCATATTATGTTACTACACGATGATAACATCTTGTTTTCTCCTTTTAAGCAAGCCTCACCTAAGTTTTTTTTAAAGAATTAGTTTATTGCATTATGTCATCTCCCGTATTTGCATTTAAGTGTTTATTATTTAGTACCGAACATATTACTCACTGTCGCTGGTAGGTAGTGGTGATGCATATTTTTTTATTGTCAGGTCTGACTCATTGCCTTCTCCCTCGGTAGAACTGGTTAGTCTTGAGGCACACACTGGCAAAAAAAGTGGTGACAATGAAGACGCAAACTGAGGACAAGGATGCAAAACAAGCGTCACTTTAGATGCACCATAAATATGGAAATTTCCACTACTTATATGATCTCTGAGCACTTTGCGTAAACATTTCTGGCGAATTGAGTCACCCACTTTAATCTTGTGTATAAAGACTATGAGACGAGATTAGATTGTGGTTATTTAGTTTGTGTGCCAATCTGTGCAAAATTTGTTCGCAAATTTGATGAATTTCTGTTTGTGCCAATCTGTGCAAAAATTTTGAAGGGAAACGAAATATCATGTGGAAGTTAGTTGTGTTACTTTGTGTCGGATTTTTATGCGTATATTCGTCCCCACAAAGGGGAGCAAAATATGAAACACCTTCGCAATCGAGACAATTAAGGGAGGAATTAGCACAGAATTTGTACTTCGTGCTGTCTGCGAGGTAAGAAAAATTTGCAAATTGTAAGATTTTCGTGACGATCAGAGATAAAATTAAACTTTGATATTTTTAATGTTGTAAAATAGTTGGGGATGGTTGTTTGACATTGTTTTATGTCACAACCACCCATAACTATTTTAAAATAAAGGCTAAGTTAATGTAAAAGTCATTAATGCCCCAATTTTACTTGATATGCAAAACATTACGTCAAAAGTTTGTCTGTTAAGAAACATTGCAGTCACTTTTCGAATTCTCACAATATTTATATAAATATTTATACAAATTGTTGAACACTTATTCGATTTTTGTGACTAAATCACACTTTTTACGATAAATTTAAGCAAAATCGTAGATATTACACTTTTATGTTTACTCACAATGGAGGTCTCCCAACGTATGCTCACAGATTTCAAGTTTAATCAGTTTGAAATTTGCAAATGCCACCATCTACGCAGGTTTGGCAGATATTTTTGCATAAAAGAGGATTAAACGAGCCCCGAGATCGATCAATTTTACACTTTTCAAATTTACTGCGAGTTTTCTGCAAATATCTCTGTTAAACGTGCGCATTGGTTAGATAGTGCCTTTTGCAAATTTCATATTGATTATATTTGTGATCGATTGGTACTTGTTTGGCCTAAGTCTGTGAGAATACGTTGGGAGACCTCCATTTCCTGTAAAAAAACACTTGTAGATTCGGTTGAAAGATTATTTTGTAATGAATATATCAGATCAAATCCAGATTAGGAGAACTTCCACGTCGGTTATAAAAAAAATATTAAATTTCATTTACTTTAATGTTTTTGTTAAGATGTTATTTTTGTTGTATCGTTATTTCACGAGTTCTTCGCATAATTTTTTGTACAGTTTATTACTTACATAATTGCTTCATTCAAATTTTGTCATTTTTATTTTTATGATTTAATTTTTCGCATCGTTAGGAATCTTGAGTCTCACGATGCCAACAATGGCGTGGCAGATCCCTACGTTCGAGTCCATTTCGGATCCGTGCCTCCATATTCGCAAAAGCAGGGGAAGGATCTCGACAAAGTGGGAGATTCTGAAACCATTGTGAACGAGGCGAATCCACAATGGGTCAAGGTTTTCAAAGTGCAATACATCAAAGGGATCAATCAGGTAATTTTCTGGTGAAATTTCGACGGCACAATTTCTTCAAAATTATGAAGAAATTTTGCTTACAGCATGTCGTCTAGAACGTAAATTAACAATGAAATTACTCATAATTTCGACCGTACAATTTCTTTAAAACATGCCCTCTCGGCTCAATTAGGTACAGTTTCTTCAAAACTTCGAACAACAATTTTATATTTTTATTTATTCATATTCCCAGAGCGGTCGCGTTATCTAGAGGAGGAAATCTCAGCACCACAAACATTTACTTATAGACTTCATATTCTTCCAATTTCACGCCCACTTTACAAACTTTTAGCCAGACCTTGCTTTGTGTAAAATTTCCAACGGAAACATATTTTTTGATGTGTTGCTTGTGGCGTGAAGTGAACTCAAAATTCATGGACTTATTCCACTTTAAGTTTCCTGACTGAATTTCGAAGTTTTAATTTTTATAAAATTTAAATTTGCTTTTATTTTGGTATTTTTGTTGTTTTATAGAATTTATTTTTATTTTATTTTATCAGAAAATTTGGGTGGAAGTGAGAGATCACGATCCCATTAATCCCGACGATGTCGTGGGTGAAGCCTTCATCGACTTGGACGAATACATGGAGCACGGTCAGCAACTTACCGTTCCGCTTAAAGGGTCAAAATCTGGATCTATCGTGATCCAAAATACGGCGCCTTTCCGGTTTTCCCTTGCTCTCAAGTAATTATTCCACTAAAAAATAAGTTGAGGACTAAATTGTCACCGTAATCTGATTTTTTACTACGCGGTAACAATACGTTTACGACTCAATAATTTATTATTATCCACGCTAAGAACATTCTTAGCTTGCGACACATTAGTAAAAAATTTATTGGAGAAAGCGATAATTTTTTTTAACTTAGGACGTTTACATTTCCAATTTTTTTCTTGCGTGAAGCCTGCAAGCAAATAATCTCTAAAACATGATTAAGCATCTTGATAAACATTTTTTACTTTAAGTTTTCACAAATTTATCTTATGACTTCAAACTGTTACACATCTTCGAAATTATTCAACTACAAACAATTTATCCAAATTTTGTTTTGCCTAATTTTTGATTCATTTAAGCAGTTAAATTATTCATTTCCCTCAAAATTCCTCAAATTTTGTGTAGCAAAATGAAACGTGGTCTGAAAATCTGATGACAAATCAATTCTGAAATTTTATTTTTCGTCCAAAATTGTGCTATTTTTTGTCAAAAATAATAATCCTCATCTGGATTGAAAATCGGATGACAACTTAATTCCCAAATTTTATGTTATTTTATTTTTAATTTCGAACCTTTAGAAATATTCCAGCACTGGATGAATTTGGGGGGTTGAGTGATCCGTTTGTGAAATGTTACTTTCGTTACGGGAAGGAGGGGAAAGACTTCAAATTTTTCGAAACCCCCACTATCGACAATACCGACAGCGCCACGTGGGAAAATCCAATCACGTTTGATAACTTTCGTAGAGGGACGGATCAGGTGGGTTTAAAAAATTGGGAATTTGAATTACAAAATTTTCGTTATGAAAGCTTTTAATTTCAGAAATTCATCATTTTTAACATTTGTATTATTTTCTCCCCTAGTTTTTTTATATTATACAATTTAGAAAACCTTTAGTTTCAGAAATTTATCATCTTTATCAAGTACTTGTTCAGATCTTTCGGATATGTATACTTTCAAATTTTCATTATACGATTTGAAAAGTTTATTTTATTTTAGGAAATTTCTCGTTTTTGATATATTTTTTGTGCAGAATTTTGTATTTACAAAATTTTCATTATAAAATTTAAAAAAACATTTCGGTTCGAGAAGTTTGTCATTTTTTGAAATTTTTTGTCCAGATCTTTTGTTTTATTTTGATGGTTTCAGAAATTTTTTTTTTTTCATTTTTTTGTCAAGATTTTCCACTTTGTCGTGAAAGATGCCGACTCAATCACGGCGGATGACGTTATCGGGGAAGCATTCATGGAAGTAGAACCGTTTGCGGATAAAAAGCAGCAGTCCGTCCTTCCCCTCTCGTCCTCCTCGAATGCCACGCTATATGTCAAATACATTTTAGAATAATGTTCATAATTTTTTTTGTTTTATACAATTAAAATAAAAAATTACAATTCACTAAAAAAAATTAAAATATTTTTATCTGTGCGTGTTTTTAATTTAAATTGGCATCGAATAACGCCGTTATAGTTCTCAGCATCCAACCTCGGGCAAAACGTGATTCCCGGGTTCGTATCCCTACCATACTCACAGTGTGGGAAGGATACGAGCACGTAATGGTCGAGGTTGCATGCTGACCATATTAAGCGGGTTTTGAAAAATTGTTAGTCTATAAATAAAAAAGATATATAACCTAACTAGCGTATAAGCCCGTCTCCCGCCGGGCGAGAGATGATTCGATTATCAAATTTCACCAGTTAAATATTTTTTAGATATTTATTTAATAAAACAATTTGACGCCAACGGAAGTGAAGGCAATTTGCAACGAAAGTTAAAGTGGAGAACTAAATGTCACCCACTTGGCTCAGTCGTCTCTTCCAGCCCAGTCTGCCACTGGCACTGCCATTGCCAATGGCACGAAACGTGGCAGTGATCTAGCCCCCACAAGGCTACCTGAAGCAGTACGATGGCAACGGCAATGGCAACGGAATCCAATAAGATAACCTCTCCAGATAACCACAAGAAGTACCATCAATGTACAGAAACCCCACGATAGCCAGGCCGCCACACCCGGATAACTACCATCAGGCCGCCACACCCGGATAACCACCATCAGGCCGCCACACCCCGATAACCACCATCACGGAGCAACTCCTCGATAACCGCATGGCGTTAGGCAACTTATAACCACCTGCAGGCCGCAACATTCTGATAACCACCATCGAACAATAATTATCCAATGTCCTCACATTTATTTTTAAAATTAAGATTTTTGAATTTTCGCGCCATTCGAAACTTGACTTTCCCTACTTTCACTTCCGTTGCGGAACATTTACTTTCACTTTCGTTGCCAACAGACATTTCCAGCTTATAATATAGATAATAATTATTGATTTTTAGAAACAGTAAAACCTTCATTTAAAAAAACACGGGGAGATGAACAGGTTACAAAATTTCCATTTGAATATGTGAAAGTAGTGAAAGACGGGAAAGTTGAAACACAAAAATTCAAACTCGAGCTCTGCATGCAATGGAACATTAAGAAAATAAAGTTTTGTCATTTTGTTATTTTAAATATTTTCAATTATTTTCAATTTATGTATGTGCTTTGGAGTGAGGCAATTCACGTCAACCTTCGTAAGCCCGTAAATTTACGAAGATCAGCTTACAAACCAAAAACATGCCTCACATCATGAAAAAATCACTTTAGTTATTACACTTTCATTAACTACAGAACTAATTTTTTTTTAATTCGAAATTATTCGTCAACTTTTCTTGTGGACTTAACAAATCGACATATACGTGCTAGGAAATAAGTTGTCACCAGGTTTCGTTAAATTTATCCTAGATTTGTAAAAAAATACAGTTTTGTGCTATTTTTTTTACAAAATGTTGACCACATTGCGTCTGTCAGGCTCGTATTACTGCTCTGTTACTGATTTCCTTCTACCGAATTATTGTTTTAAGTGTTGAATAATTTGGAATACTTAATTTCAGCAAAACAAAAAAATAACGTAGGGAATTTAATAAATCCCCAGACCAAAGTTTTACTGGTTGAAGGTTGCACGACATATCGTAGTTTTGTGTAATAATAGTTATAAAAATCAAATTTAGGTATCCCAGGCTAGTGTTCGTAAAGCATAAAACTTGTAAAGCAATAAAGCAAGCATCCAAATAAATAAATTTCCTGAAAATGCATTTATTTTAAAATATTCCAGCTGAAAATTTTGAATACCTAATTTTGCTTTTAGCGAATTAAAGCAGAATTTTAATATGTCCAAAAATACTCTGCAATCAAACACTCCATTAACCTTTGACAAATAAATTTCTCAAATAAATTTATTTAAAATATCCCATCTGAAAATTGTGAATAATTTTGCTTTTAATGAATTAAGCCAGAATTTTAACATGTCCAAAAATACACTTGCAATCCATTAACCTTCGACATTCCGTATTCTTAGCCAATTCCCTCCGGCTGCTCCCTCACGCAATTAGCAAAGTAAAAGCCATCCAGAAATATATTGCGCGTGGGAGGATGATCTCCCTCCTGCCATCCGTGTGTCATGTCGGAGAGTGAAAGTTAAAGTGACAGCGTGCTAAATTCGGGCAACTTTAAGTGTCTCGTTTGATCTCGTTTGATTCGTGCAAATTCCAACATACATAAAAGTACGGAAAACGGGTCTCCTTGCCACCCAAAGGCTGTTACGGTTCGGAGAGGATGTTGAATACTGTCAGTAAAAGAATAGTGACAAAAGTACTAAAACTTTTATAAAAAGCTAAAATATGCTAATTTGTTAATATCCAAGATAACCTTGCGAATTTTTTGTCTCTATTTTTTGAGCGAATATTCATTACTAGCGTATAAGCCCGTCTCCCGCCGGGCGAGCGAAAATTATTTGCTGGTAATGTCAGTCAGCATTGGAATTGAAAGCAAATTTTCCGCCACGAAAGTGAGCGTAAAGAAAGTCAAGTTTCGAATGGCGCGAAAATTAAAAACAAATTAAATTTAAAAAATTCAATGTCTGATGGTAGTTATGTTGGGATGGTCGTAAAATGGTGGTTATTTTGGGTGGTTGTCTTGACTCCACTCCGCAGTGGAGTGACAAATTCCGAGTACTCGTGTCTGACTCCCACTCCGCTTCCACTCCACTCCGCAGTGGAGTGACAAATTCTATGTACTCGTTTCTGACTCCACTTCCACTCCACTCCGCAGTGGAGTGTCTGACTCCCACTTCCACTCCACTCCGAAGTGGAGTGACAAATTCCGAGTACTCCTGTCTGACTCCCACTCCACTCCGCAGTGGAGTGACAAACTCGTACAGAATTGTTGATTGTAGAAGTGACGAAACTCTGGATCCATGAACTCACTTCCACTTCACTTCCACAGAACTGACGAAACTCTGGATCCATGAACTCACTTCCACTTCACTTCCACTTCACTTCCACAGAAGTGACGAAACTCTGAATCTAACTAATTTCCACTTCACTTCGCAGTGAAATAACCACTCCCAGATAAGCACGATCAAACATCCACTCCCAGATAAGCACCATCGGACAACCACTCCCAGATAAGCACTATCAGATAACCACTCCCAGATAAGCACCATCAGAAAACCACTCCCAGATAAGCACCATCAAATAACCACTCCCAGATAAGCACTATCAGAAAACCACTCCCAGATAAGCACCATCAAATAACCACTCCCAGATAAGCACTATCAGATAACAACTCCCAGATAAGCACGATCAAACATCCACTCCCAGATAAGCACCATCAAACATCCACTCCCAGATAAGCACCATCGGACAACCACTCCCAGATAAGCACTATCAGATAACCACTCCCAGATAAGCACCATCAGAACTCCCAGATAAGCACCATCAAATAACCACTCCCAGATAAGCACTATCAGATAACCACTCCCATATAAGCACGATCAAACATCCACTCCCAGATAAGCACCATCAGACAACCACTCCCAGATAAGCACCATCAGACAACCACTCCCAGATAAGCACCATCAAACATCCACTCCCAGATAAGCACCATCAGACAACCACTTCAGATAAGCACCCCTAGATAACTAACATTCGAAACTTTACTTTCTTTCACTTCCGTTTCGGAAAATTACTTTCACTTCCGTTGCAGACAAACATTTCCAGCTTATAATATAGATGGTGGTAAAAATTCAGTAGAAATCGACGAATCGGTTTTTGTGTACGGTCCCTTAAGTAATGTTAAACTCGAATTACTCGATACAGATTTTGGTTTGGGTGGGATCAAGAACTTATAAGACTGATATTTCTGTCTGTCTGTGAGTATGTCTCAGAAAGAGTGTTAGTTGTCGCATATTGAGACAATTCACATGTGACAGGTCTTGGTAATTACCGAGACCTGTGTGAATTTGAATCAGTACTCCTCGATTTTACGATGTTAACATTGTAAAATTAGTAAATTCCGTAGCCTTACAAACTTTTAAACTTCGCAACTATTTTGAAGGAAGATCAAGGAACAAATTTTTGTAAACAGATGGAAAGCATTTGTATCCCATTATTTAGGAAAAGTTGGACAAATTGCGCGACATTTGTAACTTTTTACAGAGTATCATAAGCATATTGCTATCAACAGATGACTCTAGGCCATTGTTTAGTACTTGTACTTAAGCACTTATGCATATGACTGGAATGTCTGTCTGTACGTACAAACGTCTCGGAAAGAGTGTTAGTTTTCGCACATTTAGGCAATTCACGCAGGTCTTGGTAATATTGTAAAATAAATAAATTTTGTAACCTTATTTTATAAACTTTTACCGAATTTTCTAACTACATATTTCGAAGGGAAATTAGGGAACAAATTTTTGTAAACAGATGAAAGGTATTTGTATCCCATTAAATATTTTGCACAAGTTGAATAAATTACGCGACATTTGTAACTTTTCATGCAGTATCATAAGCATAATCTAATAGACAGGTGACTGCTTTACATTGATTAGTGGGTTTAGGGCAACCGCAAAAACGCAATAGTCAAACGCTAAACTGGTCTAATGACAGTTTATCATCTTCAAGTTATTTATACAATTTCTAAAATTTACGCCATTTACGAGTCAAATCATGTCTTTTAACCCATAAATTACACTCCCACTCCAGCTCGGGCTTAGGCAAGTTGGGCGAAAGAGAGCATTTTCTATTTTGGCTGCATTCTCTCTTTTTCCTCTCTTGTCTGTTTGTCAGTGTCAATTAGATTTGAAGGGTGCACTTCAACCCGGCTCGTTCATTCCGATCGCAACACAATTCCAATTCTTCCAATCTCTTCAAATTTTAATGAGACAATACAATTCCGCTCCCACGCTCGAACTGTCCAAAAGTCGAAGCCTTCACGACAAACCAGACCGGGCCCAAGGATGTGCACTTTCATTCGAGTGAAAGTAGATGAGTTCGGTTACGCAACGAAAACGTGGAAATTGCGCAAGTAAAAGTGAAAGTAGATCCACTTTCTTCGATTGTTTATCTTTTACTTATGTGGCCGAGTCGATTTCATCATGGACAAAAGTTGGAGGAGGAAGATCATATATTTCTAGGGGAGATGGTTTTGGTTTTGTCTATTCTTGGGAAAAGTGTGTACCTATTTTTTTATGAAGTAGAAATTTCAGTTTAATTTCATTTTGAAAAGTGGTCATATTTTTTAGTGGTCAAGTTAAGCCGTACAAATAAACCTCGGGTACACGGTGTACACGATTAAAACATCGCATTAAAACGCGACATAATTAATTATCTCCGAATTTGCCTCATTCTGATTGGGCTGATTTAATACGCTACTTTTTAATCAGGGCATCATTTTTACTAAAGAACGACAAAAATCAAGCGTGCAAAAACAGGAATTATTGGAAAAACGTATCCACGTTCTATCAATTATAAGCAAATCTGGTACATTTTATTCGAGATTGTAGAAAGCTTATCTATATACATAGCAAGGGGCAAGTTATCCTCAGGATCTGCATGTGACCACCAATTTGTGCACTGGTTAAATCGGAATAATTTACTTTCTTACATACAAATCTCTCCTAAATTTCGAAAATGCGCTAAAATTCGTCTAGACATCTTTCACCCAATGCTTTCTCCTCTACAAATTATAAATAATTCAAGCCCTTCACTTTTCCAACTTTGCATTAATTTTCTTCCCCAGCAAAACAATTCATTTCCAATTCCAACCAAACAACCGAATACTAAAACAAACCGAATCCCATCCAGCCTACATATTTTGCCTCAATCCACACAAAATCCAAATCCAACTCATCTCCCATTCAAAATTTTGTATCTGAACTAGAACCTAATAAAATTTTAAACAAATATGCGACCCAAATTCAAAACCGCAACGAAGCCGCAGACCGAAACCAAGCCACCGAGAGCCAAATGGATCCTCCTCCGCGCTGGCTGGATGGAAATGAGAATGGAAAGCAGAGTGCAAATATGAACACAATTCGGAGTGACGTGCCAACCGTGAAGTGAAGTGCGGCGAGGTGAAAGCAAATATGAAATGAAATGTTGAAACGACTCCAGCAACTTCATAGGGCTGAGCAAAATACTTGGTTAAAATGCAGTATTTTGAGCTCCGTTCTTCCCAGGGTTTGGATATCCAGGGCTGTTGCACCCACAAAAAAGGAGAATCAACTCGGAGGAGACATGCAAAAATAAATGATTCTTGAAGAAAACAGCTTTTTATTGTCAAACAAACATTGAGGGAACTCACTTACAAAGTTGATCAAAGTTGATTTCTTAAAATCTTCTATTTTTATTTGACTGCTGTTTTCTCCTGGTAGATTTTCTCCTATTTTTGTGTGTAACAGCCCTGGAAATCCAAACCCTGGGAAGAACGGAGCTCAGAATGCAGTTTTTAGGAAAGTATTTTGGCCATCCCTGCAACTTCACTTTCACTTCGTCTCTCTGTTTGGATTTCATTTCCTTCTCGGGCTCAATTCTGGTCGAGGGAGGGGAACGAAGATATTGCATCAATGATGGGTAACAACATAATGCACGATGAAAGCGGGGCCGTTATCATTTTAGAGATGGAAGGAATCATAATCTAATTTGTTGTTTTTGAAAATGTTGAAAGTGCAGAAAATTAGAGACGGACGAGAACCATCTCCACTTAAAGGAATTTTTGGGTTTAATTACGTTTCGGAAGGTTTGAAATATCTGGAACCAGGTGAAATACAAAGTATAGAAATTTTTAGTATGGAGAAATCCGAGGAGGAAAAGAGAAAACTTAAAAATTTTCTTTGTAAATTATTTTGAGTTCAAGAACAATAACAATTCGAATAACAATTTCCCTGTGTATAAATTTCAATGGGTGTCATGCCGAAGATTGGTCGAATTTTTGTGTTGAAAAAGTATCTTTATGCAGAGCGAATTATGCATAAATTGATCTGCATAATGCACCGCAACGAAATTTTCAGCAAAATCACATGCAAGTTTTATCATGCAGACACCGCTTATGCAAAATTCATATTTCTCAATAAATCCCGTATCTTTTAAACTTACCAATAAATAAATTTTCAACTGTGCAGAATCCTACACATGATTTCCATACGGGTTGATATGCTGTTAAATTTAATAAAGACACTGTTCCTCGTGGCAGTGAAAATGGGGCGAGTTATCCTATTTGACAGCATTATTTACCAAGGTTCTGATTTTATTCGGAATTTGGTAGTCAAATTTTTATCTACATTTTGTCAATGAAATTTCTCTCCTGCAGGTGAAAGAAAAACAGGGGAATTAAAGAAATCCGTCAAAAATTGATTTTTTCCATTTTTTCCTTTTAAAAAAATTCCCAACAAATCGTAACTTGTGCTAATTTTGTTATTTAAAAAAGAGTGAAAGTGGAGAAAGCACCATAATCCTGTCTGCACCCTCCCTGTTGTTTACCATGCCGGGTGGAAGGATGAAATGATGCTGAATCGGATGGATTTTATCCCGCTGCGGTTGTTGTTTACCCGTTTCTCTTGTTTTATCAGAAGAAGGTGCCGTGTTTGCAGTACTCTTCGAACAAATAAGTTCCCACTCATAAAAATAAGAGCTAAAATTGTTCGTATTACAAAATTTTAACACCGGCATGGTAAAAAAATCGTAAGAAAGTCGAAATAAATCATATAATTGAAAAAAACAGTATTCGATGCACTGGTAGTGAAACTAAACATTGCCAAATTGGTAGCACGACCTAAAATTAATTACTAGTACCTAATCGGTTAGTTTCAAAATATCGCCCAAATTCTTAAGCGTGCCCCTTCCGAATTTTCCACGCTACAACAACGCGGTGGAGAGTGTGTACGGATTTGCATTTCCACTCGACCAGCGGGAAGAGATAGTGGTGAAAGTGGTGAAAGCGAGAGAGGAACCAGAACAGCGTGGAATATTGATGTGCTGGGAATTCTCTCCGGCCCACGGCAAATTTTAGACCAGAATCATCAAGAGAAATCCCATGTTTTGTTTTGTTTTCAAAATTAGAGAGAAATTCATAATAATAAATTTTAATTGGTATTCAAATGAGGTACGTATGTTCGGGTGAATGGGGGTGAATTCACGTTATGCATTTTGGCATCTTTCATTAAATGTAATCATACTTCGGGAAAATTATCATTGCGAAATATTGCGAGATAATAATTACTTGATTATGATAAGCGACGAACATAAGAATTTTAGGATAAACAAATACTAATTCACCTTTAGGTTTGTTGTTTTTAAAATTATAAAATCGTGAAATTATATTTTTTCAATTTTTATCAATCCAATCCGAATATTTTTAAAAATTTGCAAAATTTAACTCGAAAAATTATTGTTTCTAATATTTAATTTTGAATCTACATCTCGATGAACCTAAACTTAGCATACGTTTAACTTAAAATTCTTATTTTTCGCCTATCATAATCAACTTGTCACTACTATTTCCCAACCATATTCGTGAAAGTATAACGTTTAATAAAGACAGATGCCGAAGTACAAAATTATTACTTGTCATGCAAAAAATTTCAGATAAATCTAACCAGAAATGTGTGTTAAATACTGGTTGGATATTTTAGCGTTATTTGGTAATTTTCTCAAGCTTTGTTTGTATACACACAAAAATATTTCACTGCAAGTAATCAATCTCGGTTCTTTAAACATACGCTATAAATATGAAAACCAAGCGTGATTTTCTATTTTTTCTAAAATTTCAGCCTGGAGTTTATCCCTGGACGAGAGTGGGCCCCGCTTTTTGGACGAGTGGAGCTCTTCATACGTTTTCAGTAGCAGATTGGGCGGCAGGTTGCGCTGTGGGGGGCACGGGTCGCCACAACCACGAGTCGAGTGGGTCTTCCGGGATGGATTTCCCGTCGGAAATGTCACCGGGTTAAGAGAGGTTAGTTTCTTTGCACATAATTAATTATATGTTCACATTGAGTTAGAAATGCTTGTAAGTAATTTCATTTGCAATTTGCATATTTCACTTTGCGACAGAAAATTGACATAATTGAATATTAGATCGTGTCAATAAACCTTTTTTTGACTTTGTGAACTAGTATTGCCAGTCTAGGAGAGAGAACGGTGATATCCCAGTATTTTACTGTGAATTCACAGCTCTAAAAGCTGCAGATTATCAGCTTTCAAGATAGGAAAAACTGTGAAGTCATAGCTCGAGAGAAAATAATTTCTAGAGCTGTGAATCTGCAGCTTTTCAACTTTTAAAGCTGTGATTACACAGCTTTCGAAATTTTGTATTTCGTTTTTCGAAAATTTTAATTTTTCTGAAAACTTTAAAAATAAACGCAGGGACCCAAAAAATAAGGTATATTTTGTTATGAATATTTATTTTAAAAAATTTCAAAGTTCACAAATTGTTACACGCAATTTGTAACATTTGTTCAGCTTTGCAATTTTCTAAAAACATAAGAGTACAAAACCAAAGGATAAAACCTATTAAATTTGATAATTAAAAACTCTTCTAAATTTCACATGGGCTCAGAAGTCATGCAATTATTGCAAACTTTCACCTTTTTATCCCAACTTTGTAAGTTTGTTAAAAACAATATCACCCAAAACTGAGCGAAATGGGAGTAAAATTCTAAAGGAAATGTTGTCCTTGTACTTTTCCCACTTTCTATTTCTGCCTCACTGCCCCCTTCTTCCTCGAAAAAGTGAAATAACGTGGACTCGAGGTCGTTGCTCGTTCTGTTGCTTTCACCTCTTTGTTCTCATAATCTGCTCGAAACAGAATTTCGTTTTATGGTAAAACCCACAAGCGCCACTCTAAATAATGCTACGTAGAAAATTTTAAATTCAAAAAATACGTAATATTTGAATGCACTGAGTTCTTTGACACTTTTAAAATTCTGAAAATATCAAACCATTAAATACGTAATTTTAAATTATAAAAACGACAAAAATTATTTTTTCTTAATTTTTTTGGTAAGTTGAGAAAGTTATAAGATTTCAAAACACCAAGGCTTTAAATTTCTAAATTTTTAAAATTTTCCCACTTGCTCAGGCATTTCGAAAAGTAATTGGTTTGTAGGTTGAAAAGTTGTATGATCGCAAGACCCGAAGGTTTGCGTTTGCTAAAAAGTTTTTGTAATTACTTCGAAAAAAAGTCTTTAAATTCAAATATCAAATTCTCATTTTCATATTTTATTTTTTCTTTTAAAAATTTTGTTCCCTCAAATTTCCTAGCGTGTTCTTTGTCCTCGGATATTATTGTAACCTAAACACACAATGCATCCTGCTCGCTGAGTGAAAGTGTGGTTTTCGTGGAGAAAGGATTACTAAATTTGGTCCTGGAGAGAGAGCGAGTCACCCAAAAAGAGAAAGCAGACACAAACATTTCGTTTGTTGGGGAAGTAGCAACAATGGTTCGCAGAGTTATTTGATCCTGGTGATTCCTCGTCCTCCGAGTGGCGAAAGTGTGGGACGAGGAGGGAAAACCAGGTGGGGTGCTTTTTGTTGTGAATTGTGGCCTGGATTCGATTTGGATTTGAAAGAGTTATAAATCGCGCGTTTACGATACTTACTTTCCCCAAACTTTCCCCACCACAAAAGATTCACAGAGAAAGAAAGGGAGAATGGGACGAAATGATGATCACGATCGTAAAATGGAATCCAAATATTGTTAGGGACGAGAGGAAAGTGAAAATATAATAAAATTTGGATATGATTTGAATAGAGAGTTGAATGGGAAAAAGTAAATGAATGAATGCTAAAAATGGGGTTTATTCGGGATAGTCACGTCAATTCGTTGTAAATACTCCAAATTTTCATGCCTTAAGTTGGAAATGGGGCGATTTTAAGTTGACAAATTAACAGATGTTGTTTGTCAAAATAATTATGCGATCATTAATTTTATAAATTTAATGTAGGGATATTCTGCTTATGGATTTATTTCTTTTAAAATAAAGGTATCTTAAGCAATAACTCAAAATTAGTCACATTATTGTATTTTCGTTAACATTTTGTAACACAAAGATTAAATTTAGGGTATTTTTATCAGGTTCAGATAAAGGTGCAATATTAGTTTGATGACTTTGCCGTCGTTAAGACTTAATTTGCAAAATTAAAGTATCCATTGTTTTATAAATAGATCGAAGAAGCTCCTGCAAGTACTAAAACCGATTGAAAAATAATCGCAAATATGTAAATTTACAAGTTGTAAACAATTTACGTAAAATTTGTACATCTGGTAATTTTCGCTTTAGGATTTCTATTCAAGGTGCACAATGGCGCATTCGAATTAATAAAACAACACAGAAAGCTAATTTGACTCGAACCTGTAAGATTTCAGGACTACAAGTACGTTAAAAAATAAAATCTACCGTGAAAAATTCACTAAAAAAACAAATATTGTAACTACTAATGTAAATGTTTGTCACTGAATAAATTATGTATAACTTTTGTAAATAGTTTCACAAAGATGAGAAAGATTCGTTTAATCTGCTTCTTAATTTTTCCAAATTTCTTTAATTTTTTTTGTAGGTATGTAAGATTACAAATTTTGCTGGGTTACAAACGACCAGACGAATTGTTTCAATATTTTTAGAAATTTTGTAAAATTACGTAGGAACACACTTCTACTTGTCGCACGGTCCGTCTGAGTAAAATTATGAATATTTACGTTTCCATAAATTTTTCGGGAATGAATTTAAATTTTCAACAATGTAATTTTGGAAAACAAATTTCATAGCATTTCCACAACTTTGCAAAATAGTGCATGATTAATTTGCAAGTCTAAACTTTCATGGCTGCTTATCTTAATTTAACGACAATTGTAGAATTATTTTCATTTTCGCAAACTAATATTTGATAATTTTTTATTATCCCGAATAACTTTGACTTGACTACCCCCATTGCATTCCACAAGGAATAAATTACTTTCCTTAAATAGAATGAGACACTTTTTTCCTTGCGAGAAAAGTGGTCCAATTTTCTCACGAGGTGAAAGTCGTGGTGAAAGTGAAATCATGTCCTCTCCCCAAACTTGTTTATTTCCAATTGTGTTTTTGTGTATTGTTGGCGTGAGAGTGACAGTTCCTTGTCGCAGCAAGTGAGAGAGAAAGCAGATAAAAGGAAGAATATGTTTTCTCTCGTGCGTGAGGATTTCCATTTTTTGCATGATTCCTTACTCCACCTTATTTTTTTGCATTAGTATTATTTATTCAGGGTTAAATAATAAGGTAAAGTTGTAATTCGCCATTTTCTGCCAAATATTAACATACATGTTATTACGGTTTGAGGGTATATTTAACGTGAATTCTGGAAATTTCAAGTGACTCCGTCATCCGTGTAAACAATTTATGAGTCAATTCACGCAGGTCTTATTAAAATTGTAAAATGCGTAAAATTCATAAAGTTACAAAATTTAAGAAACATTTCTGAGGAAAATTAGCTTATAGATTTTTCTAAAAAAGGTACTCAGATCAAAGGCGTCTGTTTATTTAGTAAAATCATTTTACAAAACTTACACATTGTATTGAATTACAAAGTACTGTATGAATTGCCGAATTGTATTCTCACCACAAATTACGAATACAACATTTTATTTTAATAAAATATGTAAATGAGAGACTGAATGAACGTGTACCTTGAGTGAAAAACTAAACTTGATTTATACAGTGCATAAGTTAGTTTAAAATGTACGAGTTTAGCGACATTGATTTATTTCGTAGAAGTTAATTTAAATAACAAAATGGAATTAGATAGGGTTTGGCAACGCGCTCAAAAAATTCACTTGTATTTTAATTATTACAATTAAATATGCACGTCGTTTTATTACAATTCTCGATTGTCGTTTTAACATTTCATGTTTCAATATGCAAAATAATATGCACTCGAGTGAAAATGAAAATAAATTCTGAAAAAAATCGATTTCAGAGCATTTTTAGGAATGAATATTATAGGAATTTTTATAATATTAAATTATTACAAATTTTATGTCTACAGGAGTAAGTTATTATTTAGTTTTAAATATGTAAGAAACGCAAGATTTTCAGATAAAAAATAGGCTTTTGTTATATCAATAACCTATAAAACAAGGGCAACAAAATAAAAATAACCCGAGTGCATGGATTAAAAAATTTTGGTGTTAGTTTCTCTGAAATATCTGGACATTGAATTTTGTCGATTGCTAAATTAAATACCTGAATTGAGAAACAGGACAAAATCCAGGCACATTCAGTGCATTAATTTTACTCCAAAATTCCAACAACTTGACTAAAAATAGTGATATAATACATTATTTTGCAATCCTCTTTACTCAAATTTTCCTACAATTTCCAAATCAATTCGGATTCGACAAATGTTTAAATCCTTTCTAAAAACGACAAATATAGAAGAATTTGCAAAATAATCCGCCCTGTAATTACATTCATCGAATAAGAAATGAAGACTTTCTCCTCCACCTTTCTCCTCCATCGCGGAAGAAGAATTCGCCGTCCGAGTCCATTTTATTTCAATATTAAACCCACATAAATTTTATGTTGGGTCGAAATTAGATTTTATTCCGACTTTGGGAACATAAACCGTGCTTTCTCCCGTCCAATTTCATCCATCTCTTGGTTACCGGGTTGCCCTCCCCGTGAGCAAAATTGGATTTTAATACGACGAGGAATCAAGGAACAAGCGGAGAGGAATGAATGGAGAAAAGGACAAAATTAGAATTTCGGTGAAAGTCGGCGGCACGATTTATTTATTTCCTTTCTACTTTCACCCACCGAGAACATAAATCAGGGGACAACTCCGGACCAGACGAGCACACCGTGTTCTTCGGATGCTGCTTTCACCAAAATATGTATTTCGACGAGTAATTTTGTTCGAGAGGATTTTAAATTGGGGATGAAATGAGTGAAAGTACGTGTACATAAAGCCATTAAGTCGGTGGATTGGAGTGTATTATGTAATCCCTGGTTTTACATGGAGTGGAGAATTACTTACTGGGGTGATACAATTTGCAAAATTAGTGGGAAAAAGGAGCACTCATGACGAAGTGAGGAAGTTAAATGGATGGAAATTATTTTTACCGAATAAAGACAAGAAGAAGAAAAGTATTGCCCGTTCAATGAGTCGGAAATCCTGCTAAATTGATAAAAGTTTGAATATCGAGGTTGATATGAGTTGAAGGAGTAAATTTCTGATTTCGAAAAAAAAACAATTTTTTCCGTTCAGTGACAAATTATTACCGGAAGTGTGTGCAAAATTACAATTTATTAATGCCTAGATCGTATGCCAAGATCCCTTTAGAGAGTCACGGATTCTGACTACCAAGACCGACGTGATTTGCAAATCGCACAAAAGATTAGCATCGATCTCAAAAATATGGAATAATGTTTTTTTTAATTTTGACGTGTCAAAATTGTTACCAGAGCGGTAAATCCTTACATATTCTACCACACTTATGTAACCAATTTATTTTGAGTGGTTTCCAGTCTCTAAAATATTTACCCACGCAGAATTGCATCCATTCCTTTGAGATGAACATCCCCAAAGATTTTAATTGGGTGAAAGCACCCGTCCTGAAAGCAGAATTAAGCTCGTGGACGTCACAAAGCATGATTGTTTCGTGTTATGTATGGCTCTCGGGTTATGATGTGAACCCAATTTTGTCCTCGTTTCATCCACAGAGAGAAAGTTGGATGGAGGGGAGAGTAAATTTAGTGGAGATGATGAAGTGGTCTGGTGAAAGTGAATGAGTGTTTGTGTGGCTGACCAAGTCCATCCATTTGCACGGACGGAATTTGTTTGCGAGTGTTGTGTGGGCTGTTCTGTCTGGTTTTTGAGTGGTGAAAACGAGATCAAAATTTACAATGGGCCAGAGTAATGAAAGCAGAGAAAGGAAAGTGGGGGACTGTGCGCAAATTGTGGAATCGATTAGTATGGACGGGTCAAGCCATCACGTTTGTCATGTTAATTTCAAATTATTGGTTGGGATGTTCAAAATTTTAATTGAAAATCAATCACGTGCTTTCCTAATCTAAGTCTGGTAGGATGCTAAATAAGTTCGGGTGTAGATTCATGCGTTTTGTATTTGTATATTGTAAAGTTTGTACAATTGTTTTATTCGTTGAAAACAAAATTGTTTTCGCACGTATCACGGTTTTCCCATGTTAAAAAAATTACAGGATAAATGAAATCGAATTATGCAAATGAATATTTTTTACCACAAATTTTTCAAAATTTTAGTTCAAAATTTCGCTAAATTTACAACCTTATATGTGGAAGCATAATTATCTTAAAACTTAATCAACGTCACAATTTACTTCAAAATATTACATTTGTCGTTAAACTATTTCTAAACTTGGAAATACATAAAAATCTATAAATTTCCTGTCTCAAAACCTCCTCCAAATTCATTTCTTCGTTTTCAAACAAAACTCGAAACGCGTAAAGTGAGCCTTGTTGATACTTAGAAATTTGCAAATCCCCCTAGGTTTGAGACGACTCATGGTAAAAATTCAAGTTTACATAAGTAAATCGAGATTTTTAGTATTATTTTCAGTATTTTCTATTTGTAAATTTTAGCGACGGTAATAATTTACGCCTAAAGTGTAACAGGACAAATAGCTTTGAGGTGAATTGGAAGTGTTCTTGTTGTTTTCCGCTAATGTAATCGTGGGTCACTTGGAACCCTTATAGCAAAAAGTGCAATATATTTGGTGCCAATCTGAATCTTTTCAAGGGTTATAATTTACTACAAAATATTACATTTGACGTCAAACTATTTCTAAAATCAAAAGTACAAAAAATATAAATTTCGTCTCTCATTTCTTCGTAATGAAAACAAACCCCGAAAAATTCGATATATTTACGTACATTGGCCAGGCTTCTTTATATATGAACAATATACATACAATCCCAATAGATTTGAGACGTTCCATGGAAAAAATTCGATTTTATAGGAATTTCTGGGATTATTATTTTCCGAATTTTAAAATAGTAAAGTGTTACTTTAGTGGCGATAACAATTTGTATTTTAAATGTAATGTGTACCAGTTGCATTAATTAATTCACAGGATTAATAAGCTAATCATAAATATGTAAAGCTCGCATTTTGCACAGATGAAATTTTAAATAAATTATAATGTCGGACAATATTTATAGTTTCAAATTTTTGAATCAAACTGTTTCTTCCGATTTAAAAATAATGAAAATTCTTCAATTTTTCAAAAAGTATTTTTGGAAATCTCGAAAATTCGGTTGGCTAGTCAAAATCTTCTTGAACAAAACTTATAAATAATTAATAGTTTACTCTACAAACTAGTTTTCTTGAAATTCGTAACAAAAAATCAAATTCAACTGTACACAAATTCCTTAGGAAATATTAATCCCTTTCATCCATTTTCAGGTGCTGCCAACCGGAAACATACGCTTTCTCCCCTTTCCCATTGACAAGTTCCGACCCGACGTTCACTTTGCGACGCTTCGGTGCAAACTTAGTAATCCGTCGGGAACAATTATCAGTCCGGAAGTCGTGGTTCGTGCAGGTAAGAAATCCAGGGATAACTGAAAGCAAAACTTTCTGGGGAAAACTTACACAAAAAATAATGAGTTTTCCTCCCCAAAATTTCTGTCGTTATGTCATTTTAATTGGAACTTGTGTTCTTCATCTCTGGAATTCTTGCAGTGCTGGACACCCCGTTCCACATCCAAAATCCGGACGTGGCCGTGATCCGGGGAAATAATGCCCTTTTACGGTGAGTTTTTTCTTCTTGTCATGAAGCCAGTTATCTCGTCATTTTGCAAATTATGGGACACGTGGTTACATCAAATTGTGAGATTAATCGACTCCCCTCAATCAATCAACTACCTCGTAATGTATGACAAGTTTAAAATTTCATCAAATTATTGAAGGAATCCACACAGTCATTGCTAGCTTTGTAAAACCAAATTTTATACAATAATGTTACATGAATTTACAAAACAAAGAGACCCCTTGGTCTGAATAAAGTTGCAAAAATTTGCACGCTAATTTTCCTTGGAAATATGTATTTATAAAATTTTGTGAGAGTTTTCAAGTCTACCGAATTTATGAAAGTGTTATTTGCTAAAATTATTTCCTCATCATTTGCAAATTATTTAAAATTTGGATAATCTCTTTAGTTTGACACATGCAAAAAATAGCGACATTTTATTTTCATATTTTAATAATTTGTTAAATTAAAACACCTTTTAAGAAATTAACGAATCCTAATTTTCGGAAGCATAAACAAGGTTCAAAAAATATTCTCACGTATACACATGACTTGCAAATTTTTTGTAAACCTACTTCGATCAAGCGCGTCTCATTTGTAAAAGTTTGTAAAATTATTCAATAAAACGCACGGATTTTACAAAGTTACCAAAGACCAAAGTGTTAATCGCTTCACTCTTTTTATTTGACAACATTATTTCATCAACGTTTGCAAATAATTTAGAAATATTTTTTGTTTGACAGACTTAAAAAACTAATTACATTTTATTTTCGAATTTTAATAATTTGTCCAACAAAGAAGCCGTTTTTGAAATAAATAAAAATATAGATTCCCAAAAATACGAAAGATTGAACTAGTGTATGAGACAAATGCAATTTGCAATATGCCATATTTGCCCGTATTTAAATAAATACCCAGAATACCATACCTGCCTTTTTTTGATTTTCATACCATAGGAATTAATAATTCTACCTAAACATCAATTTAGGAAATTTAAGGTGGGTTTATACTTCACTCCTTTTGGTATCTTGTGCCAATGTGATAATTCAACTATGCCGCAAGTTACCAAGGGGTAAAGTATAAACGCACCCTTAATTCCCTCTTAAGTATACCTTTTAAGTAATGAAAAAGATCTAAATCTTGGCCCAAAAAAATTTCAAAGGTTGAGCCAAAATTTGGCGACCTTCGTAAAAAATTTTGGTGAATTGATTGATGTAATTAAAATTTAATAATTTGTATCTTCATTTTTCCGCAGCTGTCTCGTGCCTCCCGAGCTTGTGGACTATATTACTGTGACTTCCTGGGTGCAAGATGGATCACTCAACATATATCCCAACTTCCAAACAGGTCGGTTATTTATGTACTAACTTATTTCCCTGTGTTCCCACTGTTGCGAAAACTTTGCAAAAAAAATATTTGCTAGACATAATTAATTTTGCAAATTTATTCCACCACAAATTTATTCCAACTTGGTGAAACTTAGGAAAAAAATAATGAAATTGTTATGCAACACTAACATTTTATTCGTTTTTTAGTCTCCTTCATCAATTTCGCCCACACAAGTTCTCTATTTAAAAACTTTGCAACAAATAATTGCAAAGAAATACGCCACAAATTTTATTTGCGAAGAAGTATTTATCAAAAATACTGCTCAGGTGTGCATCTTCCTAACGTTTTTTTTAAAGTGTTTCAGAAAAAATCAACATTCTGTAACTTTGCAAAAATACTTGCGAAAAATCACAGCGGTCATTGTATTTATACAAAAAGGTGTTTATTACAGAACCTTTAGTAGATTTTCAAAAAGGGAAAAGTGCAAGCTTTGATTTCTCGAAAACTTTGCAAAAAAATAAGGCACTCTCTGTACCATAGAAAGATGATGCAATTCCCCACCTCGTCACAGTTTACTTTCACTCTAATTTTATTCTGGGTCATTTCCTCCCCCAAAAAAATGTCACACATTAAAAAAAACGAGAAAGTGATGGAGAAAGTTTTTTGAGTGGAAACCTTTTTCATGTCAAGATTTTTTGTCATACTTTTTTCTTTCTTCTTTTTGCAGGCAAATGGCTCCTGCTGCCGTCTGGAGAGTTGCACGTGTTCAGCGTGGACGAGTCTGACGGACGAAAGGTGTTGGCGTGCCGAACGCTGCACAAACTGACGAACGAGGTGATGACGAGTGAAGGGGCGAGAATTGTTGTGAAAGGTAAGTGAGTTCTTCCTCTTTATTTGTACTTTTTTCCAGTGGAGAAAATCTGGTCTGGTCGGCAAATAAAATTCGAGTATCAATCTTGTCCTCCGACTTTCAAAAGTATTAAATCAGGGACAAACGTATGTATCATGGATTCGACAGTCGTCATATTTCATGTGTTATTTAAAACGTGAAGATAACATAAAATGACTGAATATCCAAATTGATAACATAATTTTGCATATTCACATATTTGCAAGTATGAACATAAATATGCAAAATTATAATCAATTATTTTTGACAAAATTTGTGACATATTTAAAATCGAGAATTGTTGTGAGAGGTAAATTTGTCCTTGCCCTTTTTGGTGTATTTGCACTTTTTCTTCGTGGAGAAAGTCTGGTCTGATCGGCATATAGAACTCGGATATCAATCTTTTCCTCCGATTTCGGAAAGAATTATGTGAGGAGTGAGAAATCAGGGACAAAACATGTGCATGGACTGGACATTCGTCTTGTAACCGGGAAAATGACTTTGCAAATTTGGTTACAAAATGTGTGATCACTGTGATCTATTTAACATTTGGTATTTAAAAAAAATATAAATAGTTTACGTTAAATGAAGAAGTATGAAAACTAATTGTATAAATTATTGTCTCATACCTTGAAATAAATAAATGTCCCACAAAATACTGGAATAGTTCGCTAAAAATAATTAGCAAAGTCTTCATTCTTTTAGGCTAAGGGATAGAACAATTAGAAAAGTTGGAGACAAACAAAATACAACGTTTTTACCATAAATTTCGTAATTTTGAAAAGTCTAACTTTACGACATGAGGATTCTCAAATGGCTTCTGCATATTAGGTTTTTGAAATTGAAGTTATGTATACTGTTACATTAGTTAGAAATTATGGGAAAACGTATAATCATATCTTCGTTTAATGTAATTATACGATTAATTGTTTCAATAATTATTTACAGAATTTAAATTCGGCAAAATTTTGACTTTTAATATTACAAAGAAATTTGATTGAAAATCACATGATGATGTACATAATTGACCAAATACACTCGCCCTTTTATGATAATGTGTCAAATAAATCGATTTCTAAAGTTTTTTTTACTAACGAGACAGAATAATTAATGCATGCAAAAAAATTGTTAAATTTCATTAAATACGCTCTGAATATTCATGTGTATCAGCACATAATTGCGCAATAGTATTTAAATATTATTCCATTTAATTCTAGTACAATTACCTGCTAATTTACGTCCATTAGTTATAATCACTTACAATTAATTACTCTTCCTCTGCATAAATTATTTCTTCAGGTATTTATTCGTGTAACAGCAATTATCGTAATTTTGGCTAGTCATTGCAAATATTATTCTAATTTTGGCTGCAATTTCCTATCTTGGAACCAAAATAGAGTTGCTTAATTTTGCAAGTTTGGCCCACATTTGGACTTATTGGGTCAGACTGTTACACAATTTCCCAGACCAAAAAATTAAAATCTTCAATGTTGCTCAATTTGGACGAAAATATATTTGTAAACTTTTTATGATAATAATTCACCATCATTTCAAAAACCAAATAAAATTGTAGAATCTTTACAATTAAAATCCTATCAAACTTCACCACCAACCAATTCGAAAACCGATTAAAATCTTTTAGTTTAATTTTCTATTGCAAAATTCTGCCAAACTTGCTGTATCGCATTTGTGAGAGAGTCTGAAATGAGATTTCCAGCTTTCCCCGTTTTCTCTCATTTTCCATCCGGAGAAAATAATCCTTGGTAGAATCTCTGGAGAATTGAGCAGTAAAAGCACACAAATCCTTAACAATTAGGTCACTTCCCTACATTCGTACAGCCAACTCGCTGCTGGGTCGTCGGCTTATGGTTCGCACAGATGGATGGACGGCTCGATGAGATCCCAGTGTTCCGGAAGTGCTCTCCAAAATTGGGAAATACATTTAAAATAGGATTCGCTAAATTCAAATTGTAAACATTATTATCAGCAAAATGAACATTTCCGGTTGTATAAACGTGACTTGTAAATCGTGCGAAAATTTGTAGTGTCTGAAAATGAGGGTAACCTTATGAAATTTTAATGTTTAAATTACAGGCTAAAATATTCCAGGCTAAAATATTTCGCCTAACAGTAAAGTGAATTTAACCAAATTTACCAATCTAACAAAATTTTAGAAAATTTTATATCCATAAACCTCAAGTGAATATCAGTGGGGGATCTATAATAAATTATAAAGAAATCTATCAAAAAAACTTAAGTATGGCGTGTAACTTATTCAATTTTTGTCAAATTTAACTATTCATAATTTAAAACATGCTTGTAAACGAGTAATTTTTTGAATAGCGTACCAAAAACATTGCTAAATTGAGAGATTCATTTGACTGGCATAAGTTTGTGATTGATTTTGAATACGATTTTCCTCTTACCTTTTGTAAATGGATGCTATAATCAAAACATTTTTATTTGACTGAACTATAGACCAGTTAATGACAAATTGTAAAAAAACTAGAAACTTACAGAAGTCAATTTGTCCGGGATAGAGAAGAATTTGACTTTAGTGGAAATTATATACTGAAATATTTACCAGCCTCCGCAAAGTAGTAACTAGTCCACCTTAAAAAAATAGAGACAAGAAAATCTGAGAGGTTATCTGGTCGAGTTTTTTTACATGCTGTAGAGGGGAAAAACGAAATTAACAAAATTTTGAGGACAATTACACCCGGGATCAGTGTATTTCGTGACCAAACTTCTGTAGTTATAGTTTTTTTTTAATAATTGAATTTCTTATTCTCTCGGAGAACCCTGTCTGCCCCCAAAACTGGATTTGGATCTAAATGGGATCCCTTCAAGTCCGGAAGGATATTTTAGCAAAAGTAGCAACAGACGCTCCTCAATTTCGCACAGTTTCCCAGCTGGGATTCTTCTCCTTTTGTAAAAATAAATAAATTGGAAACAAGATCTTTCACCCTTGTACAAATAAATTGTAAAATTATTCCAATTGAGTTCCGCCATAGAGTTGTATAATTTCCCGAAAAAAATATTGAGTTCCGGTGGATCCGTAAAAATAGAAATTGTATAAAAATTGAAAACCCTGCAAAAATTTCCAATTCTTTTATTATTACTCCCGAACCAGGAGTCCCGGTGCAATTTCCTCCTCTAATCTGAGTAATTTCCGGAACCAATTCATCTCCAAAATTCGTGTCTGAATTTTGAATTCAGACAAATAGAAATTACTAAATTACAAAATTGTGCTAAAAAAATATAAAGTTTTTATCGAAAAATATTTGCTTTATGTTTGTTCAGACATTTTCCATCAAACAAACACTACTTCCCATTTTTTGCTTGTCGTAATTTGTCCAAAACATCCACTCGTGTACCAAAAATTATCCACGATTTATTCCTTACATGATCCATCCTCCTCAGAAATTTATTTTATTACACCTCGAAAACCACAACCGATTTGATACCATAAAAATCAAAAAGTAGAAAAAGAAACCGACCAGATTTCCACTTGCAGAGGAAAAAAAGAGAAAGTCGAGAACTTCTCCATTTCGCAGCATCATCGATTAAACATATCCGTCGCTCACCTCCGTTCACCTTTCTCTCCTTTCTCCTGGACAAGCATCAACTCGACTGGATCCCTTCTCCGCCCAACAAAGAAACACAAAATTTGAAGGATTTCCAACAGACCACAAGAATTTCTCGGTTTTACTTTGCGGGTGGTTTGCGGTTTGATTTCCTCCACATTTTATTTTAGTTTTCTTTTTCTTCTCCGAATTCCCAAGCTCTCCGAGAGAAAGAGAAACCAAGAGCGATGTGGAATAAATGGAGCGGTTGCTTTTCACTTAAGAAAGTTGAGAAAGTCGGGAGAGAAAAGAGGAACTCGTAAAAAACATGGGTCGGCAATGGCCAAAGATTTGAGGCATATTGAACCGTATTCAATTTTCTGAACTGGAAATAAGAAATAAGAAGAACAACAATTAATACAAAAATTTCACGAATCTCATAAAAAACCGTCAAAACCCGTCAAAACCCGTCAAAACCCGTCAAAACTTACAAATCCAAATTTAAGAATAATAATAAACCTGTCATTAGGGCTTCCCACAAGACGGGACAAGACAAGATTATACGTCTTGTCTCGTCTTGTTACAATCTGCGGGACGAAATATCAAGACAAGACGGGACTACAAGCTGTCCCGTCTTGTCTTGCGTCCCGTCTTGCCCGTCCCGTGCAAGACGGGACAACACGGGACGGACATGTTTTAAATGGGTTAAATTTTAAATCCATTCACAAAATTTAAGTTTGCTTCAGGATGCATGATCCAAAGTGTTTGTACTAATTATAGAATAATTTAACCAAGGTTTCGACTGGTAAAAATCACATTACACAGGGGAGTGGCAAAAAGACCTTTGCCATCCCTAAAACGGAAAACCTCTGTTTTGGTTTGATGGGAAACTGCTTGTTTGGAAATTTATGTTCTCAAGACTTGACTTCATGTTCGTATTGTACACAAAATTCTAACTTCTAAATTCTATTTAATGATAACGGATTAGATAAAGCTATCCGAAAAATATTCGATGATTCGTTTCGATCGAATTTCCATTTTAAGGGAATTATGATTTCACTCAAGTTGTATTTTACTGAACAAATACCACCTTTGTGCTAAGTTTTAAATTCAATTTTTATGAATTCCGAGACGAAATTATCATATTTAAATGGTCGCAAGACGTCCCGTCTTGCCGAGACAAGACGGGACAAGACGTTGTTTGTCCCGTCCCGTGTCCCGTCTTGCTTGCCAAAACGCGGGACGTAAACTTCCGTCTTGTCCCGTCTTGTTTTCCCGTCTTGTCAAGACAAGACAAGACTGTCCCGTCTTGTGGGAAGCCCTACCTGTCATAAACTAATTTTACAAGAATTGTGACATAGAGGGGTCGCCCCGGGATGTGGTGGTCAGTTTGTAATTAGTAGCGGGGTAGAACAAAATAATTTTAGAGATCTGATTTTTTCGCATAATGTTGTAAATATATCTAGCTTCGTGTCCCAAAAATTTCAGAAGTATTTCTTGAAAGAAAAATTTCCTACACCATTTTAAAGGCAAGAAGTCGGGAAACGAATTTTTTGTAAGTACCAAAATCTAAGCGACGAAGACTCGAAGAAGGCTTAACTAAATTTGAATGGAGAATGTGGTGGCCGTGAAAAAATTAAGACTTACATAAAAAAGTATGGAGAATCCGAAAATGTCTACCTCAAGTACGCACCATGAGAAAAAACCTTCATATTGACCCCTTGAAAGTTAAAAACGATTGAATTTATTTTCGGAAAATGTTGCTCCACGTCCATGCCCGATGCGGCCAAAAGGTCAAAGATAAATACGAACTACTTTCATCATGATAAGGCCCACAAGTTGTGGGTCAAATCGCATGCACAAAAATTTGCATCAAAACATACAGAAGGTCGAGAAAAAATGGTAAACGCAAGGTGTCCCACGCTTTGCAACCAAATTTTACCAAAAAAATGGTCACTGACGACGAGTACTACGTCCTTAACGTTGTGACAGAAACTCCGGGAATGCAATTTTTTATGGGAAATATATCTCTCAAGTGAAAACCGAAGAGAAATTAAAATGTTGTTAAAAATTTCTCACAAAATTTCCGATTTGGCTGGCGTGAAAATTCATGGTGATCATATGGCAGTTTGATTTTGAAAAATGAAAACCCTCCTAATTTCTCTTATCTTCGCCCCATCAAAATATTTTGGACTCTATGTAAGAAGTAATACTCCCTGCTTTGTGAAACAGTCGATATTTTAAGAAAATTTCGGTCCCGGTAGGAAAAAATTAACAATGAAGTTGCAAAGTCTTCCGGAAAAGTATTATTAGCGGACGCGACTAAAAAGGCTAAATACGAAGTGGATAATGAATTAAAGCCTCTTTTGTTCGCGGAAATATAACGTCAGATGTATTTAACATATTATGTCAAAATTTGAGATTTGTAGAATCATTTTTTGACCATTTTGAGGCCAAAATTCCCCACCACCACTTCCCGGGGCGACCCCTCTAATTTTAGCAAAAAATTGTAATTCTCCTTCTTATCGAGGACCAAAACTTTCACCCAGCTAATTTTCTTAATCGTAGTCTTACTACCAGTTGCCAATTCTGTATTACCAGACTGGCAAAAATTTAGAATTTCTCAGAAAATTTGTTCAAGCAAACCTAAATTTTCCGCCCTATGTACATATGTTATGTCCCCAAGATAAGGATTGAATTCGGTCCCATCTGCTCCTTTCGCTTTTCTGGGTTGAATTTAAGGACTTCTTCAAGGTCTGGTCTGGCATGGCTTCGTTGCAGTTGTAGCATCTGAGTCGGGGGGACGCTCAAATGTTACACTGAGGTAATTCACGCAGTCCTTTGAAACTTGTAAAATCCGCAACTTTTCTAAAATAATTTTGCAAAATTTTGCAACATAAAAAGTCCGAACCTGTCACGCAATTACATGTTCTTTACGACTTGTGAATTAGAGAAAGCCAAAACTGTTGCAATACAGCAGCCCGTGATCTAATTAATGAATTTGTCAACTTGAGGTATTTGAATTTTTACAAAACGGTGTCGACCTCTACCAACTTTTGATAAATTAAGAGTTGATTTAAATAGATTTGATTTGTTTTAGCTGTAGACAATTAAAGGATAAATTCAACACACGAAAACAATAGGGTTCCACTACCATAATGATTATTTACTGCTTTTTAATCTACATATTTTCAAAAAAATTCAAATACATCTTGGGAATTTTGAAATTGATTAGTAACTTCCACAAAAGCCTAAATATTTACTTGGAAAGCGGTTGTTTTTGCTCGAAAGTCAACAGTTTTAACACTTATCGAAATAAGTAATAAAAAATATTTGTAAACTTTGGATATTTCATAAATAATTTTGAACAGGTTGAAGGTTGCATTTCAATTTTTTAAAAAATCATTAAGCTATAAATTGTATTGATAGATTGCATGCTGACAAAGTGAATAAAAAGCAATTCCCGAAACTATTGCGAGTTTAGTAAAATCCATAAGTTTTGTAAAAATAATTTCACAAACTATTACAAAATAAAAAGACGCCCTTGATCTGAGAAAGTTTACAAAAATTTGTAGCTGATTTTACTTCGAAATATTTGTAAAATTTTGTACAAGTTTACAGAATTTATGGATTTTACTAAGTCACGAAGTACTGCGTTAATTGTCTCCTTATCAATTTGTTCAATTCGTTCTATTTCCCATCTTAAAAAAATAATTGGATAATATTTCCATGTTTTCTGCTCACGTAATCTTTGTCGGTCCCCTGAAAGGAGAGGCTGCCGCGGAGAAAGTAAAGCGAAAGTGATGAAGCATTTCATTTTGGTGAAATGCCGATTACATAAAATTGAACTTAGGAAACGAACTCAATTTAATACCAAAACTGATTTTTATTGGGAAAGCCATTAAAGAGGAGAACTTTTTATGTGGGATTGTTTCTTGTATTGTTTTTAAGGCGCATTGTGCAGCATGTGAGACCAAAAAGATAAAAACGAATGGGAACTATACAAATAAAATTTTGAAAACTTTTTTTTCGTAAGAAAATATGTACCTATTGAATTGGGTTAATCTTGATAAATATTACATAAAGCTTGCTTAAAATGGGAGGGAAACATCCATTTTTCGTGGTAATTTTGAAATTTGAAACCAATTGATAAAAATATTTTAGAATGTTTTCAATATATGTCAAACATCGGCTGAAACATTAACCCAGATCTCTTGTCGCATTTTCAACTCACAAATTTTAAAAATAAACAATCACATTTACATTAGAAGACCAATGGGTCACATCTAATTTTGTATCAAAATTGTTCTATACATGAAAAAAGTAACTTTGGAGTTGGAGTCTCACAATAGTACAAAATTTTAATTTCACATATTCATAATTTCGCAGTAGCTACACGTGACTAAATTTTTATGCAAATTGTGACGATTAATCATCAAGTCTACCAATATTTGTAAATAGAGTGGTCATAAATATATGGAATTGTGCACAAAATGAAAATACATAGTTGACATTTTTACCATATTTGTTAAATGGACAAGTAAGGCATGCCATTAAAATAAGTAAATTGCATGTACATGGTCGTATGCTATACCAACTCTAGAATATCTTCACATTTTACATGCTTATACAAAAAATATCCTTAATTCGCCTGCTGTATCAAACCTCGCCGGCATAAATATTCTTAACAAACCTCAAAATATATCAGGAGGCAATTTTCTCCCTAATAAACAAGGTCCCAAAAAAGGGGAAATCTTAGTGAGGTAGTGCAATCATAACTAATAAATAAAATTAGATTGAAAAATTGTTGCATCACCGCTCTCGGTACCATTTTTGACTGGAAGCATTAATCGTGTTAATAGAACACTTGCCCCCTCAAAAGATCTGATGATTTTGTCTGAATAGAATCTCCAAATTAATACGTTAAATTGAAATTATAGATTTGTATGTTTTTCAAACAAATAAGAAGTTCACAATTCTTTAGCCATTATATTTCACATATCTATCTCAGTTCATTTAACCCACTTCTCGTTCACTACCCAGTAAAAATGCTTTCCGTTCTCAATTTATTCAATAAAATTAAGAATTCATGCGTATACAAAGTAAAATTATACTGCATCCAGTAAAAATGGTACCGAGAGCGGTGATGCAAAAATTATGCAATCTAATTTTACTTATTAATTATGATTGCACTACCTCACTAAGATTTCCCCTTTTTTGGGACCTTGTTTATTTATAACTTGTAATTGGGATGTCAATGTGATGATTGCACCACCCCCATTTCAATATTTGCATCCTGAATAATTTTATTAAGCGCTTGGTTTTCAAAATTGAATTATAACCGATTCACGTTATTTTGTTCTTAAAATATCTGGTATAAATTACTAAATACCAAAAGACTTGACTGGAGGTGCAACACCAACAATAACAATTTCATGCATTTTTACCAAGAGTATTACTTGCAGAAGCAAAGATTAGTTGTTCTGTTTAAAATTTTGAATATTTATTTTGTGTTATATTTATTAGTCGTTGTCAATGACGATGATTCGTATCACGTCTATGAATTTTATGGTCTTCAAAATGGAATAACTTGGTCAATTCTTAACGGATTTTGATAAATTTATACTCAAAATTTGCGGGATAAACTGTTCTACAATTTGTGGGGTTCAAACTCTTGATAAGGTTTGCTGATAATTTCCAATAATTACAAATGTGTTTCTAAGGCCACATTTTTGCTCATAATTCCGGTCAAAATCAAGTAATCGCTTAGTCGGATTGCAGATCGATTCTAAATTCCGTAACAATAATCGGTGCAAAATTTCATCAAAATCGGTTAAGAAATGACTGAGATATCGCAGATGGTCACTTTTTTGGGGTGGGTCAAATGCATACTTAGTAATTTTTTTCGTTGTTAGGTATTTGCCTCACTAAGAAAAAAATCTCGTCATATTGGTTTACTTTATATTTTTCCCCAAAAAAAGAGAGAAGGGCCTGGACGAGGACGGGCTAATTTGATTTCGTTGGAGAATCCACTTTCACCCACTTTCTCCCTTTGAGCACCTGTAGCACCACGGCTTTCACTCCACTCTCCGAAACAGAGAGGAGGGCAGACTAACAGAAATTTATTTAGTGGCCTGGCACCCACCCAGACAGACGCCACACACATTCATCTACTGCTCACTTGCTAAATTCTGGCGAAATTCGGGAGACCAAGACGAAGAACAATGCGGTGGAGGAGGACCAAATGCTCTTAAGAACGTTGTCCGAGATCTTGTCTGGCGGGATGTATGGCCGATTTTTCATCCGGGACAAGATTGATGGGGGAGTTATTGCTGAGGGATGAAGATCGCTGTCCCCCGTTTAGCCAGCACTTCAATCAGTTTTGCACACAGGGACACATGTGATTCACTGCACTCTTAATAATTGAAGAAGGAATATTGTGAATTAAAGGAAACGAGTTGCTGCAGCTAATCATTTTCCGCTAAATTCAAATTTTCGACCAACTTGGTAATGTATAATTCGTCTTATTAATTTACGGTTGAGCTAGAATTTAAGCTACGTACCTTTACACTAATTTAAAATTATTTGTAATCAACCGAATCAACAGGCTTACGTGATGTCAAATTCTAATTTCCCGAAAACAATTTAGTAAAGGAATTATTGCTACAAATTTGATAATTCTTTTAATAATGGCTCCACATTGTCATTTTCTACTTTCATTACCAATTCCACATTTTTCCCCTTTCAAAATTTTACGACCACATTTTGCAGCGTGTCATAAATATTATGTCCATAAAAAAACAGCTTCCACAGATGGAGAGAAAGTCAGGCAGACGGCGGAGATGTAAATATTTTAACACAATTCTTCTTTTTTTTGTTTCATACGCATAAATATGTTAGCCAACTTTTACACCAAGATTATTACACTACGTAACACGTAAGGCAGCATTTGACATTTGCGAAAATTGAAGTGATGTGCAAAATTTTAGGAAAAAATTATTATCGTATTTTGCACTCAATTTTCACTCGCGTCAAGGACTTAAATTCTGGAATTAAGGGATTATTTTGTAAGGCTGCTTTTTTCTGTGCTCAATTTCGGAAGAGCAACAGCAGAGTAACATCGTTTTGTACGCCAAAATTTTGAGTTTGCGAAAAATTTTGCGATATCTAAAATTTTGTTTGTGTAAAAATTTGGTAGTATTATGGCTAGTAAATAACGCCACAAATATTTTTTCGTGGAGACGTAATAAACTTGTTCATTTATCAGGTAGCCAATATCCCAGATTGCAAGTGTAGTTTTTTTGCTGTAATTACACAATTTTATTATTGTGGTAACAAACTATTACCGGGCTGCCACATCAAGTATAAGTACAAAGTAATAATGCCACTACCCAGAAACCAATTTTGTAGCAATTTATCCTCGTGTGGTAGCAATTTCTCAAGTATTTACACCAAAATTCAAATTTAAAAATTTAAAAAAGTACGACTACTGATAAACTTTCTACAATTTTAATTTTAGTGAAGACATAAAAATTATTATTCTGCTAAAAAAAAATTGCCAAAATAAACATTATTGACATTAGGACAATTTTTTTTGCATTAAAACACCACCACATTTTTGCAACACTGGTTTCACAAAAGTACAAATAAATATGCATGTTTTCCCAGCTTCACTCTTAAACAATGCAAAATCACGGAGAGAACTTTCTCCTCAAAATAAATATAAACTGGTTTCGCCATGATTTTATCTCGTTCCAATTTCCTCGTGGAAAACATCTGCCCCAAATTACTCTCTCGATCTCGCTCTCTCAGTTTAAAATATTTTGGGGAAAACATCAAGACATAAAAAACCTCTTCGGGAATATAAAAAAGAGTCCTCGTAAAATAAATCTCCACCTTAAAATCGACTAAACCTTAAAATAAATGCGTTCCTACTCGTTCAGATTTTTGCTATTGGTGCATTTTCTGTCGTCGCGAGAGACGATTGACATCCTCTTTGGGACAGCTTTTTTTCGGGCAAAGAGTCGCCCAGGGATTCAAAAAAGGAGGATTGTGTACCAAAATGTAAAGAAAACAAAATGTGGTGTCGTTTAAATAAGTCAGGGTAAAGAGGAGGCAAATTCCAAGATCTGTTAATTTTTTATTTATCTGTAAATTAACAAATTAAGTACGACGGAATTGTAAAGTTTCTCAAAACGGTATTTTGTTATCCATTTAAGAAAACGTTTAAGACTGTTGTGGATGACGCGTTCGCGCGCAGTCTCACTCAGCACGTGTTTAATGTCTTTAAATGTAATTTCTAAAATCGCATCAAGTTCATGAGTGTTGAGATAAATGGGACTTTTGATATTTTAATGTAAAGCTAATTTTTGGTACTACAAAACCTTGGTGTTTTGAAAAATTAGAAAATTCATTTGCTATTTTTGCACACTAATTTTTTTCAAAAATGAATTTTCTAATTTTTCAAAACACCAAGGTTTTGTAGTACCAAAAATTAGCTTTACATTAAAATATCAAAAGTCCCATTTATCTCAACACTCATGAACTTGATGCGATTTTAGAAATTACATTTAAAGACATTGAGCACGGGTTGAGTGAGACTAACACTCTATGAAAATGAAGTAGAGCCTTAAATTTCTGTCCTAATAAAATCACAAAATTTGCAATGCGTGTTTTCTAAAATGTAAATAAAAATGTGTTTTTAATCAAAATCGAGGATATTTTCGATCTATAAATATTAATTAAAACAGGTTAAATTACAGTTTCTCAAAACGACGTATTTTTTATACATTTTAAAGCACGTTTAAATTTCTATCCCAATAAAACTTCAAAATTACAAAATTTACAAATCAATGAACATTTATTTTTCGAATAAAAACGTAAACACGGTTTAAATAGGGTAATAATTCTAGAAAGTTATAATTCTTTTACTCGATTTTATTCACAAAGAAAAATATTGACTGGTTACATTATAAGTATTATCATTTGAAAATTTTATTTTGATAACAATTTGTAACATTTTAAAACTGTACCATAAAAACGCCGTTTTAAGAAACTTTATGATTCCTATTTAACTAGTTTCATGAAAGATAGCCTTTTCGTTTCATTATAATTTACGTTAAACCGGTCAATCTCAATCACCAAGTGAAAATCGACCTCACGCAATTCAATAAATTTGAAATTTTTAGCGAAATTTGTGTAAATAGTAATTTGTTACAATTTATATAAAATTTCCAAATTTCACAGAAATCATGCAAAAATTATTTAGGCAAATTATCTCCAAAAATGCTCAAACTTTGACAACACCCCTACGTTACCATTGGCACCCTACTTTTCCCATTTAGTCAACATTGTCCCCTTTTCCTCAATACTTTTCCATTGTTGGCTAACTTTCCCCCGCATCGCATTGCATCTCTTTCTCCTGCAATCCATCACCCATCCATCCAGCCATCCATACCTCGTCTCCCTTCAAATATGCATCTTCTCATAGCTAAATACCATCCAATCCTACACTAAAAACTAGGAGAAAGTTGGAAAAGGGAGCAAAACTCTTCTCGACCTTCTCCCAACTTGACTGATACGACTGACAAGTCGAAGTAGGATCTGGTGAAAGTATTGAATATCATAAAACTTGTGACACTGGAGGCCTCCAAGCGGGTGCTCCCCGATTTTTAGCAAAAAAGAGTCAATCGATAACAAATTTAATTAGGATGAAATTAGTAAAACACACGATCTACCAATGGGCATGTATGGCTGAGATATTTGCATCCGAGGAGGAGAAAACGCGCCCAAAAGTTGGCGAATTGTACACTTTCCAAGTTTAGCGTGCTTCTTCTCCTCTTCGGATGCAAATATCTCCCCCGAATCGAAAAGCTTTGCCATATATAATATTTTCCAAATCTCAAATTCCTGAAATTGCAGTTTCGAAATTTACTGAGAAATTTCGATCAAATTGTGTATGCAAAATTTGTCAACTTCATGACACGTTTTCTCTTCTTCGGATGCAAATATCTCTGACAAACTTGCCTATTCGGAGTGTCTTTCGCAAATTTTATCCTAACTAAATTTATAATCGATTGACACCAGTTTGCTCAAAATCTGAGAGCATCCGCTGGGAGACCTCCATTCGGAGTGGGTAAAACCTTTCTCCCAAAAACGGACAGGCTTTGTTCTTCATGATTCTCGAATCAAAATGATCCCGACTTTCTCCACCTTTCGAAAATAAAATTGTATCGAAAGAAAATGAAGCTTATTTATTTTTTACAAGTTTTCCTCCTATTTTTCCCCCTCATTTACATGCGGACCGTTACTTTCTACGTTTTGAGTGAAAGTTAAGCATTCCCAGAAATATGGGGACGAGACAATTTCGAAATGTCTGAAAAAAACTGATTTTTGGGAAAAAAATTTGAAATTCTGTTCGCACGAGAGGATAAGGATTCCTCGTGGAGTGGACGGCACTGCAGCGTGAAATGAAATAAGATGCAACTTTTTGTCGTATACTTACTTTCACCGGAAGAAGTAGAAAAAGTTGGGCGAGCGAGGAGGAGAAGTTGGCGGCGGGACGTGATCTGAGATAAAATTGGATTGTTGAAGGAGAAAGAATTGCAATCGAATTGTTGGTTCATGTTCATTTTGACTCGTTTTCGTTTGAGTCGTGTTGGGACGACTTTACGGAGAAGGGACGTTCGCCGGGGGGAAGACGGGGATTTTTTTTAGTGGGAATAAGTTTATACTTTATTTCCTATGTACAAGAAAATGTGCCCAATTATCGAAATCCAGGTTGTCCACGTGACAGGGTTACCTTGTTCCAGAGGAGAAAGTGAGTTTTTAGGGAGGACGGATGAAAACATGGAGTGACATGACGTTCCCAGAATAGTCGTTGGATAGGCATGACTGGATTTTAATAAAGGAACGATGGACACAGCAGACCTTGAAATCCAAATTATTACCCAAAACAAATAAAACTTTGGGGGTTATAACGATTATAAATCGCAAATATTTCGTAAGATTCGTGCAAACTTGGACTTACGTCAAAGTGCAAATCGACAACGTGAAGTAATCTTGTTTCAAAAATTTAAACTAACCTTACGTTTGATCAGAGATACAAATAAATAAAATCTAATAGACGAATATTTAGGATGATTTTTTTTTACAAAATCTTTGCACAAAATATAAAATAAATCCATTTAAATATCTTAATCCTTATTAAGAAGTTAAAATGAACATATAGATATGTTCAAACTAATATACTTAACTATTTAATTAAGTATATATGTACATATTTAACTATTTATAATAGTGCTGGGAAACTTTTAACCTATAGCTTTGTTCAAAAATTTAATGAAGCAATATGTACGAAATTCTTTCGTTTCTTCCCCAACAAGATGTCTTGAAGGGAAAATAAATTTTTTAATAGAATCTTAAAGATTATTAAGGGATAAGCAATTTTCCTGGGCCCTGCACCACCAATTTTTTTTTGTTGCCACGAGCCGATTTGTAACAATTTAATTTTGATCAAGTGTGAACCTGACATAGCCCGAGCCGAGTTAGTTATATTTCTCCTAATTTCAAAATCTCTTTTCAAATGTCTTTTCATATAGTATTTACCAGTAATATTAATTATAAAAAAACTACAGTGCAGACCTCATTCAGTCCTAATGTTCAGCCTGTATTAATAGTCTCAATTCCTTGGAAATTTTTCTGAGAGGTTATTTGGTATTTGGAAAATAACGTAAATTATCTGCCAGGAAAGATTTTTTCAGACTATTAATATCGGCTGAACAGTTGACAGTAGTTGGGGACAGAGCTCGCTTTTAAATTATTGAAATCTGCCCCCTTTCCTACCAGCACCCGTGGGGCTCGCTTCCTTAAGATCTTGAACATCCAAAGTTGTATTTCGTACGCAGACAGACGTAATTTAAAAACCTACAGTGCAGACTACATTACTACATATAGCCTGAGTCAGAGTTCTAAATTTTTCTCCGAATTGACCGACATAATATTAACAAACTCAGTGTTGTGGATAGTTAAATGTATGTTAGATTTTCTATTACTTGGCGTCAAATCCCTTAACATCTTGAACTTCCAAAGCTGTGTGCTATCCAGAAGTAGTTTTTATCCCCAATACCAAATTTCAGATGGAAATAACAACTTTTAAAAACAGTATGGGTCACCCTCCAGGGTCACTCTGGTTTCACTTGCTCACATTTGCTCACTTTTAACTTCACATTCTTTCGTGGTAAGATATTAAGTATCACCGTGCTGGATTTCATGTTTTTAAAGCAATTTCTCAAAATCGGTATGGGTCGCTCCATAGGGTCCCCATAGGGTCCCTCAAATTGAAAATTTTTCCAACTTGAAGTCATTTTTATCTTTTAGGAACCATTAGCAACCTCTGTACCAAATTTCAGCTTTATACGACAACTTTGAAATTTTGGTGCATAATACCCCACCCACTCGGATGACCCCCACCGGTAAACCAGTTAACCGATTTGCTCATCTTCGAACTTGAACTCACTATCTGCCCCCATACTACATGTGTACCAAATTTCAAGTCGATAGGAAAAGGTTACGAGAGTTATCATAAACCTGACATACAGACAGAAGGACGGACACGACGGTTCCAAAAGTCCTGGCTCGGGCTAATTTTATCGTCACGATAATAAAATAAAATTCAAATATGTTAATATAGTTACCATAAATTGGTATTTTTGGTCTTGAGTACTGTAGATTTTGTTAAAACCTACCCACTTCGGATGTGATTTTCACATCGATGCCAACATGGAGGATTTCTGAGACATACATAAAAATGAAGAAGAAGACTTGTACGATTTTTTAAAAGAGATTTCACAAATCCTCCATGCTGGCAACATGGTCAAAATTAAGGCCACAGAAACACCTTTGTCCCTTAGCAATCTTTCAGATGATTTCGTATAAAGTTTCTTTATTGGTGAATACTGCGAGAAAATCGTGAAAATTCTGCAAATTAATTTCGAACGAACGGAATTCAAACTTCCCGGGAATTTGGATCATTTTCCAGTGATGAATTATTACGCTTTATGCTATACAAACTTTTTTTTCACTTTCTCTAGAACCTGAGGGACCACAAGCGGTGCGAATATTGGGACAAAGGGAGACAAATTTACGCGTTCGCGCCGGTGAAGAAACGTACCTTTCCTGTCACGCGGAGGGAAACCCGCCACCGTCTTTTTCGTAAGAACCTCCCATTTAATCATAGCTTATTAATTAACCTAATTATAAATATTAAATGTTTTTTTAAATTAAATTATTCTGCTAAGAATTAAGCAAGTTGAGAAGTTAAGAATTTAAGTAAAATAGATTAAATACGCATTATAATCCTGTAAATTAAATTTGCACAATTTTTTAAAACCTGTTTTTTATGATTGTGTATCCTTTATTTTGAAACCTACAAAAATGCAAGCCTGGAGTTTTCAAGTGATACCAGTACAAAAAATCTTGAACCATCAATTACTGAATCAAAATTAAAAAACTACAAATTATTATCTTTACACAACTCAAAATGCCTTCATTCTGATGTCGTATCTTTTATTGGTTACAGACGTAAAATAATCCGTATATATATTCACGGCGTTCTGCTTCCACAAATAACTCACAATTTTTCCTTGATCATTACAATTTATACTTGAAATCATGATAATAAAATTATGCAAGTTAAATTCAAAACAATTAAACTTATATAACAATTTGTTTACATAATTTTTTATTTCCGCTAAAAATTTATGCACATGTCGCAAGTAAAATTCGTTTGATGCATGATTTATTTAAGATCTCCTTCAGAATACGAATGAAATGAAAATACAGAAAGAAGTATCTATTATATTTTTAGCAGAGATTTGTGGGAAGTTGTTCCCCCGTAATTTGCATAAGATGCAAGAATATTCTCCAGTTTTCCAGAAAAAATGCAGAGATTGCTTTTCTGAGCAGGTACTTAAGTACTATGATTGACGTGAAGCGGATTTGAGTGAACAGATTTGTTGACCCAGTTTAAAATTGTAAATGGCAAATGAAATTGGTTTCAGTGGGATTTAGTTTTTTTTGAGGGGATAAATATGTCAAAAATTTCAGAACAAGTTTGTGTGTACACTTCCAAAAGAAAATAGTTAAGCAAAATAATTGCCCAGAGGTTTCAAGAATTTTCGTTATGTTGAAATATAATTTACGATTTACAAAAATCGTAGGAAAAAGTATGCACATATTTGGCAAGCTTTTCTTCACTTATCCTTTAACTTTGCAAGTCTGCAATCTCCCTGAAGCAATTTTTTTAATTTTTTAAACTTGCAAGTAAGATTGGGAAGAATTATAATTCAAACTTTCTACTTTTACTACTTTTGAGAGTGATACCCACCTGAAGACGAATAAATTTAGTTATACAAAGTAATGATTTGTCGGATAGAAATCCTAAAGCGAAAATTACCAGATGTGTAAACGCTACATAAATTGATTACAAGTTGTAATTTATTTGGGAATGTTTTTCAGTTGCTTTGACATAACCATAATCCATTTATGGCGACATAACATCAATGTATGATCTGTTTACGAAATGTTGAAAAATTTAATTTTGTAAATTACGTCTTAATGACTGTGAAGTTATACAATTAAACAATAATAATGCAGTTTTGTGTATGTCATGATCAAAATAATATCCATAATTTGATCTGCGCACTTACAAATTTTTAACTAAAAGACAACAAGATCAATTACTTGCGAGTTGTTATTTAAGAACTTAAAATTTCAAAAGAATTAGATCCTTAACCAGAAAATAGCAAAATTAAAGTTACAAAATTAGTAATTTTATAATTATTGTAACAAACAACAACTTTTCTACTTTCTCAAAAACTCTAAATTCTTCCTTTTCCAAGTTAACGTATGAAAACTCCAGTAGAGAAATAGAAAATTTCCGAAAAACCGGGTCTGTTTTTGTAAAGTTCTGGCTTGACTTCGAACTAATTTTGAGCAACAATAACGTCACAACTTTAAAAACATGATTTCTAGTTTAGAACTAATTTTACTTGGATGTAAAACAAGTCTGGTGAAGTTTGAATTATTTTAAAAATTATACAATAATTGTATAATTTTAAAAAGTATAATTATTATATTTTTTAAAAATTTAGTTGAAAAATATAACGCTTTTTACAAAATTTTGTCTGAACTAAAACAAATTTAAGTTTCTCGTATTTATTACTAAATTTCAGGTGGCATCGGGAAATCGACGGTGTTTTATCCGACCTTGCTCCCACGTCGAAAAGGCCGCCGTCGTCGTCACCGTCTTCCTCCCCGCAGAATAGCGTGGTCCACGTGGCCCAAGTCCGACCCCAGGACGCGGGCTCGTACCTCTGCCGCGCTAACAATTCCCACTCTGTCGACCAAGCCGTCGTTCAACTCGTCGTTTACGGTAAGCAAATCTAACTGGTAATAAATAAATTGTCCTGAAAGTTGCGTATTGGACACACCGTTGCAAATTATTTTGAAAAAATAAATACTAAATTCAAACACACCGGATAAAAATGGTCATAAATTTTGATTAAATTTCGTACTGGACACCTGTTGCTCATTTCGCATTAATAGCATTAATGAGAGTGATGCCTTCGAGGGTTGTATCGTGAAAAAAAAGTAAGTAGCAACGATATGCTTAGAGGAAAGTTTATATTTTTACGTTTTAAATTCGTAATCATAGAAAAATTTGTTGATCACGATTAATTTTGCAACTTTTCTTATCGTTGAGAGTAAATCTATTGACAGAATTTTACTCTCTGAATCTTACCAACTAACTTTTAATTGGTTGATTTTTAGGGCGAATTTCTAAAATGTGGGCCATTTTAAAAAAAGGTCGTCTTTATTTTACAAGTTATGTACAATTTCTCTAGAATCACTTTCGTAAAAAAGTTCAGGACGAAAAAGAATCCTTGAAAAATTGCTAATTTCGTCAAATTTCACAATCACAACATCCATTACACAATCTTATCTTAACAAAAAAGCTTAACAAATGTCTTTCTCGACTAGTAAGTGAAATTTCTAGCTGAAAATAAGTCAAAAGAAGAATCAATCCGAGTCGAAGTGGGATTCGAAGTGGGAGAGAAAGTCAAAGTGAAAGTGGAACAGGACAGAAATGGTTTTATTGTAGAAATAAATTTGTTTCGAGATGAAGTGAAAGTAGACCCGAGGGTCCCATATTTTTACCAAAATGAAATGAACTCCCTTTCACTTTCTCCGTTTTGTCGGAGATAGGCCTTGTGTAACCGGCGGGACTGTCTGTCTGTCTGTGGTCCGTTAGTTTTAAATGCCGGTTTTAGTTTTTTCAAATGTTTAAAAACCTAACTGATAATGGCAGATGGGTAAGACATTTTATCCTTAGGATGAATTTGCTGGAAAATTGAATTTATTTTACCGTACTCATATTTATATTTTCATACAATAGTTGATTTTTGCACAATTTGCTCATAAAAACAGTCGGGGCTTTAACGACCTTCATAACTGGTCGTCAATTTACAAAGAAAAACGCAAAGGAAATGCGGGGAAATTCGAAATGTGCAATTTTGGGTGGGTACAACCAAGAGGACGTATTTCTTGAATTTGTGGGTGTGTGCCCTAACTAGCACAAAAATTTCAAATTATTTTTTAATATTTCAAGGTTGTCAGAAACATAAATATTTCTGCTTTTATATTTGAGAAAGACGTAAATCTTTTAGGTAGTTTTTCAAAATTAATTATGCATATATTTAGTAAATATATGAGACGAGATTTTTTGCGGAAATAAATTGGACCACAAAAAAGGGTAAACAATTACTGGGGTAATAAACAAGGTCCCAAAAAAGGGAAATCTTAGTGAGGCTTGGTACAACTACAACTAATAAATGAAATTGGATTTCAGAATTTTTGTATCACCGCTCTCGATACTATTCTTTACGGGAAGCATAAATTAATCATTTAGAATAAGTGACTCCCCTCAAAAGGTTTTGTGATCTCAGACTTACAACTTCTTGTAAACTTAAATATTCGTTGTTCACAATTGGTTAGCCGTTATATTTGATCTCAGTTAGTCACCAAACTTCTCGCTTACAAACTTATTAGAGTAAAGACGTCTTCTTAAAATCTCAATTAATTTAATAAATGTAAGAATTCATGCGTATGCAAAGCAAAATTTAGATTGGACCCACAAATAACGGTACCGAGAGCGGTGATGCAAAAATTCTTAAATCTAATTTTATTTATTAGTTGTAGTTGTACCAAGCCTCACTAAGATTTCCCTTTTTTGGGACCTTGTTTATTTAATACTTGCAATTGAGTTCTTGTATGTATAAGCACCACATATTCCTTAAAATTAGAGCTAATTGGAACATTTGTTGTCAACGACTTTAATACTTTGCGTCGTTGCAAAAATTTCAATGTTTTCTAAATTTAATAATTTCTAGATTTCATAGCCGGTATTAATCAAGAAAGATAACTAAAATGTTGGGGATACGATAAATTGATAAGATGTTCTATTAATTAACTAAAAACCAAATGTTTCCAAAGCATATTGTACCCCAATAAACATTATAAACTCACCACACAAGTTTGTAGATCATTTCTAAATTTCGTAAGAATAATCGATGCTGATTAAAATCGGCTGAGAAATGAGTGAGATATCGAATTATTTCTGTGAGTTTTCGGGTTGGGGTAAATGCATAAATAGTCATTTTTGTTGCCAGGTATTTAAGTCACTAAAAAAATGCCTATTTTTGGATTTCAAATTTGAATAACTTTCTCAGTTCCTAACGGATTTGGATAATCTTGGTCTCAAAATGACCGGGATGACTTTGTCTAAACTGTTTCCAATAAGCCAACATGTTTGGATGGCCCAGTAATGAACAATAAAAATATATGTTCATTCAGGGGCAAATTTTCGCGTATTTTTGCTAATAACTCTCTCAAAAAACTAAAATTTGAAAAGGCGACTCGCACATCGTTTTTAAATTGTCTAACAACGATCGGTGGAAAATTTCATCAAAATCGGTTCAGAAATGGCCGAGATATTGGATGGTGTCACTTTTTAAGGGAGGGTCAAATGCATACTTAGCATTTTTTTCGTTGTTAGGTATTTGCCTCACTAAGAAAAACACCTGGGTTTCTTCTTTAACTAAATATATACAACCAATTGTAAAATGAGAATCAACTCTGAATAAAGTAAATCCTAATCCAATCTTACCTTATCAAATGTTGGATTTCAACACCTTTTCAGAAACATTTGAAAAATTAAGACTAATTTATGCTTAAAATAGATTCTATAGGTTTTGTGGCGATTTGGTCTAATCGAATGAGATAGCAGGTTTGGACTTTGTAACGTGCTAAGCTATTGATTATTTTGCTCGGATTATTATTTTTTGACGATTTTCGAACAAAAATCGAAAAAACAGTAAAATAAAAATATCCCATTATGTAAGTTAGTTTTGGGGAAAATTCACAATTTTTACTCGAAAGTTGACCCTGAGACAGAATCTTCTCCGATTAAATTACACAAAAATCTGTTTTTTTTACCCCAAATATTATTCACGGCAAATTCAAACTTATTATACCGGGGGTAACAAGTTTGAATTTGGTGTGTCATTACTGCCACCATTTGGTGATTACTTGGTAAATCGGATAATGCGGGTTAGCTTTATCGTGACCATTTACAAGCTTCTTGTATGTATGTATGTAATTTATTTCTCAACCCTTCTAGGGCATGGCCCATAGAGTTCCATTTTTAATTAAATTGAAATATTTTAAATTTAAATTGAAATATTTTAAATATTTACAAGCTTCTTATCAATATACAAATATTTAGTCAAGTATCAGCAATAAATCCTGGCTCGGGCTGTGCGAACCTGTACCGACTGCAAGGTTTCGCTTGAACGACACGACTTTCTCCGTTTTTCGATGGATGTCTCGCTGAATGGACTGATTGATGGATTTACGTGTTCGCTGTCCTGTCCAAAGTAAAAGTCCTTTCACAAGGCGAGAAAGCCGTCAAGTGTGTGACGAAGAGTAGTTTACGAGGTAGTACTAGCCTAATTTATGACTTTATTATTACACAACTTTTATGGTGCATAGGCGAGGGGAAAAGTGAGACAATAAAATGGCACGCTTACAATGGAGGTCTCCCAGCGTTTGCTCTCCGACTTTGCCCAAATTCGTGTAAATCGATCACAAATTTGATCGATATGAATTTGCAAACGACACGATATCCCAATGCTCAGACTGCATGGGGAGAGATATTTGCAATTGCATCCAAAGAGGAGAAAACTCGCAATAAATTGGGAAAACGTAAAATTTGCCACTACCAACTACTATGGCGCGCTTTCCCTTCTTTTATACTAAAATTGAGCAAGATGTGTACTGTGCGGGAGGAGCTTAGCTCGTGAAAAAGCAGTATTGGCTTCACATAACAGGGAGAACTGAGGCGCAACACTGCTTTTTCACAAGCTAAGCTCCACCCGCTCAGTACATATCTTGCTCAATTTTAGTATAATGCAAATATCCCCGGATATCTGTCAAATCTACTAGTACGTACTTTACGAATAACACTTTTCAACTGTATGGCACGTTCTCTTCTCTTTTAATGCAAATTTCTGCCCTGGCGTATCTAATCTGCACAATTTGTGAATAAACCATTATTCAAAAAAATTAAATTTTAGGCCTTCAGACTATACAAATTTTTCAAAAACTTAAAGCAAACCAATCTCGTTGTCATTTCTGGCACGGTTTTATCAAGTTTATAAAATTTCAAAATTTGCAAATTTTACCAATAATAAATCCTTATTACATACAATACAAGTTTAACTTATCGCATAATGGAAGTTTTAAATTTTCGAACATAATTTGAAAAAATGCTATATAATTCTTGACACCAATTTTCTAACAAATTACGAATTTTTTTTTGCAGTTCCCCTCCGCGTGCAAGTGTCTCCGCCGACGCAAATTGTTGACGTGGGGCGATCCGCTTCGCTCCGATGTCTCGTTTCCGGTTTGCCGATCCATTCGCTCGTCTGGTTCAAGGACGGCGTGCCCCTCGCCGAGCTGGAAAGCGGGCCCAGCTCCTCCCCCAGGTTCGAAGTGGGGCCACGCGAAGTCTTGAAATTGGTGCGTGTTCAGCCCGAGGACGCGGGGATGTACCAGTGCCTCGCCTCCAATGACTTCACGACGGGCCAGGACTCCTCCCAGATACGATTAGGATGTAAGGATGGCGCTCAGTTTCGAATTTGTTAGAAATATTTCAGGTGTTTCTAGTCATTAATTTGATATATGTTAATTGAAGCTAGAAAGTTTCTAAAATTTCAATTTCAATTTCATACATGAGAAATTTATTTTTCGTACATGAGAAGCTTCCCAATTCCAAGATTTTTAAGCGCTTCACGTTCACGTATATATTTGTAATTCAGTAAACTGTGCAAACTTAAGCACTGCCATCGAAGAATAATTAGCACACTTTTCTTGGTTACATACGTGTAATTGATAGAATTTCAAGTTTGGATTTATGATTTATATTTTGCATATGTTCCACGTCAGGTTTTGTTTATTCCAACAGTTTAGTCATTTCTGTAAGTAGCAGATTCTTCACAAGTACCACACAATTGAGTGAGTCACCGGTTCAATTTTTTTTTAATTTAAGAAATTCCCTTGATTTATAGACTTCACAATACCTTGATTTCTAAACAATCGAAACTTTACAGAGCTTGCGGAATTACAAATATCCCCGCGTGAAATTTCTGCGTAAATTTATCTATAATCCTTTAAATTTCAGAAAATTTCTGCGTCCTGTTGTTTCAAAAAAAATTTAGAGAAAAATGTTTAAATTAAAAACAAATATGTTCCATGATAGGAACCTCTACAAGATAACCCCTCAGATTTTTGGTCTGTATTTTTTTGAGCGTAAAGTACAATCTGTTTTTTTTTGTAATGTAAGACTACAATTCTTATAATTTTAATAAATAGAAAATTTGTCCCAATTTTATTTTCACTTATTTTCAGCCGTCCTGCCCGAGATGGTGTATCGTTTTTCAGAACAAACGATCCAGCCAGGTCCGTCCGTGTCGCTGAAATGCACCGCCGTCGGAAATCCACCCCCGCAGTTCACATGGACTCTGGACGGCTTCGCACTGCCAGAAAGTGAAAGGTGGGTCGAGAAAGCAAATTTGTAAACCTTTCATTATTAATCTGGATGAAATTATTGAGCCAATTTGTGTTGTTCTTTGTAACTTTATAAAATCCGTAAACTTTTACAAATATTTAAAAGCAAATTATACAAGTTACAATTTTTGATAAACAGTTTGTAATAATTTTAGTCAATTACATAAATTTAAATTTTTTAATTTCAAATTAAAAAAAAGGATAACGTTTTTAAATTTGAACTTTACGCCCAATTATTGATGTCACGCAGGCCTTGGTAGCGTTGTAAACTTCGTAATTTCTGTAAACGTACAAATTTTTACAAATATTGTTAAGTTTGCTTAGATTAAGGTGGTTTCTTTATTTTGTAAAAGTCAGTAAAACCATTTTACAAAATTTATGGATTTTACAAAGTTGCCAAGGCCTGCGTGAATTGCGGAATATGATTCTGTAGAAAACAATTTTGTCCTACTTGTTATAATTTTGTAGAGTTTGAAAATTACGTATACACAAAAAGTTCTCTTGTGTAATTGGATATTAGTTACTTACAATGAGACATTCGAAATTCGAAATTTGTCCCACGATTATATAAATTTACATAAATTGAGGGTTACAATGGTGCGAGAGTGAAAAATTGTGGGATTGACAAATGTTAATGCCATGTTGAATTTTGTTGGAACATTTTATTTACTTCTGAAATTTAAGATTCCATTAGCTCTTCAAATGACAGACTAACATTTAGGCAGGATTATTCCTTAAGATTTGAAAAGTCTTTAAATTTATCCAACTCTCCAGAATTCCAATTTTCAGAATTTTAGTAAAGAACTCGTACTTTGCAACCCGCATCAGTCAGTATGCAACAGTATTCGACAGTCATTGGCATCTTTGTACAATCCACAAAATGAAAAATACATAAAATGTAAAATGAAAAAATATGTCGAAAACATTTACAAAACGAATAGTTGCCATTGATCAGAGTAAGTTTAAAAAATTTGTAATCTTATTTTAGAAATATTTGTAAAAATTTATTAAAGTTTGTAAATTTTCGGATTCTACAAAGTTACCATTGATTCAATTGTTTGTCTTGTATGCGTAAATTCTTCGAAACAAATTTTACATTCACTATAATTTTTTAGAATGGTCAATCGTTCGAAATTGAATTCAATGTTTGCTTCATTTTTTTTTAATTTTAGAAAATAATGAATGAAAATAACGTCGTCTTTGATTTTTCAAAAGTTCATGTATTATTGATATGATCTGTAGATTTGATGTTTGAAGGTAAAAAATGGTAGTTTTTTTACTTCACGATGTTTACTTAAACTCCTATAATCCCTATGCCTTCACCGCGTTCTAATTTTCAAAATTAAATTTTAAAATTCAAATTTCAACAACCTTCAGTCGTTGTAAAAGTAAATCAACGACGATGTTTTTTTTATTTATTTTTTTTGTATAATTTTAGCAAAATAATGCATGATTTAACGACACTTGTTTTTTTTAATTTTCTTTCGTTCAAATCATTTCACAAATCTACATCTCTTTGCATTTGATGGTATTTTCATAAGAAATTCTGATAATTCCATAGCTTCTCATAAAATTTCTAATCTTCACAAAATTGTTTTGCAAGTACTAATTTTATGGGTTTCAAAATTTCTGAAGTATTTTTCCTCCAGCACTTGATACAGATTTATATCTTTGAACTTCACTCGACATACGCACATTTTCGTAATTTTTTGAAAGTTGTGATTATTTTTTGGCCAATTTCTTACAGATTTTTGGTCGGCCAGTACGTCACGATTCATGACAATGTGATCTCCCACGTGAACATAACGCACGCGCGGGACGAGGACGGCGGGCTGTACGCATGCCAAGCCAGAAACGCCATGGGCATCGCCCTCCACACCGGAAGACTCAACATTTACGGTAAGGAAATCAGGGAAATAAATTAAGACTACATATCTTTGAAACTTGGTAAAAAGTTGAAAAAGGAATTTAAAAATGTATTAAAGTGCTATTTATTATCCTAATTTCGGTAATATTTCATGTCCTTTGCGTAATTATTGCAATTCACTCGCATGTTTCGAAATAACTTTACGCGGTAAATTCCATCAACAGTTTTGGGAGCGTCCATAAATCACGTGATCGATTTTTGGACAATTTTGACCCCCTCCCCCCCCCCTTGGTGACCGGTGGTGATAATTTCGCTACCCCCCCCCACCGGTCACGTGACAGGAGATGATGCTCAAATTAAATCATGTTGTCCGGAATAACAATAGTTTTTAAATCATTAATCAAATTAGAGCTACATTACACACATGTGTAAATAACTATTTAATGCGCCAAGAATTTAAGTCGAAGCAAGTTTCTAAATATGCAAAATGAAAATCAAATTTATATAACGTGTGGTATGCCAAGAGAGTTTATACATAACTCTCATGACATTTATCATTTATTGACATATACAAAAGTTAAAAAAAAACTTTACTCATGTCACGTGACATCTGACCATCTGCCCCCCCCCCGTGATAATCGATCACGTGATTTATGGACTCTCCCTTTGAAGAATTGTTATTTGTGAAGTGAGATAAATAAATCGCCGATAAATCTTATTTCCTATACAAACAACCTACTGCGCCGCGCCGCGCCGCCACGCCGCCGAAAAATTTTCTAAAATTGGTGCCGCCGCTGCCGACAAATTCGTCGGCGTTGACCTCTGGTTCCATTTTAAATATCTCCCCTCATCCCTCCATCAAAAAAATTCATTATTCTCCCCTAAACATCACCCCCTCAAAAAAAAACCTTGTAAATTTTGCATATTTTATTTTTACCACATACAAGAACAATGTTCCCTCGTAGCGAAATCCTTTCCCCACACGAACACAAATCAGACCGCATCATCTCCAATTTATCATATTTGTTATGACATTTAGTGTAAAATAAAGTCGGGGGAAGTGCTCGCAGTAAAAGTGGCAGTTGACCCTCTTGTTCACTTTCACTGGGAACTCGTGTCGTGGGAGAAAGTCCGCACTTTCTCCGGGGAGAGAAAGTGTGAGCAGTAAAATAATGTCCCGTCTTAGGAGGAAAAGTACTCCTTGTTCGAGTGGATTTAGTGCATTTTCGAGGAGAAAGTGAAAAGAGAAAGGTTTTCAGAAATGATTTATTGCCCATTTAAATAAGCTGGATCAGTTTCGGGCACTCTAAATAATCTGAAAAAGTAGGCCAGTATGAAGTGTATGTAAAGTTCGTTGAAAAATCGAGACAAAAAAACTGAGAAGTTAACTGGCAGGATTTGTTTACAAGTACAAAAAAAATTAGATTGAAACAATTGAGGAACAGGTGTATTTTTTTATGAACTAAATGTACACTTTTATAAGACAGAAAATTAAATAACCGGTATTCTCGCCATGTTATCATGTAACCAGCGTGGTTATAATTTGTTTACAGCAAAATTCAAATTTTTGTCCCAGATTTATTTAGTGTGTGGGACCAGGGAAAAGAAACCCGGAGAAAGTTGACTACTCGACTTTGACTTTCTTTTTTCTTCTTGTGTCGCATTTCATTAAATGTTTCTTCAACCTCAACGTTCCCCATGTTGTATTTTAGTTTTGTTCTTAACGCGTCCTTTTTTTCGGGCGATTTATCTCATTTTTGTGTAAACCAGTTTATTTTATTGCATCACTCATTTTACTTTTTATCTCGATCGAGGGGAAAGTAATAAAAAATGGAGGAGTAATTTTGTGGTTGTGAAAATGTGGTGTTATTTCTGTGAGAGAAAGTAGTTTCCCCTAAATAATGGGGCATTTAAGGGAACCATTGTCTAAATTTGTAACAAAATAAAGTATCACCTCGTTCGTAACGATTATTTGCCGCCAAAATCAAACTTGTCGGCAATTGTGTGTGATAAACGTTTCAAAGTTTTGACTAAAGTTGTAATATTTTTTATGCCATGCTTGCTCTTTCAGGTCCACCTTTCGTCCGACCGGTTCCTCCGATAAAGGGCGTGGCAGGGAAGAATTTGCAAATCCAGTGTCCCGTCTCAGGATATCCGATCGAAAGCATTTCTTGGGAGAGAGGTAATTGAAAATTAATAAAATAATACGGTTTGCATGCAAGTTTAACTTTATCTTTACCATTATCGAGGTGGAAAATAATTGTGAAAAGAGTCACTCAGGATCTGTAAATATTAATCAATAAGTATAATTCTAAACTTTCCTAAAACGGCGTATTTACGATACATTTAAATTTTTTTAAATTTCCACCCTGTATTTCTTGCGTTTCTTGCTTCACAATTCAAGAAATGTACCCATGACCCGCAGGAAACGAAACACGAATTTAGTTTCTAAAATTTTGAAACGTGAATCCGTAGTGAATACCAGGGTACATTTAACTTTTCGCACACCTTAGGCGGCAGTCTTCTCCCCGTGACGAGAATGCAGCGCGTCTACCCGAACGGAACGCTGATTTTGGAGCACCTTCAGAAAACGGACGAAGGGATCCTCACCTGCCACGCGAAGGGCAGACAAGGACAAATTTCCTCCAGAGACATTCATCTCCGCGTTGTCGGTTAGCTTCGCGTAATTTAGTAATAAATTAAAATATCGGCATTTAAAAAATCTTATTCCCCAAAATCGATTCATTTGAATTTTTGTAAAAGCTGTAAAAGTTTATACAAAGATGAAGTTGAATTAAGAAGAAAATCAGAGCAAAGCTTTTTAGCACTTGTGCCTCCCAACTTTATAAAATTGACGCCACTCACTGCATAACAAAGAAAAGAGCACAAAAATCGTGTTATAGACAAATTATGAAGGACTTTATTTTGTGAGAAAATGTAATTAGGTTTATTATCAGTTAGATACGCATGGTTCCAATTAATAATTTTTATTCAGAATTCAAAATTTCAAAATCTATAAATTTGTCCAATTCAAGGCGATAAACTCTCAACAATTAGAATTTTCAAAATATTAATAATAAAAAAATTCATCTTTTGCAACCTCAATCCGTATACATCCCGCTCAATCCAATTTTATAAAATTTGCACAATAAAGATACGAATGAAAAATTCGGTGATTGACAAATTTCAATGCCACATTGAATTTCGTTCGAAAATTTAATTAGCTTAGTAACTATTAGGTAGGATCTATTTGCTGTTAATTGACATAACATTCGAGAATTCGATCTGCAAAATTTTTATAAGCAAGCCCTTTAAATTTATCTAGAAGTCCAATTTCCACAATTCAATTATAGTAAACAATTCGTATTTATTTTACAACCTCAATCAGTAAACCTTGGTAAACTGAAGCAATTCGCCCAGTCCTTGGCAACTTTATAAAATCCTTAAATTTTGTCACATTAGGTTGCAAACTCTTTTCAAAATAAAAAGAAGCCTTTGATCCGAGTAAACTTACAAAATTGTGTAAGTTAATTTTGTTTTGTTAAGCTAATTTTCATATTCGTGAAAGTTTGTTAATTTACAGATTTTACGATGTTGCAAAGTTCTGTGCGAATTACCCTACTGTATTTTAATTGTGTAGTTAATACACAAATTCTACCTGCAAAGTTTAGTTTTATTAAACGGCCCAATTTCATCAAACTTTCTTGTAAATTTAAACCTGATATCTTTTTGATGACGAATTTGTGACAAAATTTGATCTCCTCCATGCCACTCAAATATTTCACATGGTTTCATTTATCCCATAAATTTTTCATGATACAAAGTACCCCGTAAAATTTCGTCTTCCTCGAAATTGGTGATGATCACGGTTTAATTTACATCCGAACCAAATTTGTGTCTCTGCAGTTCCGCCGAAGCTGATGCCGTTCCAGTTCATGAACACGGTTTTGCGGGAAGGCATGCGGGCGGCGGTTTCCTGCCAACTGCTCGAGGGCGATCGACCCATCGATCTCGTTTGGGAATTCGAAGGGAAAACAATCTCGGGAGGAGTGGCCAATGTGAGAGTTCATAAATTTCTGATAGCAAAATTCATGCAAAATCTGAGAAATTTAGGAGTAAGAAACATAAGTTGGACAGAATTTATGAAAAATTTTGTTAAAAAAATGTAGGCAAATATAGAGAAATCAAGTATGAAATCCATTTCAGATTGTTTTTTCCTCCTTGTCACATCTGGAAACTCAATTACCATAACTTATTTTTGTATAATTTACTAAATCGACTTTCAAATGATACAAATAGTCCCCGAAAATCTAATAGTTCTTATTTTGACCAATGGCGTTAGGAGAAGAAGATCCATTTTTTTAACGTTACCCTTTTCGCAATTTGCTAAATCGACTTGCAATCACGACGCAAATATTCGCATGGAGTAATTTTGTCCACATATGTACCTAGTTAGTTTGTGGTCTTATCTTGTCATCGTGCTTATCTACATGTCAATACCTCGTGCAATAATTTTAAGTTAATTTGCCCCTACTCTCACAGGGCATTACGATTCGAGTTCCGGACGAGTATTCGTCAACTTTGGTGATCGACTCCCTTTCTTCGGTGCATAACGGTGCGTGACATCAATTCATTTAATTAATTGTTAAAGTTTTGGGTAAAATAGCTAATTTTAAAATTTCCTTATTTAGGGAAATACACCTGCATCGCGGAAAATTCAGCGGGACGAGAACACTATTCTTCCGAGCTTACGGTGCAAAGTGAGTAAATAATTTTATACACAATGTATCCAATTTTTGAATAATGAGTTTTATATTGGATTACCTATTCCAAAAGTGGTCTTTGCTTGTAAGTGGTAAAATAATTAAAATTTTCAAAATAACAATTTGACCGACCACAATGACGTTTGCGATTTCTGTAGAATTTATGAAGATGAATTACCTGTAGGTTTTGTACAAATACGTTGATCAGTTCAAAATAATTTCATTTATAACAAAAATGTCAAAAATTGACAAATGTTTTTTCATTAAAATTTACAAAAATTTCACAGTTTACAGACATTCCCCTAAATCCATATGAATAATTTATCCCCAATTTTGCGTAATTTCAATATCTGTCCTGTACCACCTCATCCCATAAAATTATGCATTTTGACTTTTGAATAATTTTCGATGATGGCATCGAATTTCGATGATGAATTTTCCCCGAAAAAAAATTCCTCCTCGTCACGAAGTACGTCTGATGTGGGTAATAAATACGTAAAAAATGTGTCACGTCGCGCTAAATCGAGCTTCCGGGACTTCTTTATCTCGTTAAAAGGGGAAAGAATTGGTGGTTGGATGGACGGATGGATGGTTTTCTGGCCGTGAATCTCTTACGACGTGGTCGCGTTGGTTTGTCTGGGATGAGGCCGAAGAGGGAATTAATCGTCCCATTATTTCCTCTGCCAAATGCCATAATGTGTTTTCGGGTTTGAGCCGTGCGTTGCCCGGGTATCGGGAGAGATGAGGGAACCAGGGAGAGAAATGAGGAAGTCAGAGAAAGCTGGGAGAAAGTTGTACTCCGAAAGAGTTCAACATTGATCACTTGAGTGGCACAAGGTTCGCAGGATGGTAGGGTTTTATTGGTAAAATTGTGTAATTTTGACGAGATTATTGTTGGGTTTATTGAGTTCTAGGATTTTTTTGGGGTGTGTGTCAATTTTGCGTGTTCTTTGGTTTTTAATAAAATATTGCCCGTTTTTGCTTTTAACATGTTGCGTTTATTGTTCTTAACATTGTCAAACTAATCGATGAGGTAAATATCTAAATAATATAATAAATGTACTCTGAAGCTTTGCATTTATGAATCGGCATATAAATTCGGCATGTAAATTGTTTATTTTTATTCAACAGTAATTATGAAAGCCTTGCAGACATTCACACACAATTTTGCCCCATAATTTTTGCAAACCTTGCCGCATTCCGATGTCCAGCTGGGTGTGAGATGGACGCAGGGGGTCAAGCGCGATGCGTTTGTGGAGTGGATTGGGAGATGAGATTGGTTTTTCTGGGAGAAGATTAATGACACGCGTTTACTTTCGATGGGAAAAATACCAACTTCATGTCTCACTAAGGGTCGTAATAGCGACTCAACTTCCTCCCCGCAAACCCACGCGTTTCGATTTTCTATCCGTCTTTGTCTCCTTGTGGGTAGCGGACGGAGAAAGTTGATTTCGATGGAAAATGAAGTTTCAGCTCGTGGTCAAATTTTAGGGAAAGTCGGGTCAAGAAAGTCAGTGAGTGAAAGTCGGCCTAGTTTTCTGACGCAAAAGTTGGGAGAGACAAGGTTGTCAATGAGTTTTTGCAGAGTTTGCGAATCCATGCGAAAAATTCTAAATGCAGAAAAGTGAAATAGGAATTGCATAATACAACATGATTGAAAAACTAGTTTGCGCATATGGGAAATAATTTTGCAAAAACATATTAAAAAAGTAGGAGAATTATGAATGCAGAAAAGTAAAAAAGAATTGCATGATACATTTTTTCACATGATTGAAAAACTAATTTGCGAAAATGGAAAATAATTTAACACAGTTGAAAAAATTGAGGAGGAGAATTGCATAATATTTTAAATATCTAAACTATATAAAGCAGGCGAGTGTATCGCTGCTGGGTCGGTGGCTTAGTTGAGAAGTTAGCCTCTCCTTTTCTCTCTCCACTCTGCAGAGAGAACAGGAGAGGTTAACTTCGCTTATGTTGGGGTAACGGGCTTATCGACGGGCCTATTTTGCACTTCGATTGACGGGCTTCTACACTAGTTTCACATCATAATTGAAATACTGGTTTGCAGAAATGGGAAAGAATTTTGCAAGCAAATTTGACTTGTTAAAAATATAGCCATGTTTCAAACTGCATAATACCAACTTGCAAAACCGATTCGGGAAAAAACTGTATTGTTTTCGCTTCAAAAAAGTGCAGAATTTCAAAATTAGTTAGAAATACAAAAATGTTTCAAGCAATGTAATCAGTAGAAAATTTACCAAAAATATGTAACATTTGAGTCTTTGAGTGTCTGAACAAAGTGCATAATTTTGGCTAAATTCCAGAAAATTAAGTATTTAGTATGCAAAAGCCCTTGTACAAACTTTGCGCTATGCAAAAAACATGGACATTATGGATGAAGCACTAATATCGTAAAGATGACCCATGCCATGATAATTAAGTAAGCTGACCCCAATTTTGTGTTCTCCTATGATCCCAGACTACCCAGAAATGGACAATTAGTTGAAATTAGGGATCATTAATGGTTGATAATTTTGCAGTTCCGCCGAAGTGGATTTTGGAGCCGAGAGACGTCAACGTATCGGTGGGACACTCGCTTTCACTTCAGTGCCGAGCCGAGGGCCATCCCACCCCGGCAATCACGTGGAAAAGGGCCATCGGTACGGTATAAATTCATACTTACATTCGTGGAAATTTTTAGAAATTTCCATTACCCCAGGGTTTTTTTGGCGGTAACAGATTTCGTTAACAATTTTCGTTAACAATTTTCGTACTATTACTGATTTTAGTAGCATCAATTTGATAATTTGTATTATTAATTTTGTTACTAATTTGTTTGTTTTGAGTATGTGACTTTGCTGAGATTGTTTTTTTGTTACCAATTTTATTTTATTACTGGTTATTAATGCGTAATTTTGTTGTTTTGTGTGATGCATTGATAATCTTTTGTTTCCAGTTTAGTCCCCATTCTATTATTAAAAAATACATTTTACAAAATGTTACCAATTTTTACGCATTTTCCCTGTTCGCTCATCTTTCTCTCACTCAATACGTAACTCATTTTCTCATTTTCGTATCTCCGCTCCAGGCATGCACCCGGGCGACTACAAGGACATCCTTTCCCCCACCGGAAGCTCGTCCCCCTTCGCCAACGGCACCATCAGATTCGACCAAGTCCGAAAATCGGACGAGGGGAATTATCTGTGCGAGGCGAGAAACGACGTGGGCTCCGGCCTCTCCAAAGTCATCTTCCTCAAAGTTAACGGTTAGTGGATCTTGTCGACTTTACTTTTGAGTGTCATGTTTACCCTAATTTGCATAATGCGACAATGACAATACATAACCTGCTGGTGGGTTGCTCCCTGTGAAGACGGTCGGTTTGGCGAAAACATTTTTGGCGCAAACCTTTCACCATGAAATAATTACATTTGGCGAAAACAAAATTCACCTATTTTGCAATACATTTGACCAAATGTTTTTAAATCACCTTTCATCGAAAATAACTTAAATTAGCTAATAACATTATAAGAATTTATTTAACTTTTAAGTGATTTGACACGAAATTAGCGCGAAATTTATGTTTCGCCAAATACAATTTTAGAAATTTTACATTTTACGTTACGTTTTACGTAAGTGCGACGTTAATTTCGTCAAGTGTTACATTCATGATATTTTTTACCACATTGGCGAAAATTGCTTTTGCCAATTTGCCTTTCGCCAAACTGTGATCGTGAATCCCTCTCTGTCCCTGCTTTGACTTTCTCCCTCTCCCGGGTCGGAGAAAGTCCACCACCCGGAAACGAGTCTGTCTCTAATTAATTACCCGGATTAATTAGATGACGGCATGAAGAGAGAGAGAAAGTTGGACAGAGTCGAGTGAGTGAAAGTTAAGACCAAAAGTATTTAGAGAAATTCTAATCCCACGAGAGGCTTGAGCATAGAATATAAAGAATTGGGCTTGAGTGCGTGTGTGGTCCTTCTAATCTGGGAACAATGAAGCCAGAAAGTTTACTTACGTTTGCAGATAAGCGTCGTTAAAAACAATGACTTATCTTGGAATTTATTGTGGATGTGGATGTGGATTAATGTGGATGTGGAGTCGTTGCAAAGAAAGCTCTCTTTTTTTAAATTTTCCACTTCATGCTATTTAAATTTCCAACCTTAGAAAAATTCCACTTTTCTTTTTGGTTTTTCAAAAACGATGTTTCAAAAATAGGAAATTCAAAAAAACAGATGTTTTTAAATTTCCTAGTTTTTTAATGTCCCACTTCTTTTTAAGTCGTTTTTTTAAGTGAAAAAAAGAATAATTCTCACTTATCTTCCTCTTCTCAGAAATCTGACTTTCATTCCATTCCCATTCACTGCTTTAAACTTCTGACGATATTTTCTTTCCGGGGAAAGATTGTTTTTTTAAAGACTTTCTTTTCTTCAGAGGAAAGTTTGGCAATTGAAGAGAGCTCAATGTAATGAAATTGTTGTCGATCTGTGTGCATGGTTAGGTCCAACTATTTATGGGGTTACGTAACAACGATTAGAGTAGAATTGTGGGATGGGCAGGGCATGAAATATGTAAACAAATGCAGTTTTTCAGGAATGGCAGAAGTTCATTTTAAACATTTGTTACATGGACTCAGAATAAGTAGTAATAAAATCGTGTGGGCTCTACCAAGGCTCTAGACTTATTATGTTTCTTTCAAAATCAACTAATATATTTTTTACACATTTTGAATTTTTATCCTAACTTGGGTAACTTACGTGTCAAAAGGTGATTATTATCTTCTTCGAAATAAGGTAATGTAATTTATGTCCAACAGTCTCCCAGATTGTTTTGACAAGTCATGTTGAGGTGGAAATTCCAAATATTAAGACCAGGCTGAAATATTTATAGAGAAAAATTATATGAAATTATTTGTCCTGTATTTTGGGTATTTTGCTTTAATTTAATTTGCCAGCAGGCAAATATGGCATGTCATAACTTCCATGCAGTGGTAAAAAATCTTCGTAAAATTGCAGCGTACTCTTCTTGGTAAAAATCGATTTCAAGGGGTAAAAAGTTTGAATCTCCTAAAAATTTTGGTTCCCAATCAGCGGAACATAACCAATTTTATAGAGCGACAATACTGTTTCATTTGCTGGGACTCTGAAATCGAGGATAGAGTTTTAAAAGGGAACTGGCCAAGGTGTACAGCTGCTCCTCCCATAATGGATGGATCCACAATTACTTTACCCGAACAGCCGAATTATTTTAGTATTTCACATCACTTATTTTCATTTTGGCGTTCAAGTTATTCAATTTCGTATGATTTCTACTTCTATTATTTTTATTTTGGCGTAGAAGTCATACGAAACTGAATAAGTTGAACGCCAAAATAAAAATAACTGGTGTTAAATAATAGGATAATTCGGCTGATTCGGGTAATGTAATCGCGGATCCATGCAACAGGGGAGGAGCTGTACACCTTGGCCAGTTCCCTTGTAAAACTCTATCCTCGATTTCAGAGTCCCAGCAAATGAAACAGTAGCTACATCATGAATACACGGTGGCGATTTTGTTACGCAAATTGTTCTATCACAAACTATGTGTCTCTCAAAAAGATCCACGGAAATATATTTTTTAAAACACATTTTGAATTTTTCACGTAAATTGAACAACTGACGTGGCAAAAGTCGATTATTACTTTATATGCAATATATCGATGCAACTTAGGTGAGAACGTTTCCTCTGATTTTATGCTGCATTTAACGTGTGGAAATTAAGGAAATTAAAATTTGGTTCAAATTTACATAAAATTTACGTTAAAATAATAAACCGTAGTAACGTTAGAAGTAGCTCCCCTGCAATATATGTAAATTAGGATGTATATAATTTTGCACCAATGGTGCCGCATAAGTGCACAAAATAAGTATAAAACTCCAATAAGTTGGTTCCATTGGTGCATTAGAATCGGAATATGTAGATGTAGAATTTTGAGATTTTTTGTATCAATAGTGTAGAATAAGGCGACAAAATAAGGTTCATAATGATATACATATAACTTTGCACCAAAGGTGCGGAAAAAGCCGACAAAAGAGATCATAATTTTTATATATTCTTGCACCAAGGGTGCAATATAAACGGAAAAATGATGAAAAGCCCGAATTAGTATGCACCACCTGCGCAGTATGAGAGACCAAGGTCCATATTTAACTTTCAAAACTTTATGTCAAAATTGTAGGATTATCTTTTCCGGATATTCTGCACTATTGGTGCGTTGTACATCGCTTCCTCCAATTATTTCGCATCATTTTGTGTTACCAATTGTTAGACACCAATGGTGCTATTAATTTATAATAAAATGGACCTGGTACATTTTAATTAGCATCAATTGATGCAAAAAGGTCGTTAACAGACAGACGGACGGACGGACAAGAGGAATTCAATAGCTCCCGTGCTACGCAGGGTGAGCTAATAATTGCCTGATATTTTGCTTTATGGGGAATTAATTTAAATAGCAGGAAAATCGGGCCACAAATTCCTTGGCCATCGGTACAAGCACAACTCTAGAACCGACTCGACTTTAAAGTGGTGAAAGTTTCCGAGTGAAAATCGAATTTACACAAGATCTGTATTTCTTATTCTTCTCTTTCTGTTGTATCTTGATTAAAGAAACATCTTACCCGGGTTTTGTGGTTAGGTTTTAGGTTACCCTCTCCAACTAAATCTAAATACGAGGAGGAGAAAGAAAGTTGTTGTGAATGCAAACTTTGGCTGTTATCTATTTAGCAGCTTATCTCTGAGTGGGGAGGTTATCAATATTTGAGTTAAAGTGGGACTGGGAGAAGAAGTCACCTGCTTTCTTGGACAACTTTCTGCGTAAATGTTTTACTGTTATCGCCTTACGTGGATGGATGAGAGGGCCGACTTTCCTGCTTACATAGACTCACTCAAAGGCACAAATAGGGTTTCGTTCGGCGATGGAGCTTTTCGTGTTTGAAATGGAAATCGGTGCGAGATTTTTCGGCATTTATTTTTTGCTTGATAACACAAACGGACAAAACAGTTTCTAAATAAAATTCTTAAAAAACATAACAAACACGAATGCGAGGCACTTCACGCAGTTCTTGGGAACTTATGCAATTCCTGTAGGTTTCGTAAAAAAATATAAACTTTTACAAAATAAAGAGGCGCATTTGATCTGAGCAAGGTTTTAAAAAAAATTATGGGACAAATTTTCCTTAGAAATATTTGAAACATTTTGTAGCAGTTTGTAAGTTTACAGAATGTTCGGATTTTACAATGCTGTAATACCAGGGACTAGGCGCTCAAATTCATGGATGGAATCCTACTTATCTACGACGTTAAAAAATTCAATATTTGTGCCCATTTTTTACTTCGACGTTTCAACCGCACAATATATTGCAAATTTTAGGTTTGAGAAATCGAACTTTTGACAAAAAAAAACTTAAATGTGATGTAAAAAACAACTTACTAAAAAGTAAGACAAAGTTTTACGAATACCCTGTTGCATAAACACCATATTGAACCAAATAAAAACAAAAAAACACTGTATCGCCAACCCTACTTTCTTCAAACCTATTGCTATCCCCCGGCTACCCATCACTGATGATAAGCTACCCTCATCCTCTCGTAATGCACACGACACTGATACTCTTTTCCCTGTAAAATCAAAGAGAAAGCACGAAGTGAAAGCGAATCGAGTCCTGTTTTGTCTCGAGTTGTCTCTCCAGGCTAAAAAATATCGCTCTTCTGCTTTGTTACCGTCAAAGGAGAAAAAAAACTTTGTTCAACGAGAAGAAACGAAAATCTAGGTTTTTTTGCTCAGAGAAAGTTTCCCATCTGTGTAAATATTGATGAATGTAAGTAAAAAGTGAGTGAAGAAGAAGGTGTGGAATCAAATCATGAGCTGAAATGAGATGAGGCGAAGATAAGATAATATTTATGACATGAGCCAAAAAGGTGGCGAAGTGAAAGTAGCCAAAAGAGAAACTTGTCTCGAGATTGTCTGATTTATGGATGGGATTAAGTCTGCCATTGAGCTGGGAACTTTCTCCGTGAGATATTTTATTAAGTGGGAATTGGTTGGAAGTCAGTCACTTTTTACAGAAAAAAATAATTGTGCTTTGGTTTTCGACGTGATTAATATTTTTATTTCACCTTTTATTAATAATTTAATTCTATGAGAAAAATCGAGATTAATAGTAGTAGATATAGTATTTGTTGGGGTACAGAAATTTTCTAAAAAATTGACAGGAATCTAAGCTATTCAAATAAATAGGTTATATCGATATTTTGGGAAATTATTTTATCTTCCAAAAATAACCCTGCTATGGAAAATTAGAGTAGATCTTAACACTTCACGAATTTACGGTTACAGAATTTGCATAATTTTAAACCTGATTGAGTTATAAATATCCCTCAATTGCAACAAATAAAGAATAGACTAATACTGTCAACAATGAAAACACGCTGACCCACCTGAATAAAAATTAATAAGCTTTCTTGAACATTTGCAAACATGATAAACGTCGTTGATATATAACTTAAAAAATGTGTCAACCAAACTTTAGTAATTTTTGTGCAAAGATAAAAATTCCAATTTTCTACAACTACGTACAAAATTTACAGAGTTGACTGCTATACATCTGAGTTTCCTCAATGATATATGCGTACTAATTTTATTAATAACGTTAAGGAAGAATATTTGTTACATTCAAATTGTTTGCACAATTTTATCTTAACTTTTAAAAATAGTATGTTAACTACAAAAGGCGTTAGGACATGGTTTTGACGAATTCATACCTTAATTGCGGGATGGTTTTTAGTCGTAGAGATTTCTAACTTTTTTTATGTGAAAGCCCATGTCTCAAACTATAGGTAAGCATATCTGGCTTCCGATTTTGTGTATTCTGCGAAATGAGGCAAGGTCAAATTTGGAGAGGTGTCCTTTTTTAGTTTTCCAAACCAGTGTACTTATAAAATGGCGTTGAACAAGATATTTTTTTCTGAGGTCCTGATGCAAAAATCGTCTTTGCGACTATTTTTAAGGGACTTAGCATGCTTTTCACTATATAAAACCACGTTTGCCTTATGCGTATCTTTTAAGTCCGTTTTGCAGTCTAATTTCATACTTGTCCTAATGGAATGCGCTCTTTAACGCAACTCTTCCACTTTCAAGGCCCCCACATTTTACGACTTTTATGCTAAAAATCCCTAACGTGGTTTTTATCCAAGGTACATATAGTATATTGCACTGTAAGTACTTTTGACAAAATTTTGATAAGTGGTTACACCCCACGGACTGAGTTTTCATCAGACCTTGTAAAATTATTGGAAAAGTTCCCGTCGTTTTCGATGTCGAACTTCAGAAATAATTTAACTAACCAAAACGCAATAATTTTATTATTTTGTCACTTGCACCTTGTAGATAAAATAGTTCTGCAGTAAGGGACACAAAAAGATTAGTAAAATTTATTTTCGAAAAAATTTGACCATTAATTTACCAAATTAGTTCACGAGTTTTTTAGGATTCCGCGACAGCTGATTCGCTAGGGTCCTGCTCCAAAACTGTTTACACAAAATCTTCACTGTTTAATTTAATATTATTTGGGACACTTGAAGATTGAGAGCTTTGCCCTCAATCTTCATTTGACCGAGTGGATCCGCATTCAAGGTCAGCAGGTCAATTTTCCTATGCACGGTCCGATTGATCACTTTTCATGAAAAAGTATCAGCGACGATGGAGGCCCAACGTTATGTAATTCATTGTGGATTATTTTATAATTAAATGCAATGATTATCTAGGGTGGTAATATTAATAATCATTCACCTCTGACCTCTTAGGTTATCATGCTATATGAGTAATTCAGTTTGGAAAGTGTTTTTTTTGCTCCTTCCAACTCTGGGGGCACTGGAGGGGGCATTTATAAAGCTATCGGCCTAAAATTTTAAACATATCTTTTTGAGAGTATTATCTTGCAACTGACCAAAAATCAGTTCAAAATTCAACTCCCCGCCAGAGATATTCACCCGCGAATTCGTCAAAACCATGTCCTAACGCCTTTTGTAAACAAATTAAATGTTTATGTTTCAGCTCCTGCCAAATTTAACGCGGAGGAACAGGCAGCAAATTCCGTGATTTCCGTGCGATTCGGGGAGAAAGCAATTCTTGGCTGCCGAATCGGTGGCGACCTTCCAATTCAGATCGAATGGGGCAACAAACACGGCAAAATAGGGCCACATTCGAATCATAGGTAAAACTTTATTTCCAAATTTTATTAGCAAAAAAATGCTTTTATGATAAAAATGTAGTAATCTAATTATAATTTAAATAGTAAACTATGAATTCAAAAATTGAAGAATATAATAAGGTGGTCCTAAAATTGATATACTGAACTGAGGCAGTTCACGCATTTCTTGGTAACTTTGTAAAATAATTTCAGTAAGTTTTACTAAATAAAAGGAAGTCCTTGATCTGAGGAAGTGTGAAAAAATTTGTAAAGATTTCTAGGTTTATGGATTTTACAAAGCTAGCAATATCTGCGTGAATTACCTGATTGTTAATTATGTAATCACAAAATTGATACCGTATTAGTATCAATTTTGGTAATGATATTTGCCACCCAAAATGGGCACATTTATTTACATATTGCAAATTGCATAATTTTGCAAATTATGGGATCACCTTATAAATTCCACATGGCCCAATTCAACCATTTATTCAAAAACCACTTATTTTCAAATTATTAAAAATTCCTTGATTTCCTGATAAATCTGATATAATGTTGACCAAATTCTGCCACTTTCTAGATACACATTTCGCCAGCAAGAATTAGAGGATGGTATCTTATCCGAATTGCTGATAGCCTCCGTTGACCGGAGCGATTCTGGAGCTTATTCATGCCGAGCTTCCAATCCTTTCGGGTCAGATCATACCATCGTCACGCTCAACGTGCAAGGTTAGCAAAAAGTGAAATATTTTCATAAATATGGGAAAAAATCATGTTTAAATCGAAAATCGAGTCTAAAATTAACAACATAGGACTGGATGACTCATCGCAAAAATCGTCAAAATCTTTTTATTTTTAATAACAATTCATGAGATAATTTTGGAACCAATTTTGAAGAAGGTATTTTTTCAAATAATTTTGGTTCTGAACTTACAGTCTGTTATTTTCTTATTTTGAAGCAAGGATTTTCATCTACTCAGTACCCTTGAACATACGAGAACTTCTTAATTTAATTATTTTTGACAGGGAACCTTCCCATATTTTTGGGAAAAATAAAACTTGTTGAAAAGCGGAATTTATTAACGCAATAATGAGGGTTTTCACGACCTTCGTAACTGTGGATTCGTAAAAAAATATGCGTAAATTTACGTTATTTACGACGGGTTGACGTGAAAGACCCTTCGTAAAAAAGATTTCGTAAAAATTATTTTTAATTTTTCCTTGCCTAATATCATCGGTAACTATGGTGTTCGAAATATCATGATTTTTTATGCTTACAAAATTTTTTTACGAACGAAAAAGATGCCTCAACCTTGCGTATATTTACGAAGCTTCGTAAGCATGGAATTTTCATAGATGTCGTAAATTTACGCTATTTACGAGAGTTACGACAGTTACGAAGGTGACGTGAAAACCCTCAATATACATTTACACGTTCTGATGCCGAAAATAATTAAATTATTTCGTAATACTGTAAATACGGGTTACCAGATTTGATAACATAACATGATATAACCCAATGGTGGCTACTTAATAGGTAAAATCTTCAACTTTGTTGAACGTTAAAAAGGTACAAAACCAAAATTATTTGAGAAAACATGCATTTTTCAAAATTTAGTCAAAAATGTATTCCTGTTCTCTTCCAAAACAATAAATTTCTAGAGTAGATGAAAAATATTTGCAGGAAACAAAAAGTATTATTTCTAAATTTTGCACTAATTTTTCCAGAGCCTCCCGAGCAGCCTGGTAATTTGCGCGTGGTTGAGGTGGGGAGCCATTCGGTGGGGATTTCCTGGTTGGAAAATTTCAACGGGAACAGTCCCCTCATCAACTTCATCATTCAGAGCAAATTCCCCTCAGGTAAGAATTCAACAAGGTTTGAATTTAAAAAATAAATTTCCTCGTGATTTTTCATCATTTCCAATAATTTCATGCGGTTTCGAGGACGGAATAAAAATGTAATCAATTTTGGCGTGCGTGTGTACGAAATATAAATTAATTTCTCATCCGTTCGTGGTGAATATTTAAGTTTATCAAATTCTGTTGAATTGAGAGTGAGTGAACTATTTCTTCACGTTTTCATTTGCATTTTAATAGATCAAAAATAAATCGAAATTCATAACCTGAATCTTCAAAATTTATCCTTTATACAACAACTTTATAACTTTGACGTAGAAACTGTACAATTAATTTTGACAGTGAACTAGAGATCCCGTACTATATAGTGGCGATGGGGATCTTTGACCTAAAAATGGTCAAAAAATGATTCTTAATATCTCAAATTTAGGTATAATATGTCAAATATATCTGACCATGTGTCCTCAAAATTTCATAAGCTTTCCTTGAAAAACAAATTTCGTACGTAACTTCAAAGCGAGGAAGTTGGGAAACGAGTTTTTTGTAAGTACCAAAATCTGGGCGACAAAGACTCGAAGAAGCAATAGCCCATTGGCTTAGGGGATCGGGGGCGGAACTGTCACCACGCAGTCACACGTTCGATTCCTCTCTGTCCGGGAAGCTATTTGCTAATCCTACTCGGCTCGGTGTTAGTACGGGGTGGGTGCTCCTCTCATGGTTGGGTGAGCCCGGCCAGACGGTCTGGCAATGCCAGAAAGGGGAGCCCTCGCAGAGTCCGTTCTCTGTGAGAAGATCCGACTCATCACCAGAGTTATATGGTGAGAAGGACAGTCATAGATTGGAAACCAGTTTGCTCTTAACTGATATCTGTTGACTTTAAAGGATTATTTTATTTATTTTTATTTTATTTTAAGAAGGCTTGACTAAATTTCAACGGAGAGAGTTGTGGCCGTGCAAAAATTAGGACATACATAAAAAAGTATGGCGAATCCGAAAATATCAACTTTAAATACGCACCACAAGAAAAAAATCATCATATTGACCCCTTGAAAATTAAAAACGATTAAACTTGTCTTTGGAAAGCACGGCTTCACGTTTGTGCCTGATGCGGCCATGAAGTCGAAGATTAATTCAAACTATGCGCATCGTACCACACAGCCCTTTTAAACTGAGGGGTCCGAAACATGCCCAAATTGACCCATGCCAGCCAAACTTTAGATTTCTTAATGGCGGGAGTGATGAAAAAGGCTAAATACGAGATGGACAATGGACTTCGGTCTTCTTTCTTCGCGAATGTCTATGATTGGATATATTTTTAGGATATCATACCAAAATTGGAGATTTCTAGAATCATTTTTTGACCATTTTTAGATCAAAGTTTTCCATCGCCACTATATAGTACGGGATCTCTATTTTATTGGTTTTCATTTGCATTTTTTTAATAGACAAGCATGAAAATAAATCGTCACAACGAAAGGTAGCCAAAAATAGGGTGAAACAAGCAATTTTGTGACGAAAAATCTTCGTCATACATATATAAATTGTACAGATTTCACGTCGAACTTAAAAAATGGCAAATCAATAATGGCTAATAAAAACATGAAGATACATCTTGTACTTAAAAACGTATCATTATTATTTCTTTCAGAAACTTGTTATTTACCGTTTTCCGATTTGTCCTGCTTTCTTGTCATCTCTTATTTATTACGATAAATTGTCACTTTCATTCCGTTCCCGTTAAGAATTTATTTGTTGTAATGTATTTAATATTTTTTTTTATAATAATAATTTATTCATGACAATTCTTACAAGGCCCATGGCCCATAGAATTACAGGTTAGATTACATCGTAAAGAATTAAATAACAAATCAATAATACTACAATGACAATTATTTCCTTGCAAAATTATCCTGGGGGTTCTCGCTTAATAACATTCTACTAAATAAGGTTTGTGTATGTTAAAATACACTCAAAATAAGGTAGTAATGAATCATTACCATGCGGAATCACTATGTGTCTCTACCACTTCAGTTACGATTTGTCGTAGAAATGGTAATAATAAGTTCAGGGAAATTCAAAATTAATACACAATGGTATTCAGTTCCTTAATATTTGGTAATGAATTTGAATTTCCCTGAACTTATTATTACCATTTCTACGACAAATCGTAACCGAAGTGGTAGAGACACATAGTGATTCCGCATGGTAATGATTCATTACCACCTTATTTTGAGTGTACAGATTCTTAAACATTTGCATTATTTATTTGTTGTATAAATTTTTCTAATTGCCGATTTGTAAAACTTCAATACCGAGCTATTACTACACGGTATTACGTATCAATACTACTTTGGTAGAATGATATATGATTGATCTAACACTTCATTTCTAAGAGTGCACAGATTCTACGCCGAACTTAAAAAATGGGTAAAAATCAATACATTTAAGAACAACAGGTTCAAATACTGTTCTGTCTTTAGTTATGTAAATCACTATGAAACGTATATGCATTTAGATTTCTGTCAGAAATTTATTATTTCCCAATTTGTCCTCACTTTTCTTGTTTATTCGGCCAAGAACTCACTTTCATTCCGTTACCGTTAAAAATGTTATCAATTTTTCCAACTTTCTCTTTGACTAATTTCCCAGAAAAAATGGGTGATTTTTTCGTTGCCCCAATTTCAAACGGCTCCACTTTCTCTTCTGAATGCCCATACTTTCTGTGTTCCTTTCTGCAAATTAATTATCTTTCCTCGCATCCATTCCGTGGGCCTAGGGATGGTAATCCGTATCCTAAATTAACCGATCCGTAGGATAGGATCGGATAAATACAGGATCGGATCGGATCGGATTTGCTCGCTTTAGGATCGGATCGGCTCCCGGTTCTACACGAAATCCGTTGCGATCCGATCCTAGGATCGGATCGATCGTAGGATATCCGCGGATGATCCAAGATTCACTTGATATGTGTGAGACACCTTGTGTCTAACTATGGAAATACTTTACCAGCTGCTTTTCTTTATTTCGAGTTCATCACATGGCGTACATTATCCGAATGAGCCGAATGAGCCGAATTATTTTATTATTAAATTATTAAAATAATAAAATAATTCGGCTCATTCGGGTAATGTACGCCATGTGATGAACTCACCAAATGTGAAACGAGTTTACATCGGATGATCCGAGGATCCTGTGCGATCCTAGGATATCATCGGTTCGGATCGGATCAGATTGTCTGATCCTCGGATCCTCTATCCGATCCGTGTGAAAATCCGATCCTATCCGAGTTTTTACGATCCTAGGATAGGATCGGTTACGGATTACCATCACTACGTGGGCCACTTTGACTTTCATTTCATTTCACTTCACATTTTAATTTTAATTTACTACACGAATCTGGAACATGCTCGGGATGGGTTGGGTTGGTATTTGTCAGGGTTTCTCTGTGGTGTTAACCACTTTCTAACACAACCGTTAAAAACCGGCTTCAACTAGTTTTTGGACGTTCGGAATTTCGAAAAGTGGTCAAAATACAAAATGGGGCAAAATGTTAAAAGTTTTTCTAAATTGAATCTTTCGATAATCGGGTGGATTATAAATTAATAATCTTGACTTAATCTTGAGCTTTTTGCTGTGAAATGCGTATGGTTTAGAAAGTTTCTTAATTTTGCATAAGAAAACAGGTGAAAAGAAACATGTTTTTTTTAAATATCGTGATATTACAGACCAAGCAAAATGCTCGAAATCAATGTGAGATCACAGATCTTTGCATAGATTTGCAAAAAATCATTAATGAAGAACATTTTGCTATATTTTTCAATGGACATTTTGGTTTTTGGGCATTTTTTTCAAAATTATTTTGTACAGTTTTGTACGCTTTTGGACGTCCAAAACGAAACACTGGAATTTATGATTGACGAGAGGAGTGAAAGTCAAAGGGAAAGAGAGTGAAAAGAGAGGTCCGCACATTTCGTGTTGAAGATTTCTTAATTATTTTCCCGAAAGAAGTCCATTAAATTAGATTCCAGACACGGCTCAGTTCACGCGACTCGCAAAGAAATCTTTCCCCAGATGAAGCTCGTTCATGCCCAGCTTTCTCCTTCCGCTCACTTTTTCCTTCTTGTCCCAGGAGCCAACGGGCCAAGTAATTGTCATCTCAATATATGACATCATTTTCGCGGCGGGTAACAAGCACACGAAATAATCGGGGATCTAAATTGGCCGAATGGGTGACGATTTATTTCTGGTAAAAGTTGGAAATAATTACGCAATTCACTCACGCCGTCATTGGTAACTTTGTGAAATCAGTGAAACCGTAATCTTACAAACTACATTTTACAAATATTTCTGAGGAAACTATAAGCTTACAAATTTTTATAAATTTGCTCAGATCAGGGGCGTCTCTTTATTTTAGGAACGTTTGTAAAATTATTTTTCAAAATTTATGAATTTTACAATGTTACCAAGGCCTGCGTGAATTGCTTCAGTATTCAGGACGAGGATAGGAAAAAAAGAAACGGGGTTTTCAATTTAATTTGTTTGTCAAATAATGAGAAGTAAGGATGACGAAAGCTAAAATTTGTAAAATTTTAAATAGAAATTAAATAGCCCAGATCAAATATACACTTGAAATTTCGTCTATTTTACAAAGTTACAAATAAATGCATGCCTGACTAACAATGCGATGGTGTGAAGTGTAACCCTCCGATTTGATTGAAATTTCGAAATTATGTGGTCCATGTCAATACAACCAACGCTTCTTCAGGGAGTTTGTGCGATAGTCAGAATTTGCCAAACTATTTGCGATCAAAGTTGAAAAACGGGCGATGTTTAGCACGAGAAGAGAATGGAAGTTGAGTTTGCTTCCTCCGCCTGGTAAAAATCGCCCGTTTTTCAACTTTGACCTCAAATATTTTGGAAAATTTTGACCATCGCACAAACTGCCTGAAGAAACATTGGTTGTATTGACATGGACCACATAATTTCGAGATTTCAACCAAGACGGAGGGTTACACTTCACACCATCGCATTGTAAGTGAGATATTCGCTTGAAAATTGTTACCAACTCGGTGACCATTTTATTCTCCAATTACTAAGAGTGTTAACCCGGGTAAAATACCCGGTTATCGTTGTGAAGATGACTTCATTGAATTTCATGCTTGTTTTGCTATCATTATTATTATTTTATTATTAGGCTCACTTTCTCCACTTTCTCCTCCTTTGGCTCAGCGGAGAAAGAAATTAATGTAGAGACTAACAAGACGAGAAATGTTTTCGGGAAGGAAAGAAATAATTTAAATAAATTTAATGAGAAATTGTTTTGAATTTTGAGAAATGTTTTTAATTGGAGAAAGCAAACAAGAAAACGAGTCCAATCTGTTGAAACAATAAGGTTTTTAATGAGCGTGGTATGCAAATGAGGCGTGTCGTGGAATGAATTTGCTGTTGGCAGTTGAATAAATAGCAAGCAATTATTTTGGTAGAATAAGAAACCGGCATAAATATTTTAGATTTTTTGGGCGAAAAGTAATATTTAAAAATAGGTACGAAAATGAATACTCGGTACATTTACAGATCTGTATATAAGTTGATAATAATATCATCATCACGTGAATGGCTCTGTTGCCAAACGGGTTACACTAATTTCCACGAGATTCAAAATTGTTACCAATTTTTACTCGGGTAATGTCAAATTTGAGGTTCTTAGAAATTTAGGATACAATTCTGCTACGAATCTTTGTCACCTGTTGCCACGCTGGTAACAATAATTTTCGAGAGATTCAAATTTGTTACCAAATTTTTAACCACCTGAAATTGTCAATTTTAGGTTATTCGGAAATTTGTGACACCATTCGGCGATAAATTTTTGTTTGCTTGGTAAAGCCTCGTAGTGATGTGACTACACGATTTTGTTACCATTTATCATCCTATGTTCAATTAGGCTTTTCTTACTATTTATGTACATAAATAGTAAGAAAAGCCTAATTTTAATTTGAATAATATTCCCGACAAAAACTACTCCTATTTTTCCTTCATTCTAGAAACCTGGACAGAAGCCGAAGTCGAAGAACTTGCCGTTCCCGCCACCCAATCCACCGCGCTGGTCGAAGGCCTAACCCCTTCGTCGACTTATCACCTCCGCGTCCTCGCCCAAAACGGGGTCGGCTTCAGCCCGCCCTCGGAAGTCGTGCAGATCACGACGACCGAGGAAGCTCCCGAAGGCCCGCCCATCGAAATCGTGGCGGAAGCGGACTCCTCCACGAGACTGAGGGTCCGTTGGGCCCCGCCAGAAAGGGCGCTCTGGCACGGGCAGATTTTAGGCTACTATCTCGGCTACCGAGAACTCTCCCTCGCTCTGGCCGATCACCCCGTGCTGCTTTCACAAGAGGATGGAAATGAGGGAGTGACCATGACGGGAGAAAATTGGAGGACCTTGCTACATTCACATTTATACGGAAATTTAGCCGATTTGCATGGATATCACTTCAAAACAGTGGAGGTAAATTTGATATTTAAATATTTGCAATTTTGTGGAGCTTCAAGGTTCGTCAAATTTAATTCGCGTAGGAAAATATGCATTAGGTACACGTACGACAATCTTAACAAAGAAGTATAACTTGAAAAAGTTTGCGAGTTTTACACTCTGTTTTTTGGCTAAAAAATGTATGAATTAACTCCCAATTACCCAGAAATTGGGGAAGGTTTTGCAAGATTATTTTGCAAACTATTGGCTAAATTGGTATGATGCTATTCTGAGTATGGCGTTGTGCTGCTTAGGCTTACTCTACGCACACAATTATGCTGAAAATAAGTGCATATTTCCAGTTGTTTTTCAGACGTAATATTTGTTGAAGTGCACAAAAAACGAAATTATTTTAGACAAGGATGTTTAGCGGTTTTAATATTTTTCTAGAGCTTACATATAATTATATAATATTTTTAACCAGATGCATCGTAAGTGGTTTCGATATACCAAATTTGGTGAAAATGTCATAACAATTTCCACTTAAACGCAAAAGTATGACAAACAATTTAGCACAATTTGCAAAAATTCATATGAACTTAATATCTTCTCACCAATAAACAAGAATATCAACACTTTCAAAATTTCAAAGCTGACGTTACTTCACAACAAAATTTTGCATGTATTACAAATATTTTCATAAAAATTTTATCATACATTCTCCTTATTCCCCTTCTGATTGATTCCATGAAAATATTAAAGATCAAACAGCAAAAACTTTTCTCATTTTCCTCCTAAATAGGAAGAGGAGGACAATCGACAGACACCCGATAAAACTAAATTTCTCAATTGACCCATAAACTGGAGGAATAAAATGTGAATAGTTTTCCAAAAATTTTCCACGCATTGAATTCCAGATTCCTATTGTTTTCGCAAATGACTGAACTTTTTCTTGGGCCGGGGATCCCTTTCACGGGCCAAATGAGAGCATTAAGTCGTTTAACGGGTCCCCGCGGAGGGATCCACTTTCTTTCTCGCTTATGCACTTTCTCTTTTTTGGTGAAGAGTGGAAGTGAAAAAGTCATGCCGCCCAGGAGGAGGAGAATATTGGGTGATTATTGCTGCGATGTAAGTAAGGTAATGATCAGAGGGCGGATATGAATTTATTTTCAACTTCTTTATTTGATGACGACTGACAACTGACAGTCAAACTTTTGTGCGTGTGTCGCCTATCTCGCAGATATTGTTAATTATTTCTAGTTTTTCAGGCATATAAATATTTTTGCTGGTATTTGAAAACAATGTAAATGCTTTATATGTTTTTTAATATGTAAATATATTCATTTTAACAAATATTTCAACGATGTGAGGCAAATTTTGATTTTCTGAATGAAATTGGACAACAAAAAATTCTGAGCATCATCAAAATTTCGTAACGATTTTGGTCTTTTCGTAAATATTAAGTAGATACATATATTTTTCGTAAATAAATAACCGCCCTGACGTGATGATGACACAGCGTGAGATTATTATTTGCAAATCTTTAGTGATGTGCAATGAGTGAACTTCACTCAGTGAAGCGAAATGAATCGAGAGAAAGTATCTGGACGATTATTTTTTAAGGGGAAAGTGGAAAATTGGTGATAGAACTTCTTTTTACAGGGTTGTGTTGTGTATAAAGTTTCAAGAAAGTCGGGTTTTCAGTAGTACAAAATTGGAAGATTTGCAAAATATGTCTTTTTGAGAAGCAAATGAAGATAAATTTTCGAGCCATTTTTGAATGAATTTTTGCTGAACATTTCATACTCGTAGTGTTTGACCGAAGTTAGTGAAATCCCATAGTCCACTCTGCCACTCACCTATTTTTTCATTTAATCGTTTAAACTCTCAAATTTCAACTAAACTCGTCCAAGTTGTACAAACATTTGAAGTAAAAATTACACCTGCTGTATCTTCATAATAAAATTTTCAAAATTTATTTTGTCCCTATGCATTCAGATTTTGCAACGCAGGGGGCTTCGAAAAGTTTTGTAACATTAATATATACAAAATTTAAAAAAGTTATAGATTTTAGCAAGATATTTCTCCATAACCTGTGTAAACCTTTGTAAATTTAGGTGGTTGTAAATATTCGAGTGAATCACAAAAAGAATATTTATTTACCAAATCTATTATTTCTTGTAAAACTTTAATTAAACTTCCTTATTTTATGTTTTAAGTATGTTTGGAAAATTTTTCTGCAAATTTTTGAAATTACTCATAAAAAGATCGGTGGTTGTTTGTGTATTGAGTTTCACACTTTTCTTTATTTCCAGGTTGGTCAAGACTTTGGGGGTGAAACGACGATTCACAATTTACGAAAATTTACACGATACGCCATCGTTGTGCAGGCCTTCAACGCGAAGGGTGCCGGACCCTCGAGCAGCCCCACCGTCGCCACCACGCTGCAGGACGGTGAGCCAAAAGATTCAAGCCAAATTTTTGTGCAATTCACGCCCTTTCAACTTTGTAAAATCCGTAAACTATTAAAACTTATTAAAAAATTTTACAAACATTTTCCAGTAAAGTTTTCGTAAACATATTCAGCTCCTTGGCTTCTCTCTATTTCGGAAAAGTTTGTAAAATTATTTTACGAAATTTCCGTATTTTACAAAGTTACTATTCACTCCGTGAATGGCCGCTTTGTACATATTTTTTTTAATTATTTAAAAACGATAAATTTAATAAATTCTGTCGGAAATTTTACAATTTCAAGTTTACAAGGTTTTTGGTGATTCAAAACTGTGTAACCTTTACAAATTGTTTGACTAAAGGTTTAATAAAATAATATAAACACAATTCTTTGCTAAATACTCTTCAAAATCAATAACCGTTGTACGGGACCGTTCTACCACCAATCTGCGCAACTAGTTTAAATATATGCAATTTACAATTTTACTGTAATGGCGTCAGAGTTATAAATTTAGCAAGAAATTAAATTAAATTATTTCAAACACTTATTTATCTTCTGTTTTATAAAATCTGCATTGAACATACATTCGTATAGAAAGTGCAGAGTAATTGAACCAATTTGAAATCCACTAAAATTTTGTTAAAAACATGTAAAAATATCACTTAAAACACTTTTCGAATGGTGTAGTTCTCTCATAAATCATTCATTTTGAGAGTGAAATGAATCCATGAGAAGAAATTCTTATTTCATGGAGCGTGCGTAAAGAATGTGTCCAATTTTAGCAAAGTCCTATTTCCACATCCATTCTTACATAAATCGCATGTTTGATGTCGGGCCCTATGTAAATATGCAGCTTAGCGTGGGTGGAGGCGTTGCTGAGTGCGGAATTAAATCGGGGCTGACACCTGGCCAGCACTTTCATCCGGATTGAATTAGAGACAAAGTTAGTTGGAAAGTTGAGAGCGAAAGGTGTTAGCACGTGATGGATCGGATGTCATGAATTTGTAATATTTCCATATTTACCAAGTCTGCATGGTCGACACTCTAAAGAATAATTTAGGGATTAAAATTTGAGATTGTGCTGAGATTACTAATTATTGAATTGTATGGATCTGCAAGAACACCTTTTTATTTTATACAATAGACAATCCGAAACTGACAAATTTTTACAAATGGGGAATAAGCTTAACATAATATTGGTTACAAAATATTAACACTATAGGGTGACAAACATGCAATTATGGAGTTACGATCTGCATAATTTTATTTGACACACGTGATTAGTTAATAGTTTCACAATTTTGGTGTTGAACTATAGTTATACACTTGAATTTTAAGTTTTCACTTTCACCCGATTTGAATTAGGTAAAGACAAAGTTGGTCAGAAAGTTGGGGGTGAAAGGTGTGAGCACGCGGTGCATCGGATATCATGAATCTAATAATTCCATGTTCATACGCATTTTTAAAAATTCCCAATTATTGCGTTAATTGTCTCAATTTAAACAATTCAGAATTAAGTAAATTCGTAAAAAATTAATTACTAAATTATGTCACTGGCCATTCTACATACCTATAAAACTTATTTTAGACACACGTGATTTAGTAGTTTCTCAATTTTGGCGTAAAACTATTGCTAAAAAATTATTCAACTTAACTTTTAAGTTTCAGACAAAAAACAAATTATAAGAAAATAAATTTCAGTGCCAACCCAGCCGCCAGAGAAATTTGAGTGCAGATCCACCTCCCCGCAAAGTTTGGTCTTGACCTGGGAACCACCCCCGCTCGAAGCGCGTCACGGGGCCGTCCAAGGCTACAAAGTGGACGTCCTCGTCGTCGGAGGGCAGGACGAGGGGGGGCCGGGCAGCGAGGCCGAATCGGGGGACCAAATCGAGACGAAAGTGACGACGGAGAGAGACCTCGTTTTGCACGGGTTACGAAAATGGACCAATTATTCCGTCACCGTGCGAGGATTTACCGTCGTCGGCGATGGGGCCGTGTCAACCCCGCTCTTGTGCAGGACGGACGAGGACGGTAAGATTGGCAGCGTTTTTATTGAAAAATATTTAAAATGCTTCAACGTTTAAATTTAAATAGCAAGATTGTAAATTGCGTAACTTTGAAAAAAATATTCATTCATTCCTGGGTAACCTTGTAACATCCGGAAATTTTGGTAAATAACCTTGCAAATTTTTACAACATAAAAGGAGGAGATCAAGAGCATCGATGCGTTTTTAGAATGAAATGGTTAGGTAGAATTTACTGGGTTTCAAAACTCCAATTGAATTGGTTCAAATAAAATTTTGGAAATTGTTGGATTTTACATGTTAATTAAAATATTTTGCATAATTTGTACGATTTTAGTGAAATGCACAAACTTTGAGAATACGAATAAACAAACATAGGTGGGAAAACAGGTAGAGGCCAGTCCTTAGAAAAAGAGTGTTTCAAATTCCAGAAAGTGATCGTCGTAGTTGGTACATATTTATCCTGTTAAACGCATTATGCAAAATTCATAAAAAACGATGAAACCGTCGAAAATTCTGACATTTCCAAATATATTTGGTTAATTATTAGAGGCAAATTATTTGCCTCTGTCGTTACAAATTGCAACTGTTCGTTAGATTATTTTTTACGCTTATTTACGTAATGTTCCCCCGTGTGTTGCTAAATTTGACATTTTAAGGAATTATTCGGCACAAAAAAACGAATTGAGTTGGAGCTATGTAACTTCTCTGCAAATTTTGAGGAGATATCAAGCTCTCAACGTTATATAAAATATTAATTGTTTTATTTGAGTAAATTCCACGCCAAAAGTTTAGATTGAAAGTAGTACTACTTTAAACATTTTAGATTTCATGTGCTAATGCGCGCCTGCATAGGCGAGGGGGACGTAAAAAAAACTGCTGCTACGAAATCAAATATTACAAAATTGTGCCCTACATGAAAAAAAATAAACTAGATTCATTTCTCATTAACATCGCAAATTCTACGACGAATAGCCTGATATAAAATATAGTAACCTCCGATAAAATATTAATTGTTTGATTTGAGTAAATTCTACGCCAAAAGTTTACATTGACAATGTGAACTAACCTTTTAAATACTTAAGGTATGATCTGATTGTCACGTAAAATAACAGAACAAAAAATTACGACGAAATCAAATATTTGCAAAAATAGTGTCCTAAAGGAATTTTTGCATGCAAAAATAAACTTAGTCAATCCCTCCTCATCATCGGAAGAAAAAAAATGGATGTTCCGATTTTTGCCAAGTGCCACTTTTTTTCTTGCAATTCAATCTGCGAATGTAACGGTAATTTTAGTCCCCACTGCACGTGCCAGAGTCATTCCGTGTTTTATGCCAATTTTTACCCAAATTGGCATTCATATCGTGCAGGTTCTTTCCACTTGTGAAATTGATTTTACATATGGAAGAAAAACCTTAAATTGCAAAAAAAAGTGCATTTGTAAAAAATTGCGAGTTTCAAATATGCAAGTTTAACAATTGCAAACTTGACAAACATGACATCTTGTGTATAAGACTTGTATTTAAAAAAATTACCACCAACAAATTTCTGTTCTTTTTATATTTTGAAATTACGCTTGAACCCGCATGCAATTTGTTTAAAGTTGTATACAACTTTATTTACGCATTTTTGTATGTATAATATTCTTTAATAAATTGTGAAACAAATTCAGCTGCACATGAGCTATGAAATTTTCAACTTGAAATCAATCCTTTAAAGAAATGGTGAATCGCAAAAATGGAATTTGCAGGGAGCCAATTTTTTCGCGGGTAAATAGTTTTTATTGCCAATTTTTACCCCGTTACGCAGACTTTCTCCAACCCGGATTGATATACAGGATGGAGTTATGTGACTCAAATTGGGCATGAGTCTCCCTTTCTGTCCTTTCCCTTAGCCCCTTGGTTCGAGGGATGTGCATAAAGTACGCCAGAAAAGAATTACAACTTTAAGCCAATTCACGCACTTATTGGCAACTTTGTAAAAACGGAAAATTCGCAAGCTTACAAACTTTCACAAACTTTTACAAATATTTCTAAGGAAAATTAGCTTAGCAATTTTGTAAACTTATAGTACTCCGATCAAGGGCGTTTTTAAATCCTTTAAAATCTCGACAACTTTGTAACTTTGCAAAAACTAAATGTATTTATCGCCAAATTACAATACAGATTGAGTACGTGTTTCCACATATTTTGCATGAAATGCTGCGAAACTTATGCGAAGTGTTTACTGGGTTTCAACAATCTGATTTAATCGGATGAAAATAAAATTTTGAAAAATTTGGAGGAGTTTTATTTTTTAATTAAAATTTTTACACATGTGGACGACACTATTGCAATTTATAGACTTTCAGATTCAATAATTAAAGAAACACGTGAATGACACACTGGGACTGCTACACGTTATTTCGAATCCGTTGGATTTTAAAATTATTTTACAAACTTCTACCAAATAATGCGACACTGTACTAAAGTGACTGTAGTAATTTGTAATCTTACAAAAGTTTGTGTCAACAGATTATCCCTCGATTTTTTAAAAGATTTTTGTAACTTTTTACATTTAAGTTTTAGAATTTTACAGGATGTACGAAGGACTGTGTGCATGTTTTGACTTTAGTCAGTCCTCGTAACTTCGTACATTCTAAAATTTATATGAAAATGTTCTTCAATAAAATTTAAAAAAAATGACGAGTTAATCGGTTTAAAAGTACATGTTTGGAAGAATACAAATTACGACAATGTTGATTAGGTACATAGATGTTTATTTAGGAGAAGTTTATGAAATAATTTTGAAACCAGACGGATTTGAAATGCCGTTCTGCTTGAATTTATCGACTGATTTCGAAATCAGGAAAAACTGGTCATCTGCCTGTTTAACTATATTCTTGAAGTTTGAAATTTTCAAGAAAATCGTCCAATTTAGGCAATTATTTTAATTAATTAATATTTCAAAACACTGAAACTTCGCAAAAACATTGTAAGCTATTTTTCTTTCGAAGTATTTGTAAAAGTTTGTCAGTTTCAAGGTCCTGAATTTTACTTAGTTACGTGTCTATATAGACACGTAACTAAGTGAAATTCAGGACCTTGGTCAGTTTAGAGAATTTTACGGATTTTACAAGGTTACCAAGGACTACGTGAATTCCCTCGTTGAATTCCCTCGACTCGCCCAGAAAAGTTTCATGGTTGGTGACAAGTTTTCCCCAAAAAATCTGTCCAATCCTTTCTGCCCTAAAAACTTGTAATGCTAATGTCCCATGCTCTCGGATGTGTACTGCTGATGGCCCCGATTTCCTTCCTGTCCGTTCCTCCTGAGGACCACGAAGCTTGATCTCGAACCAAATGGAGGGGATCGAGAGGCAAGCAATCAAAGCAAACCATGATCGAATCAAATCAATCCCAACCTCAAAAACCTACCAGCAAAATTTCCACCCTTTACATCCCTTCTGCCCAATTGCACTAAAGTCATCGTCTCCTTGTCTAGAGAAAGTTGATGGGTTTCTTAAAATTGTGAGGGATTAGAAATTGAGGCAGAATTCGAGATCAGGAAATTTTCCCGTGAAATTTGCCATCCAGAATGTTAAAATAAATTCCCCGAGATGAGAAATTACTAAAAATGCCCTGCGTTAAATGAAAAATTTCTATTTTTCAAAAAAGTACTTAATAATTCCAATTTTCAAAATTACAAACTGAGCTGCTTTAGTGGAACGCCGTTCAGTATAAAATTTAATGGAGAAGTAACATTATGGATATTAAGATGCTTCTTCTCTTGAGATATATAGTAAATTGGATATTCGAGCAGGCTCAATGTAATTAATTAATTAGTTAAGTACGCAATTGAGCAATTAATTAGCATAATTTTTTCTAAGATTCACTCATAATATTCTGGTCGGGTAGAAATATTAAATCGATTCAATATTATTTACGATAATTCCCGAAAAATGTCACCTCCTAATAAATTTGATGTATTGAAAATATTATGAATTAAAAAAAACATACCTATCAATTAATTTTATCAATTGAATAATTAATTAAATTCTACAAGACTAGTGTTAATTAATTATCTAATCGCAAAAACTTACGAGATGACGTGTATCCGATCTAGATCGTGTATATATATCGTCTCCTCCAAATTGTGTTACGGATGGCGTCCCACTTAAACAAATTGAGTAAAATCTCAAAACAATTGATAGAAACTTATTATAATTACATAATTTACTGTATTTTGAAAGATTATTAGCCGGACCACGTAAGAGCAGGACGGAGAGCAGACAAATGTGCAGTAGAAACCGCTTACCACCCGTAAGAAATACCTGGGAGGCCAGTGGTGCACCACCGCCATCGGCTTCCCATGTATTTCTTACGGGCAGTTAGCGGTTTCTACTGCACATTTGTCTGCTCTCCGTCCTGCTCTTACGTGGTCCGGCTAATACTTAATAAAATAATGGTTTCAGGGTTATTTCCCGGAAATAAAAATTTTCTGCGTAATGTTCCCCGCTTTATTTGGATCTTGCTAACGATTTGAGAAAACAACATACAACATATTGTCGAAAAATCTGTCTCCTGATATTTACAACTCGTCAAACAGAATTCTTGACCTTGGTAAATATTTACATTTCGTTACCATTCTCAATCGCGTATAATCAAATTTTTTGAAGTTGCACTACTGAAAATATTTGCATTTTCTGGAAAACTGTGTGCAAAGCAAAACTTCATTACAACCTTTTAAGAAGATATTCATCCCTCATTTAAGTTGCAAATATTTAGCAAATTTCAACTTCGAAGAGAGGTTAGAAAATATACTAAAATACGTACAATAAATTTCTACCAGGGTTCAAAAGAAGTTTTGCATGTACATACGTATTTACAATAACTCGTTTCCCGTTGTAAAATAATTCGAGGCTATTTTGAAACAATGATTTCTGATAATTTAGGCAGCCACATTGAGCAAATGTTGTATTTGCTTACAAATTTTGTAATCATGCCAAGTAGAAAAGTAGAAGTTTCGTTTTGTTTGAGAGAATTTTGAAAATTCTACCAGAAGCTGTTATTGTTATAATATTTATACCAAGGCTTCATAAAATATTGTGCAAATTGTTTACACAGTTTACAAATTTTAATTAAAAGTTTGTGCATGATTTTTCATATAAATGAATTATTTCAATCGATGGCTGCAAACGGTATCCGCTAAAATACAATCTTTAATAAAGATTGTTTTTAATAAATAAATCAAAATTCTTAATCGGCTTTGGAATTTGCATAAAAATTTTGTGATTTAATTTTTTTTGTTCGCAGTTCCCTCTCCACCGTTGGGGCTGAAGGCGGTGGTGTCCTCTCGACGGTCCATCCTCATCTCGTGGCTTCCTCCGGCAAACCCCAACGGAAAAGTCCTCAAGTTCACCGTCTACAGCAGAATCTCCGATGAGACCAAAGTGGTAAGAAATGTTGCGTGACAATTCACGCAGGTCTCGGTAACTTTGTAAAATTCATAAACTTACCAACTTTTACAAATTTTATTAAGCAACATTAACTCAGAAATTTGGGGAAATTTACTCAGGAGGGGAGGTTGTGTACTATCAACTCCCGGATCTCGATGCCTTTTGGATATTTTGTAGTGTCCCATGAAGGTACAAGAACCCTGAAGTGGTTTGATGCCATGGCCACATTTGCGCCCGCCACACCCACTCAAATGTGCCCATAAATCGCTTTCACTCCAGCTTTCACTCATTCAAAACCACGCCAAAAATCCAATTTTACTCCAATTTTCAAATTTCTTTCAACATTATACTCCCAGATAGTTGCTTTCTTATTTCCAACATCAAACTCAACTTTTTGAAATTTTTAGTATTTTTAAAATTTAAAATTCTGAATGAGCATTGTTGTAGTAATCAACAAAACAAATTATGCCTGCGAAATAATCATCCAAAAAGTTGAGTTTGATGTTGGAAATAAGAAAGCAACTATCTGGGAGTATAATGTTGAAAGAAATTTGAAAATCGGAGTAAAATTGGATTTTTGGCGTGGTTTTGAATGAGTGAAAGCTGGAGTGAAAGCGATTTATGGGCACATTTGAGTGGGTGTGGCGGGCGCAAATGTGGCCATGGCATCAAACCACTTCAGGGTTCTTGTACATTCATGGGACACTACAACATATCCAAAGGGCATCGAGATCCGGGAGTTGATAGTACCCAACCTCCCCTCCTCAGATCAAAAATGTCTTTTTATTAAGTTTGTAAAATTATTTTACAAAACTTACGAAATTTACGAGTTACCTAATAATTACTGCGGGAATTGCCTCACAAAACAATTCATTAAATATTTAAGAGCAGTTTATCAAAACCTGAGACCTAAACTATATATTTTAGCAAATGATATACAAGAAATAAATGGTTTCGTCGCTATTAATAAGCATAAACAATTTTGATACGTGCATATCCACCGGATACTCACCTAGACGTGAAGTTAACGAATTTATATGTAAATACTGGCACAATTTTCAATTAGTTTTCAAAACCAGTTTACAGATGAGAATTTCATAATTCGCATCATAAACTTTCTTTAGGCGTAATGACAACAATTTGCGGTATCTATCTCGGAAATCTCTAACATTAACAACACCAACACAACTTTTCAAAATTTTGAACACGATTTGATATTTGTTTCGTAAATCTGCCCAATCTGTTGCTAAATTATTTCACAAACTATTTGCGAAAAAGTGAGTTGCGACATGAAATAAGACGTTGAGGTGACCACGCCCAATTCAATATCTGCATTCTACACGTAATTATACGTTACGAGGTTTCATTACAATGACCACTTTACAATTTAAGGAAAAGAAGCAGGTGTCGTTTCCGGACCTTCGCCTGGAGTGGGTTGGACTGAAGGAGGCCTCCACGTACGAGTTCTGGGTCAGCTGCACGACTCGAGTGGGGGAGGGCACGCCCACCAAAAGAATCAACGCCACCACCCCCACAAACAATAAAGGTAATGAGTTAAATTATTTCAGACTTTTGGTTTACGAAATTTCTTACGTAAACGTTACTCAGTATTTCAACAACATAAACTCTTGTTTACGGTATTTGACGAACCTGCTGCCCGATCTACAAATTTATAAAAGAAGATGAAATAAACAGCAAAGTTCAAAATGGCGTATGACTTTATTAATATTTACAAAACAATTTTCACAAAAATTTGTAACCAAGTTAAACTTCACAATTTTTACAAAGCATACTACAAACTTTCATTAAATTAATATTAATCTGTGTAAAATAATTAAGGTGTAGCTTCATTTTGCTCGTAAATGTCCCTCCTTTGTGTAAACGAGTGTAACCGGAACCAATAAATTTATCAATTTTACATCATTACACAAATATCCCGATGCAAATTAGCTCCAACATAGAAAAATCATCAACAGCCAATAACGGCAAATTTTCCGCCCAAACCATAAGTAATATCCACATTTCTCCAGGCAGGCATCATGCAAAAATCATGTGATTCATGAGATTTCATGAGATTTCCGGATTTTTGACCTACATTAATTAAAATTAGGATGCCTTGCTAAACACCACGCCTTAATCCACCAAGAAAACGAATGTTGTGGTAATGAAAAATTTACCACAAGTAAAATGTAACACTTAGAAAATTGGTATTAAATTATTGTGACTCTATCGGCACGGTAGTAACGGCCATTACCGTTTAGTAATTTTGTGACAACGAAATACTTACTACTCAGTACTCAGAAATAAACTATTACCAATCCGGTAGGAAGCTATTACCAAGTCGATACCAGTACGGAGTACTATCAGACTCTACCAGATTTTTAACAGTGTATGCACACAGCCCCTCAGAGACGGAGAAAGTAATCAAGTTTTGAGCTTAATTGCTCATTTTGCCCCGCAATAATTGCTCCTCTTCGGAACTAATTACTCTTTCTCCCCAACTTTATTACTCCATTAAATCCACGAGAGGCCCAGTCTCCAGGTTGTAATTACTTTCATGAGAAATTGGTCGTGAAATGCAGCCCTGATCATAACTCCGGCAGAATTTAATATCTCAGGAATTTGTTAATATTTATTATCCCCAAGATTTCCTAATTGTTTTTCAGTTTCCGCGAAAATAGCGACTTTTTCTGGAACGGTGGAAATTCCGTGGAAGAAAGAGCTTGGGCTGGATTGCGTCGTGGTGGGTGTGCCGGAACCCACGGTGGAGTGGAGCTTTAACGGTGGTGCGGAAATCCACGGGGGAAACGGGAAGCGAGAGGTGGGTAAAAATAAATTTGCAAGTTTCGAAATTTGTTGCAATATTTCTAAAGATACATTTTGTGATCGATATGCAGCTTAAATTAACTTGGCTATTGTAACTTGTGCCAATGCTATAACTTAAGTATGGCATAAGTGGAAAAATATACGGGAGGTTTGCAACGAAAAGTGAAAGTATAAAGTGCAAAATAAGTATAAAGTTTAGTAAGATTTCGACGCCAGTGTAAAATAATAAAGATTTAGATGCAAATTTGGAAATTCTAAGATACCTGCTTTTTTATTTCTACGTTTCTGAGGATTGTTTATTTCTAGGCATTCTTGAGAAATATTTGGCTATGTTTTTTAAGAATTAATACTATTTTTTTGTTCATTTTTATTTTTTATAATATTTAAAAAACTTCGAGCTATTAAAATTAAAGATGTTTATTAATTCGGTTGTTTGCAAATTAGAATCTATGCGTGATTTATCGTCATTTCAGACGCTTATTTTTTGCCGGGATCAAACAAACAAATAAAAAATGTCAAACCCGTTGTGATTAATTGTTTACACAAAATTATCATCAAACTCTTTATCGAATTTTTTTCAATTTTTATTTTTCAAATCGAATTTTTTAGTTTTAAAAAACATGCTAAAAATCCAGCTTATTTTACTCGTGACATAATCCTCCTAAAATCCGGACTATTATTATTACGTTTTTTGCATACTTTTTAAATCACGTAGTGAATTATATTTACTTATCGTTAGATAAAAAGCATGTTAGAAATCCAGGTTATTTCATTATGTAACATAATTTCTACTGTCGATTGACATAATCCGCATCAAAAAAGTTGGTATTATTCTCATCACAAAACCTACGCGGTATAATTTATCATCCTGTTTTGTCCCTCATTTTTTCCTCTATTTTCTGATTTATAGCGTTTTCCTGTCCCGACTTCCTCCCACTTTCCCATCCTCTTTATGAACCTTTGACACTTTTTGTGTGTGACGGACGTATCAACAAAAGTGCGGATTTAGCGAACAAAAAGAGCACAACAATCAAGTCAAAGTTGAGAAGGATCGTCTAAACTCAAATTCGTGGGCATTATTATTGGATAAATTTTGTTCGTGCTCACGTCGAATTTTATTCATTACAACGTAATTCATGCAGGCATTGGTAACATTGTAAAATCCGCAAACTGACAAACTTTCACAAAATTAAAAAAATCTGTGAAGATCAATGGCGTCTCTTTATTTGTAAGAAGTTTGTAAATTTATTTTAGAAAAGGTACAGATTTTACAAAGTTACCAGTGACTGCGTGAATTGTATAATTATTCATAATTAAAAAAAATAAGGATAAAATTCAAAAGGAAAATTAGATAAAAATTTCTGAATTACCAACAAACCACCAATTTTCACCTAAGATGACTATTTATTATATAGTAAAGTTCTAAAATGTGCTAATTGCCTTTGAAGAATCGCAGTTTAGGGAAAATTACTTTTAAAAATGTCATTATTTTTACAAATGTCACCGTAATTGCCTACATTTGGCTTAAAAAGAGCCCAACTGACGCACTTTCTCCATTAAATAATTTTCAAGAAACTAGGGATAATATTTCTGGTAAAAATTCGATACACAATTTCGTCATCGCTAACCAACTCCTATTTCGGACTTGACTAACCTCAGAAATTTATTTGGCATACAAAAACCTTCTAAAATGTTTTAGTCGCAGTTGAAGTCTCGCAACATTCACCATCATTTTTTCCAAGTTTGGCTTGAATACACAATACACCCATTGGACGCACTTTACTTTCTCCTCCGGCAAACCTTTCACTTTCTCCCGTCATATTTTCCCCGGATCCGATTTTGACGGGTTGAACAACAGCAGTACGAAACATATTTTTTAAAAGAGAAAGTAAACCAGAGAAAGCGGAAGGAAGTTGATGATGACGATGAAGAGAAGGCTGCCGGATGATGATCATCATCAAAACGGTATTCCTTCAAAGTGAAAGCCAGTGCATTTCGGATTTTTGGATGGATTGCTGAGCTCTCATCCTCTCCCGGTTTTAAGGGCACGCCGGAATTTTTATTGTGAAAGTCAAGCGTTCCTCATCCACTCATCATTTTTTATAAGTTTGCCCACTACGTGACATGCCATGCCGTGACATGCCGTAAAATGATGCGACACGATATTTCGTAGTTTATTATGAAATGATGAGCACATAACAATTCACATAGCACATAGCAAGTCGATGGATGAACCAAAGTGATTATATATTGGTAAAATGTTAACAAAATTGGTCTTTACGCTTAGCCTATTCCCTGTCAACCTTTCATATATCTCGCAAAATTGAACATAACTTCCAATTTTTTGACATTTCGAAAAAAAATTGCAGAAAAACTACGGGAGGCCCAGCCTTATCATGCATGGATTAATTACGCAAAATTATGTCGCAAATTGAATGGATTTGAAATTACAAATAATTTATCTAAATAGTTTGGTTTAGTGAAGAGCTCATTTCCTTCTCAAAGTAAAATTCGATAGCTTTCATCATTTAAGGTTTATCAGATTACAATCGTATAAAGTCGGCCAGAGGAATTATCTGAATTATTCAAATTATACTTGAAATTTCTTGAATTATATCTTTTGGCGTTACTTCTTCTCATTTTGAAAGTAGATAAATTTAATGCAAAATCCTGTTTCATTATTTTCTTGTTCTAAATAGTTTCAATAATTATAAAAATTAAGAGTTAAACATAAATACAAATTTTTTGAGAACAAGTGTCAAAGATTTTCAGTGTTTTCATAAATATTGGGCAACATTGAATACTCACTCACTCAAGTTGTATTGTATAAAGTAACGAAGATTTGGAAGCTAATTTTCATTAGAAAAATTTGTAACATTTTGTAAAAGGTTGTAAGTTTACAGAATTTACAATGTTACCAACCCCTACGTGAATTGTCTCACTGTTGATTTACACACAAAATCGTAAGATTTGTATGGTGCGTTAAGTTACAAATTATTGTCATCTAAAACTCGATAGAAAATTATGCAACTCATTTTTCGATGTTTTTAAAAAATGTATAACCGATTTTAATCCATGTTTTTACGACCATTTTTAAGGTGCAACCGAGTCCAGGTGGAAACACGAAACTGGTCGTGAAAGACGTCGGAGTGGAAGACGGTGGAAATTACACCTGCACAGCCACCAACGCGCACGGGAGCGAAAGCGTGGTTTACGCGGTGAAAGTGCAGACCCCGCCGGAAGCACCCATCCTCCAAGTCATCGAGGTCGGATACACGTCCTTAAAGGTCGTCTGGTCAACCCCACACTCGGGTGGGAGCCAGGTCAGAGGTGAGATGGTGACATTGATAAAAATTGTAAAAATTTGCAAAAAAAGTTCGGCGAACTTGCACGTCGTCATTTAATTTATATTTCTCCCATTATTGAAAATAAAATACAGATAGGTTCACCGTTGGGTGAATGTGTAAAATTTTATGCAAACAAATGTGTCAAAATGTCGTATAGTTTTTGATCCACGATGAAAGCAACGATTTATTTTTATTAAAATGTTACTTTTTTGAAACTTTTCAAAATTAGTTTATATGTAAGTACTAGTAGTTTCGATCTTTTTCCTATTTTCGCAACAATTTTTGCAAATTGATGATTATGCATGCTAATTTATCGTGTTAGTAAATAAAAGCCTGTATGACTCATAGGTTATTTGGTGAGCTACCGTCGTGATGGGGGCGACTGGGAGGAGACGGAGGTTGGCCCGCGTGCGACGGGGCACACCCTGCAGCCGCTCCTCTGCGGATCCACCTACCAACTCTACATCACCGCCGTCAACAAAATCGGGCCCAGTCCGGCGTCAGATATTTTGACCCGAAGCACGAAAGGCAGTGGTGAGGAAAATTATGAAAATTAGTTTTTCAAAACTCAAAATTTTGTCCAACGCTTTTGTTAAATCTGTTCAAATTTTAAATACGCAGATTATCTAAATATTTGTTTCCGACGGTTTCATTGGAAATACTTTCAAGCGTGATCAAAAGCTAATTTTGCAAAGTATTTACGTTATCTTAAGCACGATATTTTGCAAATATTTCGGCATATACATTTTCAAGATTGCATATGAGGCATACTTTAAAGTTATTATTCTTGTATTTTCTGTATTATTTTTTAGTGCATACTTTTTGAATCCGAAAAAACAGAATCAAAACATTTAGACAAAGCCCCCAAAAAATTTCGTAAGCAATGAAGATATCAAGTTATCGTTGAAGTACCTAACATCTTATTAAAAATTTAGAAAAAAATTACAAAAGAATTAAAGTTCATCAAGGAACAGAATTCAAATTCAAATTTTGGCCGAGTTTTTATTGCAATTTTGCAATTTATCCTCGATACCTATTCATTTTACTTATTTTGGGCATACGGGATAACTTTTAAAAATTTTGTTCCTTCAAGTAAAACCTGCCAAACAATTTCACAATTTCGTAAAATTCTATAAAAATTTCCAGCCCCGATTTCCCCCAAGAAGGAGGAAGCCCTTGTCTCGAACCACTCGACGATCGTGATGCGTTTGGACCTTTGGAAGGACGCCGGCTGCCCCATTCTTCGATTCACGATCGAGTACAAAAAATCCCAGGAAAAAAGCTGGATGCGGATTCCTGCCGAGCTCAATGTAAGTCCGCACATAAATTCATGATTTTTTGCATAGTTGCATATTTTTTGTACGTAAAAATTATATAAAGAGATTATTTATTTATTGACATAAATAAATCTGTACACAGTCTTTTAGTAATTTCTGTAAAAAAAATACTGCTAAATATTATGGGCGACAAATATGTGCACAGTTATGTTGTAAGATGCATAATTTGCATTTTTGTCATATTTGCATGCGAAATTTTGCAAATCAATTTTAGGAAATGATTTCCACGCAAAAAGTCAAGTTTGCATTGTCGCTTGTTATTCCCAATTTTTTTGCAGGTTCACATTTTAAACGCCAATTTGCAATTTGAAAGAAATTCGATTTAAATAAAAAACAGACACTCAGATAAGTTAATTTTCCTGTTCCTTAAGGTTTTGAATAATACGTGTAATGTATCACTTAATTCGCATCTTTTTGCAATGCGAAAATCTGTAATGTGCGAAATTACCTCTTGTGATGTGATTAACTACGAATAACCAAAAGCAAACTATTTTTGTACCCTGTATTTTTGTTCATAATTTATTTATCAGGAAATATATTTTCTTTGCCAGGGTTCTGCAAAGTCGTACACGTTGACGGGCCTGCACGCCAACACGCGGTACGACATTCGCGTCACGGCCGGAAACCATGCCGGCGACACGTTAGCTAAATACGAATTTCTCACCGGATCACTTCCCCCACTGGACACCACCAGTCACGGTAACGGTAAAAAAATATTTCAATTTACTTACGTTAAATAATGTAAGAATAAGCTTAATGCTGATTTGGTAACGATTTATTACGGAAGGGTTATAATAATAATAATTATTCACAAAATTTGAGTTTTTCCTCGTCGGTAAATAATTGATTCCTTTGCGGTAGCAAAGTACATTAACGAACCTTCGCTCGAAATTTATCTACAAGACTATGTTTCAAGTATCTGGTATGAAATTCAATTATGAACAAATTTTACAAAATAACCAATTGGCGTTTAAACATGTAAATCTGATGACTGAATTATTAAAATGCTAAATTTTTTAATTATGCTGGACGGACATATTATTGTTTAAGATATAAATTTTAAGTTGGAAATCAAACCACAAAGAAATTTCAAATTTACCAAAAGAAATTAGAATCGGTATTGAGGAGCCAAAATATGTTCACATTTAATTTATAATTTATATTTCTTAACAATTTATCATAGAAAATGTAGCTTATTAAAATTAATTAAGGAAACACTTCTGATTCCAAATATAACCCGGACGTCAGCGATGGATGTAATGTCTGTCACAATACCTTAATTAAAAGTGGACGTCTGGTGGACAAATTAAGAATCTCAAATCGGCGTTTAAATCATAGTACTTTAAAAGTTAGTTACATATTTACACGTGTGCATTCTACAAATTTTGGTGAGATTAAATATTTATGATAAAATTGTAATTAGTAAACGAAACCAAAAACATTTTTATAATTTATAGATTTCTATAAAATTTATCATGCAAAATGTTATGCAAATAATACTATGATTTCGTCTGTTTTATTTCAAACAGGTGCACTTTTCTGTCGGTCAACATTTTAAACACTTCACAATTTACCAGACTTTGTCAATCTATGTAACTGAACAAATTGTAATGAACAACTTACCATTTCCGTACCCAGGGTATCGATCTAAAGGCTAAACAGTAAATTAAATTTTCGAATAAAATTGATTTCGGCATTAAAATTTGTCGAACACGTAATTCGAATAAAATTGATTTCGGCATTAAAATTTGTCGAACACGTAATTCGAATAAAATTGATTTCGGCATTAAAATTTGTCGAACACGTAATTCGAATAAAATTGATTTCGGCATTAAAATTTGTCGAACACGTAATTCGAATAAAATTGATTTCGGCATTAAAATTTGTCGAACACGTAATTCGAATAAAATTGATTTCGGCATTAAAATTTGTCGAACACGTAATTCGAATAAAATTGATTTCGGCATTAAAATTTGTCGAACACGTAATTCGAATAAAATTGATTTCGGCATTAAAATTTGTCGAACACGTAATTCGAATAAAATTGATTTCGGCATTAAAATTTGTCGAACACGTAATTCGAATAAAATTGATTTCGGCATTAAAATTTGTCGAACACGTAATGTTTCACTCGCATCTTTTCAATTAAATTGCGTAAATTTACTCATTCGATAGATACATAAACCAGTGGCTACAATTTGAAGTATTTTTTACCGGGGGGCAACAATAAATCTGACCTTGCCATGGGCTGAATAAATTTCTCCTAGTTTATCATATCCTTTTACATATCCTTCGATGACTATCATAACCACCCGATAACATCCGATTCAATTTTGGGTACCATATATCGTTCTTTAATGCTTCTCTTAACAGAATTAAAACGAAATATGAATGAACTACACAAAAATCGAAATATGTAAATTTTCACGATTTTTATGGCGTGGTTTGGATCCGCAGGTGGTGGAAAATCCCCGGGAGAAAGTATTGGAGAAAGTCGTGATGGTGACAGTGCTTTGGGAGAAAACGAGGCGTCCACGCTGAGCACGTCGCTCCTGATCGTGTTCCCCTCCGTCCTCGCACTCGCCATGGTCACCGCCGTCATCTCATTCTTCTGCTACATCCGGAGAAAACGTAAGTTGGTGACAGTACAAAAAATACAAATTTGGCTGAGTTTTGGTCAAAAACTAAATGTTTCAAAAGCTGGAAAAAATGTGGCCAATTTCAGCTTGTATATATCTCAAAAACTGGATTAGAGCACCCCTAATTCCAAAATAGAACTACTTTCTTTTTGAAGGTTCAGCTAAAGAGATCAGTTTGCAGAACTCTAAAAAAATCATTAGCATAAAATTTAGACGTACGTTTGAAGCGACAACAATGTTAGCACAAATTTTTGGAGTTGAATTGATTAAAAAAATATTGCAGTTTTGCAAAAAGTGTAAAATTAGCGAAACATTAGAAATATGCGTGGACAGACAATTTATATATACGACGTGTAGGAGTTAAACGTCATTTGTGAATTGTCCGGAACGTCGAAGTACCAATTTACTAAATGTAGATGGATATAATAGAAAAAATTGGTCTAGAAAAAATTAGCGAAAAAATTTGTATATAAATTCGAACATATAGCGTAAAAACTGGCTAAGGGTTCCCTAACTTTATTATAATAAATAATCAGTATACTGATTATTTAAAGATAAAAAACTACTCAAATTTTAAGTTCTCATACATCAAAATCGTTAGAGCGCGAAAAATAGCGATTAAATATGCATTAATTAACTTATAGTGTCCACATTTTTCAAAATTTTACAACAGGTGTTTCATATTTTTATAAAATGAAACTATGAAAATATAAATTGTGTTTTTTAAAAATTATTTCCAGGAATTTTAGGAATTCCACACCCGAAAACGGTGATTGGTGACCACAATTATGCCGGATCTGGCGATGGGACGTCCTATCTTGACTGTGGAGGTGGTCAAGGTCAAGGTTACGGTCACGGTCAGGGTGGAATCATGTACGACGCAGCCACTCCGCACCAGCATTACACGCTCGTCAAGGGGTCTCAAGGCCAGTTCCCGCCTGATCTGACCGCACAATACGCCACCAAAGGAAGGGACCTTGCAGGAGGTAAAATAAAATATAAGGAAAATTTGAAAATGTAATTTTGAGACTGCCGAAAATTTTTAATTTACGAAAAATATCGCTCGAGAACTAAATAGTCAAACTTGGAATACTTAATTCTGACCATCATACTAGTATGTACCTTTGCGGTGTTATATTTTAATAACTCAAATAATTAATTATCGGGACAAAAGTGACACAATCATAAATTTTCTACTCAAATTTAAAATTTGTCTATCCAATTTTTTGAAACTTGTCAACTATGAGTTCCGCTTTGAATAAATCTTAAAATTTACTTTACATTCATATTTAAATCCGATATGCCAAATTTGACATTTTTATTGCACATATTACGAATTTTGGCCTATTGATTTATGTATAAATCATTGGACATATCCATCTTTGAAAAGTGAGAAGGGAACAAATCCAACTGATTTCAAAGATTTAGTTTTATTCACCAAGCGACGCGTTTCGCAATATAATTCAGCTTCATCAGGCTGTAATAATACATATTATGTCAAAATTAGCTATAATCTTAATTAAATAATAATAAAAATTGGAGAAATGTATGTGCCATTAAAATTGGTAAAATATATATCCAGCTATGATTAAATTGTATAAATAATTATATAAATAATTACCTATTTGGTGATTATTAAAAATATGTTTCCTCGAGTAATGTTGAATTGTAATGTTGAAACTTACACTCTAAAATTCACATTATTTTGTTGGCTGAGTTTTGCAGTACATTTCAAGAGAGTTCACCTTTTTAAATGATAAAACTAAATTTAGATTCTTAACTATGTTTCTGTATCTGACATTTGTACTCTGGTCAGCTTGTTTACGTATGTATTCCAAAATAAATTTTTTGAACCCATACATATTCCTATAGAAGGGCATAACTATGTATACATTATTTTCCCGTATTGGATTACAACTCATATTCAATTTGTATGTAGCAAGAATTTGAGGTTGGTTTCGTTTCAGGTGTCTGATAACCAAATCAGTTTTGGGTATGAGTAAATTATTTCTATCCATAATAAGTACTTTTTCTTTACACAACTTTAATACATTTTCAGGATACCCTCTATTAATAAACTTATCAGCAATTAAATTAATTTGTCTCTCAGCATCATCAGAACTTGAGCATATTTTTTTCGCTCGTAGAAATTGACAGTATGGTAATGACTCCTTTAATGACTTAGGATGGTTTGATTGATAATGTAAAAAAATATTTTTAGCCATTGGCTTCGAGTACAAAGATGTTGTTATCTTGTTCTCATCGTTAAAACTTAAATTCACATCAAGAAAATTAATTGAATCGTGATTTGTTTCTAAAGTGAACTCTAAATATTGGTGACAAAAAGTTTGCCTACACCAGACATCGATATCCATAATTTCAGAGCAGTTTATTATAAGTAAACCATCATCCACAAATCTGGCATTAAATTCGATCTCAGGTTTGTCTTTAAAAATGTCATTAAGTTCATAAAAAGCTGTAATGTTTGCTACTGAGATTGACGCTGAGTTACCCATTTGGATACCTTTAATTTGAATAAAATGTTGATTTTTGAATTTTACATAATTATAATCTAAGCATAAATTCAGTAAATTATTAAATTGAATATCATTACATTGAAATGGCAAAGTTAAATAGGCTCGATAAGTTTTGAAGGCTTGTGTACAAAATTGCTTACATTTGCTTAAATTAAGAGATGTGTACATACTGGATATGTCATAGGTTAAAAATATGTATTTCCCTGTGGGATTTAAAGTAAGCTTATCAAGGAGGATTAGCAGGTGGTTAGTATCAATAATAAGATTTGGAATAAATGTAGTAATAGGTTTTAAAATAAAGTCAACCAACTCGTTTACAAACTTGTTGATTGTGTTACAAGTACTGCTAATTGGCCTACCAACAGGAAATTTTACAAAAGGTTTATGAATTTTCGGTAAAACATAAAAATTTGCTGGTTCATAATTAGAGTTAATTAAATCAGTAAGTTTAGTTTTTTTGTTGTCATTAAACTGTATTTTCATGGATTTCATTTTGTCCATGAAAATCTCCATTTTAAAATCATATTCGGTCTTAGTACTGGGTATGTAAATAAATTCGTCTTCCAGCTGACGTAAAACCTCTCTCTCATAATCATCTCTATTCATTACACAAATTCCTGCATTTTTATCTGCATTTTTACAACTAAGTTGTTATTATTTAGAAAATTTTGAAATTGGAGCAAGATTTCTGGAGGAATAAAATTTTCTTTCGTATATTTTTTAGCAATAAGCGATATAAATCTTGAGGAAATGTTATCATTTGGAAAAATTTGACTCTGTATTTCACATGGACTTTTTTCAATGTTTTTGTGTTTTTTTATCCTGATTAAAAGTTTATCAACTGGAGTTAAGATATTGACTTGGTTAATATCTTTAAAAAATGTGATCCAACTAATTTTCCTCAAAATCTCATTAAAACTGTCTGTTATTTTATGATAATTAAAGGATTGTAAAACACAAAATTTTAGACCAAAAGACAGAATGAATAGTACGAATTCAGGCAGTTTCCTGATATTTGATAAATTGTGAATGTGATTGTCTTGTGCTTTGAAGTTTGAATGCATACGATATAGTTTGTTATGCTGGGTTTTGGTAAGTTTACCTTTGTATTGTAAAGTTTTCGACATGTTAGTAAATCGTCTTTGTCTTCTTTTTTATCAATCTTAATGGCGGCGTTTTCCTATGTGAAGGTTTGCAGGATATTGACGTTGGATGTGGAAGGGGTGGAGTTCTCTTGTCGTGCAAGTTTTTGGAAATTCGGGTTGGGCGTGAAATTGTACATATTGTTAGCTTCTCTCGAGCCTTGAGGGAATGTAGATGAATTGTAAGAAGTCCTAAAAATTCGACCTCTTGATTGAGTTTGTCGTGTTGTATTTTGACTCCGATTTAGATATCCACGATTCTTTGTGTATCCTCCCCGTCCTGAAAAACTACGATTGTTGGATCCCCTGGTAGGTCGTCCATTGCCAACTGTTGTTCTATTAAATCCTCCACGGAAGGTTCGAACATTATTGTTGTAATATCTGTGATTGTTCCTTGGGTTAGGGAATTGTTGATATAAATGGTTCTGTGTTTCTTCAGTTACTAGTGTTTCATAATCTTTGTGAATGGATCTCCCAGCAATATTGATTTTATTTGCTTCAATTTGATTGCATAAATTTATGGCAAGACGATTTGGAATATCATCTGGTAAATTTATTTCCTCTTGTTTACGCCACTGGGGAATTGCGTGAGTTGTCTTTGATGGGTATTTTGTCCAGTCAATCACATTAATTTTCTTTGCCCTAGGAAATTCCATCATAATCATATTCCATCATAATTCCACAACGAAGGAGAGAGAAATACGAAGTAAAAAAAACACGTTTTTTGCCACTTTGTTAAGTCCGTTTTGCAATGGTTTATTTGCAATGCAGCCCCTCCTCATTTTCATTACAGCACAAAGTTCATATAATTCTCATCGTAGAATTATTAACCCGATTACAACAGAACACAGTCATTATTCCTTCTCTTTCCTGCTTAAAATTTCATCAAATTTATAACACCACATTGTAAATTGTTGAGTCGTCGAGATATGAACTTACCGAAACCTGTGCCAACTTTCACTTTCATCGAATCATGCATACTTCAGGATCCTGGAGAGGTCATACCTGTTCAAAAATTTGGTTTTCACTCAAAAGTCAGTCATCCCGATTTCTGATTGATGATTTTCATTCACATTCAGTCATTTTCTTTCCAATTCATTTCACTTCACTTCATCTGGCTTCATTTCTTACTTCGCCCCATGTATTAAGCACAGGATGAAAAATGAAATGAGTGAAAAATCTTTCATTCACAGTCATTCGTCTGAAATGACGGAATATTTCAATCATTTTCACCCAAATCAAAGGAAATTTATTTTCATTCACTATCACCCATCATCATAATCACTCAAATGAATGAAAGTGAACAGGTATGGGAGAGGTAGAGAAAACCACAAACTTTGGTATGGAAGTAGGCTAATGTGAGAGAAAGTAGAGTGAAAGTCATGTATTCTAATGAAATTACATACACGACACACCATGCAATTTATTTGTTTTATTAAGGCATCAACATTTCTTATAATTGGCACATAACAATTTCCATCTGCATTAATTTTATCTAAAAGTTATTGGGCAAAATATTTTTCGGAAAATTCCAAATCAATGTGTCGATCTCTCACACAAAATTTTACCACAAAAGGATTCTTCTTTACTTGTTTCAATAATACTTGCTCTTCGCAATATATAAAATTCTATGTTAGGCAAATTTTTCAAAATTAATTGACATAACAGCCTATAAAGGCTTTAATTCTTTAATTCAAAATGTGACAACAATTCATATAATTTGTATCTTAAAATTGTAAAAGAGAACATTTTGATCTGAAGTTTATAAAGAGAATTATGTTTTGCAAAATCCAAAATACAGGTGTTGAAGTTCCACAAAATTTTTTTTAATTCTGCGTCGGACTAATGTTTGCAAATTTGAAATAACTGTCTCACAAAAATATTGTGCCAAAAAATACATTTTATCCCATTCTCGCCCAGCTCACACGTCAAACATACCGTGACTTAGTTGCTAATTAAGGGCTACAACATTATTATGCAAATATTTATTCTTTTATCAAGCATACGTAATAACAATTGCTATTTTCGCAACATGGAAAATTCTGTATTGGAATTATTTTTCGCTTATTTTCTTAAAATAACGGCCACACCAAAATTTTGCAATAAAAAAACATGAAAACTCACATTTTAACCCAGCTCACATGTAAGTTATATATTTTTTTAGTGAAAGTGTGCCAGGGTTTGTGAAAATTGCCTGAAAATCCTGTACATTCCTCTCCCAAGTAAAATTAAGGCAGTGTAAAGAACACGATAATAAGAGAGCAGGCACAATACAGTAAAATTGTTCCGTTGTGCTCACCGAGATCGAAAGTGAAAGCAACCTCGTGGTGAAAGTGGGAGCAAGGTTGTGCTCGTTATTTAAGTGAGCCGAGTGAGAAAGTAGCCATGTTACGGACGTGATGATGATGACAATCCGATTACAATTTCACCTCCGCCATGTCGCCCTCACGTTCGCTGGGTGCGAGGAAGGCGTAATCTGATAATAAAGTAATGGAACGGAATGAAATGTCATTATTAGTTTAGCCACATTAATACCGTCGATGTCGGCCCAAAATGTGCAGGGTGCGGGGGGGGGGGGGGGGGCCGCACCCTGCACATTTTGGGCCGACATCGAGTTAAACACGACGACATACTTCCTCCTGCAACGACGACAACTAAATGAAGATGTGTTACTTGTTAGTTATCCCGACACAATGGGCATGAAATGAACTGAGGCAGAATTTTTCCATAAATTTTAGTAGCACATGTGCCGAAGAGTGCAAACGATGAGGAGATATATTTGGCAAATTTGGAAAATTTAATTTATCGAATTTTGCGTCGCGAATTTAATTTGTATGAATTTGAAGGGGAGCTAATGTTGTAATGAAATTTCGAGCATGCAATCTAATAAGAGACAAAATTAAATTAGCAGTTTTTTGTAATATTAACATTTGCGAAATATACATAAGTAAAGGGCAATATTACATATATACTTAAATAAATGATAAATTAGCAACAATTTCGCTTTGTGTGCGCCTGATATGAATATGAGTAAAGGTTGAACTCTTTGTATTGCGAAAATATTGTGAATATAAAAATTTAATTTGCATAAAAAAAATTTCTTTCTGCCAAATTTTGCAGACTATGGAGACGACGTGTGTCCGTATGCGACCTTCCAACTTCCCGAGAACCCCCCTACACGTCCCCTGCTCACGAAAGGGCTGGGCGGCAGTGGGGGTTTCCACACGGGGGACACGCTCTACAACGTGGGAAACGTCTACTCCGGACCCTACCACGCCGTTCAGTCGCAAAATTCCATGGCCACGCTTTCTCTCAGAGTGAGTCAAAACATTTAATTTTCATTGCAAAATTATTGCAGCACAAAGTATTAATGTGGGACTCGATGGCTAATCATCAAAATCGTCAAAATCAGCACATTTTTTATCATTTCTCGGCCCTGGAAACTTATTTTAAACACATATGTACAGCAAGGAGTTGCGGATTAAAAAAAAATATACATTCCAGATCTTTTCACTTTTTGAAGGAGGAGATCTCAAGGTTAAACAGCCTTCAGGAAAATTGTAACTCATCGAAATTCAGAGAAAAGTAGATAAGCCCTCTAAAGGAGACCTGAATGTATGTTCAATGATCGAAACTGGCTTAAAAAACTCATCGCCATTCCATTAATTAACTTACTGACTACAAATTTGTCGTTCAGAATTTTGAAATAAATTCCCAGAGCGGAAAAATGATTAAAAATGTGTTGATGTTGACAAAAATTGAGAAATTCGACGAATTTCATATCTAGTGATGGTAATCCGTAACCGATCCTATCCTAGGATCGTAAAAACTCGGATAGGATCGGATTTTCACACGGATCGGATAGAGGATCCGAGGATCAGACAATCCGATCCGATCCTAACCGATGAGATCCTAGGATCACACAGGATCCTCGGATCATCCGATGTAAACTCGTTTCACATTTGGTGAGTTCATCACATGGCGTACATTACCCGAACGAGCCGAATTATGTTATTATTCTACACCAATTATTAAGTAGCTTCAGCTACTTTATGTGAAGACTTTGTCTGTCTGTCTGTCTGTCTGTCTGTCTGTCTGTCCGTCTGTCTGTCAGCAGGATATCAGGAGAACGGATCGAGATAATCGAAATCGGTTTTCGCCATCATACATAGGACCCCAGGGGGAGGATCCTATCAACTTTTGGGGGCAACCGGACCACACCCCCTTTGGCGACAGGGGGTGTGGTCGGGGCAAAATGAGATTTTTAGTGCAATTTAATCTATGGGTAAAATTAGGTGAAATTGAGTGAAATTAAATGAAATTAAGTGAAATTAAGTGAAATTAAGTGCTTCCCCGATTGTGCCACACCCCCTCGGCCCCAGGGGGTGTGGTTGGGGCAAAATGAGATTTTTAGTGCAATTTATTCTATGGGTAAAATTAAGTGAAATTGAGTGAAATTAAATGAAATTAAGTGAAATTAAGTGAAATTGAGTGTTTCCCCGATTTTGCCGCACCCCTTCGGCGCCAGCGGGTGTGGTTGGGGCAAAATGAGATTTTTAGTGCAATTTAATCTGTAGGTGAAATAGAGTAAAATTATGTGTTCCGGAGTTGTGCCACACCCCCTAGGCGCCAGGGGTGTGGTTGGGGCAAAATGAGATTTTTACAAAAAATTAATCTATAGATGAAATAGAGTGAAATTAAGTGTTCCCGAGTTGTTCCACACCCCCTCGTCGCCAGGGGGTGTGGTCGGGGCAAAATGAGATTTTTACAAAAAATTAATCTATAGGTGAAATAGAGTGAAATTAAGTGTTCCCGAGTTGTGGTGGGACCGTTTGGGGTGAAGTACGTCTGAAGCTACTTCCGTATGCGCGTTTGCGACGGTTTATTTTTATTTTGGCGTTGAAATCATACTAAATTGAATAATTTGAACGCCAAAATAAAAATAACTGGTGTAAAATAATAGGATAATTCGGCTCATTCGGGTAATGTACGCCATGTGATGAACTCACCAAAAACCGTTCCAATAAATAAAGAAAAGCAGCTGGTAAAGTATTTCCATAGTTAGACACAAGGTGTCTCACACATATCATCCGCGGATATCCTAGGATCGGATCGCATCGGATTTCGAGTAGAACCGGGAGCCGATCCGATCCTAAAGCGAGCAAATCCGATCCGATCCGATCCTGTATTTATCCGATCCTATCCTACGGATCGGTTAATTTAGGATACGGATTACCATCCCTATTCATATCTATTTACAAAGTTCTGATTTAAACTTTAAAATTTGGATAATTGAGAAATAATTGGTAACTTCCACAGGACACCGAATACATGAAGTCTGGTCGATTAACCAAAGTTGTTGGTGACGAGGAGGACGCCGAGGTTACCAAAATTCTGGCCATGCACATGCCCCCACTCGAGTACGACGACACCGGCGCAAATGATGGCGAAATTTCGCCAAAATATCACCACCCCCACAACCAATTCTCCTCCCACTTCCACAACGATTACGCTTCTTCGCAACAGCAACGACAAATCATTTTGCAACAGCAACAATATCAAAAACAACATGTTGGCACATTTAGACGCCGAAACGGACAAGGTAAAAAAAATTAAGGTTTAAGATGTAATGTAACAAAGGTCGCCTAATACGTAGGTACAATCGCATAATCATTTTTACAGCCTTTGAATACTGAAATGAGGCAATTCACGCAGGGCTTGGTAACCTTGTAACATCCGAAAATTCGATGAGCTTCAATGTTCTTACAAAAATTTACAAATGTTTCTTAGGAACATTAACTTCCAAATTTTTGTAAACTTGCTCAGATCAAGGGTGCCCCTTTATTTTGTCAAAGTTTGTAAAATTGTTTTACAAAACGCACGGACTTTACAAATAACCAAGGACTACGTGAATTGCCTAAATTAAATTTAGTTGTGTACTTCTAAAATTTCCGAGGAACGGACTTTCATAGGCATAAACGTCAGTGTGTGCAGTGCAAAAAGGAAGGCAGTGCCTTTTTGCCTGCCTCTTTGCCTTTTTTCCCCACAAAAACCGGTGCCTGTTTGCCGTTTTGCTAATTGGGGCGAGATGAGACGAAAACCCTGAGATAATATTAAGCTGAAACTTATTCATTGCGTTTCTTATACTTTTCGCAAATATGATCTTTAGCCCAAAATTTGATTAATTAAGCTGATAATGATGTAGAAACAACCCTGAAAATATCTAGGGAAAAGTACTCAACTAACTTGACGTGTCAATAAAAAGACAAAACGACACGAAGAAATAGAAAAAGCTGCCTTTTTGCACACAAATGTTAGCAATTACAAACTTTCAGAAATTGTCAATTCAATTGAAGAATTGAAGAAGTTCAGAAATTTTTTGCGAAAATGAGAAATTAGTTGAAATCAAGTTAATCAAAGATCCCTTATCACTCTAAAAAATAAACCATTAATATCCGAACGAAATCTACTCATGTTTTAATATATTTTCAACTTAAAAATAAATGTTCGGCATCAACTTCCATCAGATTATTATCATATATTTTATTACATTACACACTTTGGAAAATATTAAAATAGGATGAATATGCATACCAAAAAATGGAGATATATGTATGTTTAATATTTACGCAGAAAGCACAAATTATTAAGTAGCTTCAGCTACTTTATGTGAAGACTTTGCCCGCCTGTCCGTCTGTCCGTCTGTCCGTCAGCAGGATAACGGGAGAACGGATCAAGATAATCGAAATCGGTTCTCGACATTATACATGGGACCGGGGGAGGATCCTATCAACTTTTGGGGCCACTGGGACCACCCCTCTTGGCGCCAGGGGGTGTGGTCGGGGCAAAATGAGATTTTTCAAAAATTGAATCTATGGATTAAATAGAGTGAAATTGAGTGTTCCCCAGATGTCGTGGGAGTGGTTGGGGTGAAGTAGTCTGAAGCTACTTCCTTATGTGCGTTTACGACGGTTTATTTACCAAATATATGAATAAAACACAAAACAATAATTTTCGAAAAATTTGTACTTTGAAATTTAATACTGTGGATATATTGTGGTCAAATTTGTTGGAGCTAAACAAAATCGCCTCTTACGGGTTTAATATTTGCATTTGTGAACAAAATATTAAAAAACACGTATTTTTCAAATAATAGCGGTAATATTTATACATATGGACAAAACATTTATTTATGCAAATTCTTCCCCCTCTCCCCAGATCGCATCCCCACCTCGGAAGAAATGGAGTCTTCCTCTTCCTCCCTGGACGAGGAATCATCTCCCACCACGGGTCGACCCTCGGCGAAAGGTGGCCGCGCCTCTTACTGCGCGGGGCGCCCCCACCACCACCGTCACAAAAGTAGTAAAAAGTCCACCTCTGGATCTTCAAACAGTGGGGGCGGCGGACAAATCATCCTGCGCGTCCGGTCCAGCTCTGGGTACTCCTCGCACACGGAGGAGACTTCTTTCACCACGACGGCACAACCGCCCCCAAAGTTATCCGACGCGGAGGATCAGCTTCTTCACAGAAATGACGACGCTTCTGGAGCGAAAGGGTTGTCAATGAAGCGAAATCAGGGGAAACAACAAAGGCAAAGTCGAAGTAAAAATAAGGGAGGCTTCCATATCGATGTTTGACACGATTAGTTGGGGCACTAGGCCGCGGGAGAAAGTACATTCATTCTACAATAAAAGTTTATGATGATGTGGGAAGAGGAGCTTAAAGTTAGTTATAATTATGTATCCCTATATTCGAAATTTTGAAACTTAGAAATGAAAAAAATATGAAATTATGAATCAAACAAATTATGAAATTTATATAAAGTTTTATATACAACGTTTTATGAAGGAGTCTATTCATGAAATGTGAAATGTGATTATCAAAATTTATAAAAAATATCGTTCCAAATTATGATAGATACTTAAAAAAAACTATACATATGCTGTTAACGGATGAGATGCACGGTTATCTCACGTTTTGTATAATTTTTACGTGTGAAAATAAAATTTATTAAAAGATCATTCGAACCTTAAATATGCAACCAAAATGTTACAACTGTGTTATTATTTCGGAAGTGGAAGTCCCCACTTTTCTGATGACAGTCATACTTGTGGATTGAAATGGAGTGACCGTGTCATGTCATTGGGAAAGTGAGATTATCTCAATTTTTCATGTGTTTACTTATGTAAACGTCTCAATTCGCCTCGACCTTAAAGTCAGCTTCAAAATAATTTTGCATGTCTGCTGATCAACAAAGTTTCAATTACAAAGTGTGAATTTGTGACCGTGAGAAATAAATTGTGTTACGTTACCCCGATCGAGTAATTCCATTTACGTACGATGTCTCAACTTGCCTCAGAGTTAGACAAGACTGCTTCATTGTGTGGGGATGATGACACAAATCCGACACAAAGTAACCCAACCAAATTTCACATGACGTCTCTTCTCTTGCAGAAATTTAGCAAATTTGCAAATAAATTTTGCACAGATTTCCAAAAACTAAGGAACATCAATCTAATCAGATTGTGTTTATCTTAGTAGTCTATACACACAAGATTACACTCAATTCGCAATAAATGTTTATGTAAAGTGCTCAGAGGTCGTATACGTAATGGAAATTTACATATTTATGGTGTATCTAAAGGGACGTTAGTTTTACATACTTATTCTCAGTTTTCGTCTTAATTGTCACTATTTTATCCCAGCGCGTGCTTCAAGACTAACCACTTCAGCTGAGGGAGCAATGAGCCAGACTCTTCAGACGACCTTCACCTTAGTCAGACCCGAAACCGGGCAGTTTTGTCGGGTGCATGGCGTAAAAAGTGGGGAAAGTTTCCAGCACGTGCTCAGTCTGCCTTCACTCGCTCGACGCGAAACAACTCGCACTTCTCGCTCTCGGCCTCCGCAACCTCACGAAATCTGAAATCTCCACTTTCAGCCAAACTTACACTTATGCTTCACCAAGTTACCTAGAAAATAGAGTTTCACTGGTTTCTACGTTATCGAAAATTAAAATTAAAAGAAGCCTACGATGAAGAAATCTTAAAACCATATAAATCAGTGTCCTAATTAGAATAAAGAAGAACAATCGTGACGATATGATACGACACCTCCAGTTTAGTTGGAATCTTTGAGGTGGATGGATGGTAAAAAACATGGAGAAAGTTGTCGGCTCGTGGTCAGTCTGCTTTCACTCACTCGACGGCTAACAATTCGTCTCAATCTGGTCATCCCAGTTGAACTTTACTCTCCCTTAGATAACGGAAATCTCACCCCTCGAAGTATCAATTGAGCTTTTGTGTCATCCCAAATTCTTAGAAGAATTCCACTTTCTCGTAAAAATTCAAAACAATGCGAAATCCAATCACAAATTGTGTCTAGCATTTAAATCAATGTGCACAGGGTTTTTTTAACTGAGCAGTGCCTGACCTTGTGAATAAGTGAGCTGAATATAAATTCTGAAAAGTGTGTTATATGAATATTGAAGTTATTTATTTTTTTACCATGGGGCACCCTGCTATTAACTGGAATTCATAAAAATAAATTTAAATTGTTTTCAAAAATTTAATAATTGAGCACGTACATAATTTACTATTTTCTCATGACAAATGTTACTCATCTCTTCTAGAACCTACACGAATCTGCTTCAATATATTTTAATTATCGAGTTGCTGTATAATTAAAAACGTAGTTGCTGTATAATTAAAAACCTAGTAGAATCCATATCAATATACAAATCGGTAATCGTGGGCATTTTTCATAATTTTGAATTCGAATTGCTTGACTTGGCTATATTTTATGAGTGAATTTTGATTTTATGGAGGCAACATCTGTTTAATACTAATTCTTAATTAATTTCAAGTTAAACTAAATTAAATGGTGCTAGCTTCGCTAAAATAAATATTGTTCTCTATGTTTCGAGCAGATTCGACTGCTTCACATTCACTAAATAAAATAGCGACGAAAAAATTCAGGAAAACTACTACATAGTTTTTTATCGGATCATCAAGTGCGTCATAAATACCAAATATTATTCTATTTATGAATTATTCCGTTGTGTAGTTTATCAATGATATTACTGAAATGTAATTTTATCTTAACTTTAAACTACAAGAAGACGTATAAAAATTAGCGAGTTAAATGGTGAAACCAACGCTCGAAGTGAAAGTGGAATCCGATACAAAACGGTTGATTCGAAATTTCAAGCACAACTCAAACCTGGGGAAGAATATTTTTTGTGGAACGCTTCTCTTTCTCGAGCTGACTCTTTGTCAAGGTAAGATTTTGCAAGCTAACTACATCTGCACATTGAAAATAAGAGTTTAATTTTTTATCAAATATCATTAAATTGCTTAGAATTTTAAACTAAATTTCCATAGCTAAGAAACCATTAAAAACGTGTTGATTTGAACGAGTTTGGTAATTAGTTATCGAGTCATTATATTATATAAATGATTTATTTGACTTTACTTCCATCGTCAAATATATTTTGAACAGCTCAAAGCCGTAGATAATTATTTAGCAAATAATAATTAAAATGTTAAAAGTAAGATCCCTTGATTGTGGTATTCCAATGGTTGCAAACAATTACAAAGAATTTCGTTTTTAAGAAATTTTTATTTTCTTTAACTCTATTTCCGTGTTATCAAAAATATTCAAATTGTCATAACTTTTCTCAACCCCGTAAAACCGATATCATTTCACATGATCACACCACACAAGAATACACTTTATCCTCGTGTCGACGTGTTTGTTTATGCTTGTCGCTCCCAAATGAGGACGGAGACCAAAGTGGAGAGTGAAAGTAGTGCTACGACGACGAATTCCATCTTCACACCGACTTTCACTCTTTAAGAGGATTATTAAGCACTACAAGAGACACCACAACAATGGTGCAGACAGATGAGCACAGCAACCACAAAACTCACAAAGTGTCACGTCACTCTCAAAGAAAGATGTTTACTACGTTTTCTCCCACTCTTTACACGCTCTCACTTTGCGGTTCGCGTGAGTGCGGAGAAAGTTGTTGAAAGCAGGAATGGAATGTTGCAAGAGACAGAATTGTGATGCGTCTCGTCCTGTCAGTTGTTTAGTCGTGGTTCGTTTTCTCCTGGTTTTTCGCGTATCTTGAATTTCATGGCGTCATGAAAAAGAGGCAGAGTGCGTAAAGAGAATATGAGACTAAATAAATTTTTCCCGAATTCGAAACGGCAAACCATCACGGGCTAAAAGTTTAGAATTTTTGACAGAATTACGAAAATTAGTTGATTTTTATGGAATTTTGTAAAACTTAGATTAGACGGATTAGAACGGTTAGGATTAGAAGAAGACTTATTTCGGCAAATAATTTAATTTTGGTAAACATTACCAAACGAACAAGACAAATGATTACCTTGACAAAAATTTAATTTGAAATTTATTCAAATATTGGTCAAATCAATTTAATGAACTACAGCTGCTTGATAAAATATTGTTTGTAAATTTTGAACTCTAATTTTGGACCATTCATGAAGCAACACATACAATTTTAAGCCTGCAATTGAAAAATTTATTTAAAATAATTTTTGAGATACATACACGTCAATTATAAAACTTCACAAATGCGCAAATTTAGTTAGTTATGAGAAAATTTAAGTCGGCGTGTAGGAAAGGACAGGTGTCTCATGTTTCACGTCAGTACTAGGGCTGACAAATCCGTTCAGAATTTTCAAATCCGTTTCAAATCCGGATTTTCCGTTTTTCTTGGGACCCAAATCCGGATTTACATCCGGATTTGATTTATTTATTGTTATTATTTATTTCCTTGATATTTGAACGAATCAGACAGATGTCAGATAGTAGAATTATTAAATTCAATTGCAATCTCAGGTTTTTTAGAAGTTCCAATATTTCTGAAAATTTTGCGACGATGCGGGTAATTTTTGGGCATTTTTCTCAGTTCATGAACTGAAAAAATGTTGAATTTCAAAAAAGTGAGTTTGATGTCGGATATGATAAATAAACTATATTTGGAATGAATAGATTGCTAATTTTTATTAAATTCACACTTCTCGCAAAGATTTGTATCTTTACATCGTAAATAAATATGAATCTTTAAGTATGGAAATCCGGATTCGTCTCTAAATGAAATCCGGATTTCGAAGTATCCGAAATCCGAAAAATCCGGATTTTTCGAATTCGGAGTATCCGGATTTTTCAGCCCTAGTCAGTACCACAGTATTAAATGGAATCAAATCGAATGGAAATCGACAACGATTTGTAACATGATTTTGTTCTCAGATTATCGAATTGCGCAAAATACATTTTTGCACATGGACTTCGGTTATATTTTGGGAAATTGCAACTTATTAATTAGTTAATTTGATTTGGCTTATCTACCCCAATTAACCGTCTGTGTGGGAAACTCGCAGAAATTTTTGTCTCCATTCGGCTACAAACAACTAATTCCACATTTTTTGCAGAGTTTACAAGCCTAGCGTGAACACCCTCCATAAAGTATTTATTCAATGTTTCTCTTCCTCCACCCAAAAGCCACCGAAATGCGGCAGAGATAACGATAAACTCGACTTTGGAGGATTATTATTGTGTTTTCGTTTCCTTTATGAATTTCATCCGAGGTTTTGTTCCTCTTCTTTTCGCCATTGTTTTTCTCTCCCAGCTTTCTCTCGCTGCCTTTCTCCCACCACTTTCCTTATTTATGCCGACCCATTGTTTAGCATTCTGGAGACGGGGCTAAGCTAAACCAGCCACGCCGTTTTTTGGGGAGAGATATACAAAAGGAAAGTTGAGAAGGTTGTTTAGGAGCAGCTTTCTCTTTTATGGGATTCTTCGCCTCATCGTAGGCACGACCATGGTTTCGTGGGGAGGAAATGAGTGAAATGTATTATGCACATGCATGTTTTATTTTATTTTATCCACACAATATTTTGGGACATGAATATGAACTAAACTTACCATCGTTTACGTAAATTTGTAAAAAATGATACGGAGGAAAAACAACAAATTCATGTTACACTTACAAGATCAGTGTCATAATTTTTTTTATTTAATAATTTGCAAAACATACCCATAAATTAATTATAAATAACTACGTTTCAAACGATGAATCTAGTTATTATGTTTATTAACATAAAATACTTACAATTAATAAAACGGTGCCAAACTCCAAAAAAAATTCCGGTATGTTTTAAATTAACCAATTTATTTCGTAATCCGTCAAAATTGTGTTTCAAAATTATTTTCACCAAAGTGATGTAATTCACGCAGGTATTTGGAATTTGTAAAATCCGTGTATTTTGTTACCTTGAATAAGTGGCACGACATATTTTTCTTTTCATTAATTATTTAATGTTACATATTTAATTTAGAAAGATGCAAATGGGGAATGACAGTAACGTGGATAATAAATTATTTACAGTTAAAATGGAACAATTGTTCTGAATTTGTAGTTCTCGCAAAATCACCAGTTTTTTCATATTGACACAAATTCAACGGAATATTTGTAACATACACGATCAAAAATATTTCTACAAGTTTGCAAAGGTTACGAAAAGAAAAGCTGCACAAGGTATTTTGTGAATCCTGAATAAGTTGGGCCACATATTTAAAAAAACATAATTATCCGCTTGAAGGGTTGGCAGATTTCCTCATTCGATTTTCGAGTAAAGCATAAAACTTGTAAAGCATGCATTCAAATTAATAAATTTTCAGAAAATAAATTTATTGTGAAACATCCCATCTGACATTGAAATGTAATTTTGATTTTAACGAATTAAAGCATTCCATAAGAAAATTGAAGACTTTTTGGGTACATCTTGTACTTTTTTTGGACACATATCTTACGCAATAATTGTGCGTTTAATTTATCGGCTTGAGTAAATCATACATGGCACTTGCATGCATTCAAATAAATAAATTTCCTGAAAATACATTTATTTTAAAATATTTCATCTAAACGTTTCAAATAATTTTGATTTTAGCGAATTAAAACATAATTTGGAAATTTCCAAAAATACACCTGCAATCCATTAAACTTCGACATTCCGTATTATTCTTAGCCAATTCCCTCCGGCTGCTCCCTCACGCAATTAGCAAAGTAAAAGCCATCCAGAAATATATTGCGCGTGGGAGGACGATCTCCCTCGAGCCATCCGTGTGTCATGTCGGAGAGTGAAAGTTAAAGTGACAGCGTGCTAAACTCGCGCAACTTTAAGTGTCTTGTTTGATCTCGTTTGATTCGTGCAAATTCCAAAATACATAAGAGTACGGAAAACAGGTCTCCTTACCACCCAAAGGCGGGGATGGTTCGGAGAGGATGTTAAACGCTGTTAGTAAAAGAATAGTGACAAAAGTGCTTAAAATTTTCTAAGGTTAAAATATGCTAATTTGTTAATCTGCAAGATAACCTTGCGAATTTTTTGTCTCTATTTTTTGAGCGAATAGTAATTATGGTGGTCAAAATTCAGTGAAAATCGATTACATTCTTGGTGTACGGTCTTATAAGTAAAGTAAAACTCGAATAACTCTATACAGACTTTGGTTTGGGTGGGATCAAGCACTTATATGACTGGAATGTCTGTCTGTACGTATGTACAAACGTTTCGGTATAAGAGTGTTGGTTGTATTTAGACATATTTAGGCAATTCATGCAGGTCTAGGTAACATTGTAAAATAAATAAATTCTGTAACCTTATTCTACAAACTTTTACAAAATTGTGTGTCTATTTCGAAGGGAAATAAGGGAACGAATTTTTGTAAACAAATGAAAGGTATTTGTATCCCATTAAATATTTTGCACAAGTTGAATAAATTACGCGACATTTGTAACTTTTCGTAAAGTATCATAAGCTTAATGCAATCGACAGATTATTCCTTTCCATTGTTAGTGGGTTTAGGGCAACCGGTCAAAAACGCATTAGTCAAACGCTAAACTGGTCTAATGACAGGTTATCATCTTCAAGTTATTTATAAAATTTCTAAAATTTACGCCATTTACGAATCAAATCATTTCTTTTAACTCATAAATTACACGCCCACTCCAGCTCGGGCTTGGGCAAGTTTATCGAAAGAGAGCATTTTCTATTTTGGCTGCATCCCCTCTTTTTCCTCTCCTGTCTGTTTGTCAGTGTCAATTAGATTTGAAGTGTGCACTTCAACCCGACTCGTTCATTCCGATCGCAACACAATTCCAATTCTTCGAATCTCTTCAAATTTTAATGAGACAATACAATTCCGAGCCCACTCTCATTCTCGAACTGTCCAAAAGTCGAGGCCTTCACGACAAACCAAACCAAACCGGGCTCAAGGATGTGCACTTTCACTCTGAGTGAAAGTAGATGAGTTACGTTACGTAACAAAAATGTGGAAATTGCGCAAGTAGAAGTGAAAGTAGATCCACTTTCATCGATTGTTTATCTTTTACTTATGTCACATAAGTTATGTGTGAGAGTCGATTTCATCATGGGAAAAAGTTAGAGGAGGAGGAAGAGCTTGTATTTCTAGGGAAGGTGGTTTTGGGTTTGCCTGTTCTTGGGAAAAGTGTGCATTTTTTTATGAAGTGGAAATTTCAGTTTTATTTCATTTTGAAAAGTGGTCATATTTTTTAGTGGTCAAGTTAATCTCGGGGACACCACAAACATATATCTGAAATTCCTCCAGATTTCTAAAATCTCATGAATAAAGTAAATGGCATTAAAGCGCGACATAATTAATTATCTCCGAATTTGCCTCATTCTGATTGGGCTGATTTAATACACTACTTTTTAATCAGGGCATCATTTTTACTAAAGAACGATAAAAATTGAGCGTGCAAAAACAGAAATTATTAGAAAAACGTATACACGTTCTACCAATTCTAAGCAAATCTGGTACATTTTATTCGAGATTGCAGAAAGCGTATTTATATACGCAGCAAATCAGGATCTGTATATGACCACCAATTTGTGCACTGGTTAAATCGGAATAATTTACTTTCTTATATAATAAATCTCTCCTAAATTTCGAAAATACTCTAAAATTCGTCTAGACATCTCTCACCCAATGCTTTCTCCTCTACAAATTATAAATAATTCAACCCCTTCACTTTCCCAACTTTGCATTAATTTCCTTCCCCAGAAATACAATTCATTTTCAATTCCAACCAAACAACTGAATACTAAAACAAACTGAATCCCATCAAGCCTACAAATTTTGTCTCAATCCAAACCAATTCCATCGCATCTCTCACTCAAAATTTTGTATCTGAACTAAAACAATAAAATTTTAAACAAATATGCGATCCAAACTCTCATCCAAATTCAAAACCGCAACGAAGCCGCAGACCGAGACCAAGCCACCGAGAGCCAAATGGATCCTCCTCCGCGCTGGCTGGATGGAAATGAGGATGGAAAAGGGAGTGCAAATGTGAGCACAATTCGGAGTGACGTGCCGACCGTGAAGTGAAGTGAGGCGAGGTGAAAGCAAATATGAAATGAAATGTTGAAACGACTCCTTTCTCCCTCGTATTCATAGAGGTTGGCAAAATATTTTGTCAAAATACAGTGAGGAAATTTACGCGAGCCATCGTAAGTTCGAAACAATGTAAAAGTGCGAAGATCAGCTTACGAACTAAAAACATGCACTCACTCTTAGAAACCCAGTATTAACGTGGAATTTATATTTAACTCTACCAAAGTAGTATTGCCAAGTAATACCTTGTAGTAATAGTTCGGTGTTTAAGTTTTACCATATCGGTAGTAAATTTTTTTACGGACCGGTACAATTTTAATATCCATCGGTAGTAACTTTTATTCCGAGAAATCAATGCCTAAATAGGTGACTATACAATATTTTTAACAGTTTGCCTTTTTATCTTCGCCTGTGTAAGTTCATAAACAAAAATTGCCTTCGAGATGTTCCCAAGTTTGGTCAAAAGTTCGTAAGTTTACGTGGTTACAAAGCTCAACTCTGCAGAATCCTTCACATGATTTTCATACGGGTTGATATATGCTGTTAAATTTAATAAAGACACTGTTCCTCGTGGCAGTGAAAATGGGGTGAGTTATCTTGTTTGACAGCATTATTTACCATGGTTCTTCTGATTTTATTGGGAATTTGGTAGTCAAATTTTTATCTACATTTTGTCAATGAACCAATTTCTCTCCTGCAGGTAAAAGCAAAACAGGGCAATTAAAGAAATCCGTGAAAAATTGATTTTTTTTTTCATTTTTTCCTTTTAAAAAAATTTCCCAAAAAATCGTAACTCGTGCTAATTTTGTTATTTAAAAAAAGAGTGAAAGTGGGGAAAGCACCGTAATCCTATCTGCGTCCTCCGTGCTGTTTACCATGCCGGGTGGAACGATGAAATGATGCTGAATCGGATGGATTTTACCCCGCTGCGGTTGCTGTTTACCCGTTTCTCTTGTTTTACCGGATGAAGTACTGCCGTGTTTGCAGTACTCTTCGAATTTACAAGTTCACACTCTTAAAAATAAATGGTGAATTTTTGCCATTGCAAAATCTTCATACCAATGTCGCAAACGAATTGTACGAAAATTACAGTAAATCATAACCACACTCTTAAAAAATCAATAACCGTTGCTACTGATACGTGACTCTACCGCGTGGTATTGATCCGGTATTGAATTAATACTACGTGGTAAAAAATTTAATACCAATTAGTATTAAAATTACTACCATGAGGTATAATTTCAATACCGGTTCTATGCCAATATGGTATAACCGTTTAATACCAAGGCGGTAGAGTCACGTATCAATACCGTTAAGTTTTTTTCAATACCAGGTTTCTAAGAGTGCATTGGCAAAAACAGATCTGTCATTGGAGCCGAAGTTAAACGTTACCCAATTGGTGGCACGTCGTAAAATTTTGACAAACTTGACTAACAATGCGATGACGCCAGCGGTCTCGCTCCGATTTTGACGAAATAACGATAATTATGTAACCTTACACAAATAATTGAACACGTGTTTCGGGATTTTTCATAATGCTCAGCTTAAACGAAATTATGACGTGATCCGAGAGCGACAATTTCCATTTCTACCGTGACATTTTTCTCGTGAGGGAGAAAAATCCAGATTCACGCTTAGCGATTCCATCATAATTTCGTTTAAACTTAAAATGCGTGGGCAAGAAGTGGTTTTCTCCCGATTTCAAATTGCTCGCACAAATTTTGAAAATTTTGAAAATTTTGAAAATGCAACAAACTAGAAATTTCGCAAAATTAAAATTTTTCAAAACCAGATTTTTCTTAAGTTACTCAATGTAATTCTGTGCAAAAATCTTTATGCATTTTTGAAACCGGATAAAAATTTGAAAATTTACCGCATTTCGATAAATCCTTAATTCGGGTTAAAATTTTTTCCAAAATTTTTTCCACTCAATTTCCGCCACAACCGAAATAACTCTACCCGTATTTTTACTTTTTCAAGAAGACGCGTGATTTCAATTGTAGCTGAAATTGAGTAACTTAAGAAAAATCTGGTTCTCAAAACTTTTGATTTTTCAAAATTTCTGGTTTGTTGAATTTTCAAAATTTTCAAAATTTTTCGAAATTTGTACGAGCAATTTGAAATCGGTAGAAAACCACTTCATGCCCACACATTTTAGGTTTAAACGAAATTATGATGGAATCGCTAAGCGTGAATCTGGATTTTTCTCCCTCACGAGAAAAATTTCACGGTAGAAATGGAAATTCTCGCTCACGGATCACGTCATAATTTCGTTTAAGCTGAGCATTATGAAAAATCCCGAAACACGTGTTCAATTATTTGTGTAAGGTTACATAATTATCATTATTTCGTCAAAATCGGAGCGAGACCGCTGGCGTCATCGCATTGTAAGTTGTCACATATCGGTTGGGTTTTAGAACAAAATTGCTTATGTATGACCCGAAGCAGGCACACATTTAAACGTCTTTCAACATGTTCACCTGATAAATATTGATATAGCTAATTTTCACCTGTTTTCTATTTTCTGTATGACCTAGAATTTGCATCAAGCAGGTCATCTCCTGAAAATTTAAGGGGAAATTGGTTTTAATAGGTTTTCGTCAAATATTAGAAATCTTTCAAAAATTATTTCTTAATCCGGCAACTTATCTAATTTAAATGTTTTAATCCCAATATGCCCAATCAATCAATCTACTAATTCAAGATCCGATCTAACAAATAAACTGCGTTATTTTGAGTTTGAAAATATAATTTGGTCGCTAAACTCATACATTTTAAAATCCCAACTCTGCACACTGAATGACTCGCATAATTACATAATTTTCCTCACTTTATTCACCCATTTGATCCATTTACGCGTTGTTTACGTTAATTCAGTATTTAATTACTGTACAAAAGTTCATTACTTATTATTCTTATCGGTAACAAAAAATTAAACTAAACACATAAATTTGATTAAAATTTACTCAAAGTTGAGTAAAATTTTGCGATGACACAACTGGTTTTGTAAAATTTGCCAAATAAAATTTAAATTTATACAAGGTTTTTGAATTTTCGCCCATCCTTTTGTAAATTTTGCATTCGTTGAGTTAATTTTGCACAACTAGTAGAGTAGAGTCATCGCAAATTGAAATTAACTTTATTAAGAGTGCAATAAACCTGATAAAACAGAACACAACGTCATCTCACAAATATCGCCACAAATTTTTAAGCGTGTCCGTTCCGAATTTTCTCTGCCTCGACAACGCGGCGGAGAGTGTGTGTACGGATTTGCATTTGCATTTCCACTCGACCAGCGGGAAGAGATAGTGGTGAAAGTGGTGAAAGCGAGAGAGGAACCAGAACAGCGTGGAATATTGATGTGCAGGGAATTCTCTGAGGCCCTCGGCAAATTTTAGAGCAGAATCACCAAAGAGAAACTCCGTATTATGTTTTGTTTTCAAAATTAGAGAGAAATTCATAATAATAAATTTTAATTGGTATTCAAATGAGGTTCGTATGTTCGGGTGAATGGGGGTGAATTCACGTTATGCATTTTGGCATCTTTCATTAAATGTCGTCATGCTTTCGCGAAAATTATTATTGCAAAATATTGCAAGATAATAATTACTTGATTATGATAAGCGTCGAACATAAGAATTTTAGGTTAAACAAATACTAATGTGCGTTTAGATTTATGCGATCCAAGTTCTTTGTATCGTGAAAACGTTACTTTTTTTAAATTTTTATTAATCCGCATATTTTTTAAATATTTGCAAAATTTAACTCGAAAAATTATTTTTTGCAATACTTAATTTTAATCTACATCTCGATGAACCTAAACTTACGTTTAACTTAAAATGTTTATTTTCCGCCTATCATAATTAAGTTGTTACTACTATTTCCCAACCATATTCGTGAAAGTATTATGTTCAATAAAGAAAGATACCGTATAAACCAAAAAATTATTACTTGACATGCAAAAAATTTCAGGTAAACCAAACCAGAAGTGTGTGTTAAATACTGGTTGAATATTTTAGCGTTATGTGGTAATTTTCTCAAACTTTGTTTTGTATACACACAAAAATATTTCACTGCAAGTAATCAATCTCGGTTCTAAATATGAAAGCGGGGCAGTAATTTCTATTTTTTTTTCTAAAATTTCAGCCTGGAGTTTATCCCTGGACGAGAGTGGGCCCCGCTTTTTGGACGAGTGGAGCTCTTCATACGTTTTCAGTAGCAGATTGGGCGGCAGTTTGCGCTGTGGGGGGCACGGGTCGCCACACCCGCGGGTCGAGTGGGTCTCCCGGGATGGATTTCCCGTCGGAAATGTCACCGGGTTAAGAGAGGTCAGTTTTTTGTATATGCTTTCAAAATAATACTAATTTCATGGATTTAGGAAATTTGCTGAATTTTTCAATTTCGAATGTTAATAAATACTTCTAAAAAAGAACGAATACAAGTATTTGCTGTTGTAATCACAGAATTACATGCTGCAGATTTTATAATATATATTAAGTGCGTTCAGTAACTTAAAAAATGCCTGAATTTCACATCGGCTCAGAAGTACAAATGCAATTATTGCAAAGTAACAGCTTTTTATCCCATCCTAACGAAATAATTAAAATCTCACAAATTGTTACACGCAATTTGCAGCATTTGCTCAATTTTGCAAATTTCTAAAAACATAGATAAGACAATAAAGACTTAATAACATTAGAATACCTATATTAAATTTAATAATTAACAAGTCATCTAAATTTCACATCGGCTCAGAAGTCATGCAATTATTGCAAACTTTCACCTTTTTATCTCAACTTTGTAATTTTGTTAAAAACAATATCACCCAAAACTGGGCGAAATTCTAAAGGATATGTTGCCCTTGTACTTTTCCCACTTTCTCTTTCTGCCTCACTGCTCACTGCCCTTCTTCCTCGCAAATGGGAGATAGCATGGACTCGAGGTCGTTGCTCGTTCTGTTGCTTTCACTTCTTCGTTCTTTGTTGTGCGAATCTGCTCGAAACAGAATTCCGTTTTATGTCAAAACCCACAAGCGCCACTCTTAATAAAACTGCGCCAAAAATACTGAATTTCAAAAATAGGTTCCTAAAATTTGAATTCTTTGAATTCTCTGAAACTTTTAAAATTTCTGAAAATATCAAACCCTTACGTAATTTTTAATTATAAGAACGACAAGAAATCTATTTTTTTCAAGTGTTTGGTAAGTTGAAAACGCCAAGGCTTTAATTTTCTAAGCAAAATTTTAAAATTTCCGCAACGAGCTTAGTCACATCGAAAAATAATTGATTTAGTTGATTCGCAGTATTTCGCAGGTTGAAAAAGTTATAAGTTCCCTAAAAAATTTAAAATTTAGAATTACATAAAAAATACAAATATTCCAGTCCACCTACAAATTCTCATTTGCTTATTAAATTTTCTCTTTTGAAAATGTTGCTCCCTCAAATTTCGTAGCGTGTGCAACCCAAACTCACAATGCATCCTGCTCGCTGAGTGAAAGTGTGGTTTTCGTCGAGAAAGGATTACTAAATTTGGTCCTGGAGAGAGAGCGAGTAACCCAAAAAGAGAAAGCAGACACGAACATCTTGTTTGTTGGGGAACTAGCAACAATGGATCGTAGAGTTATTTGATCCTGGTGATTCCTCGTCCTCCGAGTGGTGAAAGTGTGGGACGAGGAGGGAAAAGCAGGTGGGGTGCTTTTTATTGTGAATTGTGGCCTGGATTCGATTTGGATTTGAAAGAGTTATAAATTGCGCGTTTTACGATGCTTACTTTCCCCAAACTTTCCTCACCACAAAAGATTCGCAGAGAAAGAAAAGGACAATGGGAAGAAGTGATCACGATCGTAAAATGGAATCCAAATATTGTTAGGGACGAGAGGAAAGTGAAAATATAATAAAATTTGGATATGATTTGAATACAGAGAGTTGAATAGAAAAAAGGTAAATAAATGAAGGAATGATAAAAATGGGATTTATTCGGGATATTCATCTCAATTTCGGTCTAAATACTCCGCGTTTTCATGGATTAATTAAAAGACATGATTTTAAGTTGATAAATTAACAGAGATGTTATTTATTGCAATAATTATGAAATCCCTAATTTTGTAATTAATTTAGCTGTTCTCTGCGGATGGATCTAATTCTTTTGAAATATCAGTTTCTTAAGTAATGACTCGTAAGTAGTCAGATGATTGTCTGTTCGTCAATATTTTGTAGTATGCAGATTGAATTTAGGGTATTTTTACCAGGTTCAGATTGAGGTCCATTAATATTTTTACGACTTCGCCGTCATTAAGATTTAATTTGCAAAGTAAAATATCCGTTGCTGAGGTTATAGATCGAACGATGGTTCGCTTTGTACTAAAACCAATCGAAAAACATTCACAACTAAATTACAACTTGTAAGTAATTTATGTGAAATTTATGCATTTAGAATTTTATGATTTCTATTCAGTGTACTCCGCAGCACGCTGCCACTTCCGAATTTATAAAACCCCACCGAAAATTTGATTTGAATCTGTATGATTCTGATTTTCGCAACCTTTATAATTTTTCGTCACCCCGAATAATTTTGACGTGACGATCCCCATTTATTCCACAAGGAATAAATTACTTTCCTTAAATAGAATGAGACACTTTTTTTCCTTGGGAGAAAAGTGGCCCAATTTTCTCACGAGGTGAAAGTCGTGGTGAAAGTGAAATCATGTCTTTTCCCCAAACTTGTTTATTTCCAATTGTGCATTTGTGTATTGTTGGCGTGAGAGTGACAGCTTCTTGTCGGAACAAGTGAGAGAGAAAGCAGATAAAAGGAAGAATGTGTTTTTTGTTAGCGTGAAAAGTTTCATTTTTTGCATGATTCCTTACTCCACCTTATTTTTCGCACTATTATTTATCCCGTGTTTATGGTATAGTTCGCCATTTCATTCCAAATATTTACGCAGGTAACATGCTATAACAGGTTGAGGAAATACTTAGCGTGGTATAATAGTTTCAAGTATTTCCGTGTAATTCACACAGTCCTTGGTAGCTTGTAAAATCCCCTTGTAAACTTACAAGCTTTTGCAAATATTTCGAAGGAAAATTAGCCTACAAATTTTTGTAAACTTGTTTAGATCAAGGACGTCTTTTTATTTCGTGAAAGATAGCACAGTCATTTTATAAAATTTACAGATTGAATTGAGTTATAAAGGACAAATTGCATAAACTGTCGAATTTAATTCTTACCTCAAACTGGCGAATACGACATATTCTTTTGACAAAATAGTAAAAAACTAAACTGGATTTGTACAAAGTGCAAAATGGATTTAAAAATGTATGAGTTTAGTGACTTTGTTTAAATTCGTAAAAGTTTAATAAGATACGAAATTTAAATTAGATGGAATAATCACATCCTAAGTTGAAAATTAACGTATTAACGTGTTGATTAATTGGTTGGTTGTTGTTATTACAATTACATCGTTTTATTGCAATTAGTGGTTGTCGTTTTAGAACATCATATTTTAACATGCACAAGGAGTGAAAATAAATAGTCAATTTCACAACATTTTTGGAATAAATATTATAGGAATTTTAAACTATTATAAACATAGTTTGTATATCTTTATCTACGAGAGTAAGTTTTAAATATGTTTAGAATTTTAGTTTAGAATTGTTTAGAACTAAACATATTTAGTTTTAAATATGTACGAAAAAAAGGTTTAAATACAACGAAAAATCCTGTTAGTTAAATAGCCAATAAAATAAAATAAAAATATATTTTTAAACTTAATATTCTAAATTCGTAAAAATCAAAATTTTAAAAATCTTAAAATTTTAGAAGCATTCAACTCTTTTATGAATAAATACCTAATTAACGCAATAAACCCTAAACCCTAAATAATTCACCTCATGATCTAACCTTGTATTGATTAATTAAAAATTAAATAAAACGTACTCTCGTCGCTAAAGTGTACCAAAAAATACAAATTTTGTGAAGTTCATAAATTTATATGGACAATTTTATTTAGATTATAAAAAAGAGATATAGGATTATTGAATGCCAACTTAATTGATAAAAAAACTGTAAGTATTTTAAACATGCTTGAACACTTAATTTTTTCGAATGTTAATTCAACACATAATTTGCGAAAAAAAACACTTATACATGTACGTTCAGTGCATTAATTTTGCTCCAAAATTCCAACAACATCACTAAAAATAGTAACATAAAGCTTTACTTTATAATCCTCTTTACTCAATTTTAAATCAATTCGAATTCTATAAATGTTTAAACCCTTTCTAGAAAAGATAAATACAAAAGAATTTGCAAAATAATCCGCCTTGTAATACGTCATCATTACATTAATCGACTAAAAAATGAAGACTTTCTCCTCCACCTTTCTCCATTCGCGGAAGAAGAATTCGCCGTCCGAGTCCATTTTATTCCAATATTAAACCCACATAAATTTTATGTTGGTCGAAATTAGGTTTTATTCCGACTTTGGGAACATAAACCGTGCTTTCTCCCGTCCAATTTCATCCATCTCTTGGTTACCGGCTTGCCCTCCCCGTGAGCAAAATTGGATTTTAATAGGACGAGGAATCAAGGAACAAGAGGAGAGGAATGAATGGAGAAAAGGACAAAATTAGAATTTCGGTGAAAGTCGGCGGCACGATTTATTTATTTCCTTTCTACTTTCACCCACCGAGAACATAAATCAGGGGACAACTCCGGACCAGACGAGCACACTGTGTTCTTCTGCCGTTGCTTTCACCAAAATATGTATTTCGACGAGTAATTTTGTTCGAGAGGATTTTAAATTGGGGATGAAATGAGTGAAAGTATGTACGCATGTAAAGCTATTAAGTCGGTGGATTGGATGGGTGGAGAGACAGGTGTATTATGTAATCCATGATTTTAATGGAATTATTCACTGGGACGATACAACTTGTGCAATTGGTGGCAAGGGGTACTCATGAATAAGTGAGAAAGTCAAATGTTTCATGATTTAGATGTATTCACCTTTGTAATTATTACCGTCTGGTAACAAATAGAGACATGAAGAAGAACAAGAAATGAAAACCTGGTCGATTGAAATAAATTCGAGGTTCAAAATCATGCTTAACAAAATGCTTGTCCTTTCAAAAGATTTATTATTCCGGGAAAAATGTGTTTCCGTTCGATAAAGAATTCGTCACCGGAAGTGCGAGCAAGACTATAAGTTATTTATATGCGCCAAGATCGACATGATTTTCAATTCGTATTGAAATTATTATTTATTTCGAAAGGATATTACTAGTACAAACTTTTTAGGTTCATGAAAAATTTGTGATGGCAAATCGTTACCGACGCGGTAAAGCCTAATTCTACCACACAATTGATTTTTAGTGCTTTCCATTCTCCTAAATATTGTCCCACCAAGAATTACATCCACTCCTTTGAGATGAGCACCCCCAAGATTTTAATTGGGTGAAAGCACCCGACCTGAAAGCAGAATTAAGCTCGTGGACGTCACAAAGCATGATTGTTTCGTGTTATGTATGGCTCTCGGGTTATGATGTGAACCCAATTTTGTCTGCATTTCACCCACAGAGAGAGAAAGTTGGATGGAGGGGAGAGCAAATTTAGCGGAGTTGATGAAGTGGTCGTGGTGAGAGTGAACGAGTGTTTGTGTGGCTGACCAAGTCCATCCATTTGCAGGAACGGAATTTGTTTGCGAGTGTTGTGTGGGCTGTTCTGTCTGGTTTTCGAGTGGTGAAAGCGAGATCAAAATTTAGAATGGTTCAGAGCGGTGAAAGTAGAAAGAGAAAGGAAATTTGGAGACTGTGCGCCAATTGTAGGATCGATGTGTATGGATTGGTTAAGCTATCTTCTTTCCCATATTAATTTGATCGTATTGGTTGAGATCTGCAAAATTTTATGAAAATCAATCACATGATTCAGAATTTTAATTTTGTAAGGCTTTAATGACGATATTAATTTAAACCCAAGTTGTAACTTAATTTAAATAAGATAAACAGATTGGCCACGCAGAGCATGTAACGTATAATTTTAATTAGTTTCAAAAAGATAAATGCATAAATTTGGACTTTTTATTTTTAGAAAACCTGTTAATGAGCCGTAAATGAGCCAGAAATCAACCGTAAATGCACTGTATACAAAAAATTATCCATTTACAATTTTGTTGGAATTGATACCATTTGCATCCTAAATTTATCTGGGAGTCCTAAAATGCTAAAAAATTAAACTTTGCACAAGTTCGTGACCATTTCTTGTGCATTTAAGGCCACCAACTCATCAGCAGCACTATTGCATACATATCCCAGATAACAATTCGCTCTGAATTCTCTTATGTTTCGATATTACATTCGCTTTGATATCGATATCGAATTCGCCTCGAATTTCCAACTTTCGAGATAAATTCGAGGAGATATCGAAGGGAAATGTCCGCCGATTCGACAGAGAATGGATGGAGAATCGTATATCGATTTCGCCGGTAAGTCTTCGCGATTTCGTCTTGAATTCGATGAATATGTAGGAGTTCATAACGATTTCTAAACGAATTCAATGCGACTTCTCCACGAATTTAATGCGACTTCTATACGAATTCACTACGAATTAAGTAATAAATCGATACGATTTCTCCTATATTTCGAGTTAATCCAGCTTATAGTTTATTTTATTTATTCTAAATATCATGTAATATACATAACTGTTTACATTAAAATAAACATAAGTTGAATAATCAGATGACCCTGGTAGCGAAATTGGCCGCGATGTTAAGTCACTTCCTATTGAAAATATACTAATGTTATTTCTAAAATCTTTTCCAACAGTTATTATCGATTGTATATATTTGTACCTCATACGCTTCCCAACTCTATCTGCGACGTTCTTAAGAGATTTGTGTATTTCTTCGTCAACTGTGCCCTCGTCTGGAAAATTTGGAGTCCTAGGGTGAGCTGCTACCGCATCTGAGATTAACATATTTTTAAAATGTTTTAGAGTGTTGCATAATGAGATTGCATTATGAGGAATTTTAAATTCAAGGGACCAATTTTAGATACTATATGTAATATCAAAAGTATCAATTTCACCTTCGCTTTCTGAGCTAATTGTTTCAGTTGAACTTCCTTCACTCGTGTTACTTCCGACTTCAATTTCTTCCAGATCTTCTTCGAACACTTGTTCTAAATAAATGTTTTCCCCTTCGGCCTGGACTAGGTCACTATTTAAATTTTCCTCAAAAATTTCACTTCGTCTTTTTACAAGTCTTCTTTTTTGGCGAGCACTCAACTGAAAAAGTCGTCTCCTTCCCATGAGGAAAGATTTGAATGTGGCAGCTAAAATTACTTAAAAATATAGTAACAGCGTGAAAGAGAGAAATCACAGTGAATTCTCTAAGGATTATTTACGAATTCGAGATTTAAGGCGAACAGTATATAGTCTCCTATTCCTGTAAGAAGAATTCCTATCGAAATCGGGGAAAATTCCTAACTACAATAACAGCGAATTCGTTTAAGAATTCATAGTGAAGTCGTTTCGAATTCGATAGAAGAATTCTCTGAGAATTCGAGTCTAATTCGTTACGAATTCTGAAATGAGCGTAATATCGAATTTAGGTACGAATAATTACCGAATTCGATGCGAATTCGATACGAGAATAATAACGAAATCTGAGAGAATTCGAGTTCTCTGTTTTAACGCGACATTCTCTGCGAATTCTCTAAGCGAATTCATAGCGACCTGTTATCTAATATTAGATCGACTCAAAATCTGTAGGGTAAATATGCTATTGCACTCAAAATAAAAATTTGTCGAATCAACACCGCCGGTGTCAATATATGACTTAACCGCCTTGGTTACAATGTTGAATCCGAGTTATGATGATTTTGATACCGGTAGTTATAATGTTATGACCGGACCGAAAAAATTCGTTACTACTCGGAATCACAATTGTAAGTAAGGCGGTTAAGCCATATATTGACACCGTTTTGTTTTGAGTGTGTAAATCCCTTTTATTCTGATTCGACGCTAAAGTTTTCGTATCGAATAAAGAACTTATTCTGATTTATTTTCATGGCTGATTTACATTTCGTGGAAACTAAAGAAATGTGCAAATTTGCAAATATTTTGGCTTCCGGATAATACATAAACATGCAAAATTAGCCCATTGTGTCCCCAGACGGTCCATTCCCATCAATACAGGGTGTTAATAAAGTCCGATCCCATTTTTCCTGTAAAAAAGTGAAGGCTAGTATAAAAAAAAACTACCCGTGATACTTACAAAAAATGTTCGACATATTTACCTTAGTATTTGGTCTTGTTACCATTTACTTTAACCATGCCCTCAACTCTTTGTTTAAGGCTCTGTGCTAATTTTTCCAATGTGCCTCTGGAAATCGAATTCCATACATCTTGAACTTTTTTTTACTAGCTCTTCCCTCGTCCGGGGTTGTGGCTCTTTGTATACATTTTCCTTAAGTATGGACCACTGGTTCTTCAGGGGATTCAAATCTGGGCCGTTAGCGGCCCACACCCCCTTGCTCCAGACCGTTGAAACTTGCGTCTTGATGAGACTCAAACTCGCTTTTGCTGTATGGGCTATAGCACCATCCTGCATGAAAACTATTTTTCTTTCATTCGGAAATATTTCCTTGTTCCCCATGCTATCGAAATAGATAGGTAATATTTTTTCCATATAATGCTTTGCATTGACTGATTGGCCTTTTGGTATGATATGTAGAGGGGTCACGCAACGTGCACAAAATCCACCCGCTACCATAACTTTAAGCCCGAATTTTGGGATCGCTCTTGATGGTACATCCGATTTGTTTTCTGTCCTGTAACGAACATTTTGTTGGTTCAATTTTGGATATAGTTCAATAATAGATTCGTCAGTCCAAAGGATGTGACTGCGCAATTCTTCACCAAGTCTTTTTTCACTCAAATGGGCACTTTTCTGAAGGAGTTCTTCAAATTTCAGACGGTCATCGATATATTTTTGTGACATGAGAGGTTTTTTTGGTTAGTTTGTAAGCTGTGTGACCCCACTTCGTAGTTTTCACAAATTTTTGCACGGTCACACAGTTAATTTGCTTCTTCTTCTCTTTATAGCGTTTTGAGTCATTTAACTCCCTTGCTCAATTACGTAATAAACTACCGGTTTTCTTGCAAAGTCTGTTTTTAATCATTCTTTTTGTGGTAGGTGACACCTTTCTGGGTCGCCCTGGTCGCTTTTTGTCGTGGACAAAATTTTTATTCTTCCATTTCCAAACAGTTCTGCGGCTGCAGCCCAATTTTTGCACAATTTCTGTAGGTTTAAGCCCCTGCTGATGCAATGTTTGTATCTCAACTCTAAGATGCTCATGACTTACACGTTTAGTTGTTCCTCCCATGGTAAAAATTTGAAATAAATAACTTCACTGGTTCAAAAGTTCCAGCTGAATTTGTAACAACCACGCTCCAAAAAATGCATGGGATCGGACTTTATTAACACCCTTTAGATCGGCCACACTAACCTAACCAAACCGGCCACAAAATTATAGTTTTGATGTTTAAAGTTTTGCAAAACTCGATCACATGCTTTCCTTATGCAAGTCGAGTAGGATACTAAATTAGTTAAGTGTGGATTCATGCATTTTATATTTATATTTTGTAAAAATTGAGAAACTGATTTATCTGTTGTAAAAAAATATCATTGACAAACTATTAAGAATTCACAGAGATCGAACTCTTTACCAGACGTTTCACAAGATTTTAGAACAATTCGGTATATTTTTGACGTGTACCCGAATTTTGATGCATCTTCATCTTTAAAAAAACGATGTTACAATTTACTAAAAATATTACATTTGACGACACACTATTTCTAAAATCAGAAATACACAAAATACAAATATATATAAATTTCTTGTCTCCAAACTTTTAAATTCATTTCTTCGGAGTTCAAGTACAAAATTCAAAATACGCAAAATTGGTACACAAGACTTGTTTATATCTAACAATTTACAATCCCCAAAGATTTGAGACGTTTCACAGTAAAAACTGATTTAATTTTTGAATAAATCTCTGGATTTGGTTTATTATTTCCAGAATTTTAAAGTGTATAAGCCAGTATAATAAAACTTCAATTCAATTCAAAAAATATTAATTCCTTTTATCCATTTCCAGGTGCTGCCAACCGGAAACATACGCTTTCTCCCCTTTCCCATTGACAAGTTCCGACCCGACGTTCACTTTGGGACGCTTCGGTGCAAACTCAGTAATCCGTCGAGAACAATCATCAGTCCGGAAGTCGTGGTTCGTGCAGGTAAGAAATCCAGAGAAAAGTGAAAGGAAAACTTTCTGGAGAAAACTTGGACAAAAAATAATGAGTTTTCCCCCGAAACTTTGTGTCATTATGTCATTTTAATTAGAAATTGTGATCTTAATCTCTGGAATTCTTTCAGTGCTGGACACCCCGTTCTACATAAAAAATCCGGACGTGGTCGTGATCCGGGGAAATAATGCCATTTTACGGTGAGTTTTCTCCCCGTCTTCTTTTCATTAAGAGAGTTATCTCGTCATTTAGCAAATTATTGGACACGTGGTCACATCAAATTGTGAGATTAAGCGACTCCCATCAATCAATTAATGTGTTCGAAATTTCGTCAAAATATTTACACATTTCACGCACGGCTTAGTAACATTGCAAAATATTTCGAAGGAAATAAGCTTCCAAATTTTTGTAACCTTGCTCAGATCAAGGGCGTGTTTTTACAAATATTTTGTAAAAGTTTGATTTAGTAAAAGTATATTGTAAAATTTACGGATTTTACAAAGTTACCCAGGACTGCGTGAATCACATCATAGTTTTTACCTGCCGAATAAAATTATTTCACCAACATTTTCAAATAACTAGAAATTAGATATTTTCTTTAGTTTGACACATTAAAAAAATGGACACATTTTATTTTCGTATTTTCATAATTTGTCGAATACAAACGCCTTTTAATAAACAAAATAATGTAGACTTCCGAAAAGACAAGGACGATATAAATTCGTGTGGATGAGGATGGTGCGATGCATTTATGACATTACTTTTTGTCAACTTACACAGATCATGGGCGTCTTTTTATTTTGAAAAAGTTTGTGAAAGCAGATTATAAAATATCCGAATTTTACTAATCCTAAGTTATCAGGGCTGCGTGAATTGTCACATTATTTTTGTTTAAGGAAATCACTTGACATTTTATTTTCATCTTTATTAATTGTCGAAGTCAGACGCCTTTTCGAGATAAATTAAAATATAGATTAGTAAAGCAACAAAAAGATGCTTGTCGAATATGGAAGTTATAGGAGGCATTTGTGACTTGCCTTGTTTGTCCGTATTTAACGCAAGCTTCCATGACGCGCCGCCTACGTCATAACAGTGACGTCACAACCCTATATTTTTAATTATTTCTCAGCAACTAGGACGAATTTCGAAATTCTGGTCGACGATATTGTAGACCATCCCGTTATCTTTGTACTCGAGCCGACATCAAACATTTTGGTAGCTTGAGAATGGCTGTATGCCACAAATAGTGTAAATTCCATAAGACCACATGCTAATCATCAGGCAAAATTGGCTTATCCATATCGATCAATTTTAAATGCATATTTTTAAGCAGATAATTATCAACAATAGCGGTGTACAGAACTTCGAAATTCGATTTAAAAGTCTCGAAAAATTAGTTTGAAATTTATAAATATTGCTGTGCATTTATGTATGTAAAAGTATGGGAACTCTGAGTCGAGTCCACCTGAAGAAGTACTGGATCCGCGATTACATTACCCGAATGAGCCGAATTATCCTATTATTTTACACCAGTTATTTTAATTTTGGCGTTCAAATTATTCAATTTCGTATGATTTCTACGCCAAAATAAAAAAAAAACTGGTGCTAAATAATAAACTAATTCGGCTCATTCGGCTAATATAATTCACAGTCCAAAGGGGATGCAAATTTCGCGCAGTTTAAATTACTCAATGATTTTTTGAGACGACTACGTCATGGAGGCTAGCCTTAAATAAATCCCAAAAATACCCCGTAATTTTTGTTGCACAATGAGTACTGTAAATAAAACTCTAAATCAATTTACGAAATTTAGAATAATCAAAAAGTTAATTGTAGTGGGATTCCTCGTTTCCAAATTTGGTAGCCTTAGTTAAAAATTGTGGCGAAATAAAACTTGGAACAATTTCATATCTTCAAGTGTACCATGTAAATATCTACCTTCACGTCTAAAATTTTGGACAATTGATTAAAATTTTGAATAATTTGTGTCTTAATTTTTCCGCAGCTGCCTTGTACCTCCCGAGCTTGTGGACTATATCACTGTGACTTCCTGGGTGCAAGATGGATCACTCAACATTTATCCTAACTTCCAGACAGGTCGGTTAATTATGCACTCACTTATTCCCCCATGTTCCCACTTTTTGTGAAAACTTTGCAAAAAATATTTACTAGACATAATTAATTTTGAGATTTATTCCACCACAAATTTATTCCAACTTACAATGGAGGCGCAAACCATGTTCAGCCCAGATAATTTTTTGACCTTATTAGTTTGAAAGAGCAAGTCTTTACAAACAACATTTGGTTCGGCACTTGGGCAGATGCGCAAATTTCAGCACGTTATGGGCGCCGCAAGTTCGCAAAAACGCACGATTTTTCGGGCAATGCCAAGCGCAAGCTCAACTTCGTGCGTTTTTGCGAACTTGCGGCGCCCATAACGTGCTGAAATTTGCGCATCTGCCCAAGTGCCGAACCAAATGTTGTTTGTAAAGACTTGCTCTTTCAAACTAATAAGGTCAAAAAATTATCTGGACTGAACATGGTTTGCGCCTCCATTGTTAGTGAAACTTAGGAAAATAATAATTAAATTATTATGCAACACTATAACATTTTATTTGTTTTTTTTCGTCAGTCTCCCTCAACAATGTCACCCATGCAAGTTCTTTCTTATCTAAAAAAAAGTGTGCAACACATATTTCCAAAAAAATATGCCATAAATTTTATTTGCAAAAAATTGTTTAACAAAAACACTAAATAGATTATATTGCCACTTACTATACGTTTTTTCCATTCCATTAGAAAAAAAGATGTTCCCAGTATTCTAAAAATATTAGCAAAAAAATTTACACCCCGTAAATTGTATTTATAACAAATTGTTCATTACACAACCTGTATTTACCGATCTAAATATATCCCTAGATTTCCAAAATTCTAAAAGTGCAAGCTTCCATTTTGCGAACTTTGCAAAAACTTTGCAATAATGTTTATCAGAAATAATTAATTTTGCAAATTTATTCCATTACAAATTTATTCGGTTTTTAATCTCCTTACACAACTTCACCCAAACAAGTTCTTTATTTAAAAACCTTGCCACAAAAATTTTCAAAGAAATAGGTCATAAATTTTATTTACGAAAAAGTGTTTATCAAAATTACTACTCACGCATATAACTGCTGGAACGGTTGTTTCAATTCTTTCAGAAAAAAATATTTTTCTAAATTCTAAAACTTTGCAAAAAAATACTTGCAAAAAGTCAAACCCGGTAGTTTTATGTACGAAAAGTTGTTCCTAACAAAACCTTGAGTAGATTTTAAAATTTGGAAAAGTGCACAAGCTTCCATTTCTCGAAAACTTTGCGAAGTCTGAATTTGCAAAAAATATGAGGCACTCTGTGTACCAAAAAAATTATGATGCAATTCCCTACCTCGTCACACTTTTACTTTCACTCTAATTTTATTCTGGGTCATTTCGTCTCCGAAAAAAATTGTCACACAATAAAAAAGCGTTGTGAGAAAGTGGCGGAGAAAGTTTTTTGAGTGGAAACCACCTTTTTCGTGTCAAGATTTTTTTGTCACGCTTTTCTTTCGTCTTCTTTTTTTGTAGGCAAATGGCTCCTGCTTCCGTCTGGAGAGTTGCACGTGTTCAGCGTTGACGAGTCTGACGGGCGAAAGGTGTGGGCGTGCCGAACTCTGCACAAACTGACGAACGAGGTGATGACGAGTGAAGGGGCGAGAATTGTTGTGAAAGGTAAGTGAGTCCTTGCCCTCTTTATTTGTACTTTTTTCTCGTGGATAAAGTCTGGTCTGGTCGGCAAATAAAATTCGAGTATCAATCTTTTCCTCCGACTTCAGAAAGTGTTATGTATAACGTAAGAAATCAGGGACAAAAAGGGTGTATGATGGGCTGGACAGTCGTCATCTTTCATGTGGTAGTGAAAGTGACTTACTGGACAAATTGTTAGCACAACAATGGAATTTTGAATATTTACACATTTTTTACGAAAGTTATAACATTCGATATTTACAAAAATATGTACAATTTATTGTGGAAATAGACAAAATATAGATCTATAATATTTTTCAGCATTATTTCATAATTTTGAAAAGTCTGATTTCGCGACTGTTCTCGATTGTTTCTTGTGCATATTACTTCTTAAAATTTGAATTGTATGCATACCACAAATTTTGTTCAGAATATATTTTTCATAAACCACATCGTTTTTCCTTTACTAAATCACCCCTATCTTTTTTACAATATTAAGTAATAATTAATTATTCCAATAACTATTCACGGAACTTAAATTTGACAAGAATTTAGGATTTGGAACATTTTTTTTACTATATTTATACAAAATTTGGCTTGGTTCGATTTTATGACAGTCAACAGTTGTAAAATAAGTTGATTTCTAAACTTTTTGAATAATTTACTACCGATGCAAAATTACTAATTCATCCATAAAAAATTGTTAAATTTCATTTCGCCCACTCCGAACATTCATGTCAAAATGTACCGTTATGCAAATTCGCAATAGCATTTAAATATTAAATGCTAATCCGCATAATTCTAGTTCAATTACGGGTTAATTTATGTCAATTAACTACAACAATTTAGAATTAACTACTTTGCCTCGAGTCTTCATAACTAGTGTTTATCAGGTATTTGCGTTACACCAATTATTCTAATTTTGGGAAGTCATTGCAAACGTCATGTTATCGCAAACCAAAATAGAGTTCCTTTATTTGGAAATTTTGGCTTAAATTTGTAAATATATGCCGATTTTTTAGGTCACAAGTTGCATAATTTTGCACATCAAAAACATACCAGAAATCTTCAGTTCAATTTGGACGAAAATAAATATAGATTTGTTAAATTTTTCGAAAAATTCGCTATCATTTTTCATTTTTTATCATTACCTAATAAAATTTTGAACTTATTTTTACGAAAATTCAATCAAACTTCACCGTCACTTCGAAAACCAATTAAAGTCTATAAGTTTAATTTTCTATTGCAAAATTTTGCCGAACTTGGGATAGTGCAGAATTGAACGAAACGAGATTTCATCCTGCTTTCTCTGCCTTTCTCTCATTTTCCAAAGGGGGAAAATAATCCGTCCTAAAACCCTTGGGGAATTGAGCAGTAAAAGCACACAAATCCTTAACAATTAGGTCACTTCCCTACATTCGTATAGCCAACTCGCTGCTGCTGGGTCGTCGGCTCATGGTTCGCACGGATGGATGGACGGCTCGATGAGATCGCAGTGCTCCGGAAGTGCTCCTCGAAATTGGGATTTATGTGCACAATAGAATTCGCTAAATTCAAATTGCAAACATTATTATCTGCAAACTGATAATTTCCGGTTGTCCGGTAGACTTGCAAAGCTGCGAAGATTTGTATTGTGTCAAAATAAGGGCAAACTTATGAAATTTATGTATTAAATTGCAGGGTATATTATGACTAAAAAATTCGCCTAACAGTAAAGTGAATTTTGCCAAAATTTCTGTGATCTGTACAAAGTTTTACTCAGAAATGCTCAATGCTCGTACTGGTGAAAGTTGTAACCAACCTGCAACAAAAGATGAGGAGCAATTAAAAAAAAGAAACTTAAACATGGCGTGGAACTTCTTCAATTTTGACGAATTAACTATAATGCCGATTTTTATCTGAAATAGACGGGTTAATGCTAAACTGTAGAAAACTATAAATTTTGACAAGTCAATTTGTCTGGAATGGTGAAGAATTTGACTTCAATGAGCATTATTGAAACTTAAGTGCAAATATTTACAAGTCTCTGCAAACTAGTAACTAGTGTTTCTTTAAAAAAAATAGAGGTACAAAAATCTAAGGTTATCTGGCAGAGTATTTTACCTGGCACAAAGAAAAATAATTGAAATTAGAAAAATTTAAGGGCTTCTGTCCCTATTTTTTCAACTAATGAACAGTAACTACTTACATACACCCGGTAATAATTTTGTTACCAGCGTGTATTTCGAGACTAAGCTTTTTCTAGTAAAATTAAAATATAATTTAATTTCGCATTTCCCTTTAAACTGTATTTTCGCTGAGAACCCTGTCTGCCCCCAAAAACTGGATTTGGATCTAAATGGGATCCCTTCAAGTCCGTAGGGATATTTTAACTAAAGTAGCAACAGACGCTCCCCAATTTTGCAGTTTCCCAGCTGGGGTTTGCTCCGTTTGTAAAAATAAATAAATCGGAAACAAGATCTCTCTCTCCCTTGTAAATTGTAAAATTATTCCAATTGCATTCCGCCATGGAGGTGCATAATTTCCCGAAAAAAATTAAGTTCCGGTGGATCCGTAAAAATAGAAGTTGTATAAAAATTGAAAACCCTGCAAAACTTTACAATTCTTTTATTATTACTCCCGGTTCAATTTCCTCTTTTAATCTGAACAATTTCCTCTTTTAACCTGAACAATTTCCGGAACCAATTCAATTAAATTCTCCAACATTCATCGCTGAAGTCACACTTATAAAAGAGAGAAATCAAGATTAAACTTAAAATTGTGTTCACAAAATTTTTGTCGTAAACTTCCTGCCTAATTCTTGTTCAGACATTTTCCCTCAACCAAAAACTTGGCTTCCCGTTTTTTATCTTGTTTTTGAATTTTTTAGATTATTTTATTCGGAAATCCCCTAAAAAATACATAAAATCAAGTTGGGAAAATTGTAAACTTTTAATTGTAATTGTAAAACTTTAATCCCGAAGGAGTATAATCTTTCCTAAGAATTAGTTTTATAAGGTTCCCAGATGTCCTCTTCATTTGGTTCATAGAATACTCAAAAAATAATTCATCTAAAGCTGTATTTCATTATTTTGAGAATTTAGCACAAAGTTGTCTAATTTGTCCAAAAATAACAAAATAACATCCGCTATTTATCCCTCACATTATCCATCCAATTCCTTCCTCCTACGAAATTTATTACACTTAGAAAATCACACTGATTTGATCCCATAAAAATAAAGAAGAGAATGAAACCGGGCAGGTTTCCACTTGCAGAGAGAGAAAAGAGAAAGTCGAGAACTTCTCCATTTCGCAGCATCATCGATTAAACATATCCGTCGCTCACCTCCGTTCACTTTTTTCTCCTCGCTCCTGGACAAGCATCAACTCGATTTGATCCCTTCTCCGCCCAACAAAGAAACACAAAATTTGAAGGATTTCCAACAGACCGCAAGAATTTCTCGGTTTTACTTTGCGAGTGGTTTGCGGTTTGGTTTCCTCCACATTTTATTTCAGTTTTCTTTTTCTTCTCCGAATTCCCAAGCTCTCCGAGAGAAAGAGAAACCAAGAGCGATGTGGAATAAATGGAGCGGTTGCTTTTCACTTAAGAAAGTTGAGAAAGTCGGGAGAGAAAAGAGGAACTCGTAAAAACCATAGGTCGGCAATGGCCAGAGATTTGGGGCATTTTGAACCGTATTCAATTTTCTGAAATGGAAATAGGAAATAAAAAGAAAAATAATTAATACAGAAATTTAACGAATCTCATCAAAACCCGTCAAAACTTACAAATCCAAATTTAAGAATAACAAACCTTTCAAAAACTAATTTTACAAAAATTGTGACATAATGTTAGCAAAAAATCGTAATCATCCTTCTTATCGCGGACCACAACTTTCACCCAGCTAATTTTTTAAATCGTAGTCTCACTACCGGTTGCCAATTCTGTATTACCAGACTGGTAAGAATTTGGAATTTCTCAGAAAATTAGTGCAAGCTAACCTAAATTTTTCGACCTATGTACATATGTTCCCACAACAAGGATTGAATTTGGTCCCATCTGCTCCTTTCTCTTTTCTGGGTTGAATTTAAGGACTTCTTCAAGGTCTGGTCTGGTCTCGTTCTAGTTGCAGCATCTGAGTCTGGGGGGACGCTCAAATATTACACAGAGGCAATTCACGCAGGCCTTAGTAGCCTTGTAAAATCTGCAAGTTTAGTAAAAATAATTGTACAAACTTCTGTACAAAATGAAAAGCCCAATCCTGTCTGTCTCACTCGATTACATATCCATTACGACAATTTTCAAGTGAATTACAGAAAGTCGAACTCTTAAAATCGAATCAGAAATAATCTAGTCATTGATTTGTCAATGTGAGTTTTTGAATTTTTAGGTGTCGACATCTACCAATTTTTGATAAATTTGAGTTGATTTAAATGGGTTTGATTTATTAAGATTTGAATCTCATTTTGGCTGTGCATAATTAAAGGATAAATTCTATGCAATGTTAAAATAGGGTTATCTTGGGAATTTTCAAATTGAGTAAATTGAGTAAAATCCGTAAGTTTTGTAGACTTATTTTACAAACTTACAAGATAAAATGACGCCCTTGATCTGAGCAAGTTTACAAACACTTTCTAAAGCTAATGTTCTTTAGAAATATGTGTAATATTTTGTAAAAGTTTGTAAGTGTGCAGAATATATGAACTTTATAATAAGGCAATAACGCAGTTTTTGTGTTAAATTACTTTTACAAAATTTTGTACAAATTTGGAGGTTTATGGATTTTGCAAAGTTACCATGTACTGCTTGAGTTATCTCCTTATCAAGTTGGCCAACGCATCCTATTTTCCCATCTTAAAAAATAATTGGATGCCGGGTTTGTAAATATTTGTACTTCCATGTTTTCTGATCACGTAATCCTTGCCAGCTCCCTGAAACGAGAGGCTGCCGCGGAGAAAGCAAAGCGAAAGTGATGAAGCATTTCATTTTGCTGAGACGCAGATTACATAAAATTGAACTTTGGAAACGAACTCAATTTAATGCCAAAACTGATTTTTATTCGGAAAGCAATTCAACTCAATTCAACTGTGGAATTGTTCCTTGTATTTTTTTAGGCGTTTTGTGCAGCATGTGAGAGCAAGAAGATATAAACAATGGGAACTATACAAATAAAGTTTCCAAAACTGTTTTCGTGAAAAAATATTTACTTATCGATGGGGCTGATATTGGCAAATATAACGTACATAACGCTGGCTTAAAATATATACGTGAAGGGGAAACATATCAATTTTTCTTGGTAATTTTGAAATTTGGAACCATTCTAGGTTTCAGTAATCAAGTGATTTTAAGAAGAAACATCGGCCGAAAAATTAACTCAGATTTCGTGTCGTATTTATAACGCACACTTAAATCTAAAAATATCGATTTTATATATAGATATTTTGTATGCACGGTATCTACTTATTTGCACCAAAGTAATACACATGAAAACTGCTTTGTGGAATTGAAGTAATACAATACAACACATAATACAGCAAAATTTAGTTTCAATATGACTACCATCTACTACTGCCGGGATAAATATTCTTTACAAATCTCAAAAAACAACAGGAGGAAATTTTCTCTTTAAAAAAATCTCGCGAAATCTGTTTACTTTCCCCAAAAAAGAGAAAGCCATGGACGACGAGGGGCTAATTTGATTTCGTGGGAGAATCCACTTTCACCCACTTTCTCCGTTCGAGCACCTGTAGCACCACCGCTTTCACTCCACTCTACGAAACAGAGAGGAGGACAGACTAACAGAAATTTATTTAGTGGCCTGGCCCCCGCTCAGACATACGCCACACACATTCATCTACTGCTCACTTGCTAAATTCTGGCGAAATTCGGGAAACCAAGACGAAGAACACTGCGGTGGAGGAGGACCAAATGCTCTTAAGAACGATGTCCAAGATCTTGTCAGGCAGAATGTATGGCCGATTTGTCATCCTGGACAAGATTGATGGGGTAGTTATTGCTGCTGGATGAAGATAGCTGTCCCCCGTTTAGCGAGCACTTCAATCAGTTTAGCACACGGAGACACATGTGATGTCTCTGCACTCTTAATAATTGGAGAAGGAAGATTGCGAATGGAAGGAAGCGAGTTTTTACCGCTAATCATTTTCCGCGAAATTAAAATTTTCCTCAAAATTGGTAATACATATTTAGTCCATGGAGGGCTATTCATCTATTTTTGAGGTAATTTAGTTAGAACTTAGGCTAGTCGTACATACGTTTCCGCGAAATTCAAATTAAGATCAATCAAATTAACAGAACTACTAAATACATGATGGAAAACTCGAATTTCGCGTAATGAAGTGTCACAGCGAGTTATTACGGCTAACAATTTTCCGCGAAATTCAAACTTTCTTCCAACTTGGTAATATATAATTCGCCCCATTCGTCTATTGTTTAGCTGGAATTCATCCACACACGTTTCCATGAAATTCAAATTATTTACGATCAACTGAATTAACAAAATCACGTGGTGACAAATTTGAATTTTGACTACTTATAAAATAACGTAGCAGCGGAATTATTACTTTATATTTGATAATTCTTTTAATAATGGCTCCACATTGTCATTTTCTACATTTTATTACCAATTCCACCAAATTGTTCGTCTGTCAAAATTTTACGACCTCATCGTTAAGCGTGTCATAAATATTATGGGCATAAAAAACTGCTTCCACATATGGAGAGAAAGTCGGGCAGACGGCGAAGATGTAAATATTTTAACACAAGTCTTCCTTTTTGCGTCATACGCGTAAATAGTTTAGCCAACTTTTACACCAAGATTATTACATTACGTAATACTTAAGGCAGCGTTTGACACTTGCGAAAATTGAAGTCATGTGCAAAAACCTAGGGAAAAATTATTATCTTATTTTTCACTCAATGTTCACTCGCGTAAAGGACTTAAATTCTGGAATTAAAGGGAATTAAGGGATTATTTTGTAAGGCTGCTTATTTATTATGTTGTTTACCGGCTCCATTTTGGGTCGCAAACTGAAGACGAACGTATAGTCGTACGGTTTTTGTGAATAAATTTTGGACATGCAAAAAGTTTTGCTATATTCAAAATTTAGCTTGTGCAAAAATTGCGCTGCCGAAATCGTTGCCGAAAAATTGATTAATATTATTGTTAACAAATAACCCCAGAAATATTTTTTCAAGAGCATTTAATTAAGGAATATTTGTATAAGAGATATTTTTATTTATCAGGTCATCCAATTGTCATTTCAATTTTCAATTAATTTTTGTGTGGGAATCTACTCACTAAAATATAATCGCAAACAAGTTTTGCATACCAAAATTGTGCTATTAAAAAAATACTTCTGTAAACTTTGAACAACATTTTTGCCCAAAATTGGTTAATATTGTTGCCAGTGAGTGACACCAGAAGGATTTTTTTCATCTCCTTTATTCAGGTCAAAAAATTGTCATCAAGGTTCAGATTTTAGAACGAATCAATGATCTTATTAAGAACAAAGCCATATTAAAAAATCAATTCTGGTTATAATATACCTAAATGACAAAAGTGAAAAGTGCAAAAGATGTGCAAGATGATAAGGGCAGATAATTTTTTGCACTTTGGAAAAATTTTCATGCTGAAATGTTTTGTCACTAGGTAAACTGTACAAAACTTGTAAAACAAGAAGCATTTCCTTCCACAAGTTTCTAAAAATTACGATGACAATACTTAGCGTAAAAATATAAATCTGGATAAAAAGTACCCACTGGAAGGTGGAACTTGAGTTGTGCTAGACTTGCACTTAAGCCTATACATACATATACCAATATATAATTACCAGATATTTCATCGAATATTCTAAAGGTTAGAAAAATTGGGGATGAGAGAAAGTTAAAATTTAATAAATCTGCTGTATCTCGATGCCAGGAACTAAATATTTTGAATAATTTGTAAATTAAGAGCATGAAGGTGAAGATTGGGATAATACGAGATTAATTGGTCTAAACCTGCAGATTTGGTTACGTGATCTCAATGTGCACCGTTGACCGTAAGTGCTGATTTCGTGCTGGGTTATTTTTTTAAATCTTTTTTTAGTGTTCATAAAGTGTCTAGATATGATACCATAACACATGTTTTGTCCCCATTTCAAACCTAGCCGTACACTTAATAATTTTGGGTTTTCATTTTTCTTTTCACAAAGATTTATTGTGGTCTACCAGTGTGGCTGGTGTCATACATATCTGAACACGTTTTTGCTGTAATTACGCAATTACACAATTTTATTATTGTGGTAACAAACTACTACCGGGCTGCCAGATCAAGTATAAGTACAAAGTAATAATGCCACTACCCAGAAACCAATTTTGTAGCAATTTATCCTTGTGTGGTAGCAATTTCTCAAGTATTTACACCAAAATTCAAAAAGAATTAAAAAAAAGTAGGACTACGGATAAACTTTCTACAATTTTAATTTTGGTGAAAACATAAAAACTATTATGCTGTTGAAAAAATTGCCAAAATATTGTTGGCTTTAAGAGAGATTTTTTTGCATTAAAACACCACCACATTTTTGCAACACTTGTCTCACAAAAGTACAAATAAATATGCATGTTTTCCCAGCTTTACTCTAAAAAAATGCAAAATCACAGAGAGAACTTTCTCGTCTAAATAAATATAAACTGGTTTCGCCATGATTTTTATCTCGTTCTAATTTCATCGTGGAAAACATCTGCCCCAAATTACTCTCTCGCTCTGTCGCATTTTCTCAGTTGAAAATATTTTGGGGAAAACATCAAGGCATAAAAAACCTCCTCGGGAATATAAGAAAGAGTCCTCGTAAAATAAATCTTCACCTTAAAATCGACTAAACCTTAAAATAAATGCTTCCCACTCGTTCAGATTTTTGCTATCGGTGCATTTTCTGTCGTCGAGAGAGACGATCGACATCGTCTCTGGGACAGCTTTCTTTTCGGGCAAAGAGTCGCCCAAGGATTCAAAAAAGGAGGATTGTTTCCCAAAATGTAAATATAAATGTGTGGTGTCAGGATGAAGGAGTAGAACGACGATCGGTAAAATAAGTTAGGCACAAGGAATAAAGTTTCTCAAATCGGCGTATTCATGATGCATTTCAAAAAATGTGTTAAATTTTCATGAAAATATGATTTAAAAATCGCAAGACTTGAAATATTTGTTGTCCAAATTATGAATGGGTCAAGTCGAATCTGTAAAGAAGATATAGTTAGAAAACAATTTATGAAATTTCTAAAAACGGCGTATTTATGATACATTTCAAAAAAATGTTTTAAATTTCTATCCAATTTAAAATAAAACTGATTTAAAAAATTATTATTTTCTACAATTCTAACCACATTTAAACAACGTGTAAGTTTTCATTCGCAAAATAAATTTTGATTGCTTACATTACGAGTTTGGTGTGTTTGAGGCAGTTTTGAAATTCTATTTGGGTCCATATTTAAAACATTTATGGATTATGATGGCAAATACGCCGCTTTGACAAATTTTGGTGTTTGACTTAATTATATACAGATCGCCGTTTGCCATTTGACGGTGAAACATTTTAACTCGTCAACTATTGTTACTTCAGTTGCCATTTTTACACGAAGTTACTCAAAAATTAATTCGCTAATTTTTTCAAGTCTATAATTATGCAGCGTCAAAATTAACTTTACATCAAACTATACAACGTTGTACTCAAACAATACAAAACTCATGAAACTTATGTCATTTAGAAATTGGAAGTGTGACAGAGTGAGACTAAAAATCTATGAAGACTAATTCCATGTCACCTTTGGCACCCTGCTTTTCCTTTAGTCAACATTGTCCCGTTTTCCTAAATACTTTTCCATTGTTGGCTAACTTTCTCCCCGCATCGCATTGCATCTCTTTCTCCTGCACTCTATCACCCATCCAGCCAGCCCTACCTCGTCTCCCTTCAAATGTGCATCTTGCCATCGCTAAGTCCCATCCAATCCTACACCAAAAGCGCGGAGAAAGTGGGAAAAAGAAAGCAAAATTCCTCTCGCTCTTCTCCAAACTTGACTGATGCGACTGACAGGTCGAAGTGGGATCTGGTGAAAGTACTGAATATAATAACCCTTCTGAGTGGGGAGAAACTTTCTGCCAAAAACGGACAGGCTTTGTTCTTCATGATTCTCGAATCAAAATGATCCCGACTTTCTTCACGTTTCGAGGAGAAAATTGTATCGAAAAACGAGGCTTCTTTATTTTTTACAAGTTTTCCTCCTATTTTTCCTCCTCATTTACATGCGGACCGTTACTTTTCCCGTTTTGAGTGAAAGTTGAGCATTCCCAGAAATATGGGAACCTGACAATTTTGAAATGTTGAGTAAAAAAACTGATTTTTGGGAAGAAAAATTTGAAATTCTGTTCGTACGAGAGGATAAGGATTCCTCGTGGAGTGGACGGCACTGCAGCGTGAAATGAAATAAGATGCAACTTTTTCCCTGTGCTTACTTTCTCCGGGAGAAGAGGGAAAGTTGGGCGAGCGAGGAGAAGTTGGCGGCGGGACGTGATCTGAGATAAAATTGGATTGTTGAAGGAGAAAGAATTGCAATCGAATTGTTGGTTCATGTTCATTTTGACTCGTTTTCGTTTGAGTCGTGTTGGGACGAATTTGCGGAGAAGGGATGTTTGTCGGGTGGGAAGCGAGGATGTAAACAAAACAAGGTGTCGAATTTCTTCATTAGAATACACTATAAAAACCTCGTTTTTAAAATTTTGGCAAACTTTGCAAGTAACTGAAGAAAGTTTTAAATTCATCTTTTTTAAACACTTTCCAAATATTAATTTCACAAAAGATAAAACTTCACACTTAAAAAATCGTACACTACATCATTCATATGTTTGGTACATATGTATACACTCTAAGAAACCCGATAACTACGTTATTACCAGGCGGAGTATCTATGTGACTCTACCGCATGGTAACTAATTTATTATTGAGTGGTAGAAAATTAGTTATCAATTAGTAATATTTTCAAATTTCGCGACCGGGGTTACTACCGGTTTGGTAACAAAATATCTACCACTCAATAATAAATTAGTTACCATGCGGTAGAGTCACATAGATACTCCGCCTGGTAATAACTTAGAGTGTAACCCCACTCGGGTTTCTTAGAGTGTAGTAGAAGGTACAAAATGGGTCCAATTATCAAAATCTGAGCTGTTCACGTGACGTAGTTGCCTTGTGAAGGAGGAGAAAGTGAGTTTGGTGGGAGGACGGGTGAAAACATGGAGTGACATGTCGTGCCCAGAATGGTCGTTAGGATAGGCACGACCGCCTTTTAGTAAAGGCATGATGGACACAGCGGACCTTAAAATCCAAATTATTACCCAAAACAAATAAAACTTTGGGTTGAACTGAATCGAAAATATTTCGTTAGACTGGTATAGAAATTAGACAAGTGAAAGGCGACAACGTTATGATACATTTTTTGAAAAAATAAAACAAGCTAAAAATTGATCAGGAAAAAATAGAATCTAGTAGACAAATAGTTTGGATGATTTTTGTTTTACAAGATCTTCGCACAAAGGTAAAATATTTAAATTCAATTAAATATCTTAATCCTCATCCTTAGCGTTGATATAATCCTAATTAAACAGTTCCATATATAATTTTCAAAATATGCATATTTAGCTATTTATAATGATGCTGGGCAACTTTTAATCTAAATATGACTTTTTAGGGAAGCGTTATGAACATAATTATTTTGTTTCTTAGCGGCTTTTCAACAATATTTAGTGTTACCTTATCGATAACAATCATGCAACACCATGTAACGGAGTAAAAATAAATTCTTTAATAGGATCAATTGCAAGGATTCTTTTTTGGAAAATATTTCGGGAATTTTCAGAATCTTTTATCTAAGAAATACTACCACAAATTGTACATCTTTGGCGACGAGAGGAAGTTATTATTTTGTCGATAATGAACCATAAGTAATTTAGATGGGATGTCTATGCCAATACTTTTAGCCGAAAAAAGTTGAATATAATTATATTTCTAAAAATTCAAAGTATGCATTGGTTGGAAATATATGAATGAATTATTTGCTTTAATTTTTAAAGATGTCGTCGTCTCCGATAAATCTGAGTTCCTATTCGTTCAACGGTTGGACGTCGCGCCGAGATGTTCGTGGACAAAAATTTGGAAGCTTATGGATTTTACAAAGTCATCAAGAACTGTGTGAATTGTCGAAATCTTTTACACCGATGAGGCAACAAAAAGGTTGTCAATAACAGTCCCAAAACTTTGAGACTTTATAATTTGTGTGTAAATCGTCCAAAGCTATTTAAAAATTTCCACTAACTTAATTGACACGCATAAAATTTCTACAATGTAAAGTAAAATCTGAGTTTTACCCGAATTAAAAAAATTACAGAATTGACACCCAAATCGTGAATTAATGTCTTCACAGTTCTAAAATGGCATGAAAAATGCAAATCTTAATGTCTTACAATCAGTGAATAATAATGATGATGATGATTCCTATGAAAATGGAAAGCACGCAATTTTATCGAGGACCTCATTTCGTCAAAATCTTAGGCACTTTCACTTTCAGCTTTCGTCCATATCTGGACTCGGAAAGTTTTCAGATTACCTACACGTAGCTTTTTTCTTCCTTTCTTTTCCCTCTCGCGTCTCGTAATAATCCGAGTCAAATAGTTTCGCTCATATGGAAAAGTGAAAGTAGAAAAGGAGAAAGTTTATGGAAAGATGGGGAGAAAAATGGACGTAATAAAATAACTGTTCGTCTTCAGTAGTGTTGCCGGTGAGGTGAGGATAACTCACCTCAACTCACATCAGTTGTGAGTTTGAGGTGAGTTGGGCCAATCCTCACCTCACTGCCTCACCCGATCATCATTAATTCTTTCGTTGAACGGACAGACCTCGGTTGCCCTGATGAGATCCAGACTCAAATAAATGCGTAAAGTTCGCATCAATTATTTATTAAAGGCTGCATCCTACGACCATCTGCATATCCACTTCCCTTCCTTCTTCGTTAGTCCGATAACCCTGAAACAATCGGGACATTGTGACACGCTAAAAAACTGGTGGCAGAATTTTTACGAGGAAATTTGATAAAATTGTAAAATCCGAACAAAGTTTTACAAGTATTTCTAAGGAAAATTAGCTCTCAAATTTTTGTAAATTTACTCATCTTCAGATCAAGCGTCTTCTTATTTTGTGTACAATTATTTTGCAAAACGCACGGATTTTGCAAAATTGCCAATGTCTGTGTGTGAATTCCCTCGCTGAAAAAATTATTAAATGGAAATTACATAAATTTTCTTTGTTTGTGAAACGCTTCTTTTTAAACAATTCCAACATACGAGGACCATATCTTTTTGAGCTTGTTATATTATTTACAACTGAAATAATTAATTATCGAGACCAAATCATACAAAGTTTACGCATTATCTGATCAACCTCGCTTTGCATTTTTGTAAAAGTTGTAAAATTATTTTCCGAAGTTTACAGATTTTACACAGTTGCAAAGAACTGCGTGAATTGCCTCGTAGATAGGATTACTCTCCATGCATTAAGATTTATGTATCATTTATGTCTCTCATAAAGGATTATGGTTGACGAATCCACAAAGAAAACCTCTATTAGTGCGTGAATTTGCTACCAGTTCGGTAATAAATTTGCACTTGGACCAAATCATTTGTAATTTTCACCAAATTTACTATATAAATTTCACACATTTATTTTGGTAACACTGAATTTGTTTGAAAATTTCACAGATTTATTTTACGTATACTTTTTTTTGGTAACACTGAATTTGTTCTCATTTTTATCCGAATTTTTCCCCACAATTTTTAGAGTGCACTCAAGTTGGTCGGTTGATAAGGAAGAATTGACTCCCGGGCATTAATGAATAATTGAATTTTATGTAATTGTTCGCCTCTGAAGAGAAATCCTTTACGCGGACGAAATTGTTACGTAACCCGAATACAAAGCGTCATTCTTTTCTCCAGTGAATTGTACAATTTTACCCAAATGAGAATGACACTCATCTAGCAAATTCGTTTCTAAATATTTTATACACCTGGCAAAATGTACGATATACTAGTATGTGGCATGCTCAATTTTCACGGTTTACGTGTCCTAGGTTAAATTCTAAAATGTGGGGAAAATGAAATCCGCTATTAGTCGTTGGAAAACAATATTAACTTAATTGACATAAAAGAGAACATCATACGGAGAACAGTACCGAGGATAAGTAAATATAAGAAATCTGTCGTTTAAGAAAATCGGGGAAGCTTTGAATAATAATTTCGAACCAACGAATTTAAACAAACTTCTCGGGAATTCGATCATATTTATTTTTCAGTGCTGAAGTACTACGTTTCTTCAAGTTTCTTGTTATACAAAATACGTTTTTTTTTACTTTCTCCAGAACCTGAGGGACCACAAGCGGTGCGAATATTGGGACAAAGAGAGACTAATTTACGCGTTCGCGCCGGTGAAGAAATGTACCTTTCCTGTCACGCGGAGGGAAACCCGCCACCGTCTTTTTCGTAAGAAACACATTTTATCATGGCTAATTAATTTACCTAATTATTCAATCGTTACGTAATTAAATTATTCTGATTCAAATTAAGGATTAAAATTTTAAAAAATTGCAAATTTTTACGTTGACACGACGATATGAATCTCAAAATTCTCAAATTAACGATTTACATCTGTTAAAAATCAGGATAATAAAATTAGTTTGAATTCAAAAACAAATTAAACTTGTATAACAATGTTTGACATAATTATTTACTTCCGTTAAAAATTTATGCACATGTCCTGAGCAAAATTCGTTTCATGTATGATTTGAGATCTCCTCGAGAATACAAATGAAATGAAAATTCAGAAAGAAATATCAATTATATTTTTAGCTGCCCTATTTCTAGCAGAGACTTGGGAAAAGTTGTGCCTCCGGAATTTGCATATGATGCTAGAATATGCTCAAGGTTTCCCGAAAAAATGCAGAGATTGCTTTTCTGAGCAGGTACTTAAGTACTTTCTCCCGTGATTGACGTGAAGTGGATTTGAGTCAACAGATTTCTTGACCCAGTTTAAAATTGCAAATGGCAAATGAGATTCGTTTCAGCGGGATTTATTTTTTTTAGGGGATCAATATGTCAACAATTTCAGAACGAGTTTGCTTGTATGTATGTACAATTTCATACGAAAACAGGCAAAAACATTGGTTAAATTGAAGTTAGATTAAGCAGAAAATAGCTAAATTAAATTGAAAAAAATTAATGATTTCATAATTACAGGCAACATCTTTGCGGATTTTTCAAAAACGCGAAATACTTCCTTTTCCGAGTTATCACATGAAAATTCCATCAGGGAAATAGATAATTTTATGGAAAAAGCAGAGTTACCGCTGATATTTATAAATTTCCAGAGTTATGGTTTGACCTCGACCTTATTTTGAGTAACGATAACCTCGTAGCTAAAAAATATACGGTTTACAGTTTATTTGTAATCATGTTCAGATAGCAGAACGATTCAGACCATATTTCAACAAAAAAATGTCAATAAAAAACAAATTTGAATCAAGAAATTTCCTTTATACCTTTATGAAATTCTGTCGAATGATTTTTTAAATTTTTTTTGATTTGTTTTAATTTTTTTTAATTTTAAAATTTTTGATCTAATGACTTCTATACAATCTTATTCTCGAATAAAAACAAATTTAAGTTTCTCGTATTTCTTACTGAATTTCAGGTGGTATCGAGAAATTGATGGTGTTTTATCCGACCTTCCTCCCACGTCGAAAAGGCCGCCGTCTTCGTCACCGTCTTCCTCGCCGCAGAATAGCGTGGTCCACGTGGCGCAAGTGCGGCCCCAGGACGCGGGCTCCTACCTCTGCCGCGCTAACAATTCCCACTCCGTTGACCAAGCTCTCACTCAGCTAGTCGTTTATGGTAAGCAAATCAAACTGATAAAAAAACGTATATCACACGTAGCACAAAAGTTCTCTGAAGTAACTACTTTAAATTTTGTAAACTTTTATATAAATAGTGGGTAGTTTCCAATGGAACAAAAACGCATTGATAAGTTTGCAAACGGAACACATTTTTGCAAATTAGTTTGCAATTTTTTTTATAATTCAGATACATACATTCGCTAAAAACGGATAAAATTTCAACTTTTGCCCGCCCATACCAATCCAATTAGTGTGCAAATAAATTAATTACACACTGAATAATCACTTCCAAGTAGTAGAAAATGGCTTAAAGGGAGAACTTCATATTTTGCAATTATCACAAATCAAAATTTAACGCACATATATAGGTAAGTACCGTAAATTTTGCAAACTTTTGAATAATAATTATCGAGTTAGATATATAAGTTTTCAAAAAATTTACAATTTCAAATCTTGTAAACAAATTTGAGATTTAGAAGTTATTTTTTAACTCGAAGTTACACACGTTGTTAACCAAAGTTTGTGGAAATTACGTATCAGATTAGATCAAAAGATAGGTTAAGTGTTTTTGGTTATTTATTTATTTTCGTATTTTTGAATTGATAATGCATTACTAAAAACTTGATAATATTTCTTGTTTCTTTTATCAATATTTCTCGACTTTCTAAAATACGAAATATTTTGTAAAGTATTAACTAATTGAAAAAAATCTGTAATCATTTTAAATATTTCATACATTTCAAGAAAATTTAATTGCAAAATAAACAAGTCGACGCGGCGTTAACAACATTCCGAGTGGTTAACAAAACTTTGCATTAATTTTAAAATTCCGAATTGGCAACAGGACGTATCATGAATCCGTTATAATGATAAACAGAAACTCATTATTCATATTATAATTTAGATTTCGTTCAAATTTTTTTGTCAAGTGAGTTGTAACTGCGGTCTCCAAATTTGTGTAAGGCCACAATTACAAACGTCGAAGAGTTACGTACATATTTACATAATTTCGAATTAGTAACAACATTACTAGTTCGTATAAAAATTTCGGAATAAGTTAAGGATCCTATTTAAAGCTTTAGCTCCATTCTTAGACCTATGGTTTACCTTAACATGCAAACCAACATTCAATAATTCGATCGTGGAATACTAATATGGAAAATGCAATTATTTTGAAAAGTTCTATTGGAAAATTTGGGTCCGAAATGAAGGCAGCGGCCAAATTCTGGTACAAAATAATTTTTAAAATTGTTTCCGGTGATATTTGACCAAAATTTGGACGAGTTTGGGTCAAAATCCAAAATTTGCAAAAAATTCGCACATTTTTGCATATATCTCGAAAACTGCCCGTGGGCCACCCCTATTTTATTACGGATTTTTGATCTACTCATTTTTACGCAAATTTTAAGCTATATAACTTGAAAATCGTTGGAAGCCGAAAAAACACTATTTCATTGTATATATCTATCTTAAATACTTTGAGTAAATGGAGTAATATAAGCGGCAACAATATGCCAATAAATTCAAGTAATTATTACGCTTTTAATTCGTCATCATAGCAAAATGTTTTTGGTACAGTTAATTTTGCAACTTTTACATTTTCTTCCCAAAAGAAAGTGAATCGGTTGACGAAATTTTTTTCAATGAAATTTATAAAATTTTATAACTCCAAATTTGCCGCATTTTTGAGCAAATTTCTAAAAGTTTGACAATTACACAAGTTATGTACGATTTCTTCAAAATTTCTGATCATTACTTCGCTAACAAATTCAAATACAAAAAAAAATCCTCGCAAAAAACTCATACTTTCGTGAAACTTCACAATCACAACATCCATCCATTACACAATTTTAACAAAAAAGCTTAACAAATGTCTTTTTCGACTCGTAAGTGAAATGAGTCAAAGGAGGAATCAATCCCAGCCGAAGTGTGATTCGAAGTCAGAGAGAAAGTCAAAGTGAAAGTGGAGCGGGACTTTATTTTTCTATGGTTAATTTTTGCCACTTTTCTTAGCGGGGAAAGTAAATTTGTTAATTCATTTTTGTTTTTCTGAATTTTGTGAAACGATCCAAGTATAAATTGTTTGCAGTTTTGAGCAAATTTCTAAAATGTGAAAAATTATTCAAGTTATATACAATTTTTTCAGAATTTTGATTTCGCTAATAAATTCAGGCGCAAAAAAATCCTACCAAAAAATGCTAATTTCGACAAACTTCACAATCACAAAATCCCATCCATTACACAATCTTAACAAAAAAAGCTTAACAAATGCCTTTCTCGACTCGTAAGTGAAATGAGTCAAAGGAGGAATCAATCCGAGTCGAAGAGGGATTTGAAGCGGGAGAGAAAGTCAAAGTGAAAGTGGGACAGGACAGAAATGGTTTTGTTATAGAAATAAATTTGTTTCGAGATGAAGTGAAAGTAGACCCGAGGGTGCCGTATTTACACCAAAATGAAATGAACTCCCTTTCACTTTCTCCGTTTGGGTGGAGATAGACCTCATGTAACCGACGTGATTGTCTGTCTGCATCGGTTAGTATCAATTCGACGGGTTGTTGAAAACGGCGTTTTCATTGTTATATTTTCCAAAATTTTAAAGACATATTCCACTTTCTTCCTTTAGGCCGAGATTGGCCTAGTGCAGCCAACATAATTGTCTGTCTTTTCATCTGTTAGTTTTGATTTTGAAGCCGTTTTTACTGTTTTTCAAAAGTTTGAAAGGGTAACTAGTAATGGCTTTTTGGTAACCAAGTTCAATTTTCTTACCAATTTAAGAATACATATTTTATGAGGGTCGGGCTACGCGAACCTGTACTGCAAGGTTTCCCTTGAACGACACGACTTTCCCCATTGCTGAATGAATGCCTGGCTGAATGGACTGATTGATGGATTTACGTGTTCGCTGTCCTGTCCAAAGTGAAAGTCCTTTCACAAGGCGAGAAAGTCGTCAAGTGGGTGACGAGGAGCAGTTTACGAGGTGTTGGTGTTTGCTAGCCTAATTTATGACTTTATTATTGCCCGACTTGTTATGGTGCATATACGAGGGGAAAAGTGAGACATAAAATGGTACATTTTACACACAACGGGGGTCTCCCAGCATATGCTGTCCGATTTTGAGCAAATTAGGGTCAATCGATCCCAAATTGAATTAGGTTAAACTTTGCAAGCGGCACGATCTCGCAATTCTCAGACTGGGCAGATATATTTGCAATTGCTAAGCTTGAAAAGCGTAAAAATTTTCAACTCTATGCGCCATAGAGTTGAAAATTGTTACACTTTTCTTCTCTTTTAAGGCAAATTTCACCCCGGGCTTATCGAATCTACACAAATTGTGAATAAACCATTACTCAAAAAAATTAAATTTGAGGCCTTCAGACTATACAAATTTTTCAAAAACTTTAAAGCAAACCATTCTCGTTGTCAATTCGCACATTTCTGGCACGGTTGTATCAACTTTATAAAATTTAAAAATTTGCAAATTTTACCAATAATAAATCCTTATTACATACAATACAAGTTTAACTTATCGCATAATGGAAGTTTTAAATTTTCGAACATAATTTGAAAAAATGCTATATAATTCTTGACACCAATTTTCTAACAAATTACGAATTTTTTTTTGCAGTTCCCCTCCGCGTGCAAGTGTCTCCGCCGACGCAAATTGTGGACGTGGGGCGATCCACTTCGCTCCGATGTCTCGTTTCCGGTTCGCCGATCTATTCCCTCGTCTGGCTCAAGGACGGCGTGCCCCTCGCCGAGCTGGAAAACGGGCCCAGCTCCTCCCCCAGATTCGAAGTGGGGCCGCGCGAAGTCCTGAAATTGGTACGCGTTCAGCCCGACGACGCGGGGATGTACCAGTGCCTCGCCTCCAATGACTTCACGACGGGGCAGGACTCCTCCCAGATACGATTAGGATGTAAGGATAATGCTCAATTTTGATTTTTTTAAACAAATAATTCAGATATTTCTACTAATTTATTTGATGTAAATTGAAGATCGAAAGTTTTTAAAATTTCGATTTCGTACATGAGAAGTTTTTTGAGGTGATTTTCAAGCGATTCACGTGTATATTTATTTATGATGAGGCAAACTGTAAACTCGCGTATTGCCACCAAAGAAAAATTCGCACTCTTTGTTACGTAGGATTAATTCTATAATTATAATTTTGCACATGTTACACGTCGGGTTTTATTTATTTCGTTAGTTTTGTGCCTTTTATATATAACAGATTTTTTGCATCTTTGAGATCTAATGTGTGAAGTCAATTTTTAAAAAAATTACAAATTTAGAGACCCCTTTGATTTATAGATTTCACACGTCACTATAGGTTTTTGCCTTAATTTTGCCTCGATTAAGGATAAACAATCGAAAATTGACAAAGCTTATAGAATTGCAAACATACACGTGAAATTCCTGCGTGAATTTATGTATAATCTCTCAAATTTCTCAAAATTACTGCGTACTGTTCGTCCAAAAATATTACGAGAAAGGCTCATAAATGTTTCTGATTTTTTTTAAACATTTAACAAAAGCTGCCAAATAACCTCTCAGACTTTGTCTCTCTATTTTTTGAATGAATCTTGAAACTCTACAATTGTTATTTATAATTTTATTAAATAAAAAGTTCGTCTTAATTTTATTTTCACTTTTTCCCAGCCGTCCTGCCCGAGCTGGTGTATCGCTTTTCAGAACAAACTATCCAGCCGGGTCCCTCCGTGTCGCTGAAATGCACCGCCGTCGGAAATCCACCCCCGCAATTCACATGGACTTTGGACGGCTTCGCACTTCCAGAAAGTGAAAGGTGGGTCGAGAAAGCAAAAATTTGTAGTTTGTGTAAAAACTTGGATGAAATTTATATTTTGTGGATTGCTTGGTAAATTTGTAAAATCTGTTACTTTTACAAAAAATTTACAAATATTTCGACGAAAAATTAGCTTGCCAATTTTTCTAAACTTATTCAGATCAAGGGTGTCTCTTAATTTTCCGAAAGTGTATAAAATCGTGTCACAAAATTTACGCATTTTATAAAGTTACCAAGAACTGCATAAATTGTTTCATTATAACTTTTTGGAAAACTGTCCAAGTTTTCATAATTTTGTAGAGTTTGATAATCACGTAAAAAAATTATCTTGTGTATAATTGAAAATTAGTTCCAATGAGGCAATTCGTAACTTGTGTCTCCCGATTTTACAAAATTTCCACAATTTACAAAAATACGAGCGAAAAATTGTGTGACTGACAAATTTTCAGGCCACATAGAATTTTGTTCGGAAATTTAATCTATCCAGTATTTAATTTCAGATTTATCTCTCCAGAGTGTTCGCAGTCACAATTTTAGTAAACAATCCGTATTTTAATAAGTTCAACTCGACATAATGAGCCAATTCACATCACGTAGTCATTGATAACTTTGTAAAATCCGTAAATGGTGTAAAATTATTTTACAAATGTTTCCCAAGTAAAAAGACGCCCTTGATCTGACAATGCGATGGTGACGTGTAACCCTTCGATTTGATTGAAATTTTGAAATTATGTGGTCCATGTCAATACAATCAACGTTTCTTGAGGCAGTTTGTGCGATGGTCAGAATTTGGCAAAATATTTGAGGGCAAAGTTTAAAAATATGCGAATTTTAGCACGGAAATAGAATGAAAGTTGAGTTTGCTTCCTCCGCGTGCGGAAAATCACCCGTTTTTCAACTTTGACCTCAAATATTTTTCCAAATTCTGATCAGCGCACAAACTGCCTCAAGAAACGTTGATTGTATTGACATGGACCAAATAATTTCGAAATTTCAACCAAATCGGAGGGTTACATTTGACATCATCGCATTGTGAGTAAGTTTACAGAACTTGTGAACTATTAGTAATTTTCCTTTGAATATTTGCGGATTTTACAAAGTTACCAAGGCCTGTGTGTATTTCCTCAATATTGAGAAATTTTGCATTCATTATAAACTTTACAATCCTCACCCGTTCTAAAAGCAAGTCAGCAATGTTAAACTCCGTTTCAAGTTACTTGAGTTCCCCGCCTTGAGTACATTAGCCCAATGAACCGAATGAACCGAATGAACCGAATGAACCGAATAAACCGAATTATTCTATTATTTTATACTTGTTATTTTTATTTTGGCGTTTAAATCATACGAAATCATACAAAATTGAATAATTTAAACGCCAAAATAAAAATAACAAGTATAAAATAATAGAATAATTCGGTTCATTCGGCTAATGTACTCAAGGCGGGGAACTCAAGTAGCTTGAAATGGAGTTTATTGTTTACTGTTAGAAAATTATGTATGGATTTAACGCCACATTAGGTTTGCGAAAAATGTATTTAATTTGTATAAATCATTTGTAGATCGTATCTCACCTACAGCTCCTGACATTTACATAAACTTCTAAAGTTCTGATAATTTCATAGCTTTTCATAAAATTTCGAATCTTCCATTTTTTGTAAGAACTAATTTTATGGGTTTCAAAATTTCTGAAGAATTTTTCCTCCAAAGCTTGATACAGATTTGCAACTTTAGATTTCACCCGACATTTTCGCACATTTTCGTAATTTTTTGAAAGTTGTGATTATTTTTTGGCCACTTTCTTACAGATTTCTGGTCGGCCAGTACGTCACGATTCATGACAATGTGATCTCCCACGTGAACATAACGCAGGCGCGGGACGAGGACGGCGGGCTGTACGCGTGCCAGGCCAGAAACGCCATGGGCATCGCCCTCCACACTGGAAGACTCAACATTTACGGTAAAACTTCTAACCTGCATGACTAATCTGCAAGACTTCTAATCTGCATAAAAATCAAGGAAATAAATTAAGACTACATATCTTTGTAACTTTGTAAAAAGTTGAAAAACGTGATGTAAAAATGTATTAAAGTGCTACTAATTAACCTAATTTCGGTAATCTTTCATGTCCTTTGCTTAATTATCGCAATTCACTCGCATGTTTCGCAACAACTTTGCAACCCGGTAAATTCCATCAACAGTTTTGAAGAATCGTTATTTGTGAAGTGAGGTTTTGTAAAGTTAAAGTTGCACAAATCACTCGTCTCCAAATCTTAACCTACATCTGAAAAAAATCTAGGAAAAAAATCCAATTATAAGTATTATTGTATGAAACCAAAAAATATGACGTGGACTATGTGCAAGTTTACAAAATCCATTCAGATATTGAAAATTTGCAAAAAGTACCAAAATTTTACTCCTTCAAAATCTCCTTTATTCCTACTAATTTTCATACAAACGCTCTTCAAAATCAGGTCAAAATCAGAATTTATCAGAATTTACCAAAACTTTAAAAAAATTATCAAAGTTTATTTTGTCTCAAACTCATTTCATACTCATTTAAAATGTCATGCATCCCTCAAGCTACGTTCAATTTTAAATATCTCCCCCCTCCCCCCCAAAAAACACATCATTCTCCCCTTAACATCACCCCATAAAAAACCTTGTAAAATTTGCATATTTTATTTTTATCGCGTACAAGAACTATGTAACCTCGTAGCGAAATCTTTTCCCCACATGAACACAAATCAGACCGCATCATCTCCAATTTATCATATTTTTTATGACATTTAGTGTAAAATAAAGTCGGGGGAAGTGCTCGCAATAAAAGTGGCAGTTGACCCTCTTGTTCAGTTTCACTGGAAACTCGTGTCGTGGGAGAAAGTCCGTACTTTGTCCCGGAAGAGAAAGTGTGAGCAGTAAAATAATGTCCCTTCTTAGGAAAAGTACTCCTTGTTCGAGTGGATTTAGTGCATTTTCGAGGAGAAAGTGGAAAGAGAAAGGTTTCCAGAAATGATTTATTGTCCATTTAAATAAGCTGGATCAGTTTCGGGCACTCTTAATAGTCTGAAAAACTAGGCCAGTATGAAGTGTATGTAAAGTTCGTTGAAATAATCGAGACAAAATAATCAGAAGTTTACTGGCAGCATTTGTTTACACAGAAAATTAAATACCCGGTATTCTGGCAATTTTATCATGTAACCAGCGTGGTTATAATTTGTTTACAGCAAAATTCAAACTTCTGTCCCAGATTTATTTAGTGTGTGGGACCAGGGAAAAGAAACCCGGAGAAAGTTGACAACTCGACTTTGACTTTCTTTTCTCTTCTTGTGTCGCATTTCATTAAATGTTTCCTCAACTTCAACTTTCCCCATGTATTATGTTACTTGTGTCCGTAACGCGTCTTTTTTCAGGCGATTTATCTCATTTGTGGGTAAACCAGTTTATTTTATTGCATCACTCAATTTACTTTTTATCCCGATCGAGGAGAAAGTAATAAAAAATAGGAGTAATTTTGTGGTTATGAAAATGTGGTGTTATTTTTGGGAAGAAAGTAGTTTTCCTTAAATAATGGGACATTTAAGGGAATTATTATCTAAATTTGTAACGAAACAAGGTATCACGGCGTTCGTAACGATTATTTGCCGCCAAAATCAAACTTGTCGGCAATTGTGCGTGATTCAAAGATTCAAAGTTTTACTAAATTTGTAATGTTTTTTTTATTCCATGCTTGCTTTTTCAGGTCCACCTTTTGTCCGACCGGTTCCTCCGATAAAGGGTGTGGCTGGGAAGAATTTGCAAATCCAGTGCCCTGTCTCAGGATATCCGATAGAAAGCATTTCTTGGGAGAGAGGTAACTGATAATTAATAAAATAATCCGGTTAACAGACAAGTCTAGCTTTATCCTCAACGTTATCGACGTCTAAAATAATTTTTGAGGGTATCACCCAGGATCTGTTGCGTGTTTGCGATACTTATATCTTTAAAGAATTTTTTGTTAATTTCCACCCTGCATTTCTTGCGTTTCTTGCTTCAGAATTCAAGAAATGTACCCACAAGAAACGAAGCACGACTAACGTTTGTCTAATTTTAAAACGTGAACCCGGAGTGAATACCCGCGCATTATTTAACTTTTTTGCGCTTATTTTAGGCGGGAGTCTTCTCCCGGTGACGAGAATGCAGCGCGTCTACCCTAACGGCACCCTAATTTTGGAGCACCTTCAGAAAACGGACGAAGGGATTCTCACCTGCCACGCGAAGGGCAGACAAGGACAAATTTCCTCCAGAGACATTCACCTTCGTGTTGTCGGTTAGTTTCGCCTAATTTATTAAATATTAGTAGTTACGTAAATTACTCATTACGCAAAATCAATTCGTTTGAATTTTTGTAAATTCTGTAAAAATTTAGACAAATATGTGCTTGGATTAATAGAAACATCAGAGTACATTTTTTTGTTAACTTGTGTCTCCTAATTTTATAAAATTTCCAGAATTTACCGGTCAACAAACATAGGAGTGAAAAATTTTGTGTCTGATAAATTTTAATGCCACATTGAATTTTTTTTGAAAATTTAGTTTCTTGTAGTCAATTTAAGATCAGTTATGGTGAACTAACGTTTGACTACGAAACGAGCTTTTATGCAGGATTGGACCATAAAATTTGAAAAATGCTTTAATTTTATCCACAATTTCGATTTTCACAATTTTAATAAAAAAAAATCCTATTTTACAACCTACACTCTTAAAGAAATCAATAACCGTTGGTATTGATACGTGACTCTACCGCGTGGTATTAAATTAATACTACGTGGTAAAAAAATTAATACCAATTAGTATTGAAATTATTACCATGAGGTATAATTTCAATACCGGTTCATTACCAATATGGTATAACCGTTTAATACCAAGGCGGTCGAGTCACGTATTAATACCGTTAGGTTTTTTTCAATACCAAGTTTCTAAGAGTGTAGATCAGAACACCTTCACAAGCTGAAGCAATTCACGCAGTCCTTGGCAACTTTATAAAATCCGTAGATTTTGTGATATTAGGTTGCAAATGTTTCAAAATAAAAAGACGCACTTGTTTTGAGTAAACTTACAAAATTTTGGTAGCTAATTTTCCTCAGAAATATTTGTAAGGTTTGTAAGTTTACAGATTTTACGGATTTTACAAAGTTCTACTGTGTTTTAATTGATACGATACGCAAATTTTACTTGCAAAAAGTTTAACTTTATTAAACGGCCGAATTTCATCAAACCTTCTTCTCCTAAATTTAGACATGATATCTTTTTGATGGCCAATTTGTGACAAAATTTGATCAGCCCCAAGCCACTCAAATATTTCACATGGTTTCATTTATCCCATAAATTTTACTACACTCTAAGAAACCCGGTAACTAAGTTATTACCAGGCGGAGTATCTATGTGACTCTACCGCATGGTAATTTATTTATTATCGAGTGGTAGACATTTTGTTACCAAACCGGTAATAACCCCGGTCGCGAAATTTGAAAATATTACCAGTCGGTAACTAATTTTCTACCACCCAATAATAAATTACTTACCATGCGGTAGAGTCACATAGATACTCCGCCTGGTAATAACTTAGTTACCGGGTTTCTTAGAGTATACGACATAAATTTTTCATGATACAAATTGGCTCATAAAATTTCGTCTTCCACGAAATTGGTGATGATCACGGTTGGATTTACATCCGAACCAAATCTGTGTCTTCAGTTCCGCCGAAGCTGATGCCGTTCCAGTTCTTGAACACGGTTTTGCGGGAAGGGATGCGGGCGGCGGTGTCCTGCCAACTGCTCGAGGGCGATCGACCCATCGATCTCGTTTGGGAATTCGACGGGAAACCAATCTCGGGAGGAGTGACACATGTGAGTTCAAAAATTTGTGGAACCAAAAGTCATACAAAATCTGAAAAATTTAGAAGTGCGAATATGAGTTGGAAGGAATTTGTGAAAAATTAATGCAAAATTCAAAAAAATTAGGTATCATTTCATATTTGAAATTCTATTTAGCCAACTTATTTTCAAGGAGCAAATTGGAACGTGTGAAATTTATGTCAATTTAAGAATTTTTTATCAAAGTGAATTTGATACTGCTTTTGTGCTTTAAACGACGAAATGAAATTGTCTGAACGTGTAACTCAACGACTATTTTTTATACTGATTTCGGGATTTTTCAAAAGATCGATTTGAAATATGACAAATTTTCGGTTCCGAGAGATATCTTTGAAATATTCGAATACGCATCTTGCGACGAAGTTGTGAGTCGCTGAAGATTTGAAGAACCTCGTAGCTGAAAACATAATACATTATCTAACTTTCAAACATGTGGCACGTAAATCCGATCTAAAAAATACTAATAAATGTCACATGATCCTAAATCAACTTTCAACCTTGACAAATCTTGTTGTCTATCAGTCTATAACTCTTGTATTGTAATAACTTTAAATTAATTTGCATCTAATCTCACAGGGCATTATGATTCGAGTTCCGGACGAGTATTCCTCAACATTGGTGATCGACTCGCTTTCTTCGGTGCATAACGGTCCGTGACATGAATTCATTTAATTGGTTAATTAATTATTAAATTTTGGGTAAGAAAACTCATTTTTAAATTTCCCCATTTAGGGAAATATACTTGCATCGCGGAAAATTCAGCGGGACGTGAACACTATTCTTCCGAGCTTACTGTACAAAGTGAGTACACAAATTTATACTAATTTTGATCAAATTTTAAGTTGTATTATTAAAGAAATGTTCTTTGGTTGATTGATACCGGTAAAAAAAGTAGTAAAAGTTACGAACTAACACCGCACTAAAATTTTACAAAGCACAACGACGCGTCGTTTGCAATTTCTGTAGAAATTTATAATGCCAAAGTTATAATCCTGTAGGTTTTGTGATCAGTTCCACCGTTTCGGACATATGTAAGTTGGTACCAAAATTATCGCCAAATGCAGTGGCAAAATCGTTAATGATCCACTGTGATCCACCAAATCGGCGTTTATATGTTTTTTTTCCAAATGTTACAAAATTTGCACAGTTTACAAACATTCCCGCACACAATTACCAATCAATTTAATTTATCCCCAAAAAACCGCACCAAATTTGGCATAATTTCAACATCTGTACTACCTCATCCTATAAAATTACGCATTTTGAATTCTGTCTGAATAATTTCCGATAATGGCACTTTCACCCGAAAAAAATTCCTCCTCGTCACGAAGCATGTCTGATGTGGGTAATAAATAGGTAAAAAATGTGTTACGTCGCGCTAAATCGTGCTTCCGGGACTTCTTTATCTCGTTAAAAGGGGAAAGAATTGGTGGTTGGATGGACGGATGGATGGTTTTCTGGCCGCGAATCTCTTACGACGTGGTCGCGTTGGTGGCTGTGGGATGAAGCCGAAGAGGGAATTAATCGTCCCATTATTTCCTCTGCCAAATGCCATAATGTATTTTCGGGTTTGAAAAGTGCGTTCCCCGGGTATCGGGAGAGATGAGGGAAGGGAAGAGGGAGAGAAATGAGGAAGTCGGAGAAAGCAGGGAGAAAGCAGGACTCCGAAAGAGGGCAAGATTGACCACTTGAGTGACACAGGGTTCCCGTGATTGGGAGGAGCGTGGCCCACACTGTTTGGGGAGTAAATTTGTTTAAGTTTGCTGAAATTTTAATGAGTTTAGTGAGTTGTTTTTGTCATTTCGAATTTGCGTTTTTTTGTTTTTAAAATTTTGGACGTTTAATAACATTTCTAATTTTGAAAATTTTTATTTTTTTGTAATTTGCTAATTTTGTTGTTTTTATACTTTTTCCTTGCATTTCTGTGATTTCTGAAAATTAAGCTGGACGACGATTGTAAAATTTTTAAAATTTGAGGAATTATCTAAACAAACAGGTAACTCGGTTCCAAAAATGTAGGTACGACGGTCTTATATTATATGTGTAGTTTTATAAAAATTGTAAACCGTAGAGTTATATAAACCGTATCATATGTATCCCTTTTTTTGATAATTTTGTATATGCATTTAAGGATTGATATTTTTAAAGTATATACAAAAGGCTTCGAGAATGTTTCGACGTCAGTAAGTTAAATTAAATAATGCAATTTTATGAAAATTTAAATTTTAAACAACTTTATATTAAATTTAGAATTATTTTGTGAATAAATATGTAGGCCACAGTTTGCAAAGAGGCAATTAACGAAGTCCTTGGGAGATTTTTATAATCTGTAAATTCTGTAAATTCTTTTACAAACTTTCACAAATTCTAAGGAAATTACTTTAGAAAGTTGCTCCTCCATGCAGAAGCTTGTAAAATTAGTTTACAAAACATTCGGATTTTGCAAAGGTACGAAACGCTGTGTGAATTGCATTTTTTTTATTTCTTGGTACTTCTATAATTTTTGTGATTTTCTTCATTTTTATAATTTTTGTTTTTGGTAAGCATTGTTTATTCCCAAGACCTTCAAAATGTGATTTAAAAAGTCTGTAAATTTGTATTTCTTATGTAATCAGCATACAAATTTGACAAAAAATATTCATTTTTATTCTGCAATACTTGAAAGTAGCAAATTAAAAACGGTTTTACTCACGGAAAATTTGCCCCATATTTTTTGCAAACCCTGCCGCATTCCGCTGTCCGGCTGGGTGGGAGATGGGGGCAGCGAGTCAAGCGATGCGTTTGTGGAGTGGATTGGGAGATGAGATTGGTTTTTCTGGGAGAAGATTAATGACACGCGTTCACTTTCGAGGGGAAAAATGCCAACTTCATGTCTCACTAAGCGGCGTAATAGCGACTCAACTTCCTCCCCACAACAGTGGCCGCGGAAGTCGTGGGCACTGTAACATTGCGAGATAGGGGAGGGAAGGGTTTGTATATCATGGGCAGATGATGGGGACATTGTTCCTCTGTCCCCACGCTTCCGCGGCCACAGCCCCGCAAACCCAGCCGGTTCGATTTCCTATCCGTCTTTGTCTCCTTGTGGCCAGCGGACGGAGAAAGTTCATCTCGATGGAAAATGAAGTTTCAGCTCGTGGTCAAATTTTAAGGAACGTCGGGTCAAGAAAGTCAGTAAGTGAAAGTCGGCCTAGTTTTCTGAGGGAAAAGTTGGAGGAGGGTTGAAGGTTGTTAATGAGTTTTTGCATAGTTTGCGAAACCATGCGAAAAATTATGAATGCAGAAAATTGGAAAAGGTAGGGGGAATTGCATAATGCAGCATGATTGAAAAACTAATTTGCGAAAATGGGAAAGAATTTCACACACAGATGTTGAAAAAATAGGATAATTGCATAATATTATATTATTTCACATTATGATTTCAAAACTAGTTTTTGGAAATGGGAAAGAATTTTGCAAAAAATGTTTAAAATGTTAGAAATAACGAATGATTTCAAAACTAGTTTTTGGAAATGGGAAAGAATTTTGCAAAAAATGTTTAAAATGTTAGAAATAACGAATGTTTCAAACTGCGTAATACCAACTTGCAGAAAAAGTTTGCGAAAATTTTGAGACATTCTGTATTGTTTTTGTATAAATAATGCAGAATTTCGAAGCTCGTTATAAATATAAAAATGTTTCAAGTTATGAATAATTATAAAATTTGCGTAAAGGATGTAGCATTTGCAGAATGCAGAATTTGGGCTAAATTCCAAAAACTATTTAGCATGCAAAAACCCTTGTATATACAAATATTTTACGCTCTGCAAACAACAGGGACATTATGCATAAAGTAGTAATATCATAAAGATGATCCATGCCATGATAATTAAGTAAGTTGACCCTAATTCTGTGTTCTGCTATGACCCCGCACTATCCGAAAATGTGTAAATAAAGTGTAAATAAGCGATCATTAATGGTGGATAATTTTGCAGTTCCACCGAAATGGATTTTGGAGCCGAGAGACGTCAACGTATCGGCGGGACACTCGTTTTCACTTCAGTGCCGTGCCGAGGGCCATCCCACCCCCTCAATCACGTGGAAAAGGGCCACTGGTACGGTATTCATTAAGAGAGTCGTGGAAATTTTTCAAAATTTTCGCTACCCGCCAGTCTGTTTTAGTGGTAAAAAATGTCGTTACCAATTTGTTTACCAATAACAGTTTTTATTTATGCATCTATTCTAATTTGATAATTATTATTACCAATTGTGTTGCTAATTTATTTGTTTTGTGTTACCAATGGGTAATGCTCACCAATTTGGTCACCCTTTTATTGGTAAAAAATTTTTTAATGTACCAACCCAAATTACCAAAAATATTTTAGAAAGTTTACTTTTGGTTTATTACCAACTTGAATTTGTCAGTTTGAGTATGTTACCAATTTTACTGTACTACTGTAATTTGTGGTGTTGGTTAATACATTGGTAATCTAAATCTTTTGTTACCAGTTTAGTCACCTATCGTATTGAGTACTATAAAAACATATTTGACCAAACATTACTAAATTTGTAAACATTTTTCCTTGTTCCCATCTTTCTCTCAATAAATAACTCATTTTCTTATCTCCGCTTCAGCAGGCATGCAGCCGGGCGACTACAAGTACATCCTTTCTCCCACCGGAAGCTCGTCCCCCTTCGCCAACGGCACCATCAGATTCGACCAAGTCCGAAAATCGGACGAGGGGAATTATCTGTGCGAGGCGAGAAACGACGTGGGCTCCGGCCTCTCCAAAGTCATCTTCCTCAAAGTTAACGGTTAGTGGGTTGCGAAATCTTGTCTACTTTACTTTCGAGTGTCATGTTTACCCTAATTTGCATAATGCGACAATGACAAAACATAACCTGCTGGCTGCCCCCTGTCCCTGCTTTCACTTTCTTCTTCTCCCGGGTCGGAGAAAGTGCACAACCCGGAAACAAGTCTGTCTCTAATTAATTAATTACCAGGATTAATTAGATGACGGCATAAAGAAAGAGAAAGTTGGGCAGAGTGGAGCGAGTGAAAGTGAAAGTTAAGACCAAAAGTATGAGAAAGTCTAATCCCAAGAGAGGTTGGAGTGCGTGTGTGGTCCTTCTAATCTGGGAACAATGAAGCAGAAAGTTTACTTATGCTTGCAGATAAGCGTCGTTAAAAACAATGACTTATCTTGGAATTTATGAAGATGTGTGTAGAGTCGTTTCAAAGAAAGCTCTCTTTTTTTATATTTTTCACTTCTTTTTTATTTTTATTTTTTGGAAATGGATCCAAAAGAGCTTTTTTTAATTTCCAACTTGGTTTGTTTTTAGAATTACCCACTTCGTTTTTTTAAAATTTGTCTTTTTTCCCAAAATTTCCCACTTCTTTGTTTAAATTTCACACTTTTTTGTAATTTCCCATTTCTCTTTTTTAATTTTGTTGCATTTCTTTTTATTTAGTTTAAAAAAGCGAAAGTGGAAAAAGAATCACTTTCACTTATTTTCTCCTTCTCCTCAGAAATCTGACTTTCATTTCATTCCCATTTTCTCCTTTAAACAACTGAAGCTATTTTCTTGCCTGGGAAAGTTTGTTTTGTTAAAGACTTTCTTTTCTTCAGAGGAAAGTTTGGCACTTGAGGAGAGCTGAATGTAATGAAATTGTAGTTGATCTGTACGGTTAATGGTCAGTCCAGATATTTAGGGGGGTTGCATAACAGCGAGTGAGTAGAGTTGGAGGATGGCCAGGGCATAAAATTAAATAAATGCAATTTTTCAGTGATGGCAGCAGTGAATTTTAATCATTTATTACCTGGACCCAAAATAAGATAGTAATAAAATCTTATCAGAAATTTTAAAATGCAATTTAGGTGCTGCTGTAGTGAATGGTGCGGAATTTAACAATATTAGAAAATTACATGAAAATATTTGCCCTATATTTTGGGTATTTTGCCTTAATGTAATTTGTTAGCAGGCCAATCGGACGTATTGTAAATTCCGTGCACTGTTTAAAATCTGGATATATTCCGTCCTGGTATTGATTTAGTAATAACTTCCTACCCGATTGGTAGTAGTGTGTTTCTGAATGGTAAAGTTTTCAATTCTAAACGGTAATTACCAGTGCCGGTGAAATCATATACACGTATTCTGGTCAGTAATGATTTAATACCAGTTTTCTAAGAGTGTGGACATCAGTCCAAGTACAACTCTACAACTGACTCGACTTTAAAGTGAGCAAAGTTTTCGAGTGAACAAATTTACACAAGAGATGCATTTCTTGTTCTTCTCTACTTCTTTCGGCTGTGTCTTGATTAAGGAAACATTTTACCCGGGTTTTGTGGTTAGGTTTTAGGTTACCCGCCCCAACTAAGTCTAAAGAGGAGTAGGAGAAAGAAGTTGTTGTGGATACAAACTTTGGCTGTTATCTATTTAGCAGCTTATCTCTGAGTGGGGAGGTTGTCAATATTTGAGTAAAAGTGGGACTGGGAGAAGAAGTCACCTGCTTTCTTGGACAACTTTCGGTGTAAATGTTTTACTGTTATCGCCTTACGTGGATGGATGAGAGGGTCGACTTTCATACTAGTGCTTATGCACAAACAGGGTTCCGGACATGGTATTTTTTCGTTTTGCTTTGGTTTTAAAGTGAAAATCTGTTGGAGATTATTTATTTTGCCATTTATTTTTTTAAACACATATTCAAAAAGTTGCTACATAAATAAAATTATATAAAACTTCTGTGAGAAATTTCTGTACCAAAATTTAAAGAAAAACATAAAAAGCACGATAGATAAGATGCAATTCAAGCATTCATAAGTAGTTTGTACCAGCAAAATTTGAAGATTAGAAGTTTAAATCCAAATCTATCAACGTAATTTATTAAATATTTCGCACAATTTTTTTTTACTTTGACGTTCAACCCGCACAGTAATATACGAATATGGAATATAATTGTTGAACCTATTAGGTGCAAAGCGTATGCACGCACATATTTCATACAGATTTGACCAACGCTGAAGTTTTAATATCCACGGAAAAACTTTCATATCTCCGAAACTGAACAAAATCTATAAAATTACAGGCTTTCACAAAATTTTACAAATATTTCTTAGAAAAATCTGCTCCCAGATTTGGGATAGATTGCTCAGATCAATTGCGTCTTATTTACAAAATTTCAGGATTTCACAAGTTACGAATGACTGCGTCAATTTCTCATTGAATCAAACGCCGCAAAACCAGCATAAAAAAAAACACCATATCACAAACCCTACCTCCTTAAAACCTATTGCTACCCCCCCGGGCTACTCATCACTGATGATAAGCTACGTCCATCCTTTCGTAATGTACACGACACTGATACTCATGTCCCTGTAAAATCAAAGAGAAAGCACAAAGTGAAAGCAAATCGAGTCCTGTATTTGTCTCGAGTTGTCTTTCCAGGCTAAAAAAATATCGCTCTTCCGCTTTGTTACCTTTGCCAAAGGAGAAAAAAACTTTGTTCAACAAGAAGAAATGAAAATCTTGGTTTTCTTTTTCGCAGAGAAAGTTTCCTATCTGTGTAAATATTGATGAATGTAAGTAAAAAGTGAGTGTAGAAGAAGGTGTAGAATCGAATCGTGAGCTGAGATGAGATGAGGCGAAGATAAGATTATATTTATGACGTGAGCCAAAAAGGTGGCGAAGTGAAAGTAGCCAAACTAGAAACTTGTCTCGAGATTGTCTGATTTATGGATAGGATTAGATCTGCCATTGAGCTGGGAACTTTCTCCGTGAGATATTTTATTGAGTGGGAATTGGTTGGAAGTCAGTCACTTTTTGCAGAAAAGTAACTGGTTTTAGGCTTGATTAATATTTTGCTTTCACTTTGATGAGAAAAATCGAGATTAGTTGTAGTAGATTTAGTATTTGTTGGGGTACAGAAATTTTCTAAAAAAAATTACAGGAATCTAACCTACATATTCAAATAAATAGGTTATATCGATATTTTGGGAAATTATTTTATCTTCCAAAAATAACCCTGCTAGTAAAAAATTAGAGTAGATCTTAACACTTAACGAATTTAGGGTTACAGAATTTGCATAATTTTAAAGCTTATTGAGTTATAAATATCCCTCAATTGCAACAAGTAAGTGACTTACTGTAAGTCTATACTGTGAACATTATCGACACACAGATCCACCTGAGTAAAAATTAATAAGTATCCTTGAACATTTATAAAAATGATAAACGTCGTTGATATATAACTTAACAAACGTGTCACGCGAATTTTAGTAATTTTTGTGCAAAGATAAAAATTCCAATTTTGTACAACTACGTACAAAATTTACAGAGTTGACTGCTAAACTTCTGAATTTCCTCAATAATATATGTATAACGTTAAAGAAGAATATTTGTTGCATTCAAATTGTTTGCACAATTTTATCTTAACTTTTAAAAATAGTATGTTAACTAAACAAATTAAATGTTTATGTTTCAGCACCTGCCAAATTTAACGCGGACGAGCAAGCAGTAAACTCCGTGATTTCTGTGCGCGTCGGGGAGAAGGCGATTCTTGGATGCCGAGTCGGTGGCGACCTTCCAATTCTGATCGAATGGGGCAACAAACACGGCAAAATTGGGCCACATTCCAATCACAGGTGAAAATCTATTTCCAATTTTACTTACAATGCGATGGTGTGAAGTGTAACCCTCCGATTTGGCTGAAATTTTAAAATTAGGTGGTCCAAGCCAATACAACTAACGTTTCTTCAGGCAGTTTGTGCGATGGTGAGAGTTACTCAAAATATTTGAGGTCAAAGTTCAAAAAACGGCCGACTTTTTTCAGGCGGAGTGAGAAAACTCCACTTCCATTCTCTTCCCCTCGCTTTGATTTTCACTCCGAAAAATAATTCATTTCAACAATTTTAAATTTAATTTTTTATAGAAAAATATTAATTATTCATTCCACATGTGACTATATGATTATTTTCATAAAAGTCCACAAAACAATACGATAAACTGCACCAGCTGAATTTGATGAATGTGGGATTGCCACAATTCAGGTCGCAACTAATATTTTTTTCTCTAAAACAAACTTCGCTTACATTTTTAAACTCGGGCTTTTCGTCATCACCCCATGATCCGCTTGAGTACCAACAATATCGAATCACAGGAGCATTTAAAATATTAATATATAATTGGATATTAGAATAACCAACGCTTTCGAAATGGAAAGCAAGTTAAGTTTTTCCATGTTTATTTGCCGTTGGCGAATTTATAAATTAACTTTTATGTAAATTTGTACTAGAAATAAGTAAAAATCTCACTTATTTAATTATAAATTAAATCAAGTATGTATAATGCGTATTAATTGCTCTTTAAGCTATAATTAATAATGTTTATTTTTTATTAGTTTGCATCAAAGCTTGTGCTTGAGCATGAAGGCGTATGCATGAGCGAGACGCCTGAATAAAATCAAAGCGAGGGGAAGAGAATGGAAGTGGAGTTTTCTCACTCCGCCTGAAAAAAGTCGGCCGTTTTTTGAACTTTGACCTCAAATATTTTGAGTAACTCTCACCATCGCACAAACTGCCTGAAGAAACGTTAGTTGTATTGGCTTGGACCACCTAATTTTAAAATTTCAGCCAAATCGGAGGGTTACACTTCACATCATCGCATTGTTAGCAAAAATTGTACTTTTACGATAAAAATGCAATATTTAATTGTATTTTAAATAGCAAACTATGAATTCGATAATTTAACACTGTAAATAAGGTGGTCCCAAGATTGGTATACTGACCTGAGGCAATTCAAGCAGTTCTTTGAAACTTTGTAAGGCATTTACATTTTGTAAAATAATTTGAATACGTTTTACTAAATAAAAGGACGCCCTTGATGTGAGTAAGTGTACAAAAACGTGTAAGCCAATCTTCCTCAAAAATATTTGAAGAAGTTTGTAAGTTTATGAATTTTACGGATTTTACAAAGCTACCAAGCGTGAATTGCCTATGTAAATTACGTAATCACAAAATTGATGCCATATTAGTACCGATTTTGATATTTGTCTAACAAAAATGGACCAATTTACTTACAATAGCAAGACTTTTGCAAATTGCACACTTTTGTAAATTGCATACTTTTTCAAATTGCACACTTTTGTAAATTGCATACTTTTTCAAATTATGGGACAACCTTACAAATACCGCATGGCCCGATTCAATCATTACAAAATCATTTATTTTCAAATTATTCAAAATTACCAGAATTTCCTGAAAATTAAAAAAAAATATTTTTGACCAAATTGTTCTATTTTTAGGTACACGTTTCGCCAGCAAGAGTTGGAGGATGGGATCTTATCCGAATTATTGATAGCCTCCGTTGACCGGAGCGATTCTGGTGCTTATTCATGCCGAGCTTCCAACCCTTTCGGGTCCGATCATACCATCGTCACGCTCAACGTGCAAGGTAAGCAGCAACTGAAATATTTTCAAAAATAGGAGAAAATATCATAAATGTTTAAATCGTGCTTACATAAAATTAACTCTGGCAAAAAATTTCTTAATTTGCTTAAATCCAAAAGCATTACGTTTGGGTTGGATCTTTGAACATGAAAAATTTTAAAAATTGTCTGTTTTAAATTTAAGTAGAAACAAAATCAGTCCCGATTTATTTTTTTCCAAAATTTCACTTTTACGAGAAATATGGAAATATTCCGTGTCAAAAATCATTAAAATATAAAGTTCAATTAGCGAAAATGTGGCAAGATGAATTAAGATGTGGCAGGTTCGAGTTTTCAAGCTTACATTTAAATATTAATCAAACACTATAGTAAAATTCGTAGGTTCTCGTTTAGTTATTGAAGCGAGCAGACGTGTTTATTCTGAGCTCTCATTAAATTGAGTTTTTCACTACGTAAAAGTACAAGCCATACTTACAAAGTTATATCATTATAAAGCTAAATTCAACGCGATTACCCCCACATAAGAATTTCTGCTGTAAATTCATCACACTTCGAAAAATGGGGAAAATCAAAAATATTCGCTTGTACATAAGACCCCAACGAATAGTATAAGTAAAAACGCCCATAAAATTCTTACTTGACGTGAAGTTACTTGACAATGTGCAACTCGATCTACAAGAATTTGCACAATCAGCGAAAGAGAAACTCGAGTTCTTATCAAGTAGTTTTGTTAATCACGCAGAAGAATTGAGCCACATAAAGAAGCAAATGTTCAACTTTAAGAGTGACCTGGACAGATTCATAAATAAGTTTATCGGATTGGAGCAGCAAGTGAAGAAGAATGCAGAAACGATTCTTCGTTATGAAACCAAACCAAATGCAAATTGTGATCGACAATGCAACATCATAATTCATGGATGTGAATATTATTCTGCCAAAATTGCAATGGAGGAGACGACAGATTTTCTTTCCAATTGTTTCGAAGTGGATGTCACTGTTAAAGATGTCCGTCCGTTGTCCAACGGTAAATCAGTGCTGGTGAAATTGTCATCAACCAAGCAAAAAAGTATGGTGTTTAGAAACTGCCACAAGTTAAAAGCCATCCCTGCCAAAATCTCAATTGTGGAGGACCTAAGTAAAGAGGAACGTGCAAAGAAGAGACGACAAATACCAGAATTCCTTGAGCAAAAGAAAATTGAAAACAAAGTCTACTTCCGAGGCGCCGACCTGTTCTTGAATGGGACTAAAATCACGGAAGAAATTATAATTTCACCCTATCATGACGTCAGCCATTCAGTCACAGCCCAAACCAAACCTATGGAGAAGACAGAGAAATTGGACCACGCCAAGTGTGGACAGCCCCCGGTAGAAAAAGACATTCAACCCGAGAAAGACGATCAACCCGATACACATTACTTGGAAGGACCACATCTCAAAGACGTTAAACCAACTTCAAAATTATCCCAGCCAATTTCGGATGACGGCGTAGCCTACATACTTTCAATTATGGATGCCAACATGAAATCACTGACGAGGGAAATAGATGCTTGCCTAGTGAAAATGGATAATTTCAGAATTGGAGTTTTATGATTTTCTTATGAGGACTTGAAAAATGGAGATTTGCTATGTATAGTATTTAATGGTTTGATTTTTGCAGTTATTGTCATACTAATTAGCATAATCGGTTGATATTGTGAATAATATTGCAAATTTAATTTGGAATTATGAATTTAATTTTGAAGATCTGCAGTTAACTGACCCGAAAATATTATCGTTCATGGAGCAGTGAATACTGACTGTTTACTTTTTACGTTTATGAATTATGCTGTAGTATTTAATGGTTTGATTTTAGTAATCCACCACTTTGAGTTATTTAATTTGATCAATTGAATTCGTTCGTATTGACCTAATTAGTTGAGATGGAATTCTGAATAATAATGCTCTTATTATATGTTTATAAATTTGATACTTAATTATGTCTGATGGTTATCTATTTGATTTTAGTGCTTGAATCCTGCAAACAATGACTTTAATTTTTAAATGAGTTTTTCGTACCCTATCACTGTGTTTTAATCAAGTTGTCTTATTCTTGTTATAATGCAAATGTTTAAGAATCTGTATTTTAACATACACAAACCTTATTTAGTAGAATGTTATTAAGCGAGAACCCCCAGGATAATTTTGCAAGGAAATAATTGTCATTGTAGTATTATTGATTTGTTATTTAATTCCTTACGATGTAATTTAAAATGTAATTCTATGGGCCATGAGCCTTGTAAGAATTGTCATGAATAAATTATTATATTATATTTATTATTATTATAGTAAAATTCGTACCAAAAATATTAAAAAAAATTCAACTAGGTATATTTTCCAAAAATATAAAAATTGTCTGTTTAAGATTCAATTCCGAGTTTTTTGTTCCAAATATTTAACTTGTGTCAAAAACAAGGAAAAATTCCGTGCCGGAAATATAAATTTTGAAGTGCAATACTTTTAAAATCATTAAACAGATGAAGTCCTATGGTTCTTTCAACGCTTAAAAATTGTTTGAAAAACATGTCATTTTTCAAAATTCAGTAAAAAATATAACCTTTCTTTTAACACAAATTTGTTTCCATTCTCTTCGAAAACCATGTTTCCGAGTAGATGAAATGTACTTCGAGAGAATAAAAAAAATGTTATTTCTAAATTTTGAACTGATCTGATCATTATTTCCAGACCCTCCGGAGCAGCCTGGTAATTTGCGGGTGGTTGAGGTGGGGAGCCGATCGGTGGGGATTTCCTGGCTGGAAAACTTCAACGGGAACAGCCCCCTCATCAACTTCATCATTCAGAGCAAGTTCCCCTCTGGTAAGAATTCAACAAGGTTTGAATTTTTAAATGCATAAATTTTCCCATGATTTGTCATGATTTCCAATAATTTCGAGGGCAGAATAAAAATGTAATCAATTCTGGTGTGGGTGTGTGCGAAATATAAATTAATTTCTCGTCCATCGTGAATATTTAAGTTTATCAAATTCTGATAAATTTTGATTTGACAGTGAGTGAACTATTTCTTTAGGTTTTCATTTACATTATAATTTGTCAGACAAATGGAAAACTTTTCAATTGAGGGATCCCATATCTACAAAATTGTACTATTACACACGTTTGCATCAATTTTTTAAGTTTGACGTAGAAACTGAACAATTAATTTTGATATAATTATACAGTACAGATTCCACATCGAACTTAAAAAAATGGTATAAATGAATACATCTAAGAGCATTAGCAGATACCCAAAATTCGGTTGCCATGATTAAATACAGGAATAAAAGGCATGCATTTAGATTTCCGTAAGAAACATTATTTATCATTTCCCAATTTCTCCCCACTTTCTTTTCATCTCTTCTTTATAACTTAAAAAAGTCACTTTCATTCCATTGCAGTTAAAAATGTTATCAATTTTGCCAACTTTTTTTCTTTGACTAATTTCCCAGAAAAATGGGTGATTTTTTCGTCGTCCCAGTTTCATACAGATCCACTTTCTTTTTCGGCATGCCCATACTTTCTGTCTTCCTTTTTGCAAATTTATTATCTTTCTTCGCACCCATTCGTTTGGCCACTTTGACTTTCATTTCACTTCACATTTTAATTTTAATTTACTACACGAATCTGGAACATGCTCGGGTCCGGGATGACTTGGTATTTAGCAGGGTTTCGCTGTCCACGACCGTCCAAAACAACCATCTAAACTGGGCTTTCAACAAGGTTTGGATACCGAAATTTGAAAGTCAAAAATGTCTAAAAATGTTCGAAATACTTAGAATATGGGTTTTTCATTAGTAATCTGTCGATAATCAGTTGACGAATATTTGCGAATCTCCCATTAATTTTGAGCATTTTGCTGTGTAATGCAGCATTGTTTCCAAAATTTCTGAATTTCTCATATGTCAAAACAAAAATTTTTCCAAAGTTTGTCGTATTACTTAAAGACTAACCAAAATGGTCAAAATTAATGGGAGATTACATATCCATGCATAGATTTGCGAAAAAGTGGTTCATAAAAAACTTTCAACATTTTGCCCTATTTTTCTACAAATCGACATGACTTTTGGAAATTTTTAAATTATTTTGGGCAGTTTAATACGCTTTTGGACGTGTCAAACGAAACACTGGAATTTATGATTGAGAGGAAAGTCAAAGGGAAAATGAGTGAAAAGGAAAAGATAGGTCCGTGCATTGCAGAAGATTTCTTAATTATTTTCGCGAAAGAAGTCCATTAAATTAGATTCCGGACACGGCTCAGTTCACGCGACTCGCAAAGAAATCCTTCCCCAGACGAAGCTCGTTCATGCCCAGCTTTCTCCTTCCGTTCACTTTTCTTTTCCCAAGAGCCAACAGGGCAAGTAATTGTCATCTCAATATACTATAGATTATTATAGATTATATAGATTATCTCAATAAATTATAGATTTTTAGCAAGATATTTCTTCGTAACCTGTGTAAACCTTGGTAAATTTAGGTGGTTGTGAATATTCGAGTGAGTTACAAAAAGAAAATATATTTACCAAATCTCTTCTTTCTTGTAAAACTTTAATAAAACCACCTTATTTTATATTTTAAGTATGTTTGGAAAATTTTTCTGCAAATTTTTGAAATTACTCGTTAAAAAAGAAGATATTTGTATTAAGCATCGTCGCACTTTACTTTATTTCCAGGTTGGTCAAGACTTTGGGGGTGAAACGACGATCGACAATTTAAGAAAGTTTACGCGATACGCCATCGTTGTGCAGGCCTTCAATGCTAAGGGTGCCGGACCTTCGAGCAGCCCCACCGTCGCCACCACGCTCCAAGACGGTGAGCCAAAAAATTCGATTTTCAAAATTCACGCAGGGCCTGGTAACATTGTAAAATTCGTAAATTCTGAAAACTTACAAACTTTTACAAATATTCTTAAGGAAAATTTGCTTACAAATTTAAACTTGCTCGGATTAAAGGCGTCTCGCGTCTCTTTATTTGCAAAAATATTTTACAAAATTTTCGGGTTTTACAAGTTACAAAGGGCTCCGTGAATTGCCCATTGTGATTGATTTTGTAATTTAAAAAAAATACTTGAAACCGACAAATTATAGAAATTATTGTACAAATTTTACAAATTTATTTTTAAACAGTTTTCAGTGAATAAAAACTGTGTAATCATTAAAGATTGGTTAACTCTTACGGATTCCAAAAATAATTCTAGCAAAATAATCCTCAACATCAAGTTTTGTGTAGGACCGAATTCGCTTTCCGTGCATCTGTTCAATTTGCATGATTTTATGTCCTTTCTAATTTTATTGCAGTGTCGTCAAAGTTATGAAATTGGTACTAAATTTTTAAAAACCACTTCTTCAGCTAAATTATTTATGTTTGGTTATTCTCTATTTCTTACAAACTCTGCAGATGAACATTTGTATTACGAAGTATGAAACTTCCAAATGTTGAGGGAATTCACGAAGTTTATAAATTTTGTAAAAATTTTACAAATTTTCATAACAAAAAAATGGGTCTAAGAAAGTATTAAAAAAAGACATAATTTTCGATACAAAAATATTTCCAAAATTTTTGTAAAAGTTGGTAAGTTCACAGAATTTAAGGATGTGACAATGCTTCCAAGGCCTGTGCGAATTTCCTCAGCATTTAATGTCCCATATTTCCAAACAGTTGCCCACATTTTGAAACTGAAATTGTTAATATATTAACCTAAACTCTACTATTCATGTTTCAAAAATACTACTTGAAACACTTCGAATGGTGTCATTCTCTTATAAATCATTCATTTTGAGAATGAAATGGATCCATGGTATTCTTATTTCATGGAGACTGCATAAAGAATGTGTCCTATTTTATCGAGGTTGAAGCGTCCCATTTTCTATCGATACTAACATCAATCACATGTTTGATGTCGGGCCCCATGTAATATGCAGATTAGCGTGGGAGGAGGCGTTGCTGAGTGCGGAATTAACGTAGGATTAGGTGACTCATCGTCATAGGTCTAAAAATCTGAACATTTTTATGCATTTCTCCGTTCTGGGAATTTATTTTTAAATTCTATCAGATCCATTGGTAGACCAGGTCAGTACCAATTTATTAAAAATATGCACTCTACATTCTGACAAGTTTTGAAGGAGGAGACCCAATTTTTCTGAAGGTGTTCACTCTTTTTTGGTCTCCTCCTTCAAAACTTGTCAGAATGTAGAGTGCATATTTTTAATAAATTGGTACTGACCTGGTCTACCAATGGATCTGATAGAATTTAAAAATAAATTCCCAGAACGGAGAAATGCATAAAAATGTTCAGATTTTTAGACCTATGACGATGAGTCACCTAATCCTACGTTAAATCTGGGCTGACACCTGGCCAGCACTTTCACCCGATTTGAATTAGAAGTCGGTTGGAAACTTTAGAGTGAAAGGTGTTAGCACGTGATGGATCGGATGCCATGAATTTGTAATAATTCCATGTTCACGCGGATTTATTTACAAAGTTTGCATGGTCGACACTGTAAATAATAATGTGCCGATAAAAATTAGAGATTGGCAAGATTGCAAATCATTTAAGCAATTCACACAGGCCATTGTAAATTTGCAAACTTTTACAAAATCTCACAAATATTTCGAAGGAAAATTAGCTTACAAATTTTTGTTAACGATCCGATCAAAGGCGTCTCTTTAGTTTGTAAAAGTTTTTAAATTATTGCACTAAACGCACGGATTTACCAAGTTACCAAGGACGGCGTGAATTACCTGAAGGCCGAAATGTAATGTCAGTTTCCAATTTTCTAAAATTGCTACATAACCTTCTTATACACGTATGTATATTTCTCAAATTGGCAATTTCTTGCAAATCGACGTCACCCTGCTCCAAGTCTTGGTAACAAATCGTTATATAATAAAATCACTGGTATCAGATTACGTATTACCAAATATACAACAAACCACGATAAAAATGATTACAATATTGGTAACAAACAAACTCTTCCAATATTATTTAGCGGGCAGGATTACTTTTAGCGAGTTAAAATCTAATTCACGAGATTACAATGAAGTTTTATTTGTGCATTACTTGTTCGGTTTCTCTCAATTTTATTCATTTTAATTAATCATGTGAGCGGAATTTACTTTTCGTAACGCAGCTCGAAACAAATTTCTTGTTCAGCTCGAAAATTCCTATTTCTGAACTTTTACAAAGTGTTACAAATATGTTTAAAGAAAATAAGCTTATCAACTTTTGTAAGCTTGTTCAGATCAAGGGCGTCTTTTAATTTTGTGAAAGTTTGTAAAAATAGTTTACAAAATTTACGCGTTTTACAAAGTTACCAAAGACTATGTGAATTCCCTTTTTGCCAATTTCTTAGCACGTATTGCTATTTTTTCTAAATGTTGTGATTTCTTTTAGTGTTTGGTTTATTTTGTTTGTTTCAGTTTGCTTTCTTTAATGATTGTAGCACTGATGTGGCAAAACGATATCTTCAACATGAGATTTATATATTCTCTATGTAGCGGAATTGTCTCAATATAAATAATTTAGCACTAAACTAAATTTGCCAAAAATATTTGCTCAATTACGTCAAACCCCTTTGCTACCTACGAAATTTCATTCGACACACATGATTTAGTAGTTTCTCAATTTTGGCGTTAAACTTGCTAAAATTATTCAACTTCAGTCTAAATTTTCAGAAAAAAAATTTGTGACAAAATAAATTTCTTTTTTTTCAGTGCCAACCCAGCCTCCAGAGAAATTTGAGTGCAGATCCACCTCCCCGCAAAGTCTGGCCTTGACCTGGGAACCACCCCCGCTCGAGGCGCGTCACGGGGTCGTCCAAGGCTACAAAGTCGACGTCCTCGTCGTCGGAGGGCAGGACGAGGGGCCGGGCAGCGAGGCCGAATCGGGGGACGGAATTGAGACCAAAGTGACGACGGAGAGAGACCTCGTTTTGCACGGGTTACGAAAATGGACCAATTATTCCGTCACCGTGCGAGGATTCACCGTCGTCGGCGATGGGGCCGTCTCAACCCCGCTCTTGTGCAGGACGGACGAGGACGGTAAGATTGGCAGCGTTTTTATTCAAAAATATTTACTAATTTTGCAATATTTTCGCAATGCTTTTAATTTGCAAGATTATAAATTGTCGATCTTTCACAGTAAGAAAAATCGCATGCAACCAAGAGGTGAAAGTGAAATCGGTGTGTCAAAATACGGCAAAATGAATATTAATCATGGTACTTTTTGTCCGTCAAATATTTGTTAGGATTGACACGTGTAACGTTTTTTTACATTTTTGACCTATCACCTCGTCAATAAAATTTTGAAATTAATATATTTTTACTTGTTAACTAAATAAAACATTTACATAATTTAGAGGATTTCAGTGAAATTTACCGGCTATTGCATTTTGCATAAAAAAGTGGAGAAAACCTCGAAAATTTCGACATGTCCAAATATATTTGGCCAATTTCTCTCTTTCCTTGCATATTTTAACTGTTCGTTGAAATATTCTTGCCGTTTATTTACATAATGTTCCCATGTGTGTCGAAAATAAATTTGAAATTTGAAGGAATTATTCGGCACGAACAAAGTTCAAAATTACTTAAATCGAGACTAGCTTCGCTGCAAATTTTTAGAAGATATTAGGCATTTAACCTGATTAATATTAATTATTTCATTTGAGTAAAGTTTACTATCAAAATAGTTACCAGTCCTTTAAACAATTAAGGTTTTTGGGAATTTCAGATATAACAGAAACAAAACTACTACGAAATCAAACATTAGAAAAATAGTGTTGCAAGGAATTTTGAATACAAAATAAACTGAAATATCAATTTCTCATCATGGAATACCAAAAAATAGATATGTGCCAAGTTCTACTTTTTTTACTTGCAATTCAATCTGTGAATGTAACGGTAATTTTATTTATTTCATTTTGCTCCACGTGCCGTGGGCGTTCCGTGTGGTTGATGCCAATTTTTACCCAAATAAACATTTCTTTAGTGTAGCGTCTTTCTACTTGCGAAATCGATCCTATTTATGGAATAAAATATTGAATTTCTAAAAAGTGCATTTAAAAAAACTAATGCAGTTTTTAAGAAATTCAAATTATAATAAATACATTTTAAAAAACAAACTTAGGTGAAGGACGCGCTTAAAATATTAAAACAAGAAGCATTACAAAATGTTACAATATCGTTTAATATTTGGTAACTTTTACTTCACCGTGGGCCCAACTACCTATTTCATTTTCACAGCGATAAGTAACACTAAATGCAACTAAAAGAGCGACTTCTTTAACCAATTAAAACGATAAGTCTACCTGTTTCAGGAATAGTTATTAAAATGAGTCAGAATGTGGGCAAATTTTCTCTATACCACATGTGCAAAGTCACTATTTATTGAAAGATAATAATTCAAATCTAGCAAGTTTATTATATACAAATTACGTTTTCGTTTACACAAAATGCCTGGAATTATTTTTTTTTCTGTTAGTTGGGCCCACGGTGAAGAAAAGTTACTAAATATTAACCGATATTGTAACATTTTGTAATGCTTCTTGTTTTAATATTTTAAGCGCGTCCTTCACCTAAGTTTGTTTTTTAAAATGTATTTATTTAATTATTTTTAGTGAAGTGTGAACTTAAATGTATAAAATCATAATATCAATTCTTAAACGTTGTGAACTTTCCTATGGGTGCACTCTTAGCAACTTGGTAACAAAACCAAGAATTTCGTTAACACCAACCATCGGTGTCAACCTCAATTCCATTAAATAGTGTCAAACCGTTGTGTAAAAATAACACTGAGCAAAAAAACGCGTTGACACGCTACTGGTATCAGCGATATTCCTGCAATGGTGTCGAATTGACACGGTGCGATGTTACCGCAGCAGCAAAACTTGGACTTCACACCAAATTGTGTCAGTCTCTTCCTTGTGCACGGGTCTGCTTGGCGGCCATTTTCCTTCCTCCTCCACGAAAAAGTCAACAGAATGGACAAATTAATTGGTTTGTTCAATTGATTTCGATGGAAAAAATTCTTTTTAATAAGTTTAAGGACTACTTCCAATTTCTTGACTCAGGTGAGTTAAAATCTGTAACATATATTAATTTTCCCTCATTTAATTAAAATTATTTTACTGTGTGTATTTTTATTTTGAAAACTTATCGTTTCCAGAAAGCTAAAACTCAACACTGAACCCCACGAGGGAACCGACGAGTAAGGATTTGTCCACCCGACAGCTTAATTAATTATTATTAAATCTTTTTTGCAAAGTTAATTTAACTTAACGATTTAGTCATATTTTGATCATCACCGTGTTAAGTACATACATATAAGTTTTTTCTTTAAAAGTGCATAAGGTATGAAGAAAAAAATATTGTTTGATATGTGCGAGTGTTATAATTTGTTACTTGTGAATGTTTGAAGTACTTGATTAATTTTTTAAATGTTTAATATTGTTGAATGTAAAATAAAATATTTGTTACTAAAAGTTGTAGTTCAGTTGTCACAATCCGGGGACGATTTGCCACCGGGTGGTGACATGCATATATTAAAATGCACACATATCATTATCTTGCAGTGTCGAAGCAACATAACTGAGCACAACCTCTAATCCATTCGCGGTGTTGGTATTGTCACAACGGCATGTTGGGTTGACACCGCAACGGTGTGCAACATAATTGACACCGCACCGTGTCAATTTGACACTAAACCGGTAGAGTCATATATAGACACCGGCATGGTGTCAATTCGGTGTCATTTTTTCTGTGAGTGTGGATGCGTGGCATACTAAATTAATCCCGACTGGGTGGATTAGTTACACTGTATTTCATGGAATTTGATCAATGTTTAATTTTTCAGAATTTTAAGGAATGTTACATATGTTGAAATAGTAATGCTAATAAATAATAAACCTGACATTATTAGCATACATTAGCAACCAGTAACCTAACACCACGTAAATAGGTTGCTTAATGACAATATTTCAAAACGCTCTAATTCCATGAGTTTTCATCCGATTAAGTCGAACAAAGGCTTAAAATGTGCGTATTATCCAGGAGAATAGTAAAAATGGCAAGCCCCCGGTCGGAAACATTTCCTTGGTGCCAAGAAATAGATTTGAAAATTTAGGCATCGGACTTTCTACCTGAAGGAATTAGAATTTTGGAAAAATAAGAAAAATGTCTCTGTAAAACAGAATTCTCTAGTTTTTTTGTTTCAACATGTTTTCGATGCAATGAACGGTTCGGGCGAAATCTCAGTGGGAGTTTTTCAAAGTTGCAGCTGAATGCATACTTAGGCTTCGCCGTAACCATGGTGATCTTTTAACATGATCACTTTATGGTTACTTTTCCTTCACCTAAGAAATATGGCATTTTGCATAAAAAAACTTGTATTTAAAAAAATAAAAATTATCACAAAAAATTTCGACTCTTTCAAACTTCTGAAATTAAACTAGTATGCGATTTTTAAGTTTCATATTACGAACATTTTTGCATGTAATCTTCTCCGAGAAAAAAATTTGTAAGGAATTCAGCAACTTCAGAGTTATGACATTTTCTCCTTGAAATCAATCCTATAAAGAAATAGTGAATCGCAAAAATGGAATTTGAGAGGAGCCAATTTTTTCGTGGGCAAATAGTTTTTATTGCCAATTTTACCCCGTTACGCAGACTTTCTCCGACCTGGATTGATACACAGGACCAAGTTATGTATGTGACTCAAATCGGTCATGAGTCTCGTTTTTTATTCCTTTGCCCTCCTCGGTTCGAGGCAGGTGCATAAAGTACGCCCGCAAAAAATTACAACTTCACGCAATTCACGCGTCCTTTTATCCTTTAAAACTTCATGACAGCTTTGTAACTTTGTAAAAATGTGCTTAATGCCAATTTACTAAAGAGAGCGAGGGCGTCTCTATATTTTCTTTTATAAAATGCTGCAAAATATGTGACTGGAGTTTACTGGCTTCAAAAATCTGATTAAATCTGACAAGGGACACTCATGACCTGTCGTTTGAGTCCAGGGTACCCATTATGTTTTTAGAATCTACTAGGACCCCAGATGAAGGATTCATTCATATTTCCGTGTAAAACTCATATTTGGCGCCATGGCGTGGCGCCAAACTTCAAAATTTGCATTTTCGACCAGTTTCAAACCCCCATAACTTTTGCAGTTTATATCGGATTTTCAAAATTTTATACTTAAAATGATCACAAAAGTCGAAATTTTTGAGAAAAAAATAAAAATAAAAAATTTCTAATTTTTGAAATATTTTTAGCATTTTTTCTCCACCTTTTTTAACGAACCCCCGTTTATAAGAAAATTACGAAATTTTGCGAAAAGTTAAAAGTGATAATTTTGGAAAAAATTTCATTGGATACGAAAGTTGAACTCCTTGTCATGATTTTTGCCAAAAATTTTGAAAATCCGTACAGGTTTTCAAAAGTTATGGCGGTTTCAAAAATAAAAACATGCAAATTTGGCGAATTTGGCGCCACGCCATGGCGCCAAATATGAGTTTTACACGGAAATATGAATGAATCCTTCATCTGGGGTCCCAGTAGATTCTGAAAAACATAGTGGGTACCCTGGACTCAAACGACAGGTCGTGGGTGTCCCTTGTGAGTAGAATAAAATATATTTGGGTATTCCAAATACCCAAAAATTTTCCATATAATTTTAATTAACAAATACCGTATTTGTTAATTACAATTTCTGCACATTTAGGCGACACTAGTGAAATTTGTAAACTTTTAGAATTAAGTAATTAAAGAAACAGGTGGGAAAAGCTATGCTTGCCATTCACACAAAAGGTTACTTCGAATCCGTCTGAGTTTGAAATTATTTTACAAACTTGTATCAAATAATGCCACACTGTAGTAATTTGTAATCTTGCAAAACTTTGTCGACGGATTATCCCTCGATTTTTTTAAATACAATTTTGTAACTATTTTCGCTTAAGTTTTAGCGTTTTACAAAATGTGCGAAGGACTGCGTGAATGATCTGACTTTAGCCAGTCGCCGCAATTCAGTACATCCTAAAACTTACATGAAAATGTTCTTAAATAAAATTCTTAAGAGTTAATCGGTTTGTAAGTACATATTCGCAAGATTGCAAATTACGACAATGTCACCTTATCGGGTAGAAGTTTATAAAATAATTTTAAAGCCAAACGGATCTCCAATGATGTTCGACTCAATTTAAGTTGGACCTGTTTGTTTAATTATATTATCAAAGTTTGTAAATTTCACGAAAACCGTTCAAGTTAAACAGATTACAAAAAATTGTTACGCAGATGTTTTAATTCCTATAGGGTCACTTGGGGTAAGAGTGTTTTTGATGAAATTTTCTTTTGATTTATATCTTTGACCTCATAATAATTGTGCCAACTAGTGCAGCGTACATTGTTAAACAGTTAATTGTTGTAATTGTTCATAAAATTTTTCATATCTATTCGCCCCAGAGCTGCTGCAAAATCAATTTTCCCAAACGCGAATTTAGAAATGCCAAAATAAAACCTGTTGAAATCTTTTGAAATTTTGATTACTTCTTAACCACAAGGTAAAAAAAATTCAAATTTTTAAATACAAGTCGTCATATGCTATAGAATTTGTGTACAATATTTTAATTACCGTAGTGGCTTTGAAACTTAATTAAAACAGACTCACTCTTGCCCCTCAGTTGTGCGAAACCTGGGGCAAGTGTGTTTTTTCTGTGGGGCAAGTGTGAGTTTGAAATAAATTATAATTTCAGACCTATAATGGTGCGAAATTATATAAGGACGACCAACAGGGGTGTAGGGGGACGGTGGACAAAGGATCAAATGGGTAAAGCTATTATAGATGTCCAAACCAAGAAGTTGACCGTGCGACAATCCGCCAATTGCCATCATGTCCCAGAATCAACACTAATAATGGAGGTCTCCCAACGTATGCTCACAGATTTGGACGAAATTAGTGTCAACCGATCACAAATATAATTAGTATGAAATTTGCAAATGGAACTATCTGCCAATGCGCAGGTTTGGCGGAGATATTTGCATTCAAAGCAGAAAAAATGCGCAGGAAATTTGGAAAATGATAAATATGCCAGCTTTTTGGTGCGTTTTCCCTTCTTTTTATGCAAATATCTCCGCCAAACCTGCGCATTGGCAGATAGTTCCATTTGCAAATTTCATACTAATTATATTTGTGATCGATTGACACTAATTTCGTCCAAATCTGTGAGCATACGTTGGGAGACCTCCATTGTAAGCCTTATCCAGTATCCCATGACATTTATGTGTTATGTTATGTACCCTTGCCCTTTGACCCTTGACCTTGATCTCAAGGTCATGAGGTCAAAAATATTAACGTCCTTGAAATCGCGTAAAATTTCCTTTAAAATTACACCCTATATGACAATTATGCATTTTTTGATCTTTAACCTCGTCGTCAAGGTCATGGGGTCAAAACTATTAACATATTTGAAATCTCCGTCAAATTTCCTTTAAAATGACACCCATATGAAAATTAAAGTTAAAGTTAATCTGGACCACACCCCCTGGCGCAGTGGGGTGTGGTCCGATTGACCCCATTTTTGAACTCGGCGGAGAACTAAAAATTAGAAACACAATGTCGAAAACGGTGTTTGATTATGTTAACTCGTTGTGGAGATATCCTGCTTACAGACCGCAGACGGACGGACGGACAAAACGATCGCAATAAGTAGCTGACGCTACTTAATAATTGATTAAATAGCTACACAAATTGTTGGTAATAGCCTTATTTGTTGTTAAAAACAGTTATTGCAGCTTCTGGATAAATATCGGACTAGTTTTTGATATAAGCACTCTTGCCCCACGAAAAATCACACTTGCCCCAGATTCTGCAAAACCGTGGGGCGAGTGCGCTCACATACTTAATTTTAAATAACTCATTCTAATTTGAATATTTTTAATTTTCTTTACTAACAATCTTGGACGACCTAATTTACGATGCCTTATCACAATTTGCAATTTTTGAAATTGAGTTGTTCATAATTTGTAACTCTATGCATGATAAGTTTGATGAAATTCACTCGCTCTTGCCCCAGTTGACCCTATAACAACCCTTTAACTCCAAAATTATATTTTGAACCATTCAATCGTCTTTTTGGAAACCCAGTAAACTCTACTTTAAAGTTTTGCAGCATTCCATACAAAAAATACATGCAGAGGCGCCCTCGATCTCTGCAGTACTGTAGGAATGAGAAATAACGGTATTGTGCAAAAATTAGGCGACCCCGGCTCCACTCGAAAGGAGCATCTCCCAGATAGATCCCGGACGTAATACCTTTATACTACGCGACCGCCACATCAATGCACCCGTCAAATCTCACTCATACTTTTCTTCCCCACAGTATATGCCCTTGCGAAAGTAGGTTCGGTCCCCGAACCTTGGGAGGGAGTTGGGATACAGAGATGATGTCACTCCTGCTCATGATGCGATCTGTGCGGCTTACACTGAGACAGGCCTGACGATATGGGGAAGATGCTTGCGCTGGGCAAGAAGGTACTGCTCTCTGGGAGTCAGTGTTAAATCAGTACTGCTCTCTGGGAGTCAGCTGATTGGAGGAGGGATTGGAGGTTGGGCTTCCGCTTTAGCATGTGAGAGGTATTGAGAACGAACTTCTGGTCCACCACATGTAGCAATGAGAAATAACGGTATTGTGCAAAAATTAGGCGACCCCGGCTTTACTCGAAAGGAGCATCTCCCAGATAGATCCCGGACGTAATACCTTTATACTACGCGACCGCCACATCAATGCACCCGTCAAATCTCACTCATACTTTTCTTCCCCACAGTACCCAGTAGTCCCTCAATTTCTGTTACAAGATTTCCCGGGTAAATTAAGCAAGGAACGATTTTTTTAGTAAGTTGTGCTATTTTTTATTGAAATCTCCATGCTTTTGTCTATCCGAAACCATGTTTCGAAGTTTGTAGTGACCCAAGGTCACAAAGTGACAGACCAGGAGAAACAGCGTGTTGAAATTTTTCAACAACATTTTGGTTAACAAAAAATTTTGTCATTTTTCAATTGTTGAATAAAAATTGGAATCGATTGCAAGGTGGTCGACCGTACCATAAAATGGTGCACTGACACTGACAGTGTCGATGACCGAAAAAGAAATCGAATGAGACGGTCAAATAGGTCACCAAAATTCACCGTCTCGAAAAAATGGATTCGTCCAAATCCATGCCGAGCCCTAAGAAAATTTCCCTCACAAATGAACGTATGAAGTAAAAGTAAGTCCCGTGCCCTTAAACTAAACCTTGGACTTATGTCTTCAAGACATGGGGAGAAACACTTCCTAACCACTCGCCAAGTAAAAATAGACCCATTAGAACTCTGACGCTGATCATGCGGTACGCGTTTGAAAAATGGAAACGGATATTTTCAACAAATGAGCCAACCTTTCTGGGTGGGGCCAAATAAAATAGAAAAATCACCGTGTCTACACCCCACCAGTCTAGACTATTCGTAAAAATTTCAAAAATGTTCATCGTACCCACCATAATGGTTTTACGATTTTTTGATTGGACATAAGTTGGACTAGGTCGAAAAAGTGGATTTTCTTCCTCTTGGGGTGAAATTTCGTATCAAAAATTTTTTTTTAGTTTTCGAGCTAAGTGTGAAACGCTTGAACCACAACCTGTTCAAAAATAGCTAAATGACATTCAAGAAGGGCTCATGTCCTGTTCATGTGGCCAAAATGGTAATTGGGTGGTTAAAATCCAAAATTCCTGACTCCATTTCGGATCCAGAAAAAATTCACTGCCGCCGAAGCTTACGCTTCTGGACTATGACATATTTTCCAAACTGGAGCTAGGTGTGTGTGCTAAACCCCACAAGTTTTGAATCCACAAAAAACTCAACGGTCTAGAAATGAGACCAATCTCCCCTGGAATGCGTGCGTACTCCGATCGAGTGGTGGAAACCAAGACTCTGGGTCCATGTCCCCGTAAAAGATTGACATTTTGAAAAGTGAATAATGTTTCTTACACGAAATTTCATTGGCTTTCCAGTTCTGTACTTATTTTTTCGAAATTCTATAAACTGGGTTCGTTACAGTAAGTTGTTCTTGTAACACTAATTAAGGGACTACTAGGTAGATAAATAATTTAGCAGATGCATTTCTTGTAGTCTGACTCTGATTACATATTGTCCCTCATATTTTTGGAAATCGATCGAAATAATTGTAACTTTAAGAATTTTGCGAAATTAAAACCATCCTAGTGACCAGTGTGAGCAAAGACAGTCAGAAACTTTGCAAAATATATTCTGGTTACACATTTACAAAGCACAACTTGCAGAAATATGTATATTCCTCATTGCCTGGAAAATTTGCACGGTTACAAATTACACGAAAAATGGTCCCATCCTTTCTACCCAGCCCACTAAAAAAGCATGTAATGTCCGACGCTGCTGTAATGTATATAAGTTAAAAACATCACCGTAACCATTGTTTTAAAAACTATTACAAAATTCGAAAATATTCAGAAACTTTGCAAAATACACATTTATAAAACACTACTTACGTACCTACATAAATATACATTTCTCATTGAATCGACTTATCGCCTAGAAAATTTGGGTGGTGACCAATTACCCACAAAATTGTTCCCATCCTTTCTGCCCAGCCCCCTAAAAAACACGTAATGTCCCACGTTCTTGTATGTTAACTGCTGATGGCCCTGATTTCCTTCCTGCCCGTTCCTCCCGAGAAATAGGAAGCGTTTGATCTCGAACTAAATGGAGGGGATCGAGAGGCAGGCAATCAAAGCAAACCATGATCGAATCAAATCTCGCCCAACCACAAAAACTTACCAGCAAATATTCCAGCCTCAAGTCGCTTCTGCCCAATTGCACTAAAGTGATCGTCTGGTCGTCGAAGAGAAAGTTGAGCTTTTTAAAATTGTGAGGCATCAGAAATTGGGGCAGAATTCGAGATCAGGAAATTTATAGCATGTAATTTGTCATCCAGAATTTTAAAATAAATTTCCAGAGCCGAGAAATTAATAAAAATGTCCTTCGTTAAATGAAAAATTCTTACTTTTCAAAAAAATATTACCAATTTTCAAAATTACAACCTGCACTGCTTTAGTGGGACGCCGTCCAGTATAAAATTCAATGAGAAGTAACATTTTGGAAATTGAGGTGCTTCTTGTCGGAGTTAAATAGTCAACTGGATTTCTATGTAGGCTCAATTTAATTAATTAATTAAATATGCAATTGAGCAATTAATTAGGACAATTTTTTTCTAAGATTCATTCGTAATATTCTGGTCGGGTAGAAATATTAAATTTATTCAATATTATTTACGTATATAAATTCACGAAAAATGCCCGTTCCTCTTAAATGTTATGTATTGAAAATATTATGAATTTTTGAAAAAAATCATACTAATTAAGTTGCTCATTTGAATAATTAGTTAATTAAATTCGGTAACATTGGCGTTAATTGTCTCTTTACAATTGCGATAATATAGATTTCAATCTTTGCTGTGAAAAAATATCCTCTCCTCCAAATTTTATTATGGATGGCGTCCCACTTAAACAGATTGAGTAAAATCTCAAAACAACTGTTAGAAAGTTAATTATAATTACGTAATTTACTATATTTTGAAAGATTACTTAATAAAATAATGGTTTCCGGGTTATTTCCCGGAAATGAAAATTTTCTGCGTAATGTTCCCCGCTTTATTTGGATCTTGTTAATGATTCGAGAACAGTATTGTCGAAAAATCTGTCCCTTTGAAACTTTCCTCCTGATATTTACAACTCATCAAACCGAATTCTTGACCTTGGTAAATATTTACATTTCGTTACCATTTTCAATCTCGTGTAACAAAATCCTCTTGAAGTAGCATTGTAAATATTTGCATTTTCTGGAAAGCTGCGTGCAAAACTTCATTTGTATTGCGCAACTTTTTAGAAAAGATCTTCATCCCTCATTAAGGTTGCAAATATTTAGCAAATTTAAATTCGAAGAGAGGTTGGAAAATATACTAAAATACGTACAATAAATTTCTACCAGGGTTCAAAAGAAGTTTTGCATGTACATACGTACAATAACTTGTTTCCCATTGTAAAATAATTCGAAGCTATTTTGAAACAATGATTTCTTATAATTTAGGCAGCCACATTGAGCAAATGTTTTATTTGCTTACAAATTTTGTAATTATGCCAAGTAGAAAAGTAGAAGTTTCGTTTCGTTTGAGAGAATTTTGAAAATTCTACCAGAAGCTGTTATTGTTATAATATTTATACCCAGGCTTTATAAAATATTGTGCAAATTTTTTACACATGTTACAAATTTTAATTACAAATTTGTGCATGATTTTTCATATAAATGAATTATTTCAATTGATGGCTGTGCATGATTTTTCATATAAATGAATGATTTTTCATATAAATGAATTATTTCAATTGATGGCTGTGCATGATTTTTCATATAAATGAATTATTTCAATTGATGGCTGCAAACGGTATCTGCTAAAATATAATCTTTATTAATAAATAAATCAAAATTCTTAATCGGCGTTGGAATTTGCACAAAACTTTTGTGATTTAATTTTCGAACATTTTTTGTTCCCAGTTCCATCTCCACCGTCGGATTTGAAGGCGGTGGTGTCCTCGCGACGGTCCATCCTCGTCTCGTGGCTTTCTCCGGCAAACCCCAACGGAAAAGTCACCAAGTTCACCGTCTACAGCAGAATCTCCGATGGGACCAAAGTGGTAAGAAATAGTACGAAACAATTCACGCGGGTCTTGGTAACTTTGTAAATTCTGTAAACTTAAAAAGTTTAACAAAATTTTACAAAAATTTTTAAGGAAAATTAGCTCATAAATTTTCTGAAATTTACTCAGATCAAGGGTGTCTTGTAAAATTATTTTACAAAACTTACAGATTTTACGAGTTATGTTCGGATTAATTAGTGTGCGAATTGCCTCATAATTCAATATCTGCATTCTACACTTAATTATACGTTACGAGGTTTCATTACAATGACCACTTTACAATTTTAGGAAAAGAAGCTGGTGTCGTTTCCGGACCTTCGCGTGGAGTGGGTTGGGCTGAAGGAGGCCTCCACGTACGAGTTTTGGGTCAGCTGCACGACTCGCGTGGGGGAGGGCACGCCCACCAAAAGAATCAAGGCCACCACCCCAGCCAACAATAAAGGTAACGAGTCAAATTATTTCAGACTTTTGGTTTACGAAATTTTTTACGTAAACGTTACTCATCCTCAGTATTTCAACAACATAAACTCTTGTTTACGGTATTTGACGAACCTTCTGCCCGATATACAAATTAATAAGAAGATGAAATAAACAGCAACCATACCTGTGCAACAGATTCTCACTTCACTCAACTTCACTCATTTCCACCTCGAGGCAAATTGCCCTTCACTCCCCTCACTCGCGTGAAGGAAGGCTGAGTGAGGCTTCACTCACTGATAAATCTCATTCTCACTCCTTCATTCCCTTCACTCCCTTCACTCCCTCATTCCCCTCACTCATCAATTTCCCTCACTCTTTCTTTCATTCAATTCAGTCCCTCGTGTCATCATAATTAAAATATTTTGGCGCCATCTAGTGGGGTAACGTGAGACTGGACTGGGGCAATGTGAGATTCGACTGGGGCAATGTGAGACTGGGCTGGGGCAATGTGAGACTGGGTTGGAGCAACGTGAGATTGGACTGGGGCACGGTGAAAATTGCATGGGGTAATATGAGACGGTACTATGTTAATATTGCGACGCTGTGGGTGTGTAAACTAATGATCTACCCTATATTCCTTCACCCTTCTTCCCCGGAGGAGAAGGAGTGAGAGAGATGAAGGAGATGAAGCCTTCATCTTCTCTCCTTCACCCTTCATTCCACTCATTTCTCATTTGAGCCTCCCTCACTCACCTTCACCCACTCGATCAAAGTTTTCAACTCCCTCACTCAGGAGGACAACCCTTCACCGACAGAATCACCGATCTTAACGCCCTTTGGATATGTTGTAGTCCTAGGTGAGTCTAGCAAAAGTGAAGAAGGATTTCATTCAATGGCCCCATTTGCGCCCGCCACACCCACTCAAAGGTGCGAAAAACACGAAAAATACCCTGTTTTCGTTCATTCAAAAAATCACCAAAAATCCAATTTTGATCGGATTTTCACAATTTAAGCATTTTTGTGATCCTAGATAGTTGCTTTATCATATCCAATAGCTAACTCAATTTTTTTGAAATTTTGATTTTTTCGAAGGCATATCAGGAAAGTTTCGAAAATACTCAAAAAATTAAAAAAATTGAGTTAGCTATTGGATATGATAAAGCAACTATCTAGGATCACAAAAATGCTTAAATTGTGAAAATCCGATCAAAATTGGATTTTTGGTGATTTTTTGAATGAACGAAAACAGGGTATTTTTCGTGTTTTTCGCACCTTTGAGTGGGTGTGGCGGGCGCAAATGGGGCCATTGAATGAAATCCTTCTTCACTTTTGCTAGACTCACCTAGGACTACAACATATCCAAAGGGCGTTAAGATCGGTGATTCTGTCGGTGAAGGGTTGTCCTCCTCAGCCTCACTCTCCTTCACTCCCTCATCGTGAATGAAGCTTCAATTTACGGAAATTGAGTGAGGCTGCACAGGTATGACAGCAACGTTCAAAATGGCGTACGACTTATTAAAATTTACAAAACAATTTTCACAAAAATGTGTAAACTGCACAATTTTTACAAAGCATACTACAAACTTTCATTAAAGTATATTAATCTTTGTAAAATAATCAATGCGTAGCTTAATTTTCCTCGTAATCGTCCCACCATTGTGTAAACGAGTGTAAACGGAACCAATAAATTTATCAATTTTATCTTGTCACACAAATATCCCGATGCAAATTAGCTCCGACATAAAAAAAATCATCAACAGCCAATAACAGGGCAAATTCTCCGCCCAAACCATAAATAATATCCACATTTCTCCAGGCAGGCATCATGCAAAAATCATGTGATTCATTAGATTTCATGAGATTTCTGGATTTTTGACCTACATTAATTAAAATTAGGATGCCTTGCTAAACACCACGCCTTAATCCACCAAGAAAACGAATGTTGTGGTAATGAAAAATTTACCACAAGTAAAATATAACACTTAGAAAATGGGTATTAAATTATTATGTGACTCCATCGGCACGGTAGTAACGGCCATTACCGTTTAGTAATTTTGTGACAACGAAATACTTACTACTCAAAAATAAACTATTACCAATCCGGTAGGAAGTTATTACCAAGTCGATACCAGTACGGAGTACTATCTGACTCTACCAGATTTTTAACAGTGTATGCACACAGCCCCTCAGAGACGGAGAAAGTAATCAAGTTTTGAGCTTAATTGCTCATTTTGCCCCGCAATAATTGCTCCTCTTCGAAACTAATTACTCTTTCTCCCCAACTTTATTACTCCATTAAATCCACGAAAGGGCCAGTCTCCAGGTTGTAATTACTTTCACAACCAGATGAGAAATTGGTCGTGAAATGCAGCCCTGATCATAACTCCGGCAGAATTTAATATCTCAGGAATTTGTTAATATTTATCATCCCCAAGATTTCCTAATTGTTTTTCAGTTTCCGCGAAAATAGCGACTTTTTCTGGAACGGTGGAAATCCCTTGGAAGAAAGAGCTGGGTCTGGATTGCGTTGCGGTGGGTGTGCCGGAACCCACGGTGGAGTGGAGCTTCAACGGTGGTGGGGAAATCTACGGGGGGAACGCGAAGCGAGAGGTGAGTAAAAAAATTTTGAAATTTAGAAATCAAAATTTGAAATGTTTCTGTGGAGAGGAGATAGGATCGATACGCAAGGGCTTATCCATATATTACGTCATCAAAAATTCTCGATTTTATCACCCACCCACCCAACGTAAACATTAAGGGATAGGGAATTTTAACATGGGAAAGATAGGAAGACCAAAACCACTTACCCACTAAAATGATGGCGTAATATATGGACGTTCCCCAAATTAAATTAGGCGCTTAATTTGGTTATTTCAACTTGTGCCTATGTTAACGTGGCATTGTATCAAGTGTTTTTTGTTTGAATTGTTGTGTCTCAACTTTCCCTTCCTCCATGTATTCAAATGGCGATTTTGAAAAATGTTCACCGCCTTTCGTTTTTAACAATATGAAGATATTAATGCATCTAAAAATCGGTAATTTTTAGGCTTACATAGTTAGGAGATAAAAATTTTGATTTTTTTCTTCAATGAGGAAATATTTAAATTTTATTGATTATTTTTCATCTATTTTATATTTATCTTCTTGTTAACAAAAATTACAATTTTACGATATATTTTTTTCATACACTCTTGTACTCACACTAAATTATATTTATTTAAAACAACATGGTAAAAATCCAGTTTATTTTATTATACATGATTTTTATTGTCGAATGACATAACCGGCATGAAAAAAAAACTTGGTATTATTCTCATCACAAAATCTACGCTGTATGATTTATCATATTTTTTTGTCCCGTCGTTTTTTCCTCTATTTTCTGATTTATAGCGTCTTCCTCTCCCAACTTCCTCCCACTTTCCCATCCTCAGAATGAACCTTTGACACTTTTTTTGTGTGACGGACGTATCAACAAAAGTACGGATTTAGCGAACAAAACGAGCACAACAATGAAGTCAAAGTTGAGAAAGATCGTCTAAACTCAAATTCGTGCAGGGTGGGCACGCATTATTGCATAAATTTCAGTCATATTCACATCATGTAATGTTGGTGTTGTAAAATCCGTAAACTTTCAAAATTTTACAAACATTTCTGAGGAAAATTAACTTTCAAATGTTTTGTAAAATTGCTCCGATCAAGGGCGTAAATTTATTTTGTAACAGTTTCGTAAAATTATTTTACACAATTTAAAGATTTTGCAAAGTTTCCAAGTGCTGCGTGAATTATTATGATATTCATAATTTTCGAAAAAAATAAGGATAAAATTAGGAATGCAAATTCTATACATAATTTCATTGTGATCCATCTCAAAGCCCTACAATCGACCGACCTCAAAAAATTATTATGTATAAAAAAATGCCAAAACTCAAGACCGAGAAATCTCAGATAATTTTTTGGAATAAAAACAACTCCGAAATGTATTAGTTGCCGTTGAAGTCTCGCAGTTTAAGAGAAATTATTTTTAAAATTTACCATTATTTCCTAAGTTTGGCATGAAAGCACCCATTATATACACTTTCTCCATTACCTAATTTTCAAAAAAAAACTAAGCATAAAATTTGAAATAAAAATTCGATACAAAATTTCATCATTGTCAACCAACCAACCCAATGCCTTACAACTTGTCAAGCAACTAACCTCAAAACGTATTTCGAGCTTAAAAAAATGCCAAAATATATTAGTTGTTGAAGTCTAGCGGGAACAAAAAATGTCACCACATTTCCCACCTTTTATTCATATTGCGTATTATTCGTATTTTGTAGGTTACGTAATTTTCGAAAAAAAGGATAAAATTCGATACAAAATTTCATTATTGCCAACTAATCGTAAATAACTTGTTCGATATACCTTAAACATTGTTTATCACCTTCCAAAAGATATTAGTCGCCGTTGAAGTCATGAATTTATATTAAAATTTATTTAGGTTATAAATTAATGGTTGAAGTCGAAATTCACCATCCTTTTTTCAACTTTGGCTTGAGTACACCCATCGGACGAACTTTACTTTCTCCCCCGGCAAACCTTTCACTTTCTCCCGTCATATTTTCCCCGGATCCGATTTTGACGGGTTGAACAGCAGCAGCATCAAATATATTTTTTAAAAGAGAAAGGGAAAAAGAGAAAGCGGAAGGAAGTTGATGATGATGACGACGAAGAGATGGCTGCCGGATGATGATCATCATCACAACGGTATTCCTTCAAAGTGAAAGCAAGTGGATTTTTTGATGAATTGCTGAGCTCTCATTCTCTCCCGGTTTTAAGGACACGTCGGAATTTTTATTGTTAAAGTAAAGCCTTCGTCACTCATCAGCTTTCCCACTACGTGACATGCCGTGCTGTAAAATGACGTGACACTCGATAGTTTATTGTGAAATGATGAGCGCATAACAATAAAAAATCGATGAATGGATGACGGTCATTTTGTTGGTAAAATGTTGACAAAATTGGTCTTCAAGCTGAGCTCACTTCAACTTTCGCATATCTCGCAAAATTAAACATTGCAAGATAACTTGTGAAATTTGCGGGGTTTGAATAAAAATGAGGGAAAACTATGGGATTTTTTGTTCGAAATTTTCCCCTACAATTGGGCATATTTTCACAGACTAATCTGTATTTCCCAAGATTATTTCACAAACTCTGCATTAATTAAGTGCAATAGAATTTGTAAATAATAAACTTAAAACAATATGTCAGGACTCTTTGCACAGATTGCGAAATCTGTGAAATTTTCGAAATCATATTTCGCGACACCATTTGTTAAGGTTCGAAAGTCTGCTAAATGAGTTGCAATGCTGAATAAGACGTCGTGAATACACTTGTGATTTCTTGTATCCGAGTAAACAAGTTGCGTGGGTGTGGTTAGCAGAAAATAAATTTTGAAGTCAAACGGGTCCCTCGTTTTGGCTATATCCTGCCGGCAAGATGGACTGACATGACGGCTCCATAAGCCCTGACTCGGGCTAAAAAGTTGCCCTTCATATACACGTTTAGGGCAAATTGATAATCTAAATACTTCGGTCAAGCTATTACTTCCTTCGCAAAATTAAAATTTGATAACTTTTATCATTTATAGAAGCTTTTTACAAACCTTCGCGTAAATTATCGAATCATACATTTTTTATTCCATCTTAAAATCACTTAAAAAAAGTGTTTTCTTCTTCGAATCGAATCTGAAAAACTCAATTCTCGTTCTTAATTTTATGAATCTTAACTTTTGGCTTCATTTTTACTCATTTTGTACGAAAATAAATTTAATTGAAAATACATTCTGTATTTCCTTATCGTAAATAGTTTCAAAAATGGCAAAAATTCAATGTAATACAAATTTGTGAGAGTAAATTTAATTGTTGAGGATTTTTATTTACTATTATCTGAAAAAGTAATAAAAAAATCATTTTTCACCCTAAAAATAAAAAAAACTCCGAAAACATGTAATTTTGGAGTAAAAAAATAATCTCCTTTGGCCAAACACACTGGACTGTGTTGGCCTCGATAATTTTTGCATTTGCAAAGTGTAAGTCAAAACTTTGAAAAAATTGTGAAATTAGAGGTTCAAAGTATTAGATCAATTATTGTATTTCTGCCTGATGAAGATTTTCTAAATGAATATCGAAAGCTTGCAGCAATAATAATCGTTTCGAGTTAGAAATGTCCTCTGACACCGATGTAATGGATCAATAAAAAGTATTTATATTACCGATTTTAATAGATATTTTTACGAATCCCAACCTTTTTAAGGTTCAACCGAGTTCAGGCGGAAACACGAAGCTGGTCGTGAAAGACGTCGGAGTGGAAGACGGTGGAAATTACACCTGCACAGCCACCAACGCGCACGGGAGCGAGAGCGTGGTTTACGCGGTGAAAGTGCAAACCCCGCCGGAAGCCCCCATCCTCCAAGTCATCGAGGTCGCATACACGTCCATAAAGGTCGTCTGGTCTACGCCACACTCGGGCGGAAGCCAGGTCAGAGGTCAGATTGCCACATTGCTAAAAAAATTAAGATTTCACAAAACAGAAAATCCCGCAAATTTGTCCGTCATTATTTAACTCACATAGCTTCCAGTATTTAAAATAAACAAAGATTGGTAACTGAGACGAGGGTTGAGTATCATCATAAGTCAAAATTAGCGAAATTTTTTGCAAACAAGTGGTAGCATTATCGTAAAATTTTCAGTCAAGTGTTTACTTTTTCAGCAATATTTTAAAAATTTGTACGGAAATTTCACAAATTTGCACGTCATTATTTAACTTATATTTTTTCCACAAGTTTTAATATAGACAAGATGCCGTAATTTTTGGCTTTAATTAAAAGCAAAATAGATACCAATACATGAGTCGGGTATGGCAAAATTTACGAATTATTTTACAAACAAATGGCAACATTATCGTAGATGTTTTTGAGCAAGAGTGGAAACAAGTTTTATTTTTCTGGGAATTTCACTTTCATAAAATTTGCCTATGACTCTAGTTAAACTTTTTCTAATTTTGCAAAAATTTATGCGTATTATTTAATTGTTGTAAGCTCTCTGGCGCTTTTTATTTTTCTACTCTCGGATCCTCAGCTTGACCTGGGTAGCGTCTCCGTCCAAGGGGGGGGGGCAGCTCCAACTATGCAAGGCGAGTGGGTGACTTGTCGTAAATAAGTACACTCAAAGCCAGCAAAATTGATGAGCTAATTTAACGGGACTTTATTGACACACTGTAATTCTTCTCTCGTTTTTTACTGTACAAAATTTAGTTGTTTTCAAATTAACACCAGCTTTCGAGCTCGCAGCTTTCGAATTGCTTCATTTACTCCCTTCCCGTCCACTAGCAAGCACTGTACTGTTTTGAGGGCTTCTCCTTTCAAGCACCTCTGTAGCCGGATGAGATTCTCCCCGTCGGAGAATTTACAAGTTTTTGTTGACGTTTCGTAGGATGTGATGAATGGTGGCCACTCTTCTGGTTTTCCAGTAAATGTAGGCAAATCTCTTCCTTGGATCTGTCTGGCCATCATCTTGTTCGAGTTAACACTTTGATTGTGTGGTAGCGCTGTCGCCATTGCTGCAATCGCGTTTGCCATACTTTGCATAATATTTGAATCATCATCCTTTGCATTTGATTTGTTGGGTTGGTTGGCTTATCCTCTTTTTTATCTTTACCAATTAATCGGGCGAACCGTAAGCGCAATTGTTCAAACTCTTCTCTATCCTCAGGTTCGGATTCTGCATCCTCCTCTTCAGAGATTAAGTCGTCATCATCATCGTCATCTGGCTGAACTTTCTTCTCTTTTTCCGTTGCTCCCAAATCGTCTACCGGTATGGATTCTTGATTTTGAGCACTTATTCTCATTTTCTTTTCAAGCAATTTGGCAAATGTGTGGTCACCAGCGCTGGCTGCGCAATTTGATATGAGTTCCACCTTGTCACCTTTGCTGAGACCTTCGATTGATTTTCTCTGCTGTTCTTCTTCTTCTTCCAGCTCCACTTCTAACTTTTCTACTTCCGCCTCTTCTTGCAAAATTGCTTTCTTCGACTTTAGGGCTTCTTCTGAAAATTGCAGATTGATCATTTTCATATCCCTATCTTGCTCAGCAGTTCGCAACGCTTCGACCAATTTCGTCAGTTTGACTTCCTCTTGTTCAATTTTATTCTCTCTGTCGTCATCTTCATCTTTTTCGTGCAGTGATAGGATGACTTCCATGACGCCGTCGACATCTTTCTTCAGACCGGAGGCAATTAGTTCGCTGGTCTGATGTTGTTTTCTCACTTCTCTGTGCTCTGATTCCAATTTTGCGACTTCTCTCTTTGATTCCAAGTCGATGCGTCGCTGTTTTGTGGTGCTCTTGACCGTGAGTCCCAAGGAGACACTTTCTTCCACTTGTGTTTGATTTGCTGACTGGGTGCGAGGTTTTCGAGGTAGTGGTGGTCCAACGAAGTCACCGTAGCGGTCCGTTGGCACCTTTCTTCTGGAGCTGATCCTCCTTCCCTCCGACATCGTGACCTCGACCACAAATCAATAACGTCGATTCGACTATTAATTTACAATTTAATTAACTCTCTCAAATCGGATCGAATAGCTTGCCTAAAACGGTGCCTTCTCTCTGGAGGTGGCACGCACTCCACGTATTCGGGCGACACTTTCTCCCAAGGTATGTCGTCAACCTTCGAGTAGAGGGATCCCTAGACCACGGGGTTGCTAGTTCCTCTTCTTATTACGCCAGATTCCGTCCTATCGTCACGAACTCTTTCTGTTGGGTCGTACGACAAAATCAGACAGGCAAATATACTGTTCAATTGGAACCAACTTATCTGTTGTGGTGCTCTTTTATATCTGGAGGTGGCACGCCCCCCGCAAGTACAGTTTGTTTAACGACGAGAATCCAGAGGCCTCAACGACAGGTCACAAAAGGATGTCCATCCAAAGCACAAAGAATCCGGTTCGGGCGAGACCATGTAAGCGCTCTGGCGCTTTTTATTTTTCCACTCTCGGATCCTCAGCTTGACCTGGGTAGCGTCTCCGTCCAAGGGGGGGGGGCAGCTCCAACTATGCAAGGCGAGTGGGTGACTTGTTGTAAATAAGTACACTCAAAGCCAGCAAAATTGATGAGCTAATTTAACGGGACTTTATTGACACACTGTAATTCTTCTCTCGTTTTTTACTGTACAAAATTTAGTTGTTTTCAAATTAACACCAATTCAAATAAGTTTTAAATTCCAAAAATGAATATGAGAGGTGAGACTAACTCCTCTCCACTCTATAGTTAAATCGGGTCTGATTTTTGGGTCTCTTTTTTCCACCCATGCAGTATCCAAAACTGCCACGTAGACTCAATGTTATTACAAGTTAAAACTTTTCAACCAATCAGAGACAAGTTCAATGCCCAAATTCAATGTTAAGCATCATCCCATATTCATACATAATCATAATTCATACAAAAATATTAAAATAATGAAATCAAATGATAAAATAAATTAAAATATCACTACACATTAGTCAAATCACATACGGCGACTACAATTGTGTTCCTAAATAAGAGCTCATTTTCCTCGTAGGTTATTTGGTGAGCTATCGTCGAGATGGGGGCGACTGGGAGGAGACGGAGGTCGGCCCACGTGCGACGGGGCACACGCTGCAGCCGCTCCTCTGCGGGTCCACCTACCAACTCTACATCACCGCCGCCAACAAAATCGGCTCCGGACCCGCGTCGGATATTTTGACTCGCAGTACGAAAGGCAGTGGTGAGGAAAATTTTGAAAATTAGTTTTTGAAGACATGGCTCAAAATTTTGAAACTATATATTGTGTATGTGTTGTATATGTTCAATTTAAGTAGAAAAACTTAGCGTAACTGTAGAGTGTAACGTGCGTGTTAAACAACGAATTTTTGAAATATTTCAACGTTATCATAAACGCGATATTTTGCATATATTTCGGCACATTTGAACAATTTGCTTATGCATATTCGCCATATTTGCAAATTATTGTTTTTACATTGATTTTTATATTATTTTTTATTGCATACTTTTGAAACGATTTCATGAAAAAATAGAAGCAAAAGAATTACATAGACAAAGCCTATAATTAATTTCTTAAGCAATGAAGCTCTTAAGGTATAATTTTTGCACCTAAAATCTTCATTATTTTGTTCAAAATTAAGAATAAATCACAAAAGTGTTGAACTTCATCAAGAAACAAAATTCGTAGCCAAATTTCGGCCGAGATACAATTCCGCGATTTTGAATCGGCACTTTGTTAACGACTCATTTTGAACTTACTCGATGATTTTCATAATTCCCAAAAATCCTGTTAATTTACTTTATTACCAATTTATTTTGGAATACTTTAGTTCCTTTAAAACCCGCCAAATATTTTCATAATTTTTTGAAATTCTGTAAAAATTTCCAGCCCCAGTTTCGCCCAAGAAGGAGGAAGCCCTTTTCTCGAACCACTCGACGATCGTGGTGCGTCTGGACCTTTGGAAGGACGTCGGCTGCCCCATTCTCAGATTCATGATCGAGTACAAACAGTCCCAGGAAAAAAGCTGGATGCGAATTCCAGCCGAGCTTAATGTAAGTCCACACATAAATTCCTGATTTTTATGCAGAGTTGCATGTTTTTTGCGCTAAAATACATGATAATTAATAGAAATTGCAAAAACAAAGTCATTAACATATAAATATAGGTATACGCAATCTTGTCTTTAAAATAATTTGTGCAACAAATATTGCTAAATATTATTTACAACAAGTATGTATGTACATATAAAGATGTATATTTTGCACTTTACACTTTTACCATGAATATTTGCATGGGAAATTTTTGAAATCAATTTTACGAAATGATTCCATGCATAAAGTAGAGTTCGACCATTGTTGCATCTTATTCCGAAATTATTTGCAAATTCACTTGCTTAACGCCAATTTACAATTTAAAAAATTCGCATTACTTCACAAGGAAACCCTAGATTTAAATTCGCGATTTGGCATCTACATCAATCAAATCACATATTTTTCCAGTGCGAAAAACTGCGATTTATGAATTACCTTCCGAGATGTTCTGAACTATGGATAATCAGGAACAAACAATTTTAGCTAACTATATTTTGGCCAACAATGTATTTATCAGACAATAATTTTTTTGCCAGGGTTCTGCCAAGTCGTACACGCTGACGGGACTGCACGCCAACACGCGGTACGACATCCGCGTCACGGGCGGAAACCATGCCGGCGACACGTTGGCTAAATACGAATTTCTCACCGGATCACTTCCCCCACTGGCCACCACCAGTCACGGTAACGGCAAAATAATATTGCATTTTACGAAGTTAAGTAATGAATGTAACAAGAAGCAAATTTCCGACTTGGTAACGATTTACTACGGAAGGGTAACCATAATAATTATCCACGAAATTCGAGTTTATCCTCCCCGGTAAATAATTGATTCCAGAGTGGTAGCAAAGTCCACTAATTAACCTTCGCCCGCAATTTATCTACACTCTTAGAAACGCAGTATCAAAATAATACGCATATTTGTAAAATAAAATACTAGACAAATATGTGAAGTTTGATAGCCAAGTGGTGAACCTCTTGGGTAAAATTTAAAAAGAACTTAAAGTTTTAAATTAAACTTTTAATCTCATTCAAATCAAACTGAATTGAACGCAAACCTTATCTAACAAATAAAACACCCAATTAAATTTTCTAATCAAAAAGATTTCGGCATTGAAGTTTATCGGACACAATGTTTCACTCGTATCTTTGTAAACCATTAAATTTCGTAAATTACTTACTCGGTAGATACATAACGACGTGCTACGATTGGTGGCAATTTTATACCGAATTGTAACTATAAATCTGACCTTCCCACTAGCCGAATAAATTTCTCCTAGTTGATGATATATCCTTCGTAATTAATTATCATAACCACCCGGTAACAATCGACTCGATTTTGGGTACCGTGTCGTTCCCTAATTGTTTTTAGCAATATTGAAATAAAATATGAATGTCCGAACAAATGTAAAAATACGTTAATTTTCACTATTTTATGGCGTGGGCTTGGATCTGCAGGTGGTGGAAAATCCTCGGGAGAAAGTATTGGAGAAAGTCGTGATGGCGAGAGTGCTCTGGGAGAAAACGAGGCGTCCACGCTGAGCACGTCGCTCCTGATCGTGTTCCCCTCCGTCCTCGCACTCGCCATGGTCACCGCCGTCATCTCATTCTTCTGCTACATCCGGAGAAAACGTAAGTTTATTACAGCCCATAAAAATAAATAACAAAATTGACAGAGTTTACGTGAAAACTTACATCTTGCCAAAATTGGCAAAAATGTGGCCAATTTCAGGTTGTATGTATGTATCTAAAAAACTGGATAGGAGCACCCCTAATTCGAAAATGGAACTATTACTTACTTACTTTTTGCAGAAGCAGGTTCAGCTGATGAGATTTGAAGAGTATGCAGAAATATATTTTTTTTAAATCATAAAATTTACATTTGCAACAAGAACAATGCTCGCAAAAATATTCGGAATTGAATGGTTGAAAGAAATATTGCAGCCTTCCAAAAGTGTAAAGTTAGTGAAAGATTCAAACTTTCATTAATACGAATTTCCGCAGAAAATTGTATATTTAAAATGTGTATGAGTTAAACGTCGTTTGTCAACTGTGGGAAATGTTATGATACAAATTTATTAAATGAAGATGAGTTACAAGAACTCTCAAAATTGCGAAAAGAAGTTCGTAAATTCGTACACATCGTAAAAACTGGCAAAGCGTTCTCTAATTTTATTACTGATCCTACTAAAAATTACGCAAATTTGAAGTTCTCATACATGAAAATCGTTAGAACGTGAAAAAGGCTATTAAATATATTAATTAACTTAGAATGTCCATATTTTTTAAAATTTTATAACAGGTGTTTCATATTTTTATTATGTGATATTATTTCTTAATGATAAAATCAATTGTCTATTTTATTTCAAAATTCCAGGAATTTTGGGCATTCCGCACCCCAAAACGGTGATTGGGGACCACAATTATGCTGGATCTGGGGATGGGACGTCCTATCTTGACCGTGGAGGAGGTCAAGGTCAAGGTTACGATCACAGTCAGGGTGGGATCATGTACGATGCAGCCACTCCGCATCAGCATTACACGCTCGTCAAGGGATCCCAAGGCCAGTACCCGCCCGATCTGACGGCACAATACGCCACCAAAGGAAAGGACCTTGCAGGAGGTAAAGTAAAATATAAGGAAAACTTGAAAATATAATTTTGAAACTATTGAAAATTTTTAATTTACGAAAAATATCATGCAAGAACTAAACCTTTATCTTCGCTTGTCGAACTTTTAATCCTTAACTTTTCATATGGAACAAAATTATGCTACACCTATTAATGAGTAGTCTGGTCACCCCACATAGTACATACATGCTACACCTTTTCCAGTTTATAGTATTTTGATAACTCAAATAATTAATTATCGGGACCAAAGTGACACAATTATCCCGAGATTGAAATAAATCCTATGACAAATATTTTTTATGGTTCCCTGTTCTCCTAAATATTATTATAAAATTTCCCCTCAAATTCAAAATTTCTCTATCCAATTTTTTGAAACGTGCAAACTATGAGTTCCGCTTTCAATAAACCTTTAAATTTACTTTGCATTCATATTTAAATCCGATATGCCCAATTTGACGGTTTTAATACAGGTTACAAAGTTTGGCCCTATTGATTTATGTAGAATAATTGGACATACCCCTTGCAACTGCACATTTACGCAGATACGCATTCTTAAACTAATTCCACAACAAAGAAGAGAGAAACATGAAGTAAAAAAGCACGGTTTTTGCCCTTTGTTACGTCCGTTTTACAATGGTTTATTTACAACGCAGCCCATCCTCCTTTTCATTACACTAGTGTTTCTCAACGGGTACGAAATCCTTCATCCGAACCCGATACCTTCTACCCGAATCCGATAATATGTTTGGGGAACGATCCGAATCCGATAATATGTTTGGGGAACGATCCGAATCCGATAATATGTTTGGGGAACGATCCGAATCCGATAATCCGATAATATGTTTGGGGAACGATCCGAATCCGATAATCCGATAATATGTTTGGGGAACGATCCGAATCCGAACCAGAACCCGATAAGTATAAAATACCTTCATAAGCCCATGTGTGGATTAATTTTTTCCTAATTATTATTCCAACTGTTAATAACAAATCACAACTCTGAGCTTCAATTTCATAACTTCTATCTTTTGTCAAAAAGAAACCAGCCTTCTACTGCGTATATATTTCGTTCTTCCACTAATATTAATCAGTTATGGATATTATTATATGTACATATTATTGTTGTAATATTTGTGGAACCCTCATAAAATATGTGGCTCAAGAAACGAAGAAAGAATGGGACTATGTCGCTAATTTCAACTATGTTAAAATTCCTATCCCCTAATGTGTATGTACATGTAGCCCGACCCAGAAATAGTTTAAATTTGGTTGCATATTTTATGAATGTTCCGTTAATTGAATGACATCAATTATGTCAAACAACTCGTAATGCCTATCAAAGTTATTGACAATTAAATCGTATTAGTCAATTTGCTATCGGGTTTTCGGATTATCCGAAGGTAAATCCGTATCCGAACCCGATAACGGTCGGATAGAGAAAACCCTATCCGAATCCGAAACCGATATAGTCCCAAACCCTAACCCGTTGAGAAACTCTACATTACACCTAGAAGTTCATCTAATTCTCATCGCAGAATTATTAACGCGATTACAACCGCACTTTACTCACTTTCACTTCAAAAACAGCCATTATTCCTCCTCTTTCCAGCTTAAAATTTCACCAAATTTAGCACACCACAACATAAATTGTGGAGTCGTCGAAATATGAACTTAGCGAAACCAGTGCCAAATTTTACTTTAACCGAATCATACATAGTTCACAATCACGGAGAGGTAAAGAAAGCCACAAACGTTGATGTGTAAATAGGCCATTGTGAGAGAAAGTAGAGCGAAGGTCATGTATTTTCATGAAATTATATGAACATGACGCATGGCGTGATTTATTTGTTTTATTAAGGGCAACAGCATTTCTTGTATTACTTAATATTTCCTCAACTATGGTCAAGGAATTAAAATTAAGCATATTTTTCAATTCTTTAAATATGCAGAAATGTCATTTAAAGTTTGTTATCTAAATTATTTTTTTTTACAAAATTCTAAATATAGGATTTGAAGTTAGAAGGTTAGGATTTTGATTTTTTCTTCTATGACAAATATTTAGTCTTTAATTGCCATTTTTATCTAGTTTATACTTATTTTCTTGTAGAAGAAAAAAATCAAAATTTTAACCTTCGAATTTAGGCAAAAATGCAGAATATCGACCAATTAATAAAATATTTACTTCTTTTTGTAATAATTGCTATTCATAATATCCAAAACTCTGCGTCGGACTAATTTTGACAAAATATTTTGAATAACGCTTCCACAAAAATTTTGCACCAAAAATAAATTTTTACCCACCCACGCCCAGCAAACATGACGTGATTTTATTAGGACAACATTTCTTATAATTCTCATACTGAAAATTTCCATTATATCATCACCTTATATAAAATTTATAAGTCACTATTTTTGCAAAATTCAAAATTAAGTCGTTAAAAATCTACAGCAAAAAACCTAAGAAATCACAGCCAGCTCACACACAGTCAAACTAATTTTTTTAAACCATGGATTGTGAAAATTTCCTGAAAATCCGGTGCATTCCTCACCTTAAAATTAAAGTGTACGCATTAAAGTACAGGATGACAACAGAGCAGACATGATACAGTAAAATCGTCCCGTTCTGCTCACCGAGATCGAAAGTGAAAGCAAACTCATGGCGAAAGTGGGAGCAAGGTTGTGCTCCTTATTTATGTGAGCAGAGTGCGAAAGTAGCCATGTTTCGGACGTGATGATGGTAACAATCCGATTACAATTTCACCTCCGCCATGTCGCCCTCACGTTCGGCTGGGTGCGAGAAGGGCGTAATCTGATAATAAAGTAATGGAATGGAATGAAATGTCATTATTAGTTTAGCCCTGCCAGTACCCTGAGCATTTTAGCCCGACGTAAAGTCAAACACGACGACACACTTCCTCCTGCAACAAGATAGACGGCAAATAAATGGAGATTTGTTACTTGTTAGATGTACAGTTATCAGGATGGGAATGATGAACTAAGGCAGAATTTTGCCATAAATTTTAGTAGCACATGTGAAGAAACGTGGCAAAGATGAAGAGAGATATTTGGCAAATTTTGGAAATTTAATTTATAAGAATTTTGCATCGTGAATTTAATTTAAAATGAAGGGGGCTTGTTACATAATGAAATTTCAGGCATGCTAAAAAATCTAATAAGAGGGGAAAAAATTGCAGTTTTTTGCAATATTGACATTTGCGAAATATAAGGAAAAATATTGCACAATTATTCTGCTAAATTTTCGAGCAATTCGTGCTTTGTTTTAAGAAGAGCAACCTTGAAGTGTGGCTGTTGAGAAATTTACAAATATTATGAAGTTGAGAGACATTTTGGGGAATTTAATTATTTAGAATTTTGCGTCGCGAATTGACGTTGCAAGATATGAATTTGAAACAGAGCTCGTGTTATGTAATGAAATTTCCAACATGTTAATACATAAATCTAATAACAGGGCAAAATTAAATTTGCAGCTTTTCACAATATTTCTCAGCATATTTGGTATTTCTTTAGTTTCAGAAATATCAAGGAAAATATTACATGATTATTTTCCAAAATTTTGTGATATATAAAACAAACCTGGAATTGTGTCTATTGAGAAATTACAACTTTAATTGCAAATTTAACCATTTTTCCCACAAAATTTTCAGACTATGGAGACGACGTGTGTCCGTATGCGACCTTCCAACTTCCCGAGAACCCCCCTACACGTCCCCTGCTCACGAAAGGGTTGGGCGGCAGTGGGGGTTTCCACACGGGGGACACGCTCTACAACGTGGGAAACGTCTACTCCGGGCCTTACCACGCCGTCCACTCGCAAAATTTCATGGCCACGCTTTCTCTCAGAGTGAGTGAATATATTTGATTTTCATTCCAAAATTATTGCACGCAAAATATTAGCGCAAAATATAGGACTCGGATGACTTATCACAAAAATCGTCAAAATCAGCACATTTTTAATCATTATCTGGGAATTTATTAAAAAATTCTGCATGATAAATTTGTAGAGCAGGTCTTTGTCATTTTTTTAAAAATATACACTTTCCGATTTTGACACTTTTTGGCGGAGAAGATCTCAAGGTTCAGAAGCCTTCAGAAAAATTGGAACTCATCAAAACTGGATTAAAAAACTAAGCGCTATTCCACTAATCAATTCACCGACTAAAAATTTGTCGTCCAGAATTATAAATAAATTCCCAGAGCGGAGAAGCGATTTAAAATGTGTTGATTTTTGACGATTTTGGCAATGAGTATTACTCATTGACTAATTGAGTCCTGCGTTAAAAAAGTTCGAAAGATATGTATTGACGTCCAACTTAATTTGCATGAATATTTTGGTTACTTAATAAGCAAATTCAAAATTATAAGTATTAAAAACTTGCATACGAATTTTCAACTTGGTAAATTCCAGAACAGAAAAATTGTTTGACGACGAATTTGAACTTTTATAATAATTTATAAACATAGTATTGCAAGCAGATTTTGCAGTTTTTAACCAAATTGTTTAAAACCTGTTAAAATCTAGAAAAAAATAATCCATTAGAAAAACGCTTTGGATTTCAGATTTTTCAAACTTTCCTTTGGCCTTACAAGGGAAACCTCCGAGGTGCCGGTTGAATCCAGGGTTCCCACCTATACCAATATGAGCACAATATGCGATTTATGACGTAAAGTGAAGGAATCTACGTGCAAAAATCACTTTTCGTCAATTTATGACGATATTTGTGACGAGCGTGTGACCACGGTTGAGAGTGGGTTCAAGCGGCGAACCGTGCGACTCGGAGACTGCAAAGAGTTCTCGCATAATTCAAATTCTCAATTAATATAATTTTAATTCTCAAATTATTCATAACTGTGAACAAAATCGTGTGGACGTCAATTAGTGTCGTCATTAGTTAGTGGGTGGTGGTGGTATTCAACAAAAAAGTGGTCGAAACAGAGTTGCAAGTTAAATAGATGACAATTGCACATTTGATGAAACTTTACATTGGAAATCAATAAATCCATTTCGCACTTTCATGTTGATGAGAATAACAATTCGTGAACATTTTAAAATGTATCTTTATGTACACCTTTATATGTATTTAATTAAGTAACCATCTACATATTTAATGTGCTTATCGTTTCAAAAGCAGTCCCAGAATTTGACAATTTATTCCATACATGAAAACACTCTTTTTGCAATGTTTAAATTTAGGACGATTTATTTGTTGGTCTACCGTTGATTCCAACTTTACCTTTTGCCAATTTCAACACTCTCAAAAATTATAATTAAGTTTGCCATTACGAATAAGAATTTTAAAAATTAAATGAAAATTGTGGTTTGCAAATATTTGCAATAAAAATGAAATATTTGTAAACACGATCATGTGTTCAGCCAGCATCTCCGCCGAATGTCTCACGACGAAACTCTATGCTCTCCGTGCTCACACGCTCGTCACAAATATCGTCACAACTTGACGAAAAGTGATTTTTGCACGTAAATTCCTTCACTTTACGTCATAAATCGCATGTTGTGGTCATTTTGGTATAGGTGGGAACCCTGGATTCAACCGGCACCTCGGAAGTTTCCATTGTTAGATAAGATTTATTTCCACGTTATCAATTGTCTTGAATTTACTTCTTTACTTCAGACTCAAAATTAATTAAACACTACAATTAATAATATTTAGCCGGAGATTAGCAATTAGTATTTTTTTTACACTAAATCACTCATTCATGATAAACTGTAAATTATTAGTTTATTCCCCCGTTTTCCGGAAATAATGTAGAATTTCGAATCCACGCAAAAATCAAACCGAATTTCTTCCTTATTTACAAAATTTCGATTTTTTATGCACGGAAATTTGACTCATTAAATAAACAAAATTGGTATTTTCCACAGGACACCGAATACCTGAAGTCTGGTCGCTTAAGCAAAGTTGGTGGGGACGAGGAGGACGCGGGAGTGACTAAAATCCTGGCCCTGCACATGCCCCCACTCGAGTACGACCCCACCGGCGCAAATGATGGCGAAATTTCGCCAAAATACCACCACCCCCACAACCAATTCTCCTCCTCCCAGCACCACCACCACAACGACTACGTTGCACAACAACAGCGACAAATCATTCTGCAACAACAACAATGTCACGAACAACAAGTTGGCACATTTAGACGCCGAAGTAGACAAGGTAACAAATTAACGTCTGACTTCAAATGTAAAACAGGTCTACGATTTCTTTCGGGGTGTTGCAATTGCAATTGCAGACAAATTGATAACCATTCTTAATTACAGCGTTCGAATATTTGAAATGAGCAGGCCCCGTTTTGGGTATAGGCGAGCTAGGCAACCGCCTGGGGCGCCAGATTTTCGAGGGGCGCCGGTAGGCGCCCCTACACACTAGATAAAAACGACTATGCGGAATTTTAAAATTTGTTGTGGAAAATAACATAAAAACTGACTTCCACTGAAATCTGTGCTACAAAATTTTATTTCTGAGTTCTTCACAAATTTTAACTTGCGAAACTTTCAATTTTAGGAATAAACTGCAATTTCTTCGTAACATTTTACAATGCAGCAGTGTGAGGTGGTTACCTCCGATTTTCACCGGACTAATTTAAAATTGTTCACTCGCAGAAATAAGCCAACATATGTATATTTGAATGCGATTTTTTCCCATATGTATGGAGTAATTTTTTAATAAATTTTCAGCCACAATCGGGATTTTTGAAAACTTTCATTGTATTTATCAAATTTTAACCCGATCAAGAAAAATATGCACAACGTTTGCTTAGAATAGATTCTCGGATATTATAAAATCCATATAATATGTAAATTGTGCGGTGAGGATATATTAGGAAAAGTGAAAGGATAAGGGCTCACTTGTAGACTTGAAGGGGTCCGGATTAGGCCTTTTTGTCAACGTTTCGACCTCAAAGGGTCTTCTTCAGGACGACGAAGAGGATTGCTTCACATGGTAGTTTGTGGGTGAATCTAACAACCCACAAACCACTTTGACTTTGACAAATAATGAAAAAGGGCGAATATCTATGTTTGTATTTACCATTGGAGAAATATGTATGCAATTAATATTTACGAAAAAACAACAACTTATTTACCATTTGGTACTGTTGTTAAGTTTATCTGTGGTGCTACGTCGACCGCTTTGGATCATCCATAAAAAGGTCTAACACATAGCGCGTCACAAAAAGAAATTCAAACTTTGCCAGAATTTAGAAAATATTAATAGAAAATTATTTTCCCCACAAAATTTTTCGATATCTGACCTCTGTGTCCTGTTTTTAAGGGGTGAAACTCATTAATTTGAAATACGTTTGTTTGTCTGCGTGCACGATAAGTTGATAGTGATTTTAGTCGAATTTAGTGAGAGATCGTGTTTAATGGCCTGGGAATTGAAAGTTGACAATGTGTACAATATTTCTGACAATTTCTTAAAATTTTAACAGCACAAACAATGCAGAAAAGTAGGGATTTCGGTGGAACTAGATTTCGGGCTGGCGGAGGAAATAAGGCGATTCGGTTGGAAGCGCGGAGGGCTACACTAAATATTATTTAACACCACTTTATTTTTGTTTTGACGTACAACTTATACAATTTCGTCTTCGGAATTTGGGAAATTGTATAATTTTTACGCCAAAATAAAAATAAAGTGGTGTTAAATATATTTAGTGTAGCCCTCCGCGCTCCCAACCGAATCGCCTTGTTTCCTCCGCCAGCCCGAAATCTAGTTCCACCGAAATCCCTACTTTTCTGCATTGTTTGTGCTGTTAAAATTTTAAGAAATTGTCAGAAATATTGTACACATTGTCAACTTTCAATTCCCAGGCCATTAAACACGATCTCTCACTAAATTCGACTAAAATCACTATCAACTTATCGTGCACGCAGACAAACAAACGTATTTCAAATTAATGAGTTTCACCCCTTAAAAACAGGACACAGAGGTCAGATATCGAAAAATTTTGTGGGGAAAATAATTTTCTATTAATATTTTCTAAATTCTGGCAAAGTTTGAATTTCTTTTTGTGACGCGCTATGTGTTAGACCTTTTTATGGATGATCCAAAGCGGTCGACGTGGCACCACAGATATACTTAACAACATAATTAATAGTTTTTTTTAAATACTTGAATACTAAAAAAGAAACTACAGTAAAACTTTTTGTTCGAATTTGCATTAGCAGTGGACGCCTCCCAGCGTGTGTATACTCCCAGAGTTTGGCCAAACTATTGTCCCTCGATCACAAATTTAATAAGTATGAAGTTACACGATCCCCCAAGCGTCACGTTCGGCTAAGATATTTACATCCAAAGAGGAGAAAACGCGTTATGAAGTCGAAGAATTTTAGACTTTCCAAATTTACTGGGTGTTTTCTCCTCTTCGGATGCACATATCTGTGGCAAACGTGCCCTTGGGAGATCGTGTCTTTAGCTAATTACATCCTAATTAAATTTGTAATCAATGGACACTAATTTTCTCAAAATCTGAGATCATACGCTGGGAGACCTCCATTGTAAATACTCCCTGCACGCATAGCTTTAAACTTAAAAATGTATTTCTCTCCCTCACAGATCACATCCCCACTTCGGAAGAAATGGAGTCTTCTTCTTCCTCCCTGGACGAGGAATCTTCGCCCACCACGGGTCGCACCTCGGGCAAAAGAGGTCGCGCCTCTTACTGCGCGGGGCGCCCCCACCAACGCCACAAAAGTAGTAACAAGTCCACCTCGGGATCTTCAAATAGTGGGGGCGGCGGACAAATCATCCCGCGCGTCCGGTCCAGTTCTGGGTACTCCTCGCACACGGAGGAGACTTCTTTCACCACGACGGCGCAACCGCCCCCTAAATTTTCCGACACGGAGGATCAGCTTCTTCACGGCAATGACGATGCTCCTGGAGCGAAAGCATTTTCAATGAAGCGAAATCAGGGGAAACAACAAAGGCAAAGTCGAAGTAAAAATAAGGGAGGGTTCCATATCGATGTTTGACACGAGTAGTGGGGGCACCAGGCGACGGGAGAAAGCAAATTTATTGTGAAAAAATTTATGATAAAAATTTATGATTTTCGGAGGAGGAAATTCAGCTTAAATCACGATGCTTCGTTTCTTGCGGATTTCCTAAACTGCAAAATTATCAATGTCTGACATTGTTTGTTGTGTGAATAATATTCGTGAATTTAAAATTTTGAAATTATCAAACGATAAAAAATTATGAAATTATGAAATGAAACAAATTGTGAAATTTATATAAAGTTTTATATACAACTTTTTATAAAGAAGCCTATCTATGAAATTTTGTGCATAACTATTTTGAGTTTCTTAAATTCGTGATATATAAGAATATAATTATCAAAATGTATAAAAATATCCTTCTAAATTATGATAAATTTAAAAAAAACTTTAAATCCGCCATTAACGGATAAGATGCGTGGTTATCTCACGCTTTGTATAATTTTTACACGTGAAAATAAAATGTTATTACATCATTCGAAAGCAAAATATCCAACCAAAACACTGTTATTGTTTCCGGAGTAGAAGTTTCTGCTTTTCTGATGGAGTAGTTCTTACTAACAATGCGACGGTGTGAGGTGGTTATCGCCGATATCCACCGGACTAATTTCAAATTGTTCACGTTCAAAAATAAGTGGACCCGTATTTTTTCGTTTTTCGGAATGGGTGTGTTTACGCCCTTGGCGGAATTTTCAAAAAAATTTCAGCCAAAACTCGCATTTTTAAAAACACTGTAAATTTTCGAATTTTAACCCGATTTCAAAAAATAAACCCATTTTTTGTTCAGAATTGCATCCCTGAAAATAAAAAAAAATCATTTTTCACTTTTAATTTTCAAAAAATTATCTTTTTTTGGGTTTATAAAAATTCAGAAATAGGATGAAAATATCATATTTTTAAAATTTTAAGTGTGGCTTGACATGAAGTGACGGTGAGAGACTCTGTCAATGGAAAAGTGAGAAATGTTTACGTAAAGTGCTTAGAGGTCGTATAAGTAATGGAAATTTGCATATTTATAGTGCATCTAAAGTGACCCCAGTTTTGCATACTTGTCCTTACTTTGCGTCTTCATTGTCACCACTTTTTTTCCAGCGTGTCATTCGAGAGTAACTAGTTCTACTGAGGGAGCAATGAGCCAGACTCGTCAGACGACCTTCACCTTATTCAGACCCTAAACCGGGCCATAGATGAGAGATTGTGTTGCAGCAGCACTCTATGTAGACTGGGGCTCTCTATCTCTCTTCCCTGCCCCAGTCTACATGGAACAGGCAGTTGTATTCTTGCCATGTTAAAAAAGGGGCTGCACTTTCGGGCAAAACTGCCCGAAAGTTACAGCCCACTTTCAGGGCAACATGAGAATTTGGTAAATATGAGACTTGTTGACAAACTTTCTCATGCAGTAAAATAAATTATGCAATTGTTCGAATCTTGGAGGACCTTTAAAAATTAAATAAATAGTTTAATTCTAAAAACAACATGCTGGATACAATACAATGTGATGACGTCGATACGTTTCAAGATTTGATCTTACTAATAACATACGACGACACGAAGGGAATATCTAATAAATATTCTCTTTGATAAAAATTGGGATTGATTTACGAGCAATAAAATTACGCACCAAACCGAAATTAAAATGACTATAAAATGAATTGCTAGAATAATTAATTGAGATATCAGGGATTGAGGTGACGATTAAGCCATTACGATGATTAAAACTAATAAACTATGATTCTAAATCATATACAAACAACATTTCATTTTTGCCTAATCCAACGTCCATGAAGGTCGGAGGAGTTGGATTGCCTTTGGACGTCGTCTTGCAAGGAAGACTGCGCTTGGGGAAGTTTGTGGCGATATCAAAATTGTTGGGTGCTTCGGCATGACTAAAGACAAACTGGTAGAGATGCTATATAAAGCAAAAACAAATAAATCCATTAATATTATTTTCATGAAGAGAAGAAGTAGAAATAAATAATAATTAATTACCGATAGTGAATCTGTTTAAAGAAAACGTCGTTCCAGTCTTGTACCAGTTGGAAGCTTAATTATGGTACGGATAGTGTCGGGATGATCGACTGGGAGTTCCATCTTCAGTGCTTCACCAGCTTCCTTTTTCTGCCGTTTAATATCCTGTAGAAAGAAAACAAAAGGTTTAATTTTTGTACGACATATTAAACGGATTAGACATAGGATATTTGTTATTCCAGAACTAACTACTTATTAATAATACTTACAATACACACACACCTCAATATGTTGAATTTCTTCGTCGATTTTTCGTTGTTTTTCCATTTCTTCTTCCTGTAATTTCTTTAATTCCTCCTTCTTTCGTTTCTCCTTTTCCTGATCAGCTTTTAAACTTTGTAAGTAGGCTTCGTCCTGCTGCTGACGTAAATGTTGCGTCATGTTCCGTTCATAGCGATCCTGTCTTGCAGCGACAAGGAAATCTTCATTGTCAGCAACACCTTGGTGAAGTCAAGGGAGCACCACCGAAGGATCTGTTTCTCCTTCAATTCTAAATGCATAGTAACTTTGTAAATAGTGTGGGCGCGAGCAGTACATATAATACATAAATATAGCAAATCGGTATTAATCAATTTTACCTTTTCACAATTGTCATTCGATTATTTTTTTAGAACAATAAGAGCTAAGAATGGCAACGTATTCTCTCAGGTTCACTAGCCCGGAAACTGAACAGGCCCAGAACATGTTTTCATGCACAGAGTCGTTAAAATCTAATGTCGCAATGGTATCACCAGTTGACGATCCTTTGCCGACACGTTTCTCATCTTTTGCATAGACCAGCAGGACTTCCTAAAATTCAAAATTACCAAGTTAAAAATACAAATGTTCAAGGGAGACCGTAGCAGAAAAAAGTCCTCCACAGGAGTACAAATAGTTAAGTAGAAAATATAGCTATAAGGTAAATATATATTGTGTAAAATAATTTACCCAGCTTTCAGTACTGCATTCACACGGCAGAATCGACCTTGCCATCTGATTTTGCCTGGTAGCTTCTCAACTCGTCGGATTTCTGCTCAAAGTACCGGTAAATTCCAGCCCGTAGGAATAACTCCAACATTTGTCTGTGGTATCCTTGACATTGTGAATTTCCATCGGCGTTGAAAAAATCTGACACGATCGGAAGTTCCTTCAACTTTCTCACCAGGTTACGCATTACGTTGGTGCCTAAATTTAATGATGAGCACAAGTTGTCCCCAAATCTTCTGTTGAGCGCATGGAACATCTCTTTCATTTCTGGTTTTAAAAGATGGGCATAACATAGATTGTCCTCGTTTTCAAGGATGTCATCACTAAATGATCTGTGCAGTAAAAGAGTTTCGTCCTCGGCAAGCTTTGGAGTTTCTCTTTGGCTTCTGAACTCAAGCATGGATAGGCAAGTTTGACACTCAATTTTGGATAAAATTTTTTTGAGCCACCGTCGAATTGTGCTCAAGTCCGCCAACTTCAATCCAAGATTTTGCAGTGTTCTAAAAGATTAAATGGGAAAACAAATAAGCACAAAAGTTCTGTCCCTTGGCGAGTAAAATTAAATGGCGAGTAAGATTAAGCAAATCTACCTGTATCCGTTTTGTTTGCATGAGTGTAGGATCGAAATGCAAATTGTCTGCTCAAGAGGAGAGTAATGGGCGTTGCTATGAAGGTTATCATATCGATTGAACTGCATCAGCATGAAGGCCGCCATACTTGGTGACTTTGCAAAATGACTAGAAATCATCACAGGTGTTATGGTAGTCTTAATTTTCATAAATTTAGTGGTCAGTCTCTTATTTTCGGTCGTGAGCTTCGTAATCTGATGCTTAAGCTTTGCGATTTCCATATCCCGTAGCTTAATTTTGTCCAGCAGAGAATTTGAATATTCTAGGGAAGAGAAGTTGCAATTAAATTTACACAAACATAAATAATATAATTTGGCAGGGGTGAGATATTTACCTACTACGGTTGTAGAAGTCGATTGATTTTGTAAATTTCCAATGCTACTATTTGACAAGGCAGGCCTAGGCGCATTAATTGTAATTTTAATTGGAACAGCGGTTGGCGCTAGTTTTCCAGTTGGAAGAATGTCGGAGGACTAGAAGTGGTTGACACAAATTTGCTTGTTTTTCTGAATGCTTGTGATACTTGGTGGCGAATGATCCAAACCAAGGATTGTGCACCATAATAAACATCTAAAGTTCGTAATACAGAAATTTAGAAATAGCACATCAATTTGCAGCACCAATTATAGATGACGTTACCTATTAATATCTGAAGGGAACGTGAAAAATTTAATATTTTTGTCCTCACGCACATTTTGACACCCGGAAAATGCACAATAATGAACCATTTTTCTGCAAAATAACGATGCACCAATTTGTAATGCAAATCATACATGTACATACTTCATGTTCATTACATTGCCACCGTTACTGCGATGGAGGTCTTCAACCCTTCCTAAAACTCCAAACAACAAGCCCAACCAGATCGACAGATTTGACCCCTGCATAATTAATTTATCACGTTAAAATGGCATATAAAATAGAATATGGCAAGGATTGCCATGTAATGTGATTGAGCAGGGTACCTTGAGTGGTCACACTAGTCCAAGAGACGATTCGTCAATTTAAGTCTTGCGAATGACGAGATTGACAGTTATGCAGAACTGAATCAGGAAGGGGCCGACCAGTTTGGGTGGTGGGTGAAGGGTGCAATCTAGAAAGCATAATCAGTTATAGTTAATTAATTATTCAATCTTTTCTTGCTTCGGTCAGTATTAAAAAAGAAGCCTAATTTAATTGAATTTAGATTTCATGATTTGATTTCATGATTTGAAGCAAAATGGAATATTTCAAGAATAATTGGCTAAGCTAAAAAAATGAATGAAAATACTTTAATAGCAAAGACATATATAATTACGAAACATAATTGAACTCTCACCACAATTTTCATGAATTTAAGCTGGCTAAAAATTGCAGGATTTTGGCGTATTGCTGGATGGTGAGTTGGAGGATTTATCGACCCAGAGCGTGTCACAATGCTCTAAATAATACAAATTACACCAGAATTAAATCCATGTAAATGGTGTGGTATTTTGCGGAGCAATTTTTGATTATATGTATGTAATAAATAATCTGCAAACCAGCCTAGTCACAAACTCCACGATAGGTACACGACCCGTGTGTCGTAAACGTAATAAGCAGTATATTGATAAACTGCAAAAAAGAACATTTAATCATTATTTTGACACTTGAGACGACTTATTTCCAAATTACTCACCCTTGGGAAGATTTGCAGTTTTGTTTAACTAAAAATGCGTTTACCACGATCCAGACATTGAATATTTATGTTGCAACGTTATGGAATTTTAATAGTAATAAGTAATACGTTTAGAATCAAGCAGTTTATCTTTTAAATATTTGTTTTCTTAATTTTAATTAACATTTTTCGTATGAAATGAAAAAGAGTAAACATTTTTAAGCAGGTGAGTGTGATTTGAGATTGCCGCAGATTTGGGTGAAAGTAGGAGTAGGATGTGCCACCTGCTGCTTAGCTCCGCCCCTCCCCTGACCGTTCCCTTCTGAAATGCGCTATCTATATAGAGTGCTGCTGCAACACAATCTCTCATCTATGGACTGGGGCTCTCTATCTCTCTTCCCTGAACCGGGCAGTTTCGGTGGGTGCATTGCTTAAAACGTGGAGAAAGTTGTGGGCACGTGCTCAGTCTGCTTTCACTCGCTCGAAGCGAACAACTCGCACTTCTCGCTCTCGGCCTCCGCAAACTCGTCATGACGAAATCCACTTTCAGCTAAAATTACACTCAAGCTTCACCAAATTACCTTGAAAATAGTGCTTCAGTTGAAATTGTTAAAATTTTGGTTTCTAAATACGTACCGAAAATTAAAACTAAAAGAAGCCTACGATGAAAAAATCTGAAAAACATATAAATAGAAATTTTTCTTTTTTTAAAAAAGAGTTTCACTTTGTTCCGAAAATTGCAATTGTTAAAATTTTGGTTTCAACGTCATCGAAAATTAGATAAAAATGAACCTATGATGGAGAAATCTGAAGAACACAAATTAATATCCCAATTGGAATAAAGAAGAACGATCGTGCCTCCAATTTGCTCAGAATCTGTCACAGTTTTGGTGGGTAGATAGTAAAAAAAAAGTGGAGAAAGTTGTCGGCTCGTGGTCAGTCTGCTTTCACTCGCTCGATGGATAACAACTCGTCTCATCGCAGTTCCACTTTACTCTTCGTCAGATAACGTGAATCTCACTCCTCAATATCAGTGATAAATTTATGTGTTTGTAATTTATCAGTAAATTACTGACAACATCGGTTGAACTTATGTGTCATTCTTGACGGGTTCCATTTTCTCGTGAAAATTCAAAACAATGCAAAATCCAATAATAAATTGTGTCAAATGATGTAAATTAATGTGCACTTTTTTTCAACTGAGGAGTTTCTGTGTTTGTAGAAAATAAATGAGTTGTTTAAATTCCGAAAGGTGTGTGATATGAATATTAGCGTTATTTATTTTTTACTATGGGGCACCCTAAAATTAACTGGAGTACATGCAAATAAACAAAAATCGTTTTCGAAAATTTAGTTTTAATTGCTAAGTCGAGCACGTAATTTACTATTTTCCCATGACGAATGTTACTCATCTCTTCAAGAAGCTACACGAATCTGCTTCAAGATATTTTATTTATCGAGTTTCTGTATAATTAGAAACGTCGTCAAAGCTATACCAATATATAAATCTGTATTCCTGGGTATTTTTCATGATTTTTAATTCCAATTGCCTGACTTGATTACATTTTATAAGTGACATGTAATTTTAAGTAGGCAGCATCTGTTTAATGCTAATTCCTAATTAATTTCACGTGAAACTGAATTAAATGGTGCTAGCTTCGCTATAAAATAAATACTGTTCTCTGCATGTGTTTCGGGCAGATTCGACTGTTTCACATTCCGTAAATAAAATAGCGACGCAAAAATTGAGAATCGCTACTACAAAGTTTTTTATTGGGCAAACAAGTGCGTCATAAATACCAAAATTTATTCTATTTGTGTACCGTTCCTTTGTGAAATTTTTGCGTGGCCTTACTAAAACATAATTTTACGGTTAAATATTTTAAGTTACAAGAAATAGTATAAAAATTAGCAAGTTAAATGGTGAAACCAACGCTCGAAGTGAAAGTGAAATCCGATACGAAACGGGTGGTTCGAAATTTCAAGTACAACTCAAATCTGGGGAAGAATCTTTTTTATGCAACGCTTCTGTTTCTCGAGCTGACTCTTTGTCAAGGTAAGATTTTGCAAGCTAGGTACATCTGTAAATCGTAGATAAGAATGTCGTTTTTTCTCAAAGCTCATTAAATTGTCCAGAATTGAAAAATGAATTTCCATGGCCTAGAAACGATTAAAAACGTGTTGATTTGAACGATTTTAGTAATAAGTAATCGATTCCTTATATTTTATATCATTTAAATTATTTATTTAACTCTACTTCCATTTTCAAATAAGTTCAACGCCATAGATAATTATTCAAAAAATAATAATTGAAACACTAATAAATAAGATCTCTAACCAGTTTTTTCGATATTCTAAAGCTTGTAATAATTAGTTACACAGAATTTCGTTTTTAAGAAATTTTTATTTTATTTAATTCTAAGGATTTCTCGTTTCATTAAAAATATTAAATTTGTCACAATTTTTCCTAACCCCGTAAAACCCACATCATATCACGTGATCACATCACATAAAAATGGAACTTGAACTTTATTCTCTTGTCGACGTGTTTGTTTATGCTTGTCGCTCCCAAATGAGGACGGAGACCAAAGTGGAGTGAAAGTGGTTCTGCAACGACGAAGACCATCTTCACACCGACTTTCACTCTTTAAGAGAATTATTTAACACTACGAGAGACACCACGACAATGGTGCAGACAGATTAGCAGGGAAACCACAAAACTCACAAAGTGTCACGTCACTCTCAAAGAAAGATGTTTATTACGGTTTCTCTTACTTTGCGGTTCGCGTGGAGAAAGTTGGTGAAAGCAGGAAAGGGATGTTACTAGAGACAGAATTATGATGCGTCTCGTCCGTGTCAGTTGTTTAGTCGTGGTTGGTTTCCTCCTGGTTTTTCGCGTATCTTGAATTTCATGGCGTCATGAAAAAGAGGCAGAGTGCGTAAGGAGTATAAAATACTAAATAAATTTGTCCAGAATTCGAAACAAATCATCACCGGCTAAAAATTTAGAATTTTTGACAAAATGACGAAAATTAGTTGATTTTATGCAATTTTGTAAAATTTAGATTAGACGGATTAGAACAATTAGGATTAGAATAAGACTTATTTCGGCAAGTAATTTAATTTTTGTAAACATTACCAAATCAACTAGATAAATGGTTACATTGAGAAAAATTTAATTTGAAATTTATTCAAATACTGGTCAAAGAAATTTAATGAAGTACAATTGACAAAATATTGTTTGTAAATTTTGAACTCTAATTTTGGCCATTCATGAAGCAACATATGCAACTTTAAGCCTGCAATTGAACAATTTCTTTAAAATAATTTTTGACATACTTCCACGTCAGTTACAAAAATTAACAAATGTGGAACTTAATTGTTTGTAAGAAAAGGTAAATATGTTCGCATTTTCCAAGTAATGATTAAATGAAATGAAATCAAATAGAATGGAATTCGACAACGATTTGTAATGTAATTTTTGTTCGCACATTATCGAATTGAGCAAAACAAATTTTTGAACATGAACTTCGGTTAAAGTATAATTAAATATTTTGGAAAATTGTAACTTATTATTTAGTTAATTTGATTTGGCTTTTGGTAAATGTTCCCCAATTTACCGTCTGTGTGGGAAACTCGCAGAAATTTATGTTTCCATTCCCTTACAAACATCTCAGGGTTTACAAATTTAGTGTGAATACCCTCCATAAATAAATTTTTCAATGTTTCCCTTCCTCCACCCAAAAGCCATCGAAATGCGGCAGAGATAACGATAAAGTCGACTTTGGAGGATTATTATTGTGCTTTTGTTTCCTTTATGAATTTCATCCGAGCTTTTGTTCCTCTTCTTTTCGCCATTGTTTTTTTACGCCAGCGCCGTTTTTGGGGAGAGATATACACAAGGAAAGATGAGAGGTTTTTTTAGGAGCAGCTTTCTCTTTTATGAGATCCTTCTCATTGCATGGATATACGACAAGGGTTTCGTGGGGATAAATGTGCAAACTATAATTTGAACATTTTATTTTATCTGCTAAATATTTAGGAAGGGGAACATTAATTAAAGTTATCATCGTTTATTTACATAAATTTTCGAAATTACGAAGGACAGGAACAAATTCATGATAACCTTATAAGGTAATTTGCTAGAATTTGGTGAAATAATTTTGCAAAATTTCCACCGTTATAGATCACTTTTACTTTACTCGTAAACTTACAAATCGTTTAAAAAAATTTGCAGAAGAAGAACAACAGATTAACCGTCAACTTATCATGTCGTAATTTCTTAAAATTTTGTAACATTATTTGCAAAACTTGCAGATAAGTTCGTCATATTAACTTTGTGGTCACGGATAAAGTATCTGTATAACATTTAATCACATAAATGGTTTGTAATTACTAAAACGTTGTCTAACTCCCACAACATTCTGATATCGTCTAAATTAAGATTTCCCAATTTATTTCGTAATTGGTGGCAATTTTTTCAAAATTATATTAAGCGTACCAAGTTTGGCGAGAAGTCTAATTTTGAATATACATCTAATCATTTTTAGATATGCCTTTCTATTAAAAAGTGACACCGTTACAAACAAGGGCGTCTTTTTATTTTATAAAAGTTTGCAAAATTATTTTTCAAAATTTACGAATTTTACAAAATTATCAGGGTGAATTGCCTAAGTTATCGTTTTTTAAAGTTTCTGTAGCTATATTATCCAGAACCCTAAACTTTACATATATTCGTACATATTTCCGTATATCCACCAGTTTAGCTTGTTGCATTGCATTACTGTCTTTTCCACGGGATGAACGAGCGCCCTAAGTAAAATAAAAGTGCATCTAAAAACAAACAGCACAAAAGATCGTTCTCATCATTTTGCTAATATGAACCAATGTGAAATGTAAACTTTATTCGCATTCCGTGCCCCCATTCGCTTTATTTGCTCGTAAAATTACGTGTCGAGTACAAAATGAATGCAAGTGGGTCATGACCGAACGTATAATTAAACTATTTACCTGGTTGGAATGTAGGAATCATTTTTCCTCCGAATTTGTAGTTCTCATGAAAGCATCAGTTCTTTCATATTGACACAAATTTCTGGGAATATTAATTAAAATTATCATCGTTTATTAAGTAGCGGCAGCTACTTTATGTGAAGACTTTGTCCGTCTGTCTGTCTGTCTGTCTGTGTGTCTGTCTGTCAGCAGGATTACGGGAGAACGGACCAAGATAATCTAAATCGGTTTTCGACATTATACATAGGAGCCCAGGGGGAGGATCCTATCAACTTTTGGGGGCAGCCGGACCACACCCCTTGGCGCCAGGGGGTGTGGTCGGGGCAAAATGAGATTTTTAGTGCAATTTAATCTATATATGAAATAGAGTGAAATTAAGTCATCCCGACTTGTGTCAGACCCCTTGGGAGCCAGGGGGTGTGGTCGGGGCAAAATGAGATTTTTGAAAAAATTGAATCTGTAGATGAAATACAGTGAAATTAAGTGTTCCCGCGATGTCGTGGGAGTGGTTGGGGTGAAATAAGTCTGAAGCTACTTCCGTATGCGCGTTTGCGACGGTTTATTTACATAAATTTTCGAAATTACGAGCGACAGGCAGCAAATGCATGATAACCTTATAAGGTAATTTCCACGAGCAAAAATATTTCTACACGTTTGTAAAGGTTACGAAAAGAAAAGAAAAGCTTGCGAACCTTGAATACGTTGGGCGACATATATGTTTTTTTAAACATCACTATTCGGTTGAAGGTTTGGCAGATTTCTTCTGTAGGTGAATTTTCGAGTAAAGCATTAAACTTATAAAGAATGTATTCAAACTAATAAATTTCCTGAGAATAAATTTATTGCAAAACGTTCCATCTGAAATTGAAACGAAATTTTGCTTCTAACGAATTAAAGCATACCATAAGTAAATTAACCATTTTTAGAATTTTTGGCACATTTTGTACTTTTTTGGACACATATCTTACACAATAATTGTCTCCCGCGTTTAATTTTTCGGCTTGAGTAACACATACGTGGCACAATAAAATTTGCATGTATCCAGATAAATTAATTTCCTGAAAATAAATTTATCTTAAAATATTCAATCTAAAAATTTAACGCTTAATTTTGCTTTTAACGAATTAAAGCAGAATTTTAACATATCCAAAAAATACACCTGCAATCCATTGACCTTCGACATTAATCTGGTAGGAAGTTATTATCTAACCAATACCTGTACAGAGGATATATCTGACTTCACCAGATTTTAAACAGTGTGCTAAAAACCCTTCAGTACAAATTTTGGACAAGTGGCGCGACATATTTTTGATTTTTTGAATATCATTTTTTGCTAATATATTTGGAAGATCTGAAACACATTCTTCTGGTTATTCAAATTTTCATTATCTGCAAGGTTGCAGGTTTCCACCACATTTTAAGTGTCGAACACTTGCGAATGCTCATTTTCACTCATTCCGAAAAGAATTTGATACTTTAAACCACGTAAGTGAAAATTATACTTTTTGGGCAGGTTGGACGACATATTTTATTTTTTTGGACAAAGTTCTTACAAAAAATTTTCCCCAGATGTAGTCGTTTTTCCTGTAAAGTATAAAACTTGCATGCATTCAAATAAATCGTATTATTATTAGCCAATTCCCTCCGGCTGCTCCCTCACGCAATTAGCAAAGTAAAAGCCATCCAGAAATATATTGCGCGTGGGAGGACGATCCCCATCCGTGTGTCATGTCGGAAGGTGAAAGTTAAAGTGACAGCGTGATAAATTCGCGTAACTTTAAGTGTCTTGTTTGATCTCGTTTAATTCGCGGAAATTCCAAATACATAAAAGTACGGGAAACGGGTCTCCTTGCCACCCAAACGCTGGGATGGTTCGGAGAGAAAAAATATTTTTTTAGCGAATAGTAATTATGGTTGTAAAGATTTAGTAAAAATTGATCACATTCGTTGTGTACGATGCCTTAAGTAAAGTAAAACTCGAAGAACTCGAAACAGATTTTTGTTTGGGTGGGATCAACATCAAGGCACTTACTTATATGACTGAAATGTCTGTCAGTCAGTAGGTCTCGGAAATAGTGTTAGTTGATTAGTTGTCACATATTGAGGCAATTCACGGCTTCACGCGAGCCTTGGTAATATCGTACAATCAGTAAATTCCGTAACCTTACAAACTTTTACAAATGTTTCAAATATTTCGAAGAAAAATTAGGGAACAAATTTTTGTAAACAGATGAAGGTATTTATATCCCATTATTTTTCACAAGTTGAATAAATTACGCGCCATTTGTAATTTTTCACAGGGCTTCATAAGTATAATGCAATCGACAGATGCTTCTTTTTCGTTGTCAAACGGGAAACTGGTCGAACAGGTTGTCGTCTTCAAGTTATTTATATAATTTCTAAAATTTACGCCGTTTACGAATCAAATCCACTCCAGCTCGGGCTTTAGCAAGTTGGGCGAAAGAGAGCATTTTCTATTTTGGCTGCATTCCCTCTTTTCTGTTTGTCAGTGTCAATTAGATTTGAAGGGTGCACTTCAACCCGACTCGTTCATTCCGATCGCTACACAATTCCAATTCTTCGAATCTCTTCAAATTTTAATGAGACAATACAATTCTGCTCCCACTCTCCAACTGTCCAAAAGTCTAAGCCTTCACTCACGACAAACCAAACCAAACCGGGCTCAAGGATGTGCACTTTCACTGAAAGTAGATGAGTTACTTTGCTTACGTAACGTTGAAACGTGAAAATTACGCAATAAGTGAAAGTAGATCCACTTTCTTCGATTGTTTATCTTTTACTTATGCGTCCGAGTCGATTTCATTATGGAAAAAAGTTGGCGGAGGAGGAAAAATTATATATTTTTAGATGAGATGTGGCATTTGTTTTGTCTACTTCTAGGGTTGCCGTTTTTATCCGACATTATCCTATCCGATCGGATAGGATAATGTCGTGAAGTGAAGTAAAGGGAGGCGAAGTGAAAGCAAATATGAAATGAAATGTTGAAACGACTCCTTTCTCCAACAAATTCACAGAGGGCAAAATATTTTGTCAAAATACAGTGGGGCAATTTACGCCAGCCATCATAAATTCGTAACCACGTAATGTTACGAAGAACAGCTTACGAACCAAAAATATGCACTCTTTAAAACCCGGTATTAAAATAATATCAAAGGCGGAATTCATCTTTAACTCTACGAAAGTGGTATTGAGAAGTAATACATTATAGTAATAACTCGGTATTTAAGTTTCACTATATCGGTAGTAAATTTTTTTACGGACCGGTATAATTTTAATATCAATCTGTAGTAACTTTTATACTGAGAAATTAATGCCTAACTACGTGACTACACCATATTTCTAACAGTTTCCCTTTTATCTTCGGTTGTGTAAGTTCATAAGCAAAAATTGCATTCGAGATGTTCCGAAGTTTCGTCAAAAGTTCGTAAATTTACGTGGTTACAAAGGCTGACGTAAAGACCCTCACTGTAGTTTGCCCAACTCTGCAACTTCACTTTCACTTCGTCTCTCTGTTTGGATTTCATTTCCTTCTCGGGCTCTATTCCGGTCGAGGTGGGGGAACGAAGATATTGCGTGAATGATGGGTAGTAACATAATGCACGATGAAAGCGGGCGCCGTTATCATTTTAGAGATGAAAGAATCATAATCTAATTTGTTGTTTTTGAAAATTATGAGTTCAGAAAATTAGGGGAGAAAGAACGATCTTTACTCTCAGGAATTTTAGGAGTCAATTATTTTTTTGAAATATTAGGAATCTGGTTAAAGAGAAAGTAGTGAATTTTTAATATGGTGAAAGTCCATGGCGATACCGGAACTTTTGAAGTTTTCACAATTTTTTGGTAATTGATGCAAATTAAGTAGCAATTTTCCCGTATGACAATTACGGCCCCATTTCACTCAGAAAAGTTGCCGGATTTTTCTGCAGAAAATTGTATACGGGCAGATATGTGCATAAATAAATTACGAAGAATTATGTTAATGCACGAACTGTTCTGTAACATAGACAGAAATTTTCTGCAAAATCATGCAAGTTTTTCCTGCACTTGTGCAAACTTTAAATGTACCAATAAATAAATTTCCTACTGTGCAGAATAAACAAGATTTCCATACAGGTTGATATGCTGCTAAATTTGATAAAGACAATGTTTTCCATGGCGGTGAAAATGGGGCGAGTTATCCTATTTGACAACATTATTTACCAAGAGTCTTCTGATTTTATTGAGAATTTGGTAGTCAAATTTTTATATAAATTTTATCAATGAACCAATTTCTGCCCTGCAGGTAAAAGAAAAACAGGAGGAATTAAAGAAATCCGTGAAAAATTGAATTTTTTTCATTTTTTTCTTTCAAAAAAATGTCCCTAAAAAATCTTAACTCGTGCTAATTTTGTTATTTCAAAAAGAGTGAAAGTGGAGAAAGCACCGTAATGCTGTCCGCACCCTCCCTGATGTTTACCATGCCGGGTGGAACGATGAAATGATGCTGAATCGGATGGATTTTACCCCGCTGCGGTTGTTGTTTACCGGTTTCACTTGTTTCATCAGAAGAAGGTGCCGTGTTTGCAGTACTCTTCGAATTTACGAGTTCCTACTCTTAAAAATACGGTGTAAAATTGTTCGTGTTACAAAATTTTAAAACCGATGTGGTAAAAAAATCGTAAGAAAGTCGCAATAAATCATAACATTGAAAAAACCTACTTTAAGCAACTTTGCGAGGCCTTTTAAGATGGCATTAATGCCATCTTGGTAGTTAATGGCAACACATTTGGGTGGAAAAGACCCCCACTGGCCAACTACTTGGCCGATCATGCCCATCTCCGAACTCATCCTTACTTTTGACCCGAAGATGAAGTGTGCAAAATTTCTAGTCGATAGCTTGTGTTTAAAGAGAGTTATCGTGCGCACAGACGGACGCACAGACGGACGGACAGACAGACATCTTGGTAAATCTATAAGGCCATCTTAAAAGGCCTAAAAATAGTATTCGATGCACTGGTAGTGAAACGAATTATTACCAAATTGGTAGCACGACCTAAAATTAATTATAATCGGCTGGTTTCAAAATATAGCCCAAATTTTTAAGCGTGCCCCTTCCGAATTTTCTCTGCCTCGACAACGCGAAGAAGAGTGTGTGTATGGATTTGTATTTGCATTTCCACTCGACCAGCGAAAAGAGATAGTGGTGAAAGTGGTGAAAGCGAGAGAGGAACCAGAACAGCGTGGAATATTGATGTGCTGGGAATTCTCTCCGGCCCAGGGCAAATTTTAGACCTGAATCACCAAAGAGAAACTCCGTATTTTGTTTTGTTTTCAAAATTACGGAGAAATTCATAATAATAAATTTTAATTGGTATTCAAATGAGGTTCGTATGTTCGGGTGAATGGGGGTGAATTCACGTTATGCATTTTGGCATCTTTCATTAAATGTAATCATGCTTTCGCGAAAATTATTATTGCGAAATATTGCGAGATAATAATACTTATCTGGTTATGTGAGGTGCCGAAAATGAGAATTTTAGACGAAACAAAATACGATATAATTAAAGTTAGGTATGAAGGAGGACGTTTACAAAATTAAATATTACAAACAACTTGATTTGATTTAATTTGATTTAGACCTTTATTCAAGTGTTAATAGAAATCAGTTTACAAAAACTGGTTTAAATTCTATGACACAAATAAGCAATATAACTATGTAAGCGAACTAAAATAACTAATAGTAAAAAAACATATCATTACGGTTAAAAATAATGAGTTCACGGCTTTAACAAATTGGGCGTAACTCATCTTTGGGTCCCAATCTCTTGGGAGCTTATTCCAAAGTGCAATAGCACGATATTTTATGGACTTTTGAGCGAAATTACAAGAATGAACGGTGAGAAGGGGCCACGTGCGTCTAGTAGAAGAAGAACTCTTGTAATCTTGCAAATATCTGAAGGCATATTTGTACAGAAAGAGATCACGACGCTCACGAATTGTTAAAAGATTATATTTAACAAGTAAGTCATTAATATTGATAGATTGACCACTAACTATGAAACTAGCGTGTTTTCGTTGTATATTGTCTAGTTTTATGTCAGGATGAATAGCCCAAATATCTACACTATAGTCAATAACAGAGTGTATATGGCTATTAATCATGATGGCCATGACTTTGTCAGTGAGGTGACTCTTGACCCCATGCAAATAACCTAAGTTATTCGAGACTTTCTTCGAGAGTTGTAATGCTCACCAAAATTTAAATTGGAGTCTAAGTTTACCCCTAAATACTTGAATGAATTGACATACTCAATTGCTTGACCATTCTCCAAAATGAGTGGGGTAGTAAAAGAGGGAGGAACAATGAAATTTGGTTTACGAAAAATTTGGAACTTGGTCTTTGAATAGTTAATAGTAAGATTATTATCGTCATACCATTTTTAGATGAGATTTGAAGTCACGAATTTGAACATTTTTAAACATTTACGAAATTTATCTCCAGCTATGAAACTTTGCATGCATAAAGTTTTAATATTCTGCATAACCAAACCAGAAACATAAATTCTTGCAAGTTATTTTACGCATTTATAAATTTTCTCAAAATTTCGTTTGCCTTGAGATTACACAAATTTAAGATAAGATTTCTCTAAGAGTTATCAATCACTCAAATCAAACGTTGCATACATGAAGACCAAATATTAATTTCAATTTTTTTGTAAAATTTCAGCCTGGAGCTTGTCCCTGGATGAGAATGGGCCCCGTTTTTTGGACGAGTGGAGCTCTTCATACGCTTTCAGTAGCAGATTGGGCGGCAGTTTGCGCTGTGGGGGGCACGGGTCCCCACAACCACGAGTCGAGTGGGTCTCCCGGGATGGATTTCCCGTCGGAAATGTCACCGGCTTAAGAGAGGTCAGTTTCTTTCCATATTTTTAATTATTTGTTCACATTGAATAACAAGTGTTTGTAAGGAATTTCATTTTCAATTTGCATATTTTGTTTAACGAAAGAAAATTGACATCATTGAATATTAGGTCGTGTTTCGGCTTTGAACATACATTCATATAAATGTTTTTTGTTCACTTTTGTACAGTTCAGTACTGCAGTTAATTACTGCATAAAAATTTGTAAAAAATTCTAATTCGCAATTTGTGGCGAGAATATATGTAATATTACTTATTTGCGAAAGTTTTAATTTGCAAAATTGAATTACAAAACAGGGATATGTAAAACAACAAATTTACTAGGATGGCAAGACCTTGAATTTTAGATTAGGGCCGAGAAATAACATGTGTGAATAACAATCTGGTTGAACCGTGTTTTCGAAATAATAGTAATTTCACCAATTTGGAAAATTTGCTGAATTTTTCAATTTCGAGTGGTAATAAATACTTCTAAGACCAGGAAGAATACAAATATTTGCCGTTATAATCATAAAGTATATAAATACTCGATTAAATTTGGACATCCCTGAATTTTAATCTGGATTAAATGTGTCCAACAATTACAAAATTGTATAAATTTCACATCCGCTCAGAAGTATGCAATTATTGCGAAATTTCAGCTTTTTATCCCATCCCAAATAATTCAGATTTCACAAATTGTTACACGCAATTTGCAGTATTTGCTCAATTTTGCAAATTTCTAAAAACATAAGAAGACAAATATTTGAAAATATAATTTCACCCATGAATAACACCTATATTAAATTTAACAATTAATCCCTGGCTAAATTTCACATCGGCTCAGAAGTCATGCAATTATTGCAAACTTTCACCTTTTTATCTCAACTTTGTAATTTTGTTGAAAACAATATCATCCAAAACTGAGCGAAATGGGAGTAAAATTCTAAAGGAAATGTTTCCCATGTACTTTTCTCACTTTCTCTTTCTGCCTCGCTGCTCCCCTTCTTCCTCGCAAAAGTGAAATAACGGACTCGAGGTCGTTGCTCGTTCTGTTGCTTTCACCTCTTTGTTCTCAGAATCTGCTCGAAACAGAATTTCGTTTTATGGTAAAACCCACAAGCGCCACTCTAAATAATACTACGTAGAAAATTTGAAATTAAAAAAATACGTAATATTTGAATGCGCTGAATTCTTTGACACTTTTAAAATTTCTGAAAATATCAAACCCTTAAAGACCTTAAACACATAATTTTAAATTATAAAAACGACAAAAATTATTTTTTCTTAATTTTTTTTGGTAAGTTGAAAAAGTTAGAAGATTTCAAAACACCAAAGGGTTAATTTTATAAATAATTTTTAAAATTTCCCCACTTGCTCAGGCATTTGGAAAAATAATTGGTTTGGTTGGCTCGCAGGTTGAAAAGTTGTATGATCTCATGACCCTAAGGTTTGCGTTTGCTAAAAAAATTTTGTAATTACTTCGAAAAAAAGTCCTTAAATTTAAATATCAAATTCTCATTTTCATATTTTATTTTTTTCTTTTAAACATTTTGTTCCTCCAAATTTCCTAGTGTGTGTTTAATCCTCAGATATTATTGTAACCCAAACACACAATGCATCCTGTTCGCTTATGAGGGAAAGTGTGGTTTTCGTGGAGAAAGGATTACTAAATTTGGTCCTGGAGAGAGAACGAGTCGCCCAAAAAGAGAAAGCAGACACGAACATTTCGTTTGTTGGGGAACTAGCAACAATGGTTCGTTGAGTTATTTGATCCTGGTGATTCCTCGTCCTCCGAGTGGTGAAAGTGTGGGACGAGGAGGGAAAACCAGGTGGGGTGCTTTTTATTGTGAGTTGTGGCCTGGATTCGATTTGGATTTGAAAGAGTTATAAATTGCGCGTTTTACGATACTTACTTTCCCCAAACTTTCCCCACCACAAAAGATTCACAGAGAAAGAAAGGAACAATGGGAAGATGTGATCACGATCGTAACATGGAATCCAAATATTGTCTGGGACGAGAGGAAAGTGAAAATATAATAAAATTTGGAGATGATTTGAATACAGAGAGTTGAATGGGATAAAAGGTAAATGAAGGAATAAAAAATGGGGTTTATTTGGGATATTCATCACAATTTCGGTGTAAATACTCGGCATTTTCATGAATTATGTTCAATAAGGAGTGATTTTAAGTTAATAAATTAACAAATGTCGTTTGTCAAAATAATTATGCGATCATTAATTTTATAAATTTAATGTAGCGATATTCTGCCTATGGATCTAATTCTTTTAAAATATGAGTTTCTTAAGTAATAACTCAAATTATTATTTGTGCGACTTTTCCGTCGTTAAGACTTAATTTGCAAAACTAAATTATCCATTACTTCATAATTAAATCCAAAGAAACTCCTCTGGATACTAAAAGCAATTGAAAAATATTCTCAACTAAATTACAACTTGTAAGCAATTTACGTAAAATTTACATATACATCTGGTAATTTTCGCTTCAGATTTTCTATTCAATATTCACAATGGCACCTAGGAATTAATAAAACCACACGGAAAGCTAATTTGACTCGTACCTGCAAGGTTAAAGGACAAGTAAGCTAAAAAATAAAACCTACCGTGAAAAATTCACTAAAAAAGAACAACTATTTAATGTAAATGTTTGGCACCGAATAAATTATATGTAACTTTTGTAAATTGTTTAACAAAGTTGAGAAAGATTCGTTGCAAATTTCTGTAATTTTTTTTGTAGGTATGAAGATTACAAATTTTGCTGGGTTACAAACATCCAAACGTAGTGTTTCAATATTTTTAGAAATTATGTAAAATTACGTAGGAACACACTTCCAGTTGTCGCATAGTCCATCTGAGTAAAATTATGAATATTTACGTCTCCATAATTTTTTCGGGAATATATAAATATAATAATATATAAATATATATATATTATATTTAAAACAATGTAATTTTGGAAAACACAATTCAGAGCATTTCCACAACTTTGCAAAATAGTGCATGATTAATTTGCAAGTCTAAACCTTCATGGATCCATATCTTAATTTTATGACGATTATAGAATTATTTTCATTTTCGCAAACTAATATTTGATAATTTTTTATTATCCCGAATAACTTTGACTTGACTACCCCCATTGCATTCCACAAGGAATAAATTACTTTCCTTAAATAGAATGAGACACTTTTTTCCTTGGGAGAAAAGTGGTCCAATTTTCTCACGAGGTGAAAGTCGTGGTGAAAGTGAAATCATGTCTTTTCCCCAAACTTGGTTATTTCCAATTGTGCATTTGTGTATTGTTGGCGTGAGAGTGACAGCTCCTTGTCGGAGCAAGTGAGAGAGAAAGCAGATAAAAGGAAGAATATGTTTTCTCTCGTGCGTGAGGATTTCCATTTTTTGCATGATTCCTTACTCCACCTCATTTTTTTGCATTAGTATTATTTATTCAGGGTTAAATAATAAGGTAAAGTTGTAATTCGCCATTTTCTGCCAAATATTAACATACATGTTATTACGGTTTGAGCGTATATTTAACGTGAATTCTGGAAATTTCAAGTGACTCCGTCATCCGTGTAAACAATTCATGAGTCAATTCACGCGGGTCTTATTAAAATTGTAAAATCCGTAAAATCCATAAAGTTACGAAATTTAAGAAATATTCCTGAGGAAAATTAGCTTATCAATTTTTCTAAAAGAGATACTCAGATCAAAGGCGCCTTTATTTCATTTGTTAAAATTTAGTAAAATCATTTTACAAAACTTACACATTGTATTGAATTACAAAGTACTGTATGAATTGCCGAATTGTACTCTTTCTCACCACAAATTACGAATACAACATATTATTTTGATAAAATAAATAAATGAGAGACTGAATGAACGTGTGCTGGTCTGAGTGAAAAACTGGATTTATATAGTGCATAAGTTAGTTTAAAATGTACGAGTTTGGCGACATTGATTTATTTCGTAGAAGTTAATTTAAATAACAAAATGGAATTAGATAGGGTTTGGCAACGCGCTTAAAAAATTCACTTGTATTTTAATTATTACAATTAAATATGCACGTCGTTTTATTACAATTCTCGATTGTCGTTTAAACATGTCATGTTTTAATATGCACTCGAGTGAAAATGAAAATAAATTCTGAAAAAAAATCAATTTCAGAGCATTTTAAGGAATGAATATTATAGGAATTTTTATAATATTAAATTATTACAAATTTTATGTCTACAGGAGTAAGTTATTATTAAGTAGCTTCAGCTACTTTATGTGAAGACTTTGTCTGTCTGTCTGTCTGTCTGTCTGTCTGTCTGTCTGTCTGTCTGTCTGTCTGTCTGTCTGTCTGTCTGTCTGTCTGTCTGTCCGTCTGTCTGTCAGCAGGATATCAGGAGAACGGATCGAGATAATCGAAATCGGTTTTCGCCATCATACATAGGACCCCAGGGGGAGGATCCTATCAACTTTTGGGGGCAACCGGACCACACCCCCTTTGGCGACAGGGGGTGTGGTTGGGGCAAAATGAGATTTTTAGTGCAATTTAATCTATAGGTGAAATAGAGTAAAATTATGTGTTCCGGAGTTGTGCCACACCCCCTAGGCGCCAGGGGTGTGGTTGGGGCAAAATGAGATTTTTATAAAAAATTAATCTATAGATGAAATAGAGTGAAATTAAGTGTTCCCGAGTTGTTCCACACCCCCTCGTCGCCAGGGGGTGTGGTCGGGGCAAAATGAGATTTTTACAAAAAATTAATCTATAGGTGAAATAGAGTGAAATTAAGTGCTCCCGAGTTGTGGTGGGACCGTTTGGGGTGAAGTACGTCTGAAGCTACTTCCGTATGCGCGTTTGCGACGGTTTATTTAGTTTTAAATATGTAAGAAATTATATTAAAAGTTGTTTTAAAAATTTGGGTATTTGTTACGGTTTTTGATGATGAGGCTCGGCCGGTATGTCAAATATTCCGAATTGGCCGGGGTCTGCGCTTTTCCATAAGACCAGTGTTGCGGTCGTAGTCATACCAATCTGTGCCATCTATGAGGAGGGAAGTTGTCGTGACCTTGACCGTGGTTGCTACTTTGTTTTCAAGCAGCTCCCGGCGCTGTCGCAGAAGGTTATTTCGAATTCCTCTGAGCTTGGGGGGAAGATCCTTCTCCAGTCCGAAGCCTTGCCTTCCGAGCCTCCCTGCGTTCTCAAAAAGAAAAGTGGGATCGTGATTATTATTAAATTTGACAATCAATTTTCCACTTCCGATTGCTCTAATTGAGTTTATTCCTGGTTCGTGTCCACCCAGCTGGTTGAAGATCCGATTCACTTCACGGTAAGCCTGTTGTTGGTTATTAGCCCGAGTTCCTTTCACTATCACATTATTCTCATTCAGTTTGCAATAGAGATTTTCGGTCACTTTCTCAAGGTCGTCAATTTTCTTGCTTTGGACAGCAATCACTTTCTCTTGGGACGCAATTTTCTCCGTGTTTTTATTTGATTGCTGCTGGATTGTGTTGATCTTTTTTTCCCAGTCGTGAACTTTGGATTTGATTTCTGCGAGATCAGACTTTATGTCTTTGACCTCACGCACAAGGGTGAGGAGGAGCTCTCGTTCGCTGAGATTTTGATAATATTCGTCGCCGTCATTATCGTCGACTTTTTTCCTTTTGATGGTGTGTCTCTTTCCGGGATTTTGAGGGGTGGTTTGGGCGACGTTTTTGGGAGTGTCGAAATTGTCGTCATCTTCCTCACCTGACACGGATGACGGCATGGTGATAGGTTTTGAGATAGGAGGAGTCGTGTGATAAACTAGTGCTGAGTTAATTGGATGATTTGTGTGCTAATTATTTATTGGGGCGAGTTGTTTTATGGAAGAAATAATTCTGCAAAGGTTTCTTGTTAATCTGCACTATTTTTATAAAGTGGGTGTGACCCTTTTAATTAATTATTATAATTTGAAAAATATTACTTTTGAGAAGCAAAAGAAACACATGTGTGCAGTTGAACCTCGCTCATGTGGCCTGCACACACCATATAGTCGGCAGTTGACCCGTAAGGTGTGCACACTCCCTATAGTCGGCAGTTGACCCGTAACGTGTGCACACTCCTATAGTCGGCAGTTGACACGTAACGTGTGCACACTCCCTATAGTCAGCAGTTGACACGTAACGTGTGCACACTCCTATAGTCGGCAGTTGACACGTAACGTGTGCACACTCCCTATAGTCGGCAGTTGACCCGTAATGTGTGCACACTCCTATAGTCGGTAGTTGACACGTAACGTGTGCACACTCCCTATAGTCAGCAGTTGACACGTAACGTGTGCACACTCCCTATAGTCGGCAGTTGACCCCTAACGTGTGCACACTCCCTATAGTCAGCAGTTGACACGTAACGTGTGCACACTCCCTATAGTCGGCAGTTGACACGTAACGTGTGCACACTCCCTATAGTCGGCAGTTGACCCCTAACGTGTGCACACTCCCTATAGTCGGCAGTTGACATGTAACGTGTGCACACTCCCTATAGTCAGCAGAAAAAAAGATGTGGAATTATTGAAAGCTAGCATCGTTTACAAATAAAATTATTAGTTTCTCTGAAATATCTGAACATTGAATTTTGTCGATTGCTAAATTAAGATTCCTCTAGGTGACTCATCGTCTCAAAAAATCTCACAGCAAAAAACACAGCGCGAAAGCATTACTTGAGTTACATTAGCCGAATGAGCCGAACTATTTTATTATTTGACACCAGTAATTTTCATTTTGGCGTCTACATTATTCAATTTGGTATGATTTTTACGCCAAAATAAAAATAACTGATGTCAAATAATAAAATAATTCGGCTCATTCGGCTAATGTAACTCAAACAACGTGAAATGGATTTACGTTACCTACATACCTCACCATGATATAAAATTACTTTCCACACCATGATTTCGAAATTGTTTTCTGGAGCAATGAAATCGAAAATAGAAAATCTACGAACCGCTTTTGTGGTCAGTAAGCTAATTAATAGGATGGCGATGAGTTTTTTTAGATTAAGATAAGCCAGTTGTGTCGCCGATCGATTTTCAAGAGGTCTTATGTCTTTTCACTATTTTCGAAATTCCTCCTTTAAACATTGTCAAAATTTGGAGTGTATATTTGGCAGTGACCTGCTGTACAAAAGCGGTTCGTAGAATTTAAAAATAAATTCCCAGAACCGAGAAATGATTTAAAATGTCCTCATTTTTAGTTCTATGACGTCACAGACGATGAGTCACCGAGTCCAACGTTAAATACCTAAATTGAGAAACAGGACAACGTCCAGGCACATTCAGTGCATTAATTTTACTCCAAAATTCCAACAACTTCACTAAAAATAGTTACATAATACATTATTTTGCAATCCTCTTAACTCAAATTTTCCTACAATTTCCAAATCAATTCGATTTCGACAAATATTTAAATCCTTTCTAAAAACGACAAATATAGAAGAATTTGCAAAATAATCCGCCCTGTAATATGTCATCATTACATTCATCGACTAAAAAATGAAGACTTTCTTCTCCACCTTTCTCCTCCATTCGCGGAAGAAGAATTCGCCGTCCGAGTCCATTTTACTCCAATATTAAACCCACATAAATTTTATGTTGGGTCGAAATTCGATTTTATTCCGACTTTGGGAGCATAAACCGTGCTTTCTCCCGTCCAATTTCATCCGTCTCTTGGTTACCAGGTTGCCCTCCCCGTGAGCAAAATTGGATTTTAATACGACGAGGAATCAAGGAACAAGAGGAGAGGAATGAATGGAGAAAAGGACAAAATTAGAATTTCGGTGAAAGTCGGCGGCACGATTTATTTATTTCCTTTCTGCTTTCACCCATCGAGAACATAAATCAGGGGACAATTCCAGTCCAGGTGATGACACTGTGTTCTTCGGATGCTGCTTTCACCAAAATATGTGTTTCGACGAGTAATTTTGTTCGAGAGGATTTTAAATTTGGGATGAAATGAGTGAAAGTATGTACGCATGTAAAGCCATCAAGTCAGTGGATTGGATGGATGGAGAGACAGGTGTATTATGTAATCATTTATTTTACACGGAGTGGAATTACTTGCTGGAGCGATACAATTTGCGAAATTAGTGAGAAAAAGGGGTACTCATGAATAAGTGAGGAAGTCAGGTGTTTTATGACATAAACGTATTTATCTTTGAAATTATTACCGTTTGGTAACAAATAGAGACGTGAAGAAGAACAAGAAATGAAAACCTGGTCGATCGAATTAAATTCGAGGCTTAAAATCGTGCTTAACATAATTCTTATCTTTTCGAAAGATTAATTATTCCTGGAAAAATTCGTTTTCTTTCGATGAAGAATCGTTACCGGAAGTGCGTGCAAGATTACAAAATATTTATATCCACCAAGATCGACATGATTTTCAATCCGTATAGAAATTACTATTGATTTGAAAAGCGTAGTACGAACCTTTTTTATATTCCTTGAAAATTTGTGGTGGTAAATCGTTACCAGCGCGGTAAAGCCTAATTCTATCACAATTATGTAACCAATTAATTTTGAGTGCTTTCCACTCTCCTAAATATTGTCCCACCAAGAATGACATCTACTTTTTCGAGATGAACACCCCAAAGATTTTAATTGGGTGAAAGCACCCGTCCTGAAAGCAGAATTAAGCTCGTGGACGTCACAAAGCATGATTGTTTCGTGTTATGTATGGCTCTCGGGTTATGATGTGAACCCAATTTTGTCTGCATTTCACCCACAGAGAGAGAAAGTTGGATGGAGGGGAGAGCAAATTTAGCGGAGTTGATGAAGTGGTCGTGGTGAGAGTGAACGAGTGTTTGTGTGGCTGACCAAGTCCATCCATTTGCAGGAACGGAATTTGTTTGCGAGTGTTGTGTGGGTTGTTCTGTCTGGTTTTTGGGTGGTGAAGGCGAGATCAAAATTTACAATGGTTCAGTGAAAACAGAGAATGGAAACTTGGGGACTGTGTGCAAATTTTGGGATCGATTTGTGTGGGGGGATCACATTTTCTATGGGGTTCCCAATTATATATAAAAAAAATTGGTCACATGCATCAGAATTTAAAAGTTTTCAAGTTTTGATGACGATAGTAATTTAAACTGAAAGTATAACGCTTTTTTAATAAGAAAGATCAGTTATTCGCTGTTCTATAGCTCATTAGCAGTTTGACGCTACAACCCACAGACAGATGTTTCGTAAAAAATTGATTTTATAAGAATTTCTGGGATTTTTATTGGTATTTTCAGACTTTAGTGACGATAATAAATATATAGTGTAAATGTAATATTCAAAATGAACTTTAGGTTTCTTTTTGATCGACTGTATAAATACAAAAGGCGTTAGGACATGGTTTTGACGAATTCGCGGATGAATATCTCTGGCGGGGAGTTGAATTTTGAACTGATTTTTTGTAGGCTGTAAGATCATACTCTCAGAAAGATATGTTTAAAATTTTAGGGCGATAGCTTCAAAAATGCCCCCTCCAGTGCCCCCAGAGTTGGAAGGAGCCAAAAAAACACTTTCCAAACTGAATTACTCATATAGCATGATAACCCAAGAGGTCAGAGGTGGATGATTGTTAATATTACAACCCTAGATAATCATTGCATGAAATAATAAAAGAATCCACAATGAATTACATAACGTTGTGCCTCCATCGTCGCTGATACTTTTTCATGAAAATTGATAAATTGGACCGTGCATAGGAAAATTGACCTGCTGACCTTGAACGCGGACCCACTCGGTCAAATGAAGATTGAGGGCAAAGCTCTAAGTGTCCCAAATAATATTAAATTAAACAGTGAAGATTTTGTGTAAACAGTTTTGGAGAACGACCCTAGCTAATCAGCTGTCGCGGAATCCTAAAAACCTCGTGAACTTATTTGGAAAATTAATGGTCAAATTTTTTAGAAAATAAATTTTACTAATCTTTTTGTGTCCCCTACTGCAGAACTATTTTATCTACAAGGTACAAGTGACAAAATAATAAAATTATTGCGTTTTGGTTAGTTAAATTATTTCTGAAGTTCGACATCGAAAACGACGGGAACTTTTCCAAAAATTTTATAAGGTCTGATGAAAACTCAGTCCGTGGGGTATAACCACTTATCAAAATTTTGTCAAAAGTACTTACAGTGCAATATACTATATGTACCTTGGATAAAAACCACGTTAGGGATTTTTAGCATCAAAGTCGTAAAATGTGGGGGCCTTAAAAGTGGAAGAGTTGCGTTAAAGAGCGCATTCCATTAAGATAAGTATGAAATTAGACTGCAAAACGGACTTAAAAGATAAGCATGAGACAAAAATTGTTTTATATAGTGAAAAGCATGCTGAGTCCCTTAATAATAGTCGCAAAGACGATTTTTGCATCAGGACCTCAGAAAAAAATATATCGCTCAACGCCATTTTATAAGAACACTGGTTTGGAAAACTAAAAAAGGACACCTCTCCAAATTTGACCTTGCCTCATTTCGCAGAGTACACAAAATCGGAAGCCAGATATGCTTACCTATAGTTTGAGACATGGGCTTTCAAATAAAAAAAGTTAGAAATCTCTACGACTAAAAACCATCCCGCAATTAAGGTATGAATTCGTCAAAACCATGTCCTAACGCCTTTTGTATGTAAAGCTCGCATTTTGCACAGATGAAATTTTATAATATCCAACAATTCTCACTTAGAAATTTTCGACAGTAAAATATAAAATGATAAAACAATGAAAACTTGTTCCATTTTTAAAAAGGATACTTAGAAATTTCACAAAAACCGTACGGCTAGTAAAGAAGTTCTTGAACATTACTCGAAATAATCAATATTTTTACTTTGAGAACTAAACAGTGTTTCTGATATTTCTATCAAAAAATCCAATTCAACTGTATAAATGTAATTCAAAAAATATTAATTCGCTTAATCCATTTTCAGGTGCTGCCAACCGGAAACATACGCTTTCTCCCCTTTTCCGTTGACAAGTTCCGACCCGACGTTCACTTTGCGACGCTTCAGTGCAAACTCAGTAATCCGTCGGGAACAATCATCAGTCCGGAAGTCGTGGTTCGTGCAGGTAAGAAATCCAGGGATAACTGAAAGCAAAACTTTCTGGGAAAACTTACACAAAAAATAATGAGTTTTCCTGCCCAAATTTTGTGTCGTTATGTCATTTTAATTGGAAATTGTGTTCTTCATCTCTGGAATTCTTGCAGTGCTGGACACCCCGTTCCACATCCAAAATCCGGACGTGGCCGTGATTCGGGGAAATAATGCCATTTTACGGTGAGCTTTATCTCCCCTTCTTGTCATTAAGAAAATTATCTCATCATTTAGCACATATTTGGACACGTGGTCACATCAAATTAAGAGATGTTTGGCTCAAAAATGACTCGTATCAATCAATCACGTTGTAATTAATGTATGAAAAAGTTGGAACTTCGTGAACATATTAAGGCAATTCACGCAGTCATTGGTAACTGTACAATCCGTTATTATTGTAAAATAATTTTACAAGGTTTTAAAAAATAAAGAGACGCCCTTTATCTGAATAAGTTTACAAAACATTTTAAGCTAATTTTCCTTCGAAATATTTGTGAAAGTTTGCAAGTTTACGGATTTTACGGATTTTAAAATGTTACCTAGCAGGATTAGTAGTCCTGCGTGAATTCCCCTTTGTTTTTATATGATGAAATTATTTCAGCAAGCAACATTTTCAAATAATTTCTAAATTTCTTTCGTTTGACAGACTTTAAAAAAACGGTGGTAGACATTTGATTTTTATATTTTCATATTTGTCAATTATAACGCCGTTTGTGAAATATATGAAACATGGAAATTTCCATTAAGACAAATGAAAGATAACGGGGTCGTCATTCGTTAATACGGATTGTGATGTGTGAGACAAATGCCATTTTTCGGACATGGCTTATTTGCCACTATTTAAATTAATGCCCATAATCTCAGACCACGCATTTATTTTCATACCAGGAGTACTGTGAATACAACTTTCAATTTCAAAAATTTGGACTAATGACAAATTTAACGACGTAATTTTGGCCAGATTCGTTAAAAATTTTGGCGAATTGATTGATGTAATTCAAATTAGGAATAATTTGTACCTTCACTTTTCCGCAGTTGTCTCGTGCCTCCCGAGCTTGTTGACTATATTACTGTGACTTCCTGGGTGCAAGATGGATCACTCAACATTTACCCTAACTTCCAGACAGGTCGGTTGTTCATGTACTCACGTATTTCCATATGTTCCCACTGTTGCGAAAACTTTGCAAAAAATATTTACTAGACATAATTAATTTTGCAAATTTATTCCACCACAAATTTATTCCAAGTCGGTGAAACTTAGGAAGAAAATAATGAAGTTGTGCAATAACACTAACATTTTATCTTTTTTATTTTCCTTCGACCATTTCACCTACACAAGTTCTTTACCTATTTATTTAGCAACTTTGCAACATTGCCAAAGATATACGTCGTAAATTTTATTTGCAAAAAATGATTATCAAAAACAATGCACAGATTTGAATGATGCTTGCCAAGGTTTTTTTTATTCCTTAAAAAATTGTGTTCCAAGTATTCTGGAAATATTTGTAAAAAAAATATATACCGTAAATTTTATTTACAAAATGTTTATTACAAAAGCTACACTTACCGATCTTTACCCCTAGATTTTCATACATGGAAAATTGCAAGCTCCCATTTTTTGAAAAATTAAAAGAAATGTTTAATCTTACAAATTTATTTCAACTTGGCGAAACTTGAGAATAAAACAATGAAATTATGCAACACTAACATTTTATTTGTTCTTTATTATTCTTCCATTTCACCCACACAAGTTGTTTCTTAAAAAAGTTTGGAACACATATTTGCAAAGAAATACGTCGTGAATTTTATTAGCAAAAAATTGTTTATCATAAACACTGCGTAGGTTTAAATTTACTGTAGACTTATTTCACTTTAAGTAAATGAGTTTTTCAGTATTTTCAACCTTGCAAAAATATTTGCAAAAGAGGACACGAAGTAAATTTTATTTACAAAAATTGTTCATAAAAAAAGATATAAAAGATATAAAAGATATACATGTTTGTCAATTAATTTTTCGAATTTGTAAAGACCTGATGAAGGAATAAGCATTCCGAAAGCTAGGGTCAAATTTTACAATAAAACACGATGTCCTCAGAATCCATGCATTCTTCTTCAAAAAATTGTTCATTTCAAAACCCATGGTCGATTTTCAGAAATGGAAAAATGATTTTTTTAACTTGCAAAAACTTCATGCATTCACAAAAAAATATAAAGAACTCTCTGTACCCAACAAATGATGACGCAATGCAATTCCCTACCTCGTCACACTTTTACTTTCATTCTAATTTTATTCTGGGTCATTTCCTCTCCGAGAAAAAAAATTGTCACATAATAAAAAAGCGTTGCGAGAGAGAGGAGAAAGTGGCAGAGAAAGTTTTTTGAGTGGAAACCACCTTTTTCATGTCTAGATTTTTTTGTCACACTTTTTTTCTTCTTCTTTTTGCAGGCAAATGGCTCCTGCTGCCGTCTGGAGAGTTGCGCGTGTTCAGCGTGGACGAGTCTGACAGGCGAAAGGTGTGGGCGTGCCGAACGCTGCACAAACTGACGAACGAGGTGATGACGAGTGAAGGGGCGAGAATTGTTGTGAAAGGTAAGTGAGCACTTGCTCTTTATTTGTACTTTTTCCCCGTGGAGAAAGTCTGGTCGGCAAATAAAATTCGGGTATCAATCTTTTTCCCCTATTTCGGAGAGGATTATGTATGGCGGAAGAAATCAGGGACAAAACGTGTGCATCATGGACCATGTTGACCGTTATCATATTCCATATGTTACTTAACAAGTGACAAGGGAAAATAGGATAAAATGACTAACTGACCAAATTGATAGCATAATACTTGAGTTATTCATATTTACATATTGACAGTCAGTGTTTGCAAAAATCAAGTTTTCTTTATGTCCGGTTACATAAAAAGTATGAAAAACAATTGTGCAAATTTCTCTCGCATCAATTTTGAGCTACTGAAAACTAGAGAGTAAGTTCGTTCTGCATATTACTGATAGTTTTTTGAAACTCGAGTTTACATATCTTAACAATTATTCAGAAAGGTAGCAAGGTTAAGCAGAAGTACACCATCTAATTATGATTAATTTATTAATATACTTAATTGCTACAATACTTACGGAGCTTAAATCTGTCCAAAAATACCAAATTATATCTTGAAGTACGAAATCAAACTTGGTTCAGTTTCTATGATAGTATCAAAAATGGATTTCTGAGGTTTTTTACTCCCTAATTTGATAATGATGCAGAATTACTAATCAATGCATACAAAACTCGTTGAATTAATCCACTCTTAATATTCGAGGACATCAGTACATAATTGTGCAATAATACTAATAATAATAATTACATAAATACTATTCTACACACATACCTACTTCTACTGCAGTTACCTGCTAGTCCTGCTAGTCCTGCTGTCCATTAATTAGAACTATTTGCTAATTGCTTTTACTCAAGTCTTCATAAAGCGCTTAATTAAGGTATGTATTCTTGTCCCATAAATTACTGCAATTTTGGTAGTCATTGCAAATGTTTTAATAATTTCGGCTGAATATGCTATCCTACAACCAAAATGGAGTTGCCTAATTTTGCAATTTTGGCCCACATTTGTACGTATAGATTAAGGTCACAATGTTGATTATTTTGCACAGCAAAAGCATACCAGAAATCTTTAATGTTACTCAATTTGGACGAAAATAAATATAAGTCTGTAAAGTTTTTATGATCAAAATTCATCATTTTTTGAAAACCACACAAAATTGCACACTTTTTTTTACCGAAAATTCAATGTAATTTCACTATCATTTCGAAAACCAATTAAAATCTCTATTTTTAATTTTCAATTGCAAAATTCTGACAAACTTGTATCGCATTTGTGGGAGAGTCTGGAATGAGATTTCCAGCTTTCTCTGTCTTTCTCTCATTTTCCATCCGGAGAAAATAATCCCTTGTAAAATCTCTGGAGAATTGAGCAGTAAAAGCACACAAATCCTTAACAATTAGGTCACTTCCCTACTTTCGTATAACAACTGGCTGCTGCTGGGTCGTCGGCTTATGGTTCGCATGGATGGATGGACGGCTCGATGAGATCGCAGTGTTCCGGAAGTGCTCTTCAAACTTGAGAATTATGTATAAAATAGAATTCGCTACATTCAAATTGCAAACATTATTATCGGCGAACTGAACATTTCCGGTTGTACGTACGCAAACGTGACTAGGAAATCGTGCGAAAATTTGTATTATCTTAAAATGAGGGCAAACTTATCAAATGTATGGGTGAAATAATTTACAGGGTAATTATGACTAAATACTTCGCTTATCAGTAAAGTGAATTTTGCCAAAATTCCTGCTGGACAAACCTGTACAATTTTTTTTAATGAGAGCTTTCATTACCAAAAATATTTTTCTTTCCAAAATTTGACATCCATTAACCAATAATAATAATAACCTAGCCACAAAATAGGGTAGACATTTTAAAAAAAACTCTAATATGTTCGGCGTTTAATTAATCGAATTTTTGTAAAATAAGTAAAATAATAAACGATAAGCAAGTAAATATGTTTCTTGACAAGTTTAGCAAAGAAATTGCAAAATTGAGATGTTCATTTGATCAGTATAAAACTTTACGATTGATTTGGAATCTGATTTTCCTCAAAATTTTTGAAACTTATACCCGATAACAATTTTGAACATGTTTAAGGACTAAACAGTTATATTCATTTAAAAAATTGACATTTCTTTTGAAATTACTTTCTCCCGGAGAACCCTGGAAAACTGGATTTGGATCTAAATGGGCTCCCTTCAGAGGAATATTTTAGCAAAAGTAGCAACAGACGCTGCCCAATTTTGCACAGTTTCCCAGCTGGGATTCTGCTCCCTTTGTGAAAATAAATAAATCGGAAACAAGATCTCTCTCTCCCTTGTAAATTGTAAAATTATTCCAATTGCATTCCGTCATGGAGTTGCATAATTTCCCGAAAAAAATTGAGTTCCTGTGGATCCGTAAAAATAGAAATTGTATAAAAATTGAAAACCCTGCAAAAACTTCCAATTATTTTATTATTAATCCCGAACTGCGAGTCCCGGTTCAATTTCCTCCTCTAATCTGAATAATTTCCGGGACCAATTCATCTCCAAAATTCGTTTCTGAATTTTGAATTCAGAGAAATAGAAATTACTAAATGACAAAATTGTATTAAAAAAATATAAAGTTTTTATCGTAATAAAGTAATTTTTGCTTTATGTTTGTTCAGCCATTTTCCATCAAACAAACACTACTTCCCATTTTTTGCTTGTCGTACAAAAGGCGATCAGACTTACTTTTGACGAATTCAAACCTTAATTACGGAATGGTTTTTAGTTGTAGAGATTTCTAGCATTTTTTATGTGAAAGCCCATGTCTCAAACTATAGGTTAGCATATCTGGCTTCCGGTTTTGTGTACTCTACGAAATAAGGCGAGGTCAAATTTGGAGAGGTGTCCTTTTTTAGTTTTCCAAACTAGTACTCTTACAAAATGGCGTTGAAGAAAATATTTTTTTCTTAGATCCTGATGCAAAAATTGTCTTTGCGACTATTATTAAGGGACTCAGCATGCTTTTCACTATATAAAACAATTTTTGTCTCATGCTTATCTTTTAAGTCCGTTTTGTAGTCTAATTTTAAACTTGTCCTAATGGAATGCGCTCGTGACCGCAACTTCTCCACTTTAAAGGCCCCCACATTTTACCACTTTGATTTTAAAAATCCCTAACCTTGTTTTTATTCAACGTACATATAGTATATTGCACTGGAAGTACTTTTGACAAAATTTTGATAAGTGGTTACACCCCACGGACTGAGTTTTTATCAAACCCTATAAAATGTTTATAACACTTCTCCTGGAAATTGAAATGGAACTTTAAAATTTTTTAACTAATCAATACGAGGTGATTTTATTATTTTGTCACTTGTACCTTGTAGGTAAAATAGTTTTGCCGCAGGGGACATAAAAAAGTTATACTAATTTATTTTCAACAAGATTTGACCATTAATTTTTCAAATACGTTCACGAGTTTTTTTAGGATTCCGCGTCAGCTGATTAGCTCGGGTCCTTCTCCAAAACTGGCTACCAAAATCTTACCTGTTCTATTTAATATTACGTAGGACACTTTCAGCTTTACCCTCAATCTTCATTTGACCCAGTGGGTCCGATTTCAAGGTCAGCAGGTCAATTTTCCTGTGCACGGTCCGATTTATCACTTTTCGGGGTAAAATATCAGCGACGCTGGATCTTATGTAATTCATTGCGGATTCTTTTACTATTACATGCAATGGTTATCAGGGGTTATAATATTAACAATCATTCACCTCTGACCTCTTTGGTTATCATGACACTCTAAATAAAATCATTACCAAATCATTACCAAAATGCACACGTATATGACTCTGCAGAAACGGTAATAATAACCACCAGCTGGTAAAGAAATTGATTGAATCCGAAGTGGTAATAAAGAACACTTTTTGGGATAAAATTAATACCATGATGTATGACAGATGTACTACAATATGTAGTAAAATGTCTACCGCCTGGTAATAAACCCTACCACTTTGTACACGGTGTGCTATTCATACCGGTATTGATGCTTTGTTTTAGTATACCCCATTATTACCAAATGTTGTGCAGATTTCCACCGAAAAGAATAGATTTTTTGCTGTTCTTTAATCTTTCAATCAATTATATTTATTGTAAAATAGTTTTGAAACATACATAACTATAAAATTTAAGTATAATGCAAACTATTGAGTTACAGAAATACACATGTATAAATATTTACATGAAATTTAAATCTGCTCCGATTCCCAACTTAAATTTGTGTTTCACTGAAAAAATAAACGCACAAAATTTGTATTAACTCTTTCCTATTATGATGGTTTTCGATCATCATCTTAATAAGGCGCCTACATATGATAATTTGATACTTACCTATTTCGAAAAATGTAATTTCCAGAAGTTTTTATCAGTTTTTTCCCACGGGCAGCACTGGACACTGGATAATTTCGCCATGTTGACTTGATTTGAGCTGAGTGGAAACTAAAACTGACAAATGCGCCACTGTCTCAATGTTTAGCGTCTCACAATTAACACCAAATGTATTAAAATTCTTACCTCCAGGGTAATAAACTACACCAAAATGTAGATCTCATCAGCACCACATCGGGAAACATTTGTACTACACTTAATGAAAATTATGGTAAAGAGTGTTATCTAAATTTGTAGGATATAATTACCGGCTCGTAGGAGTTTATTACCAAAATTATAAAGATAACTTAGAACATTGCGGTGGAGGGCCAGTTACCCGTTTGGTATTGATACGGTAATAACCCCGTATAATTTTTGTAGGACGCGTAATTACCAAGAGCTCGGTAAAGACGCTTATTAAGAATTCTTTACCAAGTTGCTAAGAGTGGATATATGAATAAATAAGTTTGGAAAGTGTTTTTTTTGGCTCTCTCCAACTCTGAGGGCACTGGAGGGGGCATTTATGAAGCTATCGCTACAAAATTTTGGAAATATCTTCCTGAGAGTATTATCTGATAACTCGCCAAAAATCCGTTCAAAATTCAACCCCCTGCCAGAGATATTCAACTTTGAATTCGTCAAAACCATCACTAATCACCTTTTGTAATTTGTCCAAATCATCCACTCGTGTACCAAAAATTAGTCATCCACGATTTAGTCCTCACACGATCCATCCTCCTCAGAAATTTATTTTATTGCACCTCGAAAACCACACCGATTTGATGCCATAAAAATCAAGAAGTAGAAAAAGAAACCGACCAGATTTCCACTTGCAGAGAGAGAAAAGAGAAAGTCGAGAACTTCTCCATTTCGCAGTATCATCGATTAAACATATCCGTCGCTCATCTCCGTTCACCTTTTTCTCCTCGCTCCTGGACAAGCATCAACTCAACCTGATCTCGATTTGATCCCTTCTCCGCCCAACAAAGAAACACAAAATTTGAAGGATTTCCTTCCTCGAGAGGAGAACAGACCACAAGAATTTCTCGGTTTTGCTTTGCGGGTGGTTTGCGGTTTGATTTCCTCCACATTTTATTTCAGTTTTCTTTTTCTTCTCCGAATTCCCAAGCTCTCCGAGAGAAAGAGAAACCAAGAGCGATGTGGAATAAATGGAGCGGTTGCTTTTCACTTAAGAAAGTTGAGAAAGTCGGGGGAGAAATGGGGAAATCGTAAAACATAGGTCGGCAGCAATGTCCAGGGATTTGGGGCATCTTAAAAAGTACTCAATTTTCTGTACTATGGATAAAGAACAAAAATTAAGAAAACAATTACTAAACAAATTTCACGAATTAATTCTTATAAAAACCCATCAAATCCCCTCAAAACACATTTTAAAGGAGTCGTAACATAGTTTTTGTAAAAAATCGTACTTATGCAGCTTACTAAAACTATCGTCAAGCTAACTTTATTAATTTGTAGTCTTCCAAATTCTGTATTGCCAGTCGGGCAACAATTTAGGCTTTCTCAGAAAAGTAGTACAGACAAACACAAATTTTCCGACCTATTAATGTCCCCAAAAACAAGGATTGAATTCGGTCCCATCTGCTCCTTTCCATTTTCTGGGTTGCATTTAAAGACTTCTTCAAGGTCTGGTCTCTTCTAGTTGAAGCATCTGAGTCGAGGGACGCTCAAATATTACACAGAGGCAATTCACGCAGGCCTTAGCAACTTTGTAAAATCCGCAAGTTCAGTAAAATAAACTTGTACAAAATAAAAAGCCCGATCCTGTTTGTCTCGCTCGATTACACATCCATTACGACTTGCAATTGAATTACAGAAATTACAGAACTCTTAAAATGGAACGACGAACGATCTAGTCATTGATTTGTAAATGTGAGTTTCTGAATTTTTACAAAAAGGTGTCGACATCTATTAATTTTCGATAAATTTGAGATTCGATTTGATTCGATTTGATTTAAATGGGTTTGATTTATTAAGATTTTAATCTCGTTTTAGCTGTACATAATTAAAGGATAAATTCTATGCCAGGTAAAAATAGGGTTTCACTACCATAATAATTATTTACTGTTTTTAATGTGCATAGTTTCAAAAAATTTCAAATACGTCTTGGAAATTTTCAAATTGATTAGTAACTTCCATAACATCTGTGCGTTTTGTAAAATAATTTTACAAACTTATCCAAAAAAAGAGACGCCCTTGATTTGAGCAAGTTTACAAAAACTTGTAGGATGATTTTAATTAGAAACTTTTGTAAGATTTTGTACAAATTTATAAGTTTACAAAATTTACGGACTTTTTAAAGTTAATAAGTTCTGCGTGAATTCTCCTTATCAATTTGGTCAATTCATCCTATTTCTCATCTTAAAAAATAATTGGATGCCGGGTTTGTAAATTTTGCCCATGTTTTCTGCTCATGTAATCTCTGTCGACCCCCTGGACGGAGTGACTGCCGCGGAGAAAGTAAAGCGAAAGTGATGAAGCATTTCATTTTGGTGAAATGCCGATTACATAAAATTGAACTTAGAAAACGAACTCAATTTAATGCCAAAACTGATTTTATTCGGAAAGCAATTCAAGTCGAGAACTTTTCATGTGGGATTGTTTCTTGTATTGTTTTTCAGGCGCATTGTGCAGCATGTAAGAGCAATAAGACAAAAACGAATGGGAACTATACAAATAAAATTCTGAAAACTTTTTTCGTAAAAGATATTGAATTGGGTTAATCTTGGTAAATATGAAGCTGGCTTAAAATATATAAAATAATAAAATGTAAGGGAAGCATATCATTTTTCGTGGCAATTTTGAAATTTGAAACCAATTGATAAAAATATAAAAATGTTTTCAATATATGTAAAACATAGGCTGAAACATTCAACCAGATTTCTTGTCGCATTTTCATTTCACCTCATAACTTTTATAAATAAACAAATAATTTTACTTTCGATACGGGGTGTTTCGGATCTAATTTTTGTAACAAGTATGCTCAATACATGTTCACAATAATTTATGGAGTTAGAGTCTCACAATATTACAAAATTTTAATTTCGCATGAATAGTGCTACCAAAGTGTTCATAATTTCGCAATAACTACACGTGACTTAATTTTTGAGTATAAATTGTAACGACTAATCATTAAATCTTCCAATATTTGTAAATAGAGTGGTCATAAATCTATATGGAATTGTACACACAATAAAAATACACAGTTGAAATTTTTGCCATATTGATTAAATGCCGGGCAAATAAGGCATGCCATCAATATGGCTAAATCCCATGGTCATATGCAAGACTAGTTGTAACATCGATTCACATTATATATTATATATTTAAAAAACAAATTTGAAACCTTAATTTTCCTGCTGTATCAAACCTCGCCGGCATAAAAATTCTTTAGAAAAGCTCTAGCGAGGCAATTTTCTCTGTAAAAAAAATCTCGTCATATCTGTTTACTTTATACTTTTTATACTTGCTTTCCCCCAAAAAAAGAGAAAGCCATGGACGACAAGGGGCTAATTTGATTTTGTGGGAGAATCCACTTTCACCCACTTTCTCCGTTCGAGCACCTGTAGCACCACCGCTTTCACTCCACTCTCCGAAACTGAGAGGAGGAGGACAGTCTAACAGAAATTTATTTAGTGGCCTCGCACCAGCCCAGCCAAACACATTCATCTCTGCTCACTTGCAAAATTCTGGCGAAATTCAGCTGGAGACCAACAAGAAAGAACAATGTGAGAACGTTGTCCGAGACCCTGTCTGGCGGAATGTATGGCCGATTTGTCATCCGGACAAGATTGATGGGGGAGTTATTGCTGCGGGATGAAGATAGCTGTCCCCCGTTTAGCCAGCACTTCAATCAGTTTTGCACACAGAGACACATGTAATCTCACTCCACTCTTAATAATGCCACAGGGAATTATTTCCTCTAATCATTTTCTGATAAATTCAAATTTTCTTCTGAGTTGGTAATCCATATGTAATTGGATCATGGAGACTATTAGTTTAGAATTTAGGCTACACAGGCTAATGTAAATGTACTTACATTTCCGCGAAATTCAAATTACGTACGATCAACCGAATCAGGTTATGGGAAATTCGAAGTTTGTCTAAAATTACCGTAATAATTTTCCACTAAATTAAAATTTTCTTGGAACCAATACATAATTGGTCATATTTATTTATTGCTTAATTAGAATTTATGCTACGTATACTTCTGCGAAATTCAAATTGTTTACGATCAACAGAATTAACGAAATCAAGTGGTGACAAATTTGAGTATAAAACGAGTATAAAACAATGTAGCAACGGAATTATTACTTCATATTTGATAATTCTTTTAGTGATGGTTCCACATTGTCATTCTCTACATTTTATTACTCAAAATTTTACGACCTCATCGTTAAGCGTATCCTAAATATTATGGTCATAGAAAACTGCTTCCACATATGGAGAGAAAGTCGGGCAGACGGCGGAGATGTAAATATTTTAACTCAATTCTTCCTTTTTGCGTCATACGCGTAAATAGTTTAGCCAAGCTTTACACAAGATTATTACATTACGTAATACATAATGTAGCGTTTGACACTTGCGAAAATTAAATTGAAGTGATGTATACAAAAACCTAGGAAAAAATTAAATATTATCTTATTTTTCACTCTATGTTGACTTGCGTTAAGGACTTAAATTTAGGAATTAAAGGGAATTAAGGGATTATTTTGCAAGGCTGCGTATTTATTATGCGATTATTTTGCTTTGCTCAATTTCGGATGAGCAACAGCAGAGCAACATCGTTTTGCATGCCAAAATTTTTAGTTTGCTAAAAATTTTGCGATATCTAAAATTTTGTGTGTAAAAATTTGGTTGTATTGCTAGTAAATAACGCCAGAAATATTTTTTTGTGGAGACCTAATAAACGTCTTCGTTTATCATGTAGCCAGTATCACGGTTTGCAAGTTTAGGCTTTTTTTTGCTGTAATTATACAATTACACAATTTTATTATTGTGGTAACAAACTATTACCGGGCTGTCAGATCAAGCATAAGTACAAAGTAATAATTCCACTACCCAGAAACCAATTTTGCAGCAATTCATCCTCGTGTAGTCAGCAATTTCTCAAGTATTTACACCAAAATTCAAATTTAAGAATTAAAAAAAGTAAGACTACTGATAAACTTTCTACAATTTTAATTTTGGTGAAAACATAAAAATTGTTATTCTGCTAAAAAAAATTGCCAAAATAAATATTGTTCGCATTAGGACATATTTTTTTGCATTAACACGCCACCACATTTTTGCAACACATGTCTCACAAAAGTACAAATAAGTATGTTTGTTTTCCCAGCTTTACTCTGCAGAAAAATACAAACTCACGCATAGAACTTTCTCTTCTGAATAAATATAAACTGGTTTCGCCATGATTTTTATCTCGTTCCAATTTCCTCGTGGAAAACATCTGCCCCAAATTACTCTCTCGCTCTCGCTTTCTCAGTTTAAAATATTTTGGGGAAAACATCAAGACATAGAAAATCTCCTCGGGAATATAAAAAAGAATCCTCGTAAAATAAATCTTCTCCTTAAAATCGACTAAACCTTAAAATAAATGCTTCCAACTCGTTCAGATTTTTGCTATCGGTGCATTTTCTGTCGTCGGGAGAGACAGGATCGACATCCTCGCTGGGACAACTTTCTTTTCGGGAAAAAAGTCGCACAGGGATCAAAAAAGGTGGATTGTTTCCTAAAATGTAATAGAGCGACAATCTGCAAAAGAAATTAGATACATATGTATGAGAAAATTATAAAGTTAGCCAAATCGGCTTAAGTATTGACGAAACATTAAAAAATACTTTAAATTTGTATACAGATAAAATTATAAAATTATAAAATTTGTAATGGTTGTCTCCCTAATAAATTAAACGAAAATGTAATGTTCTTTAAGTGAGAAGGGTGAAAATAATGAAAATATGTAAAATCTGTAGATCTACATTATAAGCTGGAAATGTTTGTCTGCAACGGAAGTGAAAGTTATTTTCCGAAACGGAAGTGAAAGTGGAGAAAGTGATTTGCATATCAGCTGCGTTGGTACAAGCGGTTGGAAAGTCGATAAGTTAGTTATCCTTGGCTTGATGGTTATCAGCAAGGGAAGGTAACACAAACTCTTAATTGTGGTTATCTGGTCGCTGGGGGGATTGGGGGGGTTTGCCCCCCCTGAGATATGGTTATCGCTCTGCTGGGGGGAGTGGGAGGGCGTGCCCCCTGGGATATGGATATCCCTCTGCTGGGGGACATGGGAGGGTGTGGCCCCCTGGGATATGGTTATCGTTCAGATGGGAGGATTTAGAGGGTGTGCCCCGTGGGGTATGGTTATCGCTCTTGGGGAATAGGTATGCTAGACATTATCATGGAAATTTGCCTATTAACCCAATGAAAGGTGTAAAATGTTACCGAAGGGACATTAGTTATTCCTTTGTTCCGTTCCGTTCAAGCCCGTTCCCAAACATGAGATATATATTTCAAGATGCCTGGATGACGGGAGGGAGAACGGATTCCGTTCCATTCATGGGTCAACCATATTTATATTGGATTGTTTAAATTACAAAATATAATTGCTTCGCGTACACATAAAGGAATGGAATTCCCTTCCTCTTCCATTCCCCTTGGATATACTTCAGGCGCTGTAGTGAAATCTTCACATCAAGGGAAGGGGGATGGAATTCCGTTCCCTTCATGTGTGGCCTATACAGTTATCGCTATGCCGAAAGGAATAGGGGATGCCGTATATTAGCGAAGGAGTTTGGATATCGAAGTGGTTACACCCCCAGTGTTGGGTGTGATCTGTTTGTGGGGTCGCGCACCTAGATGGCCACTACCTCTGTTTGGTTTTGCCAAATTGGGATGTGGTTATTACACTGTTGGGGGTGTGTGGGCTGGAGCCGCAGTGAAGTGAATGGTGAAGGGTTCCGTTCCTTCCCTCTTCCCGTTGGATATACTTCAGACGAAGTATTGACATCTTTGCATGAAGGGAAAGGGAACGGAATTCCCTTCCCGTTAGATGTACTTCACACGAAGTAGTGACATCTTTGCACGATGGGAAAGGAAAGGGAACGGAATTCCCTTCCCGTTAGATGTACTTCACACGAAGTAGTGACATCTTTGCACGATGGGAAAGGAAAGGGAACGGAATTCCCTTCCCGTTAGATGTACTTCACACGAAGTAGTGACATCTTTGCACGATGGGAAAGGAAGGGGAACGGAATTCCCTTCCCGTTAGATGTACTTCACACGAAGTAGTGACATCTTTGCATGAAGGGAAAGGGATCGGATTCCCTTTTCCGTTGGATATACTTCAGGTTAAGTAGCTATTTCATATTTTGTCAAGACTCATAGCCAGCTCTCACTGCAGCGTTACATAAGGAACATGCCGCTCCCAACGACAGACAAAATATACAGTAGCCGCGGAAGGGTGGGGACAAAGGGACGAGGGAAAATGTCCCCGTGGTTATTCGATGTTCAATGTTCGATGTTCGATGTTCCCATCGGCTGCTCATATTATACACACTCCATTCCCTTCATGTGCAGACTACGCAGATTTAAGAATCGAATCTGAATTCCATTCCCTTCACGAAGGGAATGAGGCCTCCGATGAATTAGTCAAATCTTCCACTGGAACAGATTTTGAAATCTGAGCACGAGTATAATATCATACGCGCTTTGACATGCCACACACCAGTAACCGTGTGGACCAAGTCAAATGTGACATATGTCGAACACGTCTGTTAACAGATTTTGAATCGGGTATAACAATTTGATGTTGATTTTACTTGGATCCATTCGCTGTGACCAAATATTTATTACCAAATAAGAATAAACAGTATGCCATGAGCATTGTTTAGATTTCTTAAATATTTGAATTTTCCTACCATCAACTTTCATCATCAACTCATACCATCAATTTCACGTTCTTCACAAGTTCCTTTGACTTCCCTCGGTGACAGAATTTGAGATTATTATATAGTTAAAATATTTAATTGGTTGGAGTTTTCCAGAATTCCACTCAATTTTATTTTCATGATAATCAAATAAGCTCGCGCCCGGCGGGAGACGGGCTTATACGCTAGTTTTCTATATGTTAGGAATTGCTAATGTTTCGCAAAACGGCATTTTATCGATACATTTCAAAAACTATTTTAAATTTGTACATAAATAAAACTTTACTCCCTTTCAAAATTACAAAAGCTGAAATGTAAATACTCAACATTTATTTTCACAATAAAAATGACTAAAAAAAATAGTAATTTTCTCGTAAAATAAATCTTCATCTTAAAATCGACTAAACCTTAAAATAAATGCTTCCCACTCGTTTAGATTTTTGCTATCGGTGCATTTTCTGTCGTCGCGAGAGACAGGATCGACATTCTCTTTAGAACAGCTTTCTATCCAGGGAAAGAGTCGCCCAGGGATTCACAAAAGGGAGGATTGTTTCCAAAAATACAAGTGAAAAATGTGTGGTGTTCTTTTGGTCAGGATGAGTGAAGGACTGAGGACTTCAGGATACCTACAAATTTAAAGAAATTTAGTATGACAGAATAATAAAATTTATCAAAACGGCGTATTTACAATGCATTACAAAAATGTTTTAGATTTCTATCCAAATAAAATTTCAAAATCCAAAATTTCTGGTGTAAGCTGTTATCAGTTAAAATTTATTTTGCGGATAAAAAGTTAATCATTTCTAAACTATAGTTAGAATTTTAGAAAATTCCAGACTTTGTGGTCAGTTTTATTCCAAATAAATTTTTACTTCTTACATTACAAATGTGGTGATTTTGAAGCAATGGCATTTTAATTGACAGAAATTTAATCTATATTTTTCTGTGTCGCAAATACGCCGTTTTGGCAAAATTTACGCTCCTACCTAATTTAAATAGTTACAGATTACATTAGTTTCATGTCACGAAGATGCCGGATTAGGTTCGGTAGCCATTTAAGGGGATTGAACAGGGGTAAAGTGAGATTAACAATCTATGCCGGAGTTATTCCACCTTAACACGTCCCCTTTGGCACCCTACTTTCCTGCACTCCATCACCCATCCATCCAGCCATCCCCACCTCGTCTCCCTCCAAATGTGCATCTTCTCATAGCTAAATCCCATCCAATCCTATTCCAAAAGTAGAAAGAAAGTGGGAAAAAGAGAGCAAACCTCCTCTCGCTCTTCTCACAACTTGACTGATGCGACTGACAGGCCGAAGTTGGATCTGGTGAAAGTATTGAATATCATAAAACTTGTGACGATGGAGGTCTCCCAGCGGAAGCTCTCCGATTTTGAGCAAATTAGTGTCTATCGATCACAGATTTAATCAGGATGGAATTTGTAAAGGACACGATCTACAAATGGGCACATTTGATTTGCATCCGACGTGAGGAAAACGAGCCTAAAAGTTTACAAATTTTGCACTTTCCAAAATCACTGAGAATTTTTGATCGCAAATTTAACTAACTTAACATTTGCAAACTATATATAATATATGCCAATGTCCTTTGATTTCACGGAGCTATTTACATCTGAAGAGGAGAAAACGGGTCCAAAAGTTGACAATTGTACACTTTCCAAATTTACTGCGCATTTTCTCCTTGTCGGATGCAAATATCTCGGCCAAACGTTCCCATTGGGAGATCGTGCCTTTCGTAAACTTCATCCTGATTAAATTTGTGATCGATTGGCACTAATTTCCTCAAAATTTGAGAGCATACGTTTAGAGACCTCCATTCCGAGTGGAGAAAAACTTTCTCCCTAAAGCCTAAAACGGACAAGCTTTGTTCTTCATGATTCTCGAATTACAATGATTCCGACTTCCAACCACCTTTGGAAAAGAAAATTGTATCGGAAAACGAGGCTTATTTTGTTTTTACAAGTTTTCCTCCTATTTTCCCCCTCATTTACATGCGAACCGTTACTTTTCCCGTTTTGAGTGAAAGTTAAGCATTCCCAGAAATATGGGGACGTGAAAATTTTGAAATGTCTGAAAAAAAACTGTGATTTCTGGAAGAAAAATTTGAAATTCTGTGCGCACGAGAGGATAAGGATTCCTCGTGGAGTGGACGGCACTGCAGCGTGAAATGAAATAAGATGCAACTTTTTCCCTGTGCTTACTTTCACCGGAAGACGGAGGGAAAGTTGGGCGAGCGAGGAGAAGTTGGCGGCGGGACGTGATCTGAGATAAAATTAGATTGTTGAAGGAGAAAGAATTGCAATCGAATTGTTGGTTCATGTTCATTTTGACTCGTTTTCGTTTGAGTCGTGTTGGGACGACTTTGCGGAGAAGGGACGTTGGCCGGGGGCAAGACGGGGATTTTTTCAGTGGGACGAAATTTATGCACTTTATTTCCTATGTACAAGAAAATGTGTCCAATTATCGAAATCCGGGTTGTCCACGTGACAGGGTTACCTTGTTCCAGAGGAGAAAGTGAGTTGTTGGGAGGACGGGCGAAAGCATGGAGTGACATGACGTGCCCAAACTGGTCGTTAGGATAGGCACGACTGGACTTTATTAAGATAGATATATACAATGAAATAGTGTTTTTTTCGCGCTCTAACGATTTTCAAGCTAGATACCTTAAAAGTTGCGTAAAATTGAGTAGATCAAAAATCCGTAATAATATTGGGGTGTCGCATATTCAGTTTTCGCGATACGAGCAAAAATGTGCGAATTTTTTTTGCTAATTTTGGATTTTGACTCAAACTCGTCCAAATTTTGGGCAAATATCACCGGAAATAATTTTAAAAATTATGTTGTACCAGAATTTGGCCGCTGCCTCGATTTCTGACCCCAGTTTTCCAACATTTTGAGTTTTGCAAAATAATTGCAATTTCCATATTAGTTTACCACGATGGAATTAGGGTACTTATTAAAGGTTCGTAGTGTATTGCTTAATTATTCGTCATAGTGATAAACAAATGTTGCCAATTCCAAAAGAAATTTTTCAAGAAAATGCAAAGAATTTCATTCGAAATTGAAATTTGGAATATTGCAAGTCTAATTATACAATACATGTAGTAGTTGGTTGAGCTTTTTGGTTATTAGGAATTTTGAAAGCAACACAAAATTTTGTTAGCAATTCGGAATTTTGTAAACAATGCTAAGATTTTGTTAATGCCGCGTTGACTTGTTAAAGGGACGATGGACACAGCAGACCTTGAAATCCAAATTATTACCCAAAACAAATAAAAGTTTGGGGTGAACGGAATCGCAAATACTTCGTAACATTGGTGCAAACTTGGACATACGTCAAAGTGCAAATCGATAACGTTATGCAATCTTGGAAAATTTAAACTAACCTTAAGTTTGATCAGAGATGTAAATAAATAAAATCTAATAGACGAATATTTAGGATGATTTTTTTTACAAAATCTTGGCACAAAATATAAAATAAATCCATTTAAATATCTTAATCCCTATCAAATAGTTAATATCATCTTAATTAAATGGTTAAGTATTTTGAACATATTAATATTTTGAAGATATACATATTTAACTATTTATAATAATGCTGGTAACCTTTTAACCTATTGCTTTGTTCGTAAATTTAATGAATCATTCACAAAATTCATTCGTTTCTTCCCCAACAATATGTCGTGAAGTGAAAATAAATTTCTTAATAGAATCATAAATTTCAGATTATTTCGTTTCTTTCCTTCTTTCTTTCGTTTCTCCAATAAAGTTTCTTTATTGGAGAATATTATATTACGAGAATTTTCAGATTCTTTAAGAAACAGTATTATAAATTGTACAACGTTGGCGAACAGAAGAAGTTATTATTTAGTTGATAATAACGCATATGTACTTTAGATTATTTCTTTATTATTGTTTTTTTTTAATATGAGATGTAAATAAGTACTCTACTCTGCGATACAATTCATACTTCTAACGAATAATAAATCCATTATTTCTTTAGGTATGATTAACCACAAAAATTTGTACAAACTAATATTTCGTTAAAATTTACAATATTCCACTTTTCTAAAAAAAATTACAACGTTTACATGGGTTTGAAATGCATGAATGAATTACTGCCTTGAATTTATAAAGTCGAACAAGTTAAACGACATGCGTTTAATTATTGCCGCGCATAAATATGTAAAAATCCCTGGATTGTACGCCGAAGGTTGACCCCAAATTGACAAGGCGATAGATTGAGCCAATGTAATGATGTCATGTTGACCCCTCTTTACACGTGTTAAAGGTCATCGGATCGCATGCTGCCCCGCCTGTAGTGTTTTACGTGTCGTCGGCTTCGATAAGTCGGAGTTCCTATTCCTTCAATATTACGACCTCGCGTCGCGCCGCACTGCGCGGCCGAAAATTCATGAAAATTGACGCCATCTTCCCCGCGAAAGTGGTTGGCATTGATCTCTGAAATATGTGGCATGAATTTATCGCCTCGCAGTTCTAATATGGCATGAAAAATGTAAATCTTTTAAAATCTAATGGCTTCTCTGTGTAATGATGATGATGATGACGATTCGAATGAAAATAGAAAGCACGGAATTTAATCCGGGACCTCATTTCGTCAAAATCTTACGCACTTTCACTTTCAACTTTCGTCCGTATCAGGACTCGGAAAGTTTTCAGATTACCTACACGTAGCTTTTTTCTTACTTTCTTTTCTCTCTCGCATCTCGTAATAATCCGAATAAAATGGTTTCTCTCATATAGGAAAAGTGAGAGTAGAAAAGGAGAAAGTTTGTGGAAAGATGGGGAGAAAAATGGACGCAATAAAATAACTGCACTCGTCTTTCAGGGAGGTTATGCACTCTTAGAAATTTATGTATGAAAATTTTGCGACTTCTTTCTCGTGGAATTTTGTAATGGTGTAAATTTTGTACAATTTACAAAATTGCTGAGGAAAAAGGAAAGAATTAAGGTTTTAGAAGTTGCCAATCTTATCTTACCAATTTACGGACTTTATAAAGTTCCCAAGGACTTCCTGAATTGTTTCTTTTTTTCGACAAAAATTTGTCGAATTTCTGGTCAAATCCGTGTTAAGTTTAGTTGTCTTACATTTTACTTTATCAATTTATCAGAAAAAATCAAATTTGGGTGAACTCCATATTTCTCTACCTTTACTCTTTACAGACGTTATATATCTTTCTCCATGTGTTTCTAATTTTTAAGCGAGCCTCCTCAAAAAGAGGGGGAGGAAGACCGTGATGGAAAAAACGTGGCAGCGTAATCATCATTAATTTCTTGGTTGAACGGACAGATCTCGGCTGCCCTGATGAGATCCAGGCTCAAAATAAATGCGTAAAGTTCGCATAAATTATTTATTAAAGGCTGCGTCCCACGACCATCTGCATATCCACTTCCCTTCCTTCTTCGTTAGTCCGATAACTATGAAACAATCGAGTCATTCTGTCACGCTAAAAAAATGTGGAAACAAAATTTTCACCGGGGCAATTCACGCGGGGCTTAATAACAGCCTATAACATCCGGGAATTCCGAAAACTTACAAGCTTTTACAAAATTTTAGAAATATTTCTGAGGATAATTAGCCAATTTACAAATTTTAGAAATATTTCTGAGGATAATTAGCGAATTTACAAATTTTTGAAAACTGACTCACATCAAGCGCGTCTGTTCAAGTTTGTAAAATTATTTTACAAAACTTACGCATTTTACAAAGTTATCAAAGACTTAATGTGTTCCTTCACTGAAAGAATTAAAAAATTAAATTCACAAATTTTGGAAACGTGTACGTGTCATCATGTACCAACTTTTTTCTGAAAACAACTACTTCCGATGAACAAGTTTTTTCACCTTTTTAACATTTTCATATTTAAATAACTGAAATAATTAATTATCGGGACCAAATAACCCAAAAAAATCAGTCACTAAAAATTTAATCTAGTCACAAGTATTTTACCAACTTGAAAAATTAGCTTACAAACAAACTTTGTAACTTTACTCAGAGGCGTCTTTTCATTTTATAAGAGTTTGCAAAATTATGTTGCGAAACTTATGGGTATTACAAGGCTACAAAAAACTGTGTTAATTGTATCAATATTACTTAATTTGTGTATTAAGATTTATGCATCTCATACAGAGTTATGGTACGGTTGATACAAAAAAAATATTAGTGTGTGAAATTGCTAAAAAATTCGCTTCCTTGGTAATATTCGTTACCAAATTTATGGTGAAAATTTCACAAATTTATTTTATTTATAGGGTTTTTTTAAACCAAGGATTCACTCCTATTTCTTTACCCGAATTGTTCACCGCAATTTTTTAGAGTGTATCCAACTTGGTTGGTTGAATGGGGAACAATTGACTCCCGGTCATTAATGAATAATTGAATTTTATGTAATTGTTCGCCTCTTGAGGAAATGTTTTACGCAGACGAAATCGTTACGTAACCCGAATACGAAGCGTTCTTTTCTCCTGCGCATTGTGCAATTTTACGCAAATGACAATGACACCCATCCAGCAAATTCGTTTCGACATATTTTATACACCCAACCAAATATATGTACATTCGTGGTTTGCTTTGGCTCAATTTCTCATCTTTTAGGCCAGGTTTAAAAATTAAGAATATAAAAAATATCGGGAAAGTGGAATACTTCCAAGTTTGCAGAAAGAAAGGTAGAAAGTTAAAATCCAATTGAGTAATAAAACTTGCAATAAAATTTACAAATTCTATCTATATGTCAATTTTTTATTATTTTTATTTATTTGTGAATTAAAAAAAATAATAGTAAAACAATATATATATATTTTTTAATTTGAAGATGAATTTCAATTCCGTTAGTAATTATTGGAAAATAATATTATGATAAATGTCATAATAGATAAACGAGTTTCCTCGTGGGAAAACCATATTGACTGAATAAATACAAAAATTCTACATTCTTTGAGGAAAATCGGGAAGTTTTGCATATTTATTTCGAATGAGCCGAATTCAACCGAATTCAACCTTTCCAGTGGTTCGAATTATTGCATTTCATGCTTAAAATCCATTTTTTTTAAACTTTCTCCAGAACCTGAGGGACCACAAGCGGTGCGAATATTGAGACAAAGGGAGACTAATTTACGCGTTCGCGCCGGTGAAGAAACGCACCTTTCCTGTCACGCGGAGGGAAACCCGCCACCGTCCTTTTCGTAAGAAACCCCCATTTAATCATGGCTTATTAATTAAGCTAATTATAATTAGTAAATATTTACCTAATTAGATTATTATTCTTCCAGTTAGGCATTAAATTAAAAAAAACTAAACATACATGCCTGTAAATTAAATTTACACAATTTTTTAAATCCCATTTTTCATGATTGTGTATCATTTATTTGGAAAACTACAAAAATTCCAATCTGGAGTTTTTAACTGATATCAGTACAAAAAATCTTGCATCATCTATTTCAAAATCAAATTTTAACAACAAAGGTCGTTTCAACAGCTTATCTTTTACTGGTTTTTAACGAAAAATCATAAATGTATGTCTTCACGGCGTTACGTTTCTACAAATAACGTACAATTTTTAGTTCATCTTTACCATCTATCTTACAAATGAAAATAATTAAATTAGTTTAAATTCAACATAAATTAAACTTATATAACAATTTTGGCATAATTATTTATTGCAGCTAAAAGTTATGTACGCGAGCAAAATTTGTTTTATGCATGATTTATTTGAGAACAGAATACAAATGCAAAAGAAAATGCAAAAAAATATCAATTATATTTTTACCTGCCCGATGTCTAGCAAAGATTTGGGGAAAGTTGTGCCTCCATAATTTGCACACGATGCTAGAATATTCTGAAGTTTGCATGCAAAAATCCAGAGATTGCTATTCTGAGCAGGTATTTAAGTACTTTCTCTAGTGATTGACGTCAAGAGGATTTGAGTCAACAGATTTGTTGACCCAGTTTAAAATTGCAAATGGCAAACGAGATTCGTTTCAGTGAGATTTATTTTTTTGAGGGGATAAATATATCAAGGATTCCAAAACGAGTTTGCATATTCAACTTCAAAAGAAAATAGTTAAGCAAAACAATTGCCCTGAGCTTTCAAGAATTTTCGTTAAATTGAAATTTTATTTGCGATTTGCAAAAATCGTGGAGAAAATACGTAACTATTTACATATTGGTGATTTCATAATTACATTTGTATTTTGGTAAACAACATCTCTTCAGATTTCTCAAAACCTTATAATCCTTCCTTTTCCGAATTACGTGAAAATTCCATCAGGGAAATAGATAATTTTATGGAAAAAGCAGGCAGAGTTATCACTGGTATTTGTAAATTTCCAGACGTAATTATGGTGTGATGTCGACCTCAATTTGAGTAACAATAAGCTCGTAACTAAAAAATATACAGTTTGCAGTATATTTGTAATGATTTTGAGATAGCAGGTCATGCTTTTTCAAAACAAATTCGCATCAGTTAAAAATTGCCATTATACTTTTTGAAATTAGGCCGAATAATACAACGCTTTCGGCACAATTTTCTTGTCAAATTAAAACATCTTCAAGTTTCTTCTATTTGTTACTAAATTTCAGGTTATATCGAGAAATTGAGGGTGTTTTATCTCACATAACTTCCACTTTGAACAGACTGCCGCTTCTCGTAGGTCTTGGTAACATTCAAAAATCCGTAGATTCTGCAGAACTGTTACAAAACTTTACAAATGGTTCAAGAGAAAATTAGTTTACAGTACACATTTTTGTAAACTTTCTCAAATCAAGGGGGTCTTTTATTTTGTAAAAGTTTGAATAATTTGTTTACAAAATTTATAGATTTTACAGTTTATTGCCAATAACTGATCCTGAGTGAATTACCTCATTTATTAAAATTCAGTCCAATAATATAACACATTCTACACAATTTTCTCTCCAAATCAAAACAAATTTAACTTCCTCGTTTTTATTTCTGAATTTCAGGTGGCATCGGGAAATCGACGGTGTTTTATCTGACCTTCTTCCCACGTCGAAAAGGCCGCCGTCTTCGTCACCGTCTTCCTCGCCGCAGAATAGCGTGGTCCACGTGGCGCAAGTGCGGCCTCAGGACGCGGGCTCGTACCTCTGCCGCGCCAACAATTCCCACTCCGTCGACCAAGCCGTCGTTCAACTCGTCGTTTATGGTAAGCTAAGCAAAATAACAAGCAATAAATTTTCATGAAAGTTGCATATTGAAAATTTTTTTGGTAATTTTTTTGAAAAAAATATATATCCCACTTGTCACAGAAATTAATTACTGTAAATTTTGAAAACTTTAAAACAATTAGTGAGTTAGTAAACCAATCTAAGCGATCAAAAGGTAAATGTATACCTATATTCATAAATTTGCATACTGGACACATTTTCGCAAATGATTTTGCATTTTTTATTATTCAATCAGATTCTCCAGTTAAAGATGGGTACAATTTCCTTGATAAAATTTCAAATTTTGTCCGTCTATGCGAATTCAATTAGCGTGTAAACAAATTAATTACGCATTGAATAATCATTTCCAAGAAGTTGGAAATTTAAAATGTCGAAAATGACTGAAAGTGAGAACTGCATATTTCATAATATTGGTAAGCTTTCTCTCAATTAATTAGGCAAGTACCGTCAATTTTGCAAACTTTCGAATAATAATTATCGAATTAGATAAAATTTATTTTTTGTTTCAAATCTTGTAAACAAATTTGAGATTTAATATTATTGTTATAGTACAAGTTAGACGTTGTTCATAAAAACCTGTGAAAATTTGGTACAAAAACAGTTGAAAAGATTTTGGGTCATCCTCACAGAAGTTAAAAGAAAAATTTGTATCTTTTAATTAACTATGATTTCGAAATTTTTGAATTTATCATTCACCACTAAAGCACTTCATAATATTTTCCGTTTAGTTTACAATATTTCTGGATTTTCCAAAGTACTAAATATTTTATAAATTACTATTTGAAAAATCTGTAAGTTCAAATTTATTTAAATTACACACTTTGAAAGAAAATTGATTGTCAAATTAATTTGGTTAATAATTTTGGTTAATACTTCAAATTTTACGTTTTCTTAGAGGGGTAAGTAAGCTTGTCAACTCTGAAATGGGTACATTTCTGGGCCAATTTCTAAAACGTGGACAATTACAAGATACAGTTTCTGCAAAATTTCTAATCATCACAATTCACAATGAGTTTTGTTTAGCTAAAGGCTAAAAAAAATTCAGATGCACAAAAAAAATCCTTACAAAAAATTGCTAATTTCGTCAAACTTCACAATCACAACACCCCATCCATTACACAATCTTAACAAAAAAAAGCTTAACAAATGTCTTTCTTGACTCGTAAGTGAAATGAGTCAAAGGAGGAATCAATCCGAGTCGAAGAGGGATTTGAAGCGGGAGAGAAAGTCAAAGTGAAAGTGGAACAGGACAGAAATGGTTTTATTGTAGAAATAAATTTGTTTCGAGATGAAGTGAAAGTAGACCCGAGGGGGCGATATTTACACCAAAATGAAATGAACTCCCTTTCACTTTCTTCGTTTAGGCGGAACTTGGCCTCATGTAACCGACATGGCTGGCTGGCTGTTCGTGATCTGATATCAATAGTTTCAATTTCAATCTGAATTGTCAACACCGCCATTTTTATTTGTTGGCAAAAGTTTATGAACGCAACTAGTCCTGGCAGGTGAACAGAAATATCTTGCCTTGAGATTAGATAACTTGTGCTAATCTTTGAGGATGAATTTGATAAAAAATCACTTGTGCAAAATTTATTATTTTGCAACTTATTAATATGTTCAGCTAGCCCTCGCATAATAGGATGACATTCTGTCTGTCTGTTTATGATCAGTAATTCAAATTATCAACAACGCCGTTTTTTATTATTTTTTTTCCAAAATTGTTAAAACGTAACTAATCCTGGCAGGGATATGTACTTTCGTTGTCCTGAACTTTATATAAGAATATTTTTTCAAAATTTATTACATATTTGATACTTATATTTGCATACCATCCAATTAATTTGTTCAATTTGCCGATAATGCCGATAAATCAATGTTGTTATTACTGCTTACAAACATTAGATACCAGAAACGATGACAAGTTGGTAACAAAATCATCACCGTGTAGGCAATATCGGCGTAAATAAATAAGGGTAATAACCCAAATTTAACTTGCTGATATCAATTTTTCCCGTTTAATTGCATGATCAGAGGGCGAAAATGTATTTATTTTCAACTTTTTCATTTGATGATGACCCACGGAACTTTGTGGGTGTGTTCGCTAAATCGCATAGATCACAAAAAGTTCAAAATATTTTCACATATTATTGCATATTTGTAGATTTTCAGACATCATAAATATTTAGAAATATTTAGGAATATTTCCGCCATTGTTTTGAAAATACATACGTAAATCTGTTACATTGTTTTTTCAGAATTTAGTAAATATTTCAACGATGTGCGACGAATATTTTTGCTTAAAGAAATTTGGTCACAAAAAACAGTAAATAATTATTGGGGCAAAAAACCTGAATTTATTCTTTAATTTTATACAACTAATCGTAAAATGAGATTTAAATCTAAATAAATCAAATCTTAAAAAAATTCAACTTTTCAACAGTGGTAGATTTCAATACCTTTTTAGAAAAATTCTGAAAACGCAGATGTATAAACTCATTATATATTTAGATCCGTTCCAATGAGTTGCGGCTTCCAAATGAACATGAAAAGACTGAAATGAGATGAAATACACAGATTCGAGCTTTGTGACGTTACACTATTGATTATTTTACTCGAATTGCTATTTTTCATTTGATTTTCGAACAAACAAGTAAAACAAACACGGCTTAAAAAAATTGCTCGGGAATGATTTACGTTTCAGCAGAAAATTTTCAATTTTTACTCGAAAGCCGTCCCAAACAAATAACCATATCCAGTTAAGTTACACGAAAATCGTTTTTTTACATTTCCTTGCATTTTAGTCCTACACAGTTAAAAAAATAAATTCTAGACAGAGAAATAAGTAGTTTTTCAAGTTTTTTTTACCCCAACAATTGGTCAAATTTGAATAGGGTTTGTCAGTACTGCCAGGCCCCGTTTTAGGTATAGGCGAGCTAGGCAACCGCCTAGGGCGCTAGAATTTGAGGGGCGCCGGCAGGCGTCCCTGTATGTACACTAGATAAAAACAGAATTACTTTCTCTCATTTCATTTCTTTGCGGAATTTTTTATTAGTTGTGGATTCTTACAAATTTTAAATGTCCACGACAAATTGTAAGTTAAAATACAGAAGTGTGAGGTGGTTATCTCCGATTTTGACCGGGCCGATTTTAAATTGTTCACGCTCAGAAATAAGAGAACTAAGAATGCTGTGCTTAGAATTACTTAAGTCAGGAGTTGATAGAAACTCATTTTTTAACTTTTAATTATAACATATGGTTTTTGAGTCTTGAAAGTTTCAGAAAATCTCGCAGCACGAAAATATCAGCTTTTTGAAAGTGAACAAATTATTATGATTTAAGGGAACTAATTCTAAGCAAAAATTGTGCTGAATTTTTTAAGTGGGTGAAATTGGAAAAATCCAGGTATTGGCTGCAATTTTATTTTCATGCAAAACAAAAAACTTGGACCGCTTATTTTTGAGATTAATAATTTACAAGTAGTCGCCCCTAGGGTAGGTAGTTCCGATATTTCGAGATTTGAATTTTGTATTTTACCTTGGTTACACCTCCAAAGTTTCCAAAAATGAATTATAACTTGGCTACACCCCCAAACTTCCCAAACTTCAGTTATTACTTGGTTACGCCCCCAAAGTTTCCAAAATCCAATTATTTTGAATTGGTTGTATCCCAGATTTTCTAAAATTGAACTCTTACTTACACCCCCAACTTTGCTAAATTGAATTTTTCTTGGTTACACAATACTTGGTTGGAATTCTTGGCCGAAATTAATTAAATTAATTCATAAATTGCAGGATTTCGATATTCAAATATCGAAATATCGAAATACCGAAATATCGAAATTATGCATTGTTCAGCTTGCGGAGATAACCACCTTACACCTTTCCTCTGTTAGTATGAAGCTTCTGTTCCATAATAATAGTCAATCATTTTTCAAGAATTAAAATTAAATCTGTAGTTAAACCTATTTAAACAATTGTCATTTGTGTAAATGAAATTAGTGCAAAACGAAAATATGTGTACGATTATATCCATAGTGAGGTGTAGTAAAAGTACTTTCTAGCGCCGATGGCATGAGTACTGCAGGGGCGCCATTATAGTTTTGCCTAGGGCGCCACATGGCCTAGAACGGGGCCTGAGTACTGCTATCATTTGGTGATAAATTAACAGATCCACTAATGAGGATTAGTTTTATCGTGATTATATAAAGCCTGTCGGCTCGGGCTGCGCGAACCTGTACCGACTGCAAAGGTTTCCCTTGAACGACACGACTTTCCCCGTTGTTCGATGGATGCCTGGCTGAGAATGGACTGATTGATGGATTTACGTGTTCGCTGTCCTGTCCAAAGTGAAAGTTGGCTTATTTCACAAGGCGAGAAAGTCGTCAAGTCCAAGTGTCGTGTGACGAAGAGTAGCTTACGAGGTGGCGGTAGCCTAATTTATGACTTTATTATTACGCGACTTTTGTGGTGGATATAGAAGGGAAAGTGAGACAAAAAAAATGTAGCCCTTTTACGCTTAAATACAATGGACGTCTCCCACCCAGCGAATGATCCCCGATTTTGAGCAAATTGGTGTCAATCGATCACAAATTTAATTAATATGCAATTTGCAAACGACAAAATCTCCAAATGCTCAGCGATATTTGCAAATTCATCCAACGAGAATCAAACTCCTAGTTAATTTGCACCGTCAACCGTGAAAAAGTTGTCAGACATGACATGTTTACTAATTAATCACAAAAATACAAAAATTAAATTTTAGACCTCCAGACTATACAAGATATTTTCAAAAAAATCAACCGCAAACGATTACTTGTTGCCAATTCGCACATTTATAGCACGGTTTTGTCAACTTTATAAGATTTCCAAATTTGCAAATTTTATCGATAATAAATCCTTATTACAAACATTACAAATTTAACTTATCGCATATTGATGTAATAAAATGGGAATTTTTAATTTTCTAAATGATTTGAAAAACTTTACAAATTTTTTGACACCAATTTCCTAACAAATTACGATTTTTTTATACAGTTCCTCTCCGCGTGCAAGTGTCTCCTCCGACGCAAATTGTGGACGTGGGGCGATCCACTTCGCTCCGATGTCTCGTTTCCGGTTCGCCGGTCCATTCCGTCGTCTGGCTCAAGGACGGCGTGGCCCTCGCCGACCTGGAAAACGGGCCCAGCTCCTCCCCCAGATTCCAAGTGGAGCCTCGCGAAGTCTTGAAATTGGTCCATGTTCAGCCGGACGACGCGGGGATGTACCAGTGCCTCGCCTCCAATGACTTCACGACGGGGCAGGACTCTTCCCAGATACGGTTAGGATGTAAGGATAAAGCTCAATTTTGAATTTTAAAAAATATTTTAAAGAGCATCCACTAAGGTTTTTGACTGCCCCGTCAAAGGCGCGCTAGGCGGGAACACAGCGAAATTAAATTTCGAAAAAATTATTTTTGAATAGACCAAGTTATAAGCTTTCCATCGATATATGTCACCAATTATTGAGTCATGGCTAAGACTAGAAAAACTTGGGTTGAAAGGCAAGAGTTGAAAAAAAGAGTGATTGAGTTTCACAAAAATCGAACAAACTATGATTTTAAAATCACTTGGCACTTTTTCAAGCAAGAAGGTATTCCTCATTCAAATGTCAACTCTTACATAAAAAAGTACGAGGAATCGAATGAACTCAAATTCGAAGTCCCCACTGGTCGACCTGCAAAGCTATCGACGACAAAAATCAAAAATCGGATTTAAAAAATCTTCAAAAATCATCCATCAACGACAACGGCTGGCGCCGCAAGTAAGGTCGAGATTTCAAAAAGCTATCTGTGCAAAATCAAAGTCCATAAACTAGGGATTATAGCCAGGGCAAAAAAACAGCACCAACTTACAAACCAACACAACAGGAAAGGGTTCTTGCATGCTGCAAGAAATTGTTGAAGAAGATTCGGGGAAAAGTGGTCATCATGGGCGATGAGCCCCACGTCACAGATGACACTTCAAATCTTCCAGGAAGGCATTTTTTCCATAGTTCCAACCCCTGTGAAGTAAAATATGAAGATAAAGTCCAAAAGAAAGACCAATTTCCAAAAAAATGAAGAATTTGGCAACACAAGTCTGGCATTGGTCATGTTTCCGATCCCGTCATTTTGGAGGGCACTGTAAACCAGGAGGTTTATCTTAAATCATGCATTAAAGGGGGATTGGAATCTTTTATTACTACAGATCATAAAAAAATAAAGTTTTGTTTGGCCTGACCTCGCAAGGTCCAATGAGGCCAAGAAGGTCACTGAGTACCGACATCTGAAAAAAATTGAATATGTGCCAAAAAATGGAAACCCACCAAATTTTCCTCAACTGCGACCAATTGAGAAATTCTGAGCGCTGACTAAGTCCAAATATTCTAAGCTTTCAGAAAAGCCACATACCTTACCATACAAATTTAAGAACAGATGGAAGAAAATCAGCTTGAAAGTAGGTGCAGTCTATGGGCGGAATTTGACGCGAAATCGGAAGAAGAAAATGCAAACTGTAGCAGACGGCGGAATTGAATCATTAAAATTTGAACTGTATGGCAATCCAAACCCTTTGGTAGTAAACATATGCAACTTTTTTGAAATTGCATTAACTGTGTAAAAAGTTCTGAGCATTTTATTTCGTCAGTCAAAAACCTTAGTGGATGCTCTTTAGGTGTATCTACGTAGTAATTAATCCGAACCTGAAAATTTGTAAAATTTTCAAATTATGCGAGGTTAATACGATTAGGATGTAAGGATGACGCAGAGCTTTGAAAAAATGTTTGTTGCTTGTAATTACTTTGATGAAAATTGAAGAAAGAAAGTTTTTAAAATTTCAACTTCGCAGTTTTTAAGGGATTCACGTAACCTATTTAATCTACGCAGTGTACCACAAATCAAAAACTTTTCTTGGTTGCGTGTTTGATAGAAATAGAATTGCCAGTTTGAATTTATTTTTTTTTAGTTTTGCCTAAGTTACACGCCAGATTTCATTTATTTCCTTAGTTTGGGTCCGTTTTATGAGTATCAGATATACCAGGCGTAGCAAAGAGTGGATCAAAAGTTTAGGGAGAACAAGTGTCTAAAATAAAATGGCACAATAGATTTTTACCTGCTAAACAATCGAAAGTTTACAGAGCTTACAGAATTACAAACATCCCCGCCTGAAATTCCTGCAATTAGTATCTTTCAAATTTCTCAAAATTACTGCGTACTATTTATCAGTTCAAAAAAATGTTGAGAAAAGTATTTAAATTTAAAAAATGCATGTTCCAGGTAACCAGATAACCTCTCAGATTTTCTGCCTCTATTTTTTGAACGAACAGTAGCACATAATTTTTTTTGTATTATGAACCTACAATTTGTATTTATAAATGAAGGTGTGTCCCAATTTTGTTTTCACATTTTTCTCAGCCGTCCTGCCCGAGCTGTTGTATCGCTTTTCTGAACAAACGATCCAACCTGGTCCTTCCGTATCGCTGAAATGCACCGCCGTCGGAAATCCACCCCCGCAATTCACATGGACTTTGGACGGCTTCGCACTGCCGGAAAGTGAAAGGTGGGTGGAGAAAGCAAAAATTCTAACTTACAATGGAGGTCTCCCAACGTATGCTCATAGATTTGAACCAAATTAGCGTCAATCGGTCACAAATATAATTAGGTTGAAATTTGCAAATGGAACTATCTGCCAATGCGCAGGTTTAGCGGAGATATTTGCATCCAAGGCGGGAAAAAGGCGCAGCAAATTTGGAAAACGACAAATTTCCCAGCCTGGAGGATGCGTTTTCTCCTCCTTTTACGCAAATATCTCCGCCAAACCTGCGCATTGGCAGATAGTTCCATTTGCAAATTTCAACCTAATTATATTTGTGACCGATTGACGCTAATTTGGTTCAAATCTGTGAGCATACGTTGGGAGACCTCCATTGTTAGACGCACAACTTGCACTATCAAGTTAGACGAGATTCATATTGATGCAATTCGTGCGGTCATTGTTAACTTTGTAAAATCCGTAAATTGTGTAAAATTGTTTTATACACTTTTACCCTTGGTCTGAGCAAGTTTCACAATTTTTGAAGCTAATTTTTCTCGAAATAATTTGTAAAAGTTGACGGATTTTACAATGTTACCAAGGACTTTGTGAATTGCCTCAATTGTTTCTCTTGCCTGCGAAAGTTTTTTTAACAAATTTTACTTTAAGTCAAAGTGTAGACTTTCACAATTCCCAATAGTTTCAAAAGCAAGCCAGCGATATTGTAGTTTTTGTTTAATGTAATAAACGTATCAATGGGTTTAACGCCAAATTTGATTGTTGAAAAATTTATGGAATTTATTAAAATAATTAGATGAAGAGCGTCATTTCGCTTTATAACATCTTGTTATTAACATAATGTTCAAAAATTTATATATAGGTAATTTCATAACGTTTCGTAAAATTTCCAATGTTCGACATTTGTTAAAAGATTTTATGGGTTTCAAAATTCCTGAAGAACTTTTCCATCAATCCTTGTTGGAGATTTATATCTTTCAATTGCACTCCACATACGCCCATTTTTGCTATTTTCAGAAAGTTGTGATTAATTTTTCACCAATTTCTTACAGATTTTTGGTCGGCCAATACGTCACGATTCATGACCATGTGATCTCGCACGTGAACATAACGCAGGCCCGGGACGAGGACGGCGGGCTGTATGCTTGCCAGGCCAGAAACGCCATGGGCATCGCTTTCCACACAGGAAGACTCAACATTTATGGTAACCACGTTAATTTTTACATGTAAATTAGAAAAACAAGTTAAGAGTATCTTTGTAACTTTTGTAACAAAGTATGACAAAAATATACAAATGAATTAAAGTGCTATTTACTATCGTAACTTCGTTAAGTTTAATTTGGAAATGGTGAACAATATCATCTCACAAACAAGACGGGATTATTGTTTTAAGAAAATAACAACATGTCGTGGAACTTATTCACAACATTTATTTGGATATTGCGACTTTTCACCCAAGCCTTGCTAACTTTGTGATACCCTTAAACTTTGTAAAATTAGTTTACTAAATTTTCACAATATCAGTAACAAGATGCCGTTCTCATCTGAGGATGAGTAAGCTTACAAATATTTCTAAGCTAAACATCCTTGTAAAAGCTTGTGAGTTTACGGATTTTATGGATTTATGAAGTTTGCTGATTTGCTGATATTGTATATATTTATGGTTGAATTGTGCTAAAAAATCAATTCTGAAAATTTCCAGCATGCTTGTTAAGACGTATGAATTTTCCCAAATCCACGTGTCAAACCTATAATAATTACTCCAAAATGGAGATAAAATTTATTAAAATTTACAAAAATAAAAAAAAATAAATTGTCTTCCCTCCATATGTCATGCATCGCTACTAATTTTCATTAAATACTCTTCAAAATTCGGTTAAAATTCATCAAATTTCATAGAACTTTATAAAAATTATCAAAATTTAGTTTGTCCAAAACTAATGTCATGCATCCCTCAAACTAGTTCAAATTCAAATATCCTCCCCACAAAAAAATCACATTATCCTCCCTTAAAGATCACCCCCTCCCCCCAAAAAAACCTTGTAAAATTAGCATATTTTATTTTTATCGCGTACAAGAACAATGAACCCTCGTAACGAAATCTTTTCTCCACACGAACACAAATCAGACCGCATCATCTCCAATTTATCATATTTTTTATGACATTTAGTGTAAAATAAAGTCGGGGGAAGTGCTCGCAATAAAAGTGGCAGTTGACCCTCTTGTTCAGTTTCACTGGAAACTCGTGTCGTGGGAGAAAGTCCGTACTTTGTCCCGGAAGAGAAAGTGTGAGCAGTAAAATAATGTCCCTTCTTAGGAAAAGTACTCCTTGTTCGAGTGGATTTAGTGCATTTTCGAGGAGAAAGTGGAAAGAGAAAGGTTTCCAGAAATGATTTATTGTCCATTTAAATAAGCTGGATCAGTTTCGGGCACTCTTAATAGTCTGAAAAACTAGGCCAGTATGAAGTGTATGTAAAGTTCGTTGAAATAATCGAGACAAAATAATCAGAAGTTTACTGGCAGCATTTGTTTACACAGAAAATTAAATACCCGGTATTCTGGCAATTTTATCATGTAACCAGCGTGGTTATAATTTGTTTACAGCAAAATTCAAACTTCTGTCCCAGATTTATTTAGTGTGTGGGACCAGGGAAAAGAAACCCGGAGAAAGTTGACAACTCGACTTTGACTTTCTTTTCTCTTCTTGTGTCGCATTTCATTAAATGTTTCCTCAACTTCAACTTTCCCCATGTATTATGTTACTTGTGTCCGTAACGCGTCTTTTTTCAGGCGATTTATCTCATTTGTGGGTAAACCAGTTTATTTTATTGCATCACTCAATTTACTTTTTATCCCGATCGAGGAGAAAGTAATAAAAAATCGGGGTAATTTTGTGGTTGTGAAAATGTGGTGTTATTTTCGCGAGAGAAAGTAGTTTCCCCTAAATTAAATAATGGGTCATTTATGTAAGGGAATTATTTTAAATTTGTGACAGAAACACTATTACCATGTTCGTAACCATTATTTGCCGACAAAATTAAACTTGTCGGCAAATGTGTGTGATGCGAGTTTCAATTTTGTTTATACTAAATGAGTAAAATTTTTTATTCCAAGTTTGCTCTTTCAGGTCCCCCTTTTGTCCGACCCGTTCCTCCGATAAAGGGTGTGGCTGGGAAGAATTTGCAGATCCAGTGCCCCGTCTCAGGATATCCCATCGAGAGCATTTCTTGGGAGAGAGGTAACTGATAACTAATAAAATGATACGGTTTGCAGACAAGTATAACTTTATCCTTAACGGTATCGAACTGGAAAATAATTATGAAAAAACACGACAAGTATCTATAAATATTAATGAATAAGTAGAATTCTGAAGTTTCCCAAAACGGCGTGTTTACGATACATTTAAAGAAATGTTTTATAAATTTCCACCCTGCATTTTTTTCTTTCATGCTTTGCAGTTCAAGAAATGTAGCAAACCCGCAAAAAACGAAACACGAATTTAGTTTTCTAAAAATTTAAAAACGTGAGCTCGTAATGAATAACCGGGCATTATTGAACTTTTCGCACACCTTAGGCGGCAGTCTTCTGCCCGTGACGAGAATGCAGCGCGTCTACCCGAACGGAACGCTGATTTTGGAGCACCTTCAGAAAACGGACGAAGGGATCCTCACCTGCCACGCGAAGGGCAGACAAGGACAAATTTCCTCCAGAGACATTCACCTTCGTGTTGTCGGTTAGTTTCGCGTAATTTATTAAATATTAGTAGTTACGTAAATTACTCATTACGCAAAATTTGAATTTTTATAAAATCCGTAAAAGTTTATACCTACATTTACTTGAATTAATAGAAAAATCAGAGTACATTTTTTTGTTAACCTGTGTCTCCAAATTTTATAAATTTGCACAATTTACCGGTCAACAAAGATAGGAGTGAAAAATTTTGTGATTGTGAAATTTTAATGCCACATTGAATTTTATTTTCAAATTGAATTGAATGTAACACTTTTAAGATGAATTAAACTCCATATTTATACGAGCGACTAACTTCCAAAGATCCAAAAATTTGAAAAATCTTTAAATTTATCTCTCCAGAATTTCGATTTTCACAATTGTAATAAACAATTCGTATTCGTACAACCTAAATCAGTGTACCTTGACAAGCTGACACAATTCACGCAGTCCTTGGCAACTTTATAAAATCCGTAAATTTTGTGAAAATGCCTTATGTAGGATTCAAACTGTTTCAAAATAAAAAGACTCTCTTGATCCGAGTAAACTTACAAAATTTTGGTGGCTAGTTTTCCTCAGAAATATTTGTGAAAGTTTGTAAGTTTACAGATTTTACGGATTTTACAAAGTTCTACTGTGTTTTAATTGTGTAATTGATACGCAAATTTTGCCTTCAAAAATTTTAACTTTATTAAACGGCCCGATTTCATCAAACTTTCTTCTCCTAAATTTAGACATGATATCTTTTTGATGGTCAATTTGTGACAAAATTTGATCTTCTCTTCGCCACTCAAATATTTCTCATGGTTTCATTTATCCCATAAATTTTACTACGACATAAATTTTTCATGATACAAAGTACCCCATAAAATTTCGTCTTCCTCGAAATTGGTGATGATCACGGTTGGATTTACATCCGAACCAAATTTGTGTCTTCAGTTCCGCCGAAGCTGATGCCGTTCCAGTTCATGAACACGATTTTGCGGGAAGGAATGCGGGCGGCGGTTTCCTGCCAACTGCTCGAGGGCGATCGACCCATCGATCTCGTCTGGGAATTCGAGGGGAAACCAATCTCGGGAGGAGTGGCCAATGTGAGTTGGAAAATTTGAAAAGAAAAATTCATGTAAAATCTGAGAAATTTAGGAGTAACGAATGTGAGTTTGACAAAAATTGACATAAGCATGGGCCAAATTACTGCAAAATCCTATCAATTAAGGAGTAACGAGTGTGGGTTGAAAAATTTGTGAAAGAAAAATCCATGCAGAAACTGAGAAATTATGTATGAAATATCATTTCAGATTGTGCGACCATATTTGCCAATTTGATCCTTTTAAGCTGTGAAAAGAGTGCAAAATTAAGAATTCCATTTTGATACCACATTTTCGTTGTCAATGATCGAACTAGACTTTTTTAAGTTGTCCTTCAATTTTTTTTACGTTATTTGCGATTTTTTAAACATCGATTTGAAATCATAATAAATTTGTATTCACTTTTTGAATATTCAATTCCACAATATATGTATCTAGAGTTTTCACAACCATCCTTTTTTATATTTAATTTGCTAAATCGACTTCCTATTCTTACAAAAATGACAAATAGTTATATTTAAAAATGAATTTATCCATTACTTTACAAACTTGTATACTCCACGTGGGGATTGATAAAGGTATCAATTTCTGTAAAGGATCCCCCTGTTAGAGTACAAATAAGGCTCAAGCTTCACTAACAAAAAGCACACAAACGCGAAATTTAAGGCTTCACAGAGTTTCATAAAATTAATTAGTGACAAATTATTTAAAACTGTCCCCAAATTTGGTGAGTACACAGGTGTCGTCTTAATCGATGCAAAACGGCTCGAAAATGTAGTATAATTTGATCAGTAAATTGGATAAGAATACTTATCCAGTTTTTTGTAACTTCTATGTGAGAAAATGATCTTTCGGAGTCGAAAAACAGCAAAAAATCGTGTAAATTTGTCGTTTTAGTCCCCACACACAGAGGTCTTATATTGTCTTCGTGCTTATCTATCTGTCGATAACTCTTGTTACATGTAAATTAACTTGAGTCAAATTTGACAGGGCATTATGATTCGAGTTCCGGACGAGTATTCCTCAACATTGGTGATCGATTCGCTTTCTTCTGTCCATAACGGTGCGGGAAATTAATTCATTTAATTAATTGTTAAAATTTTGGGTAAAATAGCTAATTTTGAAATTTCCTTATTTAGGGAAATACACCTGCATCGCGGAAAATTCAGCGGGACGAGAACACTATTCTTCCGAGCTTACGGTGCAAAGTGAGTAAACAATTTTGCACAATTTAGCCAATTTTTGAATAATGAATTTTATATTGGATTACCTATTCCAAAAGTGGTCTTTGCTTGTAAGTGGTAAAATGATTAAAATTTTCAAAATAACAATTTGACCGATCACAACGACGTTTGTGATTTCTGTAGAATTTATGAAGTTGAATTGTACGCGTAGGTTTTAAACACATGGGTTTTGCGTAGAAGTTGATCAGTTCAAGATAAGTTCATTTATAACAAAATTGTCAAAAATTGACAAATGTTTTTTATTAAAAGTTACAAAAATTTTATCAAAATTGCACAGTTTACAAACATTCCCCTAAATCCAGATGAATAATTTATCCCCAATTTTACATAATTTCAACATCTGTCCTGTACCACCTCATCCCATAAAATTGGGCATTTTGAATTTTGAATAATTTTCGATGATGGCATTCTTCCCCGAAAAAAATCCTCCTCGTCCCGAAGTACGTCTGATGTGGGTAATAAACACGTAAAAAATGTGTCACGTCGCGCTAAATCGCGCTTCCGGGACTTCTTTATCTCGTTAAAAGGGGAAAGAATTGGCGGTTGGATGGACGGATGGATGGTTTTCTGGCCGTGAATCTCTTACGTTGGTGGCTGTGGGAGGAGGCCGAAGAGGGAATTAATCGTCCCATTATTTCCTCTGCCAAATGCCATAATGTGTTTTCGGGTTTGAGGAGCTCATTGCCCGGGTATCGGGAGAGATGCAGGAGTGAGGGAGAGAAATGAGAAAGTCGGAGAAAGCTGAGGAGAAAGTTGGACTGCGAACGAGTGCAAGATTGACCACTTGAGTGTCACAGGGTTCGTGGGATTGGGAGATTTTATTTTTGGGGGTAAAATTGTCTAATTTTAATCTGATTATTTTTCGTTTATTAAGTTCTGGTATTTTTTGGGGGATCTTATAATTTTTCGTATTTTTTAAAATAGGTGAGTTTATTTTTCTTATTCTTAGTGCTGATAGACAAGAAAATCTGCACAGTAAGGTTAGTATGCTCTGAAAGTTTGTATTTGTTCCTCGGCATATAAATTTGGCAAATAAATTGTCCGTTTTTATCTGTATTCTGCAATGATTAAAGAGTTTTTTTAATATTTGTCCCATGTTTTGGAGAGAAGCGACGAATTCCAACAAAAAAATAACATTAAAACGTATCGAAACCAGTTGGTTATTTCTTATTAAAACAAGATCTTGAAACTACGACACCTAAATTGTATAAACCATATTCTCCATAACTTTGTATGTGTCAATCGGCAATGCCGATTCGGCATATAAATTTGGCATGTTAATTGTCAATTTTTATTCTGCAATAATTAAAAACTTTTACACATTTTTGCAAACCTTGCCGCATTCCGCTGTCCTGCTGGGTGGGAGATGGGGGCGGCGAGTCAAGCGATGCGTTTGTGGAGTGGATTGGGAGATGAGATTGGTTTTTCTGCGAGAAGATTAATGACACGCGTTTACTTTCGAGAGGAAAAATACCAACTTCATGTCTCACTAAGCGCCGTAATAGCGACTCAACTTCCTCCCCGAAACAGTGATCGTGGAAGCCGTAGGGGTATTAATATTCCAGGATAGGGCAGGGAGAGGTTTATATAACATTGCAGATGATGGGGACATCGAATAACGGTGGGGACATGATCTCCACGCTTCCGCGGCCACTGCCCCGTAAACCCAGCGGGTTCGATTTCATATCCGTCTTTGTCTCTTTGTGGGCAGCCGACGGAGAAAGTTGATCTCGATGGAAAATGAAGTTTCGGCTGGTGGTCAAATTTTAGGGAAAGTCAGGTCAAGAAAGTCAGTGAGTGAAAGTCGGCCTAGTTTTCTAAGGGAAAATATAAAGTCGGCAATGTTGATAATGAGTTTTTGCATAGTTTGCGAAACCATGCGAAAAATTATGATTGCAGAAAAGTGAAAAAATAGATGGGATTGCAGAATGCATTATGTAACATGATTTAAAACTAATTTGTGAAAAAGGAAAATAATTTCGCAAACAAATGTTGAAAAAGTAGGAGAATTGCATAATACATCGTTTCACATGATGGAAAACACAAGGGGAAAATTTTTTGCAAAAAATCTTTAACTCGTTAGAATACAACCATGTTTCAAGCTGTGCAACAATTATAAAATTGCGAAAAAGATATAACATCTGTGTCATTCTGTGTGTGAAAAGAGTGCAGAATTTTGGCTAAATTCCAGAAACCTATTTAGTATTCAAAAACCCTTGTACATATTTTTCGGTTTGCAAAAAATATGGAGATTATGCATAGCGTAATATAGTAAAGATGATCCACGCCATGATAATTAAGTAAGTTGCCCCAATTCTGTGTTCTCCTATGATCCGAGACTACCCAGAAATGGGCAATGAGTTGAAATTAGCGATCATTAATGGTGGATAATTTTGCAGTTCCGCCGAAGTGGATTTTGGAGCCGAGAGACGTCAACGTGTCGGCGGGTCACTCGCTTTCACTTCAGTGCCGAACCGAGGGTCATCCCACCCCGTCAATCACTTGGAAAAGGGCCACTGGTACGGTATTTATTCATTGTGGTGGAAATAAATAAAAAAGTATTCGTTACGCTCGAGTTTTTTTTGCGGTAACAAATTTCGTTACCAATTTGTTTCCTAATAACTGTCTTTATTTATGTATCTATTTCTAATTTGATAATTATTGTTACCAATTGTGTTGTTAATTTATTTGTTTGTGTTTTCACAATTTGGTCACCCGATAATTGGTAAAAAATATATGTGGTACCAACCCAAATTACCAAAAATATTTTACAAAATTTACTTAATTTTGGTTTATTACCAATTTGAAGTATAAAAACATATTTGATCAAACCTTACCAAATTTTTAAACATTTTTCCTTGTTCCCTCATCTTGCTTTCAATACATAACTCATTTTCTCATTTTCTTATCTCTCCCTCAGCAGGCATGCAGCCGGGCGACTACAAGGACATCCTTTCCCCCACCGGAAGCTCGTCCCCCTTCGCCAACGGCACCATCAGATTCGACCAAGTTCGAAAATCGGACGAGGGGAATTATCTGTGCGAGGCGAGAAACGACGTGGGCTCCGGCCTCTCCAAAGTCATCTTCCTCAAAGTGAACGGTTAGTGTACGGATTTCGAAATCTTGTCTACTTTACTTTTGAGTGTCATGCTTACCCTAATTTGCATAATGCGACAATGACAAAACATAACCTGCTGGCTGCCCCCTGTCCCTGCTTTCACTTTCTTCTTCTCGCGGGTCGGAGAAAGGCCACCACCCGAAAACGAGTCTGTCTATAATTAATTAATTACCCGGATTAATTAGATGACGGCATGAAGAAAGAGGGAGAAAGTTGGGAAAGTCGAGTGAGTAAAACTGAAAGTTAAGACCAAAAGTATTAGGAGAAAGTCTAATCCCGCGAGAGGCCTGAGTGCGTGTGTGGTCCTTCTAATCTGGGAACAATGAAGCAGAAAGTTTACTTAGGTTTGCAGATAAGCGTCGTTAAAAACAATGACTTATCTTGGAATTTATGAAGATGTGTGTAGTCTTTCAAGAGAAAGCTCTCTCTTTTTAAATTGCCCACTTCTTTTTTAGTCTTCTAAAAGGGATACAAAGAAAGTTCTTTTTAAATTTCCGACTTCGTTTTAAAATTTCCCAGTATTTGTTTCTAATTTTTCCTCTTTTCCAGTTTAAAGAAATCCAAAGAAAGCTCACTTTTTTACATTTCCAACTATGTACAAAATTGTCGGTGTATTTTTGAATTTTCCACTTCTTTTTTATTTAGTTTTTTAAGAAGAAAACCAGAAAAAGAATCATTTTCACTTATTTTCTCCTTCTCCTCAGAAATCTGACTTTCATTTCATTCCAATTTACTCCTTTAAACTACTGAGGATATTTTCTTGGCGGGGAAAGTTTGTTTTGTTAAAGACTTTCTTTTCTTCAGAAAAAAGTTCGGCACTTGAGGAGAGCTCAATGTAATGAAATTGTTGCAGATATGTGTGCACGGTTAAGTCCAACTATTTATGGGGTTTGCATAACAGCGAGTGAGTAGAGTTGCAGGATGGCCAGGGCATGCAATAAAATAAATGCAGTTTTTCAGCCATGGCAGAGTGAATTATGCAATTCATTTCTTTCAAAAAGATCCACAGAAATATATATATTTTTATGCCTTTTGAATTTTTCACGTAAATTGGATAACTAACGTGCCAAAAGTGGATTTTAATTTTATCAGTAATTATTACATGCAATTTAGGTTCCTTATAAATCCTTATACCAAAATCTGGCATTGGTGAGGAATTTCAAAATGTTGAAATCTGGTTTAAATTTACCGCAAAAGATTAATTGAAAATATTTGCCCTATATTTTGCGTATTTTGCCATAATTTAACTTCTTAGCAGGCAAATCGGACGTGTCATAAATTACATGCACTGGTATTGATTTAGTAATATCTAACTTCCTACCCGATTGGTAGTAGTGTGTTTCTGAGCGGTAAAGTTTTCAATTCTAAACGGTAATTCCCGTCATTACCAGTGCCGGTAGAATCATATACACGTCCTCTGGTCAGTAATGATTTAATACCAGTTTTCTAAGAGTGTGGACATCAGTCCGAGTACAACTCTAAAACCGACTCGACCTTTAAAGTGGGCAAAGTTTCCGAGATCAAATTTACACAAGAGATGCATTTCCTATTCTTCTCTTCTTGTTGCTGTGTCTTGATTAAAGAAACATCTTACACGGGTTTTGTGGTTAGGTTTTCGGTTACCCGCCCCAACTAAATCTAAATATGAGGAGGAGGAGGAGAAAGAAAGTTGTTGTGGATGCAAACTTTGGCTGTTATCTATTTATCAGCTTATCTCTGAGTGGGGAGGTTGTCAATATTTGAGTAAAAGTGGGACTGGGAGAAGAAGTCGCCTGCTTTCTTGGACAACTTTCTCCGTAAATGTTTTACTGTTATCGCCTTACGTGAATGGATGAGAGGGGCGATTTACTCAAAGGCACAAACAGGGTTTCGGCCATGGAGCTTTTGGTGCTTTTCGTGTTTGAAGTGAAAATGGGTGCGAGATCTTTTGACATTTATTTTTTACTTGATAACACTAATGGACAAAACAGTTGCTAAAAAAAATCCTTAAAAAAACAAAAAAGCACGATTCCTAATTGTGAGACACTTTACTCAGTTCTTGTAAGTTTGGAATATCTGTAGGTTTTGTAAAAAAAAATAAACTTTTACAACATAAGGAGATGCGTTTAATCTGAGCAAGTGTTTACACAAATTTGTTGACTACTTTTCCTTTGAAATATTTTGTAACAGTTTGTAAGTTTACAGAATTTTCGGATTTTACAATGGTACCAAGCACTGGGTGACATAATTGATAACTTCTAAAATTACACATCTAAAGACAAAGAGTTAAGGGTTATCTGAAAAGTTAAATTACTAAATTTATGTTTCTCACATTTTTTTCCCACGACGTTTAAACTACACAGCAAATTTCGAATTTAAGGGTTGAGAAATTAAACTTTTGGCACATAAAAGAAAAACAAATTGCGAAAATTGAAAAAAAACTTACTAAAAAGACACACCGTATTGTGACTAACCCGTTACATAAAAAACACATTGAACCAAATAAAAAAATAAAAACCAAAAAACACTGCATTGCAAACCTATTGCTATCCCCCGGCTATATACTCATCACTGATGATAAGCTACGCCCATCCTCTCGTAATGTACACGACACTGATACTCCTGCCCCTGCAAAATCAAAGAGAAAGCACAAAGTGAAAGCGAATCGAGTCCTGTTTTGTCTCGAGTGAGTTGTCTCCCCAGGCTAGAAAATATCACTCTTCCGCTTTGTTACCTTTGCCAAAGGAGAAAAAAACTTTGTTGAACAAGAAAAAACGAAAATCTAGGTTTTCTTGCTCAGAGAAAGTTTCCCATCTGTGTAAATATTGATGAATGTAAGTAAAAAGTGAGTGTAGAAGAAGGTGTAGAATCGAATCATGAGCTGAGATGAGGCGAAGATAAGATAATATTTATGACGTGAGCCAAAAAGGTGGCGAGGTGAAAGTAGCCAAAAGAGAAACTTGTCTCGAGATTGTCTGATTTATGGATTGGATTAAATCTGCCATGGAGCTGGGAACTTTCTCCGGGAGATATTTGATTAAGTGGGAATTGGTTGGAAGTCAGTCACTTTTTGCAGAAAATTAGTATGCGGTTTGGTTTTAAGCTTGATTAATATTTTGCTTTCACTTTTTATTGATAATTTGATGGTTGAAAAAAATCGAGATCAGATCGAGAATCGAGAAGTAGATTTAGTAGTTAGAAGAGTGTAAAAATTTTCCTATAAAAATATCAGAGACCAAATTACTTCATTATATTTCATGGATATTTGAGAAGACTACTTTATGCTACAAAAATAACAGTAATGGACGCTAGTGGAAAAATAGAGTAGATTTTCCGATATAAGCTTTAGCATATTTATAACTACAGAATTTGTAAAATCTACAGAATTTGCAAAATCGACAGATTTTACAAAATTTATGAAACACGGAATTAAAAAAAAATACAGGATTTACAATATTCACTTAATTTCCAAGAGTTTTTATGTACTGCACTATCTGTATCTATATCATATTTGGTTACATATTATTGCACAAAAAACGGTAAAAGTCGTTGTTACATGACTAAAAAACGTATGAAAGGTAATAACAATTTTCAGTGGAAGGAACTGTACCACTGAATTTTCTCAATAGTATTTGCACAATCAGTACAAAATAATTCGCTAATTGAATGCATGACTTAAATATTTTTGTTCCAGCACCTGCCAAATTTAATCCGGATGAGCAAGCAGGAAACGCCGTGATTTCCGTGCGAGTCGGGGAGAAAGCGATTCTTGGCTGCCGAGTCGGTGGCGACCTTCCAATTCTGATCGAATGGGGCAACAAACACGGCAAAATTGGGCCACATTGGAATCACAGGTGAAAATTTATTTCCAATTTTATTAATTATATTTTAAATGGCAAACTATGAATTCGAAAATTTAACACTGTAAATAAAGTAGTCGCAAAATTGGGCTAGTGAACTGAGGCAATTCACGTAGTTCTTTGCAACTTTGTAAATTATTTACATTTTGTAAAATAATTTGAATGCATACGTTTTACTAAATAAAAGGACGCCTTTGATGTGAGTAAGTGTACAAAAACGTGTAAGCCTATTTTCCTCAAAAATATTTGAAGAAGTTTGTAAGTTGATGGATTTTACAGATTTTACAAAGCTACCAAGGACTGCGTGAATTGCCTCAGTGTAAATTACGTAATAACAAAATTGATGTCACATTAGCACCGATTTTGATATTTGTCTAACAAAGTGGACCAATTTAATTACAATAGCAAGATTTTTACAAATTGTACACTTTTGAAAATTACATACTTTGCAAATTGCATACTTTTTCAAATTATGGGACAACCTTACAAATACCGCATGACCCGATTCAATCATTACAAGATCACTTATTTTCAAATTATTCAAAATACCAAAATTTCCTGAAAATTAAAAAAAATATTTTTGACCAAATTGTTCTATTTTTAGGTACACGTTTCGCCAGCAAGAATTGGAGGATGGTATTTTATCCGAATTATTGATAGCCTCCGTTGACCGGAGCGATTCTGGAGCTTATTCATGCCGAGCTTCCAACCCTTTCGGGTCCGATCATACCATCGTCACGCTCAACGTGCAAGGTAAACAAAAACCGAAATATTTTCAAAAATTGATGAAAATATCATAAATGTTTAAATCGTGCTTACATAAAATTAACTCTGGCAAAAAATTTCTTAATTTGCTTAAATCCAAAAGCATTACGTTTGGGTTGGATCTTTGAACCTGAACAATTAAAACAATATAACAAAATTGTCTGTTTTAAATTTAAGTAGAAACAAAATCAGTCCCGATTTTTTTCCAAAATTTCACTTTTACAAGAAATATGGAAACCTTCCGGGCCAAAAATCATTAAAATATTAAGTTCAATTAGTGAAAATCCTATTATTAAGATGTGACAGGTTAGAGTTTTCAAACTTACTTACATTGAAATATTAATACAACACTATAGTAAAATTCCTACCAAAAAAATTTGAAAAAAAATTCAAGAAAAAAAGTTTAAAAAAAAAAAAATTTCTTCGGTATTTTGTGGAAAACCCGATGGTGAAAAGTGGATTTTTTTCGACATTTTCTCCCAAAATTTTGGAATTTTCCCTATACCGACCAATGTTAAAAGTGGATTTTTCGTGTTTTTCGTCAAAAACTCGAATATTGGAAACTGGTAGAAAATTTTAATTGGTTGCTATCAGGTATAATTATGAAATCAAAATCGTACCGAAGGGAAATTTTATTTAAAAATTAGCAGTCCTAAAGAGGTTAAGATTCAATTCCGTTGTCTTACAAAAAAATTTAACTTTCGTCAAAAACATGGAAAAATTCCTTGCCGAAAATATAAATTTTGAAGTGCAATACTATGAAAACCATTAAACAGATGACGCCATATTCTTCGTTCAACGTTTAAAAAGTGTGAAACCCAAATTGTTTGAAAAACATTTCCTTTTTCAAAATTCAGTAAAAACAAATACAACCTTTCTTTTATCAAAAATTTGTTTCCATTCTCTTCAAAAACCATATGTTTCCGAGTAGATGAAAAGTATTTGCAGCAAATAAAAAGTCTTATCGCTAAATTTTAACTGATTAATTTCAGAGCCTCCGGAGCAGCCAGGTAATTTGCGGGTGGTTGAGGTGGGGAGCCGATCGGTGGGGATTTCCTGGTTGGAAAACTTCAACGGGAACAGTCCCCTCATCAACTTCATCATTCAGAGCAAGTTCCCCTCTGGTAAGAACTCAACAAGGTTTAAATTTTTAAGTGCATAAATTTTCCCATGATTTGTCATCGTTTCCAATAATTTCGAGGGCAGAATAAAAATGCAATCAATTTTGGTGTAGGTGTGTGCGTTACATTATAATTGATCAAAGACAAATGGTAAACTTTCTAATTGAGGGAGCCCATATCTTCAAAATTGTACTATTACACGTTTGCATAAATTTTTTAAGTTTGACGTAGAAACTGAACAATTAATTTTGATATAATTATACAGTACAGATTCCACGTCGAACTTAAAAAATGGTATAAATGAATACTTCTAAGAGCATTAGCAGATACCCAAAATTCGGTTGCCATGATTAAATATAGGAATAAAACGCATGCATTTAAAGAAATATTATTTATCATTTCCCAATTTCTCCCCACTTTCTTTTCATCTCTTCTTTATAACTTAAAAAAAGTCACTTTCATAGCGTTGCCGTTAAAAATGTTATCAATTTTGCCAACTTTTTTTCTTTTACTAATTTCCCAGAAAAATGGGTGATTTTTTCGTCGTCCCAGTTTCATACGGATCCACTTTCTTTTCCGGCATGCTCATACTTTGTGTGTTCCCTTTTGCAAATTAATTATCTTTCTTCGCATCCATTCCTTTGGCCACTTTGACTTTCATTTCACTTCACATTTTAATTTTAATTTACTACACGAATCTGGAACATGCTCGGGTCCGGGATGACTTGGTATTTAGCAGGGTTTCGCTGTCCACGACCGTCCAAAACAACCATCTAAAATGGGCTTTCAACAAGGTTTGGATACCGAAATTTGAAAGTCAAAAATGTCTAAAAATGTTCGAAATACTTAGAATATGGGTTTTTCATTAGAAATCTGTCGATAATCAGTTGACGAATATTTGCGAATCTCCCATTAATTTTGAGCATTTTGCTGTGTAATGCAAATGCAGCATTGTTTCCAAAATTTCTGAATTTCTCATATGTCAAAACAAAAATTTTTCCAAAGTTTGTCGTATTACTTACAGACTAACCAAAATGGTCAAAATTAATGGGAGATTACATATCCATGCATAGATTTGCGAAAAAGTGGTTCATAAAAAACTTTCAACATTTTGCCCTATTTTTCTACAAATCGACATGACTTTTGGAAATTTTTAAATTATTTTGGGCAGTTTAATACGCTTTTGGACGTGTCAAACGAAACACTGGAATTTATGATTGAGAGGAAAGTCAAAGGGAAAATGAGTGAAAAGGAAAAGATAGGTCCGTGCATTGCAGAAGATTTCTTAATTATTTTCGCGAAAGAAGTCCATTAAATTAGATTCCAGACACGGCTCAGTTCACGCGACTCGCAAAGAAATCCTTCCCCAGATGAAGCTCGGTCATGCCCAGCTTTCTCCTTCCGTTCACTTTTTCCTTCTTGTCCCAGGAGCCAACGGGCCAAGTAATTGTCATCTCAATATACGACATCATTTTCGCGGCGGGTGGTACACACACGAAATAATCGGGGACCAAAATTGGTGGAATTGGTAACGATTTCTTTCGATCGTAAACGATAGAAACAATGAGCAATTCACTCGAGCTGTTATTGGTAACTTCGTCAAAGCAGTGAAACCCGTGGAATTTCAAACTTTTGCCACATCTTACAAATATTTTCGACGAAAATTAGCAAGATCAATGGCGTCATTTAATATTTTGTAAAAGTTTGAGGGTGCAAAACTGACTGTGGTAACGATTTCATTATTTCGGTAAAACACGCAGTTCACGCCGTCCTTGGTAACTCTGTAAAATTACGAACTTTTGCAAAATGTTACAAACATTGTGAAAAAATTAGCAGTCCTTAAAATTACTTTACAAAACTTGAGGATTTTGCAAAGTTAGCAAGGCCTGCGTGAATTACCTCAGTATTTAGGACAAGGAAATAAAGAAATCGGGCTTTGAATTTAATTTGGGTTTGGGTTTAATCGGGTTTTATTAAAACTATGTAAAGAAATAACGGCGAAAGTTAATATTCTTAAATTTTGGAGTATTTAATTTTTGTTTCAGATACAGCATTTTATCAACAGAATTGTACGAATGAGGATTTTACAAAGTTACCAATGACTGGCTGAGATATGCATAAAAATTGTTACCATCTCGATGACAATTTTGTTCCCGGATTATTAAGTGTGTTTTTAGCTAGATAAAATACCCGAGTGTAGCTGTGAAGAGGGAGAAGAACGATACGTTCATTGAATTTCATGCTTGTTTTGCTACCATTATTATTATTTTATTATTAGCCTCACTTTCTCCTCCTTTGTGTCAGCGCAGAAAGAAATTAATGTCGGGACTACCGACTAACAAGACAAGAAATGTTTTCGGGAAGGAAAGAAATAACTTGAATAAATTTAATGAGAAAATGTTATAAATTTTGGGAAATGTTCATAAGAAAGAAACGAGTCCAATCTGTTGAAACAAAAAGGTTTTTAACGAGGACAGTATGCAAATGAGACGTGTCATGGCATAGAATTCCCGTTGGCAGTTACACAATAGCAAGAAATAAATTTGCTAGAACAACTAGTCGATGTAAATATTTTAGATATTTTGGTAAGAACATTATATTTTAAGGTAAAACGTATACGTAAGCACAGGTAATAAAATCGTCACGGTAGGAATGGCTATGCTACCAAACTGGTTACACTAATTTCCGAGAGACTCGAAATTGTTACCAATTTCCACTCGGGAAATGCCAAAAATTTGAGTTTGGTAGAAATTTATGATACAATTCTGCGATGAGTCTTTGTCACCTGTTGCCACGCTGGTAACAATAATTTCCGGGAGATTCAAAATTGTTTCTACGTTTTAACCAATTTTAAATGGGGAAGTGTCAAATTTGAATTTCGAAGAAACGTGTGGTACCATTCGTCGATATATCTCTTTGCAAGCTTGGTGGTAACAATAATTTCCGGGAGATTCAAAATTGTTACCAAATTTCTAACCGGGAAATGTCAAATTTGAGTTTTGCAGAAATTTATAATACCTAAAATCGTAATAGCTTTAGAGTAACTACAAGCTGTGACAATTTTGTTACATTCTATTTTGAATGTAAATATTAATTAAACGCTGGTTTAAAGTTAAATCGAATCCCCGCCTAAAACTACTTCTATATTTCCTTCCTTCTAGAAACCTGGACTGAAGCCGAAGTCGAAGAACTCGCCGTTCCCGCCACCCAATCCACCGCGCTGGTCGAAGGCCTAACCCCTTCGTCGACTTATCATCTCCGCGTCCTCGCCCAAAACGGGGTCGGCTTCAGCCCGCCCTCGGAAGTCGTGCAGATCACGACGACCGAGGAAGCCCCCGAAGGCCCGCCCATCGAAATCGTGGCGGAAGCGGATTCCTCGACGAGACTGAGGGTCTGCTGGGCCCCGCCGGAAAGGGCGCTCTGGCACGGGCAGATTTTAGGCTACTATCTCGGCTACCGAGAACTCTCCCTCGCTCTGGCCGATCATCCCGTGCTGCTTTCACAAGAGGATGGAAATGAGGGTGTGACCACGACGGGGGAAAATGGGAGGAGCTTGCTGCATTCACATTTACACGGAAATTTAGCCGATTTGCATGGATACCACTTTAAAACGGTGGATGTATGTGCTACAATTTTCAATTGTACAATTTCATTGAAGGTTCATTTGGAGTTTGAGAGAATTTAATTCGTTCAGGAAAATATTTATTGGTTCGAGGAACTACAATAGAATCAGATAACATGTGTCGCCTGCAGAAATTTTTTAAGTTTTAAATTCAGTTTATTCCTACAAGAAAATATATGAACCTGTTGCAAAAGATGAACACAAAATAGAGATGCACATTAAGTGAAATTCGGAAGAGAATGTGAACATACGTACTTTTAGCCGGACGTCGGTTTTGATATTTTTCTAGATCTTATAACGCTCAATTTTTTAAACAGATCCAATACGATGCACCAGAATTACTGAAAATATCGCATAAATTTTGAGTTATACGCAAAATATGACAAGCATAATTTGCAATGGAGAAAAGTCTTCAAAGAAAGAAATTTTACATACATTTTTCAAGCATTTTTGAAAACAAAATAATTCTTGGAACTTTTTATCGCTAAATATTTGCAGATATTTCCGTCTAAATTTTTATCATACGTATTTATTCGTTTGTCGATCATCGACCCATGAAAATATTAAAAATCAAGCAGCAAAAACTTTTCTCATTTCCTCCTTAAATAGGAAAAGGAGGAGACACACAATAAAACTAAATTTCTCAATTGACCCATAAACTTGAGGAATAAAATGTGAATATGTAGTTTTCCAAAAATTTCAAACGCATTGGACTCCATATTCCTTTTGTTTTCGCAAATGAGGGAACTTTTTCATGGACCGGGGATCCCTTTCAAATTCGGGCCAAATAAGGGCATTAAGTCGTTTAACGGGTCCCCGAGGAGGGATCCACTTTCTCTTTTTTTTGGTGGAGAGTGCAAGTGAAAAAGTCATATCGCTCAGGAGGAGAACATTGAGCACTGTTACACTCTTGGAAATCTGGTAATACATTATTACCGTCCCGAGTACATATATGTATGACTCTACCGGCACGGTAATAGCTTTACCGCTAAGAAACAAACTACTACCCATCCGGTAGGAAGTTACTACCAAATCAATGGAGTAAATAAATATATGCCTCTGCCAGATTTTTAACAGTTGAAATCTGGTATAGTCAGGCATTTATTGATTTCTCGGTATTAAACTTGTTACCGCTTGGTATTAAATTTATACCAGTCCATACAAAATTTTCTACAGATATGGTAAAACTTTAATACTGAGCTATTACTACATAAATGGTATTACTTATCAATACCACTTTGGTAGAGTGGTATATGATATTGTCTGGTACTATTTTAATACCGGATTTCTAAGAGTGCGTGTAATGCTACGATATATGCAAGTAACGTGATGATGAGACGGAATGACATTATCATTGGGCAAAGCTCTCGTGATGTGCGATGAATGAAGTGAAGTGAATTGAGAGAAAGTCGTGAATGATTATTTTTAAGGGGAAAGTGGAAAATGGGTGACAGAAGGTATTCTTTTTTTTAACGGGGTTGCGGATACATTTTTAAGAAATGAGGGTATTCGGTATGTAAGTACGAATGTTTTTTTTTTGCAATTGAAATTTTATTTAGGATGCAATTGGAAGCAAAAATTTTTCGAGACATTTTTTGAGAAGTTTGCAAACATTGTTATTATGTTGATACTTTCAATATTTGACCAATTTTAGCAAGAAATGATAAAAAAATGTTTTCTCCACATCACCTATTTTTCCATTTCATTGTTTGCATTTCTAAAATTTAAACTAACATCGTCCAAGTTATGAAAATTTTCAATAAGAATTAAACCCATTTAATTTTCAAATCAAGATTTTCAAAATGTATTTTGATTCGGTTCATTTGGATATTGTAAAGCGGGGGACTTCACAAGTTCTGTAGCATTCGTGTATACAAAATTTAAAAAATATAGATTTTTAGCAACATATTCCTTCGTAATCTGTGGAAACCTTTGTAAATTTAGGTGGTTGCGAATATCCGAGTGAATTGCAATTATACCAAAGCGCCTATTTCTTATAAAAGTTTATTTAAACTTTCTTATTTTACATTTTAGTATTATTTAATTGTGAGATTTTTTCAAATTTTTCGAATTATTTGTTACAAAAAGCAAGGTAAGGTAATATTAAGTATCGCCGCACCTTACTTAAATTCCAGGTTGGCCAGGACTTTGGGGGTGAAACGACGATCGACAATTTACGAAAGTTTACGCGATACACCATCGTTGTGCAGGCCTTCAATGCGAAGGGTGCCGGACCCTCGAGCAGCCCCACCGTCGCCACCACACTCCAAGACGGTGAGCCAAAAAATGCAATTACGTCAGCTTTGTAAACAATTTTTGTAAAATTTATTAAATTGCTTGAAACCGACAAATTTAAGAAATTCCTTTCGAAATTTTACAACTTCATTTACACCTTCATTTTTTAATGAATCAAAACTGTGTAGCCTTTACAAATTCTTTAACTCTGACAATGCGATGGTGCGAAGTGTAACCCTGCGATTTGGTTGAAATTTGGAAATTATGTAGTCCAAGTCAATACAACCAACGTTTCTTAAGGCAGTTTGTGTGAGGATGGGAATTTGTCAAAATATTTGTGGTCAAATTTGAAAAATGTGGGATTTTTACCAGGCGGAGAAAGCAGGCTCAAGTTCTATTCCATTCCCATGCTAAAAATGGCATATTTTTTTTAACTTTAACCTAAAATATTTTGCCAAATTCTGACTATTCTAACTTTCTAAATTAAGTTATGTACAGTATAGAACAACACTCATCTGTACAACTGTTTTGGTTTCAGGTCATTTATAATTTTAATGGAGTGGCGTCAAAGTTATAAATTTTGCATTAAATTTTCAAACGACCTCTGTAAAAAAAATTATGGTATATAGTGATCCTCTATTTTTACAAATTCTGCAGATAAACATTTATATTACGAAGTATGATACTAAAATACTTTGTCGTAATTGGCAATTTGAAAAAGTCCATAAATTTGGAAAATAATTTTATAAACTTTATAAACCGGGATCAGAGTAAGTTTGCAAAAATTTTTAAGCTAATTTTACTTCGAAATATTTGTAAAGTTTTGCAAAAGTTTGTAAGTTTAGGGAATTTATGGGTTTGTCAATCTCCAAACGTCGCAAGGATTGTCCCACATTTTGAAAGTTGAAATTTGTACTGAATTTGTATTAAAATTACATTAATTGAAAATCTGCCAAAATTATAAATTGCAAAAAAAAAAAATAGTGCTTAAAACATTTTTAGGATGGTGTAGTTCTCTCATAAATCATTCATTCTTGAGAGTGAATTGGATCCAAGAGAAGAAGTACTTATTTCATGGAGCGTGCGCAAAGAATGTGTCCTATTTTATCGGGGTCGAGACGTCCTATTTCCCATCTGTACTAACATCGATCACTTGTTTGATGTCGGGTTCCAATGTAATATGCAGATTAACGTGGGAGGAGGCGTTGCTGAGTGCGGAATTAAATCGGGGCTGACACCTGGCCAGCACTTTTACCCGATTTGAATTAGAAGTTGGTTGGGAAATTGAGAATGAAGGTGGCACGTGATGGATCAGATGCCATGAATTTGTAATAATTACATGCTCACATCTGCATGGTCGACACTCTAAAGAATCACGTAGGGATCAAAATTCGAGATCTCTGCAGAAATCTCGAATTATCAATCCCATGGGTTTGATAATTTTTGAATTTTTTCAATCTTCCAGAAAACCTTTTAATAAAAGCTAATGTATAAAAGGCTTTTATACATTAGCGAATCCCAAACTGACAAATTTTTACAAATGGGCAAGAACCTTAACAAAATATCGGTTACAAAATATTACCAATATTCCGTGACAAACTAACAAACATGCAATTATCGAGTTAGGACCTACATAATGTTACTTGACAAGCGTGATTTTACTAGTTTCACAATTCTGGTGTTAAACTATAGCTATAAACTTAGATTTTAAGCTTTCACTTTCACCCTATTTGAATTAGAGACAAAGTTGGCTGGAAAGTTGGGAGTGAAAGGTGTTTGCACGTGATGGATCGGATGTCATGAATTTGTAATAATTCCATGTTCACTGGAATTACCAAGTTTGCATCGTCGACACTCTGAATAAATAATTATGGCGATCAAAATTCGAGATTGTTGAGATTACAAATTAAATTGTTTTATTGAGGCAATTCATGCACGCCTTGGTAGCATTGTAAAATCCGTAAATTCCGTAAAATTACAAACTCTTATAAACTTTTTTGAATATTTCGAAGGAAAATTAGCTTACAAACTTTTGTAAACTTACTCCCATCAAGAACGTTTAAAGCTTTGTATTTTTTAGGAAACTTATGCGTTTTAATAAGTTACCAATGATTGCGTGAATTGTCTCAATACAGATAATTAAGTCTTCATTCTGAATTAAATTTGCCAAACATTATTTGCTAAATTTTGTTACAGGAACACACCATTTCTACCTGTGAAATTTGTTCCAGATACGCATGATTTAGTAGTTTCTCAATTTTGGCGTTAAACTTTGTATAATAAGTACTTTGGTAAAAAGATTAAGAGCTTCAGGATTTTTCAAGCACCCAAGGACCACGGGAATTTCCTCAATAGATATGCATATGTAACTTAATAATGAATTAAATTTACCAACAATTTATTAAATATTTACCAGGAGACTACGGTTGCGTCGACCTTTAAAATTTTATTACGTATACGTGATTTTAGAAGGTTCACAATTTTGGCGTTAAACATCGCCTAAAGTTTTCAACTTATATTTTAAGTTTTCAGACAAGAAAAATAAAATTTCAAAATAAATTTCAAATTTTTTCAGTGCCCACCCAGCCGCCAGAGAAATTTGAGTGCAGATCCACCTCCCCACAAAGTTTGGCGCTGAGCTGGGAACCACCACCGCTCGAAGCGCGACACGGGGTCGTCCAAGGCTACAAAGTGGACGTCCTCGTCGGAGGAGGACAGGACGAGGGGATGGACAGCCAGGCCGAATCGGGGGACCAAATCGAGACCAAAGTGACGACGGAGAGAGACCTCGTTTTGCACGGGTTACGAAAATGGACCAATTATTCCGTCACCGTGCGGGGATTCACCGTCGTCGGCGATGGGGCCGTCTCAACCCCGCTCTTGTGCAGGACGGACGAGGACGGTAAGATTGGCTGCAGTTACCAAAATTGTTTACTAACTTCACAATATTTTTTGAAATGTTTTTGATTTGCAAGGTTGCAAATTCTTTATCTTTCAAAACAAGAAATAATGAGGCAATTCATTGGAAACTTAGTCAAAATTTTACCAAATTTTAGAAAACAAAACAACTCAATTAACCTGAGCATCAATGATTTCACCCAAACGTATTGCGCTGCATAAAACCTATGAAATTTTTTATTTTATGTGTCATTTATAATTTGATTCTAATGGCGTCAAAGTTTTAAATTTGGATTAAATTCTAAACCGACTTCATTTGAAAAATTTGTTTCACATATTTTCACTCTATTTTTTGCAAATTGTTCACATGAACGTTTCTATTACGAAGCAAAGAACCGAAAATACTGAGGCAATGCACGCAGTCTGTAGTAACTTGTAAAATCCGTACAATTTGTTAAATAATTTTACAAACTTTTACAAAATAAAGAGACGCCCTTGATCGGGGTAAGTTTACAAAAATTTGGAAGCTAATTTTCCTCAGAAAAAATTATACAACTTTGTAAAAGTTTACAGAATTTGCGAAATGATACAAAATTATCAATCGCTGCCTTAATCAGAAGTGTATTTAGATTTGTAAGTTGCACTTTGTAAATGTGTAAACAGAATACACTTAGCGAAGTTTCCAATTGTTTCCGAATTTTGTAAAAGTTTTAAATTAATGGACACTGCGATGCTTTTAATTTAGTAAAGTTACAAATATTTCTACAAGCTTACAAAAATATGAAGGATAATAATCAGGGTACAGAGAATACATTGCAAACTTACTACATCGATTGAGAACGTCTATGAATTTTTTTGTACGAACTTCTACAAAACGTATCAGAAAAGTTTTATTAGGTTTCAAAAATCCGACTGAATCGGACCAAGGTAAAATTTTGTAAATTTTAGAATTAAAATGTTTTTATTTGTTAATTAAAGTATTTGCATAATATATGATGCACTAGTGTAGAAGCCCGTCAATCGACGTACAAAATAGGCCCGTCGATAAGCCCGTTACGCCAACATTAGTGAAGTTAGCCTCTCCTGTTCTCTCTGCAGAGTGGAGAGAGAAAAGGAGAGGCTAACTTCTCAACTAAGCCACCGACCCAGCAGCGATACACTCGCCTGCTTTATATAGTTTAGATGTTTGCAAATTTGCAAATTTGGACGACTTTGGTGAAATATATAAACGTTGAAAATATAAATTAATGAACAAACAGGTGGGTAGACCGGCCATTTTGTTGACACAGAACGTTTCAATTTCTATAAACTGATCTTCGTAGTTGCCACATATTCATCTTGTTAAATACACTTTTCGTAAAAAACGGGGAAAACGTCAAAAGTTCGAACACAAATTTGTTAATTTACCTGCTTCCTTACATGTTCTAACTATTCGTTGGATTATTTTTTACTTTTATTTACGTAATGTTCCCGTTTGTTTCTATATTAGATTGAAATTTTGAGGAATTATTCGACATGAGAAAACAAATTGAAATGGGACTAATTTGGCTGCAAATTTTGAAAAGATATCAGGCTTTCAGCGTGATATAAAAAATAATTGGTTATACTTGAGTAAATTCAACGTCAGAAGTTTACACTGAAAAGAGTCAGTAATGTTAAAAATATTTTAGGTGCATGTGCTTTTTCATATGTAAAATTTAAGCAAAACTGCTACGAAAAATATAATATCTATTGCAAAAATAGTGTCCTAAAGGAATTTTGCATGAAAAAATATCCTAGATCAATCTCTCGTCATATTACAAAAAATGGATATTCCGATTTGTGCCAAGTTTCACTTTTTCTTTACTTCCAGTTCAATCTGTGAATTTTCTGGTAACTTTATTTATTTCATTTTGGTCCCCACTCCACGTGCCTGAGGCGTTCCGTGTCGATCGTTGATGCCAATTTTTATCCAACTAGATATTTATTTTTTAGAGTTTCTTTCCACTTGCGAAATAGATTTTATGGAAGAAAGAAAATCTTCAATTGTGAAAAAGTACGTTAGCAAAAAATTGCTAATATTATTCTATGCAGTTTCTAAGCATTTCAAAATTGTAAATATGATATTTTATGCATAAAACTTGTTTTTAGAAAATGTATAAAATGCCAGAAAGAAATTTCTACCCCTTTCAAATTCAGAAATTGAATTTAAATAACCTGGCGGTTATTGAAATTGTAAAAAATTACATTTTCGAAAAATTACAAGTTTCTAATATGCAGTTTTTACGAATTTCAAAACTTGACCTTTTGTGCCTAAAACTTGTATCTAAAAACACCTGAAAACTGTCAAGAACAAATTTCTGTTCTCTTCAAATTATGAAATTAAATTTAAACCAGGATGCAATTCTTAAGTTGCATATGATCATGTGTAAACAAAATTTGCATGTAGTATTCTGCAAAAAGTTGTGTAAGAAATTCAGCTATTTATAAGTTATGATGTGAGTTTTCTCCTTGGAATCAATTTTTGAAGGAGAAATCATTTTAAAGAAATGGTGAATCGCAAAAATAGAATTTTCAGCGAGCCAATTTTTCGTGGGTAAATAGTTTGTATTGCCAATTTTTACCCCGTTACGCATACTTTCTCCGACCCGAATTGATATACAGGATGCAGTTATGTGACTCAAATTGGGCATGAATCTCCTTTTCCTTGCTTTCCTTTGGCCTTCTTGGTTCGAGGGATGTGCGGAAAGTACGCCCACAAAAAAGGTCCCCATTACATCTTTTAGGCAATTCACGTAGTCCTTGGTAACTTTGTAAAATGGGTGCAATTCGTAAACTTACAAACTTTTACGAAATTTTACAAATATTTATAGCTTACTAATTTTTTGTTAACTCCGATCAAGAGCGTCTTTTTATCCTTTAAAACTTCATGCATTTATAACGCACTTTGTAAGAAATAAATATATTTATTGCCAAATTACTACAGAGCTCGAGGGCGTCTCTGTATTTTCTTGTATGAAATGCTGCAAAAACTTTTATTAGTGGGGTTTACTGTGCTTCAAAAATTCAATTGAATTTAATCAAAAATTACGATTTGGTAGAAATTTAGAAAATAAGGTTCGGATTTGAAATCACGATCGACTGATTTCAAATTCATGGAACAAAATTAACATCTGTATGTTTAATTAAATTCTCCAAGTTTGTACATTTCACTAAAGTCGTCCAGGTTATACTAATTAATAAATACTTCGAAACACTTTCATCTGAGTAAGTTTACACAAATTTGAAGGATAAATTTCCTTGAAAATACATATTACTAAAACTTTGTAATTTTGCCTATTTTACGGATGTTATATGCAAACCTTCCAAAAGGACTGCGTAAATTGGTACGCCTCACTCGTGTGAATTGCTTGGAAACTTACGCATGCAAGATTAAACAGTTTCTGGTGTTATCAGTATTATTTTATAAGGTCGGCCAAGATCCACGAAGTCATTTGTAACTTAAAATCCGTAAATTTTGTGAAATAATTTTACAAACTTTTACAACATACAGAGACGCTCTTGATATTAAATAACTTTACGCAAATTTGGAAACTAATTTGCCTTCGAAGTATTTGTAAAATTTGTAACAGTTTGGACGTTAACAGATTTTACCAGGAGTGTGTGAATTGCTTTGTGGAAAATGTGCATGATTTGTAGCAAGTGACGCAGAAAATGGCTCACATCCTTTCTGCCTAATCCCCCAAAACATGTAATGTCGTTCTGCGTTGTTGTCCCCTTTCGAAATATTTGTAAAATCGTAAGTTTATAGGATTTTACAAACTTACCAAGGACTGCGTGAATTCCCTCGTTGAATCGACTTGTCCAAAAAATTTTCATGGTTGGTAGCAAGTTTCCCAAAAAATAACCAGCGTATTTTTTGCCCAGCCCCTTAAACAACATTTAATGTTCCACGTTCTTGTACATATGTGTACTGCTGATGGCCCCGATTTCCTTCCTGGCCGTTCCTCGCGAGGAGCAGGAAGCGTTTGATCTTGGACTAAATGGAGGGGATCGAGAGGCAGGCAATCAAAGCAAACCATGATCGAATCAAATCAATCCCAACCACAAAAACCTACCAGAAAAAATTCCAAGCTCAAATCCCTTCTGCTCAATTGCACTGAAGTGATCGCCTCCTCGTCCAAAGAAAGTTGGTGGATTTCTTAAAATTGGGGGGGATTAGAAATTGAGGCAGAATTTGAGATCAGGAAATTGTACTGTAATTTATGCAGAATTTTAAAATAAATTTCCAAAACTTGAGGAATTATTAAAAATGTCAAACGTTAAATGACAAATTTGTATATTTAAAAAAGTACTTAATACCCCCAATTTTAGAAATTACAAACTGAAATGCTTGAGTGGGGCGCCGTCCAGTATAAAACTGAATAGAGAGGCAATGTTATGGAAATTAAGATGTTTCTTCTTTTCTCAAATTAAATAGTCTGGATTTCCGAGCAGGGTCAATTTCATTAATTAGTTAAGTATGCAATTGAGCAATTAATTAGGACAATTTTTGTTTTAAGATTCATTCATAAAATTCTGGTCGAGTAGAAATATTAAATTGATTCAATATTATTTATCTAAATTCAAGAAGAATGTCCCCTCCTCTTAAATTTAACGTATTGAAAATATTATTATACTAATGAACTTGCTCATTTGAATAATTAGTTAATTAGAGGTAAGAATATCGTTAATTATCTCATCACAAAAGCTTAGCAGACGAGCAATACTCTATCTACATCGTATAAATATTGATATTTATATTTCATAAGAACATTGGCTTATAAATTGTCGTGAGTTTACTCTCAGGTCAAGAGCGTCTTTAATTTCTTTAAAATTATTTTACAAACTTTGATTACGTTTTTTTCGTTTGTTAAATTAATAATTTTGTACCAGTAACTCGCATCAATGTGTTTCACATCTTATTGACTTTACTTAACTAGAACCTAAACATAAATAAATTCCTAATCGACGTCGAAATTTACAAGAAAAAATTAATTACATAAATTTCTAACTATTGAATTTTCTATTTTTTTCCAGTCCCCTCTCCACCATCGGATTTGAAAGCGGTTGTGTCCTCTCGACGGTCCATCCTGGTCTCGTGGCTTCCTCCGGCAAACCCCAACGGAAAAGTCACCAAGTTCACCGTCTACAGCAGAATCTTCGATGGGACAAAAGTGGTAAGAAATTTTACGAAGCAATTCACGCAGGTCTTGGTAACTTTGTAACTTTTCTCTAAAGTTACACAGTTGTACAAACATTTCTAACGAAAATTATATAGGTCACCAATTTTTGGAAATTTAGTCAGATCAAGGATTTTATTAAGTTTGTACAAGTATTTTGCAAAACTTGCATATTTTACGAGCTATGTATGTACCTAATAATTACTGCGTGAATATTAATAATTAAGTTCATTAAATATTTAAAGACGAAAAACCTTGCAGACGTTTACCTAAATTATTTTGGGGAAATATGGTATGCAGAAAATAAATGGTTTCGTCGCTATTAATAAGCATCACAATTTTGATAAGTACATATCCAGCATAAATATTCTCTACGTGTCGTGACGACAATTTGTGTGTCTCTATGTCGGAAATCTCGAACATTAAGTGTACGAAACTTTCAAGATTTTTCAAACTTTTTACTATGTTTAGCAAATTTATACCCAGACGTATGTATGTATGTATGTATGTAAGTTTGTCTTTTGTTTCGAAAAATATTTTCCGGGGGCATCCACTTGCAAGAAATAACTGCAAGAAAGTGGCTATTTCGACCTGTAAGGTAAGAAATGCAAGGCGCAAGAAACGACGCGCGTCGCTATACTTGATACCGCGCGTGGCTAGATGGAACATATTCCTTGCACTTTCCGGCAGTTTCTTGCACCTCGCATTTCTTGTGCTTCTTGCTTTGCAGTGCAAGAAATGTAGCAAACCCGTTAGAAATTAAACATTGTTAATTGTATTTGTAATATCTGTATTCTATATTCAATATCTTTATTATACAAATAATTATATATTACAGTCTCGTTTGCACTGACCACTTTGTAATTTAAGGAAAAGAAGATGGTTTCGTTTCCGGACCTTCGCGTGGAGTGGGTGGGGCTGAAGGAGGCCTCCACGTACGAGTTTTGGGTCAGCTGCACGACTCGAGTGGGGGAGGGCACGCCCACCAAAAGAATCAACGCCACCACCCCAGCCAACAATAAAGGTAACGAGTCAAATTATTTCAGAGATTTGGTTTACGAAATTTCTTGCGTAAACTTTACGTAACATTTACTCTCAACATAGACCCTTTTCTCATTCAACAACCATGATTTTGGATCTGGAGATTATAATATAGAAGATAAACTAAATAACAAACTACAAAATGGCGTGCTACTTATCCAAATTTACAAAATTAAAAAAATTATTCACTCAAATATTTGCAGCCAAGTTAAAATGTGCAAATTTTATAAAGTGTACTATACATACTTTCAAAGCATTTAATTAACATTAATCTGTGAAAAATTTAAATGATCAATTCGTAGCCTAATTTTCCTTTCGTAATTGTCCCACCTTTGTGTAAACGGAGGCTATAAGTTTAACAATTTTACTTCGTTACACAAACATCTAAATGTAAATTAGCTCCGCGATAAAAAAAATCATCGGCAGCCAAGAACAAGGCAAATTTTCAGCCCAAAGACATAAGTAATATCCACATTTCTCAAGGCAGACACCGTGTAAAAATCATGTAACTGATTTCCGGAAAATTTTGACCTACGTTAATTAAAATTAACATGTTTTCGTAAATACGACGCGTTAACCCCAAAAAATCGATTGCACCTGGTTTTATGCATACACTCTTAGAAAACTGATATTAAATCATTACTGGCAGGAGTACACATATGACTCTCCTGGATTCGGTAATAAAGGTAGTTACCGTTTATTAATGTTGTGGTAATGAAAAATTTACTACTCAGAAATAGAAACTAATCTACTACAAATCCGGTAGGAAGTTATTCCCAAATCAATACCCGTAAGGAATATATCTGACTCTACCAGATTTTTAACAGTGTACGCATGCAGCCCCTCAGAGACGAAGAAAGTAATCAAGTTTTGAGCTAAATTGCTCATTTTGCCCGTAATAATTGTTCCTCTTCGGAACTAATTACTCTTTCTATAGAAAAATAATAAAGTCGGCCTATAGGCCGACTTTATTACTCCATTAAATCTACGAGAGGCCCAGTCTCCAGGTTGTAATTACTTTCATGAGAAATTGGTCGTGAAATGCAGCCCTGATCATAACTCCGGCAGAATTTAATATCTCAGGGATTTTTAATATTTATTATCCCCAAGATTTCCTAATTGTTTTTCAGTTTCCGCGAAAATAGCGACTTTTTCTGGAACGGTGGAAATTCCGTGGAAGAAAGAGCTGGGATTGGATTGCGTCGCGCTGGGCGTGCCAGAACCCACGGTGGAGTGGAGTTTCAACAGTGGTGGGGAAATCCATGGGGGAAACGGGAAACGAGAGGTGAGAAAAAAAACTCGAGAAAGTTTCGAACTTTATTTTGAATGTTTCTGTGGAGAGGAGATAGGGTCGATACGCAAATTAAATTACATAGGCGCTTAACGTGATTATTGCAACTTGCGCCAATGCTGTAACTAAAGCATGGCGCAAGTTAGCAAGGAGTGAAATACGACCGCGTAAGATTTGTGAAAGTGTTTCTGCGGTGCAAAATCTAAATGTTTGGAAGATTATGACGCCCAGGTTAAATAAGACGGATTTACCATATTGCATGTGCAAAGTTAAAGATTCTTTGTCCGAGCTAGAAATTTTTGTGAATTGACCATTTTTTGCATAATGAAGTTGAGGTAACAATTGGTCATTTAAGACATTTTTGGTCATTTCAGACACTATTTTTTGTGGGGGATCACAAACAAATAAATTACAACAAAAATTACAATTTTACGATATATTTTTTTGATACTCTTGTACTCACACTAAACTATATTTATTTTTAAAAAACAGTAAAAATCCAGTTTATTTTATTATACATGATTTTTATTGTCGAATGACATAACCCGCATGAAAAAAGATTATTTATTCTCATTACAAAATCTACGCGGTATGATTTATTATCCCTTTTTGTCTGTCGTTTTTTCATCTATTTTCTGATTTATAGCGTCTTCCTCTCCCGACTTCCTCCTCTGAATGAACCTTTGACCCTTTTTTTTGCGCGACGGACGTATCAACAAAAGTACGGATTTAGCGAACAAAAAGAGCACAACAATGAAGTCGAAGTTGAGAAAGACTCGTCTAAAAACTTAATTTCGGTAATACTCACATCAAATTTTGTTTATTTCAAAGCTGGTCTTGTAAATTCCGTAAACATTTAAAAAATATTCCTGAGGAAAATTAGCTTCAAAATTTTGTAAATTTGGCTCCGGTCAAGGGCATCTCTTTATCTTTTGTAAAAGTTTGTAACATTATGTTTTCAAAACTTACGAATTTTACAAGGACATTGAGTGGACTGTGTGAATTGCCTCATTTTTACTACATTCATAATTTTCGAAACAACGAAGGATAAAATTTAGACGAGAAAACTCGATTCCTAATTTCTTTATCATCACCATCCAAACCAAAAGCACTAAAATATCTCATAATATTTAATAATATAAAAGAACCTTCGAAATGTATTAGTTGCCGTTGAAATCTGGCAGTTTAACCGGAAAAAGCGAAATTATATTTACAAGTTTCACAATCCTTTCTTAACTTTTGTTTGAAAGCATCCATTATACGCACTTTCTCCATTACATAATTTTCGAAAAAAACTAAGCATAAAATTCGAAATGAAAATTCAATACAAAATCTCTTCAAACCCCACTGAACCCACCTCAAAAAATTTAATGTATTAAAAAAAATGCCAAAATATATTGGTTGTCATTGAACTCTCGCAGGAACAAGAAATGTCACCCTGTGATTTCCTAATTTTGGCTTAAATATGCGTTTTGTACGCATTTTCTAAGTTACATAATTTTCGAACACGACAGGATAAAATTCGATACAAAATTTCATCATTGCCATATAATTGTAAGTAAATTGTTCGATACACCTTAAAAAATGTTTTCGTCTAAAAACCTTCCAAAATATATTAATCGCCTTTGAAGTCACAAAATTCGCCATAATTTTTCCCAACTTTGGCTTGAATACACCCATCAGACGCACTTTACTTTCTCCCCCGGCAAACCATTCACTTTCTCCCGTCATATCGGATCCCCGGATCCGATTTTGACGGGTTGAACAGCAGCACGAAATATACTTTTTAAAAGAGAAAGGAAAAAAGAGAAAGCGGAAGAGGAAGTTGATGATGATGACGAAGAGAAGGCTGCCGGATGATGCTCATCATCACAACGACGGTATTCCTTCAAAGTGAAAGCAAGTGGATTTTTGGATGAATTGCTGAGCTCTCATCCTCTCCCGGTTTTAAGGACACGTCGGAATTTTTATTGTGAAAGTAAAGCGTTCGTCCCTCATCAGTTTGCCCGCTACGTGACGTGACATGCCGTAAAATGACACGACACTTCATACTTTAATGTGAAATGATCAACACATAAAGATAAAAAGTCGATAAATGAATGAAAATGATTATAGATTGCTAAAATGTTAAGAAAATTGGTTTTTATGCTGTAATAGAGTAATAGAGTTCGAAGAATCGATCCGTCTGATGTGATCTATTATTCCTTATTGAATTTCAAATTTAACGAATTATGACTTTCGGCGTTAATTCTTCTCATTTTGTAGGTAGATAAATTTAATGGAAAATCCTACTTCTAAATTTCCTTGTCTTAAATAGTTTCCAAAATTATAAAAATTCTGTGTTATTATACATAAATACAAATTTATGGGAACATAGATTTTTGACATTTTCAGAAATATCTATTGAGTAATATTAAATAAAAAATAAATGCGAGTTGAAGTCAAGGCATGACATGAAATATTATTTTGTAATCACTCACTCAAGTTGAATAGATATTTGTAATCTAATTTTCCTTCGAAGTATTTGTTAACATTTTATAAAAGTTTAAAGAGTTTATAATCTTACATGAATCACCTCACTGTTTACTTACACGCATAATCGTAAAATTTGTAAGGTGCGTTTAGTTAAAAAGTAGTGTCATCTAAAAAAAATACTCGATAGTAAATTATGTACACAACTAATTTTTAGAGGTTTACAAGAAAAATATGTAACGGATTTTAACCCATGTTTTAACGATCAATTAAATTACCAAAGGTACAACCGAGTCCAGGTGGAAATACGAAGCTGGTCGTGAAAGACGTCGGAGTGGAGGACGGTGGAAATTACACATGCACAGCGACCAACGCGCACGGGAGCGAGAGCGTGGTTTACGTGGTGAAAGTGCAGACCCCTCCTGGGGCCCCCATCCTCCAAGTCATCGAGGTCGGATTCACGTCCTTAAAGGTCGTCTGGTCTACACCACACTCGGGCGGGAGTCAGGTCAGAGGTGAGATGGTGACATTGATAAAAATTGAAAAAAATTTGCAGAAACAAAAAATTCTGTAAATTAAAATCATGGCCTATTTGCATTGATAAAAATTGAAAAAAATTTGCAGAAACAAAAAATTCTGTAAATTAAAATCATGGCCTATTTGCATTGATAAAAATTGAAAAAAATTTGCAGAAACAAAAAATTCTGTAAATTAAAATCATGGCCTATTTGCATTGATAAAAATTGAAAAAAATTTGCAGAAACAAAAAATTCTGTAAATTAAAATCATGGCCTATTTGCATTGATAAAAATTGAAAAAAATTTGCAGAAACAAAAAATTCTGTAAATTAAAATCATGGCCTATTTGCACGCCATGGTCTAATTTATGATGCTTGCACTATTTAAACTAAAATTAGATTGAGGGGTCATTTGCCACAATTTGTGAAATTTTTTGCAACTAAATCTGCTAAAGTGGTCAAAAGTCTTGGTTATCGTTGGAAATAAGGTTTAATTTTTGTGCGAATTTTACCACGACATTTTTTAAATGTACACAAAAAAATGCTGTAAAATTTGCACATCATTATTTAATTCATATTCTTTCCACTATTTTAGATAAAAGAGATAAAATGATGATGTGTCACAATTGGTGAATTTTTTGCTATATTTTTTGCTTTATTTTTAGTTTTCAAACTTTTTCTAATTTCGCGTACAGTTTTTGCAATTTGATGATTGTGCATATTACTTAGTTGTGTTCCTAAATAAAAGCTTTTGTTCCTCGTAGGTTATTTGGTGAGCTACCGTCGAGATGGTGGCGACTGGGAGGAGACGGAGGTTGGCCCACGTGCGACGGGGCACACGCTGCAGCCGCTCCTCTGCGGGTCCACCTACCAACTCTACATCACTGCCGCCAACAAAATCGGGTCCGGACCGGCGTCAGATATTTTAACCCGCAGCACGAAAGGCAGTGGTGAGGAAAGTTCTGAAAAATTTAGGTTTTGAAAACTTAACATTTTGAAAATAAACCGAAATTAATGTATCTGTTCATTATTTAAATATACACAATTTCTATAAATATTTATTTTCGACGTTAGACAAACTTTGTACTTTGTATAGTACAGCAAAGAATTTGAAATATTTTAAAATATATATACGTTATCATAAACACGATATTTTGGAAATATTTCTGTATATATATATTGCAAGATATACATATTCGACATTTTTGCAAAGTATAATTTTTATATTTTTATATATATCATTTTTTAATGCATAATTTTTCACGAAAAAGTAAAAGCAAGAATTTTAGACGAAGCCTACAAATAACTTTTTGAGTAATGAAGCTCTGAAATCACGATATTTTGTATCTAAAATCTTAAATTATCTTGTTCTTAATTAAGATCATGGCAATTCGTTTTCAGCTAGAAATAAAATTGATAATCAAATTTCGGCCAAGTTTTTATACAATTTCGCAATTTTTCCTCGATACACTATTATTGTGGTCAACTTATTTTTAGCATAATTGATAATTTTCATAATTTCCTAAAATTCTTTTCATTTGTTTTTTACCAATTTACATATTTTAAGCTTACCTATTATTTTTCCCAATTTAGTTACTTATAAAACGCCAAACATTTTCATTAGTTCGTAAAATTCTGTAAAAATTTCCAGCCCCGATTTCGCCCAAGAAGGAGGAAGCCCTTATCTCGAACCACTCGACGATCGTGGTGCGTCTGGACCTTTGGAAGGACGTCGGCTGCCCCATTCTCAGATTCATGATCGAGTACAAAGAGTCCCAGGAAAAAAGCTGGATGCGAATTCCAGCCGAGCTTAATGTAAGTCTGCATAAATGCGTGATTTTTTGCACAATTGCATATTTTGTGTTCATAATAATCCGTCCCAATAGCCAAAAAAGTCGTTAACATAAATTAATCTGTAAGCAATCTTTGGAAAATATTATTGGCGACAAATAAATATGTGATAAAGACATGTTTTACACTTTGCATTTTATCATGCATATTTATATTCGAAATTGTTTTTCTTAGGTGAGGCATAGTAACCATGATCACATGAAAAAGTGCATGGTTACGGCGAAGCCTTAGTATGCAAACAGACCCCCCCTCCCAAAGTTCCACTCAAGATTGTGGCAAAACGGCTAATCGTATCAAAATGGTGTAAAAGGCAATCGTGCAGACCTTGCTGGGTAGATGATGCCCGTCAGGTCTAGAAACATGACACTCTTATTTTAACGTAATTAAAATCGATTTTAAACTTTCAAACGACTGGCAAATTCACTTTTACCATGCAATGATAGTGCGAGACCCTGATTTTCATATGCAGAAATCTATAACGCGTCATTTAAAGCAAACCCGAGCTAAATCGGATAAGAAATGAAGAACTTTTCTTGGTAGCATCTGCAACCAGTTCCGCTAATTATAACAGTCCTCCATTACTTATCATGCATACATAAATACGAGGTTTCCCTTAGTAACCAGCACAAGAGAAACAATTGAGGCCTGTACTGGCATATGGAAATAAATAGGTGCATCTACATATATTTATATCTAATATTTATGCACGTTCTTAACTGTGTGTCCACACCCACAGGAGAAACTAATTTGGTACAATCTTAGAAATCCAATATTAAAATAATACCAAGCGGTATTCAAAGTAATTCAAACACCACTCTGTAAAACTGGTATTAATAAGTAATACCATGTAGTACACTCTTAAAACCCTGTGTTAATCGTCACTAAACGCCACTAAACGGTGTACATATGCGACTTAACCAAAAGCCATTTGCAAGCGGTGATAGTAATGTTTTTCACCGCTTGGTGATAAATCTTGCCCGCATGGGGTCAAATTGTCACTGACCCCATGCGTTGTTAATTTTACCATCACATACGCACACCGTTTGGTGACGATTAACACCGGGTTTTTAAGAGTGTAATAGCTCGGTACTAATGTTTTGCCATATCGGTAGCCATTTTTACGGACCGGTATAATTTTAATACCACGACGCGGTAGCAACTTTAATACTGAGGAAGCAATACCTGCCTGACCACACCAGATTTCTGCATTTACACTTCATATAGGGGAATTAATCTAATATGCATCGCATCTGCGCCCACATGTTATAATTAATTTGGTATGTAATGCAATGCATAGGGGGATAGTTAATTTGGGAGGACTCTTACATACTTGTAGGTTTAAAAACAAAAAATAAATAAATTCTTTTAAAAAAGCTTAGGTGAGGCTTGCTTAAAACGGGAAAACAAGATTTTATCATCGTGTAGTAACATAATATGCTAAACCAATGTTCATCTCATGATTTATAATTTTCGGTAAACAGAACAGCAAAATATATGCGTTTGGGACCATTTGCCTCGCCGTGGGCCGTGGTTAATTGAATACAAATATGCCATATTACGTAAATATTAAAATTTTGCTGTAATTAAACTTTGTTAATTTGTGATTTTGCAATCTTTGAATATTTTCCTAGAATAGGTCTACATATTAAAAATTCATGTTCTGCTATTGCATGTAATATTGTATATTAGAAATTAACCTATAATATGCTTGGTAAATATGATCAGAAATCGATTATGGATAGCAAAATTAACCAAAAAGTTATGTATTGTTCCATACGACGTATTTGCCGCCTGTGTGTAACAAATTCTCTGAACACTAATAAATTTTAAAATTATTTTAATTCACAAAACGGCCCACGGCGAGGCAAATGGTCCCAAACGCATATACTTTGCTGTTCTGTTTACCGAAAATTATAAATCATGAGATGAACATTGATTTAGCATATTATGTTACTACACGATGATAACATCTTGTTTTCCCGTTTTAAGCAAGCCTCACCTAAGCTTTTTTTAAAGAATTTATTTATCTAACAAATCAATTTAAGATATGATTTCCACGCAAAAAATCGAATTTTCAGTTTGTCCCTTGTTATTCCTAATTTTTTTTCAGTTTCACCGTTTCAACGCCAATCTACAATTTGAAAGATTTTCGAGCTGCTTAAAAACAAGTCATTAGATTAATGGATCGCTTGAAATAGATTGAAAAATTGAAAACGAGATTCTTTCTTTACATGTGCATGATTTAAAATTCGCATCCTTTTTCAATGCGAAAATCTGTAATTCATGCTATTTGCTCGTGAATAATCAGAAAGAAACTAGTTTTGACATCTGTATGTTGGCCAATAATTTACTTATCAGATAATATTTTTTCCCAGGGTTCTGCCAAGTCGTACACGCTGACGGGACTGCACGCCAACACGCGGTACGACATTCGCGTCACGGGCGGAAACCATGCCGGCGACACGTTGGCTAAATACGAATTTCTCACCAGTCACGGTAACGACAAAAAATATTGCATTTAAAAGAATAAGAATAAGCTAAACGCCGACTTGGTAACGATTTTATTACGGACTGGTTACAACAATCAGTGTTTATGGCGCAATTAACTATGTGCAAGAAACTGGTTTCTTGCAGCTATTTTGACCTGCGAGAAATGCAGGCGGAAGAAACTACCTCCTGCCGCTATACTTCATACAGCACGTGGATAGATGGCAACAATGTCTTGCACTTTCTCTCAGTTTCGTGCACCTCGCATTACTCGCGTTTCTTGATTTGCAATGCAAGAAATGTAGCAAACTCAATAAACTGACAATAATAATTATCCGCAAAAATTTGAGTTTAACCTTCCACTAATTGATTCAAGCGAAATATACTTTAACTAAAGTATACTTCCTGGACACTAATTAACCTTCGCTAGAAATTTATCTACACTCTAAGAAATCCAGTATTAACATAATACCATGCGATATTCAAGTATGAATATCGCTTTACCCACGTCGTGTTGATAAGTAATACTGCTTAGTAATGGCTTCGTATTAGCGGCAGTAAAGTTTTACTGACCGGTATAATTGTAGTACCAGACGGTAGCAATTTCAATACCGAGGAATAAATAAATTCGTAGCAGCCGAACAATATGAGAGCTGCAAAATTAAAATAAATTTGGAAGTAAAATTCAGTTCGGCATTAAAATTTGTCAAGTTCGTGTTTCACTCGTATCTTTGTACCCCATTAAATTTCGTAACTTTGCTTACCGTAAATAACAATTGGTGGTATTTTTTTAACAATATATAAATCTGACCATGCCACGAGCTGAATAAATTTATCCTGTATAGAAGAAATATCCTTCGATAATTATCATGACCATCCGGTAATATATAATATTACCGTAATAATAATACCGTAATATGTAACCGACTCAATTTTGGGTGCCATACTATCGTTCCCTAATTGCTTCTTAGCAAAACTTAAAGAAAATATGAATGAACCACACAGAAATTAAAATACGTGAATTTATCACGATTTTTATGTGGGTTTGATCCGCAGGTGGTGGAAAATCTCCGGGAGAAAGTATTGGAGAAAGTCGTGATGGAGAGAGTGCTTTAGGAGAAAACGAGGCGTCCACGCTGAGCACGTCGCTCCTGATCGTGTTCCCCTCCATCCTCGCACTCGCCATGGTCACCGCCGTCATCTCATTCTTCTGCTATGTCCGGAGAAAACGTACGTTTAGTACAGTAAAAAATATAAAAATTTCAAACGTTAATTTTTTCAAAATTGTACGTTTGCAACACAATGAACGTTTGAGCAAAATGTTGCAGTTTTTCTATAGTGTAAATTTAGCGAAAAATTCAAAGTTTTCATAAAATATGCGTGCACAAATTTCCGCTGACAATTTTGTGTGTGAGTTTAGCGTCATTTGTTTGTCGCGGGAAATGTTGACATAAAAATGTTAAGTATAGATTTGGAATGCGCAACCTAGCTAACATAACATAACGTCGTACTAATTCAGGAAAGACCTAAGTGCAGTCGGTGTTTAATTCAGAAACGACCGAAGTGCAGTCGATGCTCAATTCAGAAAAGAGCGATATATATGAAAAATCATTTTGGCAAGATTTAGCCATAAGTAAATACATACTTGCACATAGGTCTTTTTTTGCTTTTTTTCTGTGCACTTAGGTCTTTTCTGAATAAAACATCCACTGCACTTAGGTCTTTTCTGAATAAAACATCCACTGCACTTAGGTCTTTTCTGAATAAAACAGCCACTGCACTTAGGTCTTTTCTGAATTAGTACGACGATAAGCGAAAAAATTCGTACATTTAGAATTTGCCGCAAAAAACGACTAGGCAAGCGCCCACTAATTTTATAACTGATTATGTATCTATTAAAAATTATGCAAATTTTAAGTTATCATACATCTAAATAGTTAGAGCGCGACAAAACGCTATTTGAATGTATATTACATATATATTAACTAAAAATTTTCATATTCTTGAAAATGTTATAAAAAGTATGTCATATTTTTTAAAATAAAATGATTTTTAATTGTAAAATGGTGGATTTTATCAATTGACGATTTTATTTAAAATTATTTACAGGAATTTTGGGCATTCCACACCCGAAAACGGTGATTGGTGACCACAATTACACCGGATCTGGCGATGGGACGTCCTATCTTGACCGTGGAGGAGGTCAAGGTCAAGGCCAAGGTTACGGTCAGGGTGGAATCATGTACGACGCAGCCACTCCGCACCAGCATTACACGCTCGTGAAGGGGTCCCAAGGCCAGTACCCGCCTGATCTGACCGCACAATATGCCACCAAAAGCAGAGACCTTGCAGGAGGTAAAGTCAAATACAAGGAAAACTTGAAAATATAATTTTGAAACTATTGAAAATTTTTAATTTACGAAAAATATGCAAGAACTAAACCTTCATCTTCGCTTGTCGAACTTTTAATCCTTAAGGGGAAATCTGACACAGCTTCACCGATCTCTATCCGCTGTGTTTGAACTACGTCCACCCTCACAGTGCATAAGCCTTCGTGTAAATCTTTTTTTGACAAACATTGTAAATTTATGGGTTGCAGACTATCAAATTTGGATATCTTGGTGTCATTCTCTTCATAAATTTATACTCAACAATAGTACGACCACAGTTGAGAGAAGATATATTTCAATCCATGTCCAACTGGCTCTTTGTAATTTTTGCGGAACTTGTCACGTGGGAAGGCCACCTTATAATTTGAAATAGGCAACTGGTCGTACTATTGTGGTACAACTATCACGGATTCCAAAAATGTCAAAACACTTGAGGTAGAAACATTATTCGCGAAGAAATTAGAGTTTGAAAATAAAAAAATGTGCTTTTTTCAAGTAATAGTGTCGAGTTCCACTGGATCCACGATTATATTAGCCGAATGACCGAATTATTTTATTATTTACAACCAGTTATTTTCATTTTGGCGTTCAAATTATACAATTTCGTAAGATTTCTACGCGAAAATAAAAATAACTGATGTTAAATAATAAAATAATTCGGTCATTCGGCTAATGTAAACTCCGTTTCACCTTACATGGTATTACCGCCACACGAAAATAACATGGCATTCTCATGTTCCTTGCCTGTGGCCGTAATACCATGTAAGGTGAAACGGAGTTTAATCGTGGATCCAGTCGAGGGCTGGAGCACTTTAATCAGGTAATTTGAAATAGAAATTTGCCTCACAATCGCCATCTGGTGACCGGCGAGTTGAGGCAACATAGTCAACCCATCTGCCACTCGATGATATGCTCTTCAATCCCCCTTTTCTCCCACCCCCCCTTAACTTTTCATATGGAACAAAATTTTGCTACACCTTTTCGAGTTTATAGTATTTTAATAACTCAAATAATTAATTATCGGGACCAAAGTGAAACAAAATAACAATTATTCCGAGATTGAAATAAATCCTATGACAAATATTTTTTATGGTTCCCTGTTCTCCTAAATATTATAAATTTTCCCCTCAAATTCAAAATTTCTCTATCCAATTTTTTGAAACGTGTAAACTATGAGTTCCGTTTTCAATTAATCTTTAAATTTACTTTATATTCATATTTAAATCCGATATGCCCAATATGACGGTTTTAGTACGGTTGCGAAGTTTGGCCATCTTGATTTATGTAGAATAATTGGACATATCCCTTCCATCTTTACATTTACACAGATACATATTCTTAAACTAATTCCACAACAAAGGAGAGAGAAACACGAAGTTTAAAAAAACACGGTTTTCCCCACTTTATTACGTCCGTTTTACAATGGCTTATTTACAATGCAGCCCTTCCTCATTTTCATTACAGCACAAAGTTCATGTAATTCTCATCGCAGAATTATTAACGCGATTACAACCGCACTTTATGTACCTTACTCACTTTCACTTCAAAAACAGCCATTATTCCTCCTCTTTCCTACATAAAATTTCACCAAATTTATGACGCCGCATTGTAAATTGTGGAGTCGTCGAGATATGAACTTAGCGAAACCAGTGCTAAATTTTACTTTCGCCGAATCATACGTAGTTCACAATCACGGAGAGGTAAAGAAAAGCCACAAACGTTGATGTGTAAATAGGCCATTGTGAGAGAAAGTAGAGCGAAAGTCATGTATTTTCATGAAATTGTATGAACATGACGCATAGCGTGATTTATTTGTTTTATTAAGGGCAACAACATTTCTTGTATTTACTTATATTTCCTCAGCTATGGTCGAGAAATTAAAATTGAGCACATTTTTCAATGCATTACATATACAGAAATGTCATTTAAAGTTTGTTATCTAAATTATTTTTTACAAAATTCTAAATATAGGCTTTGAAGTTAGAAGGTTAGGATTTTGATTTTTTCTTCTATGACAAATATTTAGTCTTTAATTTCCATTTTTATCTAGTTTATACTTATTTTCTTGTAGAAGAAAAAAATCAAAATTTTAACCTCCTAACTTTGTAAATTATGAATTTTTAGATGCAATAAAATCTTTATTTTGTGAAAAACACACGATGATGAACAGGTTTCAAAATCGTTATTAGAACAACGAAGAATAAGAAGGGAAAGTTGATACACAAAAATTCAAACTAAAAACCCATAGTTCAGGATTGCCTAGAGGTAGAGAAAGCCACAAACTTTCGTATGGAAGTAGACCAATGTGAGAGAAAGTAGAGCGAAAGTCATGTATTCTCATGAAATTATATGACACGTGATTTATTTGTTGCTTGTAATTGCCACATAGAAATTTCCATCTGCATTAATTTGATCTAAAATATATCAGTCAAATTATTTTTCGCAAAATTCCAAATCAAGGTGTTGAAATCAACAAATTTTTGCCATAAAAAGATTTAAGTACTTCGTTAACCAATAATTGCTATTCGCAATATTCAAAATTTATCATCGGGCTAATTCTTGCCAAAATATTTACAATAACGGTCCCACAAAACTTCTAAAAATATAATCAATCCTCCCCAGGTCTTATAAATGTCTACAACGTTTTTATACTGTCATTTTAAAATTTGCAATAACAATTCACCTAAAATTTCCCAAGTAAATTATGTTTCGCACAATTCAAAATACAGGTTTTGAACTCCCACATATTTGTTTTCGGCAATTTGGGCAGTAAAATTTTTTATAATTCCTATCTTAAAATTTTTGTCTCTTTGTGGCCATCTATCTAAAACTCTAAACAGACACATAATTTTTCGCAAATTTAAAATACAGGTTCTGAAATCCCACAAAAATTTAAAATATTTATTTCTTTTAGCAATAATGGCTATTCATAATATCCAAAATTCTGTGTCGGACTAATTTTTACTAATTATTTTGAATAACGCTTCCACAAAAATTTTGCACCAAAAATAAATTTTTTGCCCACCCACGCCCAGCAAACATGACGTGATCTTATTAGGACAACATTTCTTATAATTCTCATACTGAAAATTTCCATTATATCATCACCTTATATAAAATTTATAAGTTACTATTTTTGCAAAATTCAAAATTAAGTCGTTAAAATTCTGCAGCAAAAAACCTAAGAAATCACAGCCAGCTCACACACAGTCAAACCCATTTTTTTAAACCACGGATTGTGAAAATTTCCTGAAAATCCGGTGCATTCCTCACCTTAAAATTAAAGTGTACGCATTAAAGTACAGGATGACAACAGAGCAGACATGATACAGTAAAATTGTCCCGTTCTGCTCACCGAGATCGAGAGTGAAAGCAACATCGTGGTGAAAGTGGGAGCAAGGTTGTGCTCGTTATTTATGTGAGCAGAGTGCGAAAGTAGCCATGTTACGGACGTGATGATGGTGACAATCCGATTACAATTTCCTCTGCCATTTCGCCCTCACGTTCGGCTGGGTGCGAGACGGGCGTAATCTGATAATAAAGTGATGGCACGGAATGAAATGTCATTATTAGTTTAGCCCTGCTAGCACCCTGAGAATTTTAGCCCGACGTAAAGTCAAACACGACGACACACTTCCTCCTCCAACGAGATAGACGGCAAATAAATGGAGATTTGTTACTTGTTAGATGTACAGTTATCAGGATGGGAATGATGAACTGAGGCAGAATTTTGCCATAAATTTTAGTAGCACATGTGAAGAAACGTGGCAAAGATGAAGAGAGATATTTGGCAAATTTTGGAAATTTAATTTGTAAGAATTTTGCATCGTGAATTTAATTTTAAATGCTTGAAGTTGAAGGAGGCTTGTTACATACATAATGACTTTTCAGACATGCTAAAAATTTAATAAGATGGGAAAAGTTTGCCGTTTTTTGCAATATTGACATTTGCGAAATACAATGCAAAATATTGCACAATTATTCTGCTAAATTTTCGAGCATTTCGTGCTTGGTTAAGAGCAACCTTGAAGTGTGGCTGTTGCGAAATTTACAAATATTTATTATGAAGTTGAGAGACATTTTGGGAAATTTGGGAAATTTAATTGTTTATGTATAATTTTGCATCGCGAATTGAAGTTGCAAGATATGAATTTGAAACATGCTCATGTTATGTAATGAAATTTCCAACACGTTAATAAATCTAACAACAGGGCAAAATTAAATTTGCAGCTTTTTAAAATTTCTCAAAATATTTCTTTAGTTTCCGAAATATCAAGGAAAATATTGCATCATTATTTTCCAAAATTTTGTGATATATAAAACAAACCTGGAATTGTGTCTATTGAGAAATTACAACTTTAATTGCAAATTTGACCATTTTTCCCATAAAATTTTCAGACTATGGGGACGACGTTTGTCCGTATGCGACCTTCCAACTTCCCGAGAACCCGCCGACACGTCCCCTGCTCACGAAAGGGCTGGGCGGCAGTGGGGGTTTCCACACGGGGGACACGCTCTACAACGTGGGAAACGTCTACTCCGGACCCTACCACGCCGTTCAGTCGCAAAATTTCATGGCCACGCTTTCTCTCAGAGTGAGTCAAACTATTTGAATTTCATTGCAAAATTATTGCACATAAAATATTAAACGATGACGCATAGCCAAAATCCGCACATTTTAATTCAGTTCTCGCATCTAGGAATTTAGTTTAAAATTCTGGACCACGAATTTGTAGAGCAGGTTGGAACTCGTCGAGACGGGCTTAAAAAACTCACCGCCATTGCATTAATCAACTCACTTGGGACAATTTCGTCGTCCGGAATTTTAAAATAAATTCCCAGATGGAGCCGAGAAATGATTAAAAATGCGTGATTTTGACAGAAATTGAGAAATTCGAAGACTTTCTTCCCTTTTACGGAGTTTTGATTTACATTTTAAACCTTGACTCATTAAGAAATTGGTTATTTTCCACAGGACGCCGAATACATGAAATCTGGTCGATTAAGCAAAGTTGGTTGTGACGATGAGGACACCGAAGTGACCAAAATCCTGGCCATGCACATGCCCCCACTCGAGTACGACCCCACCTACGTAAATGATGGCGCCATTTCGCCAAAATATCACCACCCCCACAACCAATTCTCATCCTCCTCCCACCACAACGACTACGCTTCGCAACAGCAACGACAAATCATTCTGCAACAACAACAATATCATGAACAACAAGTTGGCACATTTAGACGCCGAAATAGACAAGGTAACAAATTTAGCGTAAACTTCTGTTTTACGAAAGGTCGCCAGGTGGTTGTAGTTTCACTACTCGTGTGGAAATCGAAACTCATTTTTAAGTGTAGGAATATTGGAACGTGACAATTTACGCGGGGCTTGGTAAACTTACAAACTTTACAAATATTTCAAAGTTAGCTTACAAATTTTTGTAAACTCAGGGTCAGATCAAAGGCGTCTCTTTATTTTGTAAAAGCTTGTAAAATTAGTTTGCAAAATTTACGGATTTTTACAAAATTATCAATGAGTTTATTTAATTTAATTGTTTAATTTGAAAGGTTCCGGATACCGAAACTAACTTTCATGTAAACATAAGCCTTGACAATTAAAAACTTTTAGAATTTGCTAATCTTTTGAAAACGTGAAATTCAACTGTAGAATTTAGAATTTGCTAATCTTTTGAAAACGTGAAATTCAACTGTAGAATTTAGAATTTGCTAATCTTTTGAAAACGTTAAATTCAACTGTAGAATTTAGAATTTGCTAATCTTTTGAAAACGTGAAATTCAACTGTAGAATTTAGAATTTGCTAATCTTTTGAAAACGTTAAATTCAACTGTAGAATTTAGAATTTGCTAATCTTTTGAAAACGTTAAATTCAACTGTAGAATTTAGAATTTGCTAATCTTTTGAAAACGTTAAATTCAACTGCTAAAACCTAGAAAATCTACCTATTTTTAGTGATATATTGACGACTTTAAAACAAAATGATTGACATTAAACTCAATCAAATTTTTATCATACATTTTGACTTGGACAAATATTTACTACCGGAGGGCAGAAATATGTTTAAAAATATATAAAAATTGGAGAAAGATGTATGCATGAATTTAATATTGACGAAAAAACATGCCAACTTATTTACCAAATATGTATATAAAACGAACATAAGAATAAGAATTGAAGAAACTTTGTTATTTCGAATATATATAACACTCTGCATTTTATAGGGACCAATTTCTTAGAGTAAGAAAGTCGCCTCACAATGCTGAAGTATTTAGAAAATATACATATTTTTCAAATCATGACGGGTATATTTATGTCAGAAAACCTAGACATAAGTAACGGCATGTGGAAATTTTTTGAAATTTTTGTGAGTCAACTATGCGACAAAGCTGTTAGTCGCCATCAAATGAAAAGTTAAAAATAGATACATATCCACCGTCTGATAATTACCCAAAACTCACTATTTTTATTATTCCCGCCACAGATCACATCCCCACCTCCGAAGAAATGGAGTCTTCCTCTTCTTCCCTGGATGACGAATCTTCTCCCACCGCGGGTCGCACCTCGGGCAAAGGAGGTCGCGCCTCTTACTGCGCGGGGCGACCCCACCAACGCCATCACCACAAAAGTAGTAAAAAGTCCACCTCGGGATCCTCAAATAGTGGGGGCGGCGGACAAATCATTCCGCGCGTCCGGTCCAGCTCTGGGTACTCCTCGCACACGGAGGAGACTTCTTTCACCACGACGGCACAACCGCCCCCAAAGTTATCCGACGCGGAGGATCAGCTTCTTCACAGAAATGACGACGTTCTTGGAGCGAAAGCGTTTTCAATGAAGCGAAATCAGGGGAAACAACAACAGCAAAGGCAATTTCGAAGTAAAACTAAGGGAGGCTTCCATATCGATGTTTGACACGATTAGTGCGGCACTAGGCCGGGGAGAAAGTAAATTTATTGTGGAAAGTGTATGATAATTTGGGAAGATGAAATACAGGTTAAAGTCGGTTTTAATTATGCCCATTTTTACAAAGTTATAAAATAGTTTTATAAGTTATATTAAATATCTTTTATCTTTAGATATTCAATGTAAAATTATGTATTAGTAATAAATTTAAGAAAAACTATAAATATGCTGTTAACGGATAAGAAGCGGTGTTATCTACTTATGTCTCGTTTTGTATACATACATAATTGTTATACCTGAAAATAAAATGTTAATCACATCATTCCAAACTTAAATATCGAACCCAAACGTGTCGCTTGTTATCATACTAAAATCAATTAGTTTACATAAAATGCAGTCTCAAATTCAGAATCTGGAAGAACACTGGCCAACATGACCAATATTATTTTAATAAAATGCAATTATTTTTAATTATGCATGTATCAATTTCCTCATATTTTTATAAAATGAAAAATTGTACCCTCATTAGTTCAATTTCAAAGCCAAAATCAAAGTTTCAAGCGTGAAGATTTTATTTAATTCTTGAGTGGTGGTGGCGATGAGATGACATCATCTTTATGGACCAGCAGTTTTGACTTGTCTTTTCATCTCATTCTCACTCACTCCAGTTTTTTCGCAAATCATTTTTTAAAAATTTCTGCTGCTTATTAGCTCACCCTGCGTAGCACGAGAGCTATTGAATTCCTCTTGTCCGTCCGTCCGTCTGTATGTTAACGCCCTTTTTGCATCAATTGATGCTAATTAATAAGTCCCAAGACCACTTTAACCCTAATTTGTGGCACAATTGGTATCAAAAAAGCGTTAACGCAAAATGGTGCGAAATAATTGGAGGAATCAATGTATTCTGCACCAATGAGTAGGATTAACTGAAAGTTCTAGTTAGCCTTGGCTGACACAACTTAACCTCGAAATCGTGTCAAAATTTAGTCCCAATTTTAACCATTTCGGCTGCACCATGGTGCAATATTATATCAAATTTCTTTTATTTCCCGTTTATTCTGTACCATTGGTGCAAAATTATATAAAAATTGTGCGTCTATTTTATCCGCTTATTTTGCACCTTTGATGCAAAATTATATCCAACTAATTATTCCAGGGTGAGCTACTTCTAACGTTACTACGGTTTATTAGCTCGCCCTGCATAGCACGGGAGCTATTGAATTCCTCTTGTCCGTCCGTCTGGTTGTTAACGAATTTTTTGCATCAATTGATGTTAATTAAACAGCCCCTTGACCATTATTGGATACGTTAGGCGCACCATTGGTACTAAACAAACCCAATCAAATTTTTTAATTTTTTAATTTTTGAAGTTAATAGGACCATTGATATCTAACAATCGGGAACACCAAATGATGCGAAATAATTCGCAAGAACAAAAATTAGGAAAACATGTCAGTTTTTCATAAATATTTTGATACTGTTTACTCGGGACGACAATTTTGACGGTCGAAGCTACTAGGGATGTTTCGGAGCTTGTTATCCGTATTAACGGTCAGAATCGTCCTTAAGCTCTCATTTATAATGAGTGAGTTTTGTTCCAAACCCAGAATTCGCGCAGTTCTTCCCCCGAGTAAATCCGAGAACAAAAATTTGGAAAACATGTCAGTTTTTTTATAAATATTGTGATACTGCTTTCTCGAGACGGCAATTTTGACGGTCGAAGCTACTAGGAATGTTCCGGAGCTTGTTATCCGTACTTACGGTCAGAATCGTCCTTAAGCTCTCATTTATAATGGGTGAGTTCTGTTTCAAAGCCAGAATTCGCGCAGTTTGTCCCTCGAGTAAATCCGAGAACAAAAATTTTGAAAACATGTCAGTTTTTTATGAACATTTTGATACTGTTTACTCAGGACGATAAATTTGACGGTCGAAGTTACTAGGGATGTTTCGGAGCTTGTTATCCGTATTAACGGTCAGAATCGTCCTTAAGCCCTCATTTATAACGGGTGAGTTCTGTTTCAAAGCCAGAATTCGCGCAGTTTTTTCCCCGAGTAAATCCGAGAACAAAAATTTGGAAAACATGTCCGTTTTTTCAAAAATTTTTTTGATACTGTTTACTCGGGACGACAATTTTGACGGTCGAAGCTACTAGGGATGTTTCGGAGCTTGTTATCAGTATTAACGGTTAGAATCGTCGTTAAGCTCTCAGTTATAGTTGGTGAGTTCTGTTTCAAAGCCAGAATTCGCGCAGTTTGTCCCTCGAGTAAATCCGAGAACAAAAATTTTGAAAACATGTCAGTTTTTTCATAAATATTTTGATACTGTTTACTCGGGACGACAATTTTGACGGTCGAAGCTACTAGGGATGTTTCGGAGGTTGTTATCAGTATTAACGGTCAGAATCGTCCTTAAGCTCTCATTTATAATGGGTGAGTTCTGTTTCAAACCCTGAATTCACGCAGTTTTTCCCCCGAGGAAATCCGGGAACAAAAATTTTGAAAACATGTCAGTTTTTTATGAACATTTTGATACTGTTTACTCGGGACGATAATTTTGACGGTCGAAGCTACTAGAAATGTTTCGGAGCTTGGTATCCGTATTAACGGTCAGAATCGTCCTTAAGCTCTCAGTTATAATTAGTGAGTTTTGTTCCAACCCTAGAATTCACGCAGTTTTTCCCACGAGTAAATCCAAGAACAAAAATTTGGAAAACATGTCAGTTTTTTATGAACATTTTGATACTGTTTACTCGGGACGATAATTTTGACGGTCGAAGCTACTAGGGATGTGTCGGAGCTTGTTATAAGTATTAACGGTCAGAATCGTCCTTAAGCTCTCAGTTATAATTAGTGAGTTTTGTTCCAACCCTAGAATTCACGCAGTTTTTCCCACGAGTAAATCCAAGAACAAAAATTTGGAAAACATGTCAGTTTTTTATGAACATTTTGATACTGTTTACTCGGGACGATAATTTTGACGGTCGAAGCTACTAGGAATGTTTCGGAGCTTGTTATCCGTATTAACGGTCAGAATCGTCCTTAAGCTCTCATTTATAATGGGTGAGTTCTGTTTCAAACCCAGAATTCACGCAATTTTTCCCCGGAGGAAATCCGGGAACAAAAATTTTGAAAACATGTCAGTTTTTTCATAAATATTTTGATACTGTTTACTCGGGACGACAATTTTGACGGTCGAAGCTACTAGGGATGTTTCGCAGCTTGCTATCCGTATCAACGGTCAGAATCGTCCTTAAGCTCTCATTTATAATGAGTGAGTTTTGTTCCAAACCCAGAATTCGCGCAGTTCTTCCCCCGAGTAAATCCGAGAACAAAAATTTGGAAAACATGTCCGTTTTTTCATAAACATTTTGATACTGTTTTCACGAGACGGCAATTTTGACGGTCGAAGCTACTAAGGATGTTTCGGAGCTTGTTATCCGTATTAACGGTCAGAATCGTCCTTAAGCTCTCATTTATAATGGGTGAGTTCTGTTTCAAACCCAGAATTCACGCAGTTTTTCCCCCGAGGAAATCCGGGAACAGAAATTTTGAAAACATGTCAGTTTTTTCATAAATATTTTGATACTGTGTTCACGAGACGGCAATTTTGACGGTCGAAGCTACTAGGGATGTTTCGGAGCTTGTTATCCGTATTAACGGTCAGAATCGTCCTTAAGCTCTCAGTTATAATTAGTGAGTTTTGTTCCAAACCTAGAATTCACGCAGTTTTTCCCACGAGTAAATCCAAGAACAAAAATTTGGAAAACATGTCAGTTTTTTATGAACATTTTGATACTGTTTACTCAGGACGATAAATTTGACGGTCGAAGTTACTAGGGATGTTTCGGAGCTTGTTATCCGTATTAACGGTCAGAATCGTCCTTAAGCCCTCATTTATAACGGGTGAGTTCTGTTTCAAAGCCAGAATTCGCGCAGTTTTTTCCCCGAGTAAATCCGGGAACAAAAATTTTGAAAACATGTCAGTTTTTTTATAAATATTGCGATACTGCTTTCTCGAGACGGCAATTTTGACGGTGGAAGCTACTAGGAATGTTCCGGAGCTTGTTATCCGTACTTACGGTCAGAATCGTCCTTACGCTCTCATATATAATGGGTGAGTTCTGTTTCAAAGCCAGAATTCGCGCAGTTTGTCCCTCGAGTAAATCCGAGAACAAAAATTTTGAAAACATGTCAGTTTTTTCATAAATATTTTGATACTGTTTACTCGGGACGACAATTTTGACGGTCGAAGCTACTAGGGATGTTTCGGAGGTTGTTATCCGTATTAACGGTCAGAATCGTCCTTAAGCTCTCATTTATAATGGGTGAGTTCTGTTTCAAACCCAGAATTCACGCAGTTTTTCCCCCGAGGAAATCCGGGAACAAAAATTTTGAAAACATGTCAGTTTTTTCATAAATATTTTGATACTGTTTTCACGAGACGGCAATTTTGACCGTCGAAGCTACTAGAAATGTTTCGGAGCTTGGTATCCGTATTAACGGTCAGAATCGTCCTTAAGCTCTCAGTTATAATTAGTGAGTTTTGTTCCAACCCTAGAATTCACGCAGTTTTTCCCACGAGTAAATCCAAGAACAAAAATTTGGAAAACATGTCAGTCTTTTTATGAACATTTTGATACTGTTTACTCGGGACGACAATTTTGACGGTCGAAGCTACTAGGGATGTTTCGGAGCTTGTTATCCGTATTAACGGTCAGAATCGTCCTTAAGCCCTCATTTATAATGGGTGAGTTCTGTTTCAAACCCAGAATTCACGCAGTTTTTCCCCCGAGGAAATCCGGGAACAAAAATTTTGAAAACATGTCAGTTTTTTCATAAATATTTTGATACTGTTTACTCGGGACGACAATTTTGACGGTCGAAGCTACTAGGAATGTTTCGGAGCTTGTTATCCTTATTAACGGTCAGAATCGTCCTTAAGCTCTCATTTATAATTGGTGAGTTTTGTTCCAAACCCAGAATTCGCGCAGTTTTTTCCCCGAGTAAATCCGAGAACAAAAATTTTGAAAACATGTCAGCTTTTTCATAAATATTTTGATACTGTTTTCTGGAGACGACAATTTTGACGGTCGAAGCTACTAGGGATGTTTCGGAGCTTGTTATCCGTATTAACGGTCAGAATCGTCCTTAAGCTCTCATTTATAATTGGTGAGTTTTGTTCCAAACCCAGAATTCGCGCAGTTTTTTCCCCGAGTAAATCCGAAAACAAAAATTTTGAAAACATGTCAGTTTTTTCATAAATATTTTGATACTGTTTTCTGGAGACGACAATTTTGACGGTCGAAGCTACTAGGGATGTGTCGGAGCTTGTTATAAGTATTAACGGTCAGAATCGTCCTTAAGCTCTCAGTTATAATTAGTGAGTTTTGTTCCAACCCTAGAATTCACGCAGTTTTTCCCACGAGTAAATCCAAGAACAAAAATTTGGAAAACATGTCAGTCTTTTTATGAACATTTTGATACTGTTTACTCGGGACGACAATTTTGACGGTCGAAGCTACTAGGGATGTTTCGGAGCTTGTTATCCGTATTAACGGTCAGAATCGTCCTTAAGCTCTCATTTATAATTGGTGAGTTTTGTTCCAAACCCAGAATTCGCGCAGTTTTTTCCCCGAGTAAATCCGAGAACAAAAATTTTGAAAACATGTCAGTTTTTTCATAAATATTTTGATACTGTTTTCACGAGACGGCAATTTTGACCGTCGAAGCTACTAGAAATGTTTCGGAGCTTGGTATCCGTATTAACGGTCAGAATCGTCCTTAAGCTCTCAGTTATAATTAGTGAGTTTTGTTCCAACCCTAGAATTCACGCAGTTTTTCCCACGAGTAAATCCAAGAACAAAAATTTGGAAAACATGTCAGTCTTTTTATGAACATTTTGATACTGTTTTCTGGAGACGACAATTTTGACGGTCGAAGCTACTAGGGATGTTTCGGAGCTTGTTATCCGTATTAACGGTCAGAATCGTCCTTAAGCCCTCATTTATAATGGGTGAGTTCTGTTTCAAACCCAGAATTCACGCAGTTTTTCCCCCGAGGAAATCCGGGAACAAAAATTTTGAAAACATGTCAGTTTTTTTATAAATATTGCGATACTGCTTTCTCGAGACGGCAATTTTGACGGTGGAAGCTACTAGGAATGTTCCGGAGCTTGTTATCCGTACTTACGGTCAGAATCGTCCTTACGCTCTCATATATAATGGGTGAGTTCTGTTTCAAAGCCAGAATTCGCGCAGTTTGTCCCTCGAGTAAATCCGAGAACAAAAATTTTGAAAACATGTCAGTTTTTTCATAAATATTTTGATACTGTTTACTCGGGACGACAATTTTGACGGTCGAAGCTACTAGGGATGTTTCGGAGGTTGTTATCCGTATTAACGGTCAGAATCGTCCTTAAGCTCTCATTTATAATGGGTGAGTTCTGTTTCAAACCCAGAATTCACGCAGTTTTTCCCCCGAGGAAATCCGGGAACAAAAATTTTGAAAACATGTCAGTTTTTTCATAAATATTTTGATACTGTTTTCACGAGACGGCAATTTTGACCGTCGAAGCTACTAGAAATGTTTCGGAGCTTGGTATCCGTATTAACGGTCAGAATCGTCCTTAAGCTCTCAGTTATAATTAGTGAGTTTTGTTCCAACCCTAGAATTCACGCAGTTTTTCCCACGAGTAAATCCAAGAACAAAAATTTGGAAAACATGTCAGTCTTTTTATGAACATTTTGATACTGTTTACTCGGGACGACAATTTTGACGGTCGAAGCTACTAGGGATGTTTCGGAGCTTGTTATCCGTATTAACGGTCAGAATCGTCCTTAAGCTCTCATTTATAATTGGTGAGTTTTGTTCCAAACCCAGAATTCGCGCAGTTTTTTCCCCGAGTAAATCCGAGAACAAAAATTTTGAAAACATGTCAGCTTTTTCATAAATATTTTGATACTGTTTACTCGGGACGACAATTTTGACGGTCGAAGCTACTAGGAATGTTTCGGAGCTTGTTATCCGTATTAACGGTCAGAATCGTCCTTAAGCCCTCATTTATAATGGGTGAGTTCTGTTTCAAACCCAGAATTCACGCAGTTTTTCCCCCGAGGAAATCCGGGAACAAAAATTTTGAAAACATGTCAGTTTTTTCATAAATATTTTGATACTGTTTACTCGGGACGACAATTTTGACGGTCGAAGCTACTAGGAATGTTTCGGAGCTTGTTATCCTTATTAACGGTCAGAATCGTCCTTAAGCTCTCATTTATAATTGGTGAGTTTTGTTCCAAACCCAGAATTCGCGCAGTTTTTTCCCCGAGTAAATCCGAGAACAAAAATTTTGAAAACATGTCAGCTTTTTCATAAATATTTTGATACTGTTTTCTGGAGACGACAATTTTGACGGTCGAAGCTACTAGGGATGTTTCGGAGCTTGTTATCCGTATTAACGGTCAGAATCGTCCTTAAGCTCTCATTTATAATTGGTGAGTTTTGTTCCAAACCCAGAATTCGCGCAGTTTTTTCCCCGAGTAAATCCGAAAACAAAAATTTTGAAAACATGTCAGTTTTTTCATAAATATTTTGATACTGTTTTCTGGAGACGACAATTTTGACGGTCGAAGCTACTAGGGATGTGTCGGAGCTTGTTATAAGTATTAACGGTCAGAATCGTCCTTAAGCTCTCAGTTATAATTAGTGAGTTTTGTTCCAACCCTAGAATTCACGCAGTTTTTCCCACGAGTAAATCCAAGAACAAAAATTTGGAAAACATGTCAGTTTTTTATGAACATTTTGATTCTGTTTTCTGGAGACGACAATTTTGACGGTCGAAGCTACTAGGGATGTTTCGGAGCTTGTTATCCGTATTAACGGTCAGAATCGTCCTTAAGCCCTCATTTATAATGGGTGAGTTCTGTTTCAAACCCAGAATTCACGCAGTTTTTCCCCCGAGGAAATCCGGGAACAAAAATTTTGAAAACATGTCAGCTTTTTCATAAATATTTTGATACTGTTTACTCGGGACGACAATTTTGACGGTCGAAGCTACTAGGAATGTTTCGGAGCTTGTTATCCGTATTAACGGTCAGAATCGTCCTTAAGCCCTCATTTATAATGGGTGAGTTCTGTTTCAAACCCAGAATTCACGCAGTTTTTCCCCCGAGGAAATCCGGGAACAAAAATTTTGAAAACATGTCAGTTTTTTCATAAATATTTTGATACTGTTTACTCGGGACGACAATTTTGACGGTCGAAGCTACTAGGAATGTTTCGGAGCTTGTTATCCTTATTAACGGTCAGAATCGTCCTTAAGCTCTCATTTATAATTGGTGAGTTTTGTTCCAAACCCAGAATTCGCGCAGTTTTTTCCCCGAGTAAATCCGAGAACAAAAATTTTGAAAACATGTCAGCTTTTTCATAAATATTTTGATACTGTTTTCTGGAGACGACAATTTTGACGGTCGAAGCTACTAGGGATGTTTCGGAGCTTGTTATCCGTATTAACGGTCAGAATCGTCCTTAAGCTCTCATTTATAATTGGTGAGTTTTGTTCCAAACCCAGAATTCGCGCAGTTTTTTCCCCGAGTAAATCCGAAAACAAAAATTTTGAAAACATGTCAGTTTTTTCATAAATATTTTGATACCGTATTCACGAGACGGCAATTTTGACGGTCGAAGATACTAGGGAAATTAGGGTGGACAAATCCATTATTAATAAATTGAACAAGTCAAGGGCAATGAGGACATCTTGATTTGGTAAAATACCAATTTTTACAAAGTTTACAACATTACAAATATTCAAGTGAATTTTTTGCAACCGATTTTGATAAAATTGAAAATGATTTTCAAAAATAATTTTTGAAAAATATTGGATTTTAAAACTTATTTTGTCACAAAAAATGATTACATACATAGTTAGCGAATTAGCAAAATATTTTAAAATCAATAAATGTGGACTTAGTTCAATAAATTCCTTGAAATTTTGAGCTAAAAGTTGCAAGTAAAAGAAAGCATTGGAATTTTTGACAATATATATTTTGTCCTGAAAAATCATAACGGATTATTATATAACGGATTGAATACACATTTTTTTAATCAACAAGTGTTGACCAAATTCATCAAAATTTTCTGCAGATTTCATAAAAATCCACAAATCACATTTCAATCAGTCTAAACCTGTGGTTCGATTTTGTACTAATCTTTTCAACTATGCTTTTCATATCTTGACATAAAGTTACCCAAGTTTTCAAAATCATGCCAAAATTTTCAAAAATCTTCAGATTAAACCCAAAATGTATTTTTACATTACAAAAATTTCTTCAAACTAAAGAAAATCAATAGAATTGATCGAAATCACCAAATTTGATTAAAAATCCTTCTTAAAATAGTCAGCCGAAGTCTGCTGGTCAATAAGCTAATAATATTTTTTCCAACTTTTCATATCTGGCGATAAAATTACACGTTTTCAAAATCATGCCAAAATTCTCAAAAATTCAAAATCATACCAAAATTCTCAAAAATCTTAAAGTTAAATCCAAAATTAAATCGGATATTTTTTATACATTTTCAAAAAATTTTCCGAACTAAAAAAATTAACAAAATTTACCAAAATCTATATCCTTGACATTTCAATCCTATCGAATCTGTTGGTCAATTCCCAAATCGTTTTTCTTCGTATTTTTCATATCTGGCCTAGTTATATAAGTTTTCAAAATCATGCCAAAATTTTCAAAAACCTTCAAATTAAATTCAAAATGAACATATTTTTACATTTCAAAAATTCCTTCAAACTAAAAAATTCAACAGAATTGATCGAAATACACCAAATTCTTAAATATTCCATTATGCGAAATCTGTCGTTCAGTTAGCTAATAATATTTTTTCCTAGTTTTCATATCTGGCGATAAAGCTTTCAAACTAATTCCAAAAATTTCCAGAAATCAACCAATTAAATCCATAATGTTTTCACACTTCAAAAATTCCTTCAAGCTAAAAAAAATTAACTGAATCCATCAAAATCTATCAAATTTCAATCATACAGAATCTATTCGACGATTCGACTTCTCGGCGATTTGATCTTTAATTATTTAACAATTCATTTCTCCCCAAGTTTTCATATCTGGTTTCAAAGTTACTCAAGTTTTCAAAATCATGCTAAACTTGCCAAAATTATTCCAAAATTTTCAAAAGTCTTCAAACTTTACATATTTTTATATTTAAAAAATTCCTTCAAACTAAAAAAATCTTACTCCATCTTTTCTAATCTCGTGGCCACGTGGACGGTGGTATTTTCCGGGCGGAGAACCACCATTCTGATCGCCTCCAACATTTTGGCGACCTTTTTGAAACTTTTGGGTAGTTCGGCGCCCAACCGTTCGAGAAAAACTTGCTGCCTCACGAGCGACATGGCCCTCAAGTTAGAGTTCATGCTATAAAGAGATTCGCCATTCATGGCGGCGACCATCATGGGGCCGTGATCGAGCAGCGTCGTGACCTCGGAGGCGAGTCGCGTGGCGATATTTTTCAATCGATCCGGCTGCCATTTCGTGTTCCAGAGGAGAATCTGCATCCACTGCCTTCTTTGACACGTTTCATCTCCATTTGAAATCGGATGCAGAATAGGTTGGAGAAATCTGAGGGGGGAGACTTTTAGGAAATTTTAGAAATTCAGAAAAGCTTAAATTTTGTGTTGCTTTTTGAACAGAATAAGCACGTGCTGGGTAATTTTTTCTAGGAAATTTTGAAATTCTGGTGCCACCATTATTATCTCAAGCTAACAATTTTTTACATGTTACGAAACCTCAGGAGTTAGTAAGTTCAGCTTGGCAAATTTTTAAGAAATTTTGAAATTCATAACATTCTTGCTATCTCAAATTGCTCATTTTATTCTACTACGAAATTGTAGGGGTTAGAAAATTGAGCTGGGCAATTTTCAGAAATTTTAAAATTCTGGAAATTCTCGCTAATTGCTAATCTCAAATTATTATTTTTTAACTACGAAATCTTCACGATTAGAAACAAGCTGGGTAAATTTTTAGGAAATTTTGAAAATCAGAAAATTCTATACAAATAAAACTCAAAATAATGATTTTTTCTATTCCGAATTCTTAAGGTTCAGAAAACGAACCGGCTAAATTTTTACGAAATTTCGAAATTCATACGTCATCATTCATTTTTCTACTACTCACTTCCGCACGAGAACCGATTCCCACCCTTCCCACGATCCCAATCAATTCCGAAGAATGTTTCGTACTTGAGGACATCCCGCGACAGGCCGGCGATCATTGCCTCGTAGGAGTAGAAGCGCTGCGAGTTGTCGACGTAGGGCGCCTCGAGCAGCGCTTCGGCGAAGAGGACGAGATACTTCTTCTCCTCGAGCGTCAACTCGGCCGTGTCCATGAGCACGGTCAGGTAGACGTAGTTCGTGTTCATGTCATCCAAGTACAAGTTGCACAACGTGTCGCCCACGAGGGGTTGTCGTGTCGCTCGATACCCAAAAATCCTAAGAAATCGCAAAAAATTGATCGCTAATTTTGTAAATTCGAAATTTAGAGAACAGTTTGATAGCGTCTTTTTCTTTGATTAGAAAATTCAAATTTTTGGGGACAAATTTTGTCAAACATCCTGCGGGATAGAAATCATTAAAAAAATTGTATGACTAATTTTGAGAATTCGACAGGCAGACAACAGTTTGATGTTGGTTTAAAAAAATTGAGAATTTGGGGTACACATTTTCCCAAAAATGCATGCGGGACAGAAATTGTAAAAAAATATACCAAAAATTCGATAGCTGGAGTTCAATTTGACGAAATGGTAGGTTTGAAAAATTGCAGATTTTTAGCAAAATTTTAACGAAAAGTGATCAGAATGTTGAAAATTGACTAGGTAATTAATGACACAAAATTGAAAAATCTTGTAGAAATTTTGACAATTTTATAAAATTTTGTAAAAATTCATACCAATCGATCCAATTGACGGCGTTTTGATGAAACTCAGCATCTGCGGTGGGGGTGGTTTCGCCTGTATTTTAATCGCCGCTTTCAATCTCGCCCCCAACTTTTTACATCCTTCCGGCCCCATTTTTTCGAGGATTTCCTAACCACAAATTTTCAAAATACTAATTCTTTTTTTACAAAATTTTATTTCTCTGCAAAAGAAACTACCGTTTGTCTCTCTTCGTCCTCGACGTCATGCGGGTCTCCAGTTTCTTTGCTGGGCACGGCGTAAACCAACGCCCAGTTCGAATCGAGGAGGGTTTTAAGCATTTTGAGCCAAAAACGGGCCGGTTGGGAGCCAAACTGTTCGAGAGTGTAGAACCGATTGATCCGCCGGTCGAAAGTGAGGAGGTCGTTGGAAAAGCTGTAGATAAAGTCGGAAATCACGGCGATCGTGTCCTCCGCATCGTTTTCCATGGCGGACATGGCCTGGAAAAAGGAGAATAGAATGACTTGAAATTAAGTAGTTTTTGTCGTGAAATATGGGAGAAATTGCTGCACTAAATTGTTCTTTTGTATGGAGAATTTCTTGCAGGTGTGCAAGAAATGTAAGAAATTGATAAGCCACTAGGGGCGAATATTTCTTGCAGTTTTTTTGCAGAGAAGTGCAAAAAACATGGAAAAGGTGCAAGAAATCGAACATTGAAATTCGAAACACCCGGTAACTGATTTTGTAAGACAAGTTAAAAACTGGTAAAAAATGGTTTTGTAAAAAAACGGTTTTAAAGTTGTCTTAAAAACCGAAAGCGCAAAAACTTGGGGTTTCACATACTCGAAAATCGGCTTTCAATTTTTAATAACACAAATTATTAGGAGCTAATTAACCGATTTTGCAGACAATCGAAAACCGGTTTACCAAAATTTTCGAAATCAAAATCGGTTTTATCAGAATTTGAAAAATCCTGTTTTTTTAATCCTCCCATTTTGGATTCCCTTATTGGCTAGACCACATTTTTCAAAATTCTCCCGCTAAATTCAAAATTTAAATCGTTCCCACCTCTTGACAACAACGCCCCACCACCATCTCCATCCTTTCCGGGTTAAATTTCCCGTTGTATTCCTCCTCCAACACTTTCCTCAACTTTGGGCCGACGCCTTCCTGTCCGTGCGTCGGAACGTTTTCAAAATTGAAGCAGTACACGGTTTGAACGTTTCCGGACTTGGTCAACGTGACCCCGCTGGCTTCCCCCGTGGCAACGAAGGCCGTCTGCACCGGGGAGATAGGGGACGCCACCAAGTACGCGATCAGGATGTCCATCCCGGCCGAAAGCGTCACTTCCGACGACGCCGTGCCCATCATGGCCAACTTAAGGGGATACTAATTAAATCAATTTATTTTAAGGTAGAATTATCAGATCGCATGGATGACATTATTTAAGTGATTTATTCACTAGCTTTCAGGGTTCAACTGCCCCCTTCTTCAGGTGTAAAAGTGTACAGGAAAGAATAGAATTATAATTTCATGAAAGATAATATTTTCAAAATTAGACGAAGTTGTTGATATCATTGGGGTCGCTGGGTAACCGGGCGTATAAGCGTTGGTGCTAGGGGCAGGAGTAGTGATGTCCAAATTGGATTTATTTCCATACCTGAATCGCGATTTACTTTGTTTTTGGTGTTTCTGATTAGTAATCCCTCCTTAAATCAATTTAATTATTTAACGACATTTTTGTAACTTTATAAACGGGGTAAATTAATTTATAAAATGCTATACAAAATTAGATTTGAAATTCGTGGATAAAATCATGGTCAACTAAAGGGGACATTAAATTAATTTAATTTCTAGTTAGGACCACATTTGTAGCGTAAACTGCGAGAAAAGTGCTACATAAAACAAATTTTGTGGATGAACCAAATTTTTGGTTTACACATTTATATCACAAAACTTGCCAACAAATTTTATAAGTTTACAAAGTTGACGTGAATAATTGACCCCATTGGTAATGTTTTTGTAAATTTTTCAAAACTAATGTTACACAAATTAGGTTTACATTTCTATTACAATTAATTTTAATTATACAATTTTAAAATTTACAAATTTTAAAAATAATCAAAATAAAATGTTCAAATGTACAGAATGTGTAACGTTTTTTCTGGAGAATTTTTCATTGTTATGAATTTTTTAGATTTCCAAGAGAGTTGAATCGGTTGGACGTTGGACGCTTTTTTGAATACATCTGAAACGAAACAGAATATTTCGATTTAAAAAAATCCATCCGAACCGACTCCGAATCATTCGGTTCGGATGAATACTTTATCCAAAAGTCGGATAACCCACTCAACTCCTCTGATTCCCAACTTATTAGAGTAAATGACAATAGAATCTACATCAAATTAAGTCCAGAACAACTTTTAAAATTCTAGAAAAAGCCGTCAAAGTTAACAAATTTTAACATGTTAAAATTTAACTTATAAATTCTATTGTACTTTACGCTAATAAATAAGTTGCGAATTTCAAAAACATAATTTCTCATAAAAATGGAAATAAAAATTTCTCCAAAAAAAAACTTTACACATTTTGTATACGTGTGAACATTTCATTCTTATTAATAAAAATCAAAAACAATTTGTAAAATTCTAGAAAAAGGCGTCAAATTTTGACGTCTTTTTTACAAACTATTAATAAAAATATCAATAAAAACAATTTGTAAAATTCTAGAAAAAGGCGTCAAATTTTGACGTCTTTTTTACAAACTATTAATAAAAATATCAATAAAAACAATTTGTAAAATTCTAGAAAAAGGCGTCAAATTTTGACGTCTTTTTTACAAACTTCAAACATTGTTTCTTTACTTAAATTAACTCAGATCTTCTTGGTCAATTGCCGCAAATTTAAAATTTCACAACAATAAAAATATTATTTTGTAAAACATAGAAATTTTAATTATTACCGAAAATGCGTTTTTTTAACACGTTAATATTATAATTTTTTCGAATTTGTTAAATTTTGACGTCTTTTTCATGAATTTCAAAAACTTTTCTGGGCTTAATTTGACTTAAATAAGCGTCACGAATCCTCCAAGTTCGAAATTTTAATAAATATTAAAATTCTCATAAACACTGAAGTTATAAATCCTACCGGTCCGAAAATGCGTCCGGTTTTTCAACACATTTTTGGTTATTTTTCTTGAATTTTAGAAATTATTTTTTTGTTTAATTTGAATCAGATCGATTAGCACAAGTTGGAAATTTTACGAAAACCAAAATTCTTATAAAAATCGAAATTAGAATTTCCAGACAAAATGCGTTACGCTTTTTCCATATTTTAATGTTGTAATTTTTTCTAATTTGTTAAATTCTGGCCATTTTTCACGAATTTCAAAAATTCTTATTGGCTTAATTTGGCTAAGCTTATCGTGCACTTGTACCAGTTCTCCAAGTTGGAAATTTCATAAAAATTAAAATTCTCATAAAAACCGAAATTATAATTTCTACAGAAAATGTTTTTTCCAATGTGAATATTTTTTGTATTTTAGAATTTGTTCTACTTATTCTACTTATTTGATGACTTTTAAAAGTTCTTTCTGGAAACCGGATGTCAAACCCCCTCCACACAAACACCACTCGGTTCGTATTATAGGCAACTATAAAATTTGCAAACGAAATGAAAAAAAATCATACTAGCCTAGGGTTGGATGACTTATCGCTTAAATCGTCAAAATAAGCACATTTATAATCATTTCCAATCTGTGGGAATTTATTTTAAAATTCTGGACGACAGATTTGTAGAGTATGTCGTTGCCAATTTTTTTTTAAATATACACTCCGGATTTTGACACTTTTTGAAGAAGGGGATCTCAAGTTTAAGAAGCCTTCAAAAAATTGGAACCCGTCGAAACTGGCTCAAAAAATTCAACCCCATTCTATCAATCAAACCACTGAGTACAAATTTATCGCTCAGTCTCTAGAATTTTGAAGTAAATTCCCAGACCCGAAGAACTATCGAAAAATGTGTTGATTTTGACCATTTTGGTGACGCGTTATCGAGTCATATGTTACTTTTATTTTCAACTTTAGAGGTGAAGAAGGGCACGCATGACTTTTCTCCATCTTATTCTCGATAAACTCTTCTCTTTCAGAAACTGCATTAATTTCGGTTCCACCCTCATCAACGTGACCTCCTCAGATTCTGAAAATTTAATTCGTGTTGATTTAAATTGTAGTCAAAAGAATTTTGTCTCAATCTGCCCCAAAATTTTACAAAAACCGAGATTTTGAAAACTTTGACCTTCGCTAACTTTTGAGAGGGGAGAGCTACCGAGTTAATTTTATGTTTTAAATAGTCACGACTTTTGGCTTGGTTTTTACACAAAAAATCCCTAGGGACATAATTCTTAAAGCTTGGTGAGTGGTCATTCTGTTTTATTAGTATTTAAATATTTTCTCCCTCACCGCAAAAAGTAGTAGACTTCATCATGCAAATTGTCCACAATTTTGTACTCCGCATAGACATCTTCGATGTGGGTCCGATCTGGTAGTTTTAAGACCCAATTTTGCCCCTCGAAAAATTGAAGGCATTCTTCTTGAAACGCCAGTGTTAAAAAACATAAAACTGAACCGGGTAAAACTACCAGATTGGTCCCACATCAAACATGCTATGCGGAATACAAAATTGTGGAAAATTTTCATGACGAAGTCTACTACTTTTTGCGGTGAGGGAGAAAATATTTATAAAAAACTAAAACAAAATGAACACTCACCAAGCTATTACTTTAAGAATTATGTCTTTCGGGATTTTTTGCCTAAAAATCAAGCCAAAGGTCGTGACTATTTGAAACGTAAAATTAACTAGGTAGCTCTCCCCTCTCAAAAGTTGGCGAAGGTCAAAGTTTTCAAAATCTCGGTTTTTCTTGGGGCATATTGAAACAAAATTATTCTAACTACAATTTAAATTAATACTAATTAAATTTTCAGATTCGGTATGAAATTTTGAGCATTCTCATGTGCTACTAGAATTTCCAATATTCCTGGTTTCCTGTTTGGTTTACATGCTAAACATTAATTTTTTAGTTAAAAATCCAAGTCAATGAAAATACTTCAAATTTCATGCTGAATTCGAATATTAAACCAGTTTTACATTAATATATAATTTTGGGAATTTGGCTTCAACCCGCCCCAAAATCTACCAAAAGTCACAAAAATCCAAAAACCCACAAAAATCCGGAAAAACACCCGGAGTTGGGTTTTCTAGAAAAACCCCGGGGTTTCCCGAACCCTGAATAAAACCCCGGGGTAGTGGTTTTCGAGGTAAAACTCTGGGTTTCTCCTAACCCTGAAGCGAGCGCGTGGTTGGCGAAAATTACGAGATTCGCCAATTTCCCGTTGAACCCTTCGATCCCGGTGAACTTGGAGTTGACCAAGTACGTGTCCGGGATCCAGATTTGAGGCAAAACCGGGCGGGACAATGATATAAGAGGTCGACGACGTGTTGGCACAGGCGTCGGGGTCATCGTCTGGGTCGGGGGTCAACCCACGTCAGCGTTCAGCGCATGTTGACGCGGAATTCGAGTTCCGAAGTGAGAATGGGAGCGACCGTTTGGACGTAAACTTTCAGCGAGACTTGATGCATTTTAAGCTGGGTTCGGAAAACCCCGGGGTTTTTCTAGAAAAACCCAATCCCGTGGGTTTTTCCGGAGTTTTTGGGGTTTTTGTGGGTTTTTGGGTTTTTGTGGGTTTTTGTGGGTTTTTGGGTTTTTGTGGGTTTTTGTGGGTTTTTTGCAGATTATGGGGCGGGGTTAAGACCAAATTCCTAAAATTATATGTTAGAGTAAAATTAATTCAATATTCGTACTCAGCATGAAATTTGAAGTGTTTTCATTGACTTGGATTTGTAAGTCAAAATGCAATGTTTAACATGTAAACCCAATAATAAACCAGGAATATGTAATGATACTTGGAAATTCAAGTCGCACATAAAATGTTCAAACTTTCATGCTGAATCCGAAAATTTAATTCTCATTAATTTAAGTTGTAGTTTAAGGGATTTTGTATCAATCTACCACAAAATCTTACAAAAACCCCGGAAAAACCCACAAACCCCCACAAAAACCCGCAAAAACCCCATTAAGCATTAGGGTTTTTCCGGAGATTTGATACCCCAAAAACCCACAAAAACCCTAAAAACCCCAACCCACAAAAACCCGAGGTAGCGAACCCTGATTTCAAGCTCAAAAATGAAATTAAGCTTAAAATATTTCTTAAGATATTTTCATGACGAGAGCGACTGGTGGGAGTAATAATTGACCCAAATTAGGGACGAAGTTTCCAGCATGAATTTCTCCCCGGGACGATTTTCTCCCACTTTCTTGACCATGGGGACGAACAGCTTTCTCAATTTGGGCGTCTCGTTTCCAACCTCGGCGTCAATTTTTATTGGGTCGTCTTCTTGTTCCGCGGATTCGTATGTACAATTTAGTGAAAAATTCGTGCAAACTTGACAACTTTTTTGGCAAGGTTGGAACGTTTATCAATTTGTGATGAGGATGATGAATAATTTGTATCCATTTCCAGTTTTGATGTAATACTCATACGACGAGAGAAAAAGTTGAAACTGAGGCAAGTTGAGACTATGTAAATGTAAAGGAACTGTTCGGTCCCTACAAAATTGTACGTGATACAATTTAGTTCTCACATTTTTTACAAATTTTTTGTAATTGAAACTTTGTTGATAAATTGAGATACAAGAGAGCTGCGATGGCTGTTTGAAATTGAGGTAAGTTGAGACTATGTACATAAATGCAAATGCAGTAAGAATTGTTCTTTAAGGGCAACTTGATACATAGTTTAGTTCTCACGTTCATAAAATCACACTTTTTAACCGAAACTTTGTTGATAAATGGGGACAAAAATTATCAAGAACGGCAGGAAAGTGTAACAAAAATACGTACATCCAGCCATCCATCCATCTTATGAAGTCTACCGGCTTAGCGTCATTTTTTGTGCATTGCATTTTTTGCAGGTCAAAATATTTTGCCAAAAGGAATCACCGTTATTTGCACCCGAAACACTGCTCATTCTTGCTTAAGATTTTGCTCGCATCGGTCAAGAGCATCTTGAGGAGGACGAATTTCTTAACTTCCGCCAGCATTTCAAACCCACGCCAACTTTCCGGCTTGTTCCCGTCTAGGATTCGGAGGGGGGCGAGGCAGAATTTGGCCCAGGTGTGACCCACCCCGGTCGGACGGGTGTCGTACTCTGCCTTCATTTTCTCCAACTGGGCGGCGCCGCGTTGATAATTTTTTTTGGAAAATAGAGTGGATTTTTTGGAAATGTTGGAACATTTTTCGGAAAATTTGAACATTTCTGGGAATTTTCGAGCATTTTATACGGGTCGTAGGAATTTTACGGGAATTTTCGAGCATTTAGGAAATGTTGAGCGTTTCCGGGAATTTTTGAGCATTTTATACGGGCCGTAGAAATTTTCGAGCATTTATTTAGCGTCAAGAAACCATTTTCTTCCCGTTATATATTTATTGCACCCGAAAGACTGGCAATTTCTCGCATAAATTTGGGATTATTTTAGTCAACAATTTTTCATAAAAAGTTTCCTCCTACTTTTCGCCTGATTCGGAACCTCTTTTCCTTCTCAGTACCGCTTGGGATCATCTTGTCCCTCAAACTCGGTCAAAATCGAGTACGGAGTAATATCATAGGACGACAAGTTGGACGACAACTCCGTGAAAGATGGCAACGATAATTCAATATTTTAATTCGTATTTTACCCTGAATAAATATTAAAAATGCCAACAAAATTAGTGTACTTCATATTTTATCAAGGTTTTTGTGCTAATAAAATGAATTATTTTCAAAATGGTGAAATAAAATATGATTTTTTTTAATGCATGGGTTACCAAGTGATGAAAATGAATAAATAATATTTTATTTTTAAATACATACGCAATCGCAAATTATTTTTTCCAGCGTGAAAGAATCCTATCTAGTGACCATTTATTTTTGACTCCGAGGAGCAGCTCGACAAACTATTTTCGATTGATAATACAAATCGCGGAGGAAATCAATCTGGTGGGTTATAGCCCAAGTTTCGGATTCTGGGGTCGCACGGAATTGGTGTTGGTGGAGGTTACGAAAAAAGAGTAAAATTCGGGTAAAATTCAGACTAATAATTAAAATTTACAAATTTTGCATCAAAAATTTACGAATATAAATGTATAATCGGGTAATTTGGTTAAAAATCGTTGCTAAAAATGGAACAAGATAATGATGATGAAAATAATTGATGTCAGTTGATGATAAGTAGAGATTTTTTTTGTCAAATTACGAAACTTTGCAAATATTTCAGAACTGGTTCGCAGGAATTTCGCGTCAACTCAACTCAACGTACATACATATTAATTTTTAAATTACATAATAATACTTAAAAAATATTCGCAATAATTGTAAAATAAATTTTTCAGGGTTTAACTCACACAAAAAAAATATCGGGATTACAGATTAATTACACAGATTAATTGCTTAACGAGTTTTCGACCCCTAAAACGTGAAAGATTTGCTCAAGGTATGATGAAAATTATTTATTGTGACAAAAAACGACCCAGGAAAAGGCTTAAATAAATTGTAATAATAATTTTTCGCACGTGAATCTCTCCAGAGTCTGCAGGATGGACGCCATCAAAGAGTTGGTCACTAAACTACATGATTACAACCCGAGCTCCGCGTCTCGGATTACTCATGAGATCATTGATGTGCTGGCAACAGAGGCAATAAAAAGTTTCCGCCAACAGGGCACCTTGATTGCAATAAATAACTTGCCTGTGCACGTGGTCGGCGTTGTACACGGTCAGTTACGTGACGTCCAACGAATCTACGATATGATTGGGCGGCCCCCCGCTAAGAAATTTATCTACTTAGGCGATTACGTATGTACATATGACACAGTTGCAGTTTAATTTATTAATGAGATCTCGCAAAATATTTTAATGAATGACAGGTGGATCGAGGGAAACATAGTCTTGAAGTAATCTGCTTGTTACTTGGCTTAAAAATTATGTATCCGGAGGCAGTGTACATGTTGCGGGGAAACCACGAAACAAGAGCGCAGAATAAGTTTTGTGGATTTCGGGAAGAGCTCCACAAGAAATTAGGACCAGGATTCTCCGTATGAGTTCAAATATATTTAACAGAGATGGGGAAAATATATTAACCGCAAAATATAACATATATCGCACAACAATAAGCTTTAACCAGTTTTGGACATCGAATTTTGTACGTCAAAGATGTCCAAAAGTGTCAAAAATAGAACATGGGGCAAAATGATGCAAGTTATTTATTATTGAATTTTTCGATAAATCGTTGACGTATGCATAATTTCGTACCAATTTTGAGCGTTTTTGCGCGTAATTAATGTACGACTTGGTTTAGAAAATTTCTCAGAAGAAAACGTGTTAAAATAAAAGTCCTCCCAAATTTTGTGATATTACAGGCCGACCAAAATGCTCAAAATTAATGGGATATTTCAGAAAGGTACATAGTTTGGGGAAAATAATCGTTAATGACACTGAACACTGATAATTATGATTGAGAGGGTGAAAGTCAAAGGGAAAGAAAAGTGAAAAGAGAGGTCCGTACATTTCTTGTTCAACATTTCTAATTATTTTCCCGAAAGAAGTCCTTTAAATTAGATTCCAGACACGGTTCACGCTCAATTCATGGTTTAGAAAATTTCTTAATTTCTCATTAGAATTTGGACAAAAGTTTTCCCAAAATTTATCCTATTTATTACAGACCAACCAAAATGCTCAAAATTAATGGGAGGTTACAGATCTGTGGATTTATTGGCAAAAAAAGTCGTTGACAAAAAACTTGTCACATTTTGCCCCATTTTCCAATGGACATTTTCCACTGGCTTTTGGACATTTTGGTTAATGACGTGCAAAATTATTTTAGACAGTTTTTTGACGTTCAAAACGAAACACTGGTATTTATGATTGACGAGAGGAGTGAAAGTCAAAGGAAAAGAGAGTGAAAAGAGAGATCCGCACATTTCGTGTTGAAGATTTCTGAATTATTTTCCCGAAAGAAGTCCATTAAATTAGATTCCAGACACGGCTCAGTTCACGCGACTCGCAAAGAAATCCTTCCCCAGATAATGCTTCTTCACGCTCAACTTAGTTATTTTTTAACGCCTTGTTTTGATAAATCTATGCACAAATATATAATTTCCCATTAGTTTTGAGCATTTTGCTGTGTAATACAGCATAGCTTGGAAAATTTCTTAATTTCTCGCTAGAAAACATGTTAAAACAAAAGCTTTTCCAGATTTCGAGGTATTACACAGGAACCAAAATGTTCAAAATTAATGAGAGATTGCGTATCTGTGAATTGGTTTGCAAAAAGTCGTTAATAATGAACGTGTCACATTTCGCCCCAATTTCCAATGTTGAACGCTTTTAGACATTTTGGACGTCGAAAATTATTTCGCAGAGTTTTAGACGCTTCTGATCAAAGTTTTTGAACCAAATTAGGGTATATTTTGAGACCCAATTTAAATAAATATCGTTATAAATTTCAGATCGTCTGGGAAAAGATCAATCAAATCTTCGACTATATGCCCTTGGCTGCCGTAATAAACGAAAGGATTCTTTGTCTGCACGGAGGTCTGTCTGAGGGGTTGCAGACGCTTGATCAAATAAAGAGAGTTCGGCGACCAAACTCTGAGCTGGAAGGTTTCGATTGGGTCTCAGGACTGGTGTGGTCCGACCCTTCAGAAAAGATCAACAACTTCAAGGAACAAAATAACATTCGGGCTGGGGAAAGAGGTATTTTAATTTTCTGCTGCAAATCATAAATATTTTTTAAAATTTCGAGTCAGGGTTTATTGATCGGTTCGAAATATGAGACGCCCCATCGAGAAAAATAACAGCAAAATTTACTAACAATTCAATGGCGTGAAGTGCAACGCTCTGATTTTGCTGAAATTTTAAAATTACGTGGTCCAAGTCAATTCAACCAACTTTTCTTAATGTTTCGGGTACAAGTAACAAAACAAATATGTTGCAGCTAATTTTACCTCCAAGAAATGATAGGCGCAAGAAACTCCGACCCACCGCTATAATTTATACGGCGCGTGGCTTCATGGCGCTTATTTGTTGCACTTTTTTCCACCCCACATTTCTTGCTATGCAGTGCAAGCAATAACGAGAAGGGAGTGGTTTCTTGTAGTTATTTTGGAAATGCACAGCGCATAAAACAAATTCCCTCCGCGATACTTTATTCGGCGCGTGGCTAGTTGGCGCATATTTCTCGCACTTTCTTTCACCCCGCATTTCTCGCGTTGCAGTGCCAGAAATAACGCCAAGAAATTGGTTTTTGCAGTTATTTTGACCTGCAATAAATTCAAGGCGCAAGAAACTACGTCCCCCCGTTATAATTCGTACGGTGCGTGGTTAGATGTCACATATTTTTTGTACTTTCTTTCACCTTTTTGCAGTTGCTTGCGCTTTCTTGCATTTTCTTTCAGTTTCTTGCGCTTTCTTGCATTTTCTTTCACCCCGCGTTCTTGCATTGCAGTGCCAGAAATAACAGGAAGAAAGTAGCCGTTACATTTGGCCTGAAATAAATGCCAGGCGCTAGAAACTATGTCCCGCCGTTATAATTCATACGGTGGGTGGCTAGTTGACGCACATTTCTTTCGCTTCCTTACACTTTTTTACCCAATTTTGAATCGATAAATGAACCCGTCTCCATAATTCACATTGCATTTTAAATAATTATCATCGTAATTATTTAGGTGCGGGGTCGCTGTATGGGAAGAAAGGTGCGAATGATTTCCTCGAGCGAAATCGCTTAACAATGCTCGTTCGAGGGCATGAATGCCACGATGAAGGATACCAGTGGTCATATGGCGAGAGACGAGTCCTCACTCTTTTTTCGGCTCCGCAATACGAGGGCCGTAGCAATCTGGGGGCGGTGGCAAAAGTATCCCACAACGGGAACGTTTCCCGTTTTTTTACGATAAGATAGATGTGAGAGTTTCCTATTACCAGCACAATCAGGATCAATATTAATATGGAAAAAATTATGCAAAATTATTAATAGTACACTCTTAGAAAATTCAACATCTTTTCATGAAGTAAAATGGAACGTTATGCGGTTTAAAGTAAACCTCACTTGATTCGAAGTAAAATGGTCAACTTCATTCAAAGTAATGACAAAACTCACCAAATGTGAAGTAAAACCACTATTTTCTAAACCATAAAGTAAGCTATTATACCATTTAGAGTAAGCAAACCCCATTTAGGATATTCTTCAGACGCTGACTTTTCCCTCGCTCTCATTACAACTCGCAGCTCAGCCAGTCAGTGCTGGTTAGTTAAATTGAGTTAATTAATTAGTTAGTTAACTCATAAGCAAATAATGGAGGAAACGAGGAGGTTATTGCAACAATTTGGACGGGGACGCTGAAGGGTAAGAAATTCGCACAATTTGCATAATTTATACACAAATTTAATTTACATTGCGTTTAATTTTTTATTTTAATTGTCTTTAAACAGATGACGATATTACGGACGAGACTCTGTTAATAATTTCAGGAGAAAATTGTCAGGTTTTGTAGGTCATTTTAGGTCGGCTTTGGAATGCATTGTACAATTTGTGAGAACTTGGTATATCTTTGTTTTAAGTGCAAAACTAATTTTAAACCTTTAGTATAACATTAAAAAAATTATCTTGAGTTAATAGGGTCCAGCGTTTACAAATATCCTCACTAGTGGTTCATAATAAGGGTAATTTGTAATGCAATGTTGAATGTGAAATAAAATATATTATTAAAGTACTAATACTGCGACTACGCTTAAGTAACTTTTCCTGGGGTCATCAAAGCAAGAAAGTAAAGTCATAATCAACGCGATTTAGGGTTACGGTCGTTACCCTATTGGGCGCTCAGTTACCCTGTGAATATTGTTACAGGGTAAAATGGCTTACTTTGTGGCCGAGAGAGAGCGATTCGCTATAAGTGGGGTAGTGGCACTTTGGAAGTTATATCGAGTTATATTTTACGTCATATAAAGTATGGATTTCTAAGAGTGTAACTGTAAATTTGTGGCGTCGTTTAGTTCAAAGTAGATCGTGCCCTCTTCTGGATTCGAAAGTGCGGAGCATAACTGAGGTTTCAGATTCCGTGATCAAATTGCAATTAAAACAAGTCGCCTTCTTTCAAGAAAATCTTTCTTAACAAAATTCCAAATTCCTAACAGAACTTTGTTTTGCTTTCAAGATTCACAATAACTAAAAGGCTCATCCAGCTAGTAAATGAATTGTATTATTCGATATGTAATATTCGAAATTTCAATTTCGAATGAAATTCTTCGCATTTTGTAGAAATATTTCTCCTGGAATTGGCAAAATATGTTTATAACTATGAGGTACAATAAACTAAGAACCTCGAGATTAAATTCAGAATTTTATTTAATAAATAATTGTGTACCTCCATTTATCGACGAAGTTTCAATTAAAAATTGTGAATTTGTGACCGTGAACTAGATTACATTATCCCTACAGAATAATTCTGATGCATTTATGTTGTCTCAACTTGCCTCCCCTTAAAAACAGTCGTCGAGTCGTCCATAATTTTGACCAATTACTACTCACCCCTTATTCCTCCTCCCACTAGTCGGTCTCGTCATGAAAATATCGATACATTTTTAGGAAATGTTTATGCTAGATTTTTGAAATTTAATTTATTCAAATGCAGTTCAGGATTTCATACACAAGTTATGTATTTATTTAGCATGAATTTTGAAAATGCTGTCACATTTAAAAATTTAAAAGTAATAATTTCGTTGAGGAAAGGTATTTAACTTTAAGGAATGTTTCTTAATTAATCAATTAAAAATTTACATATGTCAATTAGCAAGAGGTAGATTAATTATGGATAAGGCAAAATTAAGGCGTGTGTACATTTTGAAACTATTTTTTTACCATTTTCATAACTAATTTTTTACTTCTCAGCGATATTACTAGCTCATAAAATATTTAATACACTTTTTTTGTGACGTACAAACCTTACCTTTGAAAATAGTCAAAAAATTTTTCAGAAATTTAAGTCTACCAATTTTTCTTAGTTATTATTGTAACAATTTTTATAAGGCGGCAGCAACAGGAAACAAATCTCTAAACAAATCTACGTATTTTCTAAAAAGTCTGCTACAAAAATAACTAAATTTGCATATTTTTTATATATTTTTTTAACCACAAAAATTTGCATAGATGTAAAAGTGACACGTGGCACAGCCACGTGGTACATAATAATTTTTCTTAAGAAATTTGTGCTCATATTTACAATTAAGCCGTGCATGAATTTGTCATTTTACTTACTTAAATAGGTGAACAATTAATAAGCCACTTTTCACAACTTTGATTGTTGGTTAGGTTATTATTACAGGAGAAGACGGATTAATTGTTAGGAAATCAATACTTATTTTGGAATTAAGTAAGTAATACAGGTTTAATTGTGGGAAGATTAATTAAGGTTATGCAGAAAGGTGAAAGGTGAAGTGATTCCCAAATTGAGTGGTTCCAGTTAAAGGGACGATTTAAAGATGGGTCGTCGTACATCGCTGGGTCACTTGGGGTCCTGAAAAGTGACGATGAACTCGCCAGATCTATAAAAATTCAAGTTTTGTTAGAATTTCAAAACCACGCAAAATCCAAGTCAAAAAATATTATAGAAAATTATTGAGTGAAGCATTTTTTACAGGTATTTTTGCATGCAAAAATTATGCACGTGGTAAAATTGCAAACTGAAACACAAGCAGGCAGTGATTCTAACAAATACTGTACCACACAATTTTTAAATATGTAAATGGTCATAATTACAACATTAATTACAACATTGACTACTATACATGAAACTAGATACATAATTTAATAAATACTACGGATGACCCCGGCAGGCTCCAATTAAAGCTGATAATTTAAAGCAGTTTGAGCAACATGTAGGCCAAGCAGGAAAGTTAACGGTATCACTTTTTACTTGTCAACCCTTGACCCAAGCGTTCCTCCCATTTTCTGAAATTTGCATTTTTCGAATTTTTGGAAATAATTATAAGCACAAGATCATCATATTTTTAGGCATTAATCAGATATAAATTTTAATACAAATATTTTGGTCCGCGAATTATAACAAATAATTTATGTATCACATGTGTGGTTAAGTAATTGAATCACTTCAAAAATTTGAGATCATCAAAGGATTCCGTTCTGATTAAGGTAATAATAACTAATTAATTAATTTGACCTCAATCAATTAAATGACGAATAATAGCCCAATTAGAATCTTGTAAAAAAGAAAAAAAATGTATAAAAAAAATTTGGAAATTCAGGAGAAATTTGTACCAAAATTACGAACCCAGATAAGTCACCAACATAAATAGCAGCGTGCAATAGAGAGCATATGCAAGGTGCATTTATAAATACCTCACAACTTGCGCCAATGTTATAATTTAACTATGGCGCAAGTTAGCAATGACCAAGTAAAATGTAAGAAATTAGCATGCGTGAAAGTCTTGTAAGGAAAATATATAAATACATATAAAAGTGGAAAAATTAGCAAATTTGTTAAGAAAATTAGGGTGAAAATGACTCACAAATGCTCGGGATGATTGCGAATACAATCGATAAGTGCGGGCGCAGCTATTTCTCCGACACAGATGCGATGCACGGCCGTGAAGAGGGGATACCTAGAAGATACGTAAATTTGATTGGAAAATAGTTTAAATTTCTGAAAAAATTTATCAAAATTTTAACAATTAACAATAATATGTATATGAATTATCGACAGTATTGAAGTCTTCCAATTAAACTATGAGTTGAGGAAAGTAATATAAAACAAGTACAAAAATCATGCATTTTTACCATTAATTGTTACGAATAGTTAAATAATATTAATAGCAAAGTTAGTTATTAAATTTTAAAATACAATGAATAAACCGTTTCCACTATTTTTTGCACAGTATTTTTTTCGTCGGCGGCAGGATACATTACCTGACATTTTCAAAAAATAGTACACAAATTCATTCTAATTTACTGGCGTCAAAACTATGAAAATAATTAGAAGAGTATATTCGCACGTGCGAATTTGCATTGCAAAATTGCACAGTTTAACCGTAAAATTGCACATTTTCACCCTAAAATTGCACTGAACTGTTCAGTCTGAACATCCATAAATTAAACGATTCTGCACTCACTTTTCTTCAAGTCCCTTTATCTTGAGCATCGTATTCACCTCGTGTGCCGTCATGGGTCCCTGTAATCGCTGACCGTTTAGCATTTCAGCCTCCAACTCTGTCATGGACTGAAAAAGTGTTTTAAAAAATATTAATTTTACTATTATAGTTTTGAAAATTATCTAGTTTTTTAAATTTCAAACCTTTCCCGTTTTCACGAAAGCTTCAGAAACTTTCCTATTCCTTCCTCCGTAACAAGTCGTGATCAAATCAGCGACGCCACATGACTCCAAAAATGTGGCGAGTTGGGCGGAATGAGCGTAAAATTCCTGAAGTGAAAATAATTGTTACAAATTGGAAAACCGCAATTTTCCGTAAATTTTGAAAACAGAAATTTTGTACAAATTTTGTTCACCTGAGCAAATCGAACCATTTCCATCAATCCTAACCGAATCACGGCAGCCTTTGTGTTGTCACCCATTCCTAAACCGTCGATAAAACCGGCGGCGCAAGCTACAATGTTCTGGAAATTTATAAGGTTTAATTTTTTTTTAATTTTGAATCCGATTTTTTCGTAAATTAAATCCTCACTTTAAGTGCGCCACACATTTCGACGGTGTCCTTATCATCTACGACAACGACGCGGAAGTAGTCCGTTTGGATAAGTTTGTGAAGGATTTTCCCCTGTTCGACGTCCAGAACGCCTGTAAAAAAACAAGACTGATAAGGTCCTGGCACAATTAAAGTAGGACTCGATGACTCGTCACCAAAATCAGCACATTTTTTATCATTTCTCGGTTCTAGGAATTTATTTTACAATTCTGGACGCCAAATTTGTAGAGCAGATCGTCCCCAATTTTTCAAAAATATACACTCCTGATTTTGACCCTTTTTGAAGGAGATCTCAATTTTATGAAGCCCTCAGAAAAATTGGAACTCATCGAAACTGGCTCAAAAACTCGACGCCATTCCATCAATCAACTCACTGACTACAAATTTGTCGGGCAGAATTTTAAAATAAATTCCCAGAGCCGAAAAATGATTAAAAATGTGATGATTTTGGTGATGAGTCGAGTGTCCACGACCGCGTATGTAAATTTTGGATAAAAATATAACATGCATGTAAAACTTGATTCCGGATTTGTCCAACATTTTAAAATCTATGAAATTTATACATGTACAAAAATTGGCATAAATTTATTTTCGCACCGATCGTCGTCTCGGAGAATTTTTCAGCTGCAATTTCCGGCGCTAAATTAGCCCCCATAAGAACATTGCAGGGGATGTCGAGGAATCGCGTGATGATGTGTGAGATCAGCTCAATTCCACCTTCCGGGGCGACGTCGAAACCCTGTAATTAGTAAATATTAATCGATAATCAATCGATAAATAAATTCATGGTCAACGTGACAGAAAGATTGACACGGACAATCACGTCATATTCGTGACATAACATGAAATGTCTAGCATGACCGGCAATGGGCATGAAAAATAGTTTTCCTGCAAAATTATGTAAACTTGATGTAAAATTCCAGCATATAAGAAATAACAGTTAAAGCTCAAGTATGCATGTAATTATGAATCGGTCGGATTCGGTCGATACCTGACTTGTCATTACTTATAAGTAAACATTTCTCGAGACTCGATCGATCCCTGCATGAAACATGACATGTCATTTGCTAACTCATTTCTTCACGAAAATGTAAACACTTCTTGGCAAAAATTGGATCAATAATACCAAAATAATTCTCAGACACACGTCGCTACTAAATACCTGACCCAGTAATGGATGGATTTATCATAAAATAACAAATAACAATGTAAGTATGTACAAAGTGATGATAAGCCAGTCACTCATCACGATAAGTAATAAACCACTCTAAAATACGATAACCTTCCCCTCCCACCCTGATAACTAACTCGCTCACCTTGATAAGCGACAATCCAAACGCACCCGGCCTCATCTTTCCGACGAGCGGGGCACACGTTTTCTTGATGAATTGATGTGGTAACACGAAAATCAAGATATCCGCGTCCTTCGCAGTTTCCAATACGTCGGGGACGGCGACCTTGCAATAAATAATGCCAATTTTTGCATGTTTTTTTTTGCAAAAACATAATTTGCAGAAAATGTCAAATTATTTTACTCACAATATTCTCCGGGAGTTTATGTCCTGGGAGATATTTTGCATTTTCATGGTGCACATTAATCCACTCCGTCAATTTCCGGTTGTCGTGAATCTCTTCGAACACGTACATTTTCACGATGGGTTCAAACACGTCGGCATATTTGATGGTGTTGAAGCCGATAACTTTCGAGATGGCGGAACCCCTGGGAAAAAAATTGGAAAAATTAGTTAATGAATAACAAAATTTCGACTTGATTAAAAAAACAAAATTTTGTCTTGACTTAAAAAACAGAATTTCGACTTGATTTTCAGAAACCAGAATTTCTTTCCTTAATTTTAAAAATTTCTCCTCACCAATTTCCCGACCCGATGATGCAAACTCGTTTCTTTTCAGCCATTTCTGAAATCCGCCCACTTTTCCTGGAAATTCCTTGAGACGATTTGTACTGACGAGAAGACTGAAATCCAAGCTGGTCAAAGTTTGCTGGGCTACTGGACGAAAATCCAGTCAGAGATGGGAACAGCCTTGATATTGATACTGGTTTTTGTCCTGATAACGACTTTAACACGGCAGGAATGCAACTGGTTAACCTAATGAAACCACTACTTCTTATATTAAAAGAGGTATTATTATTGTTATTCCTACCACTGCTACTACTGGCCCGATTACGATTACTGCATGCTTTTCCTCCACTTTTAATGCTGCTGGTGAGAAATAGTGCTGTCTTCGTATTATTATAGGAAGAGATACAACTAGAAGTGGTACGGACCGAATTAATGCCACGAATCGCGTTGAAAGTACGGCTCCGATTTAATAGTGGAAAGATGAGAGTACGAATTCGTGTCAACATGTATTAGCGAAAAAAGATTTAGAATATAAGAACCGAGTGTAACCTAACCTTCATTCGGCAAGTTCATGGCGAAAATCGTGCAAAAATTGAGATATTTAATTGGCATGGAATAGAATGACTTTAATTAATTGAATTTAGGAGAGAATTGGGTCAATTTAGGGTTTAATTATTTCCTGGATCAGTTAATTATAATTTGCATAAATGTAACGCAACCCAATTATTGTTTTGATTTCGTTTTTTAGTGAATTTTATGTCTTTTTTGTAACGAAAGTTTTTGGATTATTAAAATCCTGATAAATTTAGATTTTCATAAATTATTCGCAAATTATTATTTTGATTTTGGATTTATTTATCTGTCTTTTATCTGTAACGATGAATGTAACGAAAACTTTTTTGATACGGGATCAAGGATTTTTTTCTTGGGGAGTTTATTGCACTGAATTAAATCCTGTATAAACCGAATATCGGGTGTTTACTTTCTTGGCACGGGTAACTTTCTGTCTTTTGGACGAGAGAGACAATAAAACAGTCGAGATTTTTGTATTAAACGGAAATAAAGCTAATCAAACAACGCAACAACGATTTTCTCCTTATTGCTGAAAACAGGGCATGAATCCAACCGGGGATTTGGTATATGAACAAGAATTACTACGATGTATGTATTATGCAGGATGGAATACCCGGGTATTTTGTGTGCCCGAAAATGCCCGAAGTTTGTGGGATAATGTGGAGAAATGAGAGAAAGTGGGATGAGATGAGATTTGTCTCAATTTCTGGATAGTTTGGATAGAAAAAAAGTGTCTAATTTTGATAAGCACACGGCTAAAGATAAGGAATCGAATTGATGGAAAACCCGGGTGTTTTATATATCCGAAAATTCCTGAAGTTTGACTATTGTAACAATCTGGAGAAATGAGAGAAAGATGAGATGAGATTTGTCTAAATTTCTGAATAGTTTTTGATATAAAAAATTAATTTTGATAAGCACACGACCAAAGATAAGGCAGAATTTGGTGTAAAATTCTTTGAACTATCTTCCTGTCGGTGGATATGATGCCGATAATGTCGTAACTGTTAGAATGTCCATTTTTACATCATTGTACCTAATTTTGTTGGAAAATGTAACACGTTATTAGTTATTACTTGATAATTGTTTTAGCGAAGGCGTGCTAATTAAAGGGGTGGATTTGATTGGATTGGAAATGCGTATGTATTTACGAACTTAAATAGATACGCAGTAGAGCATCGATAATATTTGCTTAGCATTGTCCATTCGTTAATTATTTCCATACGATGGGTATGAATTACATTACATATGATTTGCATATGTACGCAAAATCGCAGAAATATTTACGAGGGATGAATTCTTAGGAATTTTTCGCCCAATAAGTTTTTAGAAATTGAATCTTCGAATTTTTTTAAAGCCCTATTTATGTAATTTGTTAGTCAAACTCAAAATCTTGTCTAAAATCGTTGAGATGTTGGGAAAATTGTATTCAGTATTATTGCAAGACTGCTGGAAGGTGCAAATAAATAAATTTTGCACGCACAAAAATTAATGACGCAATGCACTTGGTAAAATTTTAGCGAAAATTATAAACTTAGAAAATCAATTGCCAATTTTAGAAATTTGCAAATACCATTTTCATCAGTATCTAAAATCAATTAATTTTATAGTAAAGACTCAAACAAAATAATAGCCTTTAACACTTTAACACAAGACAAGAAAGTTACAGAGGGATTATGTAATTGAAATTTGAGTGTTAATTTAATCACTCTTGTTAATTATTGTATGGGTCAAGGGTCAGATCATGATTGAGTTGAGAGATGACGAGTGCATACATCATACATTAATATCGCATCGCATGAATAATTAGGGAGATGATCGTAAAATATAATGTGACAAACTGCTTATCTTATCTGTATAGTAAATATATTCGTCACGATGCAGATTACTAACTAGGCAAATAGATGTTGGACTTGAGGATAAAGTTTAAACGTCAAAATAATAAATGCAGTTTGGTCTGGACATCAAGAGGACAAATTGTGAACCCGGACAGATAGAAAAAAGTAAAAGATAAGATAAAATGCTAGACTAATTTCAAGAAATTTGAACCTCGGCATGGATTTTTAGTTAGTTAAGATAATTTTGTTTGACGAAAATGAATACCAAAAACTTTGCAGGAATAAACTCACTTATCAAGTAAAATGCCCTCAAACGCTGAAATACTTAATCATAATTTCAAGAAGTTTATTTTTTGACGAATGTAAAAATGATGAATGTATTAATATTAATTTCCGGAGTTTATCAATAATGAATGAAAGTAATATAAAATCCTACGAGAAACGGGGACAATTCCTTCACTTGCCGGTTCCATCCTTGTCAAGAAATCCTTGTTTTTCTAGCTCGGCCCTGAAGATAAGGTAAAAATGTGGGTTAAATTGATGTTTCACGATTGCGATTACAATTTAAATTCGATTAATTTACTTGAGTTGACAGCTAAAATCATCCTCGATATTGTCGTCGTCCCAATTATCCTCCCATACTTTGACTTCTTCCTCGTCTTCGCCGTTCTTGTTGTAGTCTGAATAAGGGAAAAGAAAAGAGTAGTTAATTAGTGTATCGATAATTAAGTCACTAAATAATACATTCAATTCAATCTACAATTAAAAAACTGCTTAAGTTTCAAAGTCGCAAAAAAGTTATCTTCAGGTAATTTCAAACTTGTTGCAATTTTTATACAATTTGGCTTATCAATCAACACAACAGTGCGTACGATACGGTCTTATCTTCACTTATCTTTACTCAATTAAATAAAAACTACTTCATTTCTTACCGTCCGATGGAAATTCTTCAAATTCATCGTCCTCTTCCAACAAGCCTAAATCAACTTTGGCTGGTTTCACCTCAGTCGAACCGCTCCCTGTCGTCCCCCCAGTTGAAGAGGTATTTGTGGTGGTGGACATTTCAAAATTTTCACTTTTTGAAATTAAATTGACGAACGAATTACAAATTTTTGAGAAAAGTTGAAAATTTTTGTTGTGAAATGAAGAATGAGAGTTGCACTGACAGAGCGGATTTTGAGGTTGGCTCGTTCACCAGGGGCGGGCAGGATTTAGACTGCTGTTGAGAGTTAAATGGAGAAATTTGAACTTTCCCTCGCAGCGCTTTCATCTTTCGGCATGAATTTGCGAAATTGTGGCGAAAATGGGTGACAAAGTTGGAACGGTTTGTCGTAGCGGGTCTAAATTTTGAACAGAAGAGCATGTTATCCTCAGATAATTTGATTTAATTTAGCTTATCAGAATAGGTTTGGGGGCTGTGAGGACGGCATAAATTCGAAAATTATAGGGTTTTCTTGATTTAAATAAATTTAAATTGGGTAAATTCTGATTATAATTTTTAATTGGAATTAAAATAATAATAATCACAATTTAAAATATAATGCAGTTAATAATTTTCTAAAATTTAGTCTAAACATGCACTTGTGTCGACAACATGGCGTGGGAACTTTCTGAAAAGACGGCTTCTGCTTCTCTATTAATAAAAAACGATTGAAACTAATTAATTTCGAATTTCTGTATAAATTAAATTAACTACAATTAATTACTACACTGCTTATCTTACTGCAGGGTTAACGCGATGCTCAAATTGTTTATGAAAACGGGCAGTTCTTTAATAATATCTTGATAAATACTGCGGTCAAATTGGGTCTCGACATCTTTTTGGTCCAAATTTCTCTCCTCGATGTCAAACGCGGACCTTTTCTTTCTCTTATTATTCTGCGCCTGATTGGTCGTTATTACAGTGTTGACGGTCGTCTGGTAAGAGAGTAAAATTCGCAAAAGGTTTATAATAAACAGTGATTCGGGTGGAAAAATAACCACTTATTCAAGAAATAACGGTACGAAAGTGGTTCCTTGCAGCTAAATATTTTGACCTTTAAGAAATGCAAGGCGCAAGAAACTACGTCCCTTTGCAGTACAAAAAATATAGCAAACCCGCAAGAAACGAATTATTGAAATTCTGTCAAAAAATTATGAGAATGTTGCAAATTTCTGGATAATTGACACAAAATTGAAAAACTTGGCGAAATTGTTGACCCATTTTCTCCAGTGCTTCGGGTGCAAGTAACCAATTGCAAGAAATAAGTACAAGGAAGGTTTCTTACAGATATTTTGACCTGCAAGAAATTCAAAGCGCAAGAAACTACGCCCCGTCGCTATATTTCATACGGCGCGTGGCTTGGTGGCGCTTATTTCTGGATCTTTCTCTCAGTTTCTGGCACCTATCATTTCTTGTGTTTCTTGCTTTGCAGTGCAAAAAAATATGGCAGACCCGCAAGAAACGGAATTCTATTCATATAAAATGAAATCTGTTTCTCACTTCCGGTTTGAGGTTTATTTTTTACCTGACTCGCCGCAATACTCACGGTATCCGACCGGGTAGAATTTCTTTTGGTTTTATTTTTACTAATGGTTACATCGCCGGCCTTATTTTCACCAAAAGACGGATGATGCTTGACGACATCTTCATAAACGGCCATTTGGCGACACTCCATATAGTCGAGTTCTCGCGTTAATTCGTAGCAAACGTGGACAATGTGACGTGCATCGTGAAGCAGGGTGCGAAGCGTGGCAGTTCCCAGGGTCAAAAGGTCAAGGTTGTCAATCGTGATCTTTTCAACTTTAATTATGAAAAGTATTTGTTAATAAAATCGATAAGGGAAAAAATTGATAAGAGAGAAAAACCTTCTAAAAATTCCTTAATTTCAGCCTGACTCCATTTTCCGCCTTCGCCAAACTGTTCCAAATAGTGTTGCATGTCGACCACGCCCTGTTCGAAGGTGGAGATTGGGGCGTTCTTGGCTTTAAGAAGGCCAGCTATTGGGGTACCTTCTTCCCCACATTTTAGCACTTTTCCGACCATCTCTAACTGCTCGAGGACAATCGCTGGAAAGAAATAATGATGTCTTTATTCTGCATTGGTTAATACCAACTTGCGCCAATTTTATTATTATAGTTTAACTATGGCGCAAGTTAGGAATTGACTACTTTTGCTCAGTGTTTCGTTTGCTATATTTCATTTGCACTGCAAAGTAAGCCGTTTGATTGGGATCGCTTGGTATGAAATAAATTTTGATAAAATGTGGCAAAATTTCTAACAGTATTTCCAATTATCCAGCAATTTTCAACATTTAGACAAAATTTGTATCCAAAAACCAACAATTTTTGTACCCAAAGACGTTGTCAATCGGTTCGAGTTTTTCAAAATTATTGATATCAGTGATTCGAAAAATTCTTACTCAAGATTTTGCTCGCATCGGTCAAGAGCATCTTGAGCAGGGCGAATTTCTTGACTTGTGCCAACATCTCAAATCCACGCCAACTTTCCGCCTTGTTCCCGTCTTTATAGAGGATGCGGAGGGGGGCGAGGCTGAATTTCGCCCAGGTGTGACCCACCCCAGTCGGACGGGTGTCGTACTCTGCCTTCATTTTTTCCAACTGGGCGGCGCGGCGTTGATAATTTCTGAGAAAAATAGAGTGGATTTTTAGGAAATTTTGGAACATTTTTCGGAAATTTTAAACGTATCTGGGAGTTGTCTAGGAATTTTAACAAAGGAAAGTTGGAAAGTTTTGGGGAATTTTCGAGCATTCGCGGCGTTGATAATTTCTGGGCGAAATAAAGTGGATTTTTAGGAATTTAGGAAAATTTTTAAGAAATTTTGAACGTTTCCGCAAATTTTCGAGAAATTTTTATGAAATCATGAAGTTTCAGGGAATTTTCAAGCAGTTTCTTCCCCTCGTTCTCCCGGAAATAAAGCAGAAATCTACCCCACGATTCCATTATTCTGAAACTATTTTCAAAAATAGTTTCAAAATTTCTCGAATTCATCCCCCACTTACGAATGAACTCGAATATGCCTCGCCTTCTTGACCTCTTTGTCCTCCTCTTTTCCCACAAACTTGACGACAAGGGCGGTAAAAACGTTGGCGACGGTTTCATGAATCACTTCCACCATGTCGACCGTCCGCACGCACGCCTCCCACGTGGCGACACTCTGACTCACAATCTTTTCCAAGTTATGGACAACTTCCTCCACGTCGCCGGCCGGATATCCGGAATAAATTACGTCATTGTCGTATTGAACCTGGGGAAAAAAAATTTTGAAAAAATCTGGGAACATAAATTTTGAAAAATTTCCGCTACTTGTTCCAAAATATAGGTCGCCAGCCAAATGTATGAACCTAGCACGGTCCGAGAACGGGATAATTCCAATTCGACCTCGTCCAAGGGTTGTTCCGCGTACCGGGAGAAGGTCAAGAGTAAGATGATCTGGGGAGGAAGGAAAATGCGAAGTTTTAGCGATTTTTTTTGCGAAATTGCGAAAAAATATAATGTTATTAAATATCTGATAGAGTCACGTATATATTCTGAACTGGTATTGATTTGATAATAATAACTTCCTACTCCTGATTGGTAGATCTGTAGTTTGTTTCTGACTGATAAATTTTTAATTTCTACAACATTACTAACCGGTAATGCTCGTTATTACCGTGCAATTACCCTCTAAGAATTCCAGTATTAAAATAATACCAAGCGGTGGTCACATATGACTCTAACTTATGTGGCATTGATAAGCAATTCTATGTAGTAATAGCTCCGTATTAAAGTTTTACTATATCGGTAGTAGTAAATTTTTACGGACTGGTATAATTTTAATACCAAGCGGTACGAAGCATCTTTAAAACCGAGAAATTAATAGTTGCGTGCGTGACTATACCATATTTCTAACACACAAAAATGTACGTACGTACTCCGGCGGGTAATGATTTAATACCAGTTTTCTATTACCCTGACCTGTTTGTACCGGTGGTGGACATCGTGAAGGAGCGAAAGCCCAGTGTGGATTGACTTGTAGGCTGACGCTTTGAGCGACTGGGGGCTGTTCGGATCGATCACTTTGGGCGGAACTGGGGCCGCAGATTTTTGCTGTTTTTTGGAGGTGAGGGCATACGCAGTTTTCGAAACGGTGGCGAACTTTGAGGGCGTCTTATTCGATTGTCCTCCCGGACTTATCAAATCGTAGGAATTGGAACGTTGCGCAAGGCGTTGGATGAAATCGAGTGAGTGTCTCGTGCGGGCGCGGACGCTGGCAAAAGAAATTAAATTGACCATTAAATTTGAAAGTTAATTAAATAAGTTAACGTAGGACTCGCTGACTCGTAATCAAAATCAGCACATTTTTAATCATTTCTCCCCTCTGGGAATTTATTTTAAAATTCTGGACGACAAATTTGCAGTCAGTGAGTTGATTGATGGAATGGCGTTGAGTTTTTTGAGCCAGTTTCGACGAGGTCCAATTTTTCTGAAGGCTTCCTAAACTTGAGATCTCCTCCTTCAAAAAGGGTCAAAATCTGGAGTGTATATTTTTGAAAAATTTGGAACGACTGCAGCTCTACAAATTTGTCGTTCAGAATTTTAAAATAAGTTCCCAGAGGTGAAAAATGCTTAAAAATGTGCTGATTTTGATAATGAAATGAATAATCAAGTCCTACACACGTTAATTAACTTAATAGCTCAATTAATTAAACTCTTAATTACGGATCCAGATCATCCAACTCGTCATACGGCGGAGTGAACCAGCCCCGAAACAAGCCAGACATCCAAACACAGCACTTATTTTTGGCAAAACAGGTGAAAAACTTCTTCTCACTTCCGTCGCCTTGACCTTGATCCGTCGCAATGGTCGCGTCACTAATTAATTAATCAATCCGTTAATTAATTCATAATTAACTAATTAATTACTAATTTCTCATCTTACAAGGACGCATCCCCCGATCGGTCCCCACTTCTCCCGCTCTGTCCACTGCCCACGACTCGGGACCGCATCAATTTTAGGTGCGCGATTTCTGGCGCATCCTCAAAAGCGGCGACTTCCGGTAGCAAAGTGTGCGGGGCATGATGATGGTGCCGATTTATCGTGACGATGGGCGGGGCGGGATTTCCGGAAGTTCCGGTTTTCTTCCCCTTTTTCACAAGGGAGGATGCCGACGCGGATTTTTTCAGGATGGATTTTCCTGCCGCGGAGAGCAGGGACGATTGCGACGTGCTCGTGCGACCCCCGCCGCGAACCGAGCGCGTCGGAGTGATCGACCAGTTGAGCGAGGACCCGGAACTGAGCGAGGTGCGGCCCGATTTTGTCTTTGGCGGGGTCAGGAGTGGAGCGACTTTGGCCGTGGGGGCGGGAGCGGGATGCGGGTGGTGAGGTGGAGTAGGTTGTGGAGGGCCTTTCGAGTGGAGGACGAGTTTCGACATGGTGGCGAAATGGGATGGAAGGAATTTTGTTTTAGGGTCGAAATTTTGTCGAAATTGTGGTTGAAAAATTTGAATAATCTTGAGGCACGATTATTGTCGGGTTTTGTTGGTATCTAGGATTTGTTGTTTATTATTACTAATCACTTGTAGTCAGTAAGTACAAAGTACAAATAGGATGATATAAACACAAATTCACAATATAATTAAAATTCATAGTACTTTTAAATGTAATAAATTTCGTTAAGTTTATCCCCTTTTGGGAGGGTTCCTAAGATTGACGCTACGTTGCCACGTTGTACTGTGATACTGAGTCGTTGGATGAGGAAAGTTGTAGTTGTTGGTATCTTAGGAATTTTAATTTCAAATGTGAATTGATGATGATTGGCATTGGCGGCGGAAGGAAGGGGGACTCTTCCCCCAGAAATTAGGCAAAATCATATCTTGTCCATGTTAATAAGTCCCTCTTCCTCCAATCGTACAATGCTAATGTCCCCGTATGCCCTCCCTCTACTTCTACCGCCACTGAATGCCGCAAATTCAGAACGGGCTTCTGTGGGAAATCAAAGCGGGCGATCAGGCGCTGACGACCCGTATTGTGGGGAAGATTTTGTTCGAAGGTGACGCCGAGATCGGCGTTGTTCTGCGCGAGGTCGTCATCCTTAACGTTCTCGACGCCAGCCTCGCCTCCCTCCACGAATTCGTCATCTTTCGAAGAGCGGTGAGCGAGTGGAGAGGTCGCGACGGGGGTGTTTCTCTCTGCTCAATGATTAAGACAGGCGTCAACCCGAAAAGGTGGACAAAATTATTTAAAAAAAGAATTAAAACATCTACAAGAAAATTATTTGTCAAATTATGACGACTTTTTTGGGCAGACTCGCCATCAAAATCGTGCCAAATAAACCGTAGTAACGTTAGAAGTAGCTCACCCTGTAATATACAATAATTGTATATATCAATAATTATTATTGATCTATTTTGTTGAACTACTATAATTTTGCACCCAAGGTGCAAAGGTGCCAGGTAATAATTACCTAATTTCATAACGAAAGACAATAATGTAACTGTTACACAGATATCACATAAAGATTGGTGGAATACGGCGAACGGTTTGCAAGAGGACGTGGCAAGATACTTTCCAAATTTCAGAGGCAGTTGTAAAATCAATGCAGGAAAAATGTGAGCGTGGTCACAACAGTGTGTTCGATGGAAGGGGACGCCATACAAACCACACAGTTAATCCAGCCGCCCTTAATGGCGCAATTATGGCGCACATTAACACATACCCAAGATATGAGCATCACTATTGCACTGCAAAGCTTGGACAATTCTACTTGTCGCCGGTCCTAACTTTGGATGCTATGTTTGCCGATTTTGTTATCAAGCATCCTATGATTGCCGACGCCCACAGAAAGGAACAAGTCTATAGAAGATGTTTCCGGGATAGTAACTTGACCATTGGACACACGTACACTGATACTTGCCGAAAATGTGACATTCTTGATGTGGAACTTAAAATAGCTCGGAGAAATAATAACGTGCGTCAGATTGATGTGGCGGTGGACGCAAGGCGTGTACATCTCGATTTCGCTGCTATTGCCAGAAATCAGCTTATTCAGGACGAATTGCGAAGCCAGAATGACCCTGAATTTGTCATGATATGTGGTGATATGCAGAAGGTAACATGCCCTGTTATATCCGAAACTATGTAACATTTACTAGTTTTTGAAACATGCATACTATTGCCACAGGTTCTTACAAGAGAACATTCTTACATTGATTGATTCATTCATTGATTCTTACAAGAGAACATTTCGCCCCTGGATTTTGGACGGAGCACATAATAAGACAACCTCATATCAGTGGACCAATTGGTCGTCGCCCGCATTGGAACGGTCAATGTTTAGCTCCCTTTGTTCTTGTAGTTAAATACAATCATCCTATTCCTATTTCAAGAGAAAAACATGACGACCTCATGTCTATGCTCCCATTACTTATGCCAGAGTATCGCCAATTTTACAGGAATTTGCCTCGCGCATGAGGAAGTTCAAGTATTTATATTTTTTAAGCTTGTCCTTGCGTTACATACATCATTTCCACCTGTTACCTCGTAAATGTATGATTATTTAAAAAGATGCGAGTAAACTTTAAACCATGTTAAAGAAAAGTTATAATAATTTAGAGTTTCTGTACCGTATTTGATATCCATGGTGCAAATTGCATGACTACACTAAATTTAAATTTGTTTACAAGTTGTTTTTCGATTCACGTCCTCAATTATTATGCAATTATGCATCAATGGTGCAGAAAAACGAGGAAGATGACCAAGTATTTTGCACCACTGTTGGAGATTAACCATGGTGGGTCAAATAAAATTTCAAAAAATTTGTGTCAAAATTATATAATAAATTCTCCCGGCTATTCTGTACCATTGGTGCGTTTTGCATCAATTAACCCAATTGTTTCGCATCATTTTGTGTTACCGATTGTTAGATACCAACGGTGCTATTAATTTATTAAAAAATGAACCTGATCCATTCTAGTGAGTATCAATTGATGCTCATCCAATTGTTTCGCATCAGCTTGGATAACCAACTGTTCAATACGAACGGTGCTACCTATTCCAAAATTGTAGTCCTTTCTCGATCCATTTGCACAATTAATTCGCACCATTTGCGCCACGGATTGTTCGATACCAATGGTGCGCCTAATTTATTCTATAATGGTCAAGGGGATTATTAATTAGCATCAATTGATGCAAAAAACTCGTGAACACACAGACAGACGGACGGACGGACAAGAGGAATTCAATAGCTCTCATGCTTCGCAGGGTGAGCTAATAAACCGTAGTAACGTTAGAAGTAGCTCACCCTGTAATAATGATTTGGTTATAACTTGCCCCTAGTGGTCTCAATGGTTCGGTTCGGTTCGGTTCTTGGAAGAACCGGTTTGGAACCGAGAACTGGAATTGAAGAACCGAAACAGAACCGAACTTTTTTTAACTGGAACCGAACCGGAACCGGCCAGAACCGTGATCGAACCGGCGGTTCGGATCAAACCGGTAGTGTTATCAAGATGCAATAAGCAACAAACAATTCTAATTGACGTTTTTTGGATGAAATTTCACATACAAGTCAATAACTTATCTATATTTAAACAAGCAAATTCTAATGCATGTCAACGGCAAATCCAGTTATTGAAGTTAGAAAACAATTCCAAGTTTGGGATGTAACCACGTCAAAATTCCATTTTGGGAACTTTGGGGGTGTAACGAAGTAAAAATTCCATTTTGGGAACTTTTGGGGTGTAACCAAGTAAAAATTTCATTTGGGGAACTTTGGGGTGTAACCAAGTCAAAATTCCAATTTGGAAACTTTGGGGGTGTGACCAAGTCAAAATTCCATTTTGGAAACGTTGGGGGTGTAACCCAGCCAAAATTCCGTTTTGGGAACTTTGGGGGTGTGACCAAGTCAAAATTTCATTTTGGAAACGTTGGGGGTGTGACCGTGAATAAGTCAAAATTTCATTTCGGGAACTTTGAGGGTGAGACCAAGTCAAAATTCCATTTTGGAAACTTTGGGGGGTGTAACCACGTCAAAATTCCATTCTGAAAACTTTTGGGGTGTAACCAAGTCAAAATTCCATTCTGGAAACGTTTGGGGTGTGACCAAGTCAAAATTTCATTTCGGGAACTTTGAGGGTGTAACCAAGTCAAAATTTCATTTGGGGAACTTTGGGGGTGTGACCGTGAATAAGTCAAAATTTCATTTCGGGAACTTTGAGGGTGAGACCAAGTCAAAATTTCATTTTGGAAACGTTGGGGGTGTAACCAAGTCAAAATTCCATTATGGAAACGTTGGGGGTGTAACCCAGCCAAAATTCCATTTTGGGAACTTTGGGGGTGTGACCAAGTCAAAATTTCATTTTGGAAACGTTAGGGGTGTGACCAAGTCAAAATTTCATTTCGGGAACTTTGAGGGTGAGACCAAGTCAAAATTCCATTTTGGAAACTTTGGGGGGTGTAACCACGTCAAAATTCCATTCTGAAAACTTTTGGGGTGTAACCAAGTCAAAATTCCATTCTGGAAACGTTGGGGGTGTGACCAAGTCAAAATTTCATTTCGGGAACTTTGAGGGTGTAACCAAGTCAAAATTTCATTTGGGGAACTTTGGGGGTGTGACCGTGAATAAGTCAAAATTTCATTTCGGGAACTTTGAGGGTGAGACCAAGTCAAAATTTCATTTTGGAAACGTTGGGGGTGTAACCAAGTCAAAATTCCATTATGGAAACGTTGGGGGTGTAACCCAGCCAAAATTCCATTTTGGGAACTTTGGGGGTGTGACCAAGTCAAAATTTCATTTTGGAAACGTTAGGGGTGTGACCAAGTCAAAATTTCATTTCGGGAACTTTGAGGGTGAGACCAAGTCAAAATTCCATTTTGGAAACTTTGGGGGGTGTAACCACGTCAAAATTCCATTCTGAAAACTTTTGGGGTGTAACCAAGTCAAAATTCCATTCTGGAAACGTTTGGGGTGTGACCAAGTCAAAAATTCATTTTGAAAACGTTGGGGTTGTCATCAAGTTAAAATTACATTCTGGAAACGTTGGGGGTGTAACTAATACAAAATTTCACTTGGGAAACTTTGAGGGTGCAGCCAAGTCGAAATTTCATTTTGGAAACTTTAGGGGTGAAAAGTTTCATTTGGAAACTAGGAGGTGTAGTTCGGGAAATTCGGGAAAGTTTCGCTAATTGATTTATGCATGAGGTTCGGTTCACCCCGAACCGGCCGGTTCGGTTCGGTTCTCAAAGACTTGGAACCGGAACCGAACCGGTAATAAAAGTTTCGGTTCGGTTCGGTTCTCAGTATAAACCGGAACCGAACCGGGGCCATCGGTTCCGGTTCGGTTCTATGAGAACCGAGAACCGTTGCGACCACTACTTGCCCCAAAGGTGCAGAAAAATGCAACAAAATAGATACATAATTATTTGCAATTATGCACCAAAGGTGCAGAAAAATCCAACAAAGTGGATCAATAATTTTTATGCAATGTTGCACCAATGGTGCAGAAAAATTAAACAAAATAGATCAATAATTATTATGCATCGAGAAGAGTCCAAAAATTGTGCATCACTGGTGCAGAATTATCTACCAAGGTTCAACGATAATTTTTAAAAATTTATGTCAAAATTGTATGATCATTTCTCCCGGATATTCTGCATTATTGGTGCGTTTTGCGTCCCTGCCTCCAATTATTTCGCATCATTTTGTCTTCCCGATTGTTAGATATCAATGGTCCTATTAACTTGTTAAAAAATTTGATTCGGTTTGTTTAGTACCAATGGTGCGCCTAACGTATCCAATAATGGTCAAGGGGCTGTTTAATTAGCATCAATTGATGCAAAAAGGTCGTTAACAGACAGACGGACGGACGGACGGACGGACATGAGGAATTCAATAGCTCTCATGCTACGCAGGGTGAGCTAATAAACAGTTCGTTTCCCAAAAATCGTGAAGTTGCGAAGGCATGTTAAAAAACAAACTTTGTTGTCCTTTTTAATAATTTTAATAGAACTTACTGATGTGGTAATTACAATTTTCGGCTTTTATACTACATACTGAATTACATATTTATTCAAAAGAGACCTACTAAATATACAACTTGTACATATATTTAGTAATATAAATGTGCCTTGCATAATACAATACAAGGTACATTTAGAAATGTAAGTACACTGCACTTCAAAAGTCTTCGACCAACATTGGCACAGTGATGTCTCAATTGGTGAGATAGCAATTTGGAGTTCTGCAGGGTTATAACCAATCGCATTTCAGACAAGATAGGACTCCAAATTTTGGACAGTGATGACCAAGTCAAAAGTTATGAATTTTTGACCTCAAATGCCAAAATTGACCTACCTCAAGGATTTTTTTCCCTGGTATTTGTATTTTTATAAAGTTGATACAACTCATCCTGAACATTTTGATATGCATACCGCCTCTGTGCAATTTTTGTAACGCCAACAGGGATTTTTTGAAAAGTGCAGTTTTGAAATTTTCCCCCATAAGCGCAATTTTAAAAATTTTCAGAACTGCACTTTTCAAAAAATCATTGTGGGCGTTAAGAAAATGGCACAGAGGCGGTATGCATATCAAAATGTTCAGAATGAGTTGTACTAACTTTATAAAAATAAAAATACCAAGAAAAAAAATCCTTGAGGTTGGTCACTTTTGGCTTTTGAGGTCAAAAATTCATAACCTTTGACCTGGTCATCACTTTCTAAAATTTCGTGTCCTATCTTGCCAGAAATGCGATTGGTTATAACCTTGCCAAATTTCAAATTTGTAATCTCACCAATTTTAATGTTGGGCGAAGAATTTTGAAGGGCAATGTACATACTCTCCATCCACGCAGGATTGAACTTTTACAGAAATTAAGAATTCTGAGACCACTCAAAGTTCCCCCGGGGAACTTCCCCGTCAGCTTGGAATTTGAAACTAGCAGTGCGGTAGTTTCTCAGGATTCTCAATTTCTGTAAAACTTCAATCTTGCGTGGAACGAGAGTATTCATACTACTATCCTCTTACTTAGGCGTGTCACCTCATTTGCATAAATACCGCTATGCCCATTTTGGGTGATACGGGCTTACATATTGAATAAAAGCTGTCTCTTGCGAATGCGTCAAAATGTGCAAATGAGGTGACTAGCACAAATAATTCGATACCATTTAGACTAGTGTGAATATCGCTGACTATAGCTTGGTCTGGCAAATACCAGTGTTTACCACTAAACACGGGCGACCGAAAACTCTTCACCCTTCGAAAAAGTACACTTCATATTCAACTATTTTACAACTTAAATTTTCCCCTATTCGAACTTTCTTGGATGGCTTTCTCCATCCAGGTTGCTACCGTAGAGAGCTTTTCCTCCATCCACTGAATTTGTATCATTGTTGTCTCAATTCCTTGGTCAACTGCAAGTATGTGCGTTCATTAGTTCACTGTTATAATACACATCCGGTAGAGTAAGATACATGTATACTCCGTACTGGTATTAACTAATGGGTAGGTAGCAATTGAGTTATATAAAAAAAATTACATTAACAAACTAGAGGATACGGAACAGCAAAAAACTCGGGTCAATCATTAGTTAGGATCCTGAAATGTGATATGGAAGTTGTGGTAACATGTGGGTTTTATGGACGACTAATATATAGCTGCACAGAGCCTAACTCGAAGAGTTGATGGCATGATTGAAGTCCATTGTGGAATGACCAATTACTAAGGTAGGTATCTCTCAGAAAAAGTTGGGTTTCGTCATACCTTCACTTTTCAAAAACAAGCATTTTCTTTGCAGTACAAAATTTATTCAACACCCTTTAGAAGACTTTGGGTAGCAACAACCATGGCCATACGTGCTGGATATAGTCTCCTTGTGCATCGCTCTTTTAGGGCTGTATGAATTTGGATTTGGTGTCCAGTGCAACTATTTGACCTACAGTAAATAGGTTGTACTCGTAAGGGCACCTTCCTCTCTTAAGTATTATTAAGCTTTACCTCGTTAATAATGTCGAATTTTTTTTATAGAAACGAGTTTCAAGCATGGGACACCAAACCCAATTGCGGATAACTCTAAAAATAGCGAGGCATAAGAAGTAGACTAAATCCTGCATACATGGCCACATTTATAGCCACGTTTACATTATCCCTTGACCGGGCTCAAATAATTCCACTAGACGTACCCGCTCGCGTAGCAGCCCCCAACTCCCCGTCATACCGGTCTCGAAGTTGTTGCATCTAAAATGAACAATGTCCACTTTGAATAAATATTTTCCATAAATATTTGGAAACTAGATAATTAGTGTGAAGAACGAACCTCATGAAGCTCGAAACGCGTATTGAGCCTGGCAGCAATAGCCTGCACGATATGCACCAGCGCAGGTTGATAAATGTCTCCCAGACTGCAATGAGGGCATTATTTATAAATTTATGTCCCGCAACTTTCCATTCTTGCATACATATATTCAAATCGGGATTTTGAAACCGTTCATTCCCGTGTGTTTTTTCTACAAAATGAAGAATTTATTGGTTCTAAAAATCGATAATTTTTAGATTTGAAAAGTTAGTTTAGAATTTTGATTGTTTTCTTCCATGAGAAAATAGAAATAAAAAATAATAAGAAAAAATTAAATATTTCCTCATTGCAGAAAAAATTCTAAGTTCTAACCCCCCGACTTTTCAAGCCTAAAAATTATCGATTTTAGACCCTATAAAAATCTTCATTTTGTAAAAAAGCATGCAAATGGGCAGGTTTCAAAATCTACTTGAATCCATGGAAGAAGGGAAAGTTGAGACGCAAAAATTTAACCTGCACACAATGGAACCTCAAATTTCAATAAATCTCACAATTTTTCCAGTTTAGCCCATTTGTCTCGGACAAAGTTAAACGTCAAGTAGCCTCCAACCGAAGTGGCGGCCACAGATCGGAGCACAAGTGGAGTATCTTGCTTCCTAATTCCCGAATTTTCAGTGATAGACCAAGTCAAGTATCTGTTCAGAATCTATATCTCTCTCGAACACGATAAGGAAATCAGTATTGTGGCTTTCTCCGAACTTTCTCCGAACAAAAAATATTGAATAATTGTTACAAATCTGAATTTAACGTGGGACTCGACGAGTATATAACTGACAAAGTCAAAACATTTTAAATCAATTTCTCGACTCTGAGAATTTACTTTAAAATTCTGGACAACAAATTCCGGGGACGCAAGCCAGATTATTTTTTTACCATGTTATTTTGAAAGAGCAACGGTTTAAAAACAACATTTACTGTGGCACTTGTAGATGCGAAAAATTCAGTCAGTTCTGGGCGTCGCAAATTTACGAAACGCTCGGTTTTCCCACGTAATCTCTTATTTGCAGCGGCAGTTGCGCATTTTCTGGAACTTGTGGCGTTCAAAAATTATGTAATTTTCCGCATCAGCGCAAGTGCCGCACTAAATGTTGTTTCTACAGAGTTGGCCTTTCATACTAACAAGGTCAAAAAATAATCTGGGCTGAACATGGTTTGCAACCCCATTTTCAGCAAGTTGATTGATGGAATGGCGGTGAGATTTTTAACGTAGTTACGATGAGTTTCAATTTTTCTGAAGGCTCTTAAACTTGAGATCTCCTTCTTCAAAAAGTGTCAAAATCTGGAGTATACATTTTTTTAAATTGGAAACGACCTTCTCTATAAATTCGTGGCCCAGAATTTTAAAATCTATTCCAAGTGCTGAGAAATGACCAGTCTTACGCAACATTTCCATCCAGATATCTCTCCCACAGAAAGTCCCATTCCTTCTCTCCACCCATCTTAATTGCGGTGCAGTAGGTCACCTCTCTCAGATTTGTAGGAATTCTGAAATTCAAAAGCAATTGAAAGGACTAAGCTCAGCATTTTCATTTATAGTATTTTATTATTAAGAGGTGAAGCGAAATCCCTTTATGGAAATGTCTTGTCCGTCCGTCTGTATGCACGATAAGTTTAGAACAGATTCGAATTTCGACATTCGGTTTTCGCCAAAGTGATTCTAATTTTTAAAGTACGGATGAGTTCGGAGATGGGCGTTGCAGGTCATATATACGGTCACATCGCCAAGGTGATGATGATATAAATGGTCAAATATGTCGAATTTTTTGTGTTCATCGTTTTAGACGTAGTTTTGGGTGGAGATTTCAAAAATCGATATGATTTTGACGTGCGTGACCGTGTCGCTTCACCCCTTTGCTACACTTCGTTTGAAACGGTACACTCAAAATAGAGAGTTGGAGATTCCTTGTACTCTGACTGTAGACTGTACTGTAGACTCTAGATGATGACGTCATCAGCTTTTTGTACTAATTCTACAGTCTACAGTAGACAAATTGAAACACGGGCTCAATTTGTACTACTGTGGAAAAATCAAGGGTTGGCAACTAGGATATCTCTAGAACGCCTCAATGTAATCAGACGCCGTTTTCGCCATTTTGCTTCTAATTTTTGACCCTAGGTCGAGTTCGAAGATGGGCTCCCTGTGGTCAAGGTCAAGGTCACCCTGGCGTGAAGTAAACGCAAAATTGTACCTTAATTTTCATATGCGGTATCATTTTAAAGGAAATTTCACCAAGAATTTATAGTCGTCAATACTTTTGACCTACGACCAACCAATGACCGAAAGGACGAGGTCAAAGGTCGCAATTTAAGTGTCGACTGTTTTAGACGTGTATTAAGGCGAGAATTTAAGAAATCTGCATAGCTTTAACGTATGAAGACCCCGTGACCATGTTCACGAGGTCAAAGGTCAAAAATGTTAATATTTTATTTCAACCGTTGCAGACGTAGTTCACTTTGAAGCGAGGAGTTCAGAAATTACTATCATTTCGGCTTATATCAGCCTGGTGACCGTTTTAATCGAGGTCAAGGGTAAAAAATTTCGACTTTTTGGTTTGATCGTTTTAAACGCACATGTTGGAGGGATTCTCATTTTGTATATCATGAGTTGATTTGTCTCAATTTTTGACTCATCTATTTCGCGGAGTTTTACAATACAATTTTTTCAGAGTACAAAATAATGAAATTCTCCAGGTCTTTTGATTTTTGTACTAATTTTTGTATTGTACTGTAGTCACAGTACAGTACAAGTAAAAGTACAAAAAATCTCCAACTCTCTAATAAGGTAGTAATGAATCATTACCATGCGGAATGACTATGTGGCTCTACCACGTCGGTTACGATTTGTCGTAGAAATGGTAATAATAAGTTCAGGGAAATTCAAATATAATACATACTGGTATTCACTCCCTTAATAATTGGTAGTGAATTTGAATTTCCCTGAACTTATTATTACAATTTCTACGACAAATCGTAACCGACGTGGTAGAGTCACATAGTCATTCCGCATGGTAATGATTCATTACTACCTTATTTTGAGTGTATATTTTATTTTATTATTATTACGGATTGTCCATATTTGGTGAAGAGGAATTCATCCACTCGCTAAAAAGTGTCGTGGTGGATGCCAAACATCCTTCATGCCCAACCTTGCATGCCCAAGTGACCACGTTCGTTCTGTGCAGACGCCTGGGTAGTGGATCTGCTTCGTTTTGCCCATAACCGAGACGAGTGTACTCTTTATGCACCAAATTTTGAATGTATTTCTGAAAATATTTTTTTCGAAATTGTCACCTTGAGGTATTACTTAAAATATTCACTCATAATTCCATGATGTAATTGTCTACGCATTAATAATGAGGAGGTGTAAGGTGGTAATCTCGGATTTTTGACCAGACTAATTTGAAATTGTTCACGCTCAGAAGTAAACTCACCTATATTTTTGCGTTTTTCATAATGCGCATATTTTGTCCCTTGGAGGGACAAAATTTTAAAAATATCAGCCAATATCAGTTTTTTTAAAGGCAGTAAATTTTCGAATTTTAACTTTTTGAATTTTTAAAAGAAAGAAGATTTTGCAGTTTTGCATTTTGCAAGAAATGTTAATGCCTTGAAAGTCAAATTTTTTTAATGAATTTTTATAATTGCAAAATAATAATACTGAGAAGGAATTATGCTTAATTTTTGAGATAGGGTTAAGATTCGAAAAGTTACAGGGTTTTGAAAACTTCTGATTTTTAAATCCCATCACGGGAGAAAACTTTGCATTCTGAAAAATGCAATTGTCCGTTTATTTCGAAGCGAGAAAAATTTTAAATTAGTCCAACCAAAATCGGAGATAATCACCTTACATCTCCCCATTGTTTGTAAATATTTTAGACTGACCTTGAACGTCCCATAAGAGGAAGATTTGCTCATCATTGTAGAAATGAAGTGGAACTGGGTAAAGAAACATTCCCACCTGAATATGTTTAATGATAACGTTATTTATCATTGCTAATTAGATATTTAGACCAGACTTAATTCAAATTTTTATCCTATTACGGTAAATATTCTTCTTCATTCTTCAAGTACTGAGTCACTTCAAGCGCCAAGTCGTACGGGAGTAGGGATGCTTTAGCCAAGTTCAATGCATCATCCCTAAATTTCAGTTAAAAGTTGGTATTAAATCATTGAACAAACTAAACTCCGTTTCACGTTACTTGATTTGGTCACATGGAGTACATTACCCGAACGATCCGAATTATTTTATTATTTGACACCTGTTATTTTCATTTTGGCGTTTAAATTATTCAATTTCGTATGATTTTAACACCAAAATAAAAATAAGTGGTGTCAAACAATAAAATAATTCGGCTCATTCGGCTAATATAATGTAATGTACTCAAGGCGGGGAACTCAAGTAACTTGAAACAGAGTTTACTTATCTAATTAATTAAGGTTCCATTACATGCGGGTTGTGAGTTTGAATTTTTACTTATGTCTCAACTTTCCCTTTTCGAAGGGAAAGCTGAGACTGAAAAATTCAAAACTCGCATACAATGGAACCTTAAAAAATTAATTAATACATGAGTTGTCCCCGGTTAATTGGATGGATCGCTGAAGCATTCAATCTCAACTGGTTGATAAGCATGGCCCAATTTTTAAGGTCGTAGTTCACCCTGTAAAACCCGGTCTCTTGTACGTTCACAATCAGCCAATCCTGTTCATTCGCGATTATCGGCTTGGTCACAGCCTTGTCGGATGGCTTGATCCAGAAAAATGGCTTCGTACGGGAGAAATCGGTGTTAAAATTTATGGACGCGTAGGAGACAGGGATCCACCATTTGTACGTAGAATACTCTCCTTGAGGGAGTGATTCATTCTTAATCAATCGAAATTTTGCCTGCAAAATTGGAACGCAAACCATGTTCAACTCAGATTATTTTTTGGTAGTGTTAGTTTGAAAGAGGAATTTTTTAAACTCCGTTTCACGCTATCTGAGTTCATCACATGGAGTACATTACGTCGTTGAAGCTGCCAAAGGAGCTAAATCCATTTTGTGTTAAATGCCAAACGAGCCTAATCTACCTAACTTAACATTGAGAAGGCTCCTTTGGCATTTAACATAAAATGGATTTAGCTCCTTTGGCAGCTTCAACGACGATTAGCCGAATGAGCCGAATTAGTTTATTATTTTACACCAGTTATTTTTATTTTAGCGTAAAATCACACGAAATTGAATAATTTAAACACCAAAATAAACATCACTGGTATCAAATAATAAAATAATTCGGCTAATTGTGATGAACTCAGATATCGTGAAACAGAGTTTAGAAGCAACATTTAGTGTGTTGGACTTGCGCAGATGCGAAAAATTCGGCAAGTTTTAGGCGCCGCAGGTTCGAGTAAATGTGCCACGGCTGGCGTATGTATGGCCCAGATTCCGCTAGGTTACCGAGCGTTTCGCGGGCTTGAGGCCCCCAAAACTTGATGAACTACATATTCATAATTATTCGCAAGTGCCGGGCTGAAAAGAGTTTCTCAATCAAACTAGTAGCGTCGTAAAATAATCTGGGTTGAGCACGGTTTGCGTCCTATTGTTTGTTAGTGAGAAAATCGGTTAAGTAGCGTCAGCTACTTATTGTGATGGTTTTGTCTGTCCGTCCGTCTGTAAGCAGGATATCTCCAGAACGAGTCAACATAATCAAGTGCCGTCTCCTCTATTGTGTTTCTAATTTTTAGTTCTCGGTCGAGTTCGAAAATTGGGTCAATCGGTCAACACCCCGGGGTGTGGACCGAAAGTCAATTTAACCTAAATTTTCAAATGGGGTGTCATTTTAAAGGAAATTTCACCACGAATTCAGACCCGTCGATATTTCTGACCTCATGACCGTTAGATCGAGGTCAAAGGTCAAATAATACATAATTATCATATAGGGTGTCATTTTAAAGGAATTTTAGCCCAGCTAATGGATTTGACCTTATCACCAGGGACAACGGGGAGCGGTGAACGGGGTCAAAGGTAAAAAAATACATAATTGTCATTTTAAAAGATTTTGAATTGGGCTGACGCTACTTCTTTATATTACTGTTCATTCGAAAAAATGTGGCACTAAAAATTTTTAAAGGGTTATCTGGCGGAATTTGTCTATTTTTATTATTTTATCAATGACAGTGTCAAAATTCAAAAGTTTCTAAGACATTCCTTAAAACTAAAATAGCTGCCAGGTAACCTTCTAGAGAAATTTCGCTCGGCGAAGGTCACATTTTTCTCGGATGAACAATAGATTGTAAGGGTTTATTAATATTAATAAGAATTTTGAAAGTGAACCTGAGTGAAGGTTGCAGTTGGCTCATTCGTGTCATAATTCCGTTCAACGTGGACGACAGGAAAACCTGGGCACAATTGGCAACTCTTAATCAGTAGTACTGATTCAGTACTGGTCATCATGATTCATGAAGAGTGAACAATAATAAACGCGAACCCTTTTGTAACGTCCACGTGTCCATGATCTCTTTAGCAGTAATTGCTGGATCTAAACTTGCTTGGCGATGAGCTGCCTCAGTCAGAGACTCCCATAAATCGTCTTGAACCGTGTTGTTATATTTCCTCAAAAAAATACAGTAAGTAGTCACATTATTTTATTAAGGAAAGGGTGGCAGCCCTTTTTAAGATCGTAACATATCGTCGTACTAATTCATAAAAGACCTAAGTGCCTTCCCCTAGTATATTTCATATTCCATGGGGTTTTGCGGGTAGTCGGGGTTTTGAGGGTAACCTGAGTCATGACCTCATGTATTAAGTTGTGAAAACAGTCTGCTTTTTTCAGAAATTTCGCAATAAAGCTGCTTCTTAATTTAATTTTAATAACGTATCAATTGTAGAATTATTAAAAAGCCCTGTTATTCATACCTTATAAAATTAAATAACCCCGACTACCCAGGGGTATTGCTCATTTTTGCTACCCCAAAATCCACCAAAACCCTCAAAATCCCCCAAAACCCCGGGGTAGCATACCTTGCCCGTCAGCTGGGTCAATTTTAACAGGTTTTAGACGAACAAAAACAATCTGACATTAATTTTGTCACACCACACACACTGTTTTTATCCCTTGGTTAAATGCTGTGTAAAGTTGTACGTAACATAAAAATAGTAATATTTTACCATTTTTTGAGGTAGCTTGTCAAGCCCGTTCGAAGCGTGTCTTCTGTGAGGAAATGGTTCATCATTCGAATGATAGACGCACCTAGAATGATTGTCCGAACAGTTAAATATGCAAATATTTATTTATGCACTACACTACAGTTTGGTCATTTGAATTTGAGACTCTTTTTGCATTTTGCAATTTTTCCGAGTATACCAACTAATTAGAATTATTAATAAAAATCGTAAAGAGCTCTTCGTTGATTTTTCCAAAATTTTCCAACTTTGCACCATGAATTATTTGATAACAAATGTATTTTTTAATTGTCATATCATTTGTGAACAGCTCATTTTTGGTTTTCTAAATGTTTTTCGTAGTTACCAGAAAATTTTAAAATTTATCAAAAAAGTCTTTAAGGTAATCGTATGCTCAATGATTGTTTAGCTTTGAATTTTACCCTTTGAGTATGAAATTTCATCAAATATTTCTGAAATTTCGTCCGGATGTCCCACAGGAATGTAAATTGGATGAGACGAGTCCAGCACGTCCAATAAAAATACACTCTGTACTAAATCCGCTACAAACTTTTGACTTATTTTCCAGTCTGGGTGAACCTAGATTAACAAATTTTTTTTACAAAAATAACCATTGCCAACGGATATAATTAACTAGCGGAAACGGAGTGCATTGAGACATGATATTTTATGACCTTTGACCTAGTTTACTCGGTCACGACCTACATTGAAATGACCTTGATTTCTGAAATCCCCCTCTACGTCTAGAACGACTAAAATTAAAAAGCCGCTGTTTACTTCCTGATCGTTTAGGCTACTTTTAAAATTGTAATCTAAACCTAATTGTTGGTACTACAAACAAGTCGATTAAAAAAACAGCTAATTCGTTTTTGATAAAATTTATAGTGAAAAATGGCAAACGAAGTGGCAATTTTTTTTCAAATCGACTTGTTTATTGTACCAAAAATTAGATTTAGATTAAAATATCAAAAGCTGCATTTATCTCAAAACTCATGGAGTTGATTCTATTTAAGCAATTGCATTTAAAGACGTTGAACCTTATGCAGTGATACTGTGGATGAAGTTCTAACCCTGCAGACTTATTACACCGCTTTGTAGCATTAATTTCACGACGTCACCGGTCAAAAAAATTTTTTCCTCCAAACTGGTCCAAAATAAAAGTCTAGCATGGGAATAGTATAGAAAAATTATTTTTAGCGTTCTATGACCCCTGGGTCATGAATTAAGGGCCCCTGAAGGGTCAAATAGCGTTCCCTGATAACCCCATGCAAATGGGGTATCAAATTAATCCCCTGGACCAGGGGAACCAGAAAAATATTTTTATAAATTTTTATGACCCTTGAGTCGTGAACTAGGAGCCCTTGAAGGGTTAAATATCATTCCCTCACAACTAAAGGCAAGTGGGGTATCAAATTAATCCCCTGGACAAGGGGAACCCAAAAAATATTTTTCTGGATTTTTTTGACCCTCAGGTCAAGAGTTAAGGGCCCCCGAAGGGTCAAAATAGTAACCATGGTAACCCCATGCAAGTGGGGTATCAAATTAATCCCCTGGCAAAGGGCAAGCATAAAAATATTTTCCTGAATTTTTTTGACCTATCGGGCAACAGTTAAGGGTCCCTGAAGGGTCAACATAGTAACCATGGTAACTAAGGTGAATGGGGTATCAAATTAATCCCCTGGACCAGGGGAATCAGAAAAATATTTTTTGGTTTTTGTGACGTATAGGTCAAGAGTTAAGGGCCCCTGAAGGGTCAAATAATAACTTATTGTATTTTACTAAACGGGACATTATTTTAAAGTTTTCAGTTTTGCAAGAATGTTAAGTAGAGAGGGGTAGGCATATTTTTGAAAATTTCGTACAAATTTAATGAATAATAATTCTTAACACTATGTACAAATCGGATTCACTATTTATAATATTTATTATGTATTGAATCCATTGAAGTTAAAATCTAGGTTGATTCTGGTGGGAAGGTTAATCTCCTCCTAGAAGTTGCACATTCTTCTTCAGGCAAGTCTTCTTCTTCCCCAGCCTGTGAGTATTCAATATCATTGTGTATTTGCATTCGGAATCTATCAACTACTTCGTCAACATCGTCAGGGTCCTCATCTTCGTCGTCAGACACATCATCTGCTGCTGTAATCTGTATATTATGTATAAGTTATGTATTTTTTTACTAATAGTTTACTGTCACCAAGAACTCACTCGAATGGGGTTGGCTGAAGCTACACGTGTTTGGAAGTCATCAAGGAAGTCATCAAAATGTCCATCATTTTTCCAATACTCGTCCTCCAATCTATTTACAATAATAATGTAGAAATTGCGAATTATTCCCATAATAGCGAATCTTGGTTTTACGAACCGGTGCACATGTTTGATGTGTTTCTGCCATTGTTCCTTTGTGTATGTTGTCATAATTCTCTCAGCCTCAGCTTGTGCAAACTCAGCGGTCCCCTGTGTGTTTGCAGCCCTAACTGCGTGCTTGATGTCTTTCCACACGTACTCAATTGGGTTCAAGTCGCTAAAAATAGTTATTACATGAATATTCTTATTACCGTTACCTATGATTACCAGTTCTTACCAGTTATATGGGGGTAATCTGGAAAATACGTAAATACAGTGTTTAAATAAATATTACAAATTATTAGTAAATTACCCATGAATAGAAAATAACTTTACCGGACAACAGTGTTTCCATATTTCAATGCCTCCTTATCCACAATGTAATATTCATTTCCGTTTTCAAGGTCTTGAACCATTTTCCATAATTCAGGTCGTCTCATTTGCTTTACAGGTTTTAGTTTCAGCTTTTCAGGGCCCTCTAAATTATCATTCAGCCAGTCGTATAGCTCTTGTTTTCGGGATGTAGATTTTGGGGCTTCCTTGGTGCTGTGATACGGAGCTGACAAATTTAAATAAATGAAATTCAAATTAAAATGGAATTTACCAATACAAATTATTGGATGATATTACCGTTATCAATAACAATTATGCATGGACCATAATTATCTTTTATCTTTTGATTAAGATCCTTCCACCAAGCCATGTAAGCCACACCGTTAACGTTTGCGTGGTAATCCATCTGGACTTTCTTCTTTGATACTGGATATACCTTCATAGCGCCAGGTACGAATCCATCCTCTCCACCTGTGAAGATAATTATTATTTTGAAATAATTTCCTATTTAATGTGGATAGTTGAACTGCACCTGCATGCATCACAATGATACGTGGTCCTCTAGAAATTTTCGGGTTTTGGAAGGAGTATAAAGCCGCTTCATGAAATGACTTTGGTGAATTAATAACCCAGCCTTTTCCAGTTCTAGCATAACTATCGACCCACGTTTCATCTGAATAAATATAATGCATTAATAATTATATTAAATTAAATTAAAACATTTTTGATATTTAATCAGCCAAACCTGTGTAGACAACACATTTTGGGTTCTCGGACTGACGATTTTTAATCATTACGGACAGATATTCATATCGCTTCTGCACGATGTCTGATCTCATGAGGATAACTGCTCGCTTATCAACAGTTTTGAATCTAAATCCTAATTGCTTAATGAGTTTTCTTAACGTCCACTTGGAACATTTGAACGCTGTAAGAGTTTCTCCTCGGGCTATCCGACCATCTTCTTCTTCCTTGACTTCCTCCATCAGTTTTGTGTATACGTTATGCATTGTTGGTGCTTGATTATTAGCATAGAATTGATGAATGATTCGTTTAACGTGCTCAGTTCGGAAGTCGTCAAACTGATCCATCACTGGCGTTGGTCTAATACGTTTCTTACCAGGTGTTTTTATACTATTCGTTTTGTAATTCTCCATTGTCTGATAAACTGTTCTCTCTCCAATTCCTAGAATCTGGCTAGTTTTGGTGACAGAGTTTCCTGTTAGTATTTCACACTGTACCTGGTTACTGTCAAAGAATACTTTGGCGTTGACAATTAACTTTTGAGCTGTCGCCTGTAGTGAAACACCAAGTAGTTGGAATGGGAGTTTAGTATTTGGTTGTTTACAGTCGTTTTTCGCTTTCGGTGTTGCTTTCTCAATTTCAAAGGCTAATTGTTGCATAGGAAAACTCGTAGGACTGCACCTCGAAAGACTAAGGTAAGGTTTGGTTCCATCATTCCGTCTAGGAACATCAGATAAAGGAATTCGCATTTCACCTTCCCCCAATACCTGTTCTTTAGCTCTGAGAAGGGAATAGAAATATCCACACTCAGAATCCGGACAAGGAGGACCAACAATTAGGACATCTTGAATGAACTCGTTTATAAGGTTCATCTTTTCGTCGTTTATGGGGGTTGGGAGATAGCCTACCGTGTCACTGCCGGGTGGAACATTTTGGATTAGTGAAAAAGATTGAACTGCTTGATGAAATTGCCCTTGATTGTGTCCGAAGTGAAGTAAAATTATGCAGTACGTCAATGACTCGGCAGGTAAGATTCCTTCGAGATGGTCACTAGTAATCTGGCTGTCAGAAAACAACATATCTGGTGCAACTTGTTTCGATCCGAGGACAAAGTAGAAATTTTTTATTTTGCGTTGCGTAGTTTGTTTCTCTTGTATGATTGAGAAGATCTTGTTCTGGAAAGATGCGTACATTACTTGGTGGATAGTCATCCCGCCCACAAGGATTATTTCAACGAATCCGTTAAGTGAATTAGTTTTTGGAGGACGAGCGCCTTTTGGGCAAATACGAACATGTTCAATAAACGAAATCTGGTTATCATCATTCTTGGTTGCAAATTCGTTCAAAATCATCCTACATCCCCCTTTGTAAGGGGCCGTTGGGTAAATGTCTGTTCCCACACATGTATCTTCACCTTCTGTACTCTTGGATGCATACTCTGTATTTGAAGTGTCCATTGGTGATTCACCGCCAGGAGCTGACCCTTCCCCTAACTCTTCACGTTGTCCACAGTGCCCACGTTCATCATCTCCATCACCATCCTCCTGTATTGATCAGAACAAAAACGTACATGAGCTTGTTACTACAATAACAATTTCACGATGTCCCCCACAACATCCGCGGTCGCTGCTATTTATAAATATGTTGCAATATTTCTCACAAGTGCGTCTGCATTGGTGTCCATTTCATCCACATTTGAGCATGGCATGACGAGGGAATTCATGTCAGACTGTTTTTGCTAAAAGTGATAAACTTGTATGAAATGCGTCTGTGCTCTCAGACAATAAATCGATGAATCTGAGCTAGCATTAATAGTGCAAAAATATAATCTTACATCGATATGCGGTGGATTTACATTAGTTTCTGGATCCACCGTGTAGCAGCTCCCTAGCCAAATATTTTGCAGAATACTTATCCACTTTGACTCCTGAGCTTGGCCTTCCCAGATGGCACGAGCAGTTGTTAGTGTTCCTGCTGAAGTTTTATCGTACACCGTTTCATGTGCAAAATGCAAAGTTAAACTGGGATAAAATCCTGCTGGGTAGAAATATAAGAAGGATGTATAGGACCCTCCAATTTGACTTTCGAAATATTTTTTGGCACTCATTGCGGCCGCAAAAAGTGGGAACAGATCTTTTCGATGTAATTGCACAGTAGTTAGAAGTGCCTCGTCTGCCTCTGATGGTAGAACCCCTAGCAAATAATCGACGTCATGTTTGCGGCATGCTGCATCTGTGAATAATATCAACACAAAAATTATAAAATTAATTTTCACAAATTTGACTTGGTTAGTGTATGAGCATAAATTGGGCAACAATTACCAACAGCATTTATTGGGCCACCGAGATCATCCTGCTTCTCAATATCGGTGGCAGGCCCGCAATATCTTAATTAATACCAATAATAAAATTATGTTAATAAAGAATCATTTCATAAAGATTCCAATCGCAACTTCAAAAATAAAAAAACTCATCCAAAATAACCAATTACCTATATCCAGGGAGATTGAAAGGTAATCCGCTTGGCGCCTTTTTAACTTTAGCTTTCTCCAAGGAAAGTATAATACCACGTGGGCGTCGGAGAGATCCAGGATGGAAAAATGCATCTTGACGAAGATGAAAGCAAGATGGCAATTTACCTTCGTTGGTAGGAATAAACGTGTGCTTTCTGGCAAAGAAGGCTGAATGCAGGAGACTTGTGTAGTTGAACCTGATGCATGATATTTGGTTGCACAGAGTTAGAACTGTGCATGCAGAAGGAAGAGGAGTAGTGCCTTGAATAGCTTTAGTTACTGCTTGCTTGGTGGTACAGTTCTTCGTTTCAGCCGCTATATTACAATAAGTGTCACTAATTTTTTCCTGAGTTAAGTCGGATAGTTTATTGGATGGAAATGTGTGGTTGGCGTTTGAAATTGTGATGTTATTTAGTAGATAACGGCTGGCATCCACGAAACTTTTAAAATAAAAAGTTACATAGCTTTCACTTCCCCATATCCGTATCTTTTTATTTTCATACTCTACTTCTTCAATTTTGATAGTGTCACTGAAGAACATAACAGTTTCATTAATTTCCATACACATCGTTTGATTACATATCAGAAATCCACTGCAAGTGGATGGTAATGTCTCCTTGAACCAGATAACCAATCCACCCAGGTTATCCGCGGCTTTTTAATTTTAGTCGTTCTAGACGTAGAGGGGGATTTCAGAAATCAAGGTCATTTCAATGTAGGTCGTGACCGAGTAAACTAGGTCAAAGGTCATAAAATATCATGTCTCAATGCACTCCGTTTCCGCTAGTTAATTATATCCGTTGGCAATGGTTATTTTTGTAAAAAAAATTTGTTAATCTAGGTTCACCCAGACTGGAAAATAAGTCAAAAGTTTGTAGCGGATTTAGTACAGAGTGTATTTTTATTGCACGTGCTGGACTCGTCTCATCCAATTTACATTCCTGTGGGACATCCGGACGAAATTTCAGAAATATTTGATGAAATTTCATACTCAAAGGGTAAAATTCAAAGCTAAACAATCATTGAGCATACGATTACCTTAAAGACTTTTTTGATAAATTTTAAAATTTTCTGGTAACTACGAAAAACATTTAGAAAACCAAAAATGAGCTGTTCACAAATGATATGACAATTAAAAAATACATTTGTTATCAAATAATTCATGGTGCAAAGTTGGAAAATTTTGGAAAAATCAACGAAGAGCTCTTTACGATTTTTATTAATAATTCTAATTAGTTGCTATACTCGGAAAAATTGCAAAATGCAAAAAGAGTCTCAAATTCAAATGACCAAACTGTAGTGTAGTGCATAAATAAATATTTGCATATTTAACTGTTTGGACAATCATTCTAGGTGCGTCTATCATTCGAATGATGAACCATTTCCTCACAGAAGACACGCTTCGAACGGGCTTGACATCACCCCAACCATTAACCCAATCCTTCCCCAAACAAGATGGTGCATAAAGATATGTATATGAGAAAGGGACCAGTTTATACAAACATAAGTATGCTGCCTGAGACAGGCTATGAAGCCTGGTTACCATGGTTACTATGTTGACCCTTCAGGGACCCTTAACTGTTGCCCGATAGGTCAAAAAAATTCAGGAAAATATTTTTATGCTTGCCCTTTGCCAGGGGATTAATTTGATACCCCACTTGCATGGGGTTACCATGGTTACTATTTTGACCCTTCGGGGGCCCTTAACTCTTGACCTGAGGGTCAAAAAAATCCAGAAAAATATTTTTTGGGTTCCCCTTGTCCAGGGGATTAATTTGATACCCCACTTGCCTTTAGTTGTGAGGGAATGATATTTAACCCTTCAAGGGCTCCTAGTTCACGACTCAAGGGTCATAAAAATTTATAAAAATATTTTTCTGGTTCCCCTGGTCCAGGGGATTAATTTGATACCCCATTTGCATGGGGTTATCAGGGAACGCTATTTGACCCTTCAGGGGCCCTTAATTCATGACCCAGGGGTCATAGAACGCTAAAAATAATTTTTCTATACTATTCCCATGCTAGACTTTTATTTTGGACCAGTTTGGAGGAAAAAATTTTTTTGACCGGTGACGTCGTGAAATTAATGCTACAAAGCGGTGTAATAAGTCTGCAGGGTTAGAACTTCATCCACAGTATCACTGCATAAGGTTCAACGTCTTTAAATGCAATTGCTTAAATAGAATCAACTCCATGAGTTTTGAGATAAATGCAGCTTTTGATATTTTAATCTAAATCTAATTTTTGGTACAATAAACAAGTCGATTTGAAAAAAAATTGCCACTTCGTTTGCCATTTTTCACTATAAATTTTATCAAAAACGAATTAGCTGTTTTTTTAATCGACTTGTTTGTAGTACCAACAATTAGGTTTAGATTACAATTTTAAAAGTAGCCTAAACGATCAGGAAGTAAACAGCGGCTTTTTAATTTTAGTCGTTCTAGACGTAGAGGGGGATTTCAGAAATCAAGGTCATTTCAATGTAGGTCGTGACCGAGTAAACTAGGTCAAAGGTCATAAAATATCATGTCTCAATGCACTCCGTTTCCGCTAGTTAATTATATCCGTTGGCAATGGTTATTTTTGTAAAAAAAATTTGTTAATCTAGGTTCACCCAGACTGGAAAATAAGTCAAAAGTTTGTAGCGGATTTAGTACAGAGTGTATTTTTATTGCACGTGCTGGACTCGTCTCATCCAATTTACATTCCTGTGGGACATCCGGACGAAATTTCAGAAATATTTGATGAAATTTCATACTCAAAGGGTAAAATTCAAAGCTAAACAATCATTGAGCATACGATTACCTTAAAGACTTTTTTGATAAATTTTAAAATTTTCTGGTAACTACGAAAAACATTTAGAAAACCAAAAATGAGCTGTTCACAAATGATATGACAATTAAAAAATACATTTGTTATCAAATAATTCATGGTGCAAAGTTGGAAAATTTTGGAAAAATCAACGAAGAGCTCTTTACGATTTTTATTAATAATTCTAATTAGTTGCTATACTCGGAAAAATTGCAAAATGCAAAAAGAGTCTCAAATTCAAATGACCAAACTGTAGTGTAGTGCATAAATAAATATTTGCATATTTAACTGTTTGGACAATCATTCTAGGTGCGTCTATCATTCGAATGATGAACCATTTCCTCACAGAAGACACGCTTCGAACGGGCTTGACATCACCCCAACCATTAACCCAATCCTTCCCCAAACAAGATGGTGCATAAAGATATGTATATGAGAAAGGGACCAGTTTATACAAACATAAGTATGCTGCCTGAGACAGGCTATGAAGCCTGGTTACCATGGTTACTATGTTGACCCTTCAGGGACCCTTAACTGTTGCCCGATAGGTCAAAAAAATTCAGGAAAATATTTTTATGCTTGCCCTTTGCCAGGGGATTAATTTGATACCCCACTTGCATGGGGTTACCATGGTTACTATTTTGACCCTTCGGGGGCCCTTAACTCTTGACCTGAGGGTCAAAAAAATCCAGAAAAATATTTTTTGGGTTCCCCTTGTCCAGGGGATTAATTTGATACCCCACTTGCCTTTAGTTGTGAGGGAATGATATTTAACCCTTCAAGGGCTCCTAGTTCACGACTCAAGGGTCATAAAAATTTATAAAAATATTTTTCTGGTTCCCCTGGTCCAGGGGATTAATTTGATACCCCATTTGCATGGGGTTATCAGGGAACGCTATTTGACCCTTCAGGGGCCCTTAATTCATGACCCAGGGGTCATAGAACGCTAAAAATAATTTTTCTATACTATTCCCATGCTAGACTTTTATTTTGGACCAGTTTGGAGGAAAAAATTTTTTTGACCGGTGACGTCGTGAAATTAATGCTACAAAGCGGTGTAATAAGTCTGCAGGGTTAGAACTTCATCCACAGTATCACTGCATAAGGTTCAACGTCTTTAAATGCAATTGCTTAAATAGAATCAACTCCATGAGTTTTGAGATAAATGCAGCTTTTGATATTTTAATCTAAATCTAATTTTTGGTACAATAAACAAGTCGATTTGAAAAAAAATTGCCACTTCGTTTGCCATTTTTCACTATAAATTTTATCAAAAACGAATTAGCTGTTTTTTTAATCGACTTGTTTGTAGTACCAACAATTAGGTTTAGATTACAATTTTAAAAGTAGCCTAAACGATCAGGAAGTAAACAGCGGCTTTTTAATTTTAGTCGTTCTAGACGTAGAGGGGGATTTCAGAAATCAAGGTCATTTCAATGTAGGTCGTGACCGAGTAAACTAGGTCAAAGGTCATAAAATATCATGTCTCAATGCACTCCGTTTCCGCTAGTTAATTATATCCGTTGGCAATGGTTATTTTTGTAAAAAAAATTTGTTAATCTAGGTTCACCCAGACTGGAAAATAAGTCAAAAGTTTGTAGCGGATTTAGTACAGAGTGTATTTTTATTGCACGTGCTGGACTCGTCTCATCCAATTTACATTCCTGTGGGACATCCGGACGAAATTTCAGAAATATTTGATGAAATTTCATACTCAAAGGGTAAAATTCAAAGCTAAACAATCATTGAGCATACGATTACCTTAAAGACTTTTTTGATAAATTTTAAAATTTTCTGGTAACTACGAAAAACATTTAGAAAACCAAAAATGAGCTGTTCACAAATGATATGACAATTAAAAAATACATTTGTTATCAAATAATTCATGGTGCAAAGTTGGAAAATTTTGGAAAAATCAACGAAGAGCTCTTTACGATTTTTATTAATAATTCTAATTAGTTGCTATACTCGGAAAAATTGCAAAATGCAAAAAGAGTCTCAAATTCAAATGACCAAACTGTAGTGTAGTGCATAAATAAATATTTGCATATTTAACTGTTTGGACAATCATTCTAGGTGCGTCTATCATTCGAATGATGAACCATTTCCTCACAGAAGACACGCTTCGAACGGGCTTGACATCACCCCAACCATTAACCCAATCCTTCCCCAAACAAGATGGTGCATAAAGATATGTATATGAGAAAGGGACCAGTTTATACAAACATAAGTATGCTGCCTGAGACAGGCTATGAAGCCTGGTTACCATGGTTACTATGTTGACCCTTCAGGGACCCTTAACTGTTGCCCGATAGGTCAAAAAAATTCAGGAAAATATTTTTATGCTTGCCCTTTGCCAGGGGATTAATTTGATACCCCACTTGCATGGGGTTACCATGGTTACTATTTTGACCCTTCGGGGGCCCTTAACTCTTGACCTGAGGGTCAAAAAAATCCAGAAAAATATTTTTTGGGTTCCCCTTGTCCAGGGGATTAATTTGATACCCCACTTGCCTTTAGTTGTGAGGGAATGATATTTAACCCTTCAAGGGCTCCTAGTTCACGACTCAAGGGTCATAAAAATTTATAAAAATATTTTTCTGGTTCCCCTGGTCCAGGGGATTAATTTGATACCCCATTTGCATGGGGTTATCAGGGAACGCTATTTGACCCTTCAGGGGCCCTTAATTCATGACCCAGGGGTCATAGAACGCTAAAAATAATTTTTCTATACTATTCCCATGCTAGACTTTTATTTTGGACCAGTTTGGAGGAAAAAATTTTTTTGACCGGTGACGTCGTGAAATTAATGCTACAAAGCGGTGTAATAAGTCTGCAGGGTTAGAACTTCATCCACAGTATCACTGCATAAGGTTCAACGTCTTTAAATGCAATTGCTTAAATAGAATCAACTCCATGAGTTTTGAGATAAATGCAGCTTTTGATATTTTAATCTAAATCTAATTTTTGGTACAATAAACAAGTCGATTTGAAAAAAAATTGCCACTTCGTTTGCCATTTTTCACTATAAATTTTATCAAAAACGAATTAGCTGTTTTTTTAATCGACTTGTTTGTAGTACCAACAATTAGGTTTAGATTACAATTTTAAAAGTAGCCTAAACGATCAGGAAGTAAACAGCGGCTTTTTAATTTTAGTCGTTCTAGACGTAGAGGGGGATTTCAGAAATCAAGGTCATTTCAATGTAGGTCGTGACCGAGTAAACTAGGTCAAAGGTCATAAAATATCATGTCTCAATGCACTCCGTTTCCGCTAGTTAATTATATCCGTTGGCAATGGTTATTTTTGTAAAAAAAATTTGTTAATCTAGGTTCACCCAGACTGGAAAATAAGTCAAAAGTTTGTAGCGGATTTAGTACAGAGTGTATTTTTATTGCACGTGCTGGACTCGTCTCATCCAATTTACATTCCTGTGGGACATCCGGACGAAATTTCAGAAATATTTGATGAAATTTCATACTCAAAGGGTAAAATTCAAAGCTAAACAATCATTGAGCATACGATTACCTTAAAGACTTTTTTGATAAATTTTAAAATTTTCTGGTAACTACGAAAAACATTTAGAAAACCAAAAATGAGCTGTTCACAAATGATATGACAATTAAAAAATACATTTGTTATCAAATAATTCATGGTGCAAAGTTGGAAAATTTTGGAAAAATCAACGAAGAGCTCTTTACGATTTTTATTAATAATTCTAATTAGTTGCTATACTCGGAAAAATTGCAAAATGCAAAAAGAGTCTCAAATTCAAATGACCAAACTGTAGTGTAGTGCATAAATAAATATTTGCATATTTAACTGTTTGGACAATCATTCTAGGTGCGTCTATCATTCGAATGATGAACCATTTCCTCACAGAAGACACGCTTCGAACGGGCTTGACATCACCCCAACCATTAACCCAATCCTTCCCCAAACAAGATGGTGCATAAAGATATGTATATGAGAAAGGGACCAGTTTATACAAACATAAGTATGCTGCCTGAGACAGGCTATGAAGCCTGGTTACCATGGTTACTATGTTGACCCTTCAGGGACCCTTAACTCTTGACCTATAGGTCAAAAAAATTCAGGAAAATATTTTTATGCTTGCCCTTTGCCAGGGGATTAATTTGATACCCCACTTGCATGGGGTTACCATGGTTACTATTTTGACCCTTCGGGGGCCCTTAACTCTTGACCTGAGGGTCAAAAAAATCCAGAAAAATATTTTTTGGGTTCCCCTTGTCCAGGGGATTAATTTGATACCCCACTTGCCTTTAGTTGTGAGGGAATGATATTTAACCCTTCAAGGGCTCCTAGTTCACGACTCAAGGGTCATAAAAATTTATAAAAATATTTTTCTGGTTCCCCTGGTCCAGGGGATTAATTTGATACCCCATTTGCATGGGGTTATCAGGGAACGCTATTTGACCCTTCAGGGGCCCTTAATTCATGACCCAGGGGTCATAGAACGCTAAAAATAATTTTTCTATACTATTCCCATGCTAGACTTTTATTTTGGACCAGTTTGGAGGAAAAAATTTTTTTGACCGGTGACGTCGTGAAATTAATGCTACAAAGCGGTGTAATAAGTCTGCAGGGTTAGAACTTCATCCACAGTATCACTGCATAAGGTTCAACGTCTTTAAATGCAATTGCTTAAATAGAATCAACTCCATGAGTTTTGAGATAAATGCAGCTTTTGATATTTTAATCTAAATCTAATTTTTGGTACAATAAACAAGTCGATTTGAAAAAAAATTGCCACTTCGTTTGCCATTTTTCACTATAAATTTTATCAAAAACGAATTAGCTGTTTTTTTAATCGACTTGTTTGTAGTACCAACAATTAGGTTTAGATTACAATTTTAAAAGTAGCCTAAACGATCAGGAAGTAAACAGCGGCTTTTTAATTTTAGTCGTTCTAGACGTAGAGGGGGATTTCAGAAATCAAGGTCATTTCAATGTAGGTCGTGACCGAGTAAACTAGGTCAAAGGTCATAAAATATCATGTCTCAATGCACTCCGTTTCCGCTAGTTAATTATATCCGTTGGCAATGGTTATTTTTGTAAAAAAAATTTGTTAATCTAGGTTCACCCAGACTGGAAAATAAGTCAAAAGTTTGTAGCGGATTTAGTACAGAGTGTATTTTTATTGCACGTGCTGGACTCGTCTCATCCAATTTACATTCCTGTGGGACATCCGGACGAAATTTCAGAAATATTTGATGAAATTTCATACTCAAAGGGTAAAATTCAAAGCTAAACAATCATTGAGCATACGATTACCTTAAAGACTTTTTTGATAAATTTTAAAATTTTCTGGTAACTACGAAAAACATTTAGAAAACCAAAAATGAGCTGTTCACAAATGATATGACAATTAAAAAATACATTTGTTATCAAATAATTCATGGTGCAAAGTTGGAAAATTTTGGAAAAATCAACGAAGAGCTCTTTACGATTTTTATTAATAATTCTAATTAGTTGCTATACTCGGAAAAATTGCAAAATGCAAAAAGAGTCTCAAATTCAAATGACCAAACTGTAGTGTAGTGCATAAATAAATATTTGCATATTTAACTGTTTGGACAATCATTCTAGGTGCGTCTATCATTCGAATGATGAACCATTTCCTCACAGAAGACACGCTTCGAACGGGCTTGACATCACCCCAACCATTAACCCAATCCTTCCCCAAACAAGATGGTGCATAAAGATATGTATATGAGAAAGGGACCAGTTTATACAAACATAAGTATGCTGCCTGAGACAGGCTATGAAGCCTGGTTACCATGGTTACTATGTTGACCCTTCAGGGACCCTTAACTCTTGACCTATAGGTCAAAAAAATTCAGGAAAATATTTTTATGCTTGCCCTTTGCCAGGGGATTAATTTGATACCCCACTTGCATGGGGTTACCATGGTTACTATTTTGACCCTTCGGGGGCCCTTAACTCTTGACCTGAGGGTCAAAAAAATCCAGAAAAATATTTTTTGGGTTCCCCTTGTCCAGGGGATTAATTTGATACCCCACTTGCCTTTAGTTGTGAGGGAATGATATTTAACCCTTCAAGGGCTCCTAGTTCACGACTCAAGGGTCATAAAAATTTATAAAAATATTTTTCTGGTTCCCCTGGTCCAGGGGATTAATTTGATACCCCATTTGCATGGGGTTATCAGGGAACGCTATTTGACCCTTCAGGGGCCCTTAATTCATGACCCAGGGGTCATAGAACGCTAAAAATAATTTTTCTATACTATTCCCATGCTAGACTTTTATTTTGGACCAGTTTGGAGGAAAAAATTTTTTTGACCGGTGACGTCGTGAAATTAATGCTACAAAGCGGTGTAATAAGTCTGCAGGGTTAGAACTTCATCCACAGTATTTGTACTGTTGAACACCTTCTTGTGTTAACGGGGCGTAATAGTTTGCTCTGGCCGCTCTATCAGCCAATACAGTCTCTCGCTCAATATTTCTCCCGTATGTTACCCCATGCATTATTTTCTGCACAGGTTTTTGATCTTGTAATTCGAAAACCGAGATTAAATGTGCACTCAAAAATGTGAGACTTGATGTATTACAACTATTGATAGTTGCGCAACAAGGGAGCATGCCCTTTAAGGAATTGATATGCTACTTTTATTTATATTAATCAATTAATCTCGAGGAAAACAAAATTTTGATGGAAATTGATATTGGTCATTTAATATAAATAAAAGTAGCATATCAATTCCTTAAAGGGCATGCTCCCTTGTTGCGCAACTATCAATAGTTGTAATACATCAAGTCTCACATTTTTGAGTGCACATTTAATCTCGGTTTTCGAATTACAAGATAAACATTTTGCAATTTTTCCTGATTCGTCTCAACTCGTCATAGAGTATGTGTGGTGGGAAGCCACCACCACACATACTCTTCCCATTGGAAACTACTAAAAGCATAAACAACTCCAAAAAGTTTTTGCAGTTTTTTTTCAAAAAATTCAAAATTCCCACTGAAACTTGTGAACTTTTTACCCCACCGAGTTCATCAGTTTCGCCACTATGTGATTTATGAGGATTGGTTTAACATAAAATATAGTCAACTCTTAACATGTACCTCATGAAAATCTGAACGCCCATCACTAATTTATCCACTAATTTCAAAATACGATCTAATTGAACTGACTAATATATTAGTCAGTTCAATATATGCAACTTTATGTTGCTCTTTTTTGTGCTACATATAATGATAAAGAATTTTATAAAGTATTTTATTTTCAAATAATAACTTATTTCTTTTTTGGCACAAAGTCGCTAAATATTTTGACCTACCCGGTATGCACAAGATTGCGTATCGAATGCTCTTCGCACTGCGTTAATTCGATATACGTTCGATTCGATTCGATTCGATTTATCGTATTATAAGCGCATTCGTTTAGCATGCAAATAAAGAACCTGAAAACGAATACGTTCGTTGGCGTCATATCGAATGCGGATAGAATACGATATAGGAGTGTTTTGGATCCCGTGGACTTTCTCCTCACGATCGAATTCATATCATACACTGATTAACGCATCAAAATCGCACCTCATTTTTTCTCATTCATTCCGAATACGAATAGCATTTTTATAAAGAATTAGAGGGAAACTTGATCCACTCCATGCGGCTCGCTCTTTCATTCACTCATCTGCCTCCATCTTATCCACAATGGCAAGTGCAAAATTTTCAGTTGTGAATTTTTATAAAGAGAAAAAAGTAGCAACGGTTTTGACTTCTTGGCTGGATGCACGCTTGAAATACTGCGCTTGGCCTTCTGGACCCTGTGCTGCCGACAAATTAAAGACTTTTGCACCGCCTGAAAAAGCCTGGCCAAAGTATCCTTGTAAACATATAAAATTTGCAGGTAATTTAAACTAAATAAAATTTTTGTAGAAATTTTGTAAACATTCATTTAACGATTCAAAGTAATTAAATTTTAATAATTTAATTAAGAAATTCTTTGTTTTTTATAGACTCTTTAGAAGAAGCTAACCGCTACCGTGACAAGGCTCAATTTCAGTCGGAGGTCGACTCGTCAGCGCCCGAGAGCCCCCACTTTTCCAAGACAAAACCCCGTCGTAAGAAGATTCAAGTTAAAAAGCCAGCATCGTTTTCTGCCGACCAGGAATCGGACAGTCTCTCATCGAACGAGGAAGAAAACGTCCCTACGACCAACTTTTTAAATTTAGGTGGTGAGCATTATGCCATAATTTTATCAATTCTAAGTGCATTTTTTCAAGTATTAGTATGCATGTAATATAATAACACACTGTTAATTTTGCTTTCGATTAGAATCCGAGATTCCGTCAAATACAGATACTGCACCAGACGACGACAACGTGGAGATTAATGGCCAGGAGGGTGGATCGAGTGAGCGACAAATAGAAGTAGTTGATGATGTTTCGAATTATGTTGTCGTCCCCCTTCAAGAACTTGAAAACATAAAAACAGAGCTTAAAAGTAAACATGAGTGTTAAAATTGTGCCTCATCAAATTTGCAAATACCATTTGTAATTTCTCCTTTTACAGATTTACAATTGACAGTGGCGGAAAACCTCGTACAAATTAACGGGAATTTGGAGGAATTGCTGCGGCGGTCGAACCTCGTAGGTGGCATAGTTGAGGAGATAGCATGCGACCACCCAACTCTCCCTGTGACTACTATTGAGAATTTTGACAAGTTGTCAGAGTGGATAAAAACTCGAGAGAACAAAATAAAGTTGGTAAGCTGTTTGAACTTGCGGCACATGATATGTCACACGGAAAATTATTTGGTGATACGGGCTGAAAAATTTATTTAATATTTTTGAACGGTTAACTAGGTTGCGAAACTAAGGATTTTGGGCGGAGCAAACTCCGAGGAGATAAGCAAACGCGTTTTGGATTATCTGTTTGCTAAGAATATTGCCAAAATTGTAACTTTAACGGGGGTGGGAAAAGGGGTCTTGCGTGGTTTTCGTGATTCCGGGCTTATAGATTTGATCAATAGTAAGCAGGCAGTTACCTTCTATTTTATAAAAAACTAATGAGGATAATATAAATAATGTTACGGTCAGTAATAATGAAATAATTTATTAACTATTTAGGTAGTGTTCGGGCAACTAGTGGTGGTGAGCAATTTACAACTGCAAAGGCGGAAGCTGCAATTAAGAAATGGGTCAAAAATAAAAGCGACTCGAGGGCGGAAACAAGATGTCTGGGCGCGTCGCGAAGTCTCTCCGTTCCCAACAACGAAAACGACGAGAACAACTGAAGAGGTTGTTAGAAAAAATGCGAGGTGCCCCGAGCGCGAATAGTTTTAAAAGTACAAATACTAATACACGGAATATTAATTGTTATTCTCATACAGATTGTTTAGATAAAAATGTAAATCATTTAAATTCAGGTCTAGCTTCATCACAAACTAATATTAATATAGAAGACGAAAACGAATTGTATATCGATATGTCACAAGAAACAATTGTCCCTATTGGCCAGGAAATTAGGAGCTGGGTTTTAAAGCATAATGTAAACCACAGTTGTCTTAGAGATTTACTAAAAATTATACATGGTCATAACATTCCTTGCGATTTACCCCTTGATCCAAGGACTTTAATGGAAACAACTCGATTGGTTAATGTTCAACAAGCTAGTGGTGGGTCTTTTGTCTATTTTGGTATTATGAGTGGCGTAACAGATCGTTTTCTAGCTGGTCTTCGTCCATTGTCACAATTTAGCTCCCCAATACATATTAAGCTTCAGAACCAGGTACCTCATCCATTGCTTAGCGTAAGGATTGGAGTGGATGGGATACCTGTCTCCAAAAGCAATAACAAACAATTCTGGCCTGTTTTAGGAGTTCTTGATCAAAGCCAATGCCAAACTCCATTTGTTATTGCTTTGTATTATGGAAATTCTAAACCTACCGACCAACAGTTCCTTCAACCCTTTGTGCAAGAATGCAAAGAATTGGAAGAGAATTGTATTGTTGCTGGGAAGCCATTTTCTTTTCGAATTTCTGCCATTCTTGCTGATGCTCCAGCTCGCAGTTTTCTGAAAAATTGTAAAGCACATAATGCTTATTATGGGTGTGAACGGTGTAATGAAGAGGGTACGTGGAGTGGTAGGGTAATTTACCATGATTCAAATTGCAATCCCCGATCTGATTTGTCATTTGAAGAAATGATCGATGAGGATCATCATAATGGGGAAACAATACTAAAATGTATTTCAATTGGTTTAGTTAGTCAGGTACCTCTGGATTACATGCACCTGGTGTGCTTGGGCGTAACCCGAAAATTACTAAGGATGTGGGTAAAAGGAAAGCTACCACATAGATTACCAAGTAGGGACGTTTTATTAATATCCAAACGTCTACTTCGACTCAGACCATTCTTTCCTTCAAGCTTTCAAAGAAAGCCAAGGTCTCTTGTTGAAATTGATCACTTTAAAGCTACGGAGTTTAGAACTTTTCTGCTTTATACAGGAGTTGTTGCTTTAAAAGGGATAATAGATAGAAAGCAATATAAATGTTTTTTGTTATTTCACTGTGCCATTTTCATATTGTTATCTTTTAATGCTTCTGAGCCTGAGTGGAACAGTTTAGCAAAATCTTATCTTTGTAAATTTGTTGAAAATTGTTGTGCACTTTATGGACGCGAGTTCCTAATATACAATGTGCACAATCTCTTACACATAAATATCGATGCAGTAAATTACGGGAATCTTGATAGCATAAGTACTTTCCCCTTTGAAAACTTCATGCAGAAAATCAAACACATGTTGCATTCGCATAATTTCAAACTGCAACAGGTTGCAAAAAGAGTTTTGGAAATGCAAAGTTTGGAAAGGGAAGATAAAGAACCTGACAAAAATAATTCACTATGGTTTGAACACGCGTGTAAAATAGGTGACAATTGCTTCTTGCATAAATCAGGAGATATATTAGTTTTAACAAATTTGCTTACTAAATGCAAAAATGAGAATGTAAGATTTGAGGCACAAAAATATATAATTCGTAGTAAACTAGATGAGTATCCTATGGATAGTTCTTTGTTAGGAATTTTTGTGGTAGAGAAGCTTTCTGATAAGTTTACAATTGTTATTAATGCAAGCGATATTGTATGTACATATTTTCGAATGTATTTATCTGACAAAGTTGTTTGTATTCCACTTTTGCATACAATAAAATAAAAAGAATAAATATAAAATTTGAGTACTTATGTCCGAATGAAAACCGCATTAGCAACACAGTCAACAAACAGTATGAGAAACGCATGCATTTTCCCATGTACTAAACGAATTCGATGTCTCGCATTCGACCTGCCACCGTTCCTAGCATGCGACTCAGATTCGTTTCTTGCATGCGGACCGTAAGTTCCGAGGCGACAAACACGCAAGCGAATCGAACTCGGCCGTCGAATTGATATCGCGTTCGATACGTATTCTCTGTGCACACCGGGTATGTTCCGACCAATAATAATTAATTTTTATCCATTTTTACGATTGTATGATTATCAATATTATGTAACCATTCATGATGTGGAAAGGCTGTTGGCTATGATGCAATAAATCATATTATTATTATTATTAAAGACATTGAACAAGCGTTACGTGAGACTAAGAAAAACTCTATGATGAAGATATGCTACCTTAATAAATAGATCTGCATTGCGTAACTAGTTCCTTACATGATTTACTCCAATGTACTCGACATAACGGCCAAACCCCTCGTTCAACCACAAGTCACTCCACCACTTCATCGTCACCAGGTTTCCATACCACGAATGGGCTAATTCGTGCGCGATCACTGGAAGTACATTAATCCTCACAATGGAACCTTTTTTCAAGCTACACCTTGATTTTATAGCGAGTTAAGTCAAAAAATCAAGTAAAAAATTAGGAGTCACATGACACTTATCTATCCTTTGAATGAAATTATTGGCGGCAAAGTTAAATTTTTCTCGCATTTCCTCGGAGGTGGACGTGGGAAATTTGCCGCCAATATTTTTCTTCAATAGGGGCCTTTCAACGGAAAGATAAGAGTCATGTGACTTTAATTTTTAGTTTGATTTTTTAATATAACTGGCTATAAAATCCTGGTGTAGCTTGAAAAAATGTTCCATTTTGAGTGTAAAGCAATAATATTCACACTTTATAATGAGCTGAGCGTATTACCAGTTCTAACACCAGTTCTAAATTTAGAAGAAGTGTTGTTTTTAACACGTACGAAAGACATGCAAGACGTGTTAACTTACAATGTTAATCCAAATGGATTATTTTTTGAAAAATTAAAAATTTGAAAGAGTTTATAATTGTAATGAATTTCAAAAACTGGCAAGAAAATTTTGAAAATCAAATTTCGAGACAATTGGATTTTTCAAAAGTCATGTAACTCATTCTTAAGAGACATGTTTTCGAATTTTTGAATTCGGGCTAAAATTCAAAAATTTACAAAATTTTTAAACACCTAGGTTTTGGCTGAAAAATGTTTTAAAATTCGCGCCCCGCGCTCAAATTAACGCATTAGGAAAAATGAAAAAATACGGGTACGCTTATTTTTTGTGGTGAACAAAACAAAATTGGTCCTAACCAGATCTGAGTTGTACACGTAAAAGACTTGCATTGTAAGTGCTTTATGTTGTAAGGGAGAGAATATTATTTTATATTTGTTGTAAAGTAGTTTTGGGGCAAATTGAGTTGCCATGGGAATGCTCTTGGCTCGTAGCATAAAACTGCGAGCTCGAGCAAAAATCAGTTCAGTTCGTCGTTGGATTCGGTCGAGAGAAGACTGCAAGATTCGTGCTGCTGCCGTGTTGGAGAAGAAGTTCCAGCGACAACAGCGGCAGAAATAATTAGGAAGAAAAGGTCAAAAGGGTATGTTTTAGGGCACCGCAAAAGGTCATCCTATGCGGGTAATGTGCTGATAGAGTCATCTCTCCAGCACCAAAAGGTTTCTTGTTTGGTCACGAGAAGTGACAATTTATGTATTTGGTCAAGTTAGTTATTTTTCTCTCCTCCCTCCAAGCCACGTTATTAAATTGAGTCTAGTGGGAATAAACATTTGGGGCTTGTCAATTGTAAATCTGTCTTGGTGTCATTTTTATAGTGTCATTCTCAGCATAATATAGCAGTAGAACCCGGGAATTGCATTGGATATGCAAATTGTGTCGAAATTAAGGTCGGGAAGGCATAATTCGTCACAATGTATTCTCCGTTGCAAATATCAAGGCTGTTGGCTGCATGATTTTTATGCAGAACCATATTTTTTCAGGCCATTTCAAATGAGGTCCATTGACCGTGGCCGCGGAAGCGTGGGACAATGTCCCTCGGATATTTGATGTCCCCACCATCTTATACAAACCCCGTGCTTTCTGCACAGTCCCGAATATGTACACTCTTAGAAAACGGGTATTAAATCATTACTGACTGGAGTACATTATACGACTCTACCTGTACTGGTATTCAAGATCATTACCGCTTGGTAATGTTGCGATAATAAAAAATTTACCATTCAGCAACAAATCACTACCAATCTGGTAGGAAGTTATCACCGAATCAATACCAGCACGGAGTTTGTATGCGACTCTACCAGATTTTTAACAGTGTATGTACCAGTTGCGACATTTATTTTGGCACGATCTGAAGTAACTCTAGGATCGTAAAGCATTGCTGACTCTCGGTAAGTGATTAGCCCCCAGTTTTCCATAGCCCTAGAGTCGTTAAAATGAAACCAATATACACATTTATACTATTCTTGGTATTCAAATAGATTTTTAAGGTTCCATTGTATACGGTTTGGATTTTTATGTCTCAGCTTTCCCGTTTTATAGAAGTAGCGATTTTTAAACCTCATCATCAAATCCGTGCGTTTTTTTACGAAATTAAGATTTTATTAGTTCTAAAAATCAATAATTTGTAGCTTTACAAAGTTAGGAATTTTGAATTTTGATTTTTCTTCTTCCGTGAGAAAATATAAATAAAATAGATAAAAATTAAATATTTTCTCGTGGAAAAAAAATCAAAATTCTTACCAACTTTGCAAACCTCAAAATAATACATTTTTGAATACAATAAAAACTTGGTTTTTTAAAAACCCAACGGAAATTAACACGTTTCAAAATTGCCGTTGAGACGCAAAATCTCAAATTCAGAACCCGCATACAAGGGAACCTTAAGTTCTCACTCTTGGTTGAAATCTGGCAATGCAATCATATCCTGACAAGAATTAACATATTTATTATTTATTATACATAAAAGTCGTACTAATGATATGTATGTTTAAAATAAATCTTGTTGGGAACGTGCATATATTACGTCATCAAGAAACGCCGATTTTTAGTCCACCCACCCACCCATCCTACTCATGTTAAGCTTAACACGAGAAAGATTGGGGCAACCCAGTCACCAGTTCAAAAATTTAGTCTTCATTCAAAACTCAGTCATCCCGATTTCTGACTGAAGATTTTCATTCACATTCAGTCATTTTCTCCCAAATTCATTTCACTTCATTTCTTACTTTACCCTGTGTTAAGGATAGGGTAAAAATGAAAGGAGTGAAATAAATAAATAAATAAAAATTGAAATAAATAATTCACGGTCATTCATCTAAAGTTCAGATTCTGGACTGACAGAATCCTTCAGTCATTTTCATTCAAATAATAGGGAATTCATTTTCATTCACAATCATAATCAATAAAATGAATGAAGGTGAACAGGTATGGATAGGGTAGGGGATACAAAACTGCCCATCTTTTTCATAACGTATTACATGGACGTTCCCTTAGTTCTGTTGCTCACCAGTTTTTGCAGAGGAAACTCAATATCGAAATATGCTTCGTAAAATGCTAGAATTCTGGGCCCTATATCCCTCGCATATTCGGCCTGCTTAATTGCCTCTTTTCGAGCCCAGACACGAAATTCGGGTCTACTCAAGGATCCGTTTGCTACCCGATTTTCAAAATCAGACACAACAAATGCGACCAAATATGTGGACATTGGCACCTGCGTGAAATTAAGGTGGACATTCACCACGAGAAGTATTTATATTGAGGGTATTCATTTTGAGTTCGCATCGTCTCGTCAGCAAGGTTCGCAAAAAATAAAAAAAAACAAGTTGGCAAAAAAAATTGCCCTAAAAATTGATTTGCCAACTTTCTCCTACAAGGCTGGTATTTAGTTCGCAAATTTTTTTTTCACAAATATGGAAAAGTTTGTAACTGGAAAAGTCCTTAATTGGTTACCGAAATTTTGCCTTTTAAAATTGTTGAAATTTCTCATTTGGTAAATTTAAGACGCAAAACTTATGGAAAACTAATAGAAATCTATGAATCTTTTCCTTAGAAAAATTCAGGACATTTGAATCAAGTTTTCCAAATTTTTTCATTTGCGAAGTGTCTTCGCTTCGTTGCTTTGCAAAATTCACAATTTCGAAAAAGTTATGTTGAGATGCGAACATGCGAACTCGTAATGAATACCTTCATTCTCGCATCACAACATATGTAACTTTCTTGAAATTCCAAATTTTGTGAAATTAGCTAAATATTTAGTTCGTAAAATAGTTTTCATAAGTATGGAAAATCTAAGAAATAAATAAATCTCCAGTTTCCAAAGAAGTTTATAGCCTTTTGGACTTTTTGAAATTTCTTATTTTTAGACCAACTCGAAATGAATACCCTCTGTTAAAGTAACGAGACTTTCGTACGGAAATGTCGTAATGATCCCAGAGCCAGCCTTCCATCCCTTGCCTGACAATTAGTGACAATATTGTAGATTTATGTCCTTTCATGTCAGAATAGATAGAGACCACAGAGTTGGATATTTAAGTAGAGGGATTTACTTTTACAGAGTAGGTTAGCGTAAAGCTGGTAGTGGTCTCAACGGTCCGGTTCTTGGGCGGAACCGGTAAGGAACCGAGAACCGAAATTAAAGAACCGAACCAAACTTTTGCCAACTTAAACCGAAACCGAACCGGCAGTTTCGGGGCAACCGGTAATGTAATGATAAGATGGAATAGATGCAATAAAAACCATGCTAACTGACGTATTTTTGCTGAAATAGTGGGGCTCCTCAGTCACATCTCAAAAAATTCGCTTGATTCTCTTGGTTAAAAATTTCGCTGCATTAAGCGAACTAGCGAAGCAAGTCTGACTGAACTCTTTTCGCTTAACGTAGGATTAGGTGACTCATCGTCATAGGTCTAAAAATCTGAACATTTTTACGCATTTCTCCGTTCTGGGAATTTATTTTTAAATTCTATCAGATCCATTGGTAGACCAGGTCAGTACCAATTTATTAAAAATATGCACCCTAGATTCTGACAAGTTTTGACGGAGGAGACCCAAAAAGAGTGAACACCTTCAGAAAAATTGGGTCTCCTCCTTCAAAACTTGTCAGAATCTAGGGTGCATATTTTTAATAAATTGGTACTGACCTGGTCTACCAATGGAATAGAATTTAAAAATAAATTCCCAGAACGGAGAAATGCGTAAAAATGTTCAGATTTTTAGACCTATGACGATGAGTCACCTAATCCTACGTTAATAATTCGTCCAAAGATTTGCTACAGCAAAGAGAGACAAACAGACAAGGTGAGACTGTGCGCGAATTTTAAAATTCACAAGCAGCAGATGAGGAACAAAAAAGTAAGCGACACTAACTCTACTCTGGAGCCTCGCTTCCCCAGATTTTTGCTCGCTTAGAATGGCGAGCTCTGATTGGTTGTTCGAGTGACGGTGATGATGCACCTTCGCTAACACAAGCGAAATTTCTAACCAAGCGAAGCAAGCGAAATTTTTGAGATCTGTCTGAGGAGGCCCAGTGTTTGTCTCATATCGACGTTTACAAACAAACCCGCAAATTGAGTTAAGAAGTTCGGTCAGTTCTCAAAAACTTGGAACTGGAACCGAACCGGTAATAAAAGTTTCGGTTCGGTTCTCAGTACCAACCGGAACCTGCGGTTTCGGTTCGGTTCGGTCTGAACAGAGAAATATTGAGACCACTACCGGTAAGGAACCGAGAACCGAAATTAAAGAACCGAACCGAACTTTTTTAAAATTTAAACCGTCACCGAACCGGCAGTTCCGGGTCAACCGGTAATGTTATAATAAGATGGAATAAAAACAATGCTAACTGACGTATTTTTGCTGAAATAGTGCTTGACTCATTTCGACGTATATAAACAAACCTGCAAATTGAGTTTAAAAGTTCGGTCCACCCGATCCTCAAAAACTTGGAACCGAAACCGAACCGGTAATAAAATTTTCGGGTCGGTTCGGTTCTCCGTACAGAAAGGACCGCACAGAAACCGTCGGTTCGGTGAAAACCGAGAACTGTAGAAACCACTAAATTGAATGATTTTTACGCCAAAATAGAAATAAACAAGTGGTAAATAATGGGCGTACTCACGACAACTTCTTATTTCGCATCGCAACTCATTTAGCAAACTTGCGAAGATCAAAATATTTTTGTCGTGAGAGGATTCGCAAAATATGACTTCGCAAAACTCTCTTATCTCGCAAATCTACAGAAAAACACCCATTTTGGTATTGTTTCCATGGATTTCTTTCATTTCCCTTGCTAGCGATGATGAGGATGAGTTTACGAAGTAATTTTGCGAAATAAGAACATGCCCAATTGTTGGGTAAATTTGCGAAAAAAAATCCCATGGTTTTCCAGCAAAATTTTTGCGAAATCTCGCATATCTCGCAAAACTTCGCAAGTTATGTTGCTATGCTCAATTTGCGAGATATGCGAGATATGCGAAGTTTGACGTGAGTACGCTCAATATTCAGCTAATGTAATCCCGGATTCCAGCAAAATATAAATTATTTTCTAATTATTTCCATTCTTATGCACCTCTGTATAAACAGCGGTGCATAAGAAGGAGATTAAGGCCTGCATGCATGATAGAGGTGTGCGAGGGTATGATTTTTGAAAACCCTACCCTACCTGACCCTAGGTTACCCAAGATTCTAAATACCCTACCCTGCTCGACCCATTATCGTGCCCACCCTACCCATACCCTAGGGTTTGGGGCTCTTGAAATACCCTACCCTACGAAAAATTTACACTGCAAAAATAGATGTAATGTAAAAACTCCCCAGTTTCTACATTCGGCGCAGATGAAATATTTAATTAATGTAATGTTTGCTAAATTTAACTAATCACTTTCATCCGAAGAAAAGCTTAGAAGTTCTGTGATAGAACCGACAATAGTTAGCTTGCATTCTATCATAAGTTTCATATTATCAAAGTAATTATAAAATTTACCCATGTCGGAAAGTATTTAAGTTTCAAGTAGTCTGGATAACGTAGCAACTGCCACCAAGTGAGCAGCTACAAAAATATTTTATTTGGCAGCCGGTTGTAGACTTGTACAGTATAAGATCGGGACAAGATGAAATCCCGACGGTAGGATATGGAACCCCTATGAAAACCCTACCCGACCCTAGGTTTCTAAGATTCTAAATACCCTACCCTACCCGACCCTAGGTTTCTAAGATTCTAAATACCCTACCCTACCCGACCCATTATTGTGCCCCTACCCATACCCGGCCGGTAGTGTATGGACCCGACAAAATCCATACCCTCGCCTCTAATGCATGGCCATGGTGGTGGCTACCCTCCGTCTTCTATATGTTATAGTATTCTGATGGTCTATACCTGAATATCCAACCCTGTGCTATAAATAAACTATATAATTTCACTTACACTGGTTCCGTCCGATTGAGCTTCTTCATATTTGAAATGGAACTCATGTTAACCCTTCTTGCCAAACTAATTTCGAATTTTGCCTTCAATTGTGGCTCATCAAAGCAAGGAAACGCTCTTCTCGCGTCGATCGGTTCAAAGAAGGTCGTCCCCAAATATCTCGTTGCATTTGAGCCCACATCTTTATACGAGGATTTGTAAAATCCCCCCAAACTGTCGGCAATGAGGGAACTGAAGGGGATAAAAATCCGGTAAAGCTTCCCCACTTCGAGGGACTTTGGTATTGTCACGGTGTAAAAGTCCCGGGCAATGTCGTACTCATGGTTTTTCGGGGAAATGGATTGTAGCACTTACGTCACAGAGGGGGACAATTGTGCTTCGTGGATCTCATAAATCCTGACGCTGGTTTCGGTCACGGTGATGTTTTTGATGTGTACGGTGACCTTGTCGGTGGCTTGGAGGCAGTCAATATCAATCCACACCTGTGGAGGGAGGGCTTATTTTCTTTTAGAAATTTAAGGCTGCATTATAAATAATTTTGAGACAAATCGTCACCCGCGGAGGTGATATAGTTATATTGAGTGCTATATTTTTGGGTAAATGATTTAGGAGACGTTTTGTCACCAGGGGGAGATAAGTTAAAAAAACTCGTGTACCAAACACACGTGACGTCGTAATTAAAGAATTTAACATATTTATTGGACCATATGATTTTTTTTACATAAAAGTATTGAATTTTTTAAAATGAGGATGTCACTGGTGCATGAGTTTTTGACTTATCTCCCACTGGTGACAAAACGTCTCCTAAAAATAAAGCACTACCTATAGTTGATAGTACCTCCACGAGTGACGATTTGTCTAAAAATTGTTTAGAGTGTACTGTGGATGACGCCTTATTTGGTCCCTTTAAAATTTTTCGAAATAGCTGGTTGAAGGAGTTGGTCCCTTTAAAATTTTTCTAAATAGATGGTTTAAGGAGTTGGTCCCTTCAAAATTTTTCTAAATAGCTGGTTGAAGGAGTTGGTCCCTTTAAAATTTTTCGAAATAGCTGGTTGAAGGAGTTGGTCCCTTTAAAATTTTTCGAAATAGCTGGTTGAAGGAGTTGGTCCCTTTAAAATTTTTCGAAATAGCTGGTTTAAGGAGTTGGTCCCTTTAAAATTATTCGAAATAGCTGGTTTAAGGAGTTGGTCCCTTTAAAATTTTTCTAAATAGCTGGTTTAAGGAGTTGGTCCCTTTAAAATTATTCGAAATAGCTGGTTTAAGGAGTTGGTCCCTTTAAAATTTTTCGAAATAGCTGGTTTAAGGAGTTGGTCCTATTTAGAGTATTATTTTCTGTTTCGTTTTCTTGAAGTTTTACTTTCTTTTTGGTTTACTTTTCACCATACCAATTTATAGTAAAAAGTGAATATTAAAAAAATAACTTTATTTTCACTCGAAAAAAGTTGACTGGATGTCAACTTTGCAAAATAAAACAAACCCAAAAAAGGAAAGCTTAGATGAGACTAAGAAGTGCGATAAAAAGTATTTAATAAATTTCTTCTCCAGTGAAGGATATAGAATTTTAATGTTTACAGCATCAGCGCCCCATTTTAAACTGACTAAATCACATAAGCAACATGTTCATGTATTATATACATATTACTGGGGAAAGTAGTAGACTGTTTGGTAAGACGTGTGTATCATGTGTCAACTTTAAGTACAATTGCAAGCATTCAAAATTTTTTAGTGACAAGAACAATTAATAAATGATTTTAATATTTTTCGCTACATCATATTTGAAATTTGATAGTTATTGTATATTTGTATATATTTATATGATAGTGAATGAAATGGGGCGCTGATGCTGTAAATATTAAAATTCTATATCCTTCACGGAGAAGAAATTTATTAAATACTTTTTATCGCACTTCTTAGTCTCATCTAAGCTTTCCTTTTTTGGGTTTGTTTTATTGAATAGTTTTTAATCGCATTGATAGTAATTTATTAAGTAACGTCAGCTGCATATTGCGATGGTTTTGTTCGTCCGTCTGTCTGTGGGCAGGATGGTTATCCGGATCTCCAAAATAATCTCGGTTGAGTTCGATAATAGGGCTAATGGGACCGCTCCCCACAGCGCTAGACAGAGAAAAGTGGATAAGCCTCCTAAAGGAGACCTAGAAGGTTTGACTCCATAAGGAAGTATAAGCCACGTTAAGAGCCAATAGCAGACGACGGCGAGGTTTTCCAACTTTTTCACCATAACCTCTAAGTTTTTTCAACTTTTTAAACAATCACAAATATACATTTTCTTCGATTTTGGCGTCCAACATGTACAAATTACTGCATTTTTGACAAAGTTGAACTCCGAAAATTAAAAAAGACATAATTAATATTATTGAAATACAAAAAATTTTCTGATTGGCTGGCGCTGGGTGGGAGGGGTCGAAAACCACGCCGTCCTCTATTATTGGTCCTGGCTGTTCAACGTGGCTTATGCATTCTTAATACACTGCATCTTCTATATGAATGTATGTTCAATGAGCGCTAGAGGCTGTGGTCCAAAATTAAGCTTAACCTTAATTTTCATATTGGGTGTGATTTTAAAGGAAATTTCACGTCGAATTCAACGCCGTCAATATTCTTGGTCTTATGATCGCGAGGACGAGGTGAAAGATCAAAACTACATATGTTGGGAACGACAATTTTATATAATTATAGTTTCAACATATGTGACCGTTGACCTCCTCTACATTATTCCGGGGGTGTTGCATATCAAAACTGTTCATGTTCAGCGTTCAAAATCCGTTACGAATTATTAAGAATTATCGAACCGATGGACGGACGGACGGACATAACGATCTCATAAGTAAATAGGTTTCGCCCTTATATTATTCGTAATTATCACTTTTCTTAGTGGTGGGCCTTAAGTGGTGTTTATGCTTCACGTCATCGTCACGTCCTCCTTCAAATCCGATTTTTTGATTGGCTGAACTAAATTATCACTACGACAATTAAAAATTTTAACCAATCAAAAAATCGGATTTGGAGGAGGACGTGACGATGACGTGAAGCATAAACGCACCTTTAGCAACTAAACTCCGTGGTGGTGGGAGAGGTAATATTTTGACCACCATCAAAACTTTCTCAGTTTTAAACCGATTTTGGGTATTTTAATTTTATATTTTTCTAAAAAATATTTATCAACTTTTTTCCCATTTACATTTATCATATATGCCTTCATTTTTTTCTAATCTCCCAAAAACACATTTTTGATGGCGTTTTTGTTCCATATCTCAGAAACAGGTCAAAATTTTAGGCTCCCGTTCGGCAGTTCAATTCTAATTTCCCATAATTAACTCTGGGCACTAATTTCATTAAAATCTGATGGAAATTGACCTAGATCTGAAAAAATTAAGCTTTTCAAAACCGTAGTGATTGCTTACTTAGATGATTTTTTTTCTGCAGTAACTATAGCCTCATCTAAGAATGAAGCAAAACATAAACGAAACCAGAATTGCACTATAAATTAACGAAAAATAAAATAAAACGAAAATGTTGACATAACATTAATTTTTAACGAAATCAAAATTAAAGGAATTTACCATAAATTTATGTCTTAGTGTGTACACTCTAAATAAAGTTGAGTAAAATTTGCGACGACACAACTGATTGTGCAAAATTTACTCAACAAAGTAAAAATTTACTCAAGTTTGTGCGAAATTTCTACAACGTTGGATCAATTTTAACTTTGATTTGGTAAATTTTACACAACCAGTTGTGTCATCGCAAATTTTACTCAACCTTGAGTAAATTTTAATCAAATTTATTTAGCATGTAGTGAAAAATAAATTAAACAGAAATTAAAACTACATTAAGGGCCCGGGGGAAGTTGCTTAGAAATCACGTCAACTTTGACAATAAAATTCAGCAATGCGCAAGAGGGCACATTTTCCACCATTTCCACCAAAAATCCAATTTTGCTCGAATTTTTTTGATCCCAGATACTTGTGTGATCATATCCAATAGCAATCTAATCTGTTTTTAAATTTTTAAATTTTTAAAACTGTGCATGAATTAAATATTAGAAAAAATTCAAAATTTCAAAAGGGTTGAGATTGCTATTGGATATGATCACACAAGTATCTGGGATCACAAAAATGTAAATTTTATCAAAATTCGAGCAAAATTAGATTTATAGTGACAGTTGAAGTACATGAAAACAGGTCTTTTTCTTGATTTTTAGACCTTTAAAGGGGCGTGGCGGACGAAAATGGGGCCATAGAATCAAACCACTTCCGGGTTTTAGTAGACTCATAGGATACTCCAACACATGCAAAGGGCACCCAAATCTGAGGGTCATTCCTCCCAACAATGCAATGACGCCAGTGGTCTCGCTCGGATTTTGACGAAACCATGTCGCCTTAGGTAAATAATTAAACACGTGCTTCAGGATTCAGGATTTTCATAATGCTCAGCTTAAAGGAAGTTATTATGGAAAACGTGAGCGAGAATTTCCATTTTTTTTACCGTGACATTTTTCTCGCGAGGGAGAAAAATACAGATTCTCGCTTACGGATTCCATCATAATTTCGAATTAAACTTCAATGCGTGGGCATGATGTGGTTTTCTCCGATTTTAAAATAAATTTTGAAAATTTTGAAAAATTAAATTTGAATTAAAAATGAAAACGAATTTTCATTTGTCTCCCTTGCGAAAAAAACTTCACGGTGAAAATGAAAATTCTCGCCCACGACCTCTTCAACCATAACTTTGTTTAACGTGGCATTGTATCACGTGTTTTTTGTTTGAATTGTTGTGTCTCAACTTTCCCTTCCTCCATGTATTCAAATGGCGATTTTGAAAAATGTTCACCGCCTTTCGTTTTTAACAATATGAAGATATTAATGCACCTAAAAATCGGTAATTTTTAGGCTTACATAGTTAGGAGATAAAAATTTTGATTTTTTTCTTCAATGAGGAAATATTTAAATTTTATTGATTATTTTTCATCTATTTTATATTTATCTTCTTGTTGAAGAAAAAAATCAAAATTTTTATCTCCTAACTATGTAAGCCTAAAAATTACCGATTTTTAGGTGCATTAATATCTTCATATTGTTAAAAACGAAAGGCGGTGAACATTTTTCAAAATCGCCATTTGAATACATGGAGGAAGGGAAAGTTGAGACACAACAATTCAAACAAAAAACCCCGCATCAGCCAGCATGCTATTCCGCCTTAAGCTGAGCATTATGAAAAATCCTGAAACACGAGTTTAATTATTTTTCTAAGGCTACAAAATTATCGTGGTTTCATCAAAATCCGAGCGAGACCCCTGGCGTCATCGAATTGTAAGTACGATAGTAAATATGTATGAAAACAATATCCTACTCAAGGGAATTTTCTTTTCGAGAATTGTGGTCATACAGAGGTTAAGAAATTATACAATTTTCTAAACATACCTTTCCATCAATTGTGAAATTCTTGGCTTCCTCCACGTACGGAATCAAGTCCACTTTGTAATACAGTGGCTTCAAATGTGTGGGAAGTCGAACGTCTACTACCTTGACCGCTTTCGCTGGACCGATTTTCTTCGAAAGTGGGCCCCCATTCGCACAAGATGTCAAGTGAGAGGTGACCAGAACGGCGGTCACGACCACCCCCACGGCAAGAAGGACAAGTCCGAATCCTGCTGCCAAAGAAAGGCGACATTCTCCGCGGGGAAGTTTGGACTTGTTGCCCTTTGTCGGGTCGTCCATGGTGAGTTGTTCTGGCGGTTGAGTCATCCCGATGTTGGGTGAGCCCGATCTGAAACATACATGTTCACATTCATTCATTTAATGATGAATGAATAAATTATTCGTTCAATTTTCAAAAATTGAATGAATATTAAATGAATATTTTATTCTGGCTTTTTAACAAATGAATATTGAATGAATATCTATTAAATTCGTGTGAATGAATAATGAATGAGTATTTTTTCATCATTCGTTTTTTGCTCAATGCTTAATACATAGGGAAAGTTGAGAAATTCATCTAATGCTGTGAATTTTGAATAAAATGAATGAAGGAATGGTGAATAATGAAGGAATGGTGAATAATGAATAAATGCTGAATAATTAATGAATATTTTATTACAACTTATGAATGAGTGAATAAGGAATGAATATTTTTTGAACATGTATGACTGAAACAGAGAGAAAAGCACCTGATATATACTTATTTAGCCGAAGTAAGATCTTACTTTGGCGTGACACCTCATAAATTGCATAAATCTTAATATGCCCATTTTCGGCGACACGGGCTTTCCAGATGAATAAAACTTTGCAAACTAAATGGCAAAGGGATGAAGCGACACGATCATGGCGCGTTACAAAGAACTATGTCGATTTTTGAAATCCCCGCCCAAAACTATGAATAAAACGATCAAGACCAAAAAATCGACATTTTCGACTTTGGCGTCGTCTATACGGTCATGGCACGTTAAAATTATGTCGATTTTTGAAATCCCCAAACGAAACTATGCATAAAAGATCGAAACAAAAAATTCAACACGTTTGACCGTTTATCTTATCCCCGTGGCGCCGTGACCTTATGATCTACAACGCCCATCCTCTAATTCCGTACTTGAAAAATTAGAAACACGCTGGCGAAAAGCCGCATGTCGAAATTCCAAACCGTTCTAAAGTTGTCGTAGACAGACGGACAAGACATTTCCATAAAGGGATTTCGCTTCGCTTCATCCCTTCTTTAATAAAGCTTTTTGGCTCGATTTTTTATTTCAAATTTTATATTGAATTATTTTATTTTGAAAATACAATAAAATTTAAATTGCTCGAATTGGCAACGGAATAGGCGATGGACTCGTTACCCTCCTTGTCCGTTATATGCAAGTCCACCTGACTCTGCCGGTACGGTAATAACGGGCATTATCTTTTAGTAATGTTGAGGTAATAAAAAACTTACCACTCAGAAACAAACTAATACCGATCCGGTAATGAGTTACTGCCAAATCAGTCCCAGTACAGAGTGTATATCTGACTCTACTAGATTTTGAACAGTTCTCAGAAACCGTGTTGTATGACCCCAATTTTTACAAACATTTGCAACACAAACTTTTTTATTTGATGCAACTTTCCCAGCAAGTATTTAACTATTGTGAAATTGGGAATAAAAAATCCAGACTACATTTCGCCTTCATTTACATAATATTTATTTATATTTTATGACAACATCAATTTTTTCAAGGCATTGATTGTGAACATATGTATAATTTCAAGTATGAGTAATTAATTATTAACGAGCAGAACCAAGTGACGGAGTTATTTTTATTGTTTTCATAATTCTAAGCATCCGTTTTAAGGTGGTATTGCATGCAGGGTTTGAGTTTGAATTTTTGGCTCTCAACTTTTCGAAAAAAATTCTGACTGACGAAAAAATTCTAACTGAAAACCCGCAGAGCTTAAAGACGACAAAATTGCGTAAAGATTTATGTAAATGACTTAAAACCCGCATCCATTGGACCGTTAATGTAGGACTCGATGACTCATCGTCAAAATCAGCACATTTTTTGAGAATTTCTCTCCTCTGGGAATTTACTTTAAAATTCTGGACGACAAATTTGCAGTCAATGACTGGTATGAATAAAACCAGGGAAATCCTCCAAGGAAACGGGTAAAGGGAAAGGCATTTGCCTGAGGGAAAGTCTCTCAGGTCAAGGCTATTGCCCCGTTTCGTATGAATAAACTTTTGCCTTTCTCTCCAGTCAAATCCCCCTGGTTTCGGGCAATTCCCCTAACTTTAATTACATGTAATTAAAATAATACCATCGCAACGAAGACAAATGCATTTCCCAAAATTTCTCTGACCATGTTTTTGACCAAATTCTTCAAGAAATGTACCCCTAGTGACCCCCACTGGTTTGTGATGTTGGTTAAAAAAGCTGAAATTCGGCACAGGCACATCTCAGAATTGCAAAATTTTTTGAGCACCCTCCAAACTCACTCAGACTATCCGGAAAAACATTTTCAAATGCTAGTCAAAAATCAAATTTTTCTCGGAGTTTAAAAACGCTTGTACGATTTTAGTCCCAGTTGTTGTACACTTGTTTAATAATAGAGGACTTTTTTTTTGCTGTGGACCCCCTGAAACATTTGTATTCAAATTTTGATAAATTATAATATTAGCTAGTGAAGTACATCCAAACAATGCCAAAAATGGGTGCTAAAAAATCCTTATGTCAAGGGTACCTCTGAGGGACCCATTCTTTCTTTTACACATATCCCTTCATTGTGGGATAACCAAAAGTCGTATCAACATGGGGTTTGGATATTTTTTATCTAAATGCCATTGTCTAAAACGAAGTTCAGTAAGGAGCCGCTACGTAACTTTTTTGTCCCCAAGTTTGACCTCTATAAAAATTAAGTTTTACAGTTTATTAGCATGCCAATTTTAGCGAAATACATGTAAATTTAAAAGGTCAAACTTTGTCCATAGCAAAAAAAGTCCTCAATATCAAACTCATTTTTGAACTTTTATAGATCTTCGAAATTTTCCTAACCAGGAAAAAAAATTAAAATTCTAACGTCCTAACTTTGTATAGGCCTAAAAATCATCCAATTATTGTAAACACGGCGATAAACAGGTTTCAAAATCGCCTTTAAATGGAAGAAGGGGAAGTTGAGACACAAAAATTCAAACTCAAACCCCACATGCAATGGACCCTTAAATGGCGAATAAATGAGCGAAAGCAGAATTTAATCAGAATCTTGGAAAATTTTCAACATTTAGATGCAACTTGCGCGATACCGATAGCATGACCAGTTGGATAGCCCGAAATCTGAATTTAAAAAATATTTCAGAAAATATTTTCAGGTTTTTAATGAAAATAAAAATAAATTTTTTCGAGGTCGAAAGCAAATAAAAATCTGCATATGTTTGTCGATAAATCTTGTTTTGTATGTTTTAAGGCCCTAACATGACCTACTAGTGTCCAACATTCATAAAAAGTACAGCAGATGCTTAAAAACTAAGTTTTATTGCTAATTTTGTTAGTTGGGGGCAGCATAGTAGCTGATCGGTATTTTTGGGGAAGATTGCCTGAAGGAAAGGCTTTCACCTTGGTTTTATTCATACGAAAATCCCCGTCTCCAGGGAAAATCTTGAGGTTGAGGGAAAAGCTATTCCCTTTTTCCTTTCCCTCGGGGAAAAGCAAATGCCCAAATTTTTATTCATCTATATTGGGGCATTCTCCCCAATTTTTCCGGAAAAAGGATTTCCCTGGTTTTATTCATATCACCCAACATCCAAGGAATCACCAAGCCTGCCATCCGTCGTCTTGCTCGTCGTGGGGGTGTCAAGCGTATCTCTGGCCTTATCTACGAAGAGACCCGTGGAGTCCTCAAGGTCTTCCTTGAAAACGTCATCCGAGACGCTGTTACCTACACCGAGCACGCCAAGAGGAAGACGGTCACCGCCATGGACGTCGTCTATGCCCTCAAGCGACAAGGCCGCACCCTCTACGGATTCGGCGGTTAATCATTTCGTCCTCCCACCTTACCTGATCTCGTAAAACCCAACGGCCCTTTTAAGGGCCACCACATTTTCCAAAGAGCTCAATATGTGCGAAATAACATCCACATTCATTTGTCATATGTGTCGAATTATTCGATTTCAGATAATGATAAATTCAAATCAGTACAATTGGGCATTGCATTTGATTAAATTGGGGAGTTTTATTTTTGGGCGCTCTATTGTCATTTTGTGCAGGATTCTCGCCAGGCAAATCCCCTTGGTTTCGGGCAAATCCCCTGACTTCAAATGCGTGTAATTAAAATAATACCATCGCAACGAACACAAATGCATTTCAAAAATTTCTCTGACCATGATTTTGATCAAATTCTTAAAGAAATGTCCCCCAATGACCCCCACTGGTTTGTGATGTTCGCTAAAAAGGCTAAAATTCGGTATCGGCGCATCTCAGAATTGCAAAAATCAATGAAATTTCAGCGTTGTTTTGTTGTATATAAGTGTATTTAATTTAATCTATTTTTGATTTTTTGAACACCCTCCAAACTCACTCAGACTAACCTGGAAAAAACCACCTTCAAATGCTCGCCAAAAATCAAATTGTTCTCGGAATTTAAAAACTCTTTTACGATTATTGTCCCATACAGTTATTTTATAATATTCAAGATCAAACTCATTTTTGAATTTTTTATAGATTTTCAAAAATTTCCTAACCAGGAAAAATACTAAAATTCTAACCTCCTAACTTTGTATAAAGCTAAAAATTTTCGAATTTTGAAACCTCCCTTTTTGTAAAATATGCACGACGATGAATGGGTTTCAAAATCGCCATTTATATGGAGGAATGGAAAGTTGAGACACAAAAATTCAAACTCAAAACCCACATGCCATGGACCCTTAAACGGCGAATAAATGAGCGAAAGCAGAATTTAATTAGAATCTTGAAAAATTTTCAACATTTATATGCAACTTGCGCGATACCGGTAGCATGACCAGTTGGCCGAAATCTGAATTTAAAAATATTTCAGAAAATATTTTCAGGTTTTCAATGAAAATATAAAATACATTTTTTCGATGTCGATAGCAAATAAAAATCTATATTTTTGTCGATAAATCTGGTTTTGTGAGTTTCAAAGCCCTAACATGTCCAACTAGTGTCCAATATTCATAAAAAGTACAACAGATGCTTAAAAACTAAGTTTTATTGCTAATTTTGTTAGTTGGGGTCAGCATAGTAGCTGATCGGTATTTTTTGGGGAGATTGCCTGAAGGAAAGGCTTTCACCTTGGTTTTATTCATACGAAAATCCCCGTCTCCAGGGAAAATCTTGAGGTTGAGGGAAAAGCTATTCCCTTTTTCCTTTCCCTCGGGGAAAAGCAAATGCCCAAATTTTTATTCATCTATATTGGGGCATTCTCCTCAATTTTTTCGGAAAAAGGATTTCCCTGGTTTTATTCATATCACCCAATGAGTTGATTAATGGAATGGCGTTGAGTTTTTTGGCACAGTTTCGACAAGTTCCCTATTTTTCTGAAGACTTCTTGAACTTGAGATCCCCTCCTTCAAAAAGTGTCAAAATCTGCAGTGTATATTTTTACAAAATTGGCAACTCCCTGCTCTAAAAATTTGTCATCCAGAATTTTAAAATACATTCCCAAAGCGGAGAAATGGTTAAAAATGTGGTGATTTTGACGTTATTTTTTGATGAGTCATCCATTCCTACATTAATTATTCTGTACCAAAAATTGCCAATGAATTCAAGACAAAACAATGCAATTATATTTTATGACAACATTTATTTGTTTTCAAACCATTGATTTCGCACATATAATTTCAAGCATGATATATTTACGAATTTTGCATCGTTTTTTTTACACTACGTAAAAACTATTACTATTTTTTTAAAGCCAAATCAGATAATAATATTATTTCTACTTTTTTGCACAAATATTTATTTCTAAATTTGCAAATTTTGATATATTTTTTTATTTTATGTACATACACGCTAATTTTTTAGCTAACTTCACATTCGTCTCATTTCCAAAAATTAGTATGCGTAATAAATTAATAAATACAAAAATCGGTACATGTATTATGTATTTAAACCCACTACATAAATTTCTATAAAATTTTTGAAAAAGTATAAAAAAAATTTCGACCTAAAATTAAATAAATATGTAAATTAATGAACACAACCTTCTAAAATTATATAACACCCCTTACCAAAATTAAGAGACCAGTCTGTAAAAATCAGTGCAAATTTGAGATGAAGTGCGAAATAGATAAATAATTTTGCAAATTATTGCAAATTATTATTTTTTTTCTCAACAACCGTCGTTTGGTAACATGATTCACCTCGGGACAGGAAACTACAAACAAATGGAAACTTTTAACTTTTTATGGAAAATTGTATCGCAATTGTGTAATCCTGACTAAAGAAGTTTTTTTAAATATAAATTATGAGTTTTTTTTTTAAATTACTAAGTTTATAGTACCCTGCGAAATGACTAGTTTTTACACACATAATATTTAACGGAGGACTCGAAAAACATAAAAATCAGCACATTTTTAATCAATTCTCCCTTCTGGGAATTTATTTTAAAATTCTGGTCAACAAATTTGTAGAGCAGGGAGTAATAAATTTTTAAAAATATACACCCCAGATTTTGACACTTTTTGAAGGAGGAGATCTCAAGGTTAAGAGCTTTCAGAAACATTGGAACTCATCAAAACTAGCTTCAAAAACTCACTCACTACAAATTCATCGCCCAGAATTTTAGAATAAGTTTCCAGAGGAGAGAAATGACTAAAAATGTGCTGATTTTCATGATTTTAGTGATGAGTCATTTACGTTAATTAATTACATACATCGATTATAAATAAATCACGTGGTAACAAAATTGCCACAATATATTACCCACCGGTGACCATATTTGTCTGCCATAAATTCAAATCTATTACCAAATTTTTGACAGGATGGTACAAATTTGATCAATCTGTCGGGAATATTTGAATTTCTCCCTCAATCATTGTTACCAATTTTGTTACCGCGTCATTATTCATGTACTTTTTACGACTGGACATTTTTTGCATTATTTACATATGTACACATGTGTTTGCAAAAATATTTTATGAAATATTTTGCATTTCCTTAACTAGTTACTAATTTTTGCATTGTTTCGCATCGTTGTGAGAATTACAGACTTTTTGACAAAGTTGTTTCTTCTCTTGGATTACGTACTTAACTGTATGGTTAATTTTATACGCTATTTAAATATCTACAGCTAATCTAATTTAATGAATATTTTAGCTTAATTAACAATTAATTAATTTGCGGTAATTAATTATTTACAGAATTAATGTGCACGTTAAATAATAAACAGAACAACCACTTAAAAATTAAAATCAGTGATAATTTCGATCTTCTCGAAATATTTCCATTTCGAAAATCATGTCTTATAAATGTTTACTTTTTCAATAATTCATTATACTTGCTGAGGTGAAATTTTTACATGGATTTCCAATTTTTTTTTGCAACGTACAGTTTTTTGCACACTTAATTTACATACATATGCATTTTCTTAACTACAAGAGCTAGATAAATATTTTTGGCCAGTTTACACACGAAAACAATGGGCAGTGTTTCATTTAATGGGTGAAATGTGTGCTCTTTTTAAACGTTTAATTTACATAAATAATAAAATTATGCCATCGTTTCTTGCCCATTTCTAATCTTGGTCATTACAATAAAATAGGTGTAACAAATCGAAATAATGCAAAAAATGGTACGATTTTTTCAATTAAAAAAACTCCTAGATTCATTTCCAAAATTAAAATTACGATTTTCTTGCCAAGATGCATACATAAAACCGAAAATTTTCTAATAAACCTTTTAATTATAAGAAATTGCTCGATTTCTCCCCATTTCTAATCCACCCGCTAACAAAGTAATCAATATCTTGGTCATACGGTAAAAATTAAAATAATATAAAAAATGAGAACAATTTTTTAAAATAAAAAAAAACTCCTGGATTCATTTACAAAATTAAAAATCCGATTTTCTTATCAAGATACTTAAAATTGAAAAAAAATTAAAAGAATTGACCAGATTTTCCACCCGGTGCGGAAACGGTTCCGCACCACCTTGACAAACTCATACCCGATTAAGCCATCAAAAAATTCAAAAATGGGTACAATTTTTTAAATTAAAAACAAATTTTTTAAAAATTCCTTAAACTAAAAAATCCAAATCGTTACATAAATTTGCAAAAAAAACATTGCAATAAATTCGCAATTTAATTAAAGGAATTGACCAGATTTTCCACCGGATGCGGAAACGGTTCCCCCACCTCGACAAATTCCGTCCCAATCAAGCCATCATTCGGTCGGAGGAGGTTAAACAAGACGGCAAACAGGGTGCACGTGGCATACAAACTTAGCGCCACCCACCACATGCACTGTTCGCGCAGGCGCTGTTCAAAGTTCTTCAAGACGACGAGCCCAATCGTCAACCCGGCCAGGGCGCCGGCCAAATGGGCGACGTACGAGACGGGTTGGCTGCTCTCAAAGTCGTCGATGGACGACGATCCGGCGTAGCGATCGTAAATGGCGAAACCCACGTCGACACTGGCGATCAGGAAGACGCCGAGGAGGCGCAAGATGCCAAACTCCATGTTGTTATAGTTCAGCAGGACGTTCGCGAGGTGGGCGGCGAGGAGGGCGTAAACCCCGCCGGATGCGCCGACCAGGTAAACGTCCGGGTCGAACACGGAAGTTGCCAGGGATCCGGCTAAAACACCGGACATGTAAATTGCTCCGATCCGAAAAGACCCGTGCACCATTTCGAGCGGGAGTCCGACCAAGAGTTGGACGAGGAGGTTGAACATTAAGTGGACCCAGCTGTGGGGGAGAAAAAATGAGATTATTATAGAGTGAAAGGTAAATATTAAGGTGGTATTGGATGAGGGTTTTTATTTTGGGATTTTTTTAAAATTTTTTAAATTTTGCAAATTTCATAAATTTGATAAATTTTTTTTATTAAGTGATCGGATTGACAAGGACTGATTTTTTAAGAGAATTCAGTGCCAACGTGGTAAATTTGTAAATCTTGCAAGGATTGCAATGTTGAATCAGGGTCGAAGATTCATAGCTAAAATCTTCAAAATTTCTGCAGGTTTAAAAATCATTTTTCCCCTATGGGAATTTATTTTTGAAATTCTGAACGACAAATTTCCGTAAGTTTCCGTAAGTGGATTTTTTTCCGACGAGTTCCAATTTTTCTGAAGGTTTCCTAAACTTGAGATCTCCTCCTTCAAAAAGTGGCAGAATCTGGAGTGTATATTTTCAAAAAATTGGGAACGACCTGCTCTACAAATTTGTCGTCCAGAATTTTAAAATAAATTCCCAGAAATGATCAAAAATGTTCTGATTTTGAATATTTTAGACATTTTACCCTACGTTTATTTTGGCATTTCTCAATTTTGCATTGTTTGTTATCTAATTTTGCAACATTGCAAAAATGTGGGATAGTTTAATTATTATTGCTTGTTTGCTCACCCTGCGTGGAGAACCATGTAGACCAAGAATCGCCAAACTTCCTCCCTCTTATCCGGCCTGTAGACGAACGGCGAGTCCATCGGGAGCGGACCGGAAGTGGAAGTCGACAGGTCTGCAGAATCTGAAGAGAGCGAGTAGTACGTGAAGAATCCAAGCTGCGAAAAAAATTAATTTAATTAATGTGTGTTAGTTTAAATTTAACGACGATTGTAATTTTAATATGAATCAAGTATTTAAACTAGTTAGCAAAGATGGTAGGTTTGCAGAATTCATTTATTTATTGCTGTGAACATTGTCGTAAATTCCGTAAACTTTGTAAATTTTTGTACCATTATTTTGAGCAATTAAATAATTTATGGCTTAACTTTGCCTACAAGATTTCCCAAATTTTTAAATTAATTTTTTTAAATTTACACAACTCAAAAGCCCCAATTTTAAGTAAATTGCGTCCAATTTGGGTAAAAGATCTTCTCGAAATTCGGATAAACTCTGACACTTTACCAATTTTATGAATATTTTTAAACTAGTAATTGTACAAAATTTGCACAATTTTCCCAAATTTTATGAAATTCAATTAATTTTTTTTTCATTTATGAAATTTATACATATTCACAAATTTGACGTGAATAACTTGAATATTACGTAAGAATGAAATGTCTTCATTAATTTCATGTGAAAATTATGGTTTCAGTAGAAATCTGTACAACTTTATGGTCTACTTTTCTCCACGTCACATCCGGACGTGGACGAGCCCAGCCAGACAGACAGACAGACAAAAATAATGATAACAATTCCAGGGAGAGGATCTCTTTAAAAATTAAAATGCAAATGTGACTTGAACCCCTCGTTAAGAAAAACAGACACGAAACGAAGAAACGAATAATTTCCCCAACTTCATTTTCCAGCCATTCAAAACTATTTACTACTTTACTACTTTGAATCCAGAAATGTGGAGAGTCTTCAACACGAAAATGTTTGTTAGGCTTACTCACGTCAAAATATTGAGAATCTTCCCGAAAACTGTATAAATTTGATAAAAGTTCACCTGGGCAAATCTCTGCATGGAAAATTTTGGAAACTTTTATACCTAAATTTAGAAAACTTTGGAAGCTCTTTGTCAATTAATAAATAGATAATTTAATAATTACATAATTTTAATTGTACACAATTTTATCAAATTTTTTCGCAAACGGATTTTACCAAGTTGCCAAGACCAAAACCCCCGTGAATTACTAAATTATCTAATTTACATAATTTTTTCGACGTGAACACCCCGAATGAAAAGTGGTACCACAAAAGCTGCTGCTGCCTAATGAAGAATTTTCTTTTAAAAGCCACCCTCCCGATGCAACGGAGCGTCGTCATTTGAGCATTCACGTCTCGACCGGAAGCTGTCTTCTCGTCTTAAACAAAACAATCTACTACTTCTTCTTGGAGTGAGTGAGTGAGAGGGGACAAAAAAAGTGACGCGTGTCCGGGCACACTTGGAACAAGCAGAGCGTTAAGTTTTATGTACGTCTTTAAACGCGAGACGATGAGGTTATCATGAAAATTCTCCTGACTTCCTTTCCTTTCAGGAATATCTTATTTCATTTCGTCGTCCCCGGCATTAAATGCGGGCCAACTGTTTCCCTTTACTATTTGTGGAGGAAGCCGAAGCCCTTTAAAGTTAGAAAAAAACAGGGGTGAAATTCACCCTAAGAAAGTGTGTAAAAATTTTTTGCATAGTATTTTGCGCATTTATTCCTTAATTATGTAAATGCGGGCCAACTGTTTTCCTATAAGAGGAAACCCTTTAAATATTAAAAGAAGGGTTGTACTTCGCCCTAAGAAATTGTGTAAAATTATTTTGCACAGTATTTTGCACATTTATTCCTTAATTAAATGCGGGCCAACTGTTTTCCTTTATTATTTGTAGAGGAAGCCGAGGTCCTTTAAAGTTTTTCACCCTAAGAAATTCACCCTAAGAAATTCACCCTAAGAAAGTGTGTAATATTATTTTGCGAGGTTTAATTAAGGAAATAATCTTTACAGAAACGCCAGAAAATTTAGGGTAGATTTACAGCTTTTTGAAAATTTTGGAAACCTTTGTAAATTTAAGGAGCTTAGACAATTAATAGGTTGCAAACATTGGAATATATTATCAATTCAGTTCACGTGAAGCTTCGTAAAGTAAGAGTAGCTTGAAGTTTACATAAACTTTGCATTTTTGTACCGTTTTTTTCTCAAAATTCTTGTAATTCTCAGCATTAAAATTTGATCCTCCAATTATAAACAATTCATATTTGTGACACGTAGAAATTTTGAATTGAAACAATTAATAACTTATGTCAGTTATATCATTATTGATCTTTTAATTTTAATTGAATTAATTAATTAATAACAATTAATGACTACATCAGAGCTACCTACGTAAGAACTAAAGGCATGTGAATAATCAATTTAAGTCATTAAAGACTCCAAAGTTTGACGAAATTAGTAAACTTATTTTTTGTTATATAATTTGAAATTTGGGAAAATTTGCAAAATTGCGTTTTTAATTTTGCCAATACCATTTTTTTAAGTATAAATTTTTCACTTCATTTTCATAATATATAAATTTTAACATTTACAATTACTTAAAAATTCCGTGTTCAAGAATCTGCAAGACTTTGCAATTAAATTGACTTGCTATTTCAAAAAGACTTTGCAATTAAATTGACTTGCTATTTCAAATATGTTGGTCGCCAAATCTTTACAATTTTAATTTGTCAAGTTAAATTTCAAAATTACTAAAAATTTCAAAATTATTATAAATTTCCATACATTTTCTAATTTTACGGTATAATTTCCCAAATTTAGACCCCTACTTTTATGTACAAAAAGGACCACACCTATCGAATTTACGATGCTGTTTATGTTCCACCCAAAAAAACTAATCTGTCCATGCCACAATTCTAAAACTCCATTTTGAGAAGAAAACCCCCATCTCGTCTCATCACGGGTCTCATTAATTCGTCCAGTTCCTTAATTATGACGAATCTCCTTCCCCGATCTCACCCCAAATACGGACAGGATTCGTATTCAGACAATCTTTGTAACCGTGTAAATTTTGTAAGGCAATTGAATCAGTTCTTTGTAATATTGTAGATAAAATTACCAAATTTAACTCATAGGTATTTCGAAGGATAATTAGCTCACAAATTTTTGTAAACTTGCTCAGATCAAGAGCGTTCCCTTATTTTGTAAAAGTTATTATTTTACAAAATTTAATTTAGACTGCGTGAATTTCCTCGTAATTGGTATTCTATTTACAAATTTTAATGACACCCTTGATATAATGTGGACCACTAACTCATGGCTTAAATAAATTTGTCTATAAGATTTCCCAGGTTTTTGTAAATTTATAAAGCTTTACTCAAAATTTAAAAACTTTCCGTAAAATTGACTCAATTTTACCACATTTGCTAAGTCGTACATACGTACTACTTGTTCCACACCCCCACATGTCTTAAATGAATGTATGCATATTTGTATATTACGAATGCATCCACCCTTTGTTCAGGTTTTCATGAATAAATGAAAGAAATGAGGTATTTTTTCTATCCATCCGCAGTAGCACGAGCAGGGAACAAGGTGTTGTCGTAGGGCAAGCCAAGTTTTGTTATCCAGTCCGAAAAACGCATCTGCTGCCTGCTCCAGTTGTTCCCTTTTTCCTCAACTTTTTATTCATCTCTCTCCACAGTATTTACAGCTACCTTACTTATTTACTAGGATAAGAATCCTACCTACCAAACCAGATCAACTACTTCATCTTGGACTTGGACGACGACGACGATTTCGACTCGTGTCTGTGGTCTGGTCTGGTCTGGTGTGGATTGAATTGGATGGGATTGGATGGCAGATGTCTGCCGAAATCCAGTCCAGAACCAGATGAGGAATAGAATGAAATGAAACCCAAAATATTTTTTTGGGGCACGAGACCAAACTATTAAGTAGGAAGGAAGAGGAGATGAAAAAATGGGAAAAATTAACGACCCAAGTCGAAAACAGCTTGCATCCGATTCTGAGAAGACGCTTTAACCCTTTTTTAGTTCTCTAAATTTTAGTTTGGAAGAAGAATAAACGTGTGCCAGGCAGATGTACCAATTTTTTGGCGAAATTTCCATTAATAACCTACCTAATTATTTTATAAACAAAATTTACGCAAATTATTTAAATCATTTCTGTCGTTTACGAATGACACTAAAATTACTCAAGTTTCGAGTCATCAGGCATTTTTCAGGTATTTTTAAGTCAATTTCATAAAAATCGCCCCCGAAATTTTTATACAGAATCCCGTTAATTTCTTTCTTTCTTTCTTTATCTGATGGAAGATGTAGTTGAAAATGAAATGTATTAAAAAACAGAGAATGAAAAATAGTTGTACTCGACTCGTGATAAAAAGGCAGGTGGCAAATGGTAGTAAAGTTTCTTTCCTTACTTTGTTGAAATCTTCTTTACCCCAGAATTACATACTACATGTGCACTCTAAGTAATTTGGGGACAAATTTGTCACCGAGTTTTGGTAACAATTTTGTACCAATAATAAATAATTGTCCACAAAATTCGAATCTGATCTGTATTTATTTCTTTTTCTTTACATGGTGACAAATTTGAATTTCACGGGAAAATATACAATACAAAAGTATTACCGACACGTGGCGGTGCTAATTGTGTTACCGTTCGGTAAAAATTTTGTGCAAGTAAGTAGATTATTCAGGAAATTCGAAACTCCTTTATAAATTTAAAATTGGGGGAAATATGTATTCACTACAAAATTATTACCAGGTACCCGGTGTTAATTTTATTACCGCATTATTCAGGGTGTAGATGGTTTAATAAATAAATGGTCGTGGCATCGGCGTCGTATCGCCTGGCGCGTGTCGGATCCGCAACAATGCTCATCATTGCCTCCTGCTCACCCACCTGCCCCGTAATTACCAATACTCCTGCATCACCACCAAAAACTTAAACGAGACCAGGCAAGAGAGGCGAAAATGGGAGGAAGTATCATTATCTGCTCGTCTGCCTTATATGAAATTCATTCATTTTTTAAAAATTCATCCCAGATTTTAATAAGTTTTTTTAGAAGTGAAAGAAAGATGATAAATATGATTTGAGACACAAATTTTGAAATGAATTAGTTGAAAATTTTGGTATAGTTTAGATTTAAGTTTTTTTTAAATTGAAGCAGTTCTTGGTAACTTTGTAAAATTCGTAAATTTTGCTCACCCACCTGCCCCGTAATTACCAATACTCCTGCTTCTTCACCAGCACCAAAAAAGTAAAACGAGACCAGGTACGTAATGTAATGTAAGAGAGGTGAAAATAGGAGGAAGGATCATTATCTTGTGCCATAGGAAATTCATTCATTAAAAAAAATTCATCCCAGATTTTAATAAGTTTTTCTCCTCATTCTTGGAAAGAAAAGATGATGATTTGAAATGGAATAGTTCGAAATTTTGGGATGGTTTCAATTTAACTTTCTTTAATTTCACGCAGTTCTTGGTAACTTTGCAAAATCCGTAAATTTGTTCATTATCTTCTCTTCTGCAGTATGAAATTCATTCATTTTTTCCTTTAAATTCATCCCAAGATTTTGAAATGAATTAGCTCCTCGAAATTTTGGGCTGGTTTAAACTTCTTTATTTCTTGGAATGAATGAAAGAAATCTTTCTTGGTTTGAGGTAAATTTTTTGAAATGCATTGGGTCAAAATTTCGGGATGGTTTAAATGTAAGTTTAGATCCAACCTATATAATTTTTTCGAAAATTTTCTAGATGAAAATTTTGTAATAAAGGTAAAATACAAAAATAAATACGTGGGTGTGATCTGATTATTTGTTAACTATAATTTTTAGAGGTTATTAAATTATAAACTTTTAGGTTTAATTGTGTAAATATAATTTATAATTTTGATTATTTAGTTTGTAAAATTAAAATATTTTTGACACGTTTTGTCAAACTTTAGCGTCAAGTTCTAAATTTTGTGTTCTAATTATTCAGTAATTTTGTAAGTAGATAATTAACAAAGAAGGACATGGTTCGAATCTTAAAATCTGGACATTTTTTTTTACAAATATTTCCAATTTTCAAAATTCCTACTTTATTTTTTAATACATAACTTTAATCCATAATTTTTGCAATAATTAACTGCATTTGAAACTTTAAGTTTTCTAAAATCTGCAATAAATGGGACATTATTTAAATTTGCAAATTCCTCATAATTTTTAAGATGCTCATAAAATTTGTGATTATTAAATATTTATGTTTTACAAATGTATATATGTAAATCCTTTTTTCGTAGGGAATTAAGTGTAATTAAAGTAAAAATTATTTGGCGGATTGAGACCAAGGGCGAATTAGTGAGGTGGATAACATATGTAATTTGTGAATTTAGCTTACCTCGATAAGTGTCACAAAGATGATAAAGAGTGGCGGTGGGAGGCAGCGATAATGATCCGCGTAATACTTCCGGTCTCGTTCTTCCGTCAGAAATTCGTCCGCTATGAGGCGAGCCATCCTGAAAAAAAATTCAAAATTTTGAAAATATGAAACTAATCGGTGTTTAAAAATTTGAAATTTTTTGTGATTTGAAATACTTTCGAGTATCAGAGTAAATTAAATTTATTGGTTAATTAAGTTTTTTTGGGATAAACTTGAAATAGATAAGTTAATAAATTTTGTAATGTTAATCTTAAGACTTAAAATTTGTTTAACTTTGACGTCTGTTTTATGAATTGGCAATTTTTATAAAAATAATTTGGCGAAGAAGGTTCTTTCGGTAAAGCTGGAAATTTGGAAAAAATAAATTACCAATAAAAACGGAAATAAAAATTTCTGCAGAAAATACGTTACATGATTTTGAATGTATGTATGTGTAAACGCATTTTATTTTTATTTTTCCAATTTGTTAAGCTTTATGAATTTTGAAAATTGTTGCTTTGTTTATTTGATTCAGGTTTGATGTACGTTCTCCAGGTCAGGTTGACAATTAAAAATTCCAAATTTCCAATTTCTAATAATAACAAAAATTCAAATTTCTTCATTGAATACGTTAAATTTTTCTACATTTTATTTGGATTTTGATTTTTCAAATTTGTTAAATTTTAGTGTCTTGTTCATGAAATTTAAAAATCCTTTATGCCTTTAATTTGATTCAGATACACTTGATCAGCAATGGCAAGTTGAAAATAAATAAAAATCCAAAAAATAAAAATAAAAATTTCTATAAAAAATACGTTACACTTTTTGTAAATTTTGTTTTTATTTAAAAAATTTATTTACGCGTGGTTTTCATAAATTTTTAAAAACTGTTTCTACACATTCTTTAATACGCAGACTCAACCGCCCCTAAGGATTTCCTAATTTCATAAGTTGAAAATTTCAAAAATTCCATAAAAACTAAAATTTAATTATAAAATTATTTCGTTACCCTTTTTCCACATCCTTCTCATCACAAGAAGTGTGACCATTTCGTGAAAACGAAATTTTTTCATGTAACAAAAGTCGTGGATTGAGCCGGATTTCCAATTTCCGGAATAAATTATCCTCCTCCTCGTCTCCCTCCTTCCGCCCGGACATTCTTGCCAGGAGATATTTCGATGTTTTTTTTTTCAAAATACAAAAATTCCACGTTTTCTTAACGTTACACTTTCACACATTTTTTCGACAAATTTTATTCAGTAGTTGAAAAAGTCACATTATATATATAAAAAATTGATCGATATCTTGTCCAGGTGAGGTTAATCAATAATCAATAAAGCAAAAATTAGTATTGATTCACAACCCTTCGAAACAAATCGATTTCAAAATTTTGAGCTGTTATTTTTTATTTATTTCAAAAACCCAAACTGAATTTTAATTAATTCCACAACTTAAACATCTATTAAATTTTTTAGCAAATTAAAGTTTCTTGATGGAAAATAACGACGTTAAACTTTTCAAAATTTTTATTATTACTTATTTTTAAAAAAGTTCACACTAAATATTCAATTTTGCAATTATTTTCCAATTCACAGATTTTGCATCTTCTTAACATTTTTAGTAATTAAATTTTTCTCCATGAAAAACAATTTTAATTGTTACTTCATTTCTAAAAATTCAAATTTTCAACTTTGTAACTTTTAAAAAATCCATAGTTACTACATCTACTAAATATTTTTAATAATTGAGTTTTTCTTCATGGAGCACAACGACGTTAAACTTTTACAAAATTTTAATTTTTACTAAATTTGTTTCCACTTTACAAATATTACTTTTACTCAACGTTTTTCACTCTATGAATTTTTCTTCATGACAAACACCAACTTGCACAAGTCGAGACACGATTTAACAATTTCCTTGTTAACCTTTTTTCAGAGCAGCAGACGTAAACCTTCCCGTCTCGCAGGCAGACCAAAACTAAACAAAAGTCGACCCAACCGTATTAACAAAACAGAGAGATGAGATGAGATGACGACTAATGGTGCCAGCCTGCCAGCCAGCCAGCCGGCCCAGCATTTCCTCGTATCTTAAATTATGGATGACCAGCCACACGTTTCTTTCAGAAGGAAAATCCATCCCAAAAATCCATCTCAACCCTTTTTTTCTTCAGGAAAAATTGTTCTGTTACTAGAAGAACGTTGACATTTATGTAGTAGAACCGATCGCATATTTTAATGTCATTCTTTGGTCATTCTTTCTTGTCGTTTGTGTGACACATTACGTTGTTTGTGTGTCTGTATCGTTTTGGCAAAAAATGGTACGTTTTACTACCTTAATGGGATAGTTTTTGCAATTTGTTGGCAATTTTTTTGCAATTTTTTTTGTTGGTAAATAGTTAGTCGGAAATGCTAAGGATGAAATTCACACCTTGTTATTATTGCCTTGTTTATGCAGCTTATTGTGGTCAGTTCGCTAAACTGGTGTTGTTAATGGTGGAAATTGATCTTGTATTTTAGAGAACCTGTGACACGTTTCTTTCAACGGAAGGAAAATCCATTCCAAAAATCTAAACCCTTTTTTTCTCTTAAAGGAAAAATTATTCTGTTACAAACGAGTAAAAGAACGTTGACATTTATGTAGAGCCGATCGTTTTATTTAATGCTTGTGGTCGGTCATTCTTGCTTTTCGTATGTATAGCACATTGCATTGTGTGTATTTATCATTTTAGCAAAAAATGGTACGGTTTCTGGTACTTTATAAGTCGTTTTTGCGATTTGTTTGTAATTTTTTTTGGTTGGTTAATGATTACTCGGACATGAAATTCACACCTTGTTATTACCTTGTTTATGCAGCTTCATGGTGAAGACTGATATATTTCTTATTGCGGTGCATCGAAGTCAACCGGATGGATTTGATTTGAATTTCGGCCCGCCTCCAATGTTAATCAAATGGGCACGTGATTTTGGCGCGTAGAAATTCTGTCCGGTTGACTTCGATCCACCGCAATAGTACAAAATTTTTTGACAAGTATAAAATTGTGTTTTGTATCTTTTTTATATCGCGTTTTGTTTCAAACGTATGTATCTAAATTTTGTAATTTTTTGAAGAATTTGGGAAATTTTTGAAGAAGATATATTGACAATTCGATAATATTTTTCAGAAATTGAAATATAAAATATTTCAAATAACAAAAAACAAAATAATTGCAAATTTGCACTTTTACGTTTTTGCGAAAATATTCAATTATATATTTTGTATCAATAAATATTTCCACGCTTTTTCATAAATAACTTAATATCAGCTTATTTTGGCAAAAAATAACTGAAAATTCCCACTTTTATGTTTTTGCGAAAATATTTCATTATATATTTTCCATCAATAAATATTTCCACGCTTTTTCATAAATAACTATCCGCTGGGATAATAATAATAAACGTGACTAAGGCAGAGACAGGGAGTGGAAGTGGACGTTGTTTATTCTTCATGATGTAAATGAGAATCTGCTGTGCGATGATGAATGAATGAATGAATGAACTTCATCTCACTTGCTCACTGTTGACCACGACACGTTGAATAACGACATTGTTGTAAATAGCGATACGTTGCACCTTAAGAAGTGTGTCCCGTGTAACGTTGCAAAGTAAAAGTGTAACGAACTTTTAAATCACGTGGGGTAAAGATTGGGTACATGAAAAACATATATTTTACACTAAAAACTTTGTAACTTGGTAAATTTCTTAAGAAACGACATAATTTGAATAAAAATTTTGATTTATTCTTGTAAAATTTATAACTGGGTATAAATTTTATAAGAAATGGTGACAATTTAACCAATTTTTGTTGTACGATTTTCATTATTCGACGACATAGAAAGATGAAAACGTTTCTGTGAAGTTATGATGACGCAATATTTTTGATTTTATTGGCAGGAAATGAGTTACTTAAGTCAACTTACGTGTCGTTTAGGAGGGGAACTTCAGAACATGCCACTCTCAGAATTCGATGCCCTTCGGATATGTTGTAGTACCCCATGAGTGTACCAAAACCCTGAAACGGTTTGATGCCATGGCCACATTTGCGTCCGCCACACCCACTCAAAGGGGCCAAAAACACGAAAAATACCCTGTTTTGGTTCAATAGAAAATTCACCAAAAATCCAATTTTGATCCGATTTCCACAATTTAAGCATTTTTGTGATCCTAGATAGTTGCTTGATCATATCCAATATCAAAATCAACTTTTTTGAAATTTTGATTTTTTCGAAGACACACCCCTGGACAAGAAGTTTTCAAAAATATTCAAAAAATTTAAAAAATTCATTTTGGTGTCGGATATCATAAAGCAACTATCTGGGATCACGAAAATGCTTAAATTGCGGAAATCCGATCAAAATTTGATTTTTGGTGAATTTTTGAAGGTGATGATTTTCGTGTTTTTGGCCCCTTTGAGTGGGTGTGGCGGACGCAAATGTGGCCATGGCATCAAACCGTTTCAGGGTTTTGGTACACTCATGGGGTACTACAACATATCCTAAGGGCATCGGATTCTGTGAGTGGCATGTTGTGAAGTGTTCCTCCTTAGTTATGTGTCGGCTAATCAAAGTGACAATACTTATATTATTATTATTATATTATTTGTACGTTTACTCACTCACTGCAGCTTTGACTAAACTAGAAAAAAAATTCTGATTATCACGGAACAACTAACCAACCAACCAGTGTTTCACGTGCGTGTAACCACGTGCAAGAAATAACGGGAAAAAAGTGGTTTCTTGCAGCTATCTTCACCTGCAAGAAATGCACGGCGCAAGAAACTACGCCCCAGTCGCTATAAATACTTCATACGGCGCATATTTCGTGCACTTTCTCCCAGTTTCTTGCATTGTTCGATTTGCGGTGCAAGAAATGGGGCAAACCCTCAACGAACGAAACATTGCTTGCAAGAAACAACTGCAAGAAAGTGGTTTTTTGCAGGTATTTTTATCTGCAAGAAATGCACAGTACAAGAAACTACGCTATAAATACTCCCATATGGCACGTGGCTAGATGGAGCGTATTTCTTGCACTTTCTCCCAGTTTCGTGCACCTCGGATTTCTTGTACCTTCCCTTTCGTGCAGTTTGTTGCTTTGCACTGCAAGAAATGTGGCAAACCCGGAAGAAACGAAGCACTAAAAGGGATCCAATTATTTACTTCGAAATCAGTTTTCAGAAAGTTTTAATTTGATCTTAACATATAAAGAAAATTTGCTTTTATACATTTCTAGCAAAATAAACTTGTCGAAAGTTTTCTATAATTGCGTGATTTCTATAACTTCTGGATTATATTTATTATTGCGACATTTTTGTGACAATTGTGACAAGTTTTTGGAAATTTGCGACATTTATACGCCGAGTATTTATTATTTTGTATACCGAGAATTAAGATTTACTGCAGGTAGTTAGATACTCAGCGAGTGAATACAGAATTTCAGCTTTATTTCTACTTTATTAACATTTTGTCGTTACTTACTTGAAATTGCTGCATTTATTTCGAGTTTAAAATTGCAGATTTTTTAAAAATTTTCAAAATTCGTATAATCAAAAAAATTAATAGTTTTTTTTAAATCGTAGACCATTCAAAATAGAAATTTCACAATTAGTTATTCTATCAAACAAAAAACACAGCTAACAAGCAAATCATTACAAAAATGTATAAACAAATGATGAAATTGCTAATTAGATTATGTGAAAATTGTATTTGTCCATAATTTTCAAAATTTTGCAAAAAAATATAAAATTCTAAATTTATTCCAGCTTTCCTCAAGCACATTTTAAACAAGAAATTATGCACATACCCCCGAAAATTACTAAATTATGAGAATGATTCATATTTCACGATCACAATCATCATGATCACGGCAATAAAGGGAGAATCACACCTTAATTATTCGCTCGTAATGCAACGCGTGAATCCATTTTGCATGATCATGACTCTGATAAAAAAGAGAGTCGAGACTAAGGAGGTTCAAGATTTAGCATAAATTGTATCCCAGCCAAGTTCATGAGATACAAAGGAACGTAGCGTCTGTCTCAATTTATGCCAAGTTTACAAGTTTGCAATTTTTTGTGCCATCAAATCGCCAATCTTCTCCTGAGTCACTCTGGTCTGCCACACAATGAATGTGAACGTAGACGTCGACCACGACCACCCATAAACTTGGAACTGATCTTGGCTGTTTAGTAGAGTTGTACGATGGCCAGAAATTTACATTTTTGGCATGGCATAAATTCCCTAGGATTTTTATTTCGGGCAAATTTGGCATTACATAAATGCCCAAGGAATTGGAAAAAGTAAAAACTCTGCTAGAGTTGTACAATTGGCAGAGAAAGAAACTTAAATTTATGGCATGGCATAAATTCTGTAGGAATTTATTATAAGATTTGCCTTATGGGGAGGGGATAAATTGGTATACGGGGCAAATTGAGAAGGTCATGTTATAAATGCCCAGCGTTGTACAATTCGTAGGGCAAGAAATTAAAATTTTATCCACGGAATAAATTCTATCAGAATTTATTGTATTATAAATTAAATTAAATAAATTTTAAAATCGGGCAAATTTGGCATGCCATGGGTATGGAAATAAGTACAACTCTGGCAAAGTTACACAACGGGCAGGGCATCAAATTTAAATTTTTGGCATGGCATAAATTTCTGCTAAATTTATTTCTCTTATAAATTTTAATACTAGCCAAATTTGGCATGCCTTAAATGCCCTGGGCATAACAGCCACACGTACAACTCTATCCTCTTACTCATCCTTATTCCATTCGTCTCAACGTATAAATATCTAGCCGGACGAAATTGTGTCTGCAATGCAACACGATACGGATAAATCGATCAGCTACGGGATGATCTAATTCTAATCGATATTCAATCAATGCAATACCGGAGCCGGATCTGGGAGGATTTAGAAGACAGGATTTGACTGTCTTGTTAAGATTGCATGACTTTTTTTGCACGATTTTGTTTTTTGCACGATTTTGTAATCCTTGTTAAACTGGAATGTTTATCGTAATTTGTTGTAAATTGTGGTCTCATATTTCATTTAAAGACGTAATTTGATTGTTTGCACACGGATATTTCGGCACAATTTTTTCAACTGAATTTTCAATTCCTATTTAGTTTTGCAACATAATAAATGTTAAAACAAAATTTGAGATTTTATATCAAAATTGTATCTTTTTTAATAAAAAGCTGTATATTTTTTTGTAGAATTTAAAGTTCAGACAAATTTTCACAGCTTAAAAAAAATGTTATACCAAAATTGTGATTTTTTAAATAAAAAGTATTATTTTTTACAAGATTCAAAATTTAAATAGACAAATAGTAAATATTTTGGCTATATAAAATTTGGACCAATTTTTTATGAAATATAATGATCAAAATGTTAAAAAATGATGATTTTTACCTGGTCAACGGTGCCGGTGGTGGTTTCAAAATGTGGAAGTCATTTTCACTGGAAACTTCTCGATCGCGATGGTGCACAGCACATTTGAAACTTCGGCTTCGTTTCCCACTCATCTGCAAAAAGGATACAAATCAAATCAAATTAGCTCCTATTTAAATTTAAAAACAAAATTGTTACCAAAATTTCCAAAAATTTTAAATCAAACGGAACATATATTTTTTTAAGACAACAAATTTAAGTGATTTACTCAATTTCTTAACCAAATTCATTATTGACATCAGAAAATGTTAGGGATGAATTTAAAAAAATAATAATAACTTTCATCACGTTAGCCCAATTTTACCTTAATTAACAAAATTATTTTTTTCTTTAACAATAAATATTTTTTGGTGTTCCACTCTCCCAAATAAATTTCTTTTTTTCTCTCCGTCGAAAAAACACTGCGACTGATGCCCCGCATTTTCGACAAAACCTTCAATATTTCCAGATTTATTCAACTGTCCTTCGATTTGCTTCAGTTTCCGAAACAATAATTTTTAAATACGTTTTTTTTGCGTAAGTAAGAATTTTTTCAGATTCGATTTGATTCAGTTTTCTACACAAAGATTTTTTTAACTTTTTTTGTCCATACAAAATTTTGCCTTACAAAAAATGCTTTCCTGATTTTTGTGGAGATTTGCCTCACTGCATTTTAAAATGGATAACATTTTCCAAATATTTGGAACAAAACTGGTCTCTATTTTACTAGTCAAATCATATCCAAATGGTAATCTGGTGGAAATGATGATGAGACAAAAACTCTGACGACAACAAACAACGAAAACATCCCCGATTAGTCTCGTCGTCGCGAGGGAGGAAAAGGAAATGAGACCATTTTACCTATTTACGTACGTACGCAGTCATTACTCAATCCATCCATCCATCCATCCACAAACAATCAAAATTCACGTCACATCAAATCACAAAAATTTGTCTACCTCCCAAAACTTGAGTGGTTTCGGGCTCAATTTGCTGGTTGGTCTCCTGCCTTGCGAAAAGGAGGAAATGAGGGGATAAATAAATTCATGTGTGGCTATGTACACTCTTAGAAAAGTGGTATTAAAATAAGACTTGGTAATAAAGGGCAAGACAGTTTAGTAAAGTTGTGGTCATGAAAAATTTACCAATGAGAAATAAACTAGTACCGGTTTGTTAAGAAGTTATTACCATATTAGTACCAGTATATGTGACTCTACCTGATTTGTAAGTGTAAAGTTGACTGTGTAAAATTTTGGGTGGATTTACATCATTTTTGGAATAAATACATTTTCAAAATTTGATAGAAGATAGTAGAGATGAGGTTCAACTAAATAATTGACCTTTGACCTGGCACCCTTTAGGTCAAGGTAAGGTTAATGAGTTGAATTTTGCCTGATCAGTGGTCAAACTACTAATTTATACATATTTGAATAAATTGGAATTCATTCCAACAAGGAGTTATCTGTAATTAAATTTATTGAACCATATCAAAATCGCAAAATTATCCAAATCGGCATTTAAATTTGGAAATTCTTTATTTTATTTTAGTAAAATTTTGACTGATGGGAATTTATTTGTCTTGCTAAAATTTTGGAAATTCATTGTTTTCATTGGTTTTAAATTATTGATGGACTTCTTGAATCTGGGAGAAATTGAATGATAAATTTGTGCAGATTTTCCGTCTTTTGGCGTGAGTTAGCCTATTACAAATTACATAATGTTCCAGTGCATGAGGGTTTTAATTTTGAATTTTTTTTGTCTCAATTTTTCTCAATTTTTCAAATGGCGATTTTGAAACTTATTCATCTCCCTTAGTTTTTTAAAAAATTACGATTTGATAGCATCTAGAAATCGATAATTCCAAATATTATGTTTGTAAAATTAGGAGAGGTTAAAATTTTGATTTTTTGTTCTTCCATGAGAAAATTTTTAATTTCTATTTATTATTTTTTACCTATTTTATTTCTATTTTCTCATGAAAGAAAAAAAATCAAAATTCTAACCTCTCAATTTTGAAAACATGAAAATTATCGCCACTTTTTGACGTGAGTAAGCCTATTATTATTTTGGTGTCATAAATTCTTTCGGATAACTGGACGGATGAGGATGCTTACTTGTCGTTAATGGGTTATTTTGATGGGAAATGATCGACGAATTGGAATGTCTGACTGGTGCGATATTTTTTTGTTGATAAGTAGTAAAAAAAGAGGTGGGATGAAATCAGATCGTGATAAGTTTTCGAGTGGAAATGGAAATGTGACGTCAAAAAGCCCCAGGTAATAAAAGGCTGTCAAGTGCATTAAAGCACACAAAATATTTGTCGTGCCAAATTGAACAGTGAAAATCACATCATTTTTTTATTACTTTGGTAAAAAAAATTGGAACGAATTTTTTTGGGTTTTTGGATATTTAAAGAAATTCAATTTTAGAGTGTTTAAAAAATGCCGAAATTTAAAAAAATGTTGAAATTTCAAAATATCGGAAAAATGTTGGATAATTTCCTTAAAAACTAAATTTCATATTTAAAACATTCCATCTAAATTCTAAGGGAAGTTTTGATCTGCATATCGTAACGAATTAAATATTTTTCAAAAATCAGCAATCAGCAATAAAATTGAGTAATGAAAAAAATATTTTGATCCATTTCGATTTAATTTCATGCAGGAAAAATCCTCCCATTTTTGCAAATAAAGTTAACATTCTTTAGTTTTATCATTACTTAATTTTCTAAGAAATCTGTCATTTGCATGTTGCAAATTAAGGGAACATTTTCCAGAAATTATGAAAAATGTTTATTTCCTAATAAACTAAATTTTACTTTTGCAAATGACATTCCAACAATTAGCAGTGATGTGATCTTCGCATCGTTCGGATTAAATTATCTTACAACAAATCAAAATCGACTGTCAAATTGAGCAATAAAAAATAGTTTGATTAATTTGGCTGTAAACATACTGTCCTTCTTTTAAAAATATGCATGGAAATTCCTGAATTTTAGAAGTACTTAATTTTATACGATTCAAACCAGTCTGTCATTTGTGCATTGCAAATTTTCCAGAAATTTCGAAAAAATATTGATTAATTTCCACCAAAACTAAATTTCTGTTTTGTAAATATTCCGTCTGAACTAATGGTCCAATTCTTATCTACAGATCTTTGCTGATTATATATTTCTCTAAAAATCGAAATCGACTGTAAAATTCAGCATTAAAAATTATTTTGCTCAAGTTCGCTGAAATTTCATAAAAGATATAATTTAAAAAAAATAAGTTCCCAGAAATTCCTGAATTTTATCAGTATTTTATTTTATATGATTCAAACCAATCCATCAATTAATGCAAATTAAGGGAAAATTTTTCCGAAATTTCGAAAAATCTTTATTTCCTTAAAAACTAAATTTCACATTTGTATGCAAATAGAACTCCATCCAACATAAATTCATCTTCCACAAAATACGGACCTAATACATATTTATCCAAAAATCAAAATCGATAATAAAATTGAACAGTAAAAAAAATTACGAATATTTTCCAGAAATTTCAACTCCACAATTAAAATTTCCATCGGATTCGTTCCCCTTCAAATATTATACCCCCTCCTACGAAAAACGACCGGAATTCCAGGGCGTGGCGGTCATAATGAGGGAACGATTCGGACCACATTTTCATTTCCTTTCAAACCTTAAGAAATGCCATCCACCCTCCGTCAACAAAATAAATATCGCTTTTTTTAAGAGACCGCACCGAGTGGATATCCGTTTCCTACTCGTTTTACATATTTTTTATGCATGTATCATCATGATACATAAGTACACATATAAAATACAACTAAAAGTCGCGAACCAGTGTTTCGTTTCTTACGGGTTTTTAAAAATAATTTTAAAAAATAGTTTTTTTAAATCTGCAATTTTAAACCCTAAATAAACTCGGAAATTTCAACAGTTTAACTGAAATTCTCTACTTTTTCAAAAATGCCACCCTATTTTTTAACATCTGGAATAGTGTATAAATAAATATGGCTGTGAAAAATAATAAATTTTCGACGAATTAATGTCGCAAAAATTTCGCAATAATAAATATATTCTAGAAGCTACATACCGAAATCATAGAAAACTTCTAAAAAGTTTTCTTTCCCTGGAAATGTGTAAAAGGAAATTTTCTTCATAAACACATCAAATTAAAACTTTCTGGAAACTGATTTCGAAATAAGTAATAATTGGATTCTCCCCAGTTTCCCGTTTCGTGTGGGTTTACTACATTTCTTGCACTGCGAAGCAAGAAATGCACGAAATGCGAGGTGCCAGAAACTGGGAGAAAGTGCAAGAAATGTGGGCCATCTAGGCGCGCCTCTTACAGGTTAAAATAGCTCAAATAAACCACTTTATTGCAGTTATTTCTTGCAATCCGTGCTTCGTTTCTTGCGGGTTTGCCACATTTCTTGCACTAAAAAGCAACCACTGCAAGAAATGCAAGGTGCAAGAAACTGGGAGAAAGTGCAAGAAACATGGGCCATCTAGCCACGCGCCGTATGACGTATTCATACACTCTAAGAAACCCGGTAACTAAGTTATTACCAGGCGGAGTATCTATGTGACTCTACCGCATGGTAACTAATTTATTATTGAGTGGTAGACATTTTATTACCAACCCGGTAATAACCCCGGTCGCGAAATTTGAAAATATTACCAGTTGGTAATTAATTTTCTACCACTCAATAATAAATTAGTTACCATGCGGTAGAGTCACATAGATACTCCGCCTGGTAATAACTTAGTTACCGGGTTTCTTAGAGTGTACCGGCGGGATTTAGTTTCTTGTGTCTTGCAGTTCTTACAGGTCAAAATATTCACCTGCAAGAAACCACTTTCTCCCCGTTATTTGTTGCACCTGATTTCTTGCACCCGAAACACTGGCAGTCCCAAAATGCACATCGCCCACGAAGCGAACTTTGGAATAATGCAGGAATGTGTCTCTGAAATTAAGCAAATGAAAACCTTACATGAAAACTCGTCAAGTTTTTATGAAGGAAATTATCTCGACATTTTTTGACATGTATCACATTACACACGGGCCAATGTAACATGATTACGACCACTTTTCGTGGTAATGATGACACAAAGTGTTATTTAACATGAAGCTACAATACTTATGGAAATTTAATGATGTCACTTATGATTTTTAAAGCAAAAGGGACAAAATTATGAAAAATTCTTATAAACTTTACTTCTAAAAGTAAAATTTCTAAAATCTGTGTACTAATTTCCTCTCATTATAAATTCAATTTACTTAATGATAAAACCGATTAGGCCAAATTTCAATAATATTATTGCACTTAACATGAACAAAACTGCGTAAATAAGTGTGCTATTTACATACATTCGACGATAAATGGTAAGTGTTACAAAATTTCAGAGGTGGCCAAAATAAAACTTGAAATTTAAAAATTACCGGCATAGTCATATATATTATGTACTCCGGTCAGTAATAAATTAATACCAGTTTCCAAAATATAACGATCTACCTAACCTTAAAATTAAAGCGAAGAACTATTTATTTTTTATAGGCGTACCCTAAAATACCCAAAAATTTAAATGCGTCCCTGATAAGTAAAATGTAAACATTGACGAAATTAATGCAGGTCTTGGTAACACTGTAAAATTCATAAATTCCGTAAATTCCTTAAATTTACAAACATATTTCTGAGGAAAATTCGCTTATAAATTGTTGTAAAGTTGCTCAGACCCTCTTTATTTATACAAGTTTGTAAAATTATTTAACATAATATAACGCCCGGATTTTGCACATTTAAACGCCAATCTGGATATTTGATGATTTTCATTTGCTTCAATAAATTTACTACAGATAATCCCTAATTGTATGATAATAAGTATATAATTTTGCATATGTTTTGCTTTAGTCACCTCTGTAAATATTTCGGCAAAATATTTCGCCCACCTCTGTAAAATTCTTGAATTCCAAATAATCCAGAAATGGTCCATAATTTACCCAAATTACATACGTATGTAAATATACAAATTGTTATTTCAATTTGTGTACATGCACATTTACCTGGACAAGATTGTAACTCTTTGTATGTATGCAAATGAGATATTTAAAATGATAAGACAATTCTCACGCGGACCTTCGTCGTATTTACATAACTAAATTTTACAAAATTTCCAAAGTTCCGAAACACACATTCTTCCTGGTAAAATCTGCTTAACTACACAATTTTGATAAAAATTTCCACATTTTTTTGGAAAATCATGCAATTATTTCATTTTTATGTATGTACACAACACAGGTCAAGGTCCTCTCTTTATTTATTGGTAAAAAAAGTCTTCTTAGTTTATACAAACATATGCTAAGTAAACGGCCGGCAGTATGTAAATATGTAAATATGTAAATATTTACAACCAACTAATGCAAAGATGACGTAACAGAGCATACATTTCTCACCCACAATTTCCTACGAAGCGTTGCGCATTTGCAATTTACATATGCTCGTAAAAATAAGAATAAAAATAAAACAAAAAATAAAATAAAACTTGAGCCTCGTAAAAAAACGAAACTGATTTAAAATGCGTATCTACAAATTTTCCGTTTCTGCCACGTGAAACACACGTAAAATAAATGTAAATTTACTGGAATTGCTTCGTATTATTTCCTTCTTTGTGAGTGAAATCAGTCGGATGAAAAAAATAAAAAAGTGGAAAGGGCCAGGAGAAGTGGGGGTAATAAAAATCAGAATAATGCCTTAAATGGAGATGTAATTATTGTCTGGTGGACTGGACTGGACTGGACTGCACGAGACTTGAACAGGTTTCGGAAAACGTGAATAATTTGTAAACTGTGTTAATTTTCGAGTTAATTTTCTTATTCTTTGGGCCTGAAAATCCATAATTTTAGTAAAATTGGTTCAATTTGATGCAGAAATCCTACTAAAATTCACTGAAGCCATTAATGCAGTCCTTGGTAACTTTGTAAAATCCGTAAATAATTTTACAAGTCTTTACTAAATAAAGAGGCGTCCTACAAAAATTTGGAAGCTAATTTTCCTTTAAAAGTTTGTATATTTACAGATTTTACAAAGTAACCAAGTACTGCGTGAATTGCCTCAATTTAAATTCAAGAATTATAAGGTTACACATTTTCATTCATCCTCAGTTTAAGAATATAGTGAAGAAAGAGTTAAATTGAATTTCTAAAAAGCTCAAACTTTTTGCTTTCTAGAAACCCTGGATTTGATTTCGAATTTTTAGGGAACACATTTCCATTCCACGTGTTTATTCCCATTTAAAGGCATACATTACACAAATGAATTAAACAAAGAGAAACATGAAACAATTTACTTGTCTGTTGGATGAAGGAAAATCAGTGCGTACTTATTTAATTACGGTTAACAAACTTGCCCAAAATTTAACTCACTTTCATTAAAAGTTTCATATCTACTCAAAATAAGATTCTTACTCTGTGTTTTATGCCACGTTGCCAACTTGGTTTTTAAGTTAAAATTCTTAAATAGCTTCATTCTTTTTATATCCATAGTTAAAGTGAAAATGTGTAAAAAAAATATATATATACATGTTTTACAAGATTACAAAATTGTGGGTAGTAAAATGCATGAAAGAAATAACCCCGTTGGACATCTGATGATAAACTTTGCTTATTTAGCGTTATATCAATTCAACTTTGCTTATTAAGCGTTATAGCAAATATTTCATAACGGAGTGAAAATCCGACGTTTTACTGGAGAACGAATTTTGGAATTAAATGATTCAGGAAATTTACCCAGTCCTTAAAATTCAGAAATTTCGAAATGTGTATGAAATATGACATGTGTATAAAAATTTCCAAAAGGAATCAGAACAAAATTTTGCCAGCTTTCAGATCAAATTAATTCACTAAAAGGTGGCAAATTTATTGTATAAAATTTACAAAGTTTACAAGATCTTGGTGCGTTTCTTGCTTATTTTCAAAAGTAACCGATCTAATGCCAAATAAAATTTTTCGCTTAACTTGAATTTGATAGTTTCCGGTTAGAAATTGATTAAAACTTGAGACAAATTTAGCAAAAAAAATTTTTTAAAATGTATGGACTTACATAAATATACAGATCAAATCTGTCTCATTTATTTCTTTGCGGATATATTTTTTGCACAAATTTCGCAAAATTTGTTGCATATGCAAATTGACCAATACTTTTTATCACCCTTTTCCAGAACTACGGGTAATTAAATATTTGCATAATACTCACCGATTTATGGACATCATCCTCCGGATCTGGTTGCAGGAGGAGAAATCTACTCTGCTGTCCTCCTTTCTCCCCCCGAAATGGGGGAGAAATTCCGAAAGATAGTCGATCCGTTTTGAATTTTTTGATTTATTTTCTCAACCACAAATTTTATCTTTGTTTTTTTGTAAAATCAAAATTTACTTAAAATTTTGGTTGCCCAACTTGTAATCCATTTTAGGAAATTTAATGAAATTTATATTCTTTTAAGAATTACCAGATCTTGTTATTCTTAAACTACAAATTACATCTTTCTTGTCAATTCCCAAATTTAGTTAACAAATTTTTTGCCCAACTTGTATCCCATTTTAGGAAATTTATAAAAATTTCTGTCCCTTAAAAATGATCAGATTTACTTCTTCCAACCGATTTATTAGTTCAATAAGCTAATCACTCACATTTTCGGGCACTTAAAACAGTACTAAACCGAATTTTACTTGGAGCTCTTTCTCCCCCAAAAGTTTCAGAGTTTTCTGATTTCTCCTCTTAAATCACTTCCGAGCGAAATAAATAATTGATCCGAATGCCACTTTGAATAAATAATTCACGTCCTCTTAACTTGCTCCCATATATCGAATGAATCGAGTCAATCAAGGCAATCGTGCCAATCTCCATCCATCCAGCAACCAAGCAAAACTCCAGCAGCCAGCAGCACGGCTGATTTAGTTTCCCCATCCTCCCCACTCCGGAGAAGGAAGAAGCACAAGAAAATCCCCCAATTCGGGGCTTTCCGGGTAACACAGGGAAAACCGAACCCGGGTATGATAGAAATTGCCACGGGGAAAAATCGGGGTTCAGTTCAGTTATGTATTATTATGAATATGAAAATTGTTCCCTCTTCTTGGAATGCATGCATGGCGTTCACCTGTCACTTACACCACGCCATGGGGAGACTGAGGAAAAAGTGAGACTGACAAAAATCTGGAGTGGAATGGAGTGAAGTAAAAAGTCGAAAAGTTGACAAGCACTCTTGACAACAAAGTGTGTTCTCCTTGTCAAATCCATCCAGTGCCAAAGTCGACACCGACTCAAAAACTCGACAAGTACGTAACAAAGTTAAGCTTTGTATGGAAATAAGTAGATTTTTTTATGCGTGAAGATTGGATTGGATGGATGTGAGGTGAGGGGTATGTAAATTGAAGAAAATCATGGCGAGTTTTCCCATTATGTGAATATGTACATATGTGTTTATACTGTCAGAAATCTGCATGGTGTAGTCAGGTAGGAATTGATTTCTCGGTGTTGAAGTTGTCACCGCTAGATATTAAAATTAAAATTTTAACCATAAAAATTCTACCAAGATGGGAAAACTTTAATATCGAGGTATTTATCTTAGAAGGTATTACTTTGGTAGAATGATATAAATGTGAATACCGTTTGGTATTGTTTTAATACAGGATTTCTACACTGTTAAAAGGCTGGTAGAGTCACATAGATACTCCGTGCTGGTATTGATTTGGTAATAATTTCCTACCGGATTGGTAGTACATTGTTCCTGAGTGGTAAATTTTTCATTACCACAAAATTACTAAACGGTAATTCCCGTTACTACCAGTGGGGGTAGAGTCACATATGTACTCCGGTCGGTAGCGATTTAATACCAGTTTTCTAAAAGTGTAAGACTGTACGTATATAACAAAGTTAAGCTTTGTACACTATAAATAAATTTGATTAAAATTTACTCAATTTTGAAAGATTTTTGCTCAACCTTGAGTAAATTTTACCTTTGTCAGGATAAATTTTGCTCAACAGTTGGGCTGGTGGCAATTTTACTCAACTTTATTTACAGTGTATGAAATAAGTATTTTTGTATGCCCAAATTGGATGCATGTAAGCGAGGTGAGGAGTAAATTGAAGAGAATCATGGCGAGTTTTCCCATTATGCGCATATGGCAATATGTAAAAGCTTATTTGTATCGTGGGATACATACACTATTAAAATCTGGTAGAGTCGCATACATATATACTCCGTACTGGTATTGACTTGGTAATAACTTCCTACCGGATTGGTAAAGTAGTTTGTTTCTGAATGGTACACTCTAAGAAACCCGGTAACTAAGTTATTCCCAGGCGGAGTATCTGTGACTCTACCGCATGGTAATTAATTTGTTATTGACTGCTAGAAAATTAGTTACAAACTGGTAATATTTTCAAATTTTGGGTTATTACCGGTTTGGTAACAAAATGTCTACCACTCCATAATAAATTAATTATCATGCAATAGAGTCACATAGATACTCCGCTTGGTAATAACTTAGTTACCGGGTTTCTTAGAGTGTAGTTTTTTTCATTAGCAAAACATTACGAAACGGTAATGCCCGTTATTATCAGTGCCGGTAGAGTCATATACATATGTACTCCGGTCAGAAATGATGTAAGACCAGTTTTCTAAAAGCGTTAAATGACAAAATTTAGAGTTTTGTACTAGTTTTCATGGCAGAAAATGTTGGAATTAAAAGTTACAAAATTTCGACATAGTTTGACACCGTTTCGGTCAACTATTTTTGGTAAATAATAATTTAGAGGTTTAGATCTCCTTACTTCGTTTCACTAATTTTCTACTAATTTTGATTGCATTGATAAGATTTAGAATATTTAATTATCAATTTATGTCGCTCGATGTTAGAGTCCTTAAACTAATTAAGTTAGTTAGTTAACTAAATGTTTATATAATTAGGGAAAGATACAATATTTTCACTACTTGTTTGATACAAAAGTTGAATTGTTTAAGACTTTTCAAAAATCTAACTAAGAATTTCATTAGTTATTTTTTTAAAATAAAACTTTACACCAAATTTCGACATAATTTTTTATCCATACAGCGTCAAGTTACGCTAGGCTGTTCGTGAAGTTTATAAAATTACAACTTAATTTCTCACAATTAAAAAGGTTTTGCAACAAGCTAAATAATTTTGTAGCTTCTGTATTTTTAAGACGTATGTACACATGTGAACCATATTTTATAACAATTTAGCGTCAATGTGGCAATTCACGTCTTCCTTGGTAAATTCTTAAAATCGGTGCGTTTTGTAAAATAATTTAATAGAAAAATTTGTTCCATTTTGATAAAAAAAACTGCTATTATTTAACGCCGATATATTAAACTCGTGCTATAAAGCGTAACTTTTAGGATTATGGATTAATTCCAAAAATATTTTTAATAACTTTGTAAATGCCGGACGTTTTGCAAAATAATTTTGCAAATACAACTTTTACAAAATAAAGAGACGTCCTTGAAGTGGACAAGTTTATCAAAATTTCTTAGCTAATTTTCCTCCGAAATAGGCGTAAAATTTTGTAAGTTTTCGGATTTGACAACGTTACAAAGGCCTGCATTAATTGGCTCAATGTAACTTTTATAAAATATTTACAAATGGAAATTTTCTAATAATCATGAAAAGTTGTGTATTTACAAAAAATTCCGACAAAAAATTTGTGAACTAATTTTTCTTCAAAATAAGTATGCATAAAATTTTGTAAGTTCACAGATTTTACAAAGTTACCAAGGCCTGAGTGAATTACCTCAGTGATTAAGCAGTAATAAAAAAATAGGTCAAATTATGTATGAACATCATGTCAAAGTCAGCTACACGCATACACGTGCCATAGGAATTTCACTCCTTTAACAACAAGTTTTATTTTATCGACGTACGTACGTCTTAACAGGTTTACAAATTATAGGAAAAAATAAATCTGGTGGAAAGTAACGCAGTGTAAATTTTTACCGTTTGATTTCTTCCTTTACAAAGGGAAGTCACGAAGGAAGGAAACGATAAATATTTTGGGAGTCAGTCAGCCTTTGCCCCCCGGTTGGCGTGAGGGACTCCAATTATCATGACGCCCTTAAGGAAGGCGTACAATTTAACCCCAACCGACCACATCTCCATCCTTTCCACAAGATTGGATGGACAGGGTGCCAAACGGAACTTATTTGAGACGATCTTCTCTTTGATCTTTGTAAAATGTGTTGTAATTTTTTGTAAAAATTTTTTGTTTCAAAAATATTTTATGAAATAAAAGAAAGAGAAAAGCGATCTGTGCATGTTTATGATAGATTTTCCTTCGTAATCTTTGCAAGAAGTTGACATTTTAATTTGATTGAAAATATCCGACTAACAACTAATTTTAAATGAACAAAGTATGTTTAAAACAAATAAACAAATTGTAAAAGGCTAAAATTGCGAAAATCGCTTAAATCGCGGATTGCGAAATATATGAAGTTTTTTGGACAAATAAAATTTGCAAAATTATTTATAAAAAATTTTTGAAAATTTTACAAAATAAATAAATTGTACAACATTATTTATAAAATTTACAAAATTGTCTGCAACAAAATTTAAGTTTATAACAGATACTTGTGTAAATTTTATAAATTTTAAACATTATAAAATTTTCAATATGAATAAAATGTATAAAATCTACACAATTTTCGATATAAATAATGTTTTTAAAATTAACAAAATCACAAAATCCCTAAAAATTTTCAAAATTTACATAATCACAAACCTCTTGTTTCTTTCTTCATTTTCCAATTTATGTATTTACGAAACCCTGTCAAACCCTGAGCACACCTTGCAAAAAGCAAGCTTTATTGTTATTTCATTCCTGTCCTCTCCTCACCCTAGAATTGTGGATCTTTTGTGGACAAAAAAATTCATTCAGATTTTCTAATGGAATTTGGTCCACCAGGACGAAATGCATTCATTTATTTCTATTATTGCCTTTATCCACATTCGTATCTATCTCGATAGGAGGGATGAAATTCATTCAATTTATTTTTTTCTCATATTTATCTACGTATTTACTAGAAATGGAATTTGCCCCATTTTCCATACTTTCCTGAATTTCAAACAATAAAGAAAATGAAAAATAAATTCAATTCAATCAAATTCCTGGACAAAGAAAGTTTTATTTTGTTTGTATTTGAAGGATGAAAGTGAAATTGGGTGAAAAATAAAATGTTGGTCATAATTTCGTTGAAATTTTGATTTTTTTCTGGATTTTCTGTAAACTCTTCAATCATTTAAATGGATTTCAGTGTAAACAAATTATTTATTTAAATTGAAATATTTATTAAATACTGCTTTTGTTGACTATCAATAATTTACAATGCTTTGTATAATTTATCCAATTATTCAAAATGTGGGAATTTTTCAAAATGAAAAAGTACATCTGGACATCAACTTTTTTCGTAAGTCGCCCTTGTTTTTCATAGATTTCTTTCAGTTTAATAAATTATTTAAATGGAAATAAATATTTGTGTGAAACCTTTGTTTTTATTCTTGACTTGGAATAATTTTGCAATTTCTCCAGAATTTTTCAAAATATGAAAAATTTTCAAAATAAAAAACTAGACAACTTCCAACAGATCAAAATGTTCAATCTAACATTAAATTAAACTTATCTTTGCATTTCATTCTAATTTTATTCTATCGACGTTAAACGTTCCTAAATTTATTAAAATTTCCAAAATAAGTTTCCAGAATTATAGTCCTCCAATTACCTGTTCTAAAAATATTTCTCATTTGAGAGAAAACTATGTACCAAACTGGACAATGAATCTGAACTCCTAATTTAAATTCCTCTATTTTTTTCAACCCCTCATAATTTACGAGATTACGGATCCTCCCTCAATTTCAAAATCCGATTCAATCCTTTCAAAAAATATTTGTTTTATTGCACCCTCAAAAACCTTCTCCTTTTAGAAAACCTATTTTCTAAAATTGTCATTAAGACAATTTAAGCATCCTGGTTAACTTCCTAAAATCCGTAAACTTACAAACTCTTTTACAAATAGTTTGAAGAAAAATTAGCTCACAAATTTTTTATCGGAATTTTTGTAAATACAAAATTTTTCATGATTATTTGAAAATTTTCATTTGTAAATATGTTCTAAAATTGATATATATGCAATTCACCAAGGCCTACGAAGTAACACATGACGATGAAGTTACAAAGTTACAAATGACTGTGCGAAGTACGTAAATAGTATTTATAAGTGATAAATCTGTAAAATCAAAATGGGCACCTTATATTACAAGTTTAATTTATCGGCGTCAAATAATACCATTTTTTATGAAAATGAGACAAATTTTCCAATTTTTTTTAATTTACGGATTTTACAAAATTACCAAGAACTGCGTGAATTGCCTCATTAATTACTATATACAAAACTAAAAATACAACTAGGATTTGTCGTCTACCCTAAAAATTTCATCTTTCCCTTTGATCTTAGAATTCCAAAAATTCAATCCAGTAGCCGCACCTTTAAAAAAGTTCTCCTCCTGGAATTTAAGCTACGTAAGTATTTAAGACACAGCTTCAGTCAGGTACATACACATCTTTCTTACACTAAAAACATGAAAATAAACACTTTAGGCTAACATTTCGTCCCCATTCTTCTTCGTAAGCTTGCCTCATTCTTCTCCTCATATTTAGCTTTTACATAAGACTCGGTACCTCATCGCCAAAATCAGCCCATTTTAATCGTTTATCGGCTCTCGGAATTTCTCTAATTTAAAATTCTGGACGACAAATTTTATAGAGCAGGTAGGTCGTTGCCAATTAAAAAAAATGTACACTCCAGATTTTGACACTTTTTGAAGGAGAAGATCTCAAGCTTAAGAAACGTTCATAAGCATTGAAACTCATCGAAAAATGGCTTAAAACTCACCACCATTCCATTGATCAACTTATTCAACTACTGTATTAAACAAATACCGATATTAATTGTTTCAATTCCTTGGAAAATTTTCTGAGAGGTTATTTAGTTTAATGAAATTTCTACCAGGAAACCTTTCAGATTTTTTTCAGACTATTAATATTGGCTGAAGAGGAAGACGGATTTGGTAAATATCGCAATCGAAAGTGACAACTGAATAGCCGGCGTAGATCTTTATTCACCCATTTTAATGTCATCATTAGCTTTTGGTCATAAATGACGTGAAACTTTAACAATTTGAGTGAAACGTTTAAAATCAGGATTTATGTATGTATTTCTGTAGAAAATAATTTTGTGAATTTTTAAAAATGTTTCAAAATTATTAATACAGAAATATTTTAAATCCAGGATATTTCAAGACATTTTTCAGTTTCCTTTTAATTAGGCAAAGTTTGTAGAATTTGTAAAAATTTGTAAGTTTACAAAGTTACCAAGGACTGCGTGAATTGTCTCGTATTTCCCAAAATACTTTCGCTTTATATTAGCAGACCTCCTACGATTTCTTTAAGGAAAAACTTGGGTATTTTATTTATTTATTTAACTTCTTTTGGACTGGACTGGATTAACCAAATCGCATCGCACCGTGACACGGAGATTATTATTTTGATCGTCATTTTTTTTATTATTGTCACCCCACCAAGTTTGGTTTTGAATTTCGTTTTATTACTACACATTATTCGAACGAGTGTCAGAATCTGCCTCGTAATTCAGAAGGAGCAAGGGAATCACTCTCAGCCTTATTTAGACAACGGATTATTGTTTCGTGTGACCGATTTGGAGTCACTTTTTTGTCTGGAATGTGTACTCTTAGAAAACTGGTAATAAATCACTACTGACTGGAGTAAATATATGTATGTATGACTCTACGGGCACTGGTAATAACGGGCATTACCGGTTAGTAATGTTGTGGTAAAGAGAAATTTAACACTGAGGAACAAACTATTACCATTCCGGTAGGAAGTTATTACCAAATCGATACCGGTACGAGGTGTATCGACTCTGCCAAATTTTTAAGTGAGATTGAGACGACTATGATATTTAAGAAATTACAAAATCTATAAATTTCACGAAATTTACTAAATGTTCAAAAAACTTCCACGAAATTTGCAAAATTCGCAACATTCATTAAAGTCAGAAAAAATCAAAATTGTCAGATTAAATTATTTAAAAATATGAAATTTACTAAATTTTCATGACAGTTACGCGAAATTTATAAAATTTTAAAAGGAAATGTAAATTTAATGAATTTTGAGAATTTAATTTTATAATTTTTGCGGGTTCGAGGCATCTTTAATAATAATTTACCAAACTTACGTATTTTTAAATAATTTAACCGTCGTTGCCATCTTACAAATCTGATTTTTTTCACTTTTTTGCAAAAACTTATTATTATTTCGTCTTGTATCGAGCAGTTTGACAAAGAATATTTCACGAGCATTAAATTTTTCGATTTGTTTGTTTTTGTAGACATGTTTTGACGCATTGTGTGACAAACTTGACGTAGATAAAAATTCCTGCCATTACTTTGTCGAAGTAAAATTGTTCAGAAAATTATTCATAAAAATGTGAAGTAAAGTGCTCCCATTTTTTAAAAATTGGTTTTACACATTTTGTGACAAAGTTGACGTGAATACAGATTCCAGCCATTATTTTTTCAAGGTAAAGTTGTTCATAAAATTATTAACAAAAATTCGAAGTAAATTTCTACAAAGTTGACGAAGTGAATTGTGGAACAAAATATGGAGACAATTCCAGCCATTACATATTTTGTCAAATTGTTTACAAAAATTTGAAGTAAAATTCTCCCCAATTTTTTTACAAGATTTGTTTTAATCTGTTTTCGGATTACGCTTTGTTATACGATCATTTTAAATACGAGCTTAAGTGAATAAAATCACGTTTTCATTGGTCATGGGAGATTTACTGGCCATTCAAAAATTCATGATCCCGTTATGAAATCGGCATCACGCAGGGTTCAATTAGCATTAAACAATATGCTAAGAAACCATAAAAGATGACAATTATCTAATTGTTCTTTATCCATTTATTTATTTGACTCAATTGTCACAATAAAGTTGAACGTTTGTTTGGTCGCAATTGTTTATGACCAACCAATCCTATTGTTACAATTAATATACTTCACGTCATGTTGTGTTGTGTAACTTTATAAAGTTGCACAACTGTTAATCTCTGCTGTCCCGTGGCAAAAAAAAACAAAATTCTATCCCACATTCACAAATTAATTTTACTCATGAAAAAAATTCCGGAAAATTCGGTTCGAATTAAGCCAAAATTTGGATTATTATTTATAAACCAAAAATGTATTTTTGTTCAAAAATATTACACTTTTGTATTCCCAAAAATTAAATTAAATTAGCATTCCTTGCCTTATTTGAAATTTTAAGTCATTTGTTCCGAAAAAAATTAGCAGTAAAATAACTCAAAATTTCAAAATTTTCATTGCTTTCCAACTCTTAAATTATAACTTATAATTATTTGTTCATAAAAAAATTTGCAAAAAAAAACAAACAAAAAACCAAAAACTAACAAGCTCAAAATTTCAAAATTCACATTCCTCTTAAATTACAAGTCATAATATTTTGTTCAAAAAATAGCGAAAAAAATCTCAAAATTTCAAAATTTCCATTCCTCTCAAACTCTCTCCTCCTAAATTTATAACTCACTCATTCATTCCAAAAAAATCGCACACAATAAAAAAAATTATTTCAATTCCTCTCAAAAATCTGAAAATAATACAAAACTTATTTTTAAAAAACTCTTAAGAAATAAACAAGAAAATCAGAAAGGAGTCGTACATATTTACGAATGAAATAATGGAATACATAAGTCTCGAAGAGAAGGAGTCGTCGTCACACAATGGGAGACACGCCAACAATAAAAAGTCTCGAGTCATCCCATCAATTCCATTGTCAAGCTCTACATGGAGAAGAATCTTCTGACAATGCGATGCGTCATGTGACAAATCTCTTCAAAATATGCGTCCTCTCCTCAAGAAGAAAAAGAGTTTGTTGTGCTACTGAATTTTATTATTTGTCTCCTTCTTTAAAGGGATGAATGATAAATAAATAAAATAAAATAAAATAATAATAAATTCGAGTAGCTTAAACAAGCAAGGAAGGAGTTTTGAAATTTTGTTCATAAATTTGTCAATCAGTTTTTTTTGAATAAAATATCGAATGTTTTTTTATTAAAAAATTTTGTCTGTATAAGTTGAACGCCATTGTTGAAATGAAAATATGTAATTCTTTTATTCTTGAAACATTGATAGGTAGGTGCATGGCCTGTTTATAGAGTTGAGGTGAAACAATTACCTTAAATTTAATTAATTAATTAACAATTAAATTCATTACAATTAAAGATATAATAGTATATCATAGTTCTGTAGCAATTACAAAATATTTTAAATTTTATAAGCGTCACCATGTTTTCTAATTTGCATAAAGCATTTTGCATGCACAAGTTGATCTTGTGACCTTGTGTAAGCGTGGTTCTGTTCTGAGGAAGGTTGGTTGGTATTTCCATAATTTTTGGAAATGTTGAAAATTTTGTATGTGGATTTAATGTATTATAAAAATAACTTGGTCTGGTCCACTAGTTAAATTACCATAAATTTACCCATCTTAAAATTTTGAAATAGTTTTTAATTCAACGAAGGCAGTTGAGACTATTTTTTCTCAAAATAATATCTCTTTATTAAAGTGCAAACTCATCGTACTGAATTGGTCTTTAATTTCTGAACACAAGTTGATAATTTGTTCATTTATTTTCTGTCTTTTTCTTGTTTGATCATACCGGCGTAAACAATTGTTAAACAGGAGACCGCTAGTTCTGGAGGAATATTTAGTATAGAAAATTAGGTAAAAAATATTCACGTCCTTTTGGACAATATGAATTTATATTTAGTTCATTATTATTGACCAAACGGAAGGTATTCTTGATGATCGTTTTTTCAATCCTAATTTTTTTGGATAATTTCGAAAAACAAAATTTCAATATTTAAAAAAAAATGGTTCAGAAGATTTTAAAATTATCCAGGGAATTTTTTTAGGTATTTTGAAAATGAAAATTTCTTATATACCTTTTATCCCTTAAAGATTGACACAATTCATTATAATGAATTGTGTAAACTGTGCACCTTTTGAAAAATTATTTTCGAAACAAAGACAATTTCCACTTTGTAAACATACGGCAAATTTGTAACCCTTTTTTAGTAATCTTTAGAAAATTGTAGACGACGGAGTCACATGAAAAAGCTCTGGCGATGATTTTTAAAAAGTATACAGACACATCTATCCTCAAATTTTACAAAACTTGTCAAATTCAGTTTTGAAATTCCGAAAACGAGATTAAGGTCAAATTTCACCCAATCGTCAAGAATTTATTTAACGTCGAAAATCTCACTATTATTTGTCAACTCGCCGTTAAACGTACTTAATCCTCTAAATAATAAATAGGATTTGAATAAAATTTAAGTATCTTTCGCCCCTAATCCGCACTTTGCCATAGATCAACACAACAAATACGGATCAAGTTTAATCCTTTGTTAAGCAGAATTTGTGAAAAGTTGTCACTTTTGTCGGTATTTGTTCAGCTCAAAATTCCGAATTTGTCAATCTTTCATTAATCCTGGACGTGGGCTTTCCAAGTTCTTGGAAACTTTCGTCCCTTTAAAGCCACGCTGGTGAATAAAGTGTCACGTCCAGGTGACAATAACATACTTTAGGAAACACAGATTAGGAATATTCACGTCAAGTTTGTAACCTTGCAATTTTGCTGGGGAATTGTTACTTAAAAATATGCCTAATTTGGAGTAAAATTGGTAAATTTTGTGAAAAATATGACCGATCGACGCTATTATTCACGTCGAAGTTTGTAAACTTGCAATTTTGCAAGGAAATTTGTACTGAAAAACATTCTTAACTTAAGAAACATAAAATTTTTTAAGTTTTATAGATTCAAATTTTGAAGTTAAATATGTTAACCCTTTAACGTGTATGATTAACGACAAGAAAATGTATTAAATCGGGGACACTATAAGTATTTTGTGGTCATGGCGCGGGAGGAGAAATTTAGAAGTTTTTAACAAAACTCAAAAAACTGAAAAATCAAAAATTTAACATTGCGTTGCATAGGGAAATATCCAAATTTTCGGGAAGAAAATCTTCAAATTTAGCATTGTGTTGGCATAGGAGAAATCCTTCAAAATTTCAACAAATTTTAGGTCGCGGAGAGAAAATGGTGAAAATCAATGACCTCCTAGAAACGACAATTGTCGTCCTGACACCTTTGCCACCAGCTACCTCCCGGGTACCGTGCGCCACCAGGGCGCTGCCGCCAGCAAGGCAGAAGACCGGAAGAGGAAGAGGTACGCTTTCCTCTTGGACCGATACATTTTCGTCCCTGTTGCCATGGAGACCACGGGAGTATGGGGCCAAGAAGGACTGGCTTTCATCCTCCAAGTTGGACAGAGGATCGCCGCCACGACTGGTCAGCCCAACGCCGTCAACTTTCTACGCCAGCGGGTTTCGCTCGCCGCGCAACGTGGGAACGTTGCCTCGATTCTAGGTACACTTCCTCCAGGAAAGGAACTGGAGGAAGTGTACTATTTGTAGTCCGTTCTCTCTCTCTCCCATTCTTACGGACTTTTTCTGCAATTTTCTGCGTTTTTTTAAGTTAGGGACCTTTCTTGTGCGACTCTTGCGTAGTCAGATTTTTGCGATACTTTTTGTGATTTTTTTTCGTACAAACTCTGCGAACACAGCTTATACTCTGATCAATAAAAATATTTACATTTGTCATGTATTGTCGTCCTTCCGCGCCATGACCACGATTTTTCAGGACGACTTTTGTCGTACTCCCGAATTAAACCATTTCTTATAAAACGACAATTGTCGTCGTTACAGTTTAAAGGGTTAATATGAAAACGCATGAGACCAGCCGAATGAAGAATCTTTAAATTTCAAAATTATTTAAATATTCCCTTAATTTATTAACTGTCGCCAAAATCTCCCAAAATTTTATTTAAAAAAAATTCGTCACGTCAAATTTTAAACCTTGTAAATTTGTAAATTTTGTCACACAAATAGAACCAAATTTACGAGAGTCCCTTTTTCACATGGAATCTTCCATCATAATCAATAATCCTTAAACCAGTGACGAAATCTATTGTCACGTTCTTTCCTTTCTTATTATTTCGACATTTGAAAAGATACTTGAAAATTTTTGAAAGTTTTTGAAAATATTCCAACTAAATGTTTTCACTCTTTTGTAGTAATAAATAATACGGTAACGTGTTAATTTGTGCTGTTAATTTTATACTACTTACTGGTCAAGCTATATAAACTTATGTAAATTAATTTGAATAATTAGGGCGATTATTTTCAAAAATTTCAAATTCGATATTTTTTTTGTCTTTTTATAATCATATTTTTGTAATGAAGTGCATTCAAAATATTGACAAATTAAATAAAGTACACTTTTTCCTTGTATACATAATAAATTTGTTACATTGGTTCGCACATTTACATTATTCTTTTTTAAATAGTTATTCCAAATATTTTTTTACCGGAGTAGAAATACTACATTTACGTATTTATAAAATCTTTTACAAATTTGTTACTAGTCTTATGTAGCTATTTTATTTAGGTGTTTTTTATAAATTTATCTAACTATAATTCCCGTTTTTCACACTGCCTTCATGTCCTGGCTAAGTAATTCAGTGAGAATTTAATCCCTACATTAAGTATAGAGCAGAAAAATAAATAACTCAAAAACAGTGTTTCATTTCTTGCGAATTCCTACATTTTTTGCACTGCAAAGCAAGCAAAGAGGAAAATGAGAAGTGCAAGAAAGTACAAGAGATGCCATTTGCAGAAACTGCAAGAAATGCAATTTGCAATAAATGCAATTTGCAAGAAAGTACAAGAAATTGTAAGAAATGAAATTTGCAACAAACTGCAAGAAAGTACAATAAATCCAATTTGCAAAAAAGTGCGAGAAATATGCGCATGAAGGATATCGACGGGTCGTCGTTTCTTGCGCCGTGAATTTCTTGCAGCTCAAAATTAATAGCTGCAAGAAACCACTTTCTCCCCGTTATTTCTTGCAATTAGTTACTTGCACCCGAAACACAGGAGATAAGCGTTCAGCCTGGGTTATCGGGTTGTGAAATGTGTTGCTCGAGATTTTTCGTTAAAAATCGACTAAAAAACCTGGTGTAAAACTTTCAGTGTTTCGTATATGCTACTTGGACTCGAAGCATAAATTTTCATAATTTTACTTCCTACAAATTTACAAAATATGGAAAATATCTAATAAAAATTGTCATATGTACACATAACAAATAATCAATTCGTTCCCCACACACCAAAACCAAACCAAACCAAACCACCCACGTATTCACCAACTTAAATATAAAGAAAAATCGTCAAAAAATCTCGTCATAATTTATCGTTCGGCATTTCCTGTTAAATCCTGTCGGTTCTCTTTGAAGCCCAAAAGTACACAGCATCTCAATAATAACAATAATAAGCAATAAGACGGAGGCACCTGAGAAAGAGCCACTGCTTACGTTGACTTTAAAAAAAGGTTCTTTTTCTCCCTTACTTGTCATTCGAAAAGTGTGTTGTGATTTGTAAATAAAATTTGTAGCCGAGCAAGACCCAGTCAACACACGCACATAACTCCGCGTCAAGCTCACACCTTAATTTTACACGGGGAAAAATTTGTTGTACCTGGATTGAGACGAATTTATGGGCTGGAGAAATGTCACAGTTTTTTTTTCGTTAAATATATTTATTTTACTATTACGAACGAGTGTATGTATTTACAAACAAGGAAGGATTGGCTAGGCTTAAATAAACAAGACCAATGAACAATCTGAGACGGACACAAATTGGAGTTTTCTTATTTTTTTAAGTGGTCAGAGAATTTGGAACGCCACGGGAAATGATTGTAATCCTGGCATAACGAGACGGACGGAGGTGGAGGGACAGGGTGCATGCATACCTGTTCACTTTCATTCATGTGACTGATTATGATAGTGAATGAAAATGAATTTTCTGTGACTTGAATGAAAATGAGTGAAAAATTCCGTGATTTCAGATGAATGACTGTGAATGAAAGGATTTTTCACTCATTTCATTTCTCGCCCTGTCTTATATACGGGGCGAAGTAAGAAATGAAGTAAAATGAATTGAGTTTGAAAGAAAATGAGTGAGTGTGAATGAAAATCTTCACTCAGAAATCGGGATGACTGAACTTTGAATGAAAAAAGTTTTTTTGAACAGGTATGTGTGCATGTGGAGAAAATGTGACGCACTATAAGTTGTCTGATAAATACACATGCTACCAAAAATTTGCACAGTGTTCTGCAATTTACATACCTAAGTTAACAATTGGCTAATTAAATATGTATGATTTATACAATGTACACAAAACCAGATGAAAGCGCACCTTTAGCGTACAATTTGTATACAATTCGTAATAAGAAACAATCATTATCTGGTTAAATCAGCGCCGTGCTTGGTAACTTTGTAAACTCCGAAAACCTACAAATTTTTACAAATTTTTCGAAGGAAATCTAACTCGCAAACTTGTATAAGTTTACTCGGATTGAGGGCTTTTTTATTTTGTTATTTGTAAAATTATCTTACAAAATTTACGGAGTTTACAAACTTGACTGACAAATTGTCAGTGACAATCAGTCAAGAAAATAAAAATGTTATCAAGTGAGAGAAGAGACAACGCCAAAAGTAAAAATTTAGATAAGTTTATATATAAATTGAATATTTTAGATTGTTGACAAGCCTCATCACAATTTAGGCAACCGTGTAAAAATAGCAGCTACATTGTAAATAACATGAATTTTTTTGACAAAAGTTTTATAAAATAAATTTCTTTTTATCAAAAATGTCAATTTTTCAGTGTATTCAATACAATAAAATTTGTACAAGTGCGTCTCTAAACACTGGAAAAAATTCTGAGAATTAAATTCATCCCTTCAAATGTTTCGTTTGCTACATTTCTTGCACTGCGAGGCAAGCCACGTGAGAAATTAGAGATGCAAGAAACTGGGAGAAAGTACAGGATACGAGTTACACCCTGGTCAATTCCAGCTCATTCCAAGTAGGCAAGAAGAAGATTAGAGTGGACTTGGTGTTAAGGTGGAAGAGAGATGAATGGGGTTCAAGGGGTAAGAAAAATGCAGGGTCTCCCCCTTCAGCTTCCAATCTCGGAAGAATCTTCTTACATAGCTCTGCTGTAGGTACGTAAATAATGGAATGGGAAAGCAGAAGATGAGGAAGAAGTAGAGGACTGGGTCATTATTACTACCGTGACGGTGGTCGTGGTTCTCCTCTTCTAATAAGACAGAGTCAAAGTCAAGGTCTCCACTTCAACGAGATTCTCAGAATTGACTCCAACTGAAACTAGTGTTGGAATCCAGTTTTTTGTGTCAGGTTTGATAATCAAGTCGTCAAATTGAGACGTCAAGTATTTAGGATGCACTTTGAAAAATTAACACCTTAATTTTTTTCAGTAAAGGTAAATGGTGACGAGAAGCTGAAAAGTTGGCCTTAAATCAATGCGACTTTGCTACAAATTTTGTTGTCAAACTTTGTACGTACAAACGTTTGCAATTTACAGATTTTTACTGATCCCAAGACTGTAATAGATTCATGAATTTTTGCACGTTTTCTTTCTACTAAGATTTTTTCATTATTTCCTTTCCCTACGTAAAACCCCCATTTTTTGAACTCTCCTCCTTCCTGAACGAATCCAGTAGTTGTAGAATTATATAGTAGAAATAACCCCGTTTCAACAGTGTCATCGTAAGCAAACTTACAATGTTTTGACGAAACTTGGGAACATTTCGAAGGTGATTTTTGCTTACGAAGTGACAAAACCTTGCAAAGATAAAAGGCATATTTTTGGTTCATAATACTTAAGTTTAAGTTGTTACGAGCTTAATTACGAAGGTTGACGTGAATTGCCGATTGTATGTAAATATGTACTATATGTAAGACTATCGCGACAAGAGCGTAATCAATTTTAAATTTGATAATACTAATCCTAAGAACTTCTACAGATCGAATTGGAAACTGACTGACAATACATGATCTTTGGTTATAGTTTGCAATAAAAATATAAAAAAACTCAGAATTTCTGGCATTATGATAACCACTCCGAGTTAAATGGGAAAAATACACAATTTTTTGCTTAAAAAAATCAGAGGGAAAATATGCATATTCATCATTTTGTGATTTTCTTTTTTTCTACACTGTTAAAAATCTGGTAGGGTCAGATATGCACTCTGTACTAGTATTGATTTGGTAATAACTTTCTACCGGATTGGTAGTAGTTTATTTCTGAGTGTTAAATTTTTCATTGCCGTGTCGGTAGAGTCATATACCAGTTTTCTAAGAGTAGGATTTTTTGCAAGCTTATAAAAACATTGTGCACTGCTATATGCTCAAATTGTATTTTATTTAAAGTCTAAATATTTCTGAAAATTGTCAAAATTTTGTATAAAATCATCCATAATTTTTCAACTCAAAATATTAACGAAACACTGAAATAAATACGTGGAATATTTTCATCAAAATGGGTTTAATACGAGTTTTCTAAGAGTGTGATTTTTTACAAGCTCATAAAAGCATGCAGATTATTTGCTCATGTGCATTTTAACTAAATATTTCGGAAACCTGAATCCTAAAAATTCTCAAAATTTTGTATAAAATTCATAATTTTTTTTTGCACTCACAATATTAACGAAACACTGGAACGTGATGGCACTCGTATCCTGGGAGTAAATGAGACCCAAATCCCGTAAAAGTTGTCTCTTTCCGGGTGGAATTTCTCGCCAAAAGTCAGACTCGCAATTTTCCAACGTGGCTAAAAAGTCGGGCCATGGAATTTCCCCGAATCCTTCGGGGTCATATTTGTCAAACAGTTTTCGCCAGCGGTCCTCTACCACGAAATAATTCGCATTTTCGCCAAAATTTTTGTCGTCCTCAATTGTCACAATTTCGACCAGGTCGGAAGGACGGCGAGAATGACGTCCACCAAGGTCAAGGCCAGAGTCGAGGTCACGGTCGTCCGGGTCAAGGTCAAGCGAGGACCCGGACGAGGACGACGTTCTGGATCGGATGGAATCCGCTTCGTCTTCCGTTCTGACTTCGGCAGGATTTTTAAACGTGATATTTTTGCAAGTTTTATTTTTTGGACCAACATTTGCGAAAAAATTGGCACAATTTTGGGGCTCGGCTGAATCGGAAATTAGGATGTCACAACTTTGGAGTGATGTTTCACTAATGTTTTGCAAATTGGGGATTTTTCTTCGCAAGGAATTTTGCACATTTTGAATTTCTTCGGAATTTTGCACATTTTGAATTACCTCAGAATTTTGAGCCGCGTCGTAATACGCGGTGCCAATCAGACCACCGACGGCATCAACTTTTTCGCGAACTTTTTTAACTTCAGTGCGAATTTGGGATACTTCTTGGGCCACGCGTAATACAGATTCGGAGACGGCTTGGATAGATGTGCAATTTCCGTTAGGTTGGAAACATTTTGCAGTTTCATTGCCTGAATTTTCTGCAAAATTTCCATTCTCAGAATTTTGTGTAGGATTTTGTGTAAACTTTCCATTTTCAGAAACTTCCTGTTTTTCCATATCTACAAATTTGTCTGGATTTTCACTCCGTGGTGGAAGCCGGAGACGAAGCATGCACGCTTTCCATCGAGAAACAGGGTCGTTACCACCATTTGAATGAGATGCGCCCTCACCATGGTCAAGAATCCAGCGCATTTTCGCAATTTATTTGTTACAAATTTGTCGCAAAATTTACACAAATCCAGACAAATACACATAAATTACACTACATACGTTAAAAGATTTCCCCAACATTTTACACACTGCGTTTCAAACTAATGCAAATTTTTCCTCCAAGAATTTCCCACAAATTGTGAATGAAATCTACTCCGAAGAAATCGGATAACTGATGCGTCCTCACCTTGGCCAAAAACAAGAGCATTTTCAAAATTTGAGTTTCAAATTTTTTCCAAAATTTACACAAATTCACGCAAAAATTACACTGCATAAATAATAATATTTCTCAAATTTGCACAATCTATAAAAAATTTTATGTACTGCGTTTGAAGTTTTACGTCAAGGTTTCCTTTTCCACAAGTTGTAAATGAAATCCACCCCGAAAATCGGATGACTCAAGCACCGGAATGTAACTACTTCTACTACCCGGGTAGTAGAGAAACTTTCATCCCTACCTTACTCAACCCCTCGTGAACTACAACTGACCGAGGAAACCTGATAAGAATATACATTTACGAGGAAGCCTTTTCCACCCACCCAACCAACCACCTAACCGAAAAGTAGTAAAACCCGGGTGGCTTCTTACTCCCGGGTGAAGGGTGGCTATATACTATGCATGACTTTGGCTGGCAGGATTACTCACCAAGCAACATCTTATCAGCCGTGTGTTCTCCTCTTCTCCCCTCTTTTCGGGAAATGCGGAAATGCCAATGCAACAGAAGGCGGAAATCATCCCCTCTTCGCCACACACAAACACGCAGTTTATTAGGCATATTCACGTCAACTTTGTAAATTTGGGGGGAAAATTGCAAAATTAAGGAAATCGGATTGGTCAGAACTGTAAATTTAATTTTTGCACAATTTTCATGTTTCTGTGTAATAACTTCGGAAATCATCCCCTCATAGCCAATTCGCCATGCACATGCGATTAGACATGTTCACCTCAACTGTGTAAATTTTTTTTGTGGGGGGGATTACAAAATTAAGGAATTATTAATTGACTATAATTAACAATGGATTGACACGAATTGTAAATTTAATTTATGCACAAATTTTCAGGTTTCTGTAACTTCGAAAATCATCCGCTCTTCACTCACTCTCACTCTTCGCCACGTTAGGCATATTCACGCCAACTTTGTGAACTGAGTAAAATTTTAGGAAAAATTACAAAATTAAGTGAAACGGATAAAATATTTATTACCAACAACTTTCTTAAGCTTTATTATTAACAATTGTTATACATCTTCTGTGAAAAGAATGCCTTTCATTACACCGTAAAATCCGTAAATTATTTGCCTAATTTATAAACTTAACCTTAAAAAAGGAATGCTTAGGCGAGACTATGTGCGATTAAAAGTATAAAATAACGCCCTGCCCCCACCACCAGTGATTGAAAGCTTTGCAAAATTACTATCACCACCCTGGGAAAAATTTCACAGATTTATTAAATCTTCAAATGAATGCATACATGCTGCACTATCTTGACCAATATAAATAAACAATAATATTAAACAGGTTGGCTCAAAACCCTTCCGCATTCTTCACACCATTTCATCGGCTCCGGTCCTCATTGATTCGTCGTTGTAATTTTTCTTTTTTTCGTTCCATTCAATTTAGCCTTATCTCGACCACACTTGCACATCGAATCTTCAACTGAACCAGTCGACAAATCCACAATGGAGCTATTATTTTGTTGTTGAATACGAAGCACTTCTTTATTTTTTTTTCTCGCTCGAAATTCCCAAACCAAAGCGTTCATGTTATTTTCAAATTCCATTGCCTTAAATTGTTTATAGTCTGTAAAATTCTTCCTCATCCCTTTGGCGAAATATCTTGCGGCTTTACGTGCGGCGTTCCTTTGCACAAACATTTTGGTAAAACGTGTCTTTGCCTTGTCTTTCTCTCTATCCAACACCACCATTTTCTCCTCCGCAATTTTCAGCTATAAATAATATTGATATTGTTATAATTTAAACCCACTAGTTATGCATAATATACAATCACCTTTTCTGATAAATGGTTGAATGATGCATTATTTCCTGATGTCTTCAACACCCAATTTTCGGACTTTAGTGATGCATTTTCGCTCCTTAATCGTTTATTCTCCCTTTCTAGATTGACTATTTTTTCTCGAAACAATTCAAAATTTGACGAGCTTAGAGTTGCCTCCTCTATTTCCTCATCGTAGATCGAAGTCGACGCTTGTGACACATTCGACATTTTAATTTTTTGCAATGTAGCAAATTTTGTTGGATGCAATAAAAACAAAACCCTAAATTAAATATAAATTATTTTGGTTTTGATCAACTACTGGTTACCATGCAATTACTTTTATAAAAATACATCGTACATTGTAAAATTTTTCCCAGGGCGGTGATACTAATTTTGCAAAGCTTTCAATCACTGGTGGTGGGGGAGGGCGTTATTTTATACTTTTAATCGCACATAGTCTCGCCTAAGCATTCCTTTTTTAAGGTTTAGTTTATTTTAACCTTTTAATTGGTATGTGTGTATGAATGTGTTTTAATCCAAACTTTTTTAAGCCTACCCCATAAAGTTATAAATTATATTACTTTCTAACCTATTTAATTCTAGCTGAAGATGATGGAGTCCGTATATTATACTTAACTAAGCACCTTTTAATTGGTAATGCTGTCATAATAAATCCACAATTACGTCGATTAACAACATAAGGATTTTATTAACTCCTAGTAATAATAAATATGTTACATGAGTTGTAAAATTAAACTTCATTACCAAAATATCTACAAGCTATTAAATTTATCAGTATGTTACTAAAATAAAGCATACATTTACATCTTGCAAGTACATTGACAAATCCACTTTTTACAATTAAAACAATTAGGAAAATCCAGAATCCACTCTAGCATTTCTTGTACTTCGTTATCAAGCACAATACCAATTTTCATTATCCGTAGTCTGTACAGCTCTTTCACCGCATCCTCATCACATGGAGTCTTATTCGGCGCCAATGTCAGAATATTCTTTTCTTTCAATCCGAGGATTCGAAGACCTTCCTTCGTCTTCACTCGACTGAGGGCAACGTACGCCATGGCTTTGGCGAAATGGCGTAAGGCTAGTTGAATGCTGTCCATGTGAAGCGTCAATCCCTGACATTTATGAAATACCAGGGCCCAACAGAGGACAATTGGAAGCATCCTACGTTTAATTAGAGTTTGACGATTTCCTAAAATAAGAGGAAACAAATTATAAGATGCTAGCGAATTATGCGAATAAATATTTATATGATCTTAATCTCACCAACGAATTCAAATGTAACCGTGTCGATTTTAACGTATCCGTTGAGATCCCTGTATGCACCGCCAGCATCCCCATCAAATCGAATTATCACAGCCTCAGGCAGGTCTCCATCCTGTAATTGTTCGTCTCTCAAAGCTGTCCACTTCAGACCAACGACAGTACCAACACTTCCGTTGACTAGCCCTGATTAATAGTTATTTGTTTAATACTAAAATGATTTAGACAAATTATTAAATATAGAAAACTACCATTCATCAGACTCTTGTTTCTAATTAGCATCACCCTACTTCCCACCCCAAGTTGAATATTTGATGGGATCCCTGCCGTAAATCTATCATTGTTGGGTATAAGATTATCCGGGCAATGTTGATCGAATTTGTTTCCATCTGCAAATAAATCCAGTGCCTTGATATTATAAATATTCGGGTTTCTCTTCCGTAACTCCTCAGTTCTCTCAGCATTATGCTGTTTAACTCCCTTCTTGTCTGGGAATAACGACAGAGCATCGGCAAATTTCGCTGCCATTTCCATATCATGCGGGTCTTCCTCGTTAAAAATTCTGGACTCCAACAGTTTATAGTCGTCTGTTGTACAATTGCCAAATCTCAATCTATTCAACAGATTCAAGTATTCACTTTCATTAGTCTGCCTATGATTCTTGTGTAATTCGTAAAAATCGAAAAATTTCCAGAGATTCTGTTCGTGCGCAAGGTTGGGAGGAGGCTTAAAGCACCAAGAACCATTAACAGGGGCAAACTGCATCAAGTCGCCAAACACTAGAACATTTAATCCTCCAAAAGGAAGGTCATTGTTCCTTACTTCACACAGTCTCAAGTGGGCAGTTCTAAGTGATTCATAAGCAACCATTGATATTTCGTCCAAGATAATCCATTCAACATTTCTTATTGCTTGCCGCATCTCCTCAAGCTGACGGCTGTTTAAGGCAGAGTAAGGTGGAATACGACCTCGCTGGACTGGAAGTTTAAACGCTCTATGAGTTGTTGTGGCACCAATATTCAATGCACTCATTCCTGTTGGGGCTGCTTTCAGTAATGTGTTTGGCTTCTCTTGAGTTTCAAATGTGCTAATCAATGCTGATAATCCGTCAATCAAGTAACTTTTACCACAACCACCAGCTCCAGCAATATGAGAAAGGACTTGTTGTGAATATTGCTGTTCAATCTTCGCATGAACTCTATCAAAAACTTCCTTCTGCTCTTCGGAAAAGGAACGATACCGGTCTACCAGGCTGCCAACATTTGGTGGAGGTTGGAAAAGTTCGCCCTGGTCTGGAATGTTTGGCTCATCCTCAAATTCATCGCCATAATTGATGTCTTCGCCATTTACAAAAGGAGGAGCAGGAACTTCACAAAGTTGTATTCGAGTCAGAGCTTTATCTATTTCTTGTGCTAAGTCGGGTCGCAAGATATCTGAGTCTTGAAATGAGCGGAATCTAGTGCATAGATTTCTAAATGCCTCAGCATTTGTTCCGTACTCTACTACAAGGGTTTCTTCATCATCAAAGGGATAGTAGAGGAGAATCATGCAGTAATAGTAGGATTCCTTTTCCCTGATTATATCAAAATTTGGATATTTTACTACGGCAGCCTTCTTTCTTTTCTTCATCGTTCCCTTGTTGTTTTTAAGATCGATTGTATTTAAATCCAGCTCTTCCTCTTCATCTTCCTCACTTGATGTATCCTCAGGATTTTCAAAGATAAGATTTTCTCTTCTGCATGGTTTGTACCAAGCAGCAAATTCGAGCAGGCACCAACTCTTTAAGCTGTCAGGCCTCACACAATAACGCTCAAGTATGCTCAATCCTATTTTCACATTCCCTCTTCCCACACTTTCTTTATGTACAAGATGTAGTCGGTCACTTGGTTGATAGGCAGGTATGAAGACAAATGATCTTGAGGAATATCGTAATGGAAGGTGGCAAAGGCGAAAAGCAGCTTCAGGGGCTCCGACTTGACGGTGATTCATAATTTTCATAGCTATTTTAGTTGCCATACTGTAGCAAGATGAAGAAGGATTAGCTTGCATATCTTGAAATATCTTTTGGATTTCAGTTTGTATGTCTGTTGGTTCTGCCTTACTAATGTACTTAGCAATATAATATGCCACGGCATTTGCATCGGTCACTAGTTGGATGTCCATGTTACATTGCAGAAGCTTTAGAAGGACTGGATGATAATTATTTATGAATTGCTCCGCCTTTGTTCTTTTTAATGTAACAAACCTTCCCTTATTTCTAGCAACGTCATCTTCTTCAAGGACTTTGGTTTCGCTTGCCACTTTTCTTGGGAAATCAAATCTGCAACTTGGTTTTTCTCTATCTTTGTAACAAGTCTCTTTATGGTGATGGCTTTGATACTTAGGTACAAGATATTTCAGCTCATCATCTTCGTCTGGAATTCTGCATGAGACATTTTTATCTATAAATGATATCCCTTCTGGAGATTTAAAGTCGGGTAATGTTCCATCTAACCAAATCAGCATATGTAAATGTGGAGAGCCCCTATGTTGGAATTCAATGCGGTAACTGTATTCTTTCAAAGGAAATCCAAATATCTGAGCAGCGGAGGATTTGATGAATTTCATGAATGCATTTACGCGATGAGAAAAGTGTCTCGCAGACTGGATGGGATGACGATTGAGTAAATCGCACTTTTGATCATAATTGAGAGTTTTCAAAATTTCTTTTAAGCCAACAATATTATTATTTTCCAAGCACGTCTTGACTGCAGCAGAGATATCCTTATATTCAGAGTTGGCCCTCATCGATTCTGCAACAATTAACCCAGCCAAAGAATCCGGTGCATTCAAATCATCAGATGAAAATGTCAGGAAGAAAGTAGGAACACCGAGTTGTTTAATCATGGCAATTAGGTCGCCTGTGTACTTCTTCCAGTAAGAGGCACTTCCTCTAATTGAGGACATATACAGGTGAATGTTCTTTAAAGCAGGGTGGTCGCCGTCTTGCCCTCCATTTTCCATTTGTCCACAAACCGCAATTTTTTGCTTCACACGATGTTCCTCCATTCTACTGAGTGCGTAAAACAAATAGGAATTGTCCCAGAATCTTGTGTTTGGAGACATGACTCGTGACTGAAAATAATCCAACGGTGTTAGTTGTGTTGACCTGATGCAGCTTAATCCACCTTTTCCGTAGGGGAACATTTGGACAAATGATAACTCTTCTAAAAATTTCTCTTCACTAGTTTGTAAAATTCGACCCCTTTCTTTATTAATATGGATTGTTGCGTGCGCTGGTAAAACTGAGGAAAGTTCGGGAACTCTGTAATCGATGGAGTGAAACAATGAATCTGTCACAACTACTTCACCAAACTGTATCCTGGCTGCGGAGCATAAATTTGCAAGAATATCCTCATCTTGTTGCAATTCAGGATCGTCATTATGCACTGGCGAATTTACTGCATTTTCTTGTGGAATGTCTGATACAATAATTTCGTGCTGATTGACAATAACGGGTGTCAAATTGAAGAGGTAGTGTTGCATTTGCATTTCAGTCGCTCTTGAAATATCTGATTTTGGTTCTAAATTTCTATGAATCAATCTTGATATTTCTTTTGGTGCTATTACTTTATCGAATTGAATCACACAAGCAAGTCCATTTGCCGCAACAACGCCTTTTTCACCGCGGGAGTGGGAGTCAAAGTAAAAGACGATAGTTTCGCCAAAAATCCAATTTTACTCGGATTTTGATATCTCTTTCACCATTACACTCCCAGATAGTTGCTTTCTGCAACCCAATATCAAACTCAATGTTTTCGAAATTTTTAGTATTTTTAAAATTTGAAATTCTGAATGAGGATTTTTGTAGTAATTAACAACGCAAATTATGCTTGCGAAATAATCATCAACAAAATTGAGTTTGATATTGGATTGAAGAAAGCAACTATCTGGGAGTGTAATGGTGAAAGAAATTTCAAAATCCGAGTAGAATTGGATTTTTGGCGTGTATTTGAGTGAGTTAAAACTGGACTGAAAGCATTTTTTGGGCATTTTTGAGTGGGTGTGGCGAGCGCAAATGTGGCATGAATAATTTGAAAGTTTCCAGCTGTATGTTGCGTAATTAATTATAAAAAATTATGCATCTCATCGATAATTTGGACATGGCTAAATAATTGTGGTTAAAAATTTTATTTTATTGGATAATTATAAATGCAAACAATAATTTCCTTGATACAATAGAAATTAAACATGAGTTTAATCGTGGATCTAAGTCTATAAATTGATCTAATTATGTTTATACGTGTATTAAAAGTAATCATGATCGTTCTTGCTGTTTCTAAAAAAATGAATTTTTACGTTTAGACCTAAACTTTTTAAACGGATTAAATGCTTGCATGAGTTCTGTACATCAATATAAAAGTCTAAAAGGTTATTACTTTATGAATACATACATTATTGTATCACACACATACATAGATAAGAAAAGCTGACTACAAAGGAGTCGAACATTCAAACCCCTAACCTTAATAAAAAATGTCGTATATTTACCATAATACTTGGATTATTGTGTGAACAGGGTAATTAAGAAACATTGTAAAGGAAACAGATTTGCTGAAATTTAACAAAACTCCAGATATAAAATCGCCATGTCAACTTTTCTTGAAACTTTCAGGAAATACTCGTCAAGTATCCCTGAAGACATTTCAGAAATCAGAACTCGCCCGCACGCACTTTTGAAATTGTCAAAATTCATTAAAGTTGAGAAAACTGGGACGGGAAGGATAAAAATAGACATTTGTCAATTTTGGAAGGGGTCCCCGACGTACGATTTTCTTGAAACTTTCAGGAAATACTCTCCAAGTATCCCTGAAGATATTTCAGCAATCAGAACACGCCCGCGCGCACTTTACAAATTATGAAAATTCATTAAAATCGAGGGTGCGGGGCAAAAAACGACATTTTCGTATTTTTCAAAAGTTTCCCGCCACCGATTTGGCTGAAAATTTTAGGGAATTATTTAGAAGTGTTAGGGAACACATTTCAGTCGTCAAATCATCGACAGCGGGAAAGCTTAAAAATTAAAAAATTTAAATTCTGGGCTGGGCTAACTTCCTATACATCTGAGTTAAAGTGTCAATACAAAATATTGAAAAAAGACAAATAATTTCCATGCTACATTATTCTCTTCTTGTGGTACATTAGACTCGTTTACTTGAAAACCTAGTAGTTTCAAAGGTACAAAATCACCCATAGAAATGACCAGTTCTACACACTTAATTTCCACCTTGCCCGAGGTAATGAGTTCATTCACGAATTTGCAAATAATGTATATATGTGTTTTACGAAAATATGTCATTTAGAATTAGCTAATCGTGCAATATAAATAATTTACAGCTTAAAGTTTTGACGATTTTGCAACATACAGAAATTTCTATGATTTTGGAATATTTTAAAATAATTGTAATGAATTTTAAATGTGCGTAATTACGAATTAGTTAAGCGTATCATTTGCTTCAGTATTTCCTAAATTTTTTTGACGATTTTACAACATTTAAAAATCTACGATTTTGGGAAATTTCAAAATAAAGGTTTCATTTAAATAATTTATTTATTAAAATTTTACATATTTCAGATTGTCTACAAAATTATGGAGTTTCTCCCCACTCCCGAATTAGAATCCATCTCTCTCGGCAACTCCACGTGGGAAGAGGAAGCTCTGAGACATCTCCGGATTTGCCCAAGGAGAATGTGGACATTTTATTCTAAAAAATTAAATCATTTTCTGGCATCAATTTTAACACCGGGACAAAATTAAGTCTCAAATTCCCCCTCGATAACTCATCCCGCAACGTGACCGCTCGTATCGTCAAGATTTACGAATCTTTCAAAAACTTGACGTTTCTCGAGTTTGAACAGTTTTGTCAAATTGCAAAGATTTTTTTTCTTCCAATCAGCATTGGGTTGACCTACTTCTCGACAGTCCCAAAACCCCCAAAACTGACCACCTTATCCGTTGACGCGGCCCAACTCTATCCTAAATATAACCCCGAGCAGTTGGGCAACCTCGTCTCGCTAACCACCCAAATTCTCACTGTATTCAGTCACGTGCAAAATCTCCAGCTGACAAATATTCATGGCGGTTTAACTCAAGAACAAGGCCTTATTTTACCCCACCTCCGATCAATCTCTTTACTAAGAACGTTCCCCATCTTCGAGAATGGCCCCCTCACTTTACTTTTTAGCCCGAGCCAGGGCTTATGTACCCGTTATGTCTGTCTGTCCGTCTTCGCGATAACTCTCTTTAACTCTCTTTTTCGATCGACTTGAAATTTTGCCCACTTGTTTATGGGTCCAAGAAACTAATCGAGTTCGAAGATTAGCAAAATCGGTCCAGTGGTTGACCGGTGGGGGTCATCGGAGTGGATGGGGTATCATGCAGCAAAATTTCAAAATTATGGTAGAAAGCTGAAATTTGGTACATAGGTAACTAATGGCTTATAATGAAAAGATATGAAGTGAATTTGTGAAAATTTTTATCTGGAGGGACCCTATGGGGTCACCCAAACTGATTTTTCAAAATCGTTCAATTAAGCCGAAATTTGGTATTGAAGTCGATAACAGCTTATAATGAGAGTTTATGATATACAATTTTGAAAATTTTGACCCAGAGGTACCCGGTGGGGTGACCCATACTGATTTTGCAAAATCACTCAATTAAGCCGAAATTTGGCATAAAGATTGGTAATGACTTCTAATGAAAGAATACGAAGTTAAATTGGAAAAAAATTCAGGTGGAGGGCTCCCTGGCTCGGGCTAAGCAAAGCTGTACTGGTGGTTTTACATTTGAGACACCTCCTTCTAACTTTTTCTAATGTGACTCGGCTCGAGTTTAACCTCTTAACCTGAGATATGGCCAACGGATCCGACGTATTTTATCACCTCGCGCCACAGTTAGAACACGTGTGCATCTCCTGGGTGGGAAACATCTGTCCGAATGAACCAGAGTGTGCAAATAGGCCCCTTTTTGGGGAAAATTTTATGCCTTTTTGCCCTTTTCAATGCCCAATTGCCTTTTTGCGTGCCTTTTTGCCCCTTTGATGCCTTTTTACCTTTTTCCGTATGTTTACATTGGGCATTGCCTTGTCCATTTTACAAACTTGCTTTGGACAAGAAAGTGTGATGACAATGTAATTTGCTTTATATTTTGATTTTCTAAATTGTTACCAACCTTGCATTTCTCTACAACTACTTGACAAGTTTATTTACTTGCGCATAATAATAATCACGAGTGTTTATGAATATTTATGCACCTCAAAGTGTTTATTGGTGTCGACAATCCTTCACCTCAGCTTAATAAACATACCTTAATTGGATAACAAAATTGTTCACATATTGATAAATCATGTGAATTATCAAACATTACAACTAACAAAGCATGGGATAATGTTATCACATTGCCCCGATTTTACCAAAAAGCCATTTCAGGCAATCGGGCATGGCCAAACTTCACGTGCCTAATAGGCAAAAAGGCATTTTAGGCACGGCATGCCTTTTACCCTTGCAAACTCTGGAATGAGCACCAGTACAGGTGGAGGTATATGAAGATCCCGATTTTCCCAAGGTGCAAGGCCTTCAAAATTTTGAAAAAACAAAATCTTGTGCCTTACAACGAAACAGACTGGTCTAAACCAGTCGATTTCCTGGACAAAACCAGTGGTTTCGTCGGTATCTCAACTTAAATTTCGAAACTGAGACGGTTAAGGTTAAGTTGCTGTATGAGAAACGGTTTCCTTCTTTGGAGAGGTTAACCGTGGTGGAATGGGAAAAAAATGAATTAGTCACCCCCGCAGGTATAGTTATAGTGGATTTGAAATGTTATCGATAATAAATAATTATTTAGCTTAATTAACATTTACAGGTTTTTGGGCAGCAATTTAAGTATTTAACCAAGAAAGTGGCTCAAGGGGGAAATTGCTTCTTTTGGCTGAAGCTTTGATGATGCATCTGTCACGAAAAAGGAGTATCTCGCTTTCTCCACGTAGCTTCGGTAAAGGCGAAAGGATCTTGGTAAATTAGTGCTTCTGTGATTCGGATTCCAAACAGCCACGTTAGAATCCCAATTACGGCGTATATCCAACAAACCAGAAGTACTCCGGTCTGTATTAAACGCTAAAATCGAAAATATATACCAGAAATCTATATATATTCCTACCGGTTCACTTTCATTCATTTGACTGATTATTTATGATAGTGAGTGAAGTTTCCTACACTCTTAGCAAAGTGGTGAAGTCATATATACACTCCGTCATGATTATTGATTTGGTGAGCATTTCTCCCCGGGTTGGTAATAGTTCGATTCTGTGTGGTAAGTTATCATCACCACAGGGGTGTATATTTTTCACTATACGGTTATGCCCGTTATCACCGCGCCGGTTAAGTCATATATGCACTCCATTTGGTGATGATTCAATACCGTTTTGCTAAGAGTGTATAATTTAAATCAAACTGACCGAATAATTCTGTCATTTCAGAGGAATGGCGGTGAATGGAATGGTTTTTTAATTGTTTCATTTTTCGCCTTGTACTTAATACATGTGAGAAAGTAAGAAATGAAGTATAATGAAAGGAAATAAAATTTGAATGAAAATGACTGAATGTGAATGAAAATCTTGAGTCAGAAATCGAGGTGACGGACTGTGAATTATAACTAAATTTCTGAACAGGATTTTTTTAAAATGAAGTTTACAGAACTTTGTGAAAACGTACCGTTAATTTTCTCCCAACCGTTCGGTTTGCTGCATGTTTGAACAAATTCTAGTATTTTTGGAAATTTGTGCGTATCAAACCAAAAGATTTTGAACATGCAGAATCGCACCAAAGCTGAAGCTACGCGTTGAAAACAGAGAAAGTACTGGACAGGATTATGACGAAGAGGTTCTGGAAATTGTCGAATTTCATTTAAATAGTTAAGCACGGTAAAACGTAGCCGAATCCGCAGAGGGGCTGCGAGCAAAAACTAATTATTTCGCGCATTTGCAAGTTGAATAAATAAATATTTGTGTTATGTTACCCTTTGAAATCTATTAATTTGCACACCCTCTTTCCCTATTCGGCAGGGTATGACGAGAAGGTAATACCCAAATTTTAAGGATAACTTTAAAAAAATTGAAAAGAGTCTCCTATTGGTTATCGCTCAACTGTTCAGGAATTTTAAACACGGTTTGAAAAATTGTCACTTTTAACATTTTTGTGCTGCTGCACTTAAGGATACATACAATTGTGTTACGTTATGAAACCTGGCTTCACCAGTGAGAGAAGCCAAATAAATCCATAACACGAAACAAGTAAGATAGGAAATTCATTAATTTTGCATAATTACAAAATGTATACTTCATACTTGCATATCGTCGGACTAATTTTTTTGCGAACTTTTTTATAGGAAAACAATCCGAAGTCTTTGTGAGTCCTCGCTTTGTATATAATTTTTTTATTAAATTTTTTCAAAGTACGCATAACCGCTAACTCGTCGGCAACATGTAAAATTTGACTTGGTGAAACCAGTCTTGGAGAAAACACTCTTAGGAATAACCGTTTGGAATAGTAAATGCATTATAATATTCTAAGTTTACAAAATTATACATAATTCAGTCTAAACTTAACTTTTTATTAGTCAGCCTGACTGGATTTAGTGTATTTTAATTAACTTATACAGTTAAGTGTATTTCAAAAGGGTAATCCTGTTCTTGAGCGTGGAAATCCTAGTTTTTAGCCCCTTTATTTGGCATCTGATGCAATTCCGAGATTGTCATTTTAAGCCTTAGTTATATTACAGGGTCGGTTGGATAATTGCCATTTCAATTATCGTCTTCCTCATCTTCTTCGTCTGTATCCCAGTCGGAATTTGCTTCTGTTGTGGTTACTGTTGTTTTGCAGCTTGTCGGAAACGGGACCAGCCACAGACCCAAGTTGTTTGTAAGTGTGAAATACCTACATGTTTTTTGTGTTTTGCATAAAATTTTACACAAAATTAAAAATAATTTAACATGTGGGGAATAATTATAAATTTCTCAGATATGCAAGGACCACCTCCCGCAAGGTAGGAGCAACCACAACAACCACCACAGTACGGGCAACAACCACAAGCACAACCTTACGGTAAAAAGCATATTCATAGCTTGATGAACAATAAAACACATTTCGTCTTTAATTTAGATACTTACAAATAAATATGCAAATAAATATGTTGTGAAACGGTGTAGGAGGACAACTATTTGGTATAGATTAAAGTTTTATTTTCCTTCGCAAAGCTTTCGACAAATAAATATTGCCTGCCTTAGGTTCAATTTCGAGACATGTGCAAGCCCGCATTAGCTCACCCTGCCTACACTGTGAATAATCTGGTGGTAACCATTGCCGAAAAGCACAAGTACATATTTGACTCTACCAAAGTGGTATTGAAGTGGGTTTTTGCAAACATTACACTTTGCAATGTCTTCCAGTTTTTTAACTACAATGAAAAATTTCAAAAATCATTATTTATAAACCAAGCAGAAAATTCAATTTTTTAATTTTTGAAGTTCCCCCAAGAATCAAGTTACATTAGAACTAACTAACAATGATTTTTGTAGAGAGATATCGTTGAAATTTTTCATGCAGCAATACTAGATTAAGACGAACTCAAAAAATATGGATCAGCTTTCATCGTCGAAACAATTAAAATTTCTACGCTTAATGTAGGAATTGCGATTGATTTTTCCATGTAACAAAAAGCTAACTAAATAGGTCAATTATAATCACTGACTGTTAAACAGTAGAGGAAATACCGGCGCGACGTGGCGAGCTTCCTCCGAACACTAATACGGAGCTGTCGCCGACAGTTTTCACTACTCACGCCGCCGCCGCTGATAAGGCGTTGAGCTCTGTTATTATATCATTCAAATTATAGTAAAACGGTGGGTACTGGAGGGATTGACGACCAGAAAATGGATTTTCTTCTATCCCGACCATTCGCGTAATAAGCCAGATTGGCGGGATTTCTAGCTAGAATACCTGCATATTATGTTATGTAGATAACCTGCATTCGGGTTTAATTTTTTGACCAAAAGTGAACGCTTTTGAAAAATCTCACGTATGGAAGATACAATCTTTGGTGGTAAGGTTTTGACAAATGTCATATGCCACAAAGGATAGTGGTGATCGATTCTCAACTATTCGGAAGATTCAAATTTAGGACTAGACGCGTGGTCCTTTGAGGACCACAATCACCACTCCTGATACTGTTTATTTGGGTATCAGTAACGACTAAACACTACCTGTTTAAAAATGCGAATAAGAGATGCCAACGGGTGCGATACTTGAGCAAAGTGGCGGGAGGTGTGTTTAGATGGGCCAAGAGATTTTGGTGCCAGGTGGAAATTTATAACTTGTTTAACGACTATTTTCCATAAGCTATAATGGGATTTCGGGTTTGACTAAATCTGACAGTTTTTGACAAATGGGACAAAAGTTGCCGGTATGCCACTTTGGCGCAAAAATTGGGAGGGGGCCCCGGGGAAACCTGCTTGGTGATTTATGTATTTTATATTGTTGAAAAGTATCAGTGAATGGCTTGAGGTCTACGATGCTTGGCCGACTACTATAGATAAGCCAATTCGCGTTTAATTTTTTGACTAAAATTGGCCGCTTTTGAAAAATCTCATGTATGGAAGATCCAAGACCATCCCCCATTTTCCATAATTTTAGCGGCAATTGGCATCTCGTATTTGCATTTTTTAAACAGGTAGTTTTTGGTCAATGCTAATGTCCAAATCAACAGCATCATCCGTAGTGATCGAAGGCTTTGAAGCCTTCGAATTTTGGACTAGATACACCCGCACGATACATTGAATCAATGTGTCGTGCGGGTGTATCTAGTCCAACATTTGAATCTTTCAAAACGTTGGGAGCAAATCCCCCTGATCCCTGTTGGGAAATGATATTTGTTAAAACTTTTGCACCAAAATTTGTATTTTTTACAGTGAGATCTTTAAATGGCGGCCACTTTTTGTCAAAAAAGTTAAACCCAAATGTAACCTACCATTTGGCAGCTTTGGGAGTCTACAATTCGACTTCTCGCTTACACTAAATGTGACCGGCTTTGAAAATTGGGTGGAAGGGCGTCAAAGAGAGCAGATTAATGACGCGGAAGCCCAAAGAGCGCTATCAACGACCTTGAAACTTGGGAACAGTATAGGCGTCTCTCTGGGCAAGATGGAAGCTTTGGGATTCACCACTTGGAGACCCCCAAAGGGTTCCAAGAGGGTTCCTTATGTATGCCGCCTTTCAAAACTTGTTGTCCATAAGTTTTGAAGTACACGACTATTCTTTCTATTTTCAGAATCAAGCTCAAATTAAATTTTGATAACCACCAATTTTTCCTCTATAGTTGTCAATTACAATCCTAAGTATTTTATTCCACATACACTTCATTCACTTTTCGATAATTCGTGTACATTCATAAAGTAATCAGGGATGACTCATCACGTTCATATAGAGTATTTGCAACTCTTAAATGGAATTGTAATTGAATTACCTAAATAGCTGTCATGCCACACGAGGGATCATCCATTATCTTCAGGCTTCGCCTTGAAGGAATATCATTTTGCCTCAATTCTTATGTTGATGTGAAAGATAAACTCATATGTATCTCATATCTCATGGCTAATAAATTCACGGCCGAGTCGAGGAGGTCGTCTGGTGAGATCAAAAACCGCGAAATGAACTAAATCGTTAAAATTGAGCTCAAGTTTGTTTCGAGGGTTTAGACATTCAAACCGGAAACGCGAACTTCTTTTTGCATTTAGTCACTAGAGAATAAACCTGGGTTGACTGTTCTGGTCCTAGTAGTAAGCCAGAGAGCATGAAGTGGAAGTATTCGTCCATAAAGGAAAAAATATTGAAGCTGAAATTGCTATATTGGTATTGGACAATGTTTTTAGGAGTCAGAAGGACTTCTGCCTCTGGACGTTGTGGCTCCGAAAACGCTGATACCTGGTGCTTATTATGAAAAGTAATGCAAGCCGTTGTGGAGAAACGACAAAAACAAAAGTTGCTTCGCTTGCAAAAACGGTGAAGACAATTTTGCTGGTCACACATCCAAAAGTTAATAGGATGCAATTTCAAGCCAAAAAATGTCAAAATTATTTCATCCCCTTTAGATTCTAGACTTGGCCTCTGGTGACTACTACCTCTTTCGACATTTTCCGAAAAACCTCAGGGTGAGGAGGTATCGAGTCAAAGCAGCAGTTTTGACATTTTGTCTAAAACCATTCATAAAAACGGAGTCGAGTTTTTGAAATTTAGCGGACCAAGTGTGTTGACCTCATTGGGGACTACACTGAAAGGCAGTAGCGCAAATACCCCAAATTTATTGCGCCTTCAAGGAGAGCCCAGAACATAATGGATGATTCCTCGTATGTCCGGCAGAAGTTGAGACGAATTAGAAGTTCCAATAAGTCTAAAATTTAGGCCGGGCTACTATTTGAGCAAGATCACTTAAAAAATTTAGAAAAAACACGGTAACTACTTGAGCAAGTTGTTCAGAGCAACGGCTATTATTTGAGGTTTTGCTGTATTTCCTCTTACGTTGCTCATTCAACTATATAGTCTTGAACTAAACATTATGATTGATTATTTCCAATTTCACCCGTTAAGGCTTTATCGTACTAACCAGTTTCAAAGGGTACACATAAATGTATCTGCAAAAACAACGCCGTAACCATGGTGACCGTTTTCTTCAATTTTACATTTACTAGGTAAACTAAGCTTTATTTGAGTCTTGATATAATCCCTTTGTGTAGGCCCTTAGTATGATAATTTATTGAGTAGAAAATTATTTGTATTTACCTAATCTTAGTTTTAACACATATGCATATATAACTTTTCTAAATCCATGCTTAGAAATAATTCCCCAATGGACGAAACATGGTTGTAATGAAAAATCAATGTTCATGCCTAACACACATAGAAAAATTTAAATTTGTGTGATTGTAAGCACGCAGCCAACTTCAGTTTATATGGGTTTATAGGGAAATATATGTAAATACGTACGTTGATTTTTCCGTTCTTAATAAATTATAAGCGAATTAAGGAGGTTGACATACCTTAAGAAATAAATTTATTAAAAATTTTAGCTTCTTAATAAATAATTAATTTTTTGTTAAGAATTATTGTATTAGGCATATATATTCAAGGATGTAAAAATTAATTTCCTTCGGGAAGATGGTGAGCCCTTTCACCGTATAGCTTTTATCAGTTTGCGTTGAGTTCGCCACACTTTCACATCTTTAGTACAAGGTAAGATTCTAAAGCACAGACTGTAAGAATAGTTTTAAATTTTCATGTATATAGTTAGTTTTCCGTGATTTAACTTTAAGCTAGTTGCAAGAAACAAACTTGGTAAGAGCCCTTATGTAGAAGTGTTTCAGAAACTCTGGTGAAGCATATATCCATAAGAGTAGACACATACATAGTTAACAATTTCTTAAACAAATTGTTTCCCGTCAGCACAAGGAAACATACACAATTGTTGAGAAGAAGGGTTGCCCATTTGTTGACAAGATTTTGATGATGAAGCTTAAGGTACTCATTTACATTTGTATCGGATTTTGCTGAAAGCATGTGAGAGATTTGAACAGAAGGAGGGATAGAGGTCCAGGTATCTTATCGTTCTAATGTTAATTATAACGTAGTGCGTATAGGTCATACTGTAAATAATCTGGTAATAAGCATTGACAAAAAGCACAGGTATATGTATTACTATCAGAGCCTTGGGATTAATGAAAGTGGGATTAATGATTAGGATTAGGGATTGATGTTTAAATATTCGGGATTGAGGATTGAGATTAAGAATTAATTACACTCGGGATTAAAATTAATTTAGGATTAAATCTCTCGAGTCATTCAATGGGATTAGGAATAATTTAGTCCGATTTTAATCCCGAATTGGGATTAATTCATATTTTTCGTGAATCACATTTATGCATATCTAGTTATATTTCCTTTGCTTTCCAGTTTACACATAGTTGTATTTTATATTGTTTGAGAAGCCCTAAATGTGTGATTGAATTTGAATCCTACCGTAGACTAATGCCCGCATAAATTTTGATCTAAAGTATAACGTGTCATTTACATAAGTCACCATTTGATTAACATTAAAGTGAAAGTGGGCACCCCACCCTAAGTTATTATTATTCGGCCATAGTAATATGTATTTACACATTAGTGACATAAATTAAGTTTGCTTATATAGTCATCGCCGAACTAACAAAGCTTGGACAAAAAAGTTTTATCAATAGTTCTTACTACATTAGCTATTTGTTTTATAATAATTGTTGTTTGTGAAACACAACAAAAAAATTAGGGTTAATAGTTATGACAAACATATTTCTGATTGAAACAAAAGTAGAACTGACATTGTCTCCGAGAATTTTCAGCGGGTAAACCTGATTTAATCCCATTTTAATCTCAAACTTGGATTAAGATTAATCAATGAGTTCCGGGATTTGGGATTAATTATTTCTTCCAAACTAAATGGGATTGAGGAATAGGGATTAAAAGTAAAAAATTACGGATTGAGGATTAGGATTAAGGATTAATTAATCCCCAATCCCAATCTCAATCCTCAATCCATAATCCCGGGTTAACCAGGCTCTGATTACTATACCGAAGTTGTAATGATAAGTTGTACCGCATGCTGATTTGTTGATAACAAAGTTTTACCATCATTGAAGCGAATTTCTACTACCTGGTAAGATCTTATTATCAAATTTATTACCAAGAAATCATTACCTGCGTGACTTTACCAGATTGCACACATCGGGGTATGGGTAAACATTTCCTGAAAATCGATCACACGCTAAATGTACGACCCTTAAAAATTTTTCATATGGATAAATACGCCCTGTAGCTAAAAATCCATACTCGACATTTAGACAAATTTAAATTATTAATACTTGTAAATCCCCAGTCATGGTATATAGTTATTTGATTAAGCATATGCAAAGATGTAAAAAATCTATTTCTTTCAATATGGCAATTCACTGACATGGGCTCCCTGTATACAGGGTAAGGAAAAACCAGGGATTTGCTATTGAAAACCCATACCCCGGAGTTTTAGCTGGGTTTTGCGTGTAGTCGGGGTAGTTGGGGTTTTGGGGGCAAAGTGAGTCACGACCTCATGTATTAAATTTTGAAAACACCTGTTTTTTTGCAATTTCGCAACAAAGCTGCTTATTAATTCAATTTTAATAAATAATTAAATTGTAGAATTGTTAGTAATGTCCTACACGATGCTTGATTAAATGTGAGAACCCCGAGTACCCTTGAGTATTGCTCATTTTTGCTACCCTAATACCCACCAATACGCGCAAGACCCTAATACCACAAAAATCCAGGGTTGCATACCCTGCATATCTAAAATAATTAAGTAAGTCCGCAGCTAACTTTAATGCCCACAAGACGTTTGATAGAAATGTCCATTCGACTTAACGTCCTGAATAAATTATCAATTTATAAAGAATTCTTTGACTAAGCATATGCAAAGATGTAAAAAATTTATTTCTTTCAATCTGGCAAGTTTATACCTGCATCATACTTATCCACCAGTTTGCCTTCTGTTCGTCAACTTTCACCATTTTCTATGTAGTAGAATTCAATTGGAAGGATAGATTGTAAATTTTCGATCCCATAATTTTCAGCAAAAAGCATGGGAAGCGTTCTCATGTAAAGTTGCGTTTGATAGATAAACCCGTTTGAGGAACTTTGATAGTATAACTATGATTGCTTAATATTGTTGTAAATAAATATAGATCAATGTTGTTTCCAGTCAACATGTGGAGATGGTAAAAGGTATGTATTTAATTTATTTTCAAACCCCTTAATCCATTTATCCGAATAATATGTTTGTATGACTTGCTAAGCTAATCTTCGGGCAGTTGTGGGTCACGTAAATATTTGTCGATAGCATAGACATCTGTACGGGGCGTTTTGAGGCGAAATTCGTAAATATATATTTTCAGAATGGTAGAATTATTTGAAGTTGGTAAGAAGAAGGTGAAATCAATCGACCGCCTTTTAATCGATCTATGTGGTTGAATAATAGCTTTTGTTCACAATTTTACATATTTAAAAATAAGCTGATTAATTCAATTTTAAAAAGGAATGAATCGACAATGTCGCCCTATTTATGTATCATTTATACATAATAAATATGCCTGATTACATTTCAGAACCTTATATTTTATACCAAAATCTTACTCAACTACGAATATTCGATTATACTCTATGTACCTCGCATTAATTACTCTGGTTCACGTTCCTCAAATTTCAGGTTTATGTACACTTGTATGCAATTTTAGGATTGCTTTATATGATCTGTAGATCTAAATTTGAACTCTAGTTGTATCACATTATTCTTCCTATCAATTTGGATTGAAATTATATAGTGAATCTTACTAAATTTAAGAAATTCACGCAATATGTAATCAAATGTTCGTTTCGTTATAATTGTTCATTTCCAATATTGAGTAAAACCCCGCCACCCTGGAAAACCTAGGGCGGTGTGCTTCAACCCATAATTAATAGGTTACAGAGCTGGTGTCGGGAACTTGTCTCCCAACGAACGAGTGTGAAATTTGAAAAATGGAATGATTGGAAATGACTGGACCGTATGAATATTAGCAGGGTGGATGAATGAAACAAAAGGTAAACGTTGAGACAAGGATTTAATTATTAAATTGTATTGTCAGTTTAATTGTGTAAGAGGCAAGTTGATACATACAAAATGGGGCAAAATTGAGACTGATTGGACTGACTGACAAAGTGACTAGTCAGACGAAAAGACAAATACAAAAAGGCCCTGAAAGCAGGAAATGGGAGACTTATTTATAGACTCTGGTGAGTGACCGAGCAAGGACAAAATTGAAAACTGAAGTTGGAGACATAATGATTATGATGTTTGTAACTTGTACCAAATTGAGAGTACGAATTGAATTTAAGGAACAGGAAAAATGGTCAGCTCCTCAAATTAAACTTACATACAAGAAAACTCGATACAAAATATAAATTTTCAAGGAGAAGTCCATGCACATGAAACATGAGTATGAAACACAAATTATTGAGATAAATAAACGTCAAATTTAAAAAAATGCATGGCGATTCTCAACAGCTGGTCATATTGCTTGGACATCAAATTACAAATTAGATATTATAATCACAATTATTCAAGGAAACTCGATTACTAATTATAAATTACACTTGCCTCTTTAAATTATGCAGACTTGGTGAACTACTAACTGTTCCTCGAATCGTAGGAGGAACGAGACGAGGTGCTCCACCACACCAGGTAAACTTTCGGATTTGTCGCCTTGTCAAATTTTCATATATAAAAATTTTCAAATTTTTACGGTAATCCGAAGATACCCTTCAAAAGTGATGCAAAAGTATTTGCTTCTTGACTCAGGATGGTGGTAACACCGCTAATGTGGAAATCTCTGGACAATTTCACCACCTACTTTGCCTACCTGTGGCCATGCCCGCTAAGTTGGGACAAGAAATATAAAAAGTACACATATACCCCCTTCTGCAAGAAGCTAAATCCCTGGATATTGGCAATAGCTTTTTGTTTGGTAGGACGCTTATTCCTTGCTTCGATAGTTCTGGGACAAATCTATGGGTGGGTTTCCATGCCATTAGTCCCTTCTCTCACAAACATCTACTACCTCGTCATCTCACAGTTCATGCTGATTGAGGCTAGCACATTATTCTACGGCGAACAGTTCGCGACAGGATTCAATTTCTTGAATGGAGATGGAGGCTGGGATTACAAAAATGGGTGGGTCGTGTTTTCTACTTTCCTTCCGAACATTTGTATTCTAAATAATTTAAATTTTAGCTAATGTGCCGGCTAAAATTAATCCAAAATTGCGGATTAAAAAAATCGTGCGCATTTAATCTGTGGGTCTCTGGTACCCATTGCCATTTTAACAATTATACCATCATATCCCAACCAAAGGTCATGTTGATTTCTGTTTGGATATTGGCCAAAAAATGTTGTCTAAGGCAATTAAAACGCGTTATTTTCGACTAAACGTGCGACCTTTCATATTTTTAGACACAAACCCCAAAGAAGGCCAACCCTCTGCTAAGTTCGACCTGCTTGGAAATGTCTTAAACCACATGGTCCGCAACTGTGCCACGTTTTCCTTCACGACGGGATTCTTCAGCCTATACGTCGATCTTGACCCGGGTTACATCTGCATCAAATATTTGCCATCACGTCTTAGCCAACTGGTCGACGTTTATCCTTGGAATTATGTACTACTGCCGCACCGTATTCTATTTGCCATGGTCGCAACGGTAGAAATCAATCGCATTGCTGCCCATGTATTTTGTTCGTTCACTGTCGCTTTTCACCTTATCTTTAGCAGCATTACGGCTCTAACTCGTAGCCCACTTACCCTAAATATGAGCAGGGTTCAGAAAACTTTGACCCAATACACACAGCTTAACCTCATCATGACACTACTATATGATTCCTTTGCAACCACGATCGCCGTCATGATGTCGACGATATGGATATGTTGCGTACTGCTAAACTTTGCGACGATAAAAATGTATAGCTACATTTCAATGCCATTCTTTGCACTGATTCCAGTAAGTGCCATTGCAGCGCATTTGGGTGTGGGGGTTTTGATGCCAATCCTTGTGGAGGTGTATGAGGGCTCGCAACCAATTCGGGCAAGGTGGGAATTACAGTTGGCTACTTTTTCAAAAGTTGGAGAAGTGAAATGGCTGACAAAACGGGTAAGGGCCCTGAGGCCGCTTAAAGTGTTTGTTGGTCTGTTTGGGCTAAATTTCTTCTTTGTGCATAAGTCGACAAGGGGGTCGTATTACTCAGCGATTGTTGATTATACGATCAGTGCAATTCTGTCGATAACGGTGTGAGACTTGATGTAAAACGTGTGCCCCAACTAAGCATGAACATATGTACATACATATTTATAAGTATGCCTTGAATTTAGTTGTCTACAGAGGAGCTCTTAAGGACTTATCGACGGCTAATTTTGCACCGTTTGGATCATGATTACACAAAAACCCTCCTTTGATTCAATTCTGATGAAAGCGAAATATGCCTGCCGCACCCTCAGAAGATCGTTTAAAAAACAGATTAATAAAATATTAATATTAATAAATAATAATAAAATAATAAATAATATTAATAAAATATTAATAAAATATCGAGTTATATGACACTAAATTTGGCCGAGTTTAAGTGAAACATTGAATTTCGCGAAGCAAAGAATTCTGCAAAGCAATAACCTAATCTAACAAAACATGTGCACATTTTTCCATTCACCTCAAAAGCTACCGGCGTTCCCCTCTAAGTCCTTTAAAAATATTTTTCAGGACTCTCTGTCTGCACAAAATTACGCAAATGCGAAGGCATCATATGTCAAAATCGTTAGGCAATGAAAACATCCTGGTATCCAGTGTAACACCCCAATCCAAGGTTGACCTTATCAGTCACCTTGGATGGAGTTGTTCTTGTAAATATTTTCTATGAATATTGTATTTGAGCCAAATTCTTAGTTTTCCAATACGAACTCGCTCAACGCGGAGAGACATACGGGAAGTTTCTCAAGTTTAGAGAAAAGGTAATCTCGTCTGCGTCCGGCAGACGAGACAAATTATTTTATTTAATTCAATTAAGCTTGAATGCATGAATAGTTTTTAGAATCAGACTCTTCCAGTCAAATCTTGCCATGCACTTCGCATGTTTTCCTTGTACATATTTTACTGTTTCCAGTACATTCAATAAAAATGTGTAAAAATCGAGTTTTTTCTGTCGGCTCGTACCTGCTCTCGCACACCACATGAGCATATTTCTCGGCACACCATATAACGTAGACGCATCAGGTCATACCAGTGATCTATAATTAACAAGATATCCTTATTAAGATATTGATGTGTTCATGCATAACTTAACTTTACTCGCGTTCCTTAGCCAGCATTAATTAAATACCTTGAAGTTTTGTAGGTCAAACCGCATTTCCCTATCTCATACATAACTTGGGAATCCGTCTGGTCACCATTCATGCTCACTAGAGTCCAAGACTCTAAAACTCATCCACCACCACCACACCGCTTCGTCCTTTGTTCATTTACTTTCTCATGCAATGCTATGCAACCACATACCCGTAGAACGGGTCTGTATACTAGTATACTTTTCTCCATTGGAAATCTTTTCTCCATTGGAAATTGCTGCTTAAACCAGATGCTAACGCCAATAAATTGCAAAAATTGCAAAAAACTGATTGGAATCCCATCCCATCTCTCTGGAGAACTCTGACAGAGAATTTGGAGGATTTGGAGGATTTCCCGACCCGTTTGACCTAACCCGGGCGTGAGATGGTGTTTGGTATCGGAAGATGACCCGACCCGTTTAACCTAACCCGGGCGTGAGACGGCGAAATATGCAATGCCGAATCTGCAAGGAGGAAATTCTCCCTCGCCGCCACTTCTTATCGTGTCAGACCTGCTCCCATTATTTCCACCGAAAGCCATGTCTCCCCACTATTTCTCCCACACTATGGACCCACCACAAACTACACGGTTGGGTCTGTAACTATTGTAATAATATTAATAATATAAATAATGACAGTACCAATTCTATTGCAAACACTAATTTTGTTCTGTTCGAGGAATTACCCGACCTGCACCCCAGCCAATGTAATCTTTCCCCTCCGAGCCTAAATATTGCAACGCAAAACTCACCACACCATATCTCCAACAATCCAGACAGCACTCAACGTCAGCACAACAACTCAACAATAGCAGACACCATTCCATCACAATATGATAAACTTAAATATGAAAAAGGTCTGAAAATATGTCATTTAAACGTTAATAGTCTAAGAAACAAATTCGATGATGTACTACATTTAATAATAGATTGTAAGTTAGATATTTTAGCTTTAACCGAATCTAAACTGGACAACGACCGATATACTGAAGGAATGTACGTAGTTAATGGTTATAGCACAATACGAGTAGATCGAACACATAACAAAGGAGGTGGATTACTTATATATATAAGAAACGAGATTAATTTCGAGCCGGTTGACTGCTCAATTTCCATACAAAAAGACTCAGAGATTCAAATATTTAGAATCAAGCTACCAAACTGTAGCCCAATACTAATTGTTATCTTATACATGCATCCTGCTACCAATAATTCAGAATTAACCTCATTTATCAGTAGCTTAAATGTATTTTTAGTATCACTAGAGCAAGAGTATCTCATCTTAGGTGACTTCAATTGTGACTTGCTAAAACGTGACGCAAATGCATTTAATCTTATTAATACTGGTAAGGAGTTTAAGCTGTGGCAGCACATAACGGGTCCGACACACAAAGGATTGTCACTATTAGACTTAGCTTTCTCTAGTATCAAAACTAATATCTCAGCGTCAGGACACTTTCCGTACACCAGCTCTGATCATGACGTGATTTATTTAGTCAGAAGAGTAAAAAAGCCTAAACTTCTCCCAAAATTTATAAATTATCGTTGCTATAAGAATTGTGATGTTCTCCAACTTAATAATCAATTAGCACTATTCGAATTTAATGTCAGCTCGTCAGTTCAAGAAGAGTTTAAACGTTATAATAGTTACTACATGTCATTACTCGACATACATGCACCGCTAAAAAGAAGGCAGGTGAAACCGCAACTTAACCCTTGGTATACTTCTGATATTGCAACAATGAGAAAACACAGAGACAAATTACGCAATATTGCAGATAAAACCAAAGATATAGTTGACATCAAAAACTATAGGATAGCACGAAATCACTAAAATAATAACTTGTGCTCAGCTAAAAAAACTTACTTTTGTACTAAATTTAAGGAAAACATTGGTAATACGTCTATGGCAAAATGTAAATCTACTAACTGGTTACCGCAGACGGACTCATGCTAGAATTAGTAAACCAATTGTAAAAAATAATGACAAGTCAGATTTAATTGATACATCTGAAAAAATCAATGATATACTAGCTGATAACTTTATAGTTAAATCTAGCCCAATAATCTCAGAACAAGAATTATGTAAAAAAATATGTGAATACGAGTTAGAGTATAAGGAAAATAATCCTCTCGAGGAATTCCATCATGTCACTCCGGGAGAAGTAACTAAAGCCATTTCTGATACAAAGAAAGATAGTTATTCTGATATGTATGTCCCACTAGCAATATTTAAAAAGTGTAAAGAAATCGTGTCATTTCAGTTAGTAGTATTATTTACACTGATATTTAAATATTGTGCTATACCCCGTGCCTTTAAGGCCACCATTGTAACCCCAATATATAAGAAAAAAGGAGTGAAGACCTGTCCATCTAGCTATAGGCCTATTAGCTGTCTCAATATTTACTGTAAAATTTTTGAAAGAATTCTGTACCATTGATTAAAATTAAGAATCGAATCTAAACTATGTAATAATCAACATGGGTTTCGGGCGAATAGATCCTGTGACACTGCTTTAATAGAATATACAAGTTATTTATATAATGCACTGGACAAGCCAAACGGTTATTGCGTTGTACATTGACGCCAAGGCTGCTTTTAATAGTCTAGACAGATCGCTATTAATTGATAAATTAATGTCACAGTATCAGTTGCACCCATTTTATATAAAAACAATTCACAACTATATGTCAGACACAGTTTTTAGATTTAAAGATCACACTACCTATTATAATAATTGTACGGGTATAATACAGGGCGGACCGGTTATGCCATTATTATATGGAGCGTACCAGAATGACATCGCAGACATTATTTATCTGCCCTTTCTTCTATATGCTGACGATCTAGTTGTATATATATCCGGTACCAATTTAGATGACATGACCAACATTTTAAAAACTCAAATGAACGCGATTCAAAAGTGGTATCATGATAATAATATGTTAATTAACTACGATAAGACTAAATACCAAATATTCCATAAAAGTAAAGATCCACTCCCCCAAAAATATTGTAATAATCCCCTTATAATAGACGATCATATAATCGAACAGGTCACAAGTTTCAAGTATCTAGGCGTACATTTAGACTCGAACTTAAATTTTAGAACCCATTATGTATCTGTTCTGAGTCGAGTGTCATGTAACATTGGTTTTTTGTATGGAATCAAGCGTTACTTAACCGACAAACTCTTAAGTATATTTATTAGCTGTCATGTTCACTCTATAATTGATTACGGTATAAATATATGGGGGGTAAAAACGGAGGTGCAACTTAATGTTATACAAAAAAAGATTAACTCACTACTGGTCAACTTCTTTTTCACTAGTTATTCGAAAAATCTACGCAAACAAAAGAAGTCTGCGAAATTCCAGGATATAATTACTAGCATAGACTATAACCAATTACTAAGTAGAGCTAATCTGCTATCAATCTGTGAAAGACGAGATCTATATTTACTTAAATATGCTTTTTTGAATCTGTCAAACTTAAAGAGCTCCACTTCTCAACAAAGAACCTGGCCGCTACTAGTTATTCCTCGCTGCCGAACCTCATTAGCACTTAATAATATCATTACTCGAGCTATGAAGCTATGGAACTCGCTGCCAAGATATTGGATACATAATATGTCATATAATGTATTCGTACAGAAATGTAAAGACTTGTTAATTAAGAAAAGATCAACAGTATAATATTTTTATTCTCTCATAGTTATATTTAGGTTAGTCGCTTAATACAAATTTATGCATTGTGTCATTGTTTCTAAACCAGTTTGTAATGAACTGATATCTGTTGACACGTTAATAAAGGATTAAATGAAATGAAATGAATGAAGTAAATTATTAAATGTCGTTCATAACAGGGAATATGTACTAATCACTATGCAGACTTTTCCTTTGTCGTCGTTATTACTCGTTACCTAATCTATCTCGTCGGTACTTGATAGCCACACAGTTTTTGACATCTCAAGTCACCTGTGTTGTTACTCTCGTCGGATAGGACAAACTGTAATGGATAACAAACAAAAAACATATGAATATTAATTAATGTAACATTTATGATTTATCATCCGTGCAACATGTTATTGGTTGTGATGATAAAGTGTCGAAATTCATACAGTTTCTCAGAAATAGGGACGGAAATGTAATCGACGCTAATTTGCAGTAAGTGATCAGTAGTAGCAATTTATACAACCTATTTTATTGTTGGGGTAGACAATAGCTAAATAAATGCACATTTGTCAAAATTGCTTTTAAGTTTTTGCTCAAATCTCGTAACGTAATTGATGAATTAGATTAGGGTCATGAAAAATTGAGATGGATTTGTTGGCAAATAAAAATTGAATGAATTTGATCGTAATAGCGTCGAATGGTCTGTGTCTGTGAAGAAAGTGAATGAATCGTAAATGCTAATAAATAATAATCATAATCACAAATTGGTGGTGACTGCTACCACCACGTAGCACTTACAAATACTCTATACACAAGACACACTACCGGTATTTCAACATTGCATAATGTCATTGGGAAATTACTACGGTTGACTGTGTTCTGGCGTGATATGGTAGGGAGTCCCAACTTTGTAAAAAAAATCGCTTTTTCCGCTCACGATTTTTTCGCTCTTTTTTAAACTGCACTGCGCATGCGATTCTGATCTTTTTTCCGCTTTTTTGGCTCAAAAATAAAATCAAGTTTAAGATGATTTTTTCGCTCTTTTTCCTACATGTGAGTGAAAAAGCAGTTTTTTGGGACATTTTACTGAAAAGGTACACTGTTAAAAATCTGGTAGAGTCACATAGATACTCCGTGCTGGTATTGATTTGGTAACAACTTCCTACCGGATTGGTAGCAACTTGTTCCTGAGTGGTAAAGTTTTCATTACCGCAACATTACCGAACGGTAATTCCCGTTATTACCGATGCCGGTAGAGTCACATATGTACTCCGGCCGGTAATGATTTAATACCAGTTTTCTAAGAGTGTACCCGATTTTGATGCCCTTTGGATATGTTAGGTTATGAGTGTGCAAAAAGTGAAGGAGGATTTTACACCTTGGCCCCATTTGCGCCCGGCACACCCACTCAAAAGCATTAAAACAAAAACTGCTGCATTCAAACCTATGCAAAATATTACATTTTCATCCCATTTTGGTAATTTTTGGATTTTCCTGATCCTAGTTGGTTTATAATATCCAACATGAAATTAATTTTTTTTATTTTTTTTATATTTTCGAAAATTTCCTGGTCAGTCTTTGAAAAAATCAAAATTTCAAAAAAGTTGGGTTTGATGTTGGACATCATAAAGCAACTACTTACGATCAGGAAAATATAAAATTTCAAAAATTTGACTAAAATTGGGTTTTTGGTGATGGTCTGAATGGGAGAGGCAGGACTTTTTTGTGCTCTTCGTGCCTTTGAGTGGGTGTGGCTGGCGCTAGTGGGGCCATCGAGTAAAATCCTCCTTCACTCCTTTTCGTACACTCATCTACATAGTACAGAATGCACTGAATCATATTCAAAGGGCATCAAAATTGGGAACTGACCCATGAGCAACCTTTTCTCATAACGATGAGTACAGGGAATAAAAATCGGTACAGTCAAGTATTGAGCGAAAAAAGTGGATTTCAGATTTTTTAGCTTTTCGCTTTTTTAGATCTTTTTTACAAAGTTGGGACTCCCTGGTAATTTATATTGTCTTCAATATTGGTTTGGCTTGATGGTGGCTTAATTATGTCGTACGTAGGTATGCCTTATTATTTAAAGCGCAAATTTATATTCCACTCCACACACACGCAATAATATGTTTGTACGTATTGTCTAATGGAATTTTTAAACATTTATTTCCCAACAATGTTTTGATTTTCTTCTTATGCGGAATAGACAGATAAACTATTTGTCTGAAAGCGAGTTGGAATTAGAGTTTATGGAAATATGTAAATGATTGGGGCGTGGCGTGGGGATTAAGTGATTTTTTTTATGAAGAAATGTAATGGATTTCCTGCATAAAGTTTAAAATGGGACAAATTGAACAGAAATTATATTTTGTAAAAATCAACAAAAAGCTTCAAGTTGATCATTTGTTTTCAGATATAAGGAGTTATTAAGTAAGGTTAGATGGTGTAGGTTAAATTGGGATGAGTGAATCTTCTTGTGCCTTTGCATACATAATTACCTGAGATAAAAATCAAAACATCGATTTAAAGTCTTCAAAGGAATGTTTTGGAATACGCCTAATGCTTATACAACTTAACCTTACCCATAATAAGTAGGCATACTTGAACTAAAATCGTCTCATGCAAAATTAAATTGTTCCTTGATTCAACAAATGAAGAAGAACAACAAAGAATTACTTATACAAATAGTTACACGGATACACGTGTTCTGATAAAATATCCTAACCAATATTTAGCAAATATTTAGCAAAATAATTGATATAACTGGACGTTGGTGGATCATCTTCTTCACGTTCACGATTCATCAATTGATTTTATAACAGGAAAAATTACAAGCAAACGAATCTGTGTCTGGTTCAATGTTACGGACTTATGATCTTCCTCCACCATTATTTAGAAACACCAATTTGAACAAATTTCACATGCAAATCTACATTTTTTGCTTTAAAGTGAATTACTTAAAGTGCAAATATTAGTAAAAATATCCGCACTAAAATGTCGTTAAATCAAAGCTAAGGATAAGTACAGCGTAAATTAAATTGTATTTATTATGTTTAACATCAAGACGTACTGCCAAGGACACTCGAATCACGAACTTTCTGCGATCAGCTCCATTTGCACGAAATTAGAATTGCATTGATGATTGACTGCACATGAAAATAATTGACGAAAAAATAGCTCCAGAGTCGTGTAGAAATTTGCAGTCCAGCCGCATTCCTTTCGTCAATCAAATTCGTAATAAAAAAATCAGTCAATTCATTACACACGTCTCCTCTTGACAGACACACATCACAATATTTCGTCACTTTTTGGGTGTATACACATCTAAACCGTCACGAGCCAACTATTATCTAATAACTCGTCGTATTGACGGCTTAAGGGCATGAAGAAATGCATCTGACTGATGATCATAATATTGAATATGAAATCAGAGGTGGATGCGACCTGTGCATGCCTATCATAACATCACCCAATTAGTCCCATTATAATACTTGCTGTCATTTATTCTTCTAGCTCTGATTTCAAACTAAATGCGAACAGATTGAAATAAAATGTGTAGTCATTTAAAATTTGATGAAAAGGTTTACCAATTACGACAGTTCAAAATAAAAGTCCGCCAGGGTTAGACATTTGTTGCCTAATTTGCAAGCAACACACTGCGAGGCGTTACACAAAACTATTAATAATGAATAATAAATAATAAATGAAATAAAAAAAGTTCAGCAATTTGAATGATTGAATAACCTAAAATTTTACAAAGTGGGAGGGCGTGTCAAGTTTTGAAGTCAGGGTTTAACCAACATGTCAATAAGAATCAATTCGAATGGTGGACATTTCAACAAATTATTACATTGTTTGTGTCGGTATTTTTGAAATTTTGACCGTATTAGGAATCTAATTGATGATTTCTATGTAGGAATAAAATTGAAAGTGTAAATTGGGGTAATAGCGAAGGTGTTCAACTTCAGACGGTGAAAAGAGACGCCTTTTTGTCCCCGTGCCATTTTTTCATTAATTTTTTTCGTCTGCCGTTTTGGCTCACTCATCTGCGAAATAAATTGGATTGATTCGATGATCAGAGAAAAAATGCATTGCATTTAGATTAGGTGCATCTTTAATGATTTTCATGCAAATTTATTTTGATTGATAAGAAAGCGATTCATTCGCTTTACTCCTTGTTTTAAATAACATATCTACATTTCCTCTAACGTTGCATATTAAATTATTTCGTCTTGATGTAAAGGGTAAGAATCATCATTTCCTATATCTTGGCAGAGCCACATACTTACGGAACATCAGGATCACCTCTCAACAGGCTGCGTAAAGGATGTCCCATAAATAGATTAAATGATTGAAATGAGACGATAACTCTTAGAACCCGCAAAAACATGAAATTCAAATTTATGTCATTCGAAAGACAGATAGTGACAGTGAAGTTTTCTAAGTTTCAAAAAGGTCGCACTTTAATTACCAAAGTTCGAAAAGCGTATTTTTCACTGCCCTATAATGTGGCTGGGCGAAATAAAAAAACACTGGACAATTTCTCTGCTGAAAGGATGTCATAATTGGCAATCAACCACAATATTACAAGGTGTGAGGAAACTGATGAAGTAAATATTAAACACATTAAAGGCCACTCCCCGTGGAATCCTTTCCCAAAGGGTACGTTGGGTTGGTATAACTTTTACCACACATGCCACCAAATCCATCAACAATTCTGGTCAACCGTTGGAAGTGGATCCTTCTACCGTGTTCCAAATTGAAGCCCATAAACCATAAGCTTCATTGCTCATACAAATAAGAAATTCACGAACTATACCATTGGTCAAGAAAATTAAACAAAATCTGGTTTTCAAAAAGTTCACAAATAATGCTTGGAGAAATTACTGGTCATTGAAGACGAGACGAGACGAGACCTTGGTCACATTTAACCAATTTCAATCTACGGGAACCAAGTTTTTCCGTGCAATAGATCATACTGAAGTGGAATGTTGTGACAGTGTAGTTTAGTGTAGTGACATGGACGAAAATGTCAAAATTTCTCAAAAATTCCCTAATTTTCCTAACCGAGGACGAGTTTGGCAATATTTTGAAGCGCCACACATCAGAGGGGTTTATGACCACAATGTGCACTTCCAGGAGTTTGTAGAAAAACGATTTTTACCCCTAATTAGTAAGCATCATAAACCAACAAATGAGTTGTTTTAGCCGGGCATATCCACGTGTCACTGTCAGTATGCAAAATTGTAGCCAGCTACTTGATTGACAAAAACATGGAATATGTATGGTTTTTAGCTAATTACAAGAAACAAACATGGGTAGAGCTGTTCTGTAAAATTATGCACTATTTGAGCCGTAGGGTGGCAATCCTATTTACAAGATGTTGCGTGGTTGAAACTTAAGGTATGCATGTGTAGTAAACATTTTCATCTTAAACTACATGAGTTCTTTAATTGATTTACCTGAATGGTTATATAAAAAATTATAATATACTAGTAACGGAGTAAGTAAGTACTAATTGTGCTAGTACTTAAAATTCTGGCCAATTACCCGATAGATTTAATTAGTTAGCAATTCCAACATGTATTGCTTGCCCTCGTGGGTTCGAAATAAGTAATTGGTAATTAATTGCATAGGACAGTAATTAAAATACACTGATATGCATGATTTGTCAAACTTAAGTTTTAGACTAGTAGTCCCCATGTTTTAATCGATTTACCAGGTCGAAAGGTGGCTTTAGCTTTCAAACTCTGAATTTCGCATGGAATGGAGTTGATTAATTCAATTTTTAAAACTATACCTGTCAATTATAGTTACCTGTCTATTGATTGTGTTCGTAAAACTTATCCCGGGGATTTAGGTATTACACAAATGTGAGCAAAATTGGGTTTCTCAAATTTAAAAGGTCGCAAAATTTATGATGGGACGACGTAAGCGTTTTACTATGTTTGTAAATAAAAATAATTTATTTCTTTTTGTTCGAATTTGTGGGTTTGGAAACAAGTTGTACCGTGTGGTAATGGCTTAGCAATAAGGTTTTACCATCATGGAGGCCCAATTTTTACTACCGGGTAGAATATTATTACCAAATTTATTACCGAGAAGTCATTACCTGCTTTAATTAATTGGATTCTTAACATTATCAAGGAGGCCATGCGGAAAGAATGCAATCGAATTGATGAGAGGGGAGGATAACCCTGTTCTCTTATATCCAAGGTTAAGTTTTTCCCGTCCTATACTATTTTTTGCAATGGCAGGTGGGAAAAACATGCGAAGGGGTGTTAATATTTGAATGCGCAGCCCTTATCAACAGATGTACAGATGTAATTTAAATTTAACATTTGTTTCCGTCCTTGTAAAGTTTTAGCCATTATTAAAACTTTTATTACTCGTACAAAGAAAATGGAAAAGTCTACCCGACCCCAAATTTAATTTCGAGATTACCCGAGGTAACTACTGGATTTTAAAAAATTCAAATAATTGTGACCTATACTGAAATAATTGTACACAATTTTTTACAATTTTCTAATGTTTTGAAATTCTTACAATTTTGGATAACTAATAGCTGCATTCAAATAATTTTATTACTAAAGATTTTTCTAATTATTTGAGATAATCTATAAAATTATCGAGTTTCTGCGTATTCCCGACTTAGACTCGCTCCTTGACTTGCTCGCTCGCTCCCGACTTACAAGGGAACATACCCATGTGTCAAATGAGTTAAGGGCTATACCAAAATGAACACAATACATGACTTATTCAACAATCTGAAAGAATTTCCGTGTCAAATTCACTTTTCGTTAAGTTGTGACGATATTTATGACGAGCGTAAGACCATGGGGAGCATAGATTTTCAAGCGGGGCAGATTGGCTGTCTGCAGTTTCTCTCAATCTCAGGCCCGTCACATGTTCTCTTACAAAATCCATTTGTATAAATAATTTCTAAATCTATTAAATATTTTAATTCAAATAAAAAATGGCTAGAATAATTAATATTTGTGAAACCGTGCTAGAATTAGCTAAAAATAAATTTGGGCATAGTGATAGGCCGCAAAATAATAGAATAAATATTTTAGATCTTGCAGAAAAAGTTTTGTTATTTGTTGAGGAAATCGTTAGTTCTGGAACGGATTTTGAAGTAATGAATACACTAGATTTTGATATGAATGGTGATATAGATATCTATACAGATTTATACAGTGAATTAGTTTCAAGAACGGATGGCCGTGATGACCATATGAGCGCATGATAGTGGAGAAGGATTCAAGCGGATGGGTGAAGGTTGGACCTGGTGAACGTGCTACTACATGGTCTTACGCTCGTCATAAATATCGTCACAACTTGACGAAAAGTGAATTTGACACGGAAATTCTTTCACATTGTTGAATAAGTCATGCATTGTGTACATTTTGGTATAAGTGTGGACCCTTAACTCGTTTGACACATGGGTATGTTCCCTTGTTAGACGAGCTCCCACTATCAGTGGGAGCAAGTTTGGTCTCCACTTTGCCATAAGTTGGTACCAAGTTTATAGATGAGCCTTGTATTTTACATGTAATATAAAAACCACTACCTGCACTCACACATTCTGCTTGTACCGAAAGTATTTAATGGTCGAGACATTTAAATTAAAAACATTTTTATAAGCATTGGCTAAGCCAAAATGTACGAAATCTCAATTTTAGCATGAAGATTATCGTTGTGTGCATTAATTTTGCATGGATAAGCTCAACATGAGTACATATTTGCAGCTGAATGCAATAGATAATTATGTCCAAATATAACAATTTGATGACACACTGGACATATACCATATAACTGTTCTATATCATGATCATTATTGGCATAAAAACCGAAGGTTAAACCGAGTTAATTCAACCGATATTCAACTAAGAATGCGATGGTGTGAAGTGTAACCCTCTGATTTCGTTGAAATTTTGACATTATGTGGTCCAAGCCAAAATAACCAACGTTTCTTGAGGCAGTTTGTGTGATGGTCGAAGTTTGTCAAAATATCGGAGGTGAAAGTTGAAAAATGGTAGATTTTTCCCGTCGATTTGGGTTTGCTTCGTCCGCTTTGGTAACCATTGTCCATTTTTCCAACTTTGACCCCAAATATTTTGGCAAATTCTGACCATTGCAGATAGTTCCTTAAGAAACTTTGGTTATATTGACTTGGACCACATAATTTCAGATTTTCAATCAATTCGGAGGGTTACACTTCACACCATCCCATCGTAAGTATAAAAGATGGCAAGCTTATCAAACTCCATATCGCTCAAATTTACTGATTCAGGATGATACTTATGATTAAAACCTTCGATTGTATACTACATACCAACAAATTGATTTCTCAACGGATTTAACGGAACCTAAAACGCTTATTTACGACGAGTCATAAAATGTCTGTCGAACAATAGGTACATATGCATACTTGAGTCATATTCATGTTGTTTATCTAATCCCTCATCCATCAGTTAAGTGGAAAGTTGTGTTCCTAATCATCCCAGAATAGCGTCAGGCGTATGTAAGTATTTATTGATTTACACGACCTCGTTAAACACTTAATATTATCCACACATACCTCGATATTCCAACTTTTACATTGGAATGTACTATTAGTTACCATGATTTGCTTGTCTCTCCCAGCCAGATTTATACATCAAGTACGTATGCAAGAAATTGGTTTATTGGATTTGCAAGAATCTGCACAAAATACAGCTTGGTTTTGATGTGTGGGATAACTGTTCAATTGGAAACGTGAATCCATAATTAAGTACAGCAGTTATTTAAATTTTTTTCACCACTTAATTAGGACGGATTATTTTGGTCAATTTCATAGAAAAAATTATGTATGTAATCAATGTTCCTTTTACAATTTGATCTGTGGGACCATGATCTGTAATTTGCAACTTTTTGTTTCTTGGCCTTAATCCGGGTTAAAGTTGTCTCACTTTCTTTTTTCGCCCATTCACATGTTGCGTAGAATTTCTTCCACATTTCATTTCTTACATGCTACATATCTACATCTGTTTATTTCTCGATCTTTATTTCGCCATCTATTCCACCTTAGAACACATTTATTGCATTTTCACAACATTATACGTATTTCTCATACTTTGCAAATCATGCACTTGGGACATCATTTTTGTAGCATCAAACATGGCAATGAGGAAACACTGTTTTAACCAAATACAAATTAACATATTTACGCAATATAATTTTGACTACATAGCTGTGTATGTAAAATGACATAATATTGTATTTAATACAGTTTGACTGAATAAGGCAGACTGGCAAAAATGGCAGTGAAGAATTAACTATGCAAGGAATAGATGCAGTCAGTCTGACTAACTTCAAAGAACTTAATAGTTTTGTATACAGCTAATTTGTCAGTTACAAAAAATGAGATATATTTTAAGTGGATTGGTGTTAATTATATTTAGTAGGAAATGTGTGGGAAACTTCACTAACAATAGAGGTCTCCCAATGTATGCTCACCGATATGGACCAAATTAGTGTCAAGCGACCACAAATAAAATTAGGATGAAATTTGCAAATGCAACTATCTGCCAATGCGCAGCTTTGGCAAAGATATTTGCATTTAATAGAGGGGAAAACGCGCCCAAAGGCAGGCAAATCTTCCACTTTTCGAATTTATTGCGCATTTTTCCCAAATATCTCCGTCAAACTTGCGCATTGGCAGATAGTTGCATTTGCAAAGGACGGTATCTGTTATGGTGATCGTTTTGGGTGGAGTTTTCTCCCTTGTACATTTATTCACCACAGAAATTAAGGGAATTTTTTGGGTGGTGAATAATTACCAATTTATGAAGAGTTTCCAAGTCAAATATATTGGTTGTGATGCAAGTATTTCAGTGTCATGTCGTTATGTAGAAAAATTGATATTAATACAAGCAAATAAGCCCGTCTCCCGCCGGGCTAGAATTTATTCGATTTTCATGAAAATTGAGTGGGATTGTGCATATTTCCACAAAATTAATTTTTTATTGTATCACTCAATATCATAAGCTATATAATTGATGTATAAGATGGGCGTTGCAGGTCATAAGGTTACGAAGGTAATGAGATAAACGGTCAAAGATGTCGATTTTTTTGTCTTGACCGTTTTAGCCGTAATTTTGGGTGGGGATTTCAAAACTCGACATACTTTTGACATCCCATGATTGCGTGACCCTGTAGACGACGCCAAACGCATGACACGTATATGCCTCCTGACAACATCGATGCTGTCTCTGCGAGACCTCACCCAATATCTGATGTCAGTTTTATTGATGTGGTTATCTTGGATGGTTTTCTGGGGGTGGTTGTGTGCCGATGGTTATCTGGAGGTGGTTGTCTGATGGTAATTAAAGTGAATTAATTATCGCAGTTATTTGTCCACAACAACCAAGGGTTCTTGCTCACTTTCGCGGCGATAGTACCATCCTACAATTGATTCCTATCCGCGTCCCCATGGGGTAATTTAATCCACACGGTGTGATGACGACGTTTGCAAAATCTAGATTGCAACTTCATTCTTATCAAATCCGACAAACCCTAACCTTGATTAGATACGGGCCCAGTGTAATCATCTTCAATTCATCCGAGGGAATTGGAGAACATAATCCTCATCGGTTTTCATCCACGTTGCTTTTTCTCTGCAGATTCTGCTCTTCTACCAAGACATGGACTATATATTTTCTGTTTAATGTCGGATGCTCAAAAGTTCAATCAATTGTTCGTTCCAATCGCTTCCAGTAAAAAGTGGAGGAACAAAAATATTAAGCACTAAGCAAAGGACAGCTGAGATGCTTTCAGATACAGTGGATTGATTATTAATCCGAAACAATTCCGACCCGATCCGTTTTTTTGTTTTCCAAAAAGAGCGATCCAACCAATTTTCTTTATTTTCCAAAAATCCCGATCCGATATGTTTTCTAGTAACATCTCATAGTCTAACGGTCTCATTCCTAATGAAATTTTTTCACGCTAAGTGTGAGTGGGCACTTAAACTCAGTGAATTTAATATTCTTAATGAAAATAATCTCCACTCACTTGAGTGGAGACTTTGGAAAAAAATGAGTGAACTTTGGGTCACGGAGATGAGTTCAACTCAGACAATTTTCTGTTCCAAGCGTCTTTTTTTGAGCAGTCCATACAGCGTTCTTTCGCTTATCCTCCACCACGGCTTTTATAGAAGGTTTATTTACTATTCCTAGGAGGATTTCCTTTTCCCCCGAAGTAAACGGGGGTAATTTTGCAACCTTTTTTTCAGTTTCGTCTACCGAATTTGACATGATGTCACTCAACTGTTCGACGCAATGATACAATAGTTTTGATAATTTACGAGTATATTAGTTAATATACAAAATGTACCAAGTTTTGGGAACATTAAATAATACAAATCGTGTTAGTAAATTGTGTATTATTGTTGTGGGCAGATTTTATTTTTCAAGTAAAGTTGAAAATCCCAAACAAAAATCTCGACTCAGCTCACGAATTGGGGACTCAGCTCAGGAAATCTGAGTGGAGGTCAATTTTCATTAAGAATACCAACTGAGTTGAGTGGAGAATCGACACTCATACTCACACTCAGCAAAGTGTGAGTGTAAGTGGCGATTTTTGTTTCATTAGGAATTAGACCGTAAGATGTTACTAGAAAATGTGAGAAATCTATAAGGGATTCTTCCCTGTTACAAGTTTTCTTGTGGTAAACCATCTTAACTTATTTCCCTGTTACAGTCTTTTCCTCCAGATGTTCTTTGCATATCACAAAAATATACGCAAATGATTTGCGGCAAATCATTTATTAGGAGTCCGAATTTCAGTGAATAAACTGTTTACAAACGAAATGTAAATGACTAATGTTGCAAACAGGTGAAGCGACACGGTCATGACATATCACAACCATGTAGATTTTTGAATTACCATGTCGGAATCGTCCAAAACTGGGCCTAAAACGACAAAGACAAACAAATTCGACATTTTCGACTTTGGCGTCGTTTACGCGGTACACGGTCATGACACGTCAAAACCATATGCTTTCTGAAATCCAAGTCTAAAACTACGTCTAAAACGGTCAAAACAAAAAATTCGATATCTTTGACCGTTTATCTTATCACCGTGGCGCGATGACCTTATGACCTACAACACCCATCTTCGAGTTCATCCGTACTTGAAAAATCAGAAACACATTGGCGAAAACCACATGTCAAAATTCGAATCTGTTCTAAAGTTATCGTGGATACGGACAGACAGAAGACATTTCTATAAAGGGATGTCATATTAATAGGCCCCTTCTTGGAGTAGATTTTTTTACCATGTCATCAAATGGTGACATGGTTACTTTACTTTCATAGTTTTAGTCAAAAAGACGACGATTTTCATGATTTTTTGTGCGTTTTCGTATGTTGCACCAGAACCAGGCATGCCTCTTTCACCAAACTTTGGAAAAATATGCTTACTTACATAATAATTAAGTGTGCAAAGTTTGAAAAAAATCGTTGGAGGTCTTCCACGATTTTCTCCTATCATGATTTTGTAAATACATTTCTCCCATTTAAATGCATGTAAAAACCTCTCCACTAAAATAATTCGTACGGGAGTTCAAAGCATGCCTCTTTCATGAAATTCTCGGAGATGACACTTCGATACTTGTATCACACCATATAAAAAATTTAGCAAAATCGTTGGAGGTCTTCATTGTTTTTATGACCCACCCAAAAAGAGGGGCTACCCGGATTTAATCCTTTCATCCTAATTTTATTTGTGATCGATTGACACTAATTTGGTCCATATCTGTGAGCATACGTTGGGAGACCTCCATTGTAAGTTTCTGGTATCCTTACATAGGAGATATTTACCGCTTACAATGCAAGTCTTTTACGTGTAAAACTCCGATCTTATTGGGACCAATTTTATTTTGTTCAGCACCAAAAATAAGCTTACCCGTATTTTTGCATTTTTCCTAATGCGCTAATTTAAGCGCGTGGCGCGAATTTTAAACTGTTTTCAAGTCAAAACCTCAGTTTTAAAAATTTTTAGAACACTTCGAATTTTAGCGCGAATTCAAAAATTCGACAACATGTCTTTTCAGAATGACTTATCTGCCATATCGAGAATTCAATTGTCGCGAAATTTGAATTTTAGGATTTTTATAATGCCTTTGAAGTTTTTAAAAATTGCGAACCCCTGCAGAGTTTTATATTTTTTAGAAATTTTGCAATTGGAATTTTAATAAATTAAGTAAGTCAATCTGAAGAGACATGTTTCCGAATTTTTGAATTCGCGCTAAAATTCGAAAAGTTCTGGAATTTTTTAAACTTGAGATTTTGGCTGGAAAACAGTATAAAATTTGCGCAACGCGCTTAAATTAGCGCATTAGGAAAGATGCAAAAATACGGGTCAGCTTATTTTTGATGCTGAATAAAATAAAATTGGTCCCAATGAGATCGGAGTTTTACACTTGAAAGACTTGCATTGTTAGTACACTCTTAATAATTCGGTAAAGTCACGCAGGTAATGAATTTGGCAATAATATTTTACAGGGTAGTAAAAATTCGTTACCGGAAGGGTAGAACTTTATTACCGAGCCATACCACACGGCACAACTTATCATTGCCACATTGGTAGAGTCATGTACTTGTGCTTTTCCGTAATGTTTATTACCAGATTATTTGCCGTTTAGTAACGTTGAGACAGTTGCTTGTTTCAAATTATTGGAAAGGGATGATAATTGGTAAATTATAGAAATATTTCGACACATTTATTTTGAATTTTCAGATGTGTGGAAAGCCGGAATTTAAACTTAACCTAAAGTTTAATCCAAACCAAACGGTGTTCGTTCCTTGGACTGCAAAAATACACAGAAACAATGATTTTATTTGCTCCGCCATAATTGTCTCTCCCTCGTTAATAATGACAGGATAATAATAACTAAAATTCTAGGAATTTGTAAAGTTTTTAGAAACGCGACAACTGTCCTAGTAATTTTCATAAGAAGTAGTATGCTAAAGTATCCGGAAAAAATATAATTTCCTTCTACACTCTTAATAATCCGGTAAAGTCACGCAGGTAATGATTTGTCGGTAATGAATTTGGTAATAATATTTTACCGGGTAGTAAAAATTCGTTACCATTATGGTAAAACTTTATTACCGAGCCATTACCACACGGCACAACTTACCATTGTCACATTGGTAGAGTCATATACTTGTGCTTTTCGGTAATGTTTGTTACCAGATTATTTACAGAGTATATAACGCCAACCCTCAAGCGCTAAGGACATTAGAAACATTTGAATTCCGATGGGGTGGGAACCTTAAGTACTGTCGCACGTCGAGTTTCTTCCGAATGCCCTTAATCGACAGACAATTTAGTGAAACTAAAATTATACCATAGATCATGTGGTGCAAAATAACGTTATAGCAAAATATTTGGCAAGAGCTGAATAAGAACGTGCACTTTTCCAAAGCAAGGCCCTTTGGCCTGGTGGATCGGGGGTAGGACTGTCACCACGCAGTCACACATTCGATTCCACCGGTGAGCCCGGCCAGACGGTCTGGCAGTGCTGCAGTGAGGAGCCCTCACAGAGTCCGTTCTCTGTGCAGAAGATCCGACTCATCACCATCAGAGTTTTATGGTGAGAAGGAACCGTCAGGGTTTGCAAACCAGATTTATAATCTGATATCCATTGACGTTAAAGGATGAATTTTGAATTTTGAATTTTGAATTTTGAATGGTTCTAAAATAGCCGGAAACGTTGTGAATGATGAAGTTAGGTTTATAGACTAGAGAAACATAAAACGTCGGTAATTCGTGCGGATCATGAATATGCAAAAATACATATAAATACATATGTGAAATTTTTTGTAAACCGCAATTTTTTTCGCCAATTGCAAATCACATTTCTTTGAAATTTGTTTAATTAAAATTTTATGAAAATTGCATTTTTTAAATTAAAATTAAAAAAAATAATGAAATACAGACTTTAGAAATTTCGCATATTATTCCAATAGCAATAAAAATACAACGTGCAAAAAATTTCATTTGTAAAAAATTGAAATTTTCCAAATTGCAAATTTGTGTTTCTCGAGTTTGCATTGTTAAAAGTGAAATTACGGAGGTGTTTTATTTGTATTTATAAACCTAACTTCATAATTCACAACGTTTTTGTTAAATATTAAAAGCATTGGAAAAACCCACGTTCTGGTTTATCTCTTGAAAAATATTTCGCGAAAACGAAATTTTTCACCGCATGTGCTATAATATAATTTTATTTTCACTAAATTATCCGTCGATTGCGACTATTCGCAATCGAGGTGTGCAGTGCTAAAGGTTCCCCTTGTGAGTTGTAAAATTCAAAAGTTTCTAATGTTTATATTCATATATATATATACGATAGAAATTAACGTTTTTAGATGGTCGTGAAGCTTTCGTAAGATTAAAGCGCTCATTAACCCTTGTGAATACGTGTTTATTCCTTTTCCTAGAATAGTGTTCTGAATACATCACCCAGGTTATGAATTGTTGGGTGTTCTTTAAATTTATTACATACTGGATAAGGAGCGTTGCAATAATTAGTATAGTTTCAAATTATGCTAGGTTTGCCAACGCTTCTATAATAAACTCACGTATTAATAAAGTGTTCAAGCAGGAACGGATAACCTTTACCGTAGCCGCACCTTGGAGATGTATCCGTTCGAATCTTACCGCGTGACGGTTGGTCCCACAAAATGGAAAAGTTTATCCGATGACAAAGACCAAGTATATAAGGTACACCTATATCTTTCTTTAGCCATTAAACTTATCACTAAACATTTAATGGGATTGCTAACAAAGGCGAGTCTTTTTTGGGCGATTAAAAGATGAAATAATGCATTTATGTACTATGGACTACTTACCATTAGCCCATAGCAACATTATGCCAACTAAAAATCCGATGACGCCAGCGGTCTCCGATTTTGACGAAATCATGAAAATTATATAGCCTTAGACAAATAATTGAACACGTGGTTAGGATTTTTAGTTTAGACGAAAATATGATGGAATTCTTGAGCGAGCATTTCCCTTTTAGCCGTAATAATTTTCTTTCGAGGAATTAAAGTACAGATTCTCGCTTATGGATTTCACCATAATTTCGTCCGAACTTAAACAGCGTGGCCATGAAATGTTTTTTTTTCGATTTTGAATCGCTCGCACAAATTTCGAAGTTTTCATAATTCTGAAACTTTTGAAAAGTACACTCTTAAGAATTTCGTTACCAGAATGTTTACCGGGCGGAGTATCTATGTGACTCAACCGCTCTGGTAAGTTTTTATTTACCGTGCGGTAACTATTCCAAAAGTCACCGACCCTAGATTGATTAATTATAACGAGGTGTTAATAATTATTACTGCTTGGTATATTATTGATATAATGTTGGTATTTTTGTTATTGATGCCATGGGGAATATATATTATTATAGTGGTAATGATAAAGCAAAAATAAATTATTGTCAAAAAATTTATTGTAATTCATTTAATTGAGCTATTAAGATATTTCTGAGACCTTACACTTTTAGCTCGCCGCCGTGTCAATCAATAAGAGAATTTTCTTGGCCCTTGTGTTGACACGTCAGATAACTTTCGGGTTCATTCAAGTATCTTAAAAACCTAACCAATATTGAAATAGAATATGCTAAGACACCTGCTGTATATTTGTTTGTAAAATTGAACATTCTCAATGTTTAAAACACTCAACCCCACTGGTCGGGCTCCACAGAGATGAGTCGGGGGACGTAGTTGCTGGTGAACACAAGGGACTCAAAAGATTAAATCACTAGTGTAACGATTATTTAGAACAATTTTTTAAATAAAAAAAATGCAATAGCAGACTTGCTAGCTTGTCAAGGCATCTTAAATTAAGATAATTCCATTCGAGTCCTCACCTCAATAACTAAAAGTGATTGCATGTCAAACTGACCATTGACCCACGACAAATTGAACCGGTGCACATACTGTAGACATACTGTAGACATACTGTACACATACTGTACACATACTGTACACATACTAACGATGCACATACCCGTAGCATATTTTACCGGACAGATTTGGAATTGGATAAAGGTGATTTTAACAAGATGGTTTATTCTGATCAGACCAAAAGAATTGCCTGTAAAGAGTTGGAGATGGTCTTGAAAAGTATAAATTTTTGATTTGTAGATTAATGTAACATAGATATTAATATAATACCTCAATTTTTGTACGGACGTGTGCACCTAGAAACAATTCATGCTCGTTTTAAGTACTGCTTGACGTTTAATTTCTCTAAACTAATACTAAAATTATTTACATAGGGTGTGTCCAGAAAGTTTCTCCCTATCACATAGTTATTCATTTCATGAGCTTACAAAAATATGGAGATACAAATTTTCGCCTTGCTATATTTCCTGTAAGTACCATAATATTACGAGCGTAAACCTATAATATTTAACATTACTTCGAATCATGCCTTAAAACTGGTACAAAATGTGCAGCCCGCACGAAACCAACCCGTGACCAGGATTTCCAGGTCATGTTTCGCGCTTGTCATGGACACGACATCCTTCAAATATTTTTTCCTACATCTCAAATTTTATGGCTTTATTGTCCATTTTACTAAATCTAGCGGTTATCGATGTATGTTGGGTTATCGACGCCTTCCGCTGGGATCAATAGTCGAAAATCTATATTTTTAGCCAGTTGTGCTAAATTTAAACGATATTACGTGGGTACAAAAGCGCGTCATACTGTCCCATGTATATCTGGCTACCCTCCTTTGTTATGTTGAGTTAGTCCCTACAGTAATTATCAAAGTATATCAATACTTCCAAAATTGTCATTGTTCAAGATTTAGGCTCTTCTATCTTTTATGGCAGAACTAGCCAATTTCCTTTGAATTTTTTATGTTGGTTAGCAATTATTTGATGGGGAAATTGTCCTCGAACTATTCGAACTGCATTTGTGCTTAAAATCCTTTTTGTTGCCCTGCAATCCAAGCGTTTTCCAAATTTTTGCATTCTCACTTTTTACAATGCCCTGAATTGGATGAAAGTGTGATATCCAATTCCTTCTGCCTGAAAGAAGGCCTCACCTTTGGTATCGTATTACAAAGAAGATTTCACAAGAAAACTCACAAATGTAAAAGCCAGCAACAAAAATTGCACGAGAAAGTCATAGGGAGAAACTTTCTGGACACTCTCTATTTTAATAGAATATTGACCACAAATTGTGCCATACATATATTTATAGTGTATCAAATATTTATAAACATTTATAACGTTATAAGAACGTTTCTAGGACTTCTGTAATCCATAGAAATTAGAATAAGAATTAGAATCAAAATAAGAATCAGAATCAGTATCAAAATAAGAATCATGATCAGAATCAGAATCAGTATCAAAATAAGAATCAGAATCTCCATCATAATTAAAATCAGAATCATAAGTCTTATCCCTTCCCTGATTGGTTCACCGAGAAATGCAGCAGCCAATCAGAACGCTAGGATGCCACGGAAAATTTCAAGGGCCGGACTTTTCGAAATTATAATATGGGTATGGATTATAAATATTGATTAGTAAAGTATTTACCTATAACTATTTTGTACGTGGAGGCACAATCTTTCCAAAATAATGCTCCTATCAAACCCTTATCACCGACACGATGGTACTGTTTACCTGGGAATAGTCAAAATGGGGTCCTGTCTAAGTTTGGAAAGTCTCGAAATACACTTGAGAGGTTTAAAGGAAATTCCTGAGTTGATATTTCCACCTTCCACGTTATTGATGGACATTTGTACTACATTCAATTTAATTAAATGTTATGTGTTTATTCATTGGAGTATAAATTGTTTTCGCAGAGAACAAATAATTCAAATTCAAACATTCGAATTAAATAACGATGTATGTACAAAATAAAGAACGTCCGGGAATGAATGGGAATGGTCTGAAAATGTGGTCATAAAATCACAATGAGTTATCGGAATTTTAAACTTTTTGCATATGTATAATACCAAATACGTACCTACATAATTTAATTAATAGCTAAGGCCGCCACACCCCCGTTGGCGACTAGTTCGATTTTCTTGCGAAGATTTTTCATTAAATTTTTTCCCGAAGTTTTTGCCACTTCCGAGGTGATTTTCTTCCATCGTCCTTTGAATTTTCGAAAGGTGTCAGGCACATCTTGAAGCCGGGAGTATACTGACTTAGAACGTGCCCAGAATTTTTCGATTGGGCGGAGTTGGGGTACATTAGGTGGGTTGATATCTTTTGGTACGAAATCAATATTTTTCTTTCTGAGGTACTCGGTCACTTTCTTTGCATAGTGACAAGTGGCGAGGTCAGGCCAAAACAAAACTTTATCATTTTTGTGAAACCTATTAATAAATGCTTCCAATCCAGCCTTGACGCAATTTTTCAGATAAATATCTTGATTGATATTCCCTTCGAGAACTACCGGGTCTGATACATGTCCGTGACTGGAGATGCATTGCCAAATGCAATATTTCTTTGGAAATTTGTCTTTTTTTCGTACTTTTTCTTCATAAGCCACTTCAGAGGGATCCGAGCTATGAAAAAAATGACGCCCTGGAAGATTTGAAGGGTCAACCGGAACATACGTTTCGTCATCCAGGATCACTACTTTTCCACGCATTTTCTTCAACAATTTTTGACAGCAATCCTTGATCCGACTTTCTTGTACGGGCTTGTAATTTGGTGCAGGTTTTTTGGTCCTTGCTTTGATTCCTAATTTATGGACCTTAATTTCCCCCAGGTAGCTTTTGGAAATTTTGACTTTCCTGGCAGCTACAGCTACTGACGTTGATGGCTTGGTTTTGAAAATTTTTTCAATTCTATTTTTCACTCGAGTGGTCGCTAGCTTCGCCGGACGACCAGCTGGCTTCTTGAATTGCACATTTTCGGAATCCTTGAACTTTTTTATGTAGGAATACACATTTGAACTTGGAATTCCTTCCTGCTTAAAAAAGTTCCAGGTCACCTTGGAGTCTCGGTTGGCTGTCGTGTTGTAGAACTCCATCACTCGTTTTGCTAACAGCTCCCTTTCAAACAAGCTTCTTCTACCCTTATCCATTTTTGAAATTTAACAGTGATATACCAAATTGACCCTAATGAAGTGGGCTTTCAGAAATTTAAATTATTATAGTTCGCGGGTTTATTGATTTGTCAATATACTCGCTAGAGCGCGCATTCTCATTCATTCCCGGACGTTCTTTAGTTTACTACGAAGAAAGAAGGGTTCAAGTCTACTAAAAAAGTATAATCAGTTCTTTTAAAGTTATTTTCAATTGCAAAATCAAAATTTCAGAATCTCATGACTGTCATACATAATTTTATGATGCAAATACGACTAAGCTGACAATGAAATCTTTTGTAGAGGAAGGAAGGAGTCAGTCAGGAAGGGTGACTTCAATTTGGCGATGCGTTCTACTTTTGATAACATCATTTACACATTTGCTTTCAAGTTTTGTTAAAAGAGTAATCAATTGTGTGAAAATACATAAACAATTTGTTGTCAAGTTAAATAAACTGTGTAAGTTACTGGTAATCTTATATTGAGTAGACAATTTATGGTTGTATTGTTGTGTATCAAAATAATTCAAAGTAAAAATTGCCAATAAAATTAAACTTAAAGGCGTAGAATTTAAAACCAACTTACTACATGCATTTTACACGCACACGATGACACAGTGCATTTTGTATATGATTACCATTAGTTATTCCATCATATCCAACCAGGGTTACAAGTGATATATATCACTGAGTGAGATTTAGTGAGATTTAATGATATATATCACTCATCTCACTTGGGGCTGAGTGAGATATATGAGAAATAATGAGATAAACTTGTAGTTCATGACCCTGTCCGCTAGGTGGCGCTAGTGGATGGCTCATAAATCTCAGTAAATCTCATATTTCTCATGTCTCACTATTTCTCATTATATCTCAGTGAGATGAGATTTACGAGGGTGACATGAGATTTCTGCAACCCTGTATCCAACCTTTTCTGTTCAGGGGCAGGGAGGTTGACCAATGGCTACCGTACACGTTCCTTTTCTGGTGTGTGTTGTACTTCTCATTTTTCTTAAAACATACGTATTCCGCGCGGAGCTTCTACATACTTTTGTTCTCACACAAGCTTGTTTAGCCAGTCCAAATCTTCCTTTCCCTTCCGCATAGATCGGAGTACTCCGGCCTCCGGAGGCCGGAGTACGCGAATTTTTTGGAGGCCGGAGTACGCGGAGTACGGAGTACGAGTGGTTGGTCGGAGGCCGGAGTACGCGGAGTACGCAAAATATCCGATCTATGCCCTTCCGTGCATACATTTAACCGTAAAAACTTGAAGGTCGTAGCTTGATTGAATTAGTACTAATAACTTAAACCCGTATAACTGAAGGAACTTCCTGTTGGATAGTGACATATTTTATTCATTAATTTGTATTTATGTTGATTTTGGAAAGCGTGGCTTAATCTGGAAATTAAATAATGTTGATCCCCATGAGTAAAACCTATTTTCCAATAACAAACCCAAAATTGCCAGATTGATAATATGTAAATTGGGAAAAAGCTAAAACGGATATTCTGGTTGACCGAGGTATGCTTAGCAACATTTAATACAAAAGGTGCATTGTATAATATTGTGTGCTTATTCCTTAGTTATTAATTTAATTAAGGTTAATTTCATAGAAGCATCATCGGGTAAACAACATTTAAAATTTCCTGCAAATCCTAACGAAATACAATTAAATTCATTGATTTTGAATAATATATCAAATTTCCTAGCCCAAGCTCATCTAAATAAAATTATATCAGTACGCATCAAAGTAGGAGACGCTTCTGGCGCAACCATATCGATAAATCGTGCTTTAGGAAGCCAAAATAGTATGGCGGATGTAATATTCAAAGTTGCGGGATCATATGCAAAAATATACAAACGTTTCTCCCGTCTTCCGATTGAATTTGATTCTAAAACTAATCGTCTCATCGCCGTCACCGAAATCAAGGACCTACTGGGATGCATATTTGGCTGCGTCGTAAGCATGGCAGTATGCGCGTGGATGCCAAAACTTGCGCAGCTTCTATATCTCATATACCGATCCCTTCAGCTGGGCCACTTTCCAACCACCGCGGAGGAACCGTTTGCTTCACCAATGCAGCTTCTCTCCATCGCAATAATTACGTTCGGATCTGGCGGTGGGACCGTAATCACAGTGTTTTCGTGCATCTTCAACGTCGACCTGGTAGAATTGATGAACGGACTCCTGAATCTCGAAGAGGACTTGGTTCGCCGGGGTAAGTTTAAATTTCGTTTGTTTGGCTATACATGTTAGATAGGGGGTTCCTCATAGGTATATAGCCTGGGAGCTTTTCTTACCATAATTTTCCTACATGGTACCATGTATTCAGCGTCTTACATTTTTGTAATATTTGTTTCCTATTGTATAATTGTAGTAATTGGTTTTCACGTAGGTATTGAAATGGAGGAAATCAACAAGAACAAGTTTAAACATAAGAAGCGAAAAATTCCCACTGTGAAGAAACTTATCGGCGATTTTGTATCCCTCCTTCCATTCTTTGTTATTTACATGGCGCCAGCTTTATCAATCTTTGGCGTCTACAATGAATTAGACTCCTTTCACTTCGTATTCAACTGGTGGCCTGCATATCAACACAGTGGTATGGTGCGATTGGGTGTGAAGCTCAGCTCCTTTATCTTCGTCACTCTTTCTGCAATATCGGCTGGTCAAATCCTTCTCGGAATGGGGTACATGTTTGTGCTCACGGCGTGGATAATTTTCCACAACATTTGCCTAATTGACCTGGATTGCAAGCAGCGAGGAGATCTGATTGTAGCGCGAAAAGAACTGAGGTAGGCAAATATAATTTTTTTAAACCCTGAGTCAGATTACAAAACCTAAAAAATAGATCGCTTATTGACAAGGAAGCAAAATGTATGTAAAATTAGCCAGACGTACTCCAGTTTGTTAAACTAATTTACTAGGAAAACGGATGCATATATTTCAACCTCTTGTATGCAAACTTGCCATCAAACTGAAGAATTGACTTAAACAAGATGACTAGCCAGCCACAAGCCGAACTGTTTAGCTCTAAACACCGAAATTAGCCAGTCCCAAAACTAGACAAAATACTACAGTGACCAAATTTTTTATTCTTTACTAGTATGCAGAAAAATGTATCACAAAATGTATCGCAAAAAAGACTGACTACGCAGGAGTATAAAATGCTTAATTTTATGATGTAATAGGTTTAAGTTCATTTGGGCTTAAATATTTGTATTTCGAATGCCCCAGGGCAATTGTGGTCTTGTACAACCGAATTGTGCTACTTCTCCTCAACGTGGCACCACCACTCTACTCCGTCACACTCTTCATGCTGGTCAGCTGCGCCGTTGTTATTGTGGTACTGAGCTTAATGTCGATCAAGATGCATGGAATACTTCCTTGGAATATCTACATACTGGGACCGTTCTTTTCCCTTGGGTTCATCATAGTTCTGAACACCGTGCTGAAATGTGCCTCATCCTACCAGGTTCGAACCAAGGATATGTTACACAGGTGGAAAAACGATACTCAACTGGTGGCTTCTGGAGCTCAGAAGGAGCACAGTAGGCGAGTTGCGGCGATGCGACCAATCCTTCTCTATATCGCGGTATGGCGGACCAACATCTTCCCGGTTGATATCAAGTTTATGTGCGACTACAATGCCTTCCTTGTAGATGGCACGATTGCAGTACTACTAGCTGATGAATAGGATCCTGATTTCCAATTCTGGTCACCAAAGTGTCTAAACTGAAAGTCCGACTCTGTTGTAAAAACGCGTCAAGTTTGCAGCTCTGACGTCATTTTGCTCCTCCCAGCTGGTAGAGAGTTGAGTTGAGCTGGGAGGAGCAAAATGACGTCAGAGCTGCAAACTTGACAATACATGGAAGTGTTTGCTCGTGTTGATGCTTATGAACGTTATTCCCACAATATACTGGGCTTGGTAGTTGTCCTAATTTTAAAAATTTCGAGCTAGCAGGATATTGCTACGATAATCAAGAAAACAAATTATTTATTAACCCACTAGTGCTTTGTCCTCTGGAACGATAACTTTGTCGGGAACATATTCCTTGCTATGTTGAATGAAGCAAACTGATCTAGCTAAACATAAACGTACAATACGATGACGCCAGCGGTCTCGCTCCGATATCGACGAAACCAAGATAATTATTTAAGCTTACATAAATAATTATGCACACGTTTAAGGATTTTTCATAATGCTCAGCTTAAACAAAATTATGAGGGAACCCGGCAGTGAGAATTTCCTTTTTTACCGTGACATTTTTTCTCGCAAGGATAAAAAATGCATATTCTCGCTTACGGATTCAATCATACATAATTTGGCAAAATGCGTGGATATGAAGGGGTTTTAAATTGCTCTCACAAAATTTCAAAATTTTGGATAATGCAACAAAGCATAAATTTAAAAAAATTCAAATTTTTTGAAACCTAGATTTTTCTCAACTCGCTCACTGTTATTCTGTACAAAAATGTTCATTAATTTTTGAAATCGGATTAAAATTAAAAAATTTACTATATTTTTAAAAATCCTTAATTTGTCTGAATAGTCGTTCAAAAACTCAATGTAAAATTTTCTTAAAAAAGGTTATGCATTTGCTATGATGGAATCCGTGAGCGAGGATCTGTATTTTTCACCCTTGCGAGAAAAAACGTCAGGGTAAAAATGCAAATTCTCGCTCACGGATTCCATTATAATTATCATAAGCTGAGCATTATGAAAAATCCTGAAACACGTGTCTAATTATTTACCTAGGGCCACATAAGTTTCATGGTTTTGTTAAAATCGGAGTGAGACCACAGGCGTCATGGCATTGTTAATTGAACTGCTTATTAGAAAATATATTTTAAAATATATGGGTTGGTTCAGCGAAATATGGGATACGTTAGGGAGCGGATACGGTAGGATACGTTACCGGAAAGTAAAGTATCCCAGACTAGACGAATTTCGCTCGAAACACTACCCCCGCATCTTAATTCGTTTCAACTAGCCCTCTCTATTTATTTGATGTACAATGTCGTTCCCGGCATAATGGAAGGTAAGGCGAATTCGGGACAGGTGGAACAGATTGAGATGAAAAAGGGAGTGACTTGAAGCTTGATAGTAGTATGCAATATTTCTACTTTATTTTATCCTGTTTATATGAGACTGGGATCTTCGTTTAAGTTTGCTCCGGGTTTGCAATTATCGCAGTGAAATTACCCTCCTGTCGGATAAATTGGAAAAGCGCTGTGCCACATATATAGAGTTTGATTCAGAAATAAAAATTTGCAGCCATTGAGAAATTTGGGAATAATTTGATTCTTTTATTGAGGTTTCCACATTCGCTGTTTTTTTAAAATTATATATACATTATAGCTACGGCTTTATGTGCCAATAAAATGTTGCTTGGTTACATAAATAAATAGTTTATTCAGTTATATGATTAAATGGATAACATTTACATACCCAGGTATTTAAATACCAAATGGTTTAGCGGAGGCTAAAAAACTATTCAACTCCTTTGCTAATATTGTCTCGTGATGATCACTACCATCGGAATAATTGGATCTAATACAGGAAATGACGACAGAAAAATGTAGTTGTGTTTTTTAGCTTGCCTTGCATTTAGACTAGTTCATATAACTATTCATGAAATTGCAGAAGTTTATCAATATAGTCAAAATAAAGTTTAACAATTATAGGCGCGATCTCTGGATTTTTTGTAGCTATATATTTTACTGCTAGAATTTGGCAAAGATGTGACAAAAACATTTGCACTATTCAGCTGATGTCGGCTTTGCTATACACTTTTCTAAAAGTTTAAAGGCATAAAGTTTTCTTTAACGTCTATTATAACAACCTAATTAATAAGAAATTACCAGCTCCATATATCTGATTAAATACATGTAAGAAGCTAGATTTACTGGTAAGGACAAAATACAATAATCTTGTCACAACTGGAAAGTGGCATACACACATTCAGTATTTTTCTATTTTAGCTCAACAAAATCATAAACCGTTTTGAACCTAAGCACCCGGGACTCATCCAAATTCAACTGATCGCCGTCTAAGAGTAATTTTTCTGAATCTGTCACCTCATTATACAACCGACTGGCTTGTACCATGTAGTATTCAAACTTGTTCGTCTCGTCCATTACTCCGCGCAATTGCTCCAGATTTTCCAAACCTTCCTGCGATGCATCGTCCCCTCTCCTCCTCTGCTCCTTAAATTCCATATCATACGAAACTCCAGCCAAAAACTGCAAAGCCTCGAATGCTTTATTTTTATCGTCCTGGGCCAACAATTTCCTGTACATCGCGTCCATCCTCGCAATCGCATCTTCGTATCGTTTCAAGTGGGTGAGTAATTTACAGTAGATGGCTGTTGTACTGAATTCCCATCCTGAAGATGGAGATCCACTATCATCATCTTGATTGAAAGGTGGGAGAAATTGTAAAAGTTTTGACTCAGCCTCCTCCTCTCGGCCTGACCGGTTAACAAAAATTCTGACAATACGACAGTGTCAAGTGTGACTCTCCGATTTGGTTGATATTTTAAAATTATGCAGCTCATCTCAACGAAACCAACACATCTTCAGGCAAGTTGGGTGATGGTCAGAATTTAGCAAAATGCTTCAAGGCAGAGTTGAAAAATTTGCAATTTTTAGCACCGGAAAAGAATAAAAGTGTAGCTTGTGTGTACTCCGACTGCCAGTTTTTCAACTTTGACCTCAAATATTTGGACAAATTCCGATCATTGCACAAACTGTCTGAAGGACCGTCGGATGTATTGAGTTGGACCACATGAGTTTTACATTTTAGACCAAATCGAAGTGTTGCACTTGACACCGTCGCATTGCAGGTATATTAGCTCATTGTCATTGTTATGTTGATGAATAAAAATACCCACCCAATTTTGCCAGGATATTTACCACTACATTCAACATCCCCATGGCCTTGGGATCTAGTAGGGGAAATTTGTGTTCCTTCACATTTGTGAGAGTTGCTAAAACTAGTTCGGCTTGAGCTAGAATGGAAACCAATACGTTTCGATGGTGGTCCGGTAATTCTTGTTGTTTTCCATTTTGTAGGAAAGTATCACAGTATTTAAAAGTCCAAACGAGGCATTGACACTTAACTCGGAGTGGATCAACCGGTTCCAATTTTTGGATAGTTGGAGACAAGAGAATTTTTTCTAATTCCTCTATTCCTTCCAGTTTCTCTTCCTCATCGCCTATGTCGCATTTTGCTGCTGCCACGATGCTTCGTAACTGGTGGAATTTTAAATAAATATTGAGATATTAAAATTGCTGGAAATTTATACTAGAGAAAATTAATAAATTCTATGTAGCTGTTTAACCTGTTAATTACTAAGGTACATTTGTGTACTAAAGTACTTGGGCGTAAAAGTGAAATCAAGTACAATACAATCAAACTTGATTGTATTGTCTTGACGTTGTTTGGCCAATTTGGAGTCAGTGAAACAAATTTTTGATTTGAGTGGGGAAATGACGGGTGACCAAGTTTGACCTGCCAGAGCTTTACCGTCAATTAAGATACAGACTAGCGAATAAATTGGGTTGAAATATGTATTACTGTGAGTAGTAATTCGGAATCAAAAACACCTCAAAGATCTTTTTGGGGGAGTAACCTTACCCCCAATTTGCCAAAGTCGCTTGATGTAATTTTTTTAAATCTCGACTTTTGCGTCATTTTCGCATCAGAAGAGATTCCAAACAATGCATATTTCTATTTTTGGACGTTTTACATCATTTTTGACGATTTTTGAGCATTGGACGTCACCTGGGAAAAAAATTATTTTTCGACCGAAAATTTTTTTGTCGACAAATTTTTTTCGAATTTCGAAACAAAAAAAATTCGGGTTGTAGATAAAAAAATTAGGAACATTTTGCACTTTCAATGGTTCTCCCCAGTGCTCCGAACGGTACGGTATCGGTACGGTATCGGGACGACCCGATCGGAACGCTGTACCGATTGGGTTTTCCCGTTCCGTACCGATTCCCGAAGCTAGGTTGTTATCCCGTCCCGAACTGTCGCGAAGATTTTTCCGAACCGATACCGTACCGTGCCGAAAACCGACGATTCGGTACGGAATGTTCCGATATTTTTTACGAAAAAGATTAATTAGTGGCGGGTTATACTATAGCACAAATTTTGTTATATACCAACATCAATTTTTAGTCAAGAAAGGACTTCCCCGCTATCCTCCTATTGACAACTCGTGTAAAAGTTGTCGTATTGATCTGACATTTTGTCATTTAAAATACGTGCAAAATATGATACTATGTAACATTTTTCTCTAGCTTTTTGACAAAATCTGTTTGCTATCCTATAAGTTGTTTTGGATCAAATAATTAAGTAATTTGACACAAAATTGTTTGAAAATGGCAAATGTTTTAAAAAATTAATATTTCACGAGGTTAATTTTCCACTAATGCTATCGAGTCGAATTTTAAATTCAACGAAATCCTAGTAAAATCCAGTCGAGATCACTAAATAGTGGCCGAGGAAGCTTACGAACCTAACCCTTAAATAAATGCGTTTTGATATTGTTAATTAAAATTAATAGTATCCTAACTTGTTCATGGGCGTCCCCTTAAGAAGTTGTAGAGGCCATGAGTTTGAATTTATTTTTTTGACAAAACTAATTTAAAGTTACACAAGTTTGAAAATGGCAATTTGCAATTGACGTATAGTTGAGCAGGGACACTCAGGCTAAAATAGGCTGCACTGGTTTCATTAATGCAGAATTTAACTTGCAGTACTACGAGTTTACTTAAAGAATCCCTACGTCAAAAACAAAATAAACAAAATTTCGGGATATACCGAAAATTTCGGAACGGAATCGGGAATCCCGATACCGTCCCGAACTTATCGGGACGTAGGCTTGTACCGTTCCGAAATCGGGATTTCCCGAATTTTTTTTTCGGGACCGCGGATCATTTAATACCGTACCGTTCCGATTCCCGACGGTACGGTATCGGGACATACCGATACCGATCGGAGCACTGGTTCTCCCACTATGAGATGCCCAGTTTCAATTTTTTTGCAAAAAAATCGACTTTGGGCCAGTCTTACGCCCCTTAGGAGCGTCGTAGGAAACAAATGAAAATACCGTTGAACTCAGAAAAATCAGCTCTAAAAACTGGGGAACTCTAGACGAAATCAAATTTTTTTTTGTCCGGGGATTTTCCGTCACAAATTATTGTTACTCTTTAAAGAATTTCTTGGATATTAAAATATCTTTCTAAGGAGAATGTATTTTGTTGGAAAAGTCAATTGTAAAACCCTGACTTTTTTGGTTATTTGTATTTACAAAATTTGGAGTTTTTCAAATACCAACCAATGTTAAAAAGTGGATTTTTCATGTTTTCGCAAAAAAACTCGAAAATTAGAATCTGGTTGAAAATTTTACTTCGTTGCTATCAGATGTATTTAATTATCGTGTATAAAGACCCGTCCATAAATTACTTAACGCAACATTGGTCAGGGAGGGCCTAAGACTCCAATGATATCGTGCCTATGTTACACATGTTAAATGGGGGGTGGGGGTCAAGAAAATCACGATTTTTACGCTACGTAATTTACGGACGGTCGGTGCCTAAGGGAAATTTTAAAAAATTAGTAGTTCGAAAGAGGTCAAACTAAATTGTGCATACCTTCATTATCTCGACAGAGTCAAAATCTGGCGGAAGAAATAGGTCACATTTGTTCCCCAGTTTTTCCAACCAGTACAAACCGTCCCCAACATCCCAACCGAAACAGTCATCGTCACATTGATTATATGCATTCATTGCTCTAACAAATAGGTCATCTCGTGGTGAAATATATTTCACCACTTTTTCCACTATTTCTGTAAGAAATCTGTGTTTTTGCTTCAAGATTAGGGCAATAATGGGATTCTCGGCATCCCAAGTTTTTAGTGTTTCATAAACTTCCAAACTTTTTTCAATTTCAATTCTGATTTTAAGATCTACCTCGTTTTCACCTCCTTCACAGTAATCTTCTTCCGACTCAAGAAATCTGGCAATCTCTTTACCGGACGGTCTGATATTAACATCCCAATCTAACATTTTTGTTATTAACTCAATTTCGCCCAGTTTCGCGTCTGATTGTAACGATTCTGGAAGTTTCCGTTCGTCAGATGGAGCCATCGCGGAGAAAACGGTATCCTTTAACTCCCCTAAGGTCGTAAATGGGCACAGCAAACAAATCCAGACAAGTCCCAAAGAATAAATGTCACTTTTATGATTCGCACCTACCACAATTTGTCCACTTTTCTGAAACACCTCTAACTTTGCCACTTCTGGAGGGAGGAAAAGCCGCCGGTTTTGAATTTCCTTGTCCATCTCTTCCCCACTTAATTCTTCATCTTCGTCTTCTTCCCCACTTAATTCTTCATCTTCTTCTTCTTCCCCAAATCCTTTGGTGGTACAAATAGTTCTTCTGTAGGATCCCGTTAGACCAAAATCTGCCAATTTTGCGACAAGTTTTCCACCACTCTTTTTACACCTCGTTAAAAGCACATTGCTCAATTTCACGTCACCATGAACCAAATTCTTGATTTGGAGATAGACCAGGGCTTGCACGAGTTGGCTAAAAATGCCTCTCCTCATTCCGTGATTATTTTCTAAAATTATCCAGTCGTGTAACGTTCCTTCCGTGCAATATTCCATTTGCATGACGAGAAGTGTAGGGATTCGGTACGGGGTGTGTTTGGCACGTCTAATTTGAACGGATGGATAGCTGTCATCCGGCAAAAGATCGCTTGGCAAGGATTTTAATAGATTTCCGATTTCTTCACAATCCTCTTCCGCCCAGACGTTGTAGCAGGCAACGATATTAGGATGACAAAGTTTCGACATGAACTTAACCTCGGAAAGTTCACCTTGTGGGATTAATTTGAGGGCGAACGTACTTTCAAGATCCGGCTCGATTACGGAAGATTCTTCATTCCAGGACAGGTTGTACACGTTGAATTTGTTGGTCTCGAATTCGACTTGATCTGCTCTGAAGACACAGCCAAATCCGCCCGTTCCTAGGGGTTTTGAGCCTAGAGCGAAATGGGATAAAAGTGGGGACGTAATATTTCCTTGGGGGGAATTATTATTCTCCGAGGTGGATGTTGAAGGCGATGGATTTGTGTTTGGATGCGACATTGGGAAGAAAAGTATGTTATTTCTGGTGCGTTGGAAAAATACGAGAATGAGTTGTAAAAATAAACGAAATATTAACTGCTTAGTACTTCAATCGTTTCAAAGCATATGTTTGATACCCAGCTGAAGTAATACGTATATGTATTACATATCTCAGCAGTATTAATTTCATGGTCGGCCGATTAGTGTGATAAGCATAAATTGTTTGGTCAATATCTTATCTTGAACCAACACGGCGAAGCATTTATCGACGCATGTGTGTATGTACATAAATGCAAGTTTTGTGACGCATCATCAAAATCAGAATTTGTATCATGAATCATTTTTCTCTTATTTTCTCTTCTCTTCAGTTTATTGGTCTATTAAGTTTACATATTTTATAGTCCGATATATCTGGACTATGAGGATGTGAAAAGACCTCAACCGCTATACTAATACCCAGTTGTATTTTTCTTAGTGACGCAAACACCAGGCAACAAAAATTCACTCAGTAAGCAGTTACATCATCCGAAAAAAGTGACATTTAAGCATTTTGCATAGGAAATGTCAACCGATTTTCATGAAATTTGGACCACATCATTCTTATGCAATTTAAATAAGATTGAGCAGAGGGAATTGCGAATTTTTGATTTTTACTCGAGCTATGGGCAAAAATGTGCGGAAATTTGCCCTCATATTGACATTTTTATTCAGTATTTTATACTGGGTGATCACATCGTCATGAATTTTCTCATGCATTTATAGCACGTATTTTCGAACATTTTAAGACCGAAATGAGCCAAATCGGTTAAGAACTAATCATTTTATATGCAATTGAACTGTGCAAATTTTGCATAATGATAGTCCCATGCAATAATATTAAAATAAAAGTTTCCAAGTTGTCATGATGCAATTAAATAAGTAATAAATAAATAAGCAAATATATATTTTAGAAAATTATTATAGTAAATAAATAAAAATGATGGTTGGAATTTTGATAGTTTGGCTTAATAAATACTCAACTACAAGTATTAAATAAACAAGGTCCCAAAAAAGTGGAAATCTTAGTGACGCGGGTGCAATAATAAGTACTAAATAAATTTATAATTCATGGGATTTGCATCACGACTCAGGCCATTTATTACGAATTCCTTCTCTACTCTCAATCGGAAAATCTCCTCCTCCGCCTCCTTCAACTAATTAAAATGCAAAAACATTAATTTTCCACCCACTAATTATATAATTATTAACCACCTTCTTTGAAACGTTAAGGAAAGCTCCATATTCAACTGAATTCTCCAAAAGCCAAAGTTTTGACCGTATTAAAATTTATAAATAAAAAAAATAAATTAAATAAATAATAATAAATGGCCTGAGTCGTGATGCAAATCCCATGAATTATAAATTTATTTAGTACTTATTATTGCACCCGCGTCACTAAGATTTCCACTTTTTTGGGACCTTGTTTATTACATTACAATTGCAAACATGTTATAATATCACATACATATGTATGTACATAAGTAGGAAGAGCCAACTATATATCGTCGGACTAATTCTAAAAACACGTAACTGCACTCGCTGCGTAATTCTAAAACCACGTAAGTACACAACAAAAAACAAGGAAAATAACCTCACTGCAATTCCAATGTAGTATGCAGTTGATTTTCATAGTTATAATTTATAGTATGATCTTGTACAACTGACTGACGGTGGAATGAATTTAGGGTGACCATCCGTCCCGGTTTAACCGGGACATGTCCCGGTTTTCAAGACCTGTCTCAGAATCAAGTGGTTATAAAATAACGAAGGTCAAGTACATAATCGTCGGACCTTCGATCTTTGGCAAAGGATGACTATTTTTAGATCTTACAGACTATCAAACCCATACTGTGGAGTAAATTAAAAGTCCGTAATAAAGTTGGGGTGGCCCGCCAACAGTTTTCGCGATATGAGCCAAAATGTGCAATTTTAGATCAAACTCGTCCAAATTAGGTTAAATACCACTGGACATATTTTGAACTAGAATTTGGCCACTCTCTTGATTTCATACCCCATTTTTGTATATGTTGAACTTTGCAAAATAATTTCCTATTCCGTATTAGTCAGTTAAGATAGATATATACAATGAAATAGGGTTTGTTTCGAGCTCGAGAGCGAAAAAATCGCCATCCATCATTTAAGCCATCAAACTCGAAAATTGTTAAAGCGCGCCCTAACTATTTCCGAGTTTGATGGCTTGTGCATGCCAAACGAATACAAGCTCTACGTCGGGATGAATAGGGCTAATTTGTAGGAAGTATATCTGTTTAGATGTTTATCAATTTAATCGTGAAACCTTGGCGAATTCTTGCTATTTGTGATCAAGGCCTCCGCGTGGGGGTGCTAGGTGGGATGAAGCTCTCTGTGTGATCAAGACTGCTTAAAGAATTTGAGAAGGAGTTAATGTTTATGTAAATTTAGACTATTCGGAAGGTGCTATTACATCCACATATCTATCCATCCATCCACCACATTAGGGCAGGGCCCCGAAGGGGCCGGGCCTGCAGTCATTGAAAAAATGAAATTTGTCGCGCACATAAAAGATATTGTCTAAATAATTTAATGCAAATTGAAATATGATTCCGCACTGGAGAGATTCTCCCGAATATGACATAGTTGGAAAGTCATAAAATTTTATGGGGCGAAATTGATCCTAGTTATACGAGTAGTTTAGCTCGTTTTTGCGAACGGCTTTTATAAACCCGTCGGCCAATCTCAACCTGTCCCTAGTGGTGGGGGACTCAAAAAATCAGATACACATCAAGTGGCTATTCTTTCTCTGATTCTTTGGCATGAGCTTATGTTCGTTGCAATATTAGTACTTGTTCATTTCTATCCATACATAATCAAATAAAATGGTACCGAAACTGAAGTCGGAGTCACAAAAACCTGTAAGTGACACAGGCAAGGAACGCTCCGGCCCCAAGCAACGACGGAAAGTAAAGAAAAATTTGATAAGAAATAACATATGTTTGTCATAATTTGTTTCGATTTAAAATTTAAATCGAAACAAATTATGACAAACATATGCTATTTCTTATGGCCTATGTGTATCACTATGCATTTATTTAAAATTTAAATAAATGCATAGTGATACACATAGGCCATCAACAAACAAGTTGCATTAATCAATTAATTGGGAATCTATTTACATCCAAAAATCTTAAATAGTCTGAATTTTAAATCCCATTTCCACATTCCCATTTTAAGTGATTCTATTCCATACGAACTTGCCGCGAGGGAGATGCACACTGCATAAATTACAAACAGTATTTTTATCTTATTACCCTCAATCGGCCTTCCTTCTCTGACCAAATCCACCGAATTTCTTTCCTCCCTTGCCGTCACGACTCTTTGAAAGTAATTCGTAAAATTTGAGCCCCCACTTCTGTTGTGATGATCCTTAATATTTTTAAGAAGTATCCAAGCATAATAATTATTCTCCCGATTCATTATCATTCCGGCTTCAACCATATATTGCAAATTCTCCTCTAAAATTAATCCAAAAGTATTTCTATGCGTTATCCAGGGTATACGAAATGTCTCTATGGGATCCTCGAAATTCCTCGAAATTATAAAGTACTTTTTGAAAATTCCCATGGAAACGTGAAAGTCACGCATGTAAGTTGGATGATCGATCATAGCAAAAATACTTGGTCGTATTTGGAGTTTCCTCGTCCCATTAAGGTACAGGGGTTGGTTTTGCGAAAGGTTGTGGGCTGCCGCAAAGTTATCGTTTTCAATCAGCTGAATTTTTGCGAGAAGGTTTCTCAGCATTTGAAGAAACGTTTTCGAATATCCTGAAGTACTTAGCAACTCAGGAATCATAGTTCCACTCACTATACTAACATTTGTATTATTTTCTGAAGCAGATGAAATAGTAAATATTGGGATATCCTTCGCCACAGACAACTCCTTTAAATTTCTTGGCAGCTGTGGTATAATATTAGTCGTGAAAATCGAAAAGAATTCCCCGCCAAACATCCCGCTCACTATGAAAGAGATAAATAGCCAAATTGAAATTACCCAGGATGCCATAAGCACCCGCAGTTTATTGACACAAGAATTCGTTTCCTTTTTTATCCTAAATTTTGTCCCCTGTTGGAGAAATATGCTAATCGCCCACATCCATGGGGCAAATAAAACTGGCATAAATTATAAGACTGCAGCATACCCCGAACACTATCAGTATTAAAATCCCTGCCAAATCAAACATTTCAATCAGCGAGTTTACACTTATTTCAATCGGTAGGGCAAAAAGGGAATACGTTACAGGATAGTAAAGTATGCCGGACTGGACGGATTTCATTCGAAACACTACTCCCGGCATTATAATTCGATTCAAGTAGCCTTCTCTATTCAGTCGATTTACATACGCGTACCCCACATAATTACCCACATCAGAAGAGTCTGCATCTATTAGTGAAAAGTTGTAAAACTTTAACTCTGACATGGGGCAGGTCTGTTGGGAGGTTAATAACCCATGACACCTATAACTACACGGAACATCCCACGTTCGCCAAAATGGGGAAAAAATTATTTCGTGTTGATTCATATTTTTCATCAAGTTTCGCGAATGCCGAGGTAAATTTGCCAAAGCTGACGTTGTAACAGGAATTAACCGCTTCTTATTTTCCCTATCGGTTGGTGGCGTGCATGTCAGGCAGAAAATTGAGAGTACCTCTGAATCCATACTGCTATGCAAAAGGATGGAATTGAGACTAAACTGAATATGTTTGTTGAAATAATAATCCCGATTGTATTCAAAACTTTCAGGGTCGCGGTCAAGAACAAGGATATAATCGGTGTCTTCGTTGAACGCCGTCATTCCCCACATGACCAGCAATAAGCTGGAGCAGAGAAGTTGTACGATGTGGCAATTTGAATACAATTTAGTAAAGTTATTCTGACCGAACAGGTAGTTTGGTATGATTCCTCGATACCCCCAGGTTAAGGATTTGGATCGAATATACCTATTGTTCGGATCTTCCAAGTTTTCTATGATGAAATTGAAGCTGAACTGAACATTAACAGAGTCGACTAGAGTATAAATTGTTTCCCAACGAGGGTGGGAAGATTGATAGAAAAATATTTGGATTGTGCAGTGTTTCATAGAATTTACGAATGAAATCCAGCTTGAAGGTTGGCCAGATTCTTGACTTGTTTGGAAGTTTTTTGGTGAGACAAAGGTCGGATTTTGGATAAATAGTAAGGATATGACTAAGGATTTAAGAGCGGTTTTAGTAATGTAAACCATTTTGTGGGTGACAAGTTCCAAATTGTGGAAATTTATTTCTGATCTAACTAATAAGTGATTTGGGCTGAAAATTTGTATAGTTCTTTTTCTAAAATTTGATAGTTTTTTTTCAAAAAATGATAGAAATGTTTAGACTGCTACAAGATATGTAACTCTGTTAACGTTAAGTAGGCCAGGCAAAGATAGACCACACACGCTAAGCTATCTGAATATAATTTGAAGAGTATGTAACATATTAAATAGTTGGTATACCATAAATATTAGAGGAAGCCTAAATATTTTATTTTCGCATATCAGTATGTTATTAATATCGTGTTGCGAGAAATTGGCTCGAAGCATCCACATAAATAGATTAGATTTTAGATATTATGGACTAAGCATATTTATTTGTTCCAGAAAATAAATTAAAGATTTAAGAGTATACGTAATTTTATACTAAGAATATATGTAACCATGTAATACGTATGTATACAATTAATAAGTAACAAAATATTAATACATATAATAATTATAAGGATCTCTCCCAGCCGGACAAGAGCTGGACGAGATATTTTACCTGTAGGACGATTACAGTGATATATTGTACAATATATTGTACCATAGATATAGGGTAGAATAGATCAGACCTCTTCCATATAGTCAATGCTAAAAAGCCGGCAATGTTTTTGAGGTGCAACTAAACCCTGCCTTTGTCTATCAACTAACCTTGTTAAATCAAAAAACATAACAATAACAAAATCTCAGCTGATGAAAATTACAATTAAATTGACTATTTTAACTAATCAAGCCTCACTATTAAGTTTTATGACGTTCCAAAAACCTGCACTTCGCAATGTTTGTGTTTAGAAGAGAGAAGCTGGAAAAAATATAAATATTTTTGTAGTTTTTAGAATTTCTTAATGATGTGCATACATGCGAAGCACTGTATGTGCTACCGTGCAACCATGCTTTATCCCCAAATTATCCCCAAATTCTTCTGCATGCTGAGACGCTTTTTTGAAGTAGCCGGATCAATTCTACTGTATATCAATGTATTATACAGCGCTGAACGCTTAGGTTTTCTAAATTAACGTATAAACAATAAATATGTAATATGATGATATTAAATTTGAATTATTTGAAGCTATGGGTAAATCATATAGCAAGTTGTTGCTAAATGTGAAGCCCCACACGTAGAACCTTCACTATCCGTTTGTGGATTTAGATAACCGTTCTTGATACCCATATCCCACGTTTCCTGGAAACCCTATTCTTCCAATCAAGATACCTGCGCACCTTCTTACATCCAATACAGATTTTACGAAATGAGGTCATAAATATGATTCCCAAATTCCACATAACCTCCAACAATCAACTCCATGATCTTTCACCGGTCGAAGTGACTTCCGCGATACAAATAACTGCATGCAAGATGATTGCTATCCCCACAGTTTTGAAGAAGGATCTCAACGTCTTCAATTTAACGTAGGGTGACGCCTCTTTCATATTCTTCCATTTCATTGCTAACAAATTGTACAAATGCTTTAACTGCTTCTCCCATAGAATTGGAAATCCTCCTTGGTCCAGACTTTTTATTTTGTTTCCAATCTCAACTCTTATCATGTTGTTTACCACGGCAAATCTTCCTTCCATGACGGCGATATCAGGAATCTCATAACATTCGTACTCTCCTCCCAAGACCAAGTTTTGTAAGCTAAGATGTTCGTAAGGTACTGAGTACTTGCCGTTCAAAAGGATTACATTTGTTGGAGTGTGTTTCCTGACGTAGGAAGTTTGATTGCCCCAGTGGTCCCTTGTAATAACAATGATCGGTTAGTTACGGCTACATACAGCAAAAAGTAAGCTCTGTATATTAGGCAACTTTTTGTAGTTAAACATTAACAATATTCTCCAGCGTGATTTAAGTATAGAAAAAATGTTTAGTGGAGTTTTTGTAGGGGATAATAAGGTGTTTAATAGAGTTAAGTTGCCTATCCGTTCGTTGGAAGTTCCGTTGACCGATCCGATTCATACAGATCTGATCGATTCGGATATATTTGAAAATTCAAAAAACGGATGGCATCGAATATTTTTAAAAAATTAAAAAAACGGTTAAGATTAGATTTTTGAAGATGCTCGAATCTGGTGTTTATCCATATTTCGAACAATCCACGTATGCTTATCTTTTCTTCTATTCTTAAGTAAAATATTAATGTTTATCTGTGATGGATGAAATAGTTACCATAAGCGCAATTGAGTCAATATAATCACAAGAAGATCACCCAAGGTGCCGACCAAATCCTGGAGTGATACCTGGACTGATACTGATACAACCAAGACGGTTACAGTTGTCGCTTAATGAAAGAATGGCAAGGTTTCGGTGGAAAACCATAATTTTTTACTATGCGGTGTGATGACTAGTATGTTTGAGGAAGTAAAATTAGAGCCATTTCTTGATGGAGTTTCAGAAATAAATGGGGGTAAATGGAAGAAGGGCTTACTTTTGTAATACTTTGAAGGGTTCGGATTAGGCCTTTTTGTCAACCATTCGACCTCAAAAGTCTTCTTAAGGACGACGAGGAGTGCTGGTGATTCGTGAGTGAATCATCCGGACCCTTCAAAGTATTACAAAAGTGAGCCCTTCTCCTTCCATTTACCCTTATTATATCCTCACTGCACAATTGAACTATTATTTCATGGGTTTAATAAGAATATGTACTTCCACAACAAGAGAAAGGATCAAACAAGTGGAGGGTGGAGCTATTCGAACTGAAGCATGTTCTGTTCTGCAGCATGAGATATGCGACGGCAGTTGCTAAAAAATTATTTTTGATAGGAATTTGGTCCCTTTACTTTACCTCTAATATCATGCTTTTTGGTTCAATTGAGTTCAACAGGCACTTTTAAGATTTTCTCTTAACATAATGCAATCAACAAATCAGTAACGTACCTTAGAACGATGGTTTTATCATGGGGAAAGGCACCCAGTTTCTTCATGACAAACTCCTCCTGTAATCTGGACTTGATAGACTGGTATTTTCCAGTTTTCTCAGACGAATAAACAAGGGTAAAATCGTTAGCAAAAAATTCACTTAACGTTCGAAGTACTTTATAACGCGGTGGCGCTAGCAAATTCCCCGTCAGATACAACTCTATCTGAGCAAGGAGCATAGCACTTGCGAAAAATAGCGATATAGTGGTCCACATCGTGAGATACTTGCTACTTGAGTCTTGCCTCAGAAACTTACAATAAATTGCGAAAACCAACTCCCCCACAGTTCTAAGTAGCTCGTAATTAACAATAATTTTTTTCATCAGTATCATATACTTCGCAATGCGTGCAATAATTACAGCCATCACGATTATAAAGCTAACAAGCCACACCTCGGCCGGGAAGGGTGACACCCACATGGCCAAATCCGAGTTTTCTGACCATACGTTGAAATTACAATACACGGCATCAAGTCCTTCCTCACGGAATGAGTATAGCATGCTAATATCTGAATAAGAGTAACCTATGTATTTAGGTTGTGCTGGTAAAAACCCCACAAATACTCACCTATGGCTGCACTACGAAGCTCGACCGAGGTAATATTTAGACTGGCAGCTATTGTTAAATACTGCATTTCCGTAGGGTCCCAAGCTTCCTTAAAGGGTGCATTTAAATTTTCCGGCTTCATACCAAGCACTTCTTTATCTACCTTTTGCGCAAAGGAGACACCCAGTTGGAATTCTTTCCTCCAGTGTACTTGAAACCTACTCAATGTTAATGTCTTAACGTTTGGGGTGTATTCGATACGACGAAGGGAATATTTACAGTAAGCGCATACAACCCAGCCAAAACAAGATGAGGGTTACACGAATTTTATCCGTGGGGTAGGGTGGGTGTAAAAATGGTGTAAAATGAAAATTTGAGACGGTGCTATTCAACTTGGGGACCCCACTCACTCGTTACCCACTCATTACCCACTTGTCTTACCCTACTTCGCTTACTGGATACTTGACGATATTACACTCGTATTACACTCCTACTATGCTTGGTTACCCCTCTCATGCCCCACGCCGCTTATGCTAATAATAGAAGCAAATTATCTATTTATATAATTTCTTCCATTTATTTCAAGTCCATCTGTACCATTGGTATACATATACATATGCTAGCTGGTCAGTTAATTTAGTATTGTCAATTTCCAGGCCAAACTCGTTAAAACTTTCTACACTAACTTGGTCGACTGTGCTATCCAAATCACTTAAATAACTTTCATTTAAATTTAGGTTGCTAAAACTATCATCACGATCACTATCAACTTGTGGAGAGTTATTAATTTGATGTACTGTAGCTGCTAAATCAGTTGGTATTATCGTTGGCTCGGTGATTACTTGCGCCACTAACTGCTCCACTTCCCGACGAATTCGTCGACGTTTTCGCTGGTACATGACGATATCGTACCCTCACTCCTTCCCCTTTCTGGTCCCGAGAATTCTTGAACCAATTTAGAATTATCGTATGTAAGAAGGACAAGTCAGCATTGGCACCATCGTTGCTCCGCTTAATAGCATCTAGAAAAATATATATTTTGTTGTTAAATACGGTTAGAATCAGAATGGTATAAGAATAAATAATGACGACATATATCTACATACCAATCACCACTGGATGTAGAATTGAAGTTGAGAAAGCTCTCTTATTGTACGTTCCCCCTCCAGTATAATTAAATCTTCTTGCTACAGTGGGACCGAACAATTCCTTCAAAACGCCTCGTGTGATTTCTGCAGCACCAGTTTTTCCTCCAAATTCTGCTAGATAAGAAACCTGTCGACAAATAATATAGGTACGATAAATAGCTTTATAAATTAAAATTGAGTTTACATCTATATCCGGTTTTACCAATACATTTCTATTCGTGCCATTACGTAAGATCCACTGTTCTAGTGTTCCTAACTCATCCTCACTTGACACTGGGAGTTCCACTGGAATATCTTTGTACTTGGTACTAATATCTTCTTGGTTGATATTCCCCCGTCGTAATAAATCTCTGACGTCAGACTTTATTTCCACCAGCATTCGAATAACTGTTTCTTCAAATGATTCTGCAAATAATAAAGTTGCAATTTTAATTTAAAACAAATTTGAGAAAGAAATAACTTTTAAAATCAGATTCCAAATATCTATACCGTTTGCTCTGAGAGGACGTCGATCGAGAACTCGTTGAGACAGGGTACGGTTTGGAGTAGTCGCTTCTGTGTTCGAAATTGGATCAATGATCGGAGGATTGTTCTGCCCAACACTTTCGACAATATCATCAGCCAAAGGAAGACGCGGTGGATTGACCGTTGTGGACGATCCTTGTCCGACACACACAAGGGCCAAATTATGATTTAATGATGGTTCCTCTGGGTGGGATAATGAGTCCAACTCTAATTTACGCATTGTATGAGATATAATTTCGATTAATCGGGGTTTGGAAAATTTTAGCAGCCGGTTTTCGATTAATTGAATTTCGGAAAATTGTAAGAAACCGGTTTTCGATTAATTGATTTTTTGAAAATTGTAAGAAACCGGTTTTCGATTAATTGAATTTTTGAAAATTGTAAGAAGCCCTTTTTCGAATAATTGCATTTTTGAAAATTTTAAGAAGCCCTTTCTCGAATAATTGCATTTTTGAAAATTTTAAGAAGCCCTTTTTCGAATAATTGCTTTTTTGAAAATTTTAAGAAACCGGTTTTCAATCAAGTGAATTTTTGAAAATTTTAAGAAACCGGTTTTCAATCAAGTGAATTTTTGAAAATTTTAAGAAACCGGTTTTCAATCAAGTGAATTTTTGAAAATTTTAAGAAACCGGTTTTCGATTAGTTGAATTTTTAAAAATTGTAAGAAGCCATTTTTCGAATAATTGCATTTTTGAAAATTTTAAGAAACCGGTTTTCGATTATGTGCAAAACCGGTTTTAAAATTGGTTTTTAGTGCCAATTAAATAAAAAGTTTGTAAATATCAAAACCAAAAATTCAATGCAAAATTAAAATTAATTTTAAATTTGGGAATAAGTTATTATTATAGAACAATTAACTCATATCTCAACAATAAGAAGCATTAAATATTAACTCCAAAATCTTGTTAAAAACCGAAAACCGATTTTCGAGTGTGTTGCTTAAAAAATTACAAAACCGGTTTCGACTAAATAGGAAAGCGACTTTAACCAATTTTGAATACCCTAATTTTACGTAATAATACCTGAATTAAATAGCTGCACACAAACTGTATTTCAAAATAAAATCACCGATGGTATTATACAATTAATTGGTAGTAAGTTAAGTAGTTCTTATTAACTAAATAAGTTAAATAAATTATTTAATGGGTGACAGAGATGATTGATGAGACAGTCGGTGGATGAAAGTCAAACTTTTCGACTGAGATTTGCTGGTGGTTGGGAAAAAACCTCCAATTATTGAGGCCATGTGACTCATTGTCATTCTATTTAAGATATGTCACATATGTATAAACAAGGAGGCCTTATCCTTTGTTTCTTCTTCCTCGCTGTAAGAATTTAGTGGCGGAGGAGCGGCACAGTGACTTTTAATAAGGAAGGAGAACAAAGGTTTTTATTGAATCACTTCCTATGTGCAGAGTTCGGATATTTACTATCCTCGTATTTAGGCTTGTCACCTCATTTGCATAAATCTCACTATGCCCATTTTTGGCGATACGAGCTTTCCATGTTGAATAAACTCTATGTCTCTCGCGAATGCGTCAAAATATGCTAATGCGTCAAAAAATGAGGTGACCGGCGTAGGTCACACGGTCAAAAAAATTTTTTCACATATTTTTCATATTTCGAAGTTTGGATACGTATAAATATGTTTTTACATATTTCGGCAATTCTTCAAAAAGTATGTTCTTTTAGAAAAACCTCAGAAATTTACAATACAAAAATATCTAATAAATATTAAACTTTCTCCAAGTGCTGTTGCGTGCTTAAAGTGGAGAACGATCGTAGTTTTAGACAATATAAATTTAAAGTTTAGTGTTGTTAGTTTGTCACCTTGAAATGTAAACGCTTTCTTTTGGCATTCGTACAGTCAAATAAATTAAGTTTGAAGTAATTTAAAAGGTATTAAAAAATGTTTTATACTATTTATTTTGTCGATTTGATTAAACATTTTAGATAAATATTTCGGGGTTTTTAAGAACATAATTAGCCGGACTCTAGTACATGTCCATAACACTATTAGGTATAGGTCGCAGTTATACATTTAATGAAAAGCAAACTATAGTCATAAATTCATTCATTCATTCATTCAAATTTATTCATACATTGTAAGAAAAACTGGACCCTTAAGTGGTCGGTAGAGCTTTTAAAAACTCAATAAAGACACGTGCGCTGGACAAAACTTCTCTGTAAACAAGTGCAAAGAGGAAAAACAATGCCATAAAACAAAGGGATCTTTTTTAAGGAAAAGCCCCTTTCTCAAACAATGAAGAAAAAGGCAAGCAAATTATGAAACGAAATAAACCGTTACAACGCATGTAACCAAGGGGTGAAAGGAGTGTCATACGTCAATGTGAATATCAAATTGTTCGAAAATTTGTTAAGATTGACACTTCTGACGTGTTTTCGACTTTTGTGTCTTATTTGTGTCAAATTTAACAGTTGATAACCCTTATGTGACCTTTATATGACCTCTGAGGTCAAAATGGAGGTCACCATTGAATTCGGGGTTAAATTTCAGTTGAAATTGTCATAGATATATCCTATGACCTTTACATGACCTCTGAGGTCAAAATGGAGGTCACCATTGAATTTGACATTGAAAAATAGTTAAAAATGATGTGTCACATGTCAAAACTGACACGTGACACTTTTTCGTCACTTTTCGTCACTGTGACGACGTCATCGTCACAGGTGACGATGTCACAGTGTCCATCTTCGAACTCGTCCTGTCCCTTGACGTTAGGAGTTTACGTTCAAAATTTCAAGTGTCTATGTCTTTTCGTTCAAAAGTTATCGGAGCTACGGACAGACGGACGGACGGACGGACAGACAGACGGACATAACGATCTTATAAAGGGCTTTCACCCCTTAATAAATAAACCGTCGCAAACGCGCATACGGAAGTAGCTTCAGACGTACTTCACCCCAAACGGTCCCACCACAACTCGGGAACACTTAATTTCACTCTAATTCACCTATAGATTAATTTTTTTTTTTAAATCTCATTTTACCCCGACCACACCCCCTGGCGACGAGGGGGTGTGGAACAACTCGGGAACACTTAATTTCACTCTATTTCATCTATAGATTAATTTTTTATAAAAATCTCATTTTGCCCCAACCACACCCCTGGCGCCTAGGGGGTGTGGCACAACTCCGGAACACATAATTTTACTCTATTTCACCTATAGATTAAATTGCACTAAAAATCTCATTTTGCCCCAACCACACCCGCTGGCGCCGAAGGGGTGCGGCAAAATCGGGGAAACACTCAATTTCACTTAATTTCACTTAATTTCATTTAATTTCACTCAATTTCACTTAATTTTACCCATAGAATAAATTGCACTAAAAATCTCATTTTGCCCCAACCACACCCCCTGGGGCCGAGGGGGTGTGGCACAATCGGGGAAGCACTTAATTTCACTTAATTTCACTTAATTTCATTTAATTTCACTCAATTTCACCTAATTTTACCCATAGATTAAATTGCACTAAAAATCTCATTTTGCCCCGACCACACCCCCTGTCGCCAAAGGGGGTGTGGTCCGGTTGCCCCCAAAAGTTGATAGGATCCTCCCCCTGGGGTCCTATGTATGATGGCGAAAACCGATTTCGATTATCTCGATCCGTTCTCCTGATATCCTGCTGACAGACAGACGGACAGACAGACAGACAGACAGACAGACAGACAGACAGACAAAGTCTTCACATAAAGTAGCTGAAGCTACTTAATAAGTGCATTTTTATTGATTTTGAAAATCAATACACATACACATGGAATATTCACGCTAACTTTGTAAACTGTGTAAATTTGGGGGAAAATTATGAAAATGTAGCAACTTTTCGAACATCAATAAATATATGAATAAGCATATATGAAAATATTTTTAAAAATAAATATCGATATTTCCCTAAAAATCCAAAAAAACTGTAATAGATAAACGCCAATGAAAGTATATTTTGTAAATATTAAAGACAAAAAGATTAAAATTTTTAGGCATTCGTAATTCCACCCCCACCCCCACCCTCATCCATAAGAGTTTAATAATAGTTTACTTTAATTGGTTGGGAATATTTTTGGACTAGATTTCCATACTGTCTTCTGTTAAATTTCTAAAAGAGTGTTCTCAAAATTTTCAAGTGAACTCATTTTGCTCATTACAAAAATTGGACAAATTCTCCACGTAACTTTTCCCTCGATTTCGAAGAAATTCACGTAATGAAAAGACGAGTTTCAGAGATGATGAAGTTATGAGTGACGAACAAATCGAGTTTTATTTCTTCCTAAATGCAAAATGTCACGGTTTAGGCTTGCATGCAAAGTCCTTCACCGCTTGCTAATTACCCACCTTCGACGTGGGTGACATTAATTAAGCCTTTATGATGTAATAAATTAGCACAGAAATTTGAACAGCGGTGTCCAAAATGCTGGAACGGATGACATTTAAGCTTTTATTTATTACCCTTCCATTTCAGGAAGCACAACTCCGTCGACATTTTCAGTGTTAAAATTTAAAACAAACTTTGTACTGTGTAATGCTTAAATTAGTTATAATTTTACTTCATAAAATAATTAAAAATATTTAATTAACCATAAATAATTAGTAATACTGCAAGTAATTATTTATTAAATTTTCATAAATTTTCATTTCTATGAATATTTCCCTTTAATCACACTCCTACCGCTTTAACAATTTTAAGCGAAGGCACAGCAAACTTCACTTTTCTCCTCAACTCGTCAAAAGTTTTCTTAACTGTGCGAAAATTATTGGCCCAAATTTTGTTGATATTTTGTAATTTTGCAATTTTCTCATTGGCCGCACTGATCTCGGCATTCGTGGCGTCAAGTTTGCTCTCCAGGTGCAAAATGGTGGCCCGATTTGAGTCGATTATGCCATACACGAGGGACAAGTTTGTATTGATTGTGTTGATTTTCCCGTTCAAGTAATTGTAGTCGGAATTCCAACTGCTTTGAATTCTGGTCATATCGGATGAAAGAGTGGTGAGCTTGTTCTTATTGGCGTCTGCGGGTTGGAAAATATGCAAATATTTTAATATTTTAATGACAACACTTTTGTAAAGTTTTAATGTACGACGTGATGACATCACTTTTTATAATAATTGCTGGAAATTTAATTTAAAATTCTGGATGACATGTTTGTACAGAAGTTGATTAAAGAAATGGTCGTGAGTTTTTTTAAGCCAGTTTCGATGAGTTCCAACTTTTTGAAAGTTTTCCTCTTTCAAAAACTGTCAAAATTGGGAGTGTACATTTTTAAAAAATTGGCAACGACCTGCTCTACAAATGTGTCCAGAATTTTAAAATAAGTTCCCTGAAATGATTTAAAATGTCTTTATTTTGACAAATAAACGGACAGTTTATATAATTAATTATTCAAATTAATTAGCGTATGTACATATGTAGGACTCGATGATCGCCAAATCGTCAGGTTTCTTAAACTTGAGATCTTGTCCTTCAAAAACTGTTAAAATTGGGAGTGTATATTTTTTTTAATTCGGAAGTCCCTGCCCGACAAATTTATATATTATTCGTGGCCAATTTTCGCAATTTTAGTAGGAAATGAAACACTTGTTCAAAATTTTTACTTGAAAATTTACAGAATTTCAGCAATTGCATGACGAAAATTGCGCTTTTATTATCTTTATTCGAAATTTTTTTAATTAACAATTTTTAATTAAAGAATACTTACTCGCTGTCTGCTCCACACTCGTAACTCTCGCTGTTAACGGTGCAATGGCAGGATCTTGAGATTCAACTTGATCCATGGAAGAAAATCCCAACAAGCAAATTAACAATGATAGTTTCATCATGAAATGGTAAACTTTTAACTTTTTGTTTACTCGTCGTTACACTTTACGCTGAGAAAATCATTAATTGTTAATTAATTTCAGATTAATTAACTCAATTTTTAGTTTTTAAGAATCAATTTTTATAAAATTCTTACAATTTACAATTCTTTATGCACTATTTAAAAATCAGTGCATCGGGGCAACTGAGCTGATAACGATTAATAAACCGTACACCTTTCCTATTCAAAATGATAATAGCATTTTTTAAGCAATTTGTTATTGACATCGAGTAACGTAAGGTACTTCAAATGTATGAAAATCCAAGTATTATTCACTTCAGAATGATAATAATCAGTGGCCGCGGAAGCCGTGGGGACATTAACATTTTAGGATAGGGGGAGGGAGGGGTTTACATAACACGGGAAGATTATGGGGACATCGAACAACCGTGGGGACATTGTCCCTCTGTCCACACGCTTCCGCGGCCACTGTTACCAATTCTAAACTTCACTGCATGTCAATCCCGATACGATCTGATTTCCTGCACGAGCCATACGTAATTTTGACGAATTTGAAGAGTAGCAAAAAAACAAACATGTGCATAAAGCGGAACTGCAAATATTATGCGCTTGACTATTTATAAATAAATACATATTGTGCACACTACACGTGTTACTCGTGTACATTGTTTGGCATTCTTGCATGGTCAATGTCATTTTCTTTCATGCAATTTATGCAAATTGGTTGTAAAAAAAACAACATACAATTGTCGTCAGTTGCTATTATAAAGTAACGCAATAAGTATTTCATCAAATTATCGGTTTTCCCAATTTCGTTTTTCATGCCGATTTCATGAAAAATTAGAATTTACATGTCGATTTTATGGAAAAATTAGAGCAAAAACTAGGCATGCAATTACATAACTTACAAAGCGTTTTTGACATTTTCTTTACAGACGTTTGAACATAAAATTTTGCAAAAATTATAGTTTCATAATTAGAAATACAATTTGGAATATGATAGTTTTTTTATAAGTTTTAAGTTGCGAATCAGTTTTACAAATTTTTATATTCATTTCATTCATGAACCAACTCAATCATCTAATTGTATAAAGGTTACTAAAATATTATATTTAAAAAGTAACGGCGTTAAGGCAGTGTTAAGATAATTATAAAATGCCATTTATATTAAAACCTTACTAGATATTCTACAAAAGTCAATTTTTTTAAATGATTACAAATTTAGATGGTAAAAACTGTAAAAAGTTACTAGATTGCCAAACAAATCTTTCGAAAATTTACCTAATTTTGACCAAAATTACAAAGAAATGGTACACAATCTATTTTTCGATTTGAACCAGATAATTACGTTCCTACCTTGATCGTAAAATTAAAATTACTCATCACTGCATCTTATCACTAAATCTGGATATGAAAACAATTACTATTTGTCATCGCATCACAAAACTTAGCTTAACAATAAATCCTTAACAAATCAGTGCATATTTGGTCATAAAAACGGCGAAAATCTTAAAAAATCATCATCCCATTATTACGTCACCCTTGAATTTTAACCAGTCTCACACTTTAAAGAATTCAACCTTCCTTTACATCAATTTGTAAACGGTGATGTCATAATTCCGGCAAAAATTCCAGTCGAGATCTATTTACGTGACCAATTTTGTGAGTCATAATTAATCGTGACAACCCATAACATAAGAATGAACCACTTTTTGCTTTTAATAAGTAGTTAATGGATCTCATTTTACATGTAAAATCACACCCGAGTAGCGAGATACGATCATCAAATTGGCATTTTTTGCCATAATGTCGCCTACACAGCTCGTAATGTGTTGTCAAGAACAGTGTCCTGCTTTGTCTGGCGAATCCTTGTGTATAACGCGTATTGCGAATATTCTGCAGTGCAGAATCTGCACTATTCTCATTCATGTTGGTATTACGCATAGCAGAGCAAAGTTATGTTAACTATATATAAACTGTGAATAATAATGAACCAAAATCACAGCTCACCTGTTACAATTTGCACTTTGGAAGAACGTGCTACACAAACGTGTTGTTCAAGCCGGAAAATTTGCCATTTCAAATTACTCATAAATTTGCATGCATGTATACAGTATCGCTGCATGCAAATTGGGTTTAACTTTGTGTGAGAGTGATCTGAAATATCGGACAGTTAGATCTTTTTGCACCTTTAAGGAAAAAGTTTGGATAAAATAAGTTTTCAGAAATTTGGACAAATTTTATAATTAGTCGTACAAATTTAAAATGGGAGATGAAGACGTATATAAAGAATTTGTGTCAACGGTATGTCTCAAAATTTTGAAAATATTATACACTGTTAGAAATCTGGTATAGTCAGGTAGATATTGATTTCTCTGTATTAACGTTGCTACCGCTTGGTATTAAAATTATTTATACCGGTCCAAGAAATTTGCTACCGACATGGTAAAACTTTAATACCGAGCTATTACTACACGGTATTACTTATCAATTCCACTCTGGTATTGGTAGAATCATATATGAATACCGCTTGGTATTATGTTAATACTGGATTTCTAAGAGTTTAAATACATTTTTTAAATGATTATATTCGATTTTTTTTAAATTTTGTTTGAAAATCATGACATTTTTTGCAAATTTTTAACTTATCGGAATCTCTTGTAGCTCATTCCCCTGTCGGAAACGGTGCGATGGAAAATTCACAATGTTTCCGAGCTGGTAAAGCATTCCGCCTTTTCCGCGATCAGCATCCCGTTCGAGGTTGGCGTGGGGCCGACGGGGTTATCGAAATGGGAGATAAGCCTCGTTTCCCACGTGGCGTCGGGGATGTTGCAGGCGAGGGCGAGACTGACCGGGCTGGTGGGTCATGCGCAGTCCAGTGTGACGCACCATGTCACAATCTGGCTTCGGAGGAACGGTTCCTTGTCGCAAGTGCGATACGAAAAAGGTGAGGAAATTCGGGCTTAAACTGCATAATTTTAGCAATTTTTAAAAATTTGCGAAAAGAATTTGCGAAATATTTTACTACAGAAATTCAGTATTAAAATAGCAGCAAGCCACATTGCTATAAGAGTCTACCAAATTGGTATTGATAGTTAATACCGTGTAGTAATAGCTCAGTATTAAAATTTTATCATATTGGTTTGCAAATTTTTACGGACCGGTGGAGATAATTTGAATACCAAGCGGTAGAAACTTTAAAAAGCTTGAAAATAATGTCATGATTTTGAAACAATAAGTTTTTAAAACTAATAAATTATTGTAAATAAAATAAATGCACTCTTAGAAATCCAGTATTAAAATAATACCAAGCGGTATTGATGTCAAACTTTACCAAAGTGGTATTGACAAGTAATAGTGTGCAGTAATAGCTCGGCATTAAAGTTTTATCATATTGGTAGCAAGTTTTTTACGGACTAATGTAATTTTAATACCAAACGGTAGCAATTTTAACACAGAAAAATAAATACCTATATCTGATTTCTAACAGTGTAATGCATGCAAATAAGTTGTAAATAATACATATGTAAAGTTTACGAAATTCATATGTGACATTAAAAAAATAAGTTTTTAAATGAGAAAGTAATTTCTGAAAAATCACTAGACGATTTGCATACGTGGGCAGTCTGTGTAATGTATTTTATCTCAGGATTTTTTAAACTTAAATAAATTAAAATTACAAATTATTAAACTGGCGAAAATTAATACCGACTTAATTCTGAAAATATGAATTACTTCGTGCCGAAACACTTTTAAGAATGTAAATTTTGTTATTTTGTAAGGTTTATGTTCCCGAAATAATTTTTACGTAAAGTTTGTTACATTCAGTTGATGTGACTAGATCGTGAACGTCGTCAGTGGTACTGTCGTCCTTATAAGAAAAATATTTTTCTGATAGCGTCGACTACTTTATGAAGCCAATTCATAAAATCAAATAACATCTAAAAAATATAATTTCGAAAAAAATTTCGAAAAATGAGCGCAATACACTACTGCACTAGATATACACGATGAATTACAAGGAAAAATTCACCGTCACGTTTTTTTTATAATGAGTAATTCATCACTGTTTCGTTTCTTGCGGGTTTACCACATTTCTTGCAGGTCAAAATATTTAGCTGCAAGAACCTACTTTATTCCCGTAATATCTTGCAAAATGGTTACTCTTGCACGTGAAAATTTGTAATAATAATTTTTCATGAAATTTCATTTTCACTTTGTTTCCCCTCAGACTTTCTCCGCTGCAAGGAGACCTCACTTCCGGGGGAGCCCACGATCTGGGAGGTCATTCCCCTCGAGGACTTGCAGGACGAGGCGAGCGGAATCCTCGACGTGGACGCCGACTGTTTCGACCTCGTCGTCAAGTTGACCGTGTTTGGCCAGGATGTCTCACAAGTTTAAATAGTTATCGATAATTTCTCCATAATTTTAGAACGTTTGGGAATTTTGACATGTTTTTTTTACATCATTTTCAGTCCGTATTTTCCCTAATTTTGTAATATTCTCAATCATTTTCATCATGAAAAGCTTTTCTAAATAAAAACTACCTTCAAAATACTGTACAAAAATATGTAGTTGATTAATAAATATCAGAATCTTGCCGGAAATTTAAAATCAATAAAAGTCAGTTCGTGTTAAAGATAAAGTGGATGTGAGGACTGATCATTATTTATTAAAGGACAGTTTTTTTTAGCAAATATGTCGTGGGACGTCGGTCGTTTGCAAATTTTGTAAAAAATAAGCCTACTGCCGGATTATAAAGTGCAATTTTACTTTTTAATAATTTGTATACGTCAATTTCCTCATATTTGTATACATACAATATAAAATTTCAATTGCTTTCGCTCAACTTAAACGCCAAAATCCAGGTTTTAAGCGTCCAGATTTTATGTAATTCTTGAATAGTGGTGGCGCTGACATCATAGCTTTGGACCACCAATTTTGACTTTCGTATTTATTCATCTCACTCCAGTTTTTCGCAAATCATTTCCTAACAATTTCTGCTGCTTTTCATTTCAAATTTAAATTCTGGAAGCAGAACGGTGATGTCAAAGACCGCTCAATCCGTCCCAGGACCTTCTCACGTCGCAGGAAATACCACCCATTGGGTCATCGCTGAGCTCATCACGACGACCTCAAAGATAACAACCGAAGTCATCGAGGATGAGGATGAGGTCGACGCCGAGGAGAATAAAATGGTGAGGAAATAAGTGACCTTGACGTGGTCCTTACACTGTTTCTGTACTGGAATTGATGGTAATAACTTCCTACCACCGGATTGGTAGTAGTTTATTTCTGACTGATAAATTTTTCATTACGAGTACATGAACATTACTGAACGGTTATCATTCCTGTTATTACCGTGTCGGTAGAGTCATAATATATGTACTCCGTATTAAAAGGGTTACGGAATTTATGCTCCCACTTGCCTGAAAACCGAAATTTTTGCTCTACTAAATTCTTATCTAATTATATCCTTTATCTCTCCAGAGTCCTAAAACCAAACGCCACCGCTGCCCCATTTGTCGAAAAGATTTGTCCTCCAAGCCAGCCCTGACCTATCACCGGCTCACCCACCTCAACCAAGAAGAGAAGACCGTGGCGAAGCAGGCTTGGCGACACGAGTGCTACTTTTGCCAGGAGAGATTCGTCGATGGATCTCATTATCATACTCATCTGTCCACCCACACGGGGGAAAAGGCATTTCGCTGCGACCAGTGCAGGAAGCTGTACAGTCAAAAGGGTTCTTTCGCAGTGCACAAGCGCACCCACAGCGCGACCTCGAGCCCCTTCTGGTGCGCGGAATGTGACAAAACTTTTTCTACAAAAGGGAACCTGGTCGTCCACAAAAGAACAATTCACGAGAAGCTGAAGGCCTTCGACTGCCCCCGGTGCCGGAAGAAGTTCAGCACCAAGAGTCAAATGGGCCATCATGTGAGCACCGTTCATCTCAAAATTCTATATATCTGCCCCCACTGCGGTGGGTCGTTCACACAGGAAGGAAGTCTTAGAACACACGTGAAGACGTTTCATCCCTGAACCTTCGCGACGCCGAAATAATCCAGTGTCAATGGAACCTTTTTTCAAGCTACGCTAGGATTTTCTAACGAGTTATATCAAAAAATTCAGCCAAAAATTAGGAATTACAAAGCACTTATCTTTCCGTTGAATGAGCCCCTTGAAAAAAATATTGGTGGCGTAGCTAAATTTTCCTCCACGTGGCCAAGCCCAATGGGGATGTGTGAACTTTGCCCCCAATATTTTTCTTCAAACGAGTCATTTAACGGAAAGATACATAAGTGCCATGCAATTCTGAATTTTTGGCTTGATTTTTTTGGATCTCAATCCCGGTGTATTTAGCTTGAAAAAAGGTTCCATTGTGAGTTTCAATCTTATAATTTTTCATAGATAAATAATTTATTAATTTTACGATGTAATGAGAATCGATCTTCTCACAGAAGTCGCATAACAAATGACAATAATAAGACTTGTAAACTAAACATAACACAGTTGTTGATAATGGATAATTTTTAGTAAAGGTTTCTGCTGTGGCTTTTCATTTTCATAATTTCGTAATTTTTTACTCGCAATGATGACATGCATATTTAATTTTTTGTATACAGTGAGCAATACTTTTTTCATGAAATTTCATTTTTACTTTATTTTCTCTCTTTGAGCGAAATTTGAGCACTCTTGGTCATTAGTTTGCATTGATTTACACGTTTTTCCACATCATTCTCAGTCCGTATTTTTCACTAATTTTATAAAATCATTGTTACTTACTTACTTGCATATCATGAACAAATTTTGCTTTAATGAAAACCACTTTAAATATATAGTTGATTAATAAATACAAGAATCTTCCCACAAATTTACATAAACAAAAATTGTACAGCGAGATATATAATAAAATAATATCAAAAATAAGTATAAATATTTAATCTTGAAGTTGAAAGCAATAAAAATCAAATCGTATTAAAGATAAAGCCGATGTGAGAAGCAGTATTTATTAAAAGATAACTCACTTTCTTTAGCATGTGACAATCTAGTCATTTCCAAATTTTGAAATCGAATGAAAGCCAATACTTCGTATTTCCGAGCCAGTTACATGATGTCTTTCCCATTTAAAAGACCAATGCAGGCCACCATCACCAAAATTTATTTTAAAAAAGTGCAATTTTTATGCAGGTCACATGTCGTTTGCAAAATGTTTCACCTTCTGCAATTTGAACGCCAAAATCCAGAGCTGGGATAATCCTGATTAAGGATTATGGATTTTAATCCCGGATTATGGATTATTAATCCATAATCCCTAATCCGGCAATGTGAGTTTTTTGTAGATTAATCCCAATCCATAATCCCGATTTTTCTGGAATTAGAATTAATCCGGGAATAATCCCATTTGATTTCATTAATCCATAGTCGTGATTACGGATTACTAATCCTGATTAATCCCAATCATGATTACTAATCATGATTACGTATTCATGATTAATTCTCAATCTGGATTACTCAGTTCAATTCCCATAGTTCCATTCATCCCACAGTGTAGCTTGAAGTCTCAAGTTCTCACAATGTTGTTCTGTCAGCTACCATTTGAAGAATCAACATGTTCTCGCTGCCCTGTGCTACATACATATATCAATTGAAACTGGCGTCATTTTTATGTGAAACCACGTAGTTGAAATTTTTTGCGCTAGATATAGCGAAAATCATTAATCACCAAATTAATCCGGATTATTAATCCATAATCCATAATCCCGAAATTTTCAGAATTTATGGATTAATCCGGATTAATCCTGACATGAATTAATCTCACGAAAATAATTTAATCACAATCCACATTGTTTTATCGTTAATCCATAATCCTTAATCCACCCTCAAAAACCAATAATCACCCAGCTCTGCCAAAATCCAAGTTTCAGGCGTACAGATTTTATTTTATTCTTGAAATGTGGTGGCGCTGAGATCACATTTTTTTGGACCACCATTTTTTACTTTTCATCTCCTCATTCTCACTTCAGTGTTTTCGCAAATCATTTCCTAAAAATTTCTGCTTCTTCTTGATTTCAAATTTTAATTCCGGAAGCTGAACGATGATGTCCAACGCCGCTCAATCCGTCCCTGGACCTTCTCACGTCGCAGGAAGTACCACCCATCCGGTCATCGCTGCCACCATCACGACGACCTCGACGATAACACCCGAAGTCATTTCGCCTGAACCGCAGGAAGAGTTCGAGTTGTATTTGAGCAGTGAGGATGAGGACGAGGTCGAGGTCGAGGAGAAGAAATTGGTGAGGAAATGTGACCTAGTAAACCGTGTATTTATTTGGTGATAACTTCTTACCGGATAGGTATTAGTTTGTTTCTGAATGGTAAGTTTCTCCATGAGAAATTCTCATTGCCACAACATGACTAGATGGTAATGTCCATTATTACCATGCTGGTAGAGTCATAATACTTGTACCCCGGTCGATAATGTAATGATTTAATGCCAGGTTTGAAACAGTGTATCAGACTGATACTATCAGTAAAATACTTCACATGAGTGTAACAATTTTGTAGCTACAATTACATATATTTATTGTGGTCCTGCTGTTATCATTTTTCAGAAAATGGCTGAAACACTGAAGAAAGTTAGACGCTGGGTCCAAAACAAGAGAAAATCCTTCGTGCCAAACACCCCAACCTCACCGGTCAGAATATATACTGTTTCGCGTATTCCGTATTTTTTAAACTTGACTCATTTTTGGCTTTTTATTATTTTGCTCAGATTTCGGACGAGTCGGCTCGGATTGGCCGCTACTTGAGGACCCTTGATAACGCATTGGACGACATTATCTACGTTCTGGACGATAAGAGACGTCGAGGATATCCCATCTACGAGATGAGTAAGGCGAAACGGAATCAACTAGAAAAAGCAGCAGCATCAATAATGTCGGGAATAGTGCTTGACTTCGTCCCAGTCGAGGAAATGTCGGCAATTCCGCCAGCCACGCCAAGACCATCGCCTCCAAGCCTGCCCGTCACCCCGCCAGCAACAACAATGTCAGGAATAATGCTTGACTTCGTTCCAGTCGAGGAAATGCGGACAATTCCGGCAGCCACTCTAAGACCGTCAACTCCACCACCACTGCCTGTCAATCCGCCAGAAATAGCAGAGGCAGAAATAATAGTTGACCTTCAAGTCAAGGAAATGTCGACAATTCTGGAACCTCCAGCTACACCAAGACCTCCAATTACACTGTTGCCTGTCACTTCGCACGGAACAGCAGTGCCAGAAATTATAGTTGACGAGGAAACATGGACAATTCCAGAACCTCCAGCCACGCCAACATCGTCAACTCCACCGTCACCACTACCTGTCACTCCGCCAAGGTCAGCATCAAGCCAATTTGCAAACCGGAGAAAATCCAGCCGGACTACGAGACCAATTCTGAAATTAAACATCTCCACCACACTCAAGTCCACCTCTGCAAGAAAGAAGGTAACCTTCTCTTACAATTTTAATTCTTTCACTGGATGGAGATCCCCCAGGGATTGCTCTCCGATTTTAACCAAATTAGTGGCAATCGATTAAAAAATTAAGTGGTATGGCAAACTACGCACCAATGAGATGTTTGCATCCAAATAGGCGAAAACACGCAGTAAACTTGGGACGTGTGTATAAAATTTGTCAAGTTTAGGGCGCATTTTCTCCTCTTGGGATGCAAATGTTTCTGCCAAACGTGCCCATTGGGAGATCGTGTCTTTTGCAAATTTCATCCTAATTAAATTTTGCCATGGATTGACACTAGTTTCCTCAATTCAATATTTGCAATCTACTATTGCGTAACTTAACATTGAAATTACGAAGTGTGGCTAATTAACCAAGGTCAGGATGGAAGACTGAATATTAATTACTGACTAACATCTTTTTGTCCATCCAGACTCGTAAAACTAGACGCCTCCACCGCTGCCCCATTTGTCGAAAAGCTTTCTCCTTCAAATCAACCCTGACCCGTCACCGGTTCATTCATCTCAGCCAAGAAGAGAAGACCGTGGCGAAGCAGACTTGGAGAATCGGGTGCTTCTTTTGCCCGGCGAGGTTCCCCAACCAGTCTGCTTATGATCGCCACCTGGTCACCCACACGGGAGAAAAATTCTTTCGTTGCGACCAATGTGGGAAGCAGTGCTCTCAGAGTGGTCAGTTAACGGTGCACAAGCGCACCCACAGCGCCAACCCGAGGCCCTTCTGGTGCGCGGAATGTGACAAAACTTTTGCCCTAAAAGCGGCTCTACTCATCCACAAAAAAGCAGTTCACGAGAAACTGAAGGACGTCGAATGTCCCCGGTGCCCAAGACGTTCAGCGCCAAAGGGGACATGAAGAAACATCTGAACAGCGGTCATCTGAAAATTCGGCACCCCTGCCCCCACTGCGACAAGTCGTTCGCAAATAAAACGAGTCTTGGAATACACGTGAAGAAGTTTCATCCAGCATAATCCAGTCTTTCTCCTGCAAAATGAAGCTGCATCAACTGAGGATGAGTTTTAAATTTAATTTCTTGATTTTATTTAAAAAAATAATAATGAATTATTTTGTTATTAACGAGAACCATTTTTCGCACAGAAGTTCTGTGGCAGAACTCGTGTAAAAACTGCCAATAATAAAATTTGTAAGCATATGTATGTATCAGGTACACAGTTATGGATAATGGATAATTTAAATTATGTAAAGTTTGTGAAATGAATATGTATGTAACATTTAAAGAAAGATAACTTTAAATGAGAATAATAGTTCTTGGAAATTTGTTTTGTAATTTATGTGAGCACTTTGCGTAATCCGATGGAAATACCTATATATGTACCTCAGAATTTGTTCACCTTAAATAAATTAAAATTGTAAAACTCGTCAACATTGTGGTCTTTATTTTGAAAACAGTTTTTCACAAATCATAATTTTTCCATAATTACTCCATAATTGGTCTCATTTCTCCAAAATTTTGTCCCAATCCGGGTAAAACGTTTCCTTCATGCGGATCGCGTACTCTTTCAAATTCTTCAAATCCTCTAAAAATTTAAGCAAAATAAATAAAAATTGCAAAAAGTATTCGCAAAATTGTAAATTTATTATTTTCTTACTTTGCACTGCGGCCTCATAAATCGATCCGGGCAGACCCCACGTGACTTGGGTCAGGTGGCCAAAAATGGTGGCGTCATATTCGCAGGGCGTCTCCCCCAAAATAAATTTCTTGTCTCCGAGCAGTTCTGACAACAAGGTCAAATCGTTCAACGTCAATTGTTCGATTTCTTGTCGGTTGTGCAGCCCAATTCCGTGACCTTTTGACCTCGCCGTGAATGCGCGACCGGCGTAAAGGCGGAAAATGAAGGAACGCCAAACCGGGACGAATGTCCCCATGACTTGACGCAGAGAGGAAAATGGACCGTACACGAAGCGATAGAGGGCGAGACCCCTGAAAATTAGGTTGAATTGTTTCATTAGTTAAACTTAATTAAAATTTGTAGTTAAGTTATAAATTCAAACAATCGTAGGACTGGTCACCTATTTTTGGTGACCAGTCCTACGTAATCGTAGGACTGGTCACCTATTTTTGGTGACCAGTCCTACGTAATCGTAGGACTGGTCACCAAAAATTGCCAAAATCAGCACAATTTTAAACTTATATTTCGGTTCTGGGAATTTATTTTAAAATTATGGACGACTTATTTTTAGACCAGGGAGTTGCCAATTTTTCAGAAATATACCAGCCTCAGAAAAATTAGAACTTATCTAAATGGTTGACCTTAATTTTAAAAAAACTTTTCCCCCAGACTGATGATACAAACCTCATAATATTTATTAAATCCACCTGGATCAAAAAAGTATAACTTGGCTCTAAGATATTACAATTTCCATATTTTTTTATAGAAATTAAAAAAAATATTTCAGATTCTTCGTCATTTAACAAAAATTTCTAGAAATTGTGATGCATAATTTTGTGATCCACCCACCAGAAGAAATGTTCATCCAGCATGATTCGGATCGCTCCACCCACCGCGAGTTTCTCTTTGCTGTATTCGTTGCCCAACTTGACGTCGAATTTTCTGAAAATTTTCGACATTTAAGTACTTACATTTATATAACCAGACATTGATTTACAGACTAAAAATGGAGGTATCCTCCTAGCGTATATTCTCAGATTTTTAGCATTAAACTATCTAAATAGATTTCAATGAATCGCAAGTTTAATCAGTATGCAATTTGCAAAAGATAAGATCTCCCAATGGGCATACGTTTGGCCGAGATATTTGCATCCGTGGAGGAGAAAACACGTCCTAAAGTTGGCAAATTTTACGAAAAGACAGAAACAGAAAACAACCGAAAACACAGAATAAATTTGAAAAGCGAAAAATTTATCGACTTTCAGGTTTTTTCTCCTCTCCGGGGTGCAAATATCTCGGCCAAACGTACCCATTGGGAGATCTTGTCTTTTGCTAATTAAATTTGTGATCGGAAAGCATACGATGGGAGACCTCCATTCTAAAAGGTTTAATAAGTAAATTGAGTCCCAACTTTTTAAGAAAGTCAATAATGAGTTGCGAATCTCCGAGATGTTCTCCATTTAGACTTATCCATGGGAAGCGGCCTTTCGGCCCCCAGGCGTCAGCGAGGGTCAAGTCAGTCTGGAATGTGGATAATGCTCTAATTAGAAATTTGCATACGTAAATAATAAAAAAATTGTCATGAAAAATCCATATCATGTAAATTTGTAAACTGTTTTTCAAATTGTGACAAAATCCTGTAATAAACTTTTCGTATGCATACTTATTAAATTTTGTAAACCTTGCAACATTTTCATGCAGTTTTCGCAAATACAAAGCTTGCAGCCTGAAATGTGGGCAAGGTTCCAATTAGTAATTTGCATACGTCTATATGCATGTACATAATAGTATTAATCTGTGTTATTAATAGCATCTATTTTATTTCTTCTTTCTTTTTGCTAAATTTCATAAACGTTGCAACGTTTTCAACAATTTCATGTAGTTTTCGCAAATACAAAGCTTGCCATTATGTCAAGATTCAATATTTGCAAAATGGAAAAAGTGCACAATTTTTTAAATTTAAAATCTGAAAAAATTAGTGATAATATTTTCGCCCACCTCATAATTAATTTTCGCCATTCTGAGCCATGTTTCCAACTTGACGACATACGGCGACGGATGACAAACGGTTCTTCCTCTGCGGATAGCGTGCATTATTACGACGTCCTTTTTCGTGTGGTTCCATCGTTCTCTGAATATTAATTAATATTAATTAATTAATTTCACTAATTAATAAAATACGTTATTAAAAAAATTCTCACAATCTTTTCTGCATCCGAACCTCCTTAATTTTCGGAATTACAAAAAAATACGCAATAATCACACCACCCAAAATTATCGTGGGCAAAAGTGGCAACATTTTAGCAAAATTTTAGATTTTTTCTTTGATTATATATTCACTCCGATTTTTATTGACTTTACTCACTGACACACAGTTAAATACTAAACGTTAATTATCTAATTATTAAATTGCACAATTAAATTGGAAACCGAATTAAACCGGATTGATTAAGTTAATCAATTTCACATGTACGTGTGCAGATAAATATTTGGTTTAAAGAGATATACTTATTAATTAATTATGTACTTGAATGTTGTTATCTTGTTACATTTTCATGATAACTCTGCAACTTGTTTGCAGTAAAAGATCACCGTCTAATTTTAGAATTCACTAAAAAACGTGTTATTTTGTTCACTATCTTTTATTCATATGTATAATTCATACAGAACATGCATTCAGAACTTTTTAATTAGCCACATTTCTAATTAATTAGTAATTTATAATTAGAAGGAAAATATTTTGTCTAATTAATTGGTAATTAGTAGTTAAACTCATTGACCGATTAATTGGTGATTCTTAGTGATTTTCTAATTAATTGGTAATTATTAAATAGCATGCATGCTATTTAATTAGATAATTAATTAGAAAGCCCTGCATGCATTACACCTAAATTTCTTCTGGGAATATATATATTGAAGTTGTAAATTTCTTCAATCTCGGAGTAACAAAATCATTACGTTTTTCTACTTTTTTCTTAGTGAGACAATTCACGTCAGCCTTCGTAATCACGTAAACTTACGAACATTTCGAAGGCGATTTTTGCTTACGAAGGTAAAAGGCATGTTTTTGGTTCGTAATCTTCGTAAGCTTACGTGGTTATACGAAGGTTGACGTGAATCATATATTTATTTGTAAACGTGTACTTGTAAAGTTGGCAATTTAATTTTCAAGTATGAATGACATGATGCTTTCCACTAAATTAAGGAGGATGAGCTTTGGTTTACTGTATATATAAACAAATGGTAAAATCGCGTCTCCCTGATAAAAGTACATTGCGTCAAGGTCAAGGATTGTGTTTTGTATCACTAAAAAATGCTCGTGGATTAAGCAAGTGTTTTTTGCGGATACATATCTACACAAATTGACAATTAAGTATGATTTACTATGTTAATTTTTTTTACACCATTATGCAACTCATTCGGAACTTTGTGTATAAATAATTTTTTGTCAGATCTGCCAAATTCAGAATCTGCAAATAATTTTGGCCAATGGAATTTTTTTAAGTTTTATCAACTCTCTAAATGCGAAATTTCGAACTGCATTAAATATTCATACGTATTTGTTTAAAATCTTTAAAATCTAATTTTCAAAATATTTCGAAAGTGCGCAAAATATTACAGAAAGCAAAAGAGGGTTTTATTTTATGTATGGCTTGGAGTTTAGAAATATGCAAATTATTTTCTAGCTTGGAGTTTAGAAATATGCAAATTATTGCATAATTCCAATTGTCATTCATTAGCCGACGTAAAATACATCGTATAAAATATATAAAATATATCGTAAAATTAGGTAATAAATCAAATGTGAAACTGGGAACAATTCAATTAATAAAGTGTCAAAAATTTCTATAGATTTTGATTTTTTTGCCGTATCAATTTTTGCAACAATTTTCAAAAATCATAATCATAAAACCACAAACCAATTAAACATCATTAATAATTAAACCGCTTAACTCCACATTTTCACGATGTCGCTCGTTACAAAGCTGTCCACCGCATTTACGCCTCGACTTGCAGCGACGACCACGATTCCACCTCCACCGTCACGCCCAATAATTGACTCACCCAACCTCGAAAGGAGGATGGGCCGACCAGAGGCTGAAATTTTGCCGGAGGTGGAACAGATTAGGAAGAGTTACGCAGCACAAAGTAACACGGATAAAGCAGAAAACGTCGGGCGAAACGCGGACCTTTGCCTCCTCAACTTTACGAGAAACCAGATCCGCATAATTCACCGGCAAATTGTTCGCATGCGGGTCAAGTGAGTGTCAAAATAAAGTAGAAAAGGCAGGGTTTCCTTGTTTTTTGTGGGTTTTGCTACATTTCTGTTCTGGTACCGCAAAGGAAGCAATGCAAGAAATGCGAGGTGCAAGAAACTGGGAGAAAGTGCAAGAAATGTGCGCCATGCAGCCAAGTGCGCCGGAAAGTCGTTTCTTGCGCCTTGAATTTCGTGCAGGTCAAAATATTTAGCTACAAGAAACCACTTTCTTCCCGTTATTTCTTGCACGTGGTTACTTGCACCCGAAACACTGAAACAAACGGGCATTTTTTCGATCTGATCTATGGATTAATAAACTGCATGAAACTGTTATGTATGTAGATGCGCAACAGAATTCGGGCCCCCACCGGAAGCCGCTGGTCCTCTCACTTCCACGCCAAAAGAAGAACCTCGCGTTCTTCGACACATTATGAAATCGTCACCAACCAACATCGCTCCGTCCAAAAATTGTCCTTTTTCATTTCCGTTTTGTCGTGGTGGGAATGGAAAGGAAGACGCGGCCTCGTCAACGTCAACCTTAAAACTCACAATGTCCAATTCCAATTCGAAGGATGCGTTGTTCTCATCTGAGACGAAGCGACGTCTTATCACGGTCGCAATCTTACTATCAGTCATCCTCCTGTTCGCCATCCTTATCACGCAGTATTCGTCCCCTGCGACTGTGACCACGCGAGAAGAATATCGTGACGACGACGACTGTGCCGATTTCGAGTGGGGTCCATCACTTTAAGATAACTTGGAAAATTTGGAAAAAACGTGACAATAATTTCGATACTGTAAATAATTTTCTCTATAAAGTAGTGCATCTTATTGAGTCCTGAATTAAATGTGTACAAGTAGAAATTGACCTAAATAATAAAGAAAAGTGGTTAAAACTATCGTAATTTAGGCCGTGATTGAAAAATGCGTCACAAAAAACGTCTTCAGATGAAGGTGACTTTCACACTTCTGTCGTCCAACTTGTACTGCGCCCACTTGACCCAGGGTCGCCAAGCGGATTCTTTCTTGTCGTCATCACTCCTTCCTCCCCGGCGCCAATTGACCCTTAAATGGCCCGAGATTTGGGGGGATGCTCCGGTCGAAAGTGGTGACACGGTTATTCCCGCATCGCCCAAGGTTTCAGATAACAAGGTGGCAAATCTTGCCCCCTCGACGTCCGCGGACGAAGGTGACAATGACGACGACTGGACGAGGGTTAAAATGGAGGCGTTGCGTTCTTTGGCGAGACTAATGAGATAAGATGATTTAGTTTAATTTTGCAAATTTTCAATAAGTTATCATTGATAACTTATCATGAACAGAGGGCGGATATGTTTTTACGAAAAATCGCTGAAATGGGTTTTCAAACCGGCAATATATTTAGGAAATATAACATTAAAATGGGAATTGTATTTCTGGATATAATGTCTCTTAATTTTTTACGTCGAATTTCTTTGAGGAAACAAATCTGAATTGTTGAAACATTTGCAAAATATATATATTTTTGAAAAAAATACCTCGTCAAATGAAACATTTGAAAATAAGTACATATCCGCCTTCTTATCATGAAATTTAGATACGGGATCATCGTTTACCGTTTCAACTTGAGCACGAGTCTTATCAAAGTTTCCTCCGTGCCGAAATCCGAGTACAGCAAGGCGGAGAGGTCTTCAATGACGATAAGATTTTGTTTTTGAGCTCCAACATCACTTAATGAGGCTGAAATCGTGTCGAATAAGGCGTCACAGGTGTCGACAGGATAATTTGTGTCACCAGTTGAGATGGTTGTCCACTCCTGTTCGATAAGATCGATGAGACGGAGACTTCCATTTTCTGGAGTAAGGCAACATGGATAATTAATTATCAGAAAAGACAAGATGTTATGTTACATAAATATGTTCTCGCTTACTCTTCATCTCGCCCAAATTCCAACCCAACTTTGTCCCAATTTCGCCCCAATGTCGACCAGATTGTGTCGTTGTGACGAGAATGACCACACCGAGTTGTTCTCGCTGGTTAATGAAGTCACGGAGGAGAAAGTGTGTCGCAAATTGGGCGTCGATATCTGACCAAACAATTAATTTTACGTTTAATTATAACTAATTATTGTAATTTTGCACATAAATTCAAATGTTATCATTAAGACCTACTTTGACCGACTTGCTCCACGACAAAGAGTGTACCCGGCGTATCGAGGGTGTGACTGGGAAGACAAAGTGACGACAAGAGTGACATTTTTTCGACACAATTCACAATTTATCACAATTAAATTAAATTAATTAAACATGCGACAAACTGAGTTCAAAATTACGATCTCTCTCAAAATCGTTTATTCGAAAACCCAGCCTGACTAATTTTACATTACGAAATAATTATTAATTATGAAATCTTATAAATTCTAGAAAATAATAAATATTCCAAAATTTTATTTTTTGCAAATATTTATTTCAGTGAGACTGAAATCAACTCGAACTGCACATGTTGTAAAAAGTTCCCGGCCCGGCTTTCCTAAAATTCCCTCGATTCCACAACAAACGGAATTTTGTTTATGAAATTTTGTACAATTTAATTAATTAAGTCAGAAATTAAAATAATTTCACCAGCATTTTGTAGTCCACTCCCCCCTCACAACATACACAATGAAGGCTGAATATAAATCCAAAGTATTTCGTCCCCTCGTCACCCTTGCGCCGCGCAGTCTCGCAGCCGTGTTATCTAATTCGACACCATCCGGAGGTGAATTGACAACATGGTCGCGGCAGTTCTTTGTCGACGCTCCTTTTGTGCGAAACTTTGTTGTCGCAGGGGCAGAAGTATTCGCCACAGTGCAAAAAGAGGTTGGTTTTAATTAACAAATTTTTATTTCAAATTCGAACCGATAACAAGATAAGTAATTAAATGTACTTTAAATTAACTGTTGTATCCTTGATCTCAGTACAAGGCGCACTACCCGGACCCCGTCCCACCCAAAATAGTGACCTCTTTGTCCCGCATGTATCGCACATTTTTGTTGGAGCTGTGTCAAAATCTCAAGGCGACGGGTGACCTTACTTCCGCAGACCTTTACTCCAATCTCGACTTTGTCTGGAATTTCTGCGAAATCATGTTCCTCTCGTCACACCCGGGTATTTATATTTCGCCGTCGTCATTGTTAATTATCATTAAAATCACAAATTGCTGTCTTAACTTGTCAATATTTTCTTAGACTTTCCCGTCCTGCCATATTTGGTCGACTGGATCCACCTTAATTTCGACTTGACGTCTGAAATTCTGCCAAAAGTGGTGGCCGAAGGGTCCGAACTGGAGGAGGAGACAACCCTCGAATTGTGGAACCTCATTTACTCCCACGTTTTTCATGGTATGAATTTAAGCCCAAAATTTGCCTACTTATTTTCAAAATTTTTAAATAAATTTCGCTCCAGGCACGACACGGGAAGCGGCCCGTCTCCTTAGCTACTTGGGTGGAGAAAGCGCCTCGTCCACGACACAACGCCACGTCGCCCTGATGGAGGAACTGCTTTCCAAACGACCAGAATTTCGCCCTGAGGACGCTGCCTCCTCTCTCACCGAGTTCGAAGCCCTCTTCACTGCTTGGCAGGAAGAATGTGTGAACCGACTGGAGAACGGGGCGTTTAGTGGGAGTCCAAATTTCACCCTTGTCTGCAAAGTTCGTGTCAAATAGAAATAACGATTATTATCAGACGTCGGATATTTATTTACTATCAACCTCGAAAAAATTTATTTTATATTTTCATTCAAAACCCGAAAATATTTTCTTAAATATTTTTTTATAAATTCAGATTTTGGGCTCGATATCCAACTGGTTATAGCTCAAATCGCATTTCCAACATTTTGCCATTATAAATGGGTGATATTAAAGCTTTGACACGCTAAATCTGTGAAATAGTCAATGGAAATTCCATTGAGCACATATACCATCTACTTCCATAAAGCGTTAGTGTTAAGTCGCTGCCTGCCTGACTTTGTGATCGAGTCCAAGTTACCCCGTAGAGGAGACAAAGAATGAAGCGGAGCAAAAACTGCATGCATGAATTTTCTGCATGAGTCTCACTTCGCCTGCACGTGACTTTCACGTACGTACACTTGCCATCAAACTCAAATTAAATGTTTTAATATATAAACACAGTGTGCAAGTAAATTGAGTGTGCAGTATACATACATCACATCACTCATCAATAGTGGTTATCATGATAAGTGATCTTGATAAACACTATTAATTAATTATTTTAGTGTGAGAAACTCCACCCACAGCGAGTGGCATATCAATTCCAATGTATTTTTGACGCTGAATCCAACGCCAATGGTTTTGACCTCCGAGGCCCCCGTGACCTTCCCGTGACCGTGGGGGGTAAATATGGCTTATTCGTTATGTCGCATATCAATTCGAATGTATTTTTGACGCTGAATCCGAATCCGTCAATAGCTTGGCGTTAATTGTAGAAGTTAACGGGGTTTATGGAACTTAACGGGAGCGTGAAGCGTGGGAATTTAAATAGTTAGCTATGCAGTTACTCCCACGCGACGGGAATTTAAGTAATTAGCTATTCAACTACTCCCACAAGGGGAAATCAAATTGTACTGTGACCAGATTAATTAAAATGCAGCATGTATGTGGTATGACAAAGTCTCCACTGGGAATTATAGTATGGGAAGTATAGTATGACGGATTTTTCGCTTTGGGCACACCCCCCACTGGAACCCTAGAACCCGGCCTTGGCCGGGCTATACGCTAGTTCCATAATGGAATGGTATATGTGCTCATACATATGTAAATACATATGTACATACTTATGTATGGATTTGCATCAAATTCTTGTTTAGCGTCTTGAAAATTTGGCACACCTTGGACATTGATACCAAATTTCAGCTTTTTCTAACCAATTTCAAAAATCGTTGTAGATCACCCTCTGGTTAGCAGGAGGAAGGTTCACTTCTTGGCAACAATCGATTTTAATACCTTTTGGAATGTTGCGGTGCGGTATCCTACGAGTGTACGAAAACTCCCAAAGGCATCGAATTTTGTTCTTGGCAAGTAGTGAAGCTTTAATCCCAAGTAGTTTTCGATCAGCATGAATTAAGTCAGAATTCAAGAGTCTTGAAGTCAGAATTAAAAAAACACTAAACATTGTTTTATTGTTTGGAACAATAAAACATTTAAAATGGCATCCATGATTCCCGTTCAAAACTCATTACTCTGAATTAAAAGTTACTAAAAAATTTGGACACTTTTAAATAAACTCCAAAAATGAAATTTTTTGTGAAAAAATGCCCAAAAGTTTAAAATAACCATGATTTTCCGATAAAAAAAATATATTTTTTAAAAAAGGTAAAAAAATTTACGTAAATATTTATATTTTCTAAAACCCTAAAATATTGAAAAATATTGAAAAAATTTTTTCGACAGTGTGACCTACTCATGACCATAAAGGTCCCTGCCAAGTTTGAAAATCATCGGGCGCAAATTGAAAAAGTCATAAATAAATAAATCTCCGACGTCTGATTATTATATAATGACGATTAATTAATTTCGTCACTTGTGACTATTTTGACGGAATTAACATGATTTCGTCGTTTGTGGTGACTAATTGTGACACTTATTTTATGCAGATTCTCTGCGGGGATGATGAGGCTTTTGCATCTGCCGTTGCGAGGGGTCTCATCACATGGTACGAGTACATGGTGCTCCTTCTGAACTACAAGTATCCCACCATCCGCCCCGCACAACTTAAAGCCTACGCCGTCCGCACCCTGCAACAGCTCGATCTCGTCGACAAGTTGGAGGCGAGGTGAACAGCAACACGATTTATAAAAAATCGTGGGTTCGATTTCTGTTTTTGTTCCCGGAAAACGGGGGGAATAAATTCCAACGGTCTGTACAAAAACGGACCATAAAAATGTTAGAAATTGTCGGAAAATTCTCTAAAAGATCTTTCCCCCCCTCTAATTCAACGTTTGCGCCACAAATCGAACCCAGACAAAAATCAAATCGACCATTCTTTTAATAATATCTTCTTATTTAAGGGACGCCATCCTCCTCCACGCCATGGATTTAGACGTGGTCTCAGTCCTACGTGAAATAACGGCCGTCTGGGACAATCCATGGGTCGCTCTGCACCTCTCCGATCTCATTTTCGCCTGCGGACGGAGCTCGATTTCAACCTCTGCGCAAAAACAGCGTCGAGGAGACGATGCAAGTTTCGACTTTGCCTGCGTTGTTCCTCTCAGAAACGACTTTCTCCTCGAATACGGCACCACCCTCATGGAGCACGAGACTCTTTGGCAGGTTGGTTGGTTAATTGGTGACGCGAATTAAATTATAATTGACGTCATGACTAACTAAGTTGTGCTTCTGCTTGGCTTCAGATGGGTCTCTGCTACCTCGACGCGTTACCTGATGGAAAGGGCCGTCCCGTCATTCGGACCTGTTTCCAACATAGGAACCCATTTTCTGAACAGGAAGCTCAAAAACTCGTTCAGATCGCCGAACGGTATGGATTCGGGGATGAAAGTGAGTTTGAGTTATCTATCGCTTATCAACTAAGATATGTTTCTAGGCTTATTTAACCCGATCTTACCTTTCCAGTAAAAGGAATCTGTCGCCAGATTTGTCTTTCGAAACTTAAAAGAGGTGGATCATCGCAAGCTCAAAACGCACTTCTCTGGGCAATCAAGGCGGGCGATGAGGCGCTAACGACCCGGATCGTGGACAAGATTCTGTTCGAAGGTGACGCCCAGATCGACGTTGCTCTGCTTGACGCCCTTCTCGCCAACGTTCTCGACGCCAGCCTTGCATTCCTCCACGAGTTTTCTATCTTTCGAAGAGCCGTGAGTGAGGGGAGAGGTCGTGACGGGGTTGTTTCTCTCTGCTCGATGATTAAGAGGGGTGTCATTCCAAAAAGGTGGACAAAATTATAGAAAAATAGAATTAAAATATCTGCAAGAAAATGATTTTAATAATTACTACAACTTTTTTGGACAGACTCGCCATCAAAATCCTATCCAAAAACGAGTCCATTTTTGACGATGGGTCAAACTTCGAAGGGGACGATGTGACCACGTTGATGGAATACGTCCAAAGGACCCTCGTCACGCAGCGAGGCGACGACTACAACTCGGAGGAAGAAAGACAAGTCACCGATTTGAATAGAAAATTGATAAAAATTAGGGCTTATCGAATCATGTGCGAGTTTCGGCGCAAAGCAACGGGTGCAGAGGAAGAGGAGGAGGATAGCAATACTGAATTCGTCTATGGTGAAGCGGATGACTATTAAATAGTTTAATTAATTAATTAAATACATTTACACCTATAAATCCTATTTAAATTAATAGTTCCAGCATAATTTATAAAAGAGGCTACAATTTATTCCCAATCATTTTTCTCCCCATTGATCCAATTATATTACAAATTTGTACACAATTATAAATTTTGCATCGTTTCCAAAAGTAAATAAATCGTATCTTTAAACATTTACGAATAAGAATTTTCCCCCGATTTAACCGAATCGCTTAGATTTTAAGTTGAGCTTGCCGGCTTGATTCAGAAGCCTCCCTCGCTGCCAAAGTAGCCTCGGACGAGGTAGCCGACGCCGAGCAGGGTGACGACGACGAGTTTGGAAGCATCATTCATGTTGTTGCCCTTGTTGCAATAGTCCGTGTCGCAAATGCAGAGGTCATCTTTGCAGGAATTCATCTTCATGAGGCCCTCACTTTCTATAGTGGCACACATGCTGCCAATTGTCTTGTGGGTTGCACAAGCTTGAACTACAAAAGAGAGTCACGATTAGATTAGAGAAGACTTGAAAATTTAGTATGTGCAGTACTTTGTATCAAAGCACATACGTTTAGGGCTGTATGGACATTTCGCCTTGTTTCTTTCGCCCTCTTTGCTCGCAGCGGTGAAGTCCTTACAAGCCACGGAACGTTTAACCTTCGCTTCATAAGAATCGTCCAAAAAACTAAACATCCTGGCATTCGATCCCTCCGTAGCAGAGGTCGACGCCGACAAATTTTCGGCGGCGGCGGCGCCAGTTTTTGGTGATTTTTCGGCGGCGTCGGCGGCGCGGCGCGGCGTCGCAATTTTAAAGGAATAGGAAATCAAATTTTTCGGCGGCGGCGGCGCGGAAAAATCATCGGCGTATGGCGGCGCGGCGGCGTCAGATCGGCGGCGTCGACCTCTGCTCCGTAGCAGCCTTCGCGTTCGGTCCCTGACAAATGTAGCAGTCCTATCGTGCAATCCTATTGTGCAATCCTATCGTAGTAAATAAACAAACGATGAAAATTTATCAATGTTTTTGTTGATAAAAAGTATTTTAACGATGAAAATTGTAAATAATATAGTTATTAGTTTCCGCGGAAGCGTGGGGACAGAAGGACAGTTCCCCCCCCCCCGGTTGTTCGATGTCCCCATCATCTGATCAGGTTGTATAAACCCCTGCATCCCTCATCTTACAATGTTAATGTTCCCACGGCTTCCGCGACGACTGATTGTGAAAGACTGCCTGTCTTCTTTTGCAGGCCATTCCTGAAGATGACTGGTTCTGCGCAAACTGTCCCCAAATACATACACAAATAGGCCCCCAAGTAAACTCAAACACACCGTCGCCTGCAAATCAGTCTACTCTAGGCACACATAGTCAAATTACACAGTCAAGCCCCTGTACAAATCCACGTGCATCACAACCAATTTCTACATTAAGTACACCACTTTCAAATTTTATATCTAGCAAGGCAACATGTACATCTCTCACATTAGAGTGGCTAAATAACAATATAGTCCCAGGAGGTATAATTGAGAAAAATCTGTTACATGAAGCGTATAGACAGGACTCGTTAGGCATTTTCAAACCCTTAAACGATGCAGAAATTGGGAAATTGATAAAAAATTCATTTTCAAACATTAGACCAAAAGACTTAGGACAGAATTTCATGGCGCTTCGAAATATCATTACGTAGGGATCCAGTTAAAATCAGAACAAGTTCCAGAAACTGTTTTTGATTTCAAATCTATTATTTCCTCTCTTAGGCAAAATTGTCCAACTCTCAAACAATGCCCCAAGGCCTGTAGAATTCCGGTAGCACAATCAATCAAGTCAGCCATAGATAAATGTATAACTGAAAACACACCAGAGGCATGGCACCTTCTTTTGACTTTTCCATATGTAACATTACAATGTGATTCAAGGGCAAATATAAAGAATGGTCAAAGTCTTAACAACAAAATTAGAAATAATTTATCTATTTTTGAATCCTTAGATAAAAATACTTATCAGGACTATCTCATTTCACTTTCATCCAAAAATTCAGTCTTTGATAAGTCAGGTAGCAAAATCAACGACATAGGGCCAAAAGTCATATCTAAAGTTTCCGAAGGAAATATTCGTGGCGCGATACGGCTTTTAACATCAGATGATGTTGTCGCTCCCAATTCTTCAGCGACTTTGGACACACTTGTAGAAAAGCACCCACAACAATCTTTAGACAATTTTACTGTTTTAGATGAGCCTAACATTCCACCATTTACTACGACAACAGGTTATCTCAGCAATATTCTCATTTCCTAGTGGTTCAGCAGGGGTTTAGATGCATTACGACCACAAATTCTGAAAGATCTAGTTTCACAACATACTGGTGACGTAGGAACTCAATTGTTAGAATCTCTTACAAAATTTTGCAATTTTATGTTAGCAGGAAAAGTTCCTTTAGATATTTGTCCTTTCATTTACGGTGCAAGTCTTACGGCCCTTAAAAAGAAATCAGGTGGTATTAGACCTATAGCGGTAGGCTGCACTTATCGTAGAATAGTTTCAAACATTTGTGTGAAGGTCATGAATCATGTCTTTCAGGATTATTTTAGTCCAGTCCAAGTAGGTTTCAACGTAAAAAATGGTGCTGAAGCAGGAGCACACGCTGCCCGTAGATTCTTTTCCTTTCCACATCAATCACCTACAGCCTTCCTTAAAATCGATTTTAAGAATGCATTTAATATGGTAGATAGAGGGAAATTGCTTCATCCGTTCACGAACTTGTACCAACTTTGTATCCTTATATTAATCAGTGCTATAGATTCTCATCCAGTCTTGTGTGGAATTCTTCTTTAATTGATTCATGTAGAGGTGTTCAACAAGGAGATCCGTTAGGTCCACCACTTTTCTGTTTAACCTTGCATCCAGTCATTTCAAATTTAGGGTCAGAATTTAATATGTGGTACTTAGATGATGGTACATTAGGTGGCAATCCTACTACAGTGTTAGACGATTTTCAACATATTATCTCATGTGCAAATGAAGTAGGTTTAGAATTGAACTTTGATAAATGTGAGGTTTCAGTTTTAGGTCCACAAACTAACACGCAATGTATACTAGAATCTTTCCAATCAGTTGCACCAGGTATTTCATGTATGACTCAGGAAAATGCTGAACTTTTAGGTGCACCTTTGACTCTTGAATCTATTGAACATGTTTTCCGCAAAAAGATTCACGCTTTTACTAACATGGCTGGTCGATTGCATTCCATTCCAAGCCATATTGCGTATTATCTCTTGAAACATTCGCTAGCTATTCCACGATTAGTTTATCTACTAAGGGCAGCCCCTATTTTTAAATCTCCACATTTGCTAGAGGAGTTTGATTCATTGCTCCATAATGCATTAGAACAAATTACAAATTGCCAAACTAATCCTTTGTCTTTAGAAGAAATTGCATTACCAATTAAATTAGGTGGTTTAGGAATTAGACAATCTAAAACATTGGCAACTCCATGTTTCCTTGCATCTTCATTTGCCACCACTGACTTGGTTTCTTTAATTTTGCCCTCGTATGTCACTGCTTTGTCCGATTCACTTGTGACCGAGGCGCAGGACTTGTGGAAGTCAATTAGTTGTGAAGAACTACCTCGCAGTACAATTACTTCTTTTCAATCATCCTGGGAAAGTCCAATTTTCAATTACGTATCTTCACGTATCCTGGAATCATCCACCACCCCAATAAATACTGCTAGGATTTTGGCATCAAGGTCAAAAGAATCAGGTGCATGGTTGCAAGCTTTACCATCGAGGAATTTAGGCACACTTTTAGACGATAATTCCTTCAGGATTGCAATAGGTTTGAGGTTAGGGTTAAATTTATGTTTCCCTCATAAATGTGTTTGCGGCGCACAAGTAGATGAACTAGGCTTACATGGTCTTTCATGCAAAAAAAGTGCTGGCAGGCACTCTAGATATACGCAAGACAATGACATTATAAAGAGAGCCTTAATTTCTGCAGACATACCAAGCATTAGGGAACCATTAGGGTGTTGTAGGACAGATGGAAAAAGACCGGATGGTCTAACACTAATACCTTACAAACAGGGACGCTCACTAATATGGGACTTTACATGTACAGACACTTTTGCCCCCTCTTATCTCTCTCACACACTTAGACATGCTGGCACAGCAGCAAAACTAGCCGAGACCAAAAAACACAAACTGTACTCTGAACTTAAAACAAACTATATCTTTCTTCCGGTGGCTATCGAGACATCAGGAGTATGGGGGACGGAAGGGTTGAAGTTCATCCAAGATGTTGGGAGGAGGATGAAGGATGTCACTGGACCAATGTCAACAACTTTTCTCATTCAACGGATTAGTTTGGCAGTTCAACGCGGGAATGCGGCATCAATCATGGGAGCTGTCCCCAGTCAACGAGAATTAGAAGAATTATTTTATATTTTAAATGATAGGTCGTTTTATTTACAAAAATCATGTAAGGGGCCGAATGGTGATCTCGGACGCCTATCCGGATCAAGTAAAGGTTTTCCCAACCCACCAACATCGGGTTTTTCCTCTACTCCCCAAGCCAACTAAGTGTATTTCATAGTTTATCAATGTTTATGTTAATAATAAATAATTGTGAAAGAGAGGATGGTATACAATCCGGAACTTTTTCTCTACTAACCTTTCGCCGAAGGGACGCGCTCCAAAATCATCACGACGGCGACGACGACGAGGAACAGTTTTGACGAGATTTTCATCTTCTTTGACGTTTCCCTTTCAGGTCGAGACAGTGTCGTGGTCGTCGTCCGGGGTGGGGAGGACAAGGAGCAAGGACGAAGCTGGCCAATTCGAGCAGAGAACAGGAGAGGTCAAGGAGCAAGAAAGTCAAGACTGGGACAGAAAACACGACTGTTCGCCTGAAAAGTTGCGAGGCACTGAAATTTTTACAATTTTTCCTCACTTTTCCAACTGGAGGAGATCCGTTGGCAGGGAAATTTCAGGCCGAATTTCAGAAATTTTAAAAATTACGGGGCAGATTTGATACAGCTCGAGCCAGTCGTTCTTCGACGAAAGAACGACTTGGGAGAGAATAAATACGAAGTGGGATAGAGAGAAGGTGGATTGTGGGTAGGAATTGCCAATGCCTTCGTAGTGTAATGGTAAGCACGCCTGACATGTAATCGGGAAGTCCGGTAGTCGAAACCCGGCAGGGGCATTACAATTTTTGCCAAATCCACCTCTCACTATGACTTGGAAAGTCGTTCCCCACATGTGGTAGACCAGCTGTTCGATCTCAACCCTTTCACTGTCCAACGAGTACACGGGGTTCCCCACCCGTTTCCCCCCCGTCCCAAGAATAACACATGCTATCTCAGCATCGTTACTTCGCGAGAATAGTGTGGCTATTCAGGCCAACAGAGCCCCCTCCAAATATTCCTCCCCTTAAACGTCAAGCCTAGTGTAAGCCGCACAGTCCGCATCATGAGAAGGAGTGACATCATATCTCTCTCCGTTCATTAGTACTGGGTGGGGACCAGCGAATACAGATCACTTAAAGAAGGATGAAGATATGGTTATTGTTTCAGTACAGGGAAATGGGGTTCCAAATGCTGTGATTGGCTGACGGTTTTTATGGGCATCCGCCCATAAAAACAGGGCCGTGGCACAACTCAATTTTTCCCAATCTCAATTTCCCCATTACTTGGAAATCTCACTCCTTTCTTGGCACCAAAATCAGGTGTCTCCTTTACCATCATTCTTGCTGCCAAACTCGGAAAAGCTGAGTAATTAAAAGATTATTTAGTATCCTATAAATTAATTTTCTGACATCCACTCAATTACATAAATCGCTTCAACTCACCACAAGTTAAGCTCTAAGCTTCAACTCTCGGTAAGTAATAAAAGAATTACTATTTTTAGTAGACATCTCTGCGGTTTTCGAGGATAATACTTGATTTATTGAAAAATTGCTAGCTTTCAGTGACCCACAGTCATCTTCATCAGGCATGTACACTATTTTCTTTCAACAATGAACGGTGGGGACACAAATATGGTGGTGACACGTTCATTTTTACGAGTGATTTGAATGTTAATTTATTGTGTCATCGCCGGCCAACCTGGTAAATAACAACTTTAACTGGATTCTGCAACAATAAGGACCAAGGAACTTGTATTTCGTAAAGTATGGTTCATGCTTAAACCCCTCGTTACATAACGTCGCCATAGCGTTAGCGTTCCTTCCTTCATAACGGGTTTACACTTTCTGTAGTTTTTACGATCGCTTTCTCTCAACGCTAGTTTTAGCTATCGGTCATCGAAGGGAAAGTAAAAACCCGTAAAAAATCATAGCCATTTCATAATCTCACAAAAACAATTATGCCGGCCCCCGATCGACGTTTGATTGCCAAAATCTTCATTCTCCGGAGACTTCGAAGAAAATTGAAGCGAAAAGTGCGAGCTTCAATCCGGCCTATGTTCTGGAATCGAGTGGACCAGGGAGACAGCATTTTAATGAAAGAATTGCGTGAAGACCCTCATTATCATCACCGTTACTTCCGGTAAAATGCATATACAAAGTTGTTTCTCAATATATCAAACTTTTAATACATTTTACAGGATGAATATGGAAAACTTTGATGAGATTTTGATGCTGATTACTGGGGAAATTACAGGAAAAATGACCCATAGCCGACCTATTTCTGTCGAAGAGAAACTTGGGATAACTTTAAGGTAATAATTTGATATCAAATATAGTTAAGTGCTGAGTGAAAATGACCTCTATCTACTAGATTTCTTGCCACCGGAGCTTCCCAAATCTCTCTCTCCTTCAGTTATAGAATCTCGCCTTCCTCAGTTTCGAAGATTCTACGAGAAGTTTTGCAAACAATAGTGAAAATATTCGGCCACATTCATCTACCACCACCGACAACTGATCAATGGATAACCAATGAGATTGGCTTCCGAACTCGGTGGAATTTTCCAAATTGCGTTGGTGCTGTAGACGGGAAACACTGCAGAATTCAAGCACCAAATTTTTCGGGGTCCACTTACCACAATTATAAAGGCTTCTTCTCCATTGTTCTCATGGCTGTTGTCGACCATAAATACAAATTTTCTGCTGTGGATATTGGAGCCTCGGGTTCGCAGTCAGATGGAGGCGTATTTGGACGATCGGAAATAGGAAAGAGGCTTGAAAATGGAAAATTGGGGCTACCAGAGCCAAAAATAGTTGGACCTCACCTCCAACCCCATGTTATCGTGGCTGATGACGCTTTTGCTTTAAAGCCTTACATGATGAAGCCATTCCCAGGAAAATTTCTCACCCTGGAGCGTCGTATTTACAATTACCGTCTTTCTCGAGCGAGAAATGTGTCGGAGAATGCATTCGGGATGTTAGCTGCTAGATGGAGGATATTTCACACGCCAATAGTTGCATCACTTGACTTAACCAGGCTCTATCCTGGTTAATCTATTAATCCATGCCGCAGTAATTCTCCACAATTTGCTTATTGATAAGCAAGATATGAATACGATAACGGCGGATTCAGATGATGGGAACACCACTGGAAATTGGAGGGAGACTACCACTGGGGACATGGGAATGATCTCTTTGCGGCAACAAGGCAGCAATAACCGGCGTCTAGAAGCTATACTTGTACGGGACAGATTTTTAGAATATTTTGACAGTAATGAGGGTAGTGTTTCATGGCAAATGTCAAGAATTTCATAATTTATCTGTTAAAATGCCTAATTTAATATGCTTTTTGCAAATAAAATCTCGTTCATGAAAAACAAAGGATTTATTTACTGCAACTTTTGAATAACAAGCCAGAATTATTTAAAAACATTTTAATGACTTAAAGCTGTATAATTACGCAAGAAGTTCTATTTCTGCATCAAGCACTGCATCATTGATTTTGCGCTGAAGATTGAGAAATACTTTCCGGTCTAAATCTGCAATTCTCCGCAGTTTTGGGGCCAACATTTTTCCGAAGCTGTCGTGTTCATCATCGTTTGATTTGAGCAAATCCAGCATCTCTTTGTCAAATGCGTCCAATTTTCGTTTCTACGAATTAAATCAGAGTAATTGATATTATTTATAATTGTTGTCTAAATATAAATGATTCTTCTCGTTCAAATACCTTCGATGGTAAAGCTGGTTGTGACCGTGGTACAAGTACAGAAGTCGTCGTTGTCTCCTCTTCAATTGAGAGTGGGTCAAAATCTTCGGGGAGCTTATCCACGTCAATCACTTCAATCTGGATCTCCGACCCCGGTCCATGCATTTCCACAAACGAAGAATCATCTTCAGTCACGAGATTGGACACGGTACTGTTTGTTTAGAGATAGTTTCATTACCAAAATTATTTAACCAACTCATTACTCAATTAAATATAAACTACTATTACCTTTCATCCGGGTCAACAATGTCACGGATGAAACGCATTGCTCCTTCATGCCGGAAGAAGGGACGTGGCTTGTCCTCTTTTCCACTTGGATTGCGTAATTTGCGCAGGAATCCGCTGAATTGGCTGCGTAATTTTGTCCACAGTTGTTGACAATCGAACTCTGAAAAATTGCCTTTTTAGAGTTAATACAAGTGAGAATATAGACTCTGCAGTAAAACAAACTGACCTGTCTTTCCTAGTAGCTTTCCAATTTCCTCCCACATCACCGCACGAGTGTTTCTATTTTTGTATGCAGGATCCTTCTTGTCGTACAGTGCTGGACGTTGCTGAACTAGAAGAATTAATTTTTCTTCCAGATCCAGTGGAGATTTGGGCGCAGATATCACTTTTGTAGTCATTTTGTAAAATTTTGAAATCGCAAATGGAAATATTTATAAAATTGTAATGGTTTCTAAAAATTTCCTTGCTCCTTCATCCGTGTAAAAGTTGAACTCTGTTCAACTTTCATGGTGATCGTGAAGGTGCCGTGAAATGAAGGAGGAAACAATGCATAAACCCGCATGGCGAATTGCATAGCGACCGCTATGGCGACGCGAATGTAACGAGGACGGGAACTAAAAACCCGTCGGTTATCAATTCTCTAAGAGATCGCTACAATTAATCAGAAAGCATAAACGCACCTTAATGCACTATATTTTATTGAAGTATAGACTCATCAATTACCATTAGTTGTTGTTCGTGACCTGGTAACAGTGTGAAATTGTCGGAAACTTCGTTAAAGTTTTGCAAGATTCAAAAATAGTTTCTCATATAATGAACGGTGAATACACATATATGTACATTCATGTATGGTGAAAACACTCTCATTGTTGGAAATTAAGTTCCACTAAATTTATTTTTGTGAATTGCAGATATAATATTTGTGCCAACTGTTACTCAATATTGTGACCTATTGCCCCTTCCTCCACCAGATCCGTGTCTCCACCGGTCAATTTATCTGATCTATCAGTGTGCGTTTATACAAAGCAAATTCAAATTATATCTTCACACCCACTCTTTCGCTACCAATGAGCAGTCGATAACTAAAATGTATCAATTTTATTACAGGTTCACCTATTTGACAAACAAGGGTACTTAAATCAATGTGACTTTGTCAAGACTATTAAAAAACTTTCAAAACTTCGCTTAAGGTAAATTTTATTTTGATCTTAAAAATAGTTTCTTTCCTCTAGAATTAAAAGAATAATGAACGGTGGAGACACATTAATATGGTGGAAACACGTTCATTATTGCAAGCAACTGTTACATCAATATTTCCTTGTTATTTTGTTTAATTACAGACTCATCAATTACTATGAGACCTTGTTCGTGACTCGGGAATAGTGTGAAATTCTCAGGAACTTCAGTAAAGTTTACCAGGTTCAACCATAATATTAAAATAATAGTTTCTTATCTCCAAAAATTTAAAAAAGCAACGAACGGTGGACACACACATGTATATGGTGGAAACACGTTCATTTTAATTACAGATTCGCCTTCATGTACTCAAATTCAGTGTGACTTTATCAAAACCTTCTTCAAAATCTTCTTAAAATAAACAATTAACGGTGGAGACACATAAATATGATGAAAACACGTTATTTGTTTCAAGCAGGTTTCAAATTACTAATTGCTTGTTATTTTTCGCAGGAAATCCAGCTGCTCAAAACATTTATTTGAATTTAATAAACCGTCGTTTGTCACAGTCCGAAATATAAAGTGTTGCGGTACTAATTGTGATAATTCTTGAAACCAAGAAAATCGTAATTACTCCTTTCTGCCAAAGCGTCAGGTACAACTTCCGATGCAAAATAACTCATTTCTCTCATTCTTTTTTCCTCTGATAGCTAATTTTAGTTTTTTTAAAGGTTCCAGCAGTGGTGTAAAATTCTCGACATCGATAAGGAAAACGTATCACCTAAAACTGTCGTTTGCAGCAAACACTTTTAGCCACCTTCAAGAAATTTCTCAAAGAGTTTTACCGACCTCTCCACCCCATTTGTGTCTTCACCATTGTCTGTGTCTCCACCGAAAGGGGGGTGGGTTAATTTATCCTTTATATGAACAAGAAGATAAAGATTAGAAATAAGTTTCACTACAGTTTGAAGTAGAAGAACCAGAACCACATTCAACTGTTTCCATTTTCCTTATATACTCAAGGCACGAAAATTATTGCTACTATTTGTAATAAAATATTTTGCAACCGGGAAATTATTTCGATGTTTGGTTATTACGGCAAAGTTGTTTTTATTCGTGAAGATGCATTATTAAATTTATAAACAACAAGGAAGTTTTATTCACATTAGATAACAATTTCTTTATCAATATTGCCGGTGGATACACACTTTCAGTGGTGACAACACGGCTGTGGAGTATGTGTTATTAGTTGTTATTTAGATACTTGTTAAACGTAAAGTAAGTAAAGTTGTATTTATGCTAAATCAATTTAGTCGCATCCGAATGAATATAATTTGTTGCAATAAATTTGGTTTTAAATCTGAATCACAAGTTCCAGTTTTTAATTAATTATTCGAACTTAGAAAGTCGCAAAAATTCTCCATTCGAGATGACGAAAATCTGTAAAAAAAAATTAAGTCACATTAAATCCTTAGCATGGTTGTAAAACTCTAACCTATCTTGTCCTTAAACTTACTTTTAATTGATGATGGTGGGTGGGTGTGGTCCAGACCGAAGCACAAAAAACTGTTTTGTTTTCTGGGACGTAAAATATACAGTGTGAGGAGAGATGGTAAAGGGTAGAGTGAGACGGATGGTCGGAGCGAGTGCTACGGCTTCACTTACGCGGCATCAAAAATACATGGAGAAATTTGAACTGCGAACCAGCCAATCACATCATTCCAGCCCCGTCCTATACTGAATAACTAACATTGGAACTGTTTATCTCTATATGATACCATGATCATTGGGTGGGGACCACCCAAAAATTTCTCGGGGCAACTGTGAGAGAATAAATACGAAGTGGGATAGAGAGAAGGTGGATTGTGGGTAGGAATTGCCAATGCCTTCGTAGTGTAATGGTAAGCACGCCTGACATGTAATCGGGAAGTCCGGTAGTCGAAACCCGGCAGGGGCATTACAATTTTTGCCAAATCCACCTCTTACTATGACTTGGAAAGTCGTTCCCCACAGACTCAAAATCGTCGAAGGAAATATGTTAAAACATATTTATATGTCCCAAAACCTGGAAATATGTAAAATATGTGAAAACATTTTTTTGACCGTGTGACCTATGCCTGACCAGGAACAATATCCCAAAGTTTCAACCCGATCGGGTTATTATTGAAAAAGTTTAAAATATATACATACCCGGACTCTGATTGAGAGGGGTGTCATCCCGAAAAGGTGGACAAAAATATCTAAATTAGAATTCAAATATCGGGAAAAAAATGATTTTAAAAATTACGATAACTTTTTTTGGACAGACTGATCAAAATTCTGTCAAAAAACGAGTCCATTTTTTTCTTTGAAGGGAACGTTGCTCACGCAGAGGCGACGACCACAATTCGAAGGAAGAAAGATAAGTCAGAGTAAAATTAATTAAAAATAGGCCTTATCGAATACTGAATTCGTGTATGGTGATGCGGATGACTACTAATTTAAGCTTAATTAATTATAAAATACATTTAATCCTGTAAATCCTACCTAAACTAATTGAGTACATCGTACATCATATTTATAAAGAGAGGCAACAATTTATTCCCAATAATTTTTCTCCCCATTGATCCAATCATATTACAATTTTGTACCCAATATGAATTTTGTACCGTTCCCAAAAGTAATAAATCGCCTCTTTAAACATTTACAAGTAAGATTTTTTCCCTGATAACCGCATCGCGTGGATAAGTAGAGATTTCCGCCTGTAGATTCAGAAGCCTCCCCCGCTGCCAAAGTAGCCTCGGACGAGGTAACCGACGCCGAGCAGGGTGACGACGACGCGTTTGGAGGCATCATTCATGTTGTTGGCCGTGTTGCAAAAGTCCGAGTTGCACACACAATAACTCTTCGAATTGCATCCATTCATGTTCAACTCATCGCCAAAAGTTGCTGCAGCCTTTTTGAAGCCACATCCGCTGCCACGGGACTTGCTGGCGAAGCAAAACGGCTCTAGAAAAGCAAGCCGGAAGATATTTCAGAATTTGGACCAAGATGTATGAAAAGGCACCTATACATACCTTCCCAATGGAATGGGCATTCCGCCCTGTACTTGTCACGATTTTTAGCTTCGGAGTCGAAAGTTGTGCAGGGGACGGCTCCATCCTTCTTTGCACGATATGCATCATTTGCCTTATTTTCCTTAATCAGATCATCAATGTAATCCCTTCGTCGAGCTGATTCAGCAGATCCGTCTCCTCTGCAAATGTAGCAGCTTAATCCTGCCAATGCAAAGATGCAAATTGTGAGTGGTATGTTTTTTTATGAACCTTTTTTTATTTGTATGAACTCACCATCCGCCGAGGGGACGAAAACCGTCAGGACGGCGATGATGGTGACGACGGAGAGGAGGATTCCGACCAAGTTTTCATTGTTGACGTTTCTCTCCCAGTTTGAAACCCGGGGTCGTGGTCCGGCTCGGAAGATAAGGCGACCAACTCGAGCAGAGAAAAAGGTAAGGGAGCAAAGAAGACGAGACGAGACTGAGACAGAAAACACGACTGTCTGCCTTGAAAATTTGCGAGACACTGAAATTTTTTCAGACTTTTTCCTCACTTTTCAAACTGGAGGAGATCCGTTGGCAGGGAAATTTCAGGCAGAATTTCAGAAATTGTAAAAATTTCGGGGCAGATTTGATACAGCCCGAGCCAGCCGTTCTTCACTTTCAAATTATAACCCTGTGGGTGTAACCAGTTCAACGTTGGTAAATATTTCCGAAATTAATTTCCGACTTTGGTTTCGGATCTGATGTTGCAAGTTTGTGCCAAATTTCATATTTCTACTAAAATTTGCATACAATTTACCTCATAATTGGCCCACACCACTTAAATGTCCCCACAGGTCAACCACTCTACCGATTATGCCCATTTTCAGACGCATTCAAAGTCATGCAAAGATTGCATGAATTTCAGAACCATGTTGATCAAACTCTGCGATTCATCTAATGTGCGTCAGTTTCTTGTCTGAAATATGTAGACTGACAGACATATCAGTTCCATAAGCTCTAGTTCAGGGTAAAAATATCAATGCAACACAAACAATTTTCGCCATGTTTGCCAATTGGATTTGGTTAAAAACCCGAAAAAAATAAATGGCTTGAAAATACATCTATAAAATCAACGTCATCATAATTTATTATTCAATTTTATGAAATACTCAGTCCTGAATTTATGAGGAATCATCACAGTTCGGAAATAATCCGTTACAAAACAAAATCCGTAACAATGCAATTTCATATTTTTTTATAAACACTTATTTTAACAATTAATTAACACTAAACTTATTGAATTGTTAGATGTGCATTATGAAATTATTTTCATGCAAAAATTACAAAATCATAATAACTAACAGACCGTGATTATGCATAATAATCAACTTTATACTTAAATACGACGAATTTATTTATGAGGGGTAACTTTTTATAAAACCTGACCTGGATAATTATCTTTTAACAATAATAATTAACTTGGCAATTATATAACATTAACTACAATTAATTATGAAAGTTTCTTACTAATCCCTACGTATTTTTCGGTAATATTTTACATAATTTTACGAAAAACTAAACAAAACACAAATCTCACAATTAAATCTTAACCCAACTATCAAAATAATTAAGTGTTATTCTTAATTGGACCGGTATTCGTTTAATTCGAGTCATGGATAATTAATTATCTCAAGGGTAACTTTTCCTTCGCCGATTAACTAACTATGATCTATTTACATCTACATAACTAATTAATTATTTGGCCAAATTCTTAATAAAACTGGACAAGTCGTACTCTTCCTCGTACAATTTGTCCTCCCAGAGTTCCGGCATGTTCTCGAGAACGTTCTTATACGCGCCGACAATGCCGCCAACGTCTTCTCGCTTGTGGGCCCGTTCGTCCTCCTTTTTCGACGCGTCTTCCAGCACGAACAAGTCCAACAGCTGGGAAATGAAATCAAAATAAAATCTTAGTATTGAAATTATTGAAACTTTGACATTTTTACTCACCTGATCCGTCGCCATCGTCTCGATGGCCGAATTCTCCTGACTGATTACGGTGTTGGCCGTCATCAGTTTGAATTTTTGGAGGCTAAAGAGAGACAAAGATATTAGAATTTGTTGGGACGAAATGGTTTCCGGTGAAAAGGTCAAGGGTCACACATATTGCAAAGTTATTAACAGTATTTTATCTTAAATTCGCATCACTAAATTTCCAATACACTTGACCTTCTAGCTGGGAAATTATTGAGTTCCGAGATTAAAGATTAAAAATTCCAGAATCAGAGATTTAAGATTAAAGTTAAAATTATCCTTCAGCTACTGAATTCAATTACTGAAGATTGATTAATCTTCTTTGAAGGCATAGATTAATTAATCCGGATAAGTTTGAGATTGAGATTAATCTGATTTATGCAATATTTTATGTCAAATTCGCCTTGCACTATTTGACAATTTCTTGAATTTTTCACAATTTCTGATACACTTGACCCGACTTGACCTACTAACAATTAATTTAGCAAATTATTTATGCCCCCACCCCATAATTTTCTCTTCCAACGTCCCTCTCGTGATAAGTCTGTAAACGTTGACGACTTTCTTCTGCCCGATGCGATGGGCACGATCCATAGCTTGCAAGTCTCTCATTGGATTCCAATCATGCTCCACGAATATGACCTGAAATTAATGAAGATGAATTTTTGAAAATCTGGAATAATTTTATTTTTCATATTTCTGGGTCATACAGTGTCCGCGCCAGTCAAGTTGAGCCCAAGCCCGCCGACTTGTGTCGTTAGGAGGAGGACGTCGATGGAGGGATCGTTGTTAAACCGAGTGACGAGAGAGTGCCGCTGTCCTGCCGGAACTGACCCGTCCAAACGGAGGTATGTCACGGATGGCATGTGGATTCTAGATTTAAAAGAGAATCAAATTTTCAATTTTGAAAAAACGACATAATTTTGATACGAAACGCTAGAACAAACTAGTCCAAAAATGTGAGCTGTTTGATAATTTTGTGTATGAAATTTGCCTCAAATTTTGAAAAATGGTATTATTAACCAAACAGATCTAGCATAAAATTTGCAAAACTTGTTTGCGATTAGCTAAGCAGAACTTGAATACAATTTTGCATATCATTTTTATATAAATATTTAGTTAATATCGAATTTTAATGCACATTGCAAACAATTTTGAATTTTTAAAAAATAACCAAAAACGTGTCAAACTCAACTTCAACTCTTTTGCTACTAACGACACAAATCGCTTAAAATTTTCTAAAATTCAATCCATTTTCGATCGACTCACTTGAACAAATCGTGCTCCAAAATGTCCAACATGACTTTTAACTGGCAGAATATTAAAGCTCTATGTTGTCCTACGACGGGCAAATTGTCCACGGAATTGTTCGAACCACCATCCGGATTTACCACCCCGATCCCACAGTCGAGCAAGAGTTGTCTGAAAAATGGGTAAAATCATTTTAGTTCAAAGTTATAAACTTGTAAATTTATTAAGCAGTTAGCAAAACTACGTGTTAAAACTTGTATCGGGTTTCAAAAATAAAAATGTCCGGTTCAAAATTTCCATCTTGAAACCGCTCTGAACATTTTTCGTATTGTCTCCGCAAATCTTGACCCAGTTCAAGAGACATTAAAAATTACGGAAATTTTAAAAGCGTGTAGATTTGCTAACTGCCTATTGTATTGATTGATTACTTCAGAGCTGGTAGTTTGGCGCTGTGTTGAATATCGTTCAGCGTCGTTTTACTAGCGGCGAGGGAACTCATCACGGAAGAAAATTTAGGATGCTGCAGCGTCAAAACGAGCTTAGGATGGTTGCAAACTTTACGCAGGTATTGTAGAGCCTGCAAAAAGTAAGACACAATTTGAAAAATAATTGCATAACTCTTCAAATTCACACAATTTGTGAAATTCAAAATTTGAGTAATTGCAAATTGAGTAGTAGTTAGACTCAGTTTTTTTATAAATCTAAACGATTTTGAAGACTTATAAACCTTCAAATAAAAAAAATACAATTTTAAAATCAAAAAGTGATACTGGTTTTTAAATCCTTCAAATCAAAATTTGAGTAATTGCAAATTGAGTAGTAGTTAGACTCAGTTTTTTTATAAATCTAAACGATTTTGAAGACTTATAAACCTTCAAATAAAAAAAATACAATTTTAAAATCAAAAAGTGATACTGGTTTTTAAATCCTTCAAATCAAAATTTGAGTAATTGCAAATTGAGTAGTAGTTAGACTCAGTTTTTTTATAAATCTAAACGATTTTGAAGACTTATAAACCTTCAAATAAAAAAAATACAATTTTAAAATCAAAAAGTGATACTGGTTTTTAAATCCTTCAAATTAGATCTAAAATTTTACAAATTCAACATTTTCAATCTAATTTTCACAAATTAAATCAGAAACTTTTAAATATTTCCTAGAAATTTCAATTCTATTGTACTCCCAACAATTTGTGACAATCCTTCTCACTTGAAAAATATGCGAATGTTTGGACGGGTCGTTTTCTTGAAACGTATCCCTCAAACTCTGGTGGGCCCTTGTTCTCGCAAAGTCCTCATACAATTGCTCCTGGATCGGGCTCAGTTCGCAGTAATAATCCTGCGTGATCTTGGGAGGTAAATCTTTGAGAACGTCCTCCTTCAAGCGGCGGAGGAGGAAAGGGAGCGCTTGTCGATGTAGCGCCTCCATCGCGAGGGCACCTGCTTCCTGATCTTTTGGAGAACTTTTGGCATCCCGCGCGACCAGGATTGGTCTCCCGAAACGGGAGCTGAACTGTTTCTCCGTTCCGAGGAAGCCGGGCATCAGAAAGTCGAAGAGGGACCAGAGTTCGAGGACGTTGTTTTGGATGGGTGTGCCCGAGAGGATGAGGCGGTGACGGGAAGGGAGCTGTTTAATGGCGCGGGAAATCTTGGTCTTTCCATTTTTTATGATGTGACCCTCGTCCAGGATGCAGTAGTTCCAGTGGATCGAGGAGAAAAAGTCGATATCGTTCCTACAAGAGGAACAATTAGTTTAATTTAGATTTACAAGGAAATGTAGGAATGAAAATTACGATGTAGTTTTACGAAATTTTTAAAATTATTTCTTCATGAAATTTGTGACGGTTTTGTGAATACGAATTTGAAAACTGTTTGAAATGTAAAAAAATCAAATTTGAATTTACAAATTTGGAAATTTGGAACTTTCGAAAACCAAATTTGAATTTATAAATTTAGAAAATGATTTGAACCGTCGAGAACCATATTGAATTTCCGAATTTTATAGTCTTTCTTGATCTACAATTTACTTTCAAATTTTGATAGCTCATATTTTAAATTTTGACCAATTTTGAAACTATACACTTTCTTTTCTCACCTCACAATGTCGTACGACGCCACGACCAAGTTGTGGGTTTTGACTTTTGGTTTTAATTTGTTCCTCTCGGTGGGTGGGCCGTGGTAGTGGAGCGGGTTCAGGTACTCCGACCCAATAAATTTATCAACCTCGTAAACCCAGTGGCCTGTCAGAGTGGGTGGGCAAATCACGATGGAGGGAGGTGGCACGTTTTGGGGGCAGGGGTCCGCCTGAAAACAGGAGAAAACTACTTGGTCATTTTTTCCATGAGTAGAATTTCATACACTGTTAATACTGTTAAAAATCTGGTAAAGTCAAATATATACTCCGTACTGGTAATAACTTCATACCGGATTGGTAGTAGTTTGTATCTCACAATGGAACTCTCAAATTTTGAGCAAAATAGTGCCAACCGATCACAAATTTAATTAATATGAAATTTGAAAAAGATACGATCTCCCAATGGTCAAGTTTTGCGAGATATTTGCATCAAAAGAGGAGAACACGGGCTCTAAAAAGTCGACAAATTTTACACTTTCCAAATTTACTGCCCATTTTCTCCTCTTCGGATGCAAATATGAAACGTGAGATTGGGTCTTTTGCAAATTTCATCCGAATTAAATTTACGATCGATTTACACTAGTTTGACCAAAGCACATGTTGGGAGACCTCCATTGTGAGTGGTAAATTTCTCATTACTAAACGGTAATGCCCGTTATTACCGTGCCGGTATAGTCATACCCCGATCAGCACTGATTTAACACAAGTTTTCTACGAGTGTATAAAACAACGCGTCACCTCATATCGCTCCTCCCAGTATTTGTGATCACTCCCAAGGATGCAAATACTTTGCAGGGTTTTTCCCAAACCCATGTCGTCACATAGGATTCCGTGGAGTTTAAACTTATTCAGGAATCCGAGCCAGTTCACGCCGGCCTGTTGATAAGGGCGAAGTTCGGCATTGATGGGAACGGTGATCTCATACTTGGGGATTTTTGCAGGGTTGAGGAGCTGTTCGAGAAAGGCGCGCTGTTCACCCTTCTGCAGGGTGAGGTCGGCCGGCAGGTTGGGCGGATCGGGGACGCTTCCCTCCAACGGCATCAAGCGGACCAGCGTGGCAAACGTGAGCGAGGCCAACATCCGGACGGATTCTTGCTGATCAGACATTCGACCTGTGGGTAAAATATAGGGATTTTTATTGGGGACGAATTTTTAGAGTTAATAAGTTATCAAGAAATGTTAAATTGATTGCTTCAAGGTTTCGAAATTGACAAAATTTTGGATTTCGACACCAAATTATTCCTGGGTTCAATTTTTGCTTTATTTCTGGAAAACGGGAGGAAGAAAATCCCGAAAAATTCCCACCGCCCGTATAAGACGGATCCTAAAAACGCTCAAAATTCCTGGAAACTAGCAAAATTTCAGCCACAAATCGAACCTGCGAAATTATTGAAAAATTGTAGTTCCAAATTTTATTTGGTGAATTTTTTGGAAGTGGTGTATCGATTTGCAGTTATTTTTTTTAGCTCGGGGTAAAATTGTGATCAAATTATACACAAATTTACTACCCACCTAGCACAGGGACGACGAGAAGTACGATGTACGGAAGCAAGTTCAGCCCCAACTTGTCAACGATGCACCAGACCGCTTCCAACGCGCCTTGTCGCGCTAAATCGTTCCCACTCGTTTCCAACTGAGGCAACACGTCACGAGCCAAGACCGGCATCACTTTGTCCGACATGAGAGACGCCCACTCTGCCAAGGTGCGTGACGCCATGTGGCGAATCGCCCGGTCCGGGTGGCTCAAGAGGGAACAGAGTTTATCAATTTGGGCTACGAGCTGGATAGAATATTTTTTTTTCAATTGAAATTATCCGTTTCTCATAACATTTTTAATTTTTATTTAACTCACCGTCGGATACAACTTTTTATGAAATGAGCTCGAAATTATTTCCAGCACGAGAAGCGCATTAATCACATTTTGTCCAGATTCCGTTGGGTTTTTTGACTCTGACAAATCCGATTCGGATTCCAACACGCCGAAAGTGAGTTCCCACAAACGGGGTATTTTTGTGGGTAGGTCGGCTCCAAAGTAAGCCACGATTGAGGTCAGGGCAAAGGTCGCGCCACGTTTTTGAATTCGACAGCTTTTATTAGACTCGAGTTCGGCAAGTTCTTCCTGAAAATTGAGAAATAATAAACACTAATAAAGTTGAGTTTTCGGAAAATGAGGAAATTTTTGGGCACAATTGGATGCGTTTTTCATAATACATTTTTTAAATTGTGAAATTTTACAAAGAATTTCTATAAAATTCAGAAATGTTTAGAAAACTAGCCTAAAAATTTACGAAAAATTGCTGAAACTTTTAAGAATTGAAAATCACTCCTTGGAAAATATGCAACAAACATTAATCAGGTTCAATTTTCGGAAAACGAGGAATTTTTGTTTAAAATTCAACACGATTTTCATAATACGTTTTGTTATTGTAAAATTTTGCAAAGTTTTTCAACAAAATTCTGAATTGTGTCCGAAAATGTGACGAAACTTCCCCCAAATTTTTAAAATCCCACCTGTTTCGTCAACTTTTTTCCAATTTCTGGCAACGTGAGTGAACTGAGGGACAAGATTCCACCCCCCACCTCGTCCCCAGCACGACCACCTGAACTCTCATCCTTACAGCGTGACGAGCACTCGAGGCCGGTTTCGCCATTATCTGAGCAGAGGTAGGTGACCAGGTTGGCAATGATTTTGGGGTTGGGGGAAGGTTCGCGGGCAAGCGCGAGGTCCATGAGGATGCAGAGATGGTCAGCCGCACTCTTTTGAAACAGAATGTTTTCTTCGCGACGAATCGACTCCATCAACGGCTTCACGACAGGGTTCAACTTTTCAGGAAGGCGGGACGGACCTAGCGTTACGACAGCGGAAGAGACGGCGGCAAGCGTCCTGTAGTTTGAGGGAAGAGCGGATTAGTGAAAATTTAATATAAAATAACAGTTCTTCGTTGGGTGAAAATGGAGGTAAATTCTTCAAAATTTTATAAAATTATATAAAAAAAATAACGTAAAGAAATCTGCTGATCAAATCATCATGTCCAAAAATCAAATTAGCTGAATTCGCCGAATTTTTGGCATAACAATTGTCAAATCGAATTGAAATTTGCAAATTGTCAAAACCGGGTAAACTTCTTCAAAAACACAGGGACCAAATAAATTTCTAAAAATTGTATAAAAACTAGCAGTTCGGGTAATAGATCGGGTGATAGAACCTCGTCAAATTGTCAAAACAGCGTAAAATTCCTATAAAACACAGAGACCAAATAATTTTCTCACATAATCGTCAACGCGGTAAACTCTGTTGTTGTCGCGTTCCACAAATTCCAAATCGTTTTTCTCCTCTCGAGCAGAGTGTCGGCAATCTTTGGTTTTTTCAAGTTCTTCTGAATCAATTCCATCATCCCGCTTCCGCCCAACTAATCAATCATAAATTTACCAAACACAAATTAATTCAATTCATATGAAATGAACCCTGCGACTTAAAAACGAGGCACATCTATGCCAAATGCTTATTCACCGTCTCAATCTGCGCCAGGGAGAAGAGAGGCGGCGAACCCGTCACGGCCTGGATGTCTGGAGGAAGCGGAACTTTGTAGTGTTTCAATGTGGCGACAAAGTCACGACACTCGCTCTGCAGTTTTGTCAGCCCGCCGGCCACCTCGTCAAAGTAGACGTTCTCCGAGAGGCATTCCGTCAAACGGGCGGATAACCCGGGATGGCTTTTTCGTTTATTCGTCGCAACGGAGTTGGCAGTGTTCTAGAAATTGAAAAGGAAATTTATCAAAATAAAATAGTTCAAAATTTTAGATTTTTTTTCTAAAAAAGAACCTTTAAACTAGAATTATTTGTCCCGATTGAGCAATTGTTCACAGATCCGTTTGTACTACTGGGATGAGTGGAATTTGAAGTGATGGCGTGTCCATTATCGTGACCAGATCCGTGCGGACTAGATTCCGGCCAAGCGGATATGACGAAAGAGGTCGTGGTGCGTTGCAGGGCGGAACGCGAGTTTAAATGAACCATTAAAACCCGGACGAACAGCTCGATCGGTTCTTCGCTCGAATGGCTAAGGAACAAATTTAAAAATGAAATTATTAAAAATTTCAGAAATTGAATATCTCAAGCTGTACTAAACTTTCAAAATATTCTAATTAAAATAGAACTCTAATTTTAAAACTTTTTTTGAAATTAGATTTCATAATATTTTGAGCCGAGTTTGGCAAAATTGTATTTCCAACCTTACTGACATTTCGTGATACCTTGCAAACTTTGTAAAATACAACTTGGAAAATTTTTTGAAAATTTTAGTAGCTAATTAATAATTAACGAAATTTTGTACCCATTTGGAATGGGTTGGACGATATACGAAGCTAATTCGCCCAACATTTTCGTAAGTCGTAATCTCGCCGCTGCAACGGTGGTGGGATCTCCGTCGGCAGAACCCCCCATGAAAACCTTCTCCGTGATGGGGGTGGAAATTTCCTCCTCTGGTGGCGCATTCACGTGGTCCTTATTGTTCGTCGATTTCCGTCTCGCACCCTGACAAAAAACCAAAATAAGGTTGAATGAAATACTTGGATCGTGACGAAAAACCAAATTCGAGGCCGTGGCCAAAACAATTTGAAGAACTATTTCCAATCATATTTGACCAAATTTGGACAACTTTAATCAAAAAATTCTCAAAAGTAGCTAAAAATTAGCACATTTTGGCCTACAGCGCAAATTTTAAGCTTTGATACATCAAAATCACGTTATATAGCGAAAATTTCGCTATTTTGTACTTTTCTACATTAACTGTACTAATTAGAAACGCTTTGTAAAAACTGACATAAATTAGACTGACAATCATTTAAATAAACAAGTTCAACAACTCATATTTAAATAAAAAAATACCCAAACTTTTAAAAAAAATGAAACCAAATTTTGTCACACTTTTCCCAAATTCGCAAAAAAATCTGGTACTGACCTGTCCCTGTGAAGCGGAAAGGAGGCAGAACGGGTCGATGGGAAACCTAGCTGGTTGCATGGCCAGGGCGAGCCAAGTGCCAAAATAGGGACACGCCGACAACAACAGATTCTCTAGTTTGCTCGACTTCAGTAGATCCGACCAGACTTGTGGGATGAGGTTCTGAACATCCTGCACGTGTTCTACGAGGGCACGTTGGTACGTGTGGCGCAAGGTTTCCTTTAAAGGCCCAACGCTCATCGGGGCGACGGAAGGGTCAAGTTCTGTCAACTTTTGGAGAGTGAGCAGGGCAGATTTCCGCACGGAGGAGGACGTGTGGTGAAGGAATGGCCAGAGACGCGGAATCAGGATGTCAAGCTCTCTGTGAGATTAATCATGTAATTAATTAGTCCGTGTTTTTATATTCATTACTTGGGATCGATTTTAGCTCTATTTCTGGGAAACGGTGGAAAGGAAAACACCGGAAATTTATACAGCGAAAACGGACCCTAACAATGCCCGAAAATTCCCAAAATCTTTCAAAATGTCAGAAATTTATTCGAAATTTTAATAAAAATGCCCGAAAATTTCCAGAAACCTTCAATATTTCCGACAAAGGTTTGAAAATTTCCTTAAAAATGTTTCCTTAAAGAATTTCTCTAAATGTTCGAAAAATATTCAAAACTTTCTTAAAAATGCTCTAAAACCTCAAACTTTCAAAAGTTCAAAAATTTTCCCCCGCTTTCCCGGCAAACACCACAAATCCAACCCTGGATTAATTCCGTATTATCAGACTTTCACCTCAGCGTGCTCCGAGCCTTCGGGAATGTGAGGAGTGTGGCGAGCAGGCCCATAATCGAGTTACACGCGGAGGAGAGGTCATCCAAGTCGGCGAGCGAGTCCCAAAGCACGCTAACCACGGCGGGCGTCTCGAGCGGAAGCGTCTCCACGAGCAGGTCCGACACAGGAATTAACGACGACGCCGCGACGGCAGACACGTCGTCAACCTTGTCCGAAAGGCAGGCGAATATGGCGGGAAAAGCGAGCGGGAGCAGGGTTGAGATCAGGTCCCGCCGCACAGCGAAGATATACTTGAGTCCGAGGAGAGCCCCGTGTCTGACCTCCCAGGAGGACTGGTACAGGAGCTTGACCAGGATGTGGATCACGCCCACGACACCATCCTCACCCATCAACCCCACCACGGCGCCGAGGCATTGGGAACACGTTTCTCGAACGGGAGCGACGACTTGGTCACTTACAAAGTCACCGAAACGATCTAACGCCAAGACGGAGACGAGACGCAGGGCGAGATCCTCAATCCAAGTCGTGTGAGCTAGGTCAGACTATAATTCGAGAATAGAAAAATTATTAGTTTTTGTATCAGGGGTTTCACAAACTTGGAATTTTTCGAGGGAAGGCATTTTGCACGACTTTTATAGGAAATTTTGAAAAAATATTGGCTAAATTCGTAATCTAAATTTTAACCACACTCCTGTTTTAAAAAAACTTAAAATTCCAAGATCGTTTCGAAAATTTATTTCTTCATAATCATTGTTCCCACCTCGCCCTTACTCATCCAAGGCTCTCTCCCACCTCCATTCCCGTGGAGTTTGACAACTTCCCGTAACGCGGTGGCAGCGCCATGTCGAACCTCCCAACTCGGACTGTAATCATTTTCAAAATAAATATATGCACATTTTTTAGAATCCGATCGTTCATCCCACCATTTTTTACGTAAACATTTTTATTGATTTATTGTAAATAATAACAAAACAGTCATATCTAACCTGAACATATCGTTGATAAGGATGTCAACTGTAAACATAGAAAATTTTGCAACTATACACAAGCATTCTTCATAAAATTGCGTAGGTTCGATTGGTGGTGCAAACGTTCAAACTCGTTTGACGGGAAAGCGGGGGCGAAGACATTTTTTTTAGTGACCACTTTTTTACGGGCTATGGGAATTTTCCGGGATTTTCTTCCCACCGTTTTCCGAAAAAAATCGAACCTACGTAAAATTGTATGCATTCGTAAATGAGCCCTCACCCCACGCCGAGAGTGGCCACTGGCCTTCTCCCACGGAATAAATTGACCACGCTTCCGCACTAAAGTCCAGCATGGAGTCTTCCCTCTTCAACCGTTTATTGCTCCCTTCAGCACCACCAACGTATTGCGAGGACGAGGATGTTCCAGACTGTTGCGAATCGTCCATTGACGACTGTGCCGCGGCGGATTCGCGCATCTTCTGTTTCCTGGCGCGTCTCTTAGCGAGATTAAGTTCGCGCGAGGATAGGCTCAGTTGCTCTTCGAGATTTGGATCGAACAGGGGAAGGGAAACGGAGGATGGGTTTTCTTTAGTGGTGGACGTGGATGGCTGGGAGGTTTCGAGCGGTTCATCCTGTTCGGAAATGAGGTCTTCGTTAGAGACGATGTCGGATGTGTCGATTCCCATCTTTTCCGCTACGTCGAGTCCCAGCCTGAAAGTAGTTGAGAGTTAGAATTTTGGGAGAATGAGTGGTTTAGGGATTAAGTTTTACATTAAATGTTCGAATTTTAGCGTAAAAAACTTGGAAAATAGTTGAGGTTGAAATAAGTGTTTTCAGATTAATCTTCCCATAAACTGTTCGAAATTTAGTCGTAAAAACTTCGAAATACAGCTAGAAATCATTCTTAATTTTAAAATGTATTTCTTAAATGGATGTAAAATCCAAAATTGACAAAATTTTGTGGAAACTTTGAACTTTTAAATTATAATTTAGCGTCATGATGCCGCAAAATACAACAAGAAATCATTCCTACATATACAAAATATATTTCTTGAATACATAAAAAATTCGAAATTTACCAATTTTTTAGCAATTTTTAAAATAATTTTTCACCTCTTATTAATAGCAGCCCTCTGACTAGCCGGATCTTGACTGTTGCTCTGATCCCTTCTCGCTCCTGACTGAGAAGAACTAGAGTTACCACCACCACTGTTTTCGAACACCTTGGTGTCTGACGCCATCAGGAAATTTGACGCTGTCGAGGTGAGCAAATCCAGATCGAAACTTTGAAACGATAAACGCTGTTTGTTTCCGCTCGTTGGTACTGAACTCGTTGTTGTGGGGGTCAAATTCTTCCCTTTATCGACTGAATCTTGTCCTTCTTCGTCTGGGTCGATGCTAATGACCAGGTTGGAATCGTCATCGTCAATTTGTTCCTCTTTAACCTGAAGAAAGAGTGAAGAAATTTACAAATTTAGTTGTTTTTTATGTAAAAGGAATCGAATTCTGCCTCAATTTTTGAAATAATTATCACAAAATTTTTTGAATTGAAAACTATTTGAGTTTCAAGCTTCAAACAGGCTCGATTGTTATTTTACTTTTTTTTCACTAACTATAACGCCATTTTTTGATATTAAAATAATTTTAACTATGAATATTGTCGTACAGGTTTGATTTATGTTACTGGAAAATTTGTGACATTATATTATTCATAATATAATTATCACACAATTCATTCAATTCAAAATTAATGACCGAAATTTTGAATTTCAAGCTTCAAATGTTCCGATTTTGCCATTATTAGTGAATTTTTTACAAGGAATTGAAATTTTCGAACTAAATTATTACAAAATTCGGTGATTAAAAATCAATAAGTGAAATTTTGAACTTCAAGGTTCAATGGGCTCGATTTCGGCATAAATTATGTAAGAAATAGGTTCAAATTATCAAGCAATTGTCATAAACTTCTTTATCACCTCCTGTTTCAATTGCTGCGCCGGAAGTGGATTCCAGGCCGGAACTTTCGACAAAATCGCCTCCACGGCCAGCCCCGCCGCCACCCTCGTCTCCCAGGACGTCGACCGCAAACATTTATGAACTCTGGAGAGGATGAAGGGCAGCTCGTGCGGGTGGAGGCGCTGAACTTCGCCCAACTGTGTCGCCGCGGCTTTCCGCGTCCCCGGCGTCGACCCGGACTCGAGCAGGACGAAGAGTCGATCCAGCCTGAAAATAACAATTAAATATTTTATTGATGACTTAATTGGGAGGATTTTTAACTTAAATTGAGCCACAAACCGAGTCATTTTTCGTAGTTTATTGAACTGTCCGTGTCAAGGATGACTAATAATGAGATGATCTCCTTGGGGGACGATTTGACCGTGGCGAACTTATCCAATTAGTCGCAGAACGGAGCCTCCCATCCATCCGAGTGATTATCTTGTCGCGGTCATGTCAATTAGTTAATTAACTGCTCTTGATGATGGCAAAAGTTACAAAGTTTCCTAAAAATTTCCTCCCTGCACACTTTCTTTCGTTACAGATTAACTAACTAATTGGACTATTAATGTAATTACTGCTTTATAATTCGTTATATTCCTCCATCCAGTGGGTAAACAATCTAATTAATTAAATTACTAATTAAGTTATTTAATTTACTTTCTTTCAAGTCAAAAGTTTGAAAAGTTTGAAACTAGCTAAACAGACTTCAATTGAATTAAAATGGACCAGATTTTTTTCGTAAAAATGATAAATAATGCTACAATTATCTTTTTTATTATGCTATATTTGTTTTACTGAGAGAAGAAGAACTTTCTTATTTTTAAGTCGATTAATTAATGTTAACTCGAGTGGAGAAGAAGTTGTTAAAAAAAGCAGTGTGTACCTGTGGACGGGCCGATTGGTCGAGTTTTACTCCCGCTCAGCCAGTCGAGACACCCTTTTCCCCAAACAATATTTCCGAACAAAATAAATTATGAAAATGAAATCATTTTCATGAAAAAAATTTCAAAATTTCGAAATTCATTAATACACAATTTTCCAACTTATAAAAGTACTAGAGGGCCATTTCGTCGCATCTGTAAATTATTTTTGTTCTCTGATTTTTTTAATTTCTTTGTTTGGCGTTGAAATCATGAAATTTAATTTTAATGTAGATTTTTATTTTACTTTATGAATGAAAGTGATTCGTATTTCGTATTTTGGAAATAAAATTATTTATACCTTTTGTAGAACGAAATTTACCACATTTACCATTTTTAGAGAACTCTGTGATTTTTGATGATTATTAAAAGAATAATTCAATAAAAATTTTGAAAGAATTTTACAAACATTGTTGCTCATTATTTTAAGCTAATTCAGTATTAAAATTAACAATTTACTCGTAAAATCTAATATATTACATTTACAGACTCCAATTAGAGACTAAATGCTAATCTCAATTGTCATCATAATTAACCTGGACTTTAACAATTAACTGTACAGTTAATTGTTTTATGTTACATAACATAAAACTTTCCATGTAAAAACTTGTCTCAAATTTAACAAAAATGCTTAAAAAATCTAAAAACGTATCCGTTATTTAACTATACATTATATACATATATACATAAGTTATTTAACCCTATTCCCTTTTCCTACTCATTCTAATCAACGGTTTTTAATAATTAATTCCAGCATGAAATTTTTCATAATGTATCTCAAATTCTTACATGCAAGGTTTCATGTAAAAACTTATTCCAAAATTTTCTTAAAATGCTTAAAAAAATCTGGAAACATATCATCCACCACACGTTATACTAACCTTTTTCCTACTCAATTCTATGTAACGACCACCACCACCACCGTCTCCGGTAACAAACCAAGACAATTTCTCTGTATGCATTAGACAAACAATCCCCTTAACCATGGCATGGAACACAATGCTAAAAAACACATTGCCTTTCCATGCAATACAACATAATTCCCAATCCACCTGGTAAAATAAATGCATACATACCATGTAACCGTATAACTTGGCATCATCGCCATGCATCACGGCTAACAGAATTTGGTTGTATGTATTTTATGTTGTGTAAACTTTCCATGTTTTGTAAACGAGAAAAGTTCTTGGTAAATAAAAAGTGCGGCTGGCTGGATACCTGTTTTCAGGTGTGTCACATACTAAATACGACGATCGTTAGTTTCAATTTTTAATTTTTTTTTCTAAACAACTTGACAGTTGACACAAAATCCTAGCTAGATGTGAACGTATCTGCATACTAAATTTATTTGTTGAACTATCCTAATAACAAAAGTGGCGTTAAAGTTGGTGGAAAAAAGTAAAATTCCTTGACATTGTCAACAATTGAACAAAATTTAATATTACCAAATTTGAAAGTTGAAATATCCACAAATTTTCAAAATTTGGGTTTCCTCTGGCAAAATCTGTGCGACAAAATTCGTTATTAAAATTATTTAAATAATCGAAAGTGGCGTTAAAGTTGGTCGGAAAACATAAACAATTTTTTGACATTTTGGAAAAAAGGGGAAACACCAAATTTTCTGGAAACAATTAAAAAATTTGACATCATAATTTCCAAAATTTGCCACAATGGTTATTCTAAGTTCGTTTTGGACACCGTGTTTTTATTACAATGATATTTACAAGTCCGTCAAGCCGATCGCGTTTTATACAGCGGTGAGTTTTTGGCATGAATTAATGATTTTTTTAAAAATTGTGATGATAATTACCCAGCGATAATTGCATAATTAATTTTTTTAGATGGCTTCCGTGATTTCGATCGTTTACTCGATTTACGTCATGTCCGGGGGAGAAAGTTCGAGTCCTTACATGCCATATTTTGAGACGGATAGATCTCTTTGTAAGTCTGAATTTTAATAAATTTTCAGAAGTGTAAACTGGTTAAATAAATTTGCAAATAATTTCGCAAAAATGTTTCCACAAAATACTAACTTTAAATACTTTAGCAGAGAATTGTTACCAATTTTTAGCAAAATAATATCAAGACTAAATTCCAAAGTTCTAAACTAAAGTTCTTTCATGGAGGTGAATTATTCTGAAACTTATGAACCTAATTCGTAATTTTGCAAAATTATATAAATAGGACACATTTATATAAAATTTGCAAATATGTTTGACTTCCACGTCGTGATAAATTTAAACCAAAATGCATATATGTAAATAATAAATAAGATATCTATTTTAGATGGAATTGTTGATTAAACAGTTTGCGAAAATTTTCACACATTTTTTTTCCAATTTCCACGTTAAAGAAACTTATCATATTTTCACACTTACTGATAAAAATATGTAAATATCTCACCATAAAATATTAAATTTAAATGCTTTATCAGGGAATTGTTGATAATTTTTTATCAAAACAATATTGAGACTGCTTTCGTCCACAAAGCTGAATAATTACAAACCTAGTGGGTAAATTTTGCAAAATTATATACCTAGTGCACAATTACATAGAGTTTGCAAAATATGGTAAACTTCCACGCCGTGTTACATTTATGTTGAAAAACAAATATTGAAAAACACTAAATAGATGCTCGGATAAGAATAAAGGAATTGGCTTGTGGATTTGTTGAGTAAATGCTTTGCAAAATTCGTACTAAATTTTTTTTTGAAGTTGTCCCAGTTTTTTTGTAATAATTTTCAAAAAACTCGTTATAATTCCATCTTTTTTAATAAATCCAAATCCAATTTCAAAATTCATTTGACAAAACACATTCTAAAACTATGCTATCTTACTTACTTAATCCGAAAATGAGTGAAGCTCATGCAGGTTCTGATCACTGTTAATTGTTAAAATCTGGTAGAGTCGCATCTGGTATTGACTTGGTAATAACTTCTTACCGGATTGGTGGTAGTTTTTGTTTCTAAGTGGTAAATTTTTTATTACTGTAATTTTACTATACGGTAATGCCTGGTATTACCGTGCCGGCGTTATTTACTCTAAGAAATCCAGTATCAAACTAATACCAAGCGGTATTCATAATTGACTCTGGTATCGATAATTACTAAATGTGTAGTAATAGCTCGGTAATAAAACTTTGCCATATTGGTAGCAAATTTTAACGGAACTGTATAACTTTAATACCAAGCGGTAACAACTTTAATACCGAGAAATCAATACCTGTGTGCCTATACCAGATTTCTAACCATGTAGAGTCACATAAATACATAATAAATATGTACTCCGGTCGGTAACGATTTAATACCAGTTTTCTAAATATTACAATTAGCCAAATTCTAGCCATCCAAATCTCTACCAAAGCGGTATCGATAAGTAATACCTTGTAGTAATACTTCAGAATTAAAGTTTTATCATATCGATAGCAAATTTTTACGGGCGGGTATAATTTTAATTCCAACCGGTAGCAACTTTAATACTTCGGTTGGTAATGATTTATTACCAATTTCAGCGACCCAAATCTACGGTGGATTTGCCATCTTGTTCTTTCTCTACTTCATCGGTGCGTCCTGGTTGATGATTCACGCGGTGCGAGTGGAAATCCGGGGTTGGATTTTGCCTTGGATCATCGCCATGTTTCTCGTCATCGTCCTCCAACTCTACTTCGGATTCCACTGGCTTTTCGACTACTACATTTACGTAAGTCCGACCGAAATTCATGTCCCGCTCAACTTTGTAAATTAGCAAACTTCACTTAAAAAAAACTTGTACAACAAATCACCTTAAAAAAAGTTTTCACAAATTATGAAGGAAAATCATGCTCAAAATTTACTAACTTCTATTTTGCAAAATGAACGTAATAGTTTAATGAAAACTGAAAAAAAATATTTAAAATTTGTCACGTCAAAGCGCCAATTTGAGGTTTTTGAGGTTCACATGTTTATCTTTATTAGTTGGTAAACAGATATGAATTGGGGAAATCTACTCTAATAAAGTGTTAGTATGATCCCTGGGTCCCTGGGTCCGTCTTCGCAATGCAAATTGCCCCATACAGTAGACAAAGAAGGAAGCGGAGCAACCACTGCATGCATGCACTGCACTGCATGAATAAATGAATACATGAACATGTACACCCCACATACATACACCACTCATCAATAGTGGTTATCATGATAAGTGATCGTGATAAACACTATTAATTAATTATTTTAGTTTGAGAAACTCTACCCACAGCGAGTGGCATGTCAATTCGAATGTATTTTTGACGCTGAATCCAACGCCGTCAATGGTTTTGACCTGCGAGGCCCCCGTGACCTCGCCGTGACCGTGGTGTCCAAATCTGGCTTATTCGTGATGTCGCATATCAATTCGAATGTATTTTTGACGCTGAATCCGAATCCGTCAATAGCTTGGCGTTAATTGTAGAAGTTAACGGGGTTTATGGAACTTAACGGGAGCGTGAAGCGTGGGAATTTAAATAGTTAGCTATGCAGTTACTCCCACGCGACGGGAATTTAAGTAATTAGCTATTCAACTACTCCCACAGGGGGGAATCAAATTTTACTGTGACCAGGTTAATTAAAATGCAGTATGACTTGGGCAAACCCTCAGTCTGATGTATGTATGTAGTATGACAAAGTCTCCACTGGGAATTATTTAAAATATAGTATGACGGATTTTTCGCTTTGGGCACACCCCCCACTGGAACTCTAGAACCCGGCCTTGGCCGGGCTATACGCTAGTAATTTAATAAGGGCGAATTCACGTAGATATTTGTAAACTGCAAAGTTTAATAAAAAAAATATTTAAAACTTGTCACATTAAAAATGTCAGTTCGAATATTTTTGCTTGCAAGCTGTGCAAATTTTACGAAATTAGGTAACTAAACTTTTACTAAGGTCAGCGATCAACCAATTTTTCGATTCTTGGATCTTCGACTGTCACATTTATGCAAGTCCGACAAAAAATTACGTCCCGTCTCTCTTCGTAAATTAGCAAACATAATTTTGTAAAAAAAACTTGTATAACAAATCATCTTTAAAAAAAGTTTACAAAAATTACGGAGGAAAATCACGTCTAAAATTTGTTAGATCATTATTTTTCAAAATAAATGATGAATTATTACTTGTCACTTTAAAAAGCCAGTTTGAATTTATTGCTTGATTACAAATATTGTCGATTGGATCAATAAACAGATCTGCGATGATAAACCAACAATTTAGTAAGAACGTCAAATTTAAAATTCATGTCGCGCCCATCTTTGAAAATTAACAAATTTTGCGTAAAAAATTTGTATCAATCTAGGTATAAAAAAAGTTTGCAAAAATTACGCAGGAAAATCAGCCTTAAAATTTAGTCTTTGAGGCAATTCACCCAGGCCTTTTGGTAACATTGTAAAATCCGTAAATTCTGTAAACCTTACGAACGTCGACAAATATTTCGAACGAAAAGCAACTTCCAAATTTTGATATACTTGCCCAGATCAAAGGGGTCTCTTTATTTTTGCAAAAGTTTATAATGATTCACGTGAAATGACTTGTAAGTTAATGATTTAGTGAAAAATGAAAAAAAAATATTTAAAATTTGTTAAGTTAAAACGCCAGTCTGAATTTTTTTTAGCTGGTTTTGTCGACTAATATGCAGATAGTCGGTTCACAGAATATACATTCCAAATAGAACACTTGGGTATTTGTAAACTGTGTAAATTTTCCAAAAACGTTTAAATAAATATCAGCGATCAACCAATTTTTTCTAAAATTCCCAGCGGAAATTAACTTACTCAAGATCATTGTCAAAATAATTTTTATAAATTTACAAAGTTTACAACTATACCTGTGAATACGGTCACAAAAAATCTATTCAAATAACATCACCACAATAAGACTGGGAAAAATTCAGGCTGGAGTTTTAGTGTAACAGTTTTAGAAACCTATAATTTTCTATTTTAACTGAAAAATCATTATTTTCACGTGGATGTTTTTCGCAAACTGTGTAAATTATAGTATGGTCGGTTAGGAAAGAAACCTTTGAAAAATGCCTGTAAAATCCGGAAAACTTAATTAATTCCAATGACACTTTTAAGGGTTAAGAACAAGGTCCTTATCGTTCAATTTTTTGCCTCATATGGTCCATAGACCCCCATCCTTCCTATCTGGCGAATTATTTGCCTCGCGGTCCCAAGAAGTGCTTTGCCACTCTTTCTCGCTACCACTTTTGAGGTGTGTGTCCAAATGTGACGGAATCTTACCAAGTTTTTGGGTGGTTTTGTTCGACGACTATATTCTCTCTTGCATAATGCCCAAAATCGTTCAATTAGTCTTGCCTGAGGGACGTAGGGAGCATATTCCTTTTTTGCAACAAAATCGATTTTTTTCGACCGCAGGTAATCCTGAACAACTTTTGAAGAATGACATGTTGCTGTGTCCGGTCAGAAAAGTACATTACAATTATTGATAAAGGGGATCAAGATCTTCTTTACACAATCGTTCAGATATCTCTCCGAGGTCATGGTGGCTGTGGTCACGAACGGCTTTGAGACGTCCCTCAATGAGTCCAATGCTTGCCCAATTATGGGCTTTGTGGGGAATTTTGACTTCGGCGTGTATTTGAAAAAACCTTTAAACGTTTTTTTATTAGTGCATGAGTAGTACTTCCTCGCAGGGACTTCATCTGGATCAATCGAGCACTTGGTCTCATCATCCATTACCAGAATCACGGGCATGTTTTGCTTGACTCGTTTTTCAACATTCTGCCGAGAGTTGGGCTTTGCTCTTTTTTGCTGACCTTGGTTGTACTTTGGTGCAGATGTCGCCTTATAGGATTTGACCCCCAACTTCGTAGGCTTAATAGCATGTAAACTTAATTTTGCTATTTTCAATTTGTAGCCCAAATTACCATCTGATATCCCAAGGTTATTTTTGTCTTCTTTCTGAACTCTACGTATCACTTTGGGGGTCGCTACACGAGCAGGACGATTTTTTAATTTTTTGAATTCAGCATTCCTGCTCTCCTCATACATATCTAAAACTCTGAAAATTGCACCATTATGAATTTTTTCTCTTTCGAAGTGGCTGTAAACCATCATCCGGACGCGCTCGCACACTTTTTCGTAGTAGTGGCAAATGTTTTTTGCGACTTGTTCTCGATTTTTTGTTCTCATTTTTGAACTGGTCGAGATATCGACTTCCGGTTTTCGGATTTGGGTAGTTAATCGCATGGACTAGAAAACTACCGCGTTTCAACTCAGTGGCAATTTTTCTTTCATACGAATAAATATATTTTTCAAAGGTTTCTTTCCTAACCGACCATACCTTAAAAAAATCTGTATTACAAGAAAACCTTAAACCTAATTTCTAAACTTTACTGCGTTACAAACATTCGCGTTAATTTTGTCACCATATTATTCAATAATTCAATGTCTTATTTATTTTTTGATTCCTAACTAGCTCGATCAAATCTTTGCCATGCTGTGTCTCTGGTTTTGGATGGCGTATAATGTAAGTATTTTTTAAACTTAATTATCATTATTTGCATAATTAAATACTTAATTGCTAATTAATTCTTGAATTATCTAGATTTACACCCTGCTCGCGATATATTCCGTGTACCAAATCCTCATGGAAAAACAAGCCCCCGCCGTGCAAGACTTTGGACCAGAATGTTACACAGAAAATACGCTATTTTACTGGGACGAAACCGTGTAAACTGCGTAAACGAGGAATATTTTATCCTAAAAAATGAGCAAAAAAATCACATGGCACAATTTTTAACAGACTTTCACAATTTACATTACATGACTTTTTTTAGAAATCTCATTTTGTACAAGGAAATTTCATTATTTCACATTTACTAATTAATTGTTATGTAGATTAGTATTTAGGTTTAATATGTGTGCCTAATTTTTATATATAATTTAGATTAATTAGTTAACTAATTGCTTAATTAATACAGAAAGTAGTGCAAAGATACCGGTGAAAATTGAACCAAAACTATATCAAAATTGTACTTTTACGTAAACAAAAATGAGTTAATTAACTTGAGAAAAATGTCCGTCCAGTAAAATCTTGAAATTTACGAATTTCAGATTTTCGTAGCACGTTATTTTTGAAAATCTTTTAATTATTAAAAGTTGTCAAAATTCTTACAAATTGTCAAAATATCAACAAAATTTAAAATGTTAGCGCCGAAAAAATAAAAAAGTAGTTTGTAATCAACTTGTAAACCTTTGAGGTTGTTCGTCTGGATCTGACTATCAAGCTTACAATAGTTAAAGGTAGTACAATAATTTTTATAAACTTTGTAAATTTTGAAATAACATTAAATAAAATAAAAAAATAATTCAAAATTCACTCAAAATAAAATTGGTTTATCTCTTTGTCCCGTTCGGTAATGAATAATCAAACTTTTACAAAATTTTACTCATACATATTTCGAAAGAAAATCAGCTCCAAAATTTTTGTAGACTTGTCCCGATCAAGGGCGTCTCTTTATTTTTTAACAGTTTGCAAAAATATTTTACAAAACGCTTGGATTTTACAAGCTTATCAAGGACTGCGTGAATTGCATCATACAGAGTTTCGTTATTTTGCAAAAGTTTGTAAAACATAGAAAGATCCGTGTGAAATGTGAGTCGTAATCATGAAATGATTTTAAAAAAAAACGTTAAAAATTTGTCACATTAAAACGCCAGTCTGGATTTGTCCAGTCCAAAAAGATTACAATAATCTTTCGGTTACATAAAAGTATCGTAGGCAAATAATTTTCATTATAATTACACATTTACAAATATGTATTCACGTGAAACCTGCTTAAAAAAATTATCACAAAATCCCAATTAGATTACCATAATAGGACTGGAAACAATTCAGACTGGAATTTTAGTGCCGAAGTTTTAAACCTATAAATTTCTGCATTTAAAACTGAATCATTTTTCAGGTGGATATTTGTAAATTGTAAGTCGCATTACAAGCAGTGGCAGCGGAGGCGTGTGGACAGTGGGACAATATGTCCCCACGGTTGTTCGATGTCCGCATCATCTGCGCATGTTATACAAACCCCTCCCTCCCCTATCCTACAATGTTAATGTCCCCACTGCTTCCGGTTACAAGAACACTTGAGGACGAGTTTTCCTGCATATTCTTTTGTAAAGTAATTGCAACCTTGTAAAATCCGTAAATTTTGTAAACTTACACAATTTTACAAATATATCAAAGGGAAATTATCAAGATTAGAAAATTAAAAGTTTTCGTAAACTTATCCAGATCAAGGGCGTCTCTTTATTTTGTAAAAGTTTGTAAACTTATTTTATAAAGCCCACGATTTTTACAAAGTTACCAATGACCGCGTGCATTGCATCATAGTCTCGTTATTTTGCGAGGGTTTGTAAAATATGACATCATTCGCATGAAAAGACTTGTAATGATTTAGTGAAAAATGAAAAAACGCAAAATTTAAAATTTTTCGTGTTAAAACGCCATTCTGAATTTTTTTTGCGTGATATTGTATAATTGGATCAATACGAAGATTGGGCATCCCCATCCAATAATTTATTCAAATTGATAAACCACGTAAATTGTGTAAATTGTTGCAAAATTAGTTTCAAAACCTTTAGTAATGTCAGCGATCAAACAATTTTTTTAGTCTTGGCTCTTCGACATTCATGCATGTCAAACCAAAAATTATGTCTGGTAATTAATTGCTTAATTAATTACGGAAATTAGTGCAAAGAAAGACACCGGTGAAAATTGAGCCAAAACCATATAAAAATATTACTTCTACGTAAAAACGTGAGTTAAATAACTTGAGAAAAACGTCCGTCCAGTAAAATCTTAGATATTTACGAATTTCGTAACATATTATTTTCAAAAATTCTGACAAATTCAATTAGGTAACAAAATTCAAAATGTCGCAGATTTTCGTAGAACGCAATTTTCGAAGCATGCTATTTTCGAAAATTCTTTAATTATTTAAAGTTGTCACAATGCTTTAGAATTCTCAAAATATGAAGCAACAAACTTTAAAATGTTAACGCCGAAAAAGTAAATAAGTAGTTTGTAATCAATTTGTAAACCTTTGAGGTTGATTTGTTTTTTGAGGTATGTCATTGGATCTGACTATGAAGTTTACAATAGTTAAATGTAGCAAGATAATTTTTATAAACTTTGTAAATTTTGAAATAACACTAAATAAAATAAAAAATAATTCAAAATTAAACCCATTTCAATATTTCCTTGTATGTGAAATTGGAACACTCAAAATAAAATTGGCTTACCGCTTTGTCCTGATCAGTAACACATAATCAAACTTTTACAAAATTGTTCTCATACATATTTTGAACGAAAATTTGCTCCAAAATTTTTGTAAATTTGCTCCGATCAAGGGCGCCTCTTTATCTTGTAACAGTTTGCAAAATTATTTCACAAAACGCACGGATTTTACAAGGTTACCAAACACTGCCGCCTCATACATAGTCTCGTTATTTTTCAAAAGTTCGTAAAATATAAAAACATCCGTGTGAAATGTGAGTCGTAATTATGAAATGATTTAATGAAAACTGAAAAAAAAACATTTAAAAGTTGTCATATTAAAACGCCAGACTGGTTTGTTGAAGCAGTTTATTTCTTGGCTTAAGAAATAGATTGATCCTTCCGCATTGCCGAGGTTTTAAAAAAAAATTCAAAAAAATACGATCCTTAAGTTGCATAAAAGTATCGTAGGCAAATAATTGTCATTATAATTACAACTTCACAAATATTCACGTGAATCCTGTTTAAAAAAATCTATCCCAAAATCCCAATTAGACAACCATACTAGGAAACTGGAAAAAATTCAGACTGGAATTTTAATAATTTTTAATTTTAATATCTTTAAATTTTAATTGTAGAAGGTTTAAAACCATAAATTCCTATTTTAACTTAATAATTTTTCACGTGGATATTTGTAAACTGTAATCCGCATTACAAGCAGTGCCCGCGGAAGCGTGGAGACAGAGGGACAATGTCCCCACGGTTATTCGATGTCCGCATCATCTGCCCATGTTATGCAAACCCCTCCCTCCCCTATCCTACAATGCAAATGTCCCCTGATGATGCCCCCACTGCTGACAAGACCACCTGAGGATGAATTTTCCTACATATTCTTTTGCAAAGTACTGGTAACCTTATAAAATCCGTAAATTGTGTAAACTTACAAAAATTATACAAATATATAGAAGGAAAATAAGCAAGATTAGAAAATTACAAGTTTTCGTAAACTTATTCAGATCAAGGGCGTCACTTTATTTGGTAAAAGTTTGTAAACAAAACGCACGAATTTTATAAAGTTACCAATGAACGCATGAATTGCCTCATAGTCTCGTTATTTTGCAAGAGTTTGTAAAATATGAAATCATTCGCGTGAAAAGGCATGTAATGTAATGATTTAATGAGAAATGAAGAAACACAAAATTTAAAATTTGTCACGTTAAAACGCCATTCTCATTTTTGTATGTGAGTATTGTCGCTTGGATTCATACGCAGATAGGGCATAACAATCCAGCAATTTTAAATATTCTCGTTGATAATTCACGTAAACTGTGTAAATTTTACAAAATTAGTTTCAAAACCATTACTAATGTCAGCGATCAACCAATTTTTCTAGTCTTGGCTCTTCGACACTTGTGCAAGTCCATATCAAACCAAAAATTATCTCTTATTTTTAAAAACTGTTACCGACCAAATTACGAAGGAAAACCAGGTTGAAAATTTACAAAAAAACTTTTATAGATCTTATTATTTTTCAAAACTTTGCAAAATAAATGATTTAATGAATACTGAAGAAAATGGAATTTGTCACGTTAAAACGCCAGTCTGAACTTTTTGCGTGATTGATTACTGTTGCTTTGATTAATAGGTAGATAGTGCGTTACGAACTTAGATTTTATTACGGACGAATTCACGTTGGTATTTGTAACCTGTGTAAATTTGCAAAACCTATTTCCAAACTTTTACTAATGTCAGTAATTAAACAATTTTTCGACTTTTACATTTCCGTCGGTCCAGTCAAAAATCAACTCCTCCTCTAATGTTTGTACATTAACAAACTTTATTTTTAGAAAACTTGTACCAACAAACTTTTAAAAAAGCCTACAAAAAAGTTGGCAGGAAAATCAGATTCAAAATTTACTAGACAATTACTTTGTAAAAGTTCGCAAAATAAATGATTAATGAAAACTTGTCAAGTTAAAACGCCAGTTTGAATTTTGTATGTGATTATTATCGCTTAAATTAATAAGCAGATACGGCATAACGATCTAATCAGTTTTACTCCTTCTAAAAAATGGAAAGGATACTATACCTCAAAGCGTCATATATGAACTAAAGCTACTTTCTTCCATTTTCGGCGTTAGAATGAAACATTTTCAATTTTTAATAATTTCAAAAACAACGTGTCAAAAAAATCTGAAACATTTTGAATTTTGGTACCTGACTGAATTTTTAAGAATTTTGGTAACATTTAATATTTTAAGAATTTTTTAAAATAATGTGTTTCTGCAATTCGTAAATTTCTGAACCAATAAAACTTTTACAAAATAAAGAGACGCCCTTGATCTGAGCAAGTGTACGAAAACTTATAATTCTCTAATCTTGCTAATTTTCCTTCGATATATTTGTCAAATTGTGTAAGTTTACAAAATTCACGGATTTTAGATAGTTCCTAAGAACAGTGTGAATAAATTAAATCTTTGCAAAAGAATATGTACATATACTTGTAACGTAGATAAACTTATACATGAGACAAACACTATTTCAGCAAAAATACGTCAGTTAGGATTGTTTTTATGGCTGATGTTCCTTCTGATCATAAATTTACCGGTTGAATCAGAATCGGCGGTTTGGTCCGGTTTCGGTTCCAGCTAAAAAAAGTTCGGTTCGGTTCTGGGTTCGTTACCGGTTTGGTCCAAGATCCGGAACACTCAAAACAACACTCAAAATGAATTGGTTCACCGCTTTGTCCCGATCGGTAATAAATGAACTTTTGTAAATCAGACTTTTACAAAATTTTACTCATACATATTTCGGAAGAAAATTAGCTCCCAAAGTTTTGGTGAACTTGCGTTGAACTTGAATCAAGGGCGTTTCCTTATTTTTTTGTAAAATTATTTTCCAAAACGGTTTTAGAAAGTTATTAAAAACTGAGTGAATGTGAATTGAGTCTCGTTATTTTGGAAAAGTTTGCAAAATATAACAACATTCGCGTGAATTAACTTGTAATGTAATGATTTAATGAAAAATTGAACAACAAAATATTTAAAATATTTCACTTTAAACGCCAGTCTGAATTTTTTGCGTGATTATTATGGTTTTAAGTAACAGTCAGATTTCGGAAGAGGAACCAAAAATTTGTTACGAGTAAAGTTACGTTAAGATTTGTAAACTGACAATGGAGGTCTCCCCACGTATGCTCACAGATTTGGACTAAATTAGCGTCAATCGATCACGAATATAATTAGAATGAAATTTGCAAAGGACACTATCTGCCAATGTTCAAGTTTAGCGGAGATATTTGCGTCCAAAGTGGGAAAAATGAGCAGCAAATTTGGAAAATGAAAAATTTTCCAGTCTTGGGGGTGCGTTTTCTCCTCTTTTTAGTTCCATTTGCAAATTTCATACTAATTATATTTGTGATCGATTGATGCTAATTTGGTCCAAATCTGTGAGAATACGTTGGGAGACCTCCATCGTTAGATTAGTTACCATGTTTGTTAATTTTGCAAAAGTTTGTAAAACATCCATGTGAATTGAGTCGTAATTATGACAAGATTTAATGAAATCGATACAAATTTAAATTGTCAGATTAAAACGCCAGTCTGAAGTTGTTGCAGTATCATGATTAAAGTATTTTATAAGGAGATCCATCCCTGATCCAAATTCGCAATAAAATGGTCCATCCTCCATCGTCCATGCAGCCATTTTAAAAATATAAACGTCTACATTAAAACCTGAATCGTAATTCACGTGGATATTTGTAATTTACAAATTGTAATCTGTAATCCGCAATACAAGAAAACCTGAGGATAAATTTTCCTGCATAGGTATTCTTTTGTAAAGATTTAATTTATTCACGGGCAGTTCACGCTATACTTGGTAACTTTCTAAAATCGGTAAATTTTGTAAACTTACACAAATTTACAAGGAAAATTGCCAATACTAGAAAATCACAAGTTTTCATAAACTTACTCAGATCAAGGCCATCTCTTTGTTTTGTAAAAGTTTGTAAAATTATTTTACAACACTTTCGGATTTTACAAGGTTATCAATGACCGCGTGAATTGGCGCTTAGTCTCGGTATTTTTCAAGCGTTTGTAAAATATTACACCATTCGCTTGAATTGACTTGTAATGTAATGATTTAATGAAAACTAAAGAATATTTAAAATTTGTCACGTTAAAACGCCAGTCTCATTTTTTTACCTGATTTTTGTCGCTTAGATTAATAAGCAGATATGTGATTATAAACGATCAATTTATTACGAACGTCAAATTTAAAATTCGTCGCGCCCATCTTTGCAAATTAGCAAATTTTACGTAAAAATCATTGTATCAATCTAGGTATAAAAAAGTTTACAAAAATTACGCAGGAAAATCAGCCTTAAAATTTAATTTTTGAGGCAATTCACCCAGGCCTTTTGGGAACATTGTAAAATCCTTAAATTCTGTAAACCATACGAAAGTTGACAAATATTTCGAACGAAAAGCAGCTTCCAAATTTTGATGTACTTGCCCAGATCAAGAGGGTCTCTTTATTTTTGCAAAAGTTTATAATGATACAGGTGAAATGACTTGTAACTGAATGATTTAGTGAAAAATGAAAAAAAAATATTTAAAATTTGTCAAGTTAAAACGCCAGTCTGAATTTTTTTGGGTGATTATTGTAGTTTAGATTAGACAGATAGGGATCATTGCATCTTTAAGTGTTATGGAGGTATTCACGTTAGTATTTGTAAAATGTGTACATTTTCCAAAATTAGTTTTCAAAAGTTTAAATAAATATCAGCGATCAACTAATTTTTTCTAAAATTCCCAGCGGAAATGAATTACTCACGATCGTGGCCTAAATAAGTTTTATAAATTTGCAAAGTTTACAACTATACCCGTGAATGCGGTAAAAAAACTACACAAATAACATCACCACAATAAGACGGAAAAATTCAGGCTGGATTTTTAGTGGAACAGTTTTAGAAACCTATAAATTTCTATTTTAACTGAAAAATCATTATTTTTACGTGATTGTTTTTCGTAAACTGTGTAAATTTTAAGAAGTATGTATCACAAGAAAACCTAATTTTTAAACTTTACTGGGTTACAAACATTCGCGTTAATTTTGATTCCATATTCTATGTCTTATTTATTTTTGTTTCCTAACCGGCTCGATCAAGTCTTTGCCATGTTGTGTCTCTGGTTTTGGATGGCGTATAATGTAAGCATTTTTTAAAACTTAGTTATAATTATTATCTGCATAATTAAATTTCAATTAAATATTTAATTACTAATTAACAATTCCGATTATGTAGATTTACACCCTCCTCGCGATATTTTCCGTGTACCAAATCCTCATGGAAAAACAAGCCCCCGCCGTGCAAGACTTTGGACAGGAGTGTTACACAGAAAATATGCTATTTTACTGGGACGAAACCGTGTAAACTGCGCAAAAAAGGAGCATTTTTCAATGAAAAAAATGAGCAAATCCCCTGACACCATTTTTAACAGACTTTCACGATTTACATTGCATGATTTTTTTTTGAAATCTCATTAAGATAGTTGATAGATATATACAATGAAATAGTGTTTTTTTCGGGCTCCAACGATTTTCGAGTTTGATGGATTAAAATGTGCGTAATATTTGGTACATCGAAAATCCGTAATAAAATTGGGGTGGAACTCCAGCAGTTTTCGAGATCTGAGCTGAAATGTGCGAATTTTTTTGTTAATTTTGTGAAATTCAAGTTTTGACCAAACCTTTGCTTTAGTATGGCTCGAAATAATTTTGAAAATAATTTTGGACCAGAATTTGGCCGCTGCCTCGATTTTGGACCCCAGTTTTCTTATATATTGAACTTTGCAAAATAATTACATATTCCGTATTAGTTTTTCCACCATCGAAATATGGGTTATATATAGCATGACGTGACAATCTGGAACTATATATATCGTTTACGACATAGCTTCATGTTTTTCACAATACATCACGGTTACGATTCATTCGATAACCTGTTTTTAATTCGAAATTTTGTAAACAATAGGAAAATTTGCATTGCAATTTTTTCTCCTTCAAAAACAAAAAAAAAACTTCACGAGAAAATTGCGAATTTTCGGCCACTTATACCATCATAACTTTGTTTAATCTGAGCATTATGAAAAATCCCGAAACACGTGTTCCATTATTTACCTAAGGCCACATTATTATCGGTATTTCGTCAAAATCGGAGCGAGACCGCATTGTTATTAAAATCCGTAAATTACGTAAAACTTACAGACTTTTATAAAGCTTTAATCATATTTTGAAGGAAAATTAGCTTCCAAATTTTTATGAACTTGCTCCAACGAAGGGCATCTCGTTATTTTGGAAAAGTTTCTAAAATATAAAATCATCCGCGGGAATTGTGAATGATTTAATGAAAACGAAAAAAAGATATTTAAAAATTGTCACGAAAAAAAGATATTTAAAAATTGTCACGAAAAAAAGATATTTAAAAATTGTCACAATAAAACGCCAGTTTGAATTTGTTGCATTATCATTATTAATCACTGTATATTTAGGTGGATTCATCCCTTGTTGGCGAGGTTTTTAAAAATTTTCAAAAAATGACAATTATATATAAATATCGTAAGCAGTAATTTTCATTATAATTACACGTTTACAAATATTGACGTGAATCCTGTTCCAATACAAAAATCAATCCCAAAATCCCAATTATGTAACCAGAATAGGACTCAAAAAATTTAGACTGAAGTTTTAATACAGTTCTTTTAAAAATATAAATTTTCATATTAACTGAACCATTATTCACGTGGATGATTGCAAACTGTGTAAATTGAAGATAAAACTGTTCACAAAAAAGAACCTGTTGTTTTATGTATTTACAAGAAATCTGATTTTTTCTGCAGAATATTTTGTAAAGAGCTTCTATACTTTACAAACTTTACTGGGTTACAAAAACCCGCGTGTTTGTAACCTGTAAATTTACAAAAAATTTACAAATATATCGGAGCATAGTTAGCAAGATTAGAAAATTACAAGTTTTCATAAACTTACTCAGATCAAGGTCGTATCTTTATTTTGTCAAAGTTTATTAAAGTATTTTACAACACGGATTTTGCAAAGTTACCAGTGACCGCGTGAACTGGCTCGTAGTCTCGCAATTTTGAAAAAGTTCGTAAAGTATAACATGAATTGACGCGCGTGAACTGACTTGTAATGAATTGAATTAATGAAAGTTGAAAAAAAAATATTTAAAATTTGCCAAGTTAAAACGCCAATCTGAATTATTTACGTGATTATTGTAGGTTGGGTTAATAGGGTAGATACGTCATCTGGACAAAGTCAATTTATTATCATGGAGAATTCACGTTGCTGTTTGCAACCGATGTAAATTTATCAAAATGGGTTTCCAAACTTTAACTAATTTCAGATATCACCCAATTTTGCAACTTTTAGCTCCTTCCTTGTAAATTATGCAAAAAGCTGTACCAAAAATTCAACCTTTAGAAAAAAAGTTTACAAAAATTACGCAGGAAAATCAGGTTGAAAATTTACTACAAACTTTAACAGATCTCATTTATCACTTTGCAAAAGGTGGTAAAATAAACTATTCCATGAAAAATAAAATATTTAAAGTTTGTCATGTTATAAAACTCCAGTCTGCACATTTTGTTTGTAAACTGTGCAATTTTGCAAAATAAGGTTCCAAAGTTTTGTAAAATCCGTAAACTTGCTCCAATCAAGGGCGTCTATTTATTCTGTATAGTTTGTAAAATTATTTTACAAAACCCACCGATTTTACAAAGTTGCCAAGCACCGCGTGAATGGCCTCATAGTTTCGTTATCTTTTAAAATATAACATAATTCACATGAATTGACTTGTAAAGACGTAGCAAAAACTGGAAAGAACAATATTTAATATTTATTTATAATTTGTCACGTTAAAACGCTAATCCTAATTTCCTGCGTGATTATGTTGTGTCTATCAATATGCAGATGTGCTATGACGAACCATTAATTTATTGCAGACGAATTCACGTTGATATTTGTAAACTGTGTAAATTTTGCAAATCTTGTTTCCAAAACTTGGTAATGTTAGCAATAAACTAATTTTTCGACTATTACATTTCTATAAGTCCGACCAAAAATAATGTCCCACTCAACTTTGTAAATTAACAAACTTTATTTTTTTAAGCTTGTACCAAACACTTAAAAAAAGTTTAGAAAATTACGGAAGAAACTTAGGTTGAAAATCTACAAACGTTCATTGAGGCAATTCACACAGGCCTTGGTAACATTGTAAAATTGGGTGAGGGTGGATTTGGGTGGGGGTGGAATTATAAATGCCGGAAAATTAGCAAGACTAGAAAATGACTAGTTTTCGCAAACTTACTCGGATCAAGGATGTCTCTTTTGTAAATAAAGAACATCCGTGTGAATTGAGTCGTACCTAATCGTAAAATGATTTAATGAAAACTGAAATTGTTACGTTAAAACGCCAGTTCGCATTTTTTTGCATGATTATGCAAGTTTGGATTAAAAGGTAGATGAGGTATTATAAACCACCAATTTGTTACGGGTGAATTCACGTTGATATTTGTAAATTGTGTAAATTTTACAAAATTACCAATGACCGCGTGAATTGGCTCATAATCGTGAAGTGAGGTGTAAATATGACATGATTCATGTGAAATGACTTGTAACTTAATGATTTAATGAAGAATGATAAAAAATAACTAAAAGTTTGTCATGTTAAACCGCCAGTCTGATTTTTTTTCGTGATTGTTGTCCTCTGGATCACTAGGTAGATAACCAGAGTTTATTACGGGCGAATTCACGTCGATATTTGTAAACCGTGTAAAAGGTCAAAATTAGTTTCCAAGCTGTAACTAATTTCAGATAAACCAATTTTTCAACTTCCGGCTCCTTCTTTGTGTAAAAAACGGTACCAAAAATTCAACGTTTAAAGAAACAGTTTCCAAAAATTATGCAGGAAAATCTTGTTCAAAATTACTTTTATCGATCTCATTCATCACTTTGCAGAAGTTGGTAAAATAAATTATTCAATGAAAAATGAAAAACAAATGAAAAACAAAGTTTGTCATGTTAAAACTCCAGTATTTTGTTTGTAAACTGTGCAATTTTTATTAGGTTCCAAAGGTTTAGTAATGTCGGGCCAATTTTTTTAACTCTTGGCTCTTCGACTACATTTGTGTCCGTCTGACACAAAATCAGGCCCTGCCCTTTGTAACTATATTCTAAAAATCTTGTACTAGCCAACCAATTTAAAAAGTTGAAAAAAATACGAACAAAAATCAGGTTGAAAATTTACTACAAACTTTTATAGAGGCAATACACGCAGGCCTTGGTAACATTGCAAAATCCGTAAACTTACAAAATTTTCGAAATACTTTTAAAGAAAATTAGGTAGCTCCCAAACTTTTATAAACTTGCTCCGATCAAGGGCGTCTCTTTATTTTGTAAAAGTTTTGTGAAATTTTACAAAATGCACAGATTTTACAAAGTCACCAATTGATGACCTGTGAATTGCCTTATCATCCTCATACTAGTCTCGTTATTTTGCAAAAGTTTGTAAACTGTTCCACCATTCGCGTGAATTGACTTGTAATGATTTAATGAAAACTGAAAGAAAATAAATATTGTCACGTTAAAACGCCAGTCTGAATTTGTTACAGTATCAATATATGAAAACTTTATAAAGAGATACATGTAAGAGCTGTGGTGTTTTCCAAAATTTCAGAGAAATCACAATCTTTACCTATAAGTATTGTCGATAAATAATATTCATTATAATTATACGTTTATAAATATTCACGTGAATCCTGGATCAAAAAATCAATCCAACCAAAATAGGGCTGTAAAACAAGTCAGACCGGAGTTTTAATGCAGCCCTTTTAAAAACATAAATGTCTACGTTAAAAACTGAATCGTTATTAACGTGGATATTTGTAAACTGTAATCCGCATTACGAGAACATGTGAGGATGAGTTTTTCTGCGTACATATTTTTTTGCAAATTCACACTGTCAACTGTCCTTGGTAACTTTCTAAAATCCGTGAATTTTGTAAACTTACACAATTTTACAAATATATATATCAAAGGAAAATTAGACAGATTAGAAAATTACAAGTTTTCGTAAAACAATTCAGATGTCTCTTTATTTTGTTAAAGTTTGAAAAATTATTTTACAACACGCACGGATTTTACAAAGTTTCTAATTAACGCGTGAATTACCTCATAGTCTCCTCGTTATTTGCAGGGGTTTGTCAAATATGACATCATTCTCGATTAAAAGATTTGTAATGCAATGATCTAAAGAAAATTTAAAAAACACAAAATTTAAAATTTGTCACGTTAAAACGCCACTCTGAATTTTTTGTGATTATTGTCGCTTTGATTAATAAGCAGATATGGCATAACGATCCAATCAATTTATTACGATAGAATTCACTTTGATAATTTACGTAAACTGTGTAAATTTTGCTAAATTAGTTCCAAAACCTTTACTAATGTCAGCGATCAACCAATTTTTCTACGCTTGGCCCTTCCATATTTATGAAAGTTCTTGTCAAACCCAAAATTATCTCTGGCCGATCTTCATGAATTAAGGAACTTTATTTTTAAAACTATTATGGACCAAATTACGGAGGAAAACCAGGTTGAAAATTTACATAAAACTTTTATAGTTCTCATTATTTTGCAAAAGTTTGTAAAATAAATGATTTAATGAAAACTGAAGAAAATAAAATTTGTCACGTTAAAACGCCAGTTTGAATTTTTTGCGTGATTATTATTTCATGAATTAATCGGAGATATCGTGATAAGCCCCAGGAAATTTGTTATGTGTGAATTCATATACATTTATAAACTGTACAAATTTTACAAAATTACTTTACAAAATTTGTACAAAATTTGTTCAAGCGTTTACTAATCTCAGCGATGTCATTAAACTTTGTAAATTTTGGAATAACACTAAACGAAATAAAAAATAAACACAAAATAAGACCCAAATTTCAATATTCCCTTGTTTGTGAAATTGGAACACTCAAAATGAAATTGGTTCACCGCTTTGTCTCGAACGGTAATAAATAATCAAACTTTTGCAAAATCTTACTCATACTTATTTCGAAGGAAAATTAGCTCCCAAATTTTTGGTGAACTTGCTCCGATCAAGGGAGTCTCTTTATTTTTTTATAAAATTATTTTCCAAAACGGTTTTAGAAAGTTACTAAGGACTGCGTGAATGTGAAGTGATTCATAGTCTCGTTATTTTGCAACAATTTGCAAAATATAAAATCATTGACGTGAATTGAGTTGTAATGATGTAACAAAAACTGAGAACAAAAAATTGGAAATTTGTCATCTTGAAACTCCAGTCTGAATTTTTTTGCGTGATTATTGTCGTTTGGATTAATACACAAATTTGTGGATGATGCACCACAAAATTTATTACGAACGAAGTTACGTTGAGATTTGTAAACTGTGTAAATTTTGCAAAATTTGTTACCAAATTTGTTAACTTTACAAAAGTTTGTAAAACTTCGGTGTGAATTGAGTCGTAATTATGAAATGATTTAATGATAACTGAAAAAAATTGACATGTTAAAACGCCAATCTGAACTTGTTGCAGTATCATTATTTTAGGACTTCATAAGGAGATCTATCCCTCATGTCGTCATGAAATTCACTGAATTGATCCATCGTCCATCGATGGACCAATTATTTCGTGGTCCATGGTCGGAGGTCCATCAAGGACAAATTTGGTCCGGTGGAGCATAGTCCATTGCGAGCTATGTCCCCGATCACCCATATTTTCCAAAATTTCCTAAAAAAACATAATCTTTACGGTTAAGCATCGTAGGCAAATAATTGTCATTATAATTACACGTTTACAAATGTTCAAGTGAATCATGTACCAAAAAAACTAGCTTAAAATCCCAATTAGATAACTAAAATAGGGCTGGAAAAAATTCATACTTGAGTTATAATCCAGCCCTTTTAAAAGTATAAACGTCTACATTAAAACCTGAATCGTAATTCACGGATATTTGTAACTTACAGATTGTAAACTGTAATCCGCAATACAAGAAAACCTGAGGATAAATTTTCCTGCATAGGTATTCTTTTGTAAAGATTTAATTTATTCAGGGGCAATTCACGCTGTCCTTGGTAACCTTCTAAATTGCGAAAATTTTGTGAACTTACACAATTTAAATAAATGAATCTAAAAAAATAAAACTAAGGCGAGAGGCGCCATTAGAAACAAGAAACAAGCCCTCCCACCAACACCCCCGTCTCGCCGTGGCCCCATTAATATTTTTATATCTGGGGGGGGGTGTAACCACAATTTTATTTTTTGAAATTCCTTCCTGCATTATACACAATTTAAAAAACCAATAATGTGATATATGCCGACATGGGTGCATGTCATTTTCATGATAGCGTCATAAAATTGTCACACAAATGTCGGAAATCAAAATACGAAAGCTTATTTATTTAACTCGTTTACCAGAGCAGCTAGCTCAATTCTGAAATTTCTGAATGCAAATATGGAATGTATTTAATCACATGATTGCCTGCATTAAAAGTTGGTTTTAAGAAGTAAATATTTCATTTTTGTACGAAGGTTGAAGAATGGAGTCCGGGTATGTATATGTTTCAAACTTTTTCAGCAACAATACCGATTGACTTGAAACTTTAGGATCTTGGTTCTGGCATAGATTTTCCGTAATCAAAAATCTTTAATTAAAAAAATGTTTTATACATATTTGTCGATTTTATTAAACATTTTATATAAATGTTTCGGGGTTTTTAAGAATATATTTACCCTGACTGTTGATTAATGCTAGACTGCATGTTTAAATTGAAATTAATGTAAGAACTACAGGTAATAGGTTTTAAAAGTGCAGTGCAATATAAGATTGTACTATATATCAATTTTAAATGCAGTTTACATTAGTAGTTAAAGGTTTGAATCATAAATTGTGGTACCACCCCCCAGATATAAAAATATTAATGGGGCCACGGCGAGACGGGGGTGTTGGTGGGAGGGCTTGTTTCTTGTTTCTAATGGCGCCTTTCGCCTTAGTTTTATTTTTTTAGATTCATTTATTTCGTCGTTTTTAAGTGAACAATTTTTTAACTCCATCATTAAAAACCCACAGTGCATACTTGATCAGGCAGTGCCCGAGTCAAGAAAAGGTTGGAATTATCACTAATCCGAAGTTTTGCACGAAATTTTTTCATAAATGCATATCAATATTTTTTAAATAAAAACTAATGGTTCTAATTTAAATTCACATTCTTACATTAGTAGCAATTGACAGCATATGTAACAAATTTCGGTTCAATACGACGATTAAAATAAATCCTTTCGGGTCCCTCCAGATGACCGATTTTACTTAATTCATATTATTCCATTACGAGCCATTACAAATTTACAGACAGACGGACGTGACGATTATATAAGCCCTGGCTCGGGCCATCATTTACACATACATATAATGTATAAAGAGTTTCTTTACTAAAGTTGCTATGGATGTAACTGAATATAAAAAATTTCAAACCTCCATAACTTCGTCATTTTGCATCCGATTTTCATGACCCTAAAGAATGATCTTAATAATTTTTTAAGCTCTTTCGATTTTCCTTTGCCGATTTTTCACTTTCAGCGGAATATTTCGAGATACAGAAAAAAAAGTGACTAAAACGAGAAATACACCATGAAGGTGTGAACCGATTAGGCCCAAAGCTCTATAAACAATACTACACAGAATTTACTACCCATTGGTCGAAACCGCATGTCTCTACGACGTATGGTTCTCTCGCAATCTTGTCTGACTGTTTTGAGGTGGGCACTTAACTGCATACTATGGCTTCGCCGTAACCATGCACGTATTTTTTTGGGTGCATGGTTACGTTTGGGTCTCGCCTTAGAAAAAATTGCAAATACTGGAAAATTGCAAGTTTTCTTAAACTTACTCGGATCAAGAGTCTTGATCCGAGAGAAATAGAGAGATGGTCTTGATTCAAGACCATCTCTCTATTTTGTAAAAGTTTGTAAAATTATTTTCCAACACGCACCGATTTTACAAAGTTACCAATGACCGCGTGAATTAATCTCGTTATTTGTATTGCTTTATTTCACCACTCTTTCAAGCCAACCGGCCCATAGAGCACGACAAAAAATTTTACATCATTTAACAGTTAAACGGGTTACAAATCAAACTCCAATTTTTCAAAAACAACAGATATTACGAATTTCGATTCAGGAAAATAACTAACCAATTTCACAGGTTTTAACATTCTATTCAAGTTACATAGCAAGATTACCATTACAGTTTACATGACAAGTTCCATACAGTTACAGATCTTAATATGTTATAACATTACAACGTAATATCTAACATCGTAACCGGAGACGTGTCGTGTGCATTAAAATACCAAAAGTGCAATTAATATTCTCAGCAAAGTTTTGTGGTGGTGTGAAGTTGCTCATAATATCAGTACAAATCACGTTTTGCAAAAATACATAATCAAGTAAAGTAAGTATCCAGTTGTGGGCATTATCCACAAGTCGCACTCGGCATATCCCAATACAGGCTAAATACATACAATGCTTAATACTTCTTAATTTCAGTAAAAGTCAAATTTAGCAAAAATACATAACCAAGTAAAGTAAGTATCCAGTTGTGGGCATTATCCACAAGTAGCACTCGGCATCCCAATACAGGCTAAATACATACAGTGCTTAATACACAGTACGAGAGCAGTTCGGTCGTTAGTAATTCGTCGTACGAGCACAATGAGCAGACGGTGTCAAGTTTCACATTCCAAGCACGGTGAGGTCAGAATCCCAATGTAGTAATCATGATAATGGTCCACCCCCAGCAACCGAAAAAAAAATGATGGATGTCAGGTTCCATGGGTGCGACCGGGCGTCCCCAGAGACCCGATGGTTCCCAACGGATGACCCTTTGGGCGTCCCCTCTAGGTCGAGGTGCGGAAGGCAAGGCGTCCCTATCCCCGCCACACCCAAAATTCACTGCAGTTTGGTTGAACAACGGCCAGGGGAGATTGACATAATACAACGTACAATAATACTTCGTCACAGTGCAACAATTATAACAATAACGTTCTATTACAATTACAAAGGTTCATGTAAAAATATTCAACGTAGCTTTTCATGGGATAAATTTCTCACCAAAGTTTCGTGTCCAATATTTTGTAACAAAGTTGTTTAACAATTTCAAATGTCACAATTTAGTAGTATATGATCGACAATATAACATTTCCAAAATTCCAAAATAGTAATTCTTTTCGTAATTAATTAATTAATTAACTAAATACGCCCACTTCTGTAGTCAAGTAAGAGAGTCGGAGAGAGAGCAACCTCACACCACCATGTCTCGCACACGTCTGATAATTTAATCTGATGATTTAATCTCGTTATTTTTCATTAATTAATTAACTAAATACGCCCACTTCTGTAGTCAAGTAAGAGAGTCGGAGAGAGAGCAACCTCACACCACCATGTCTCGCACACGTCTGATAATTTAATCTGATGATTTAATCTCGTTATTTTTCAAACGTTTGTAAATTATCACATCATTCGCGTGAATTGACTTGTAATGTAATGATTTAATGAAAACTACAAAAAATATATAAAATTTGTCACGTTAAAACGCCAGTTTGAATTTTTTACGTGATTATTGTCGATTGTATCAACAAGTAGATATGTGATGACAAACTATCAATTTATTGCGGGTTTAATAACGTTGATATTTGTAAACCGTGTAAATTTTGCGAAATTAGTTTCTAAACTTTTACTAATGTCAGCAATCAACCAATTTTTCGACTACTACATTTATGTCAAAAAGTTGAAAAATGGTCCTCCAGTAAAATATTAGATACTTACTTACTAATTGTAGAATTTCAACAAATTATTTTCGAAACTTCTTAAATTAATAAATTATCGAAATTCTTAAAAAATTCAGTTAGGTAACAAAATTCAAAATGTTGCAGACTTTCGTAGCACGTTATTTTCGGAAATCCTTGAATTTTTAAAAGTTCTGAACATCATCAAAATTCTGAAAATTCTAAATTTATCAAGCAGCATTTTAGTGAAGCCTAAAATGCTTCACTCCATCGTCGAAAAAGTAAAACGTACTTTTTAAACAAGATAATCAGTTTTTAGGTTATCCGTTTCTTTTGTTTTTTGATATGTCATTAGATTTGACTATACAATTGTAAAATTTAGTAAGATAGTTTTTATAAATTTTGTAAATTTTGAACTAACAATGAGCGAAATAAAAAAATAAACACAAAATTAAACCCATTTCAATATTTCCTATACATATTTCGAAGTAAAATTCGCTTGCAATTATTTCTCACCTTGCTCAAATCAAAGGCGTTTCTTTATTTTGTAAAAGTTTATAAAATTATTTTAAAAAACCCACAGATTTTACAAAGTTACACTTGATCTTGTGAATTGTCTCGTAGTCTCGTTGTTTTGCAAAAGTTTGTAAAATTTTAAAATTTAGCATAGTTCGCGTGAACCGATTTGTAATGTAATAATTTAATGGAAACTGAAAAAAAAATATTTGAAATTTGTCAAGTTAAAACGCCAGTCTGAATTATTTACGTGATAATTGTAGTTTGGGTTAATAGGCAAATAGGGCATATTGATCCACCCAATTTATCACGGGAGAATTCACGACAATTTTTGTAAACTATGTAAATTTTTCAAAATGAGTTTCCAAACTTTAACTAATTTCAGACATCAACCAATTTTTCGACTTTTGGCTCCTTCTTTGTAAATTAGCAAACTTTATGCAAAAAAAATTCCAAAAGTAGAACGTTTAAAACGAATTTAAAAAGAAAGTTTTAAACAAATACAAAGAAAAATCAGGTTGAACATTTACTATAAACTTCCACTGAGGCAGTACACGCAGGCCTTCATGATATTGTAAAATCCGTAAACTTTTCCGTAAAAATTTTACAAATACTTCTAAAGAAAATTAGCTCACAAATTTTTGGAAACTTGTGCAGATCAATGGTGGCTTTATTTTGTATAAGTTTGTAAAATTATTTTACAAAATTTATGAATTTAAAAAATTACCAATGTCTGCGTGAATTGGCTAAAAAGTCCCGTTATTTTGCAAAACTTTGTAAAATGCAACATAATTGAAGTGAATTGATTTGTAAATGTAATAATTTAATGAAGAATTAAAAAAAAAATTTGCCAGGTTCAAACGCCAGCCTGAATTTTTGCGTGATCATTACAGTTTAAATTAATAGGCGATAGATAGGCCAGATCCATTAATTTATTACGGGCGAATTCACGTTGATATTTGTAAACTTGCTCAGATCAAGAGCGTCTTTTTATTTTTTAAAAGTTTATAAAATGATTTTACGAAACGTAAGGATTTTACAACGTTGATAAAAACTGCGTGAGTTTTCTCGTAGATAGTCCCGTTATTTTGCAAAAGTTTCTAAAATATAAAAACATCCGTGCAAATGGTGAGTCGTAATTATGCAATGTTGTAATGAAATTAAAAAAAAAAACATAAAAATTGTAACATTTAAACGTCTATCTGAATTTATTGCAGTATTTTATATTATGACCTCACAAAACAGATACGCGACAAATGTCGCATTAAAAAAATCAAATCTTTGTGTTAAATATACATATGGTAAATATATAAATATAAATTTTACAAAAAGTTGTTTCCAAATTTTTGCTAATGTCCGAAATCAATCAATTTTTCGACTTCTTCGGCTATTACATTTCTCTAATCCTAAGTCCAACTAAAAATCACCGCGATCGCAGCAAATAAGCAAACTTCAGTATAAAAAACCTTGTATGAGCCTACCCTACTTTTAATTTTTGCAAAGTTAAAGATTCTGAAGAAAATCAGATTAAAGATTTCATACATCGGGGCGGCTCATTATTTTGCAAAAGTTTGTGATTATTGATTGTGTTTGTGATGTTTGAAGTTGTGTGATGCGTTTGTTCGGAAAATAAAAATATTTAGAATTAGCCACGTTAAAACGCCAGCCTGTCTTTTTTCGTGATTGTTGTCTTTTTTCGTGATTGTTGTCTTTTTTCGTGATTGTTGTCTTTTTTCGTGATTGTTGTCTTTTTTCGTGATTGTTGTCTTTTTTCGTGATTGTTGTCTTTTTTCGTGATTGTTGTCTTTTTTCGTGATTGTTGTCTTTTTTCGTGATTGTTGTCTTTTTGATTAATAAGCAGATGTGCGATGAATGGGATGATGTAGCAATAATTAATTACGAACGAGTTCAAGTTGATATTTGTAAACTGTGTAAATTTATTATATAAAAATATGACTTTTACTTAAAAAATGTGAGTTAATTAACTAACCTCAAACTTGAGAAAAATGTCCGTCCAGTAAAATCGTAAAAATGTGCAAATTTGAGGCTTTCGTAGCGTATTATTTTCGAAAATTGTGTAATTATCAAAAGGTACTCAAATTAAAAAACATATACTAGAACAAAATTCAAAATGTTGCAGACTTTCGTATAACACACAAATTTCACATATTTATTTTCTAAAATTCTTAACTCATTATACTGTCTCATTTGCCGGGACTCTGAAATCGAGGATAGAGTTTTACAAGGGAACTGGCCAAGGTGTACAGCTGCTCCTCCCATAATGGACGAATTTGGGGATAACATTAGCCGAACAGCCGAAGTATTTTATTATTTCACATCACTCATTTTTATTTTGGCGTTCAAATTATTCAATTTCGTATGATTTCTACTTCTACTATTTTTCTTAGGTGAGGCAAAAGTAACAATGGGTGCTGCAAAAAGCGTCACCATGGTTACGGCGAAGCCTAAGTATGCTTTCGTATACACCCTTTGAAACTGTCAGCGAGGCTAGAGCCTAAACGGTTAATCTTACGCAAATGGTGTGAAGAGCAATCGTGCAGAGGAGAATAAGGAGATGATGTTTTTCAATATGCCCGATAGAAAAACTTTACTCTTCGCTCTCAAATTTAGATTTGAAACTTTAAAAACAAAATTTGAGATACTTGCACCACAGGACTATATGTGTAAAACATGATTTTATCATGCAGAAATCGGTTGTGCGTCATTTAAAACAAATCCGACTGACAAGAGACACTCACGACCTGTCGTTTGAGTCCAGGGTACACACTATGTTTTTTAGAATCTACTAGGACCCCAGATGAAGGATTCATTCATATTTCCGTGTAAAACTCATATTTGGCGCATAATTCATAATTCATAATGACTCATAATTCGCCAAATTTGATGGTTTTTCATTTTAAAACCACCATAACTTTTGAAATCCTGGACGGATTTTCAAGATTTTTGGCAAAAATCATGACAAGGAGTTCAACTTTCGTATTCTATGAAATTTTTTCCAAAATTATCGCTTTTAACTTTTCGCAAAATTTCAAAATTTCGTGTTCGTCGAAAAAGTGCTAAAAATATCTCAAAAATTAAAATTTTTTTATTTTTATTTTTTTTTCTCTAAAATTTCAACTTTGCTGATCATTTTAAGCATAAAATTTTAAAAATCCGACATAAACTGCAAAAGTTATGGGGGTTTGAAATTGGTCGAAAATGCAAATTTTTAAGTTTGGCGCCACGCCATGGCGCCAAATATGAGTTTTACACGGAAATATGAATGGATCCTTCATCTGGGGTCCTAGTAGATTCTGAAAAACATAGTGGGTACCCTGGACTCAAACGACAGGTCGTGAGTGTCCCTTGTGAGATCGGTCCAAAACTGAAAAAGTTTTGATGGAGGCATCTGAAACTATTCATGTTGCTAAGCAAGAATTACAATATTCCTAGTTGGTTGCTACTAGCTATCAATATAACAATTTTCCTAATACAAGTAGTTGTGTTTACGCAATTCCAATTAGCCAAATTAATTGGTCAATTGTAATTTCCATTTTTGGCCAATCGCCCAAAAACTTCTTTCCTGATGTTGGGCATGATTATTAATCCAGATTCCAGATTAATTACAAATTATTTTGCAAATTCAAATCACATTCGGTCTTCATTTAAAAAAAGTTTTGCATATGTTTTGTTAAAACAATTTTGAGGTGCAATTAATTAAATATATGTATCACCTAAAATCCTTGAAATAAAATAATTTTAAAAAAGCTTGCTTAGGCGAGGCGCTGCTAAAAGTGAAAAACAAGGCCTGTGGGCATATCTTTTAAATATCTCGTACCTTTATCATTGTAACAGGAGTTGGTGGCTTTGCATCACCGCGAGGTCAAACATTTTACGCTAAATCTCTAGCAATAAAGAATATATTCTCAAGAATTCACAAGAACATAATCTGGGCTCACGAATTTCTCAAAATTATCATTTATCACTTTTAAATTCGAATTGAAAACTAGTTGTTTTACTATGTAAATAAAATTAGGGAATACATCCTCGCGTGGTGTCCTCCTGATTCGTGCGTCGGTATCTTAATTTCTTGCATAACACCTGCGGAATATTGTGCACGTCCATAAAATTTAGTAGCTACCTGAAATACTGGTTAACTATTTAATTAAATTATGAGCTAAATAAACATGATTGATCATATTGGTCCTCCGCATAATAAGTTTACAAACTACACTCAATTTTATAACCCTTTCGAAGCAATAATCGTTTGTTTAAGCATTTATATATATAGATACAATTTTAATTAGCAATAATTCCATTTCTTAGCAGAAGATGTTAGTAATAAACGGCGTGGTATGTTATATGGTCAAAATTTTTGGCCGCGCGGTGATGCAAAGCCACCAACTCCTGTTACAATGATAAAGGTACGAGATATTTAAAAGATATGCCCACAGGCCTTGTTTTTCACTTTTAGCAGCGCCTCGCCTAAGCAAGCTTTTTTAAAATTATTTTATTATTTTGGCGTACAAGTCTTACGAAATTGAATAATTTGAACGCCAAAATAAAAATGAGTGCTGTGAAATAATAAAATAATTCGGCTGTTCGGGTAATGTTATCCCGGATTCGTCCATTATGGGAGGAGCAGCTGTACACCTTGGCCAGTTCCCTTGTAAAACTCTATCCTCGATTTCAGAGTCCCGGCAAATGAGACAGTAAAATTGTCAAATTCTTAAAAATTCAATCAGATAAGAAAATTCAAAATGATGCAGATTTTCGTGACACATTATTCTAAAAAATTATCAGAATTCTTTCGAATCCTCTATCAGGCAACTAAATTAAAAATGTCTCACTCCAACGCCGAAAAAGTGAGAAAGTAAAATGTAATTATTTTGCATAACTGTAAGGTTGGCAGTTTGCTGCCCACGCATGTCACTAAATTGTTAAAACTGTACCACTAAATAATAGCACTGTATCACTAAATCAAAAATGCAAGATAATTTTTAAAAACTTTGCAAATTTTGAAATATGTAACACTATCAAATAAGAAAGTAAACTGCAAATTAAACCCATTTCAATATTTCTTTGTCATATGAAATCGAAATGTTTAAAATAAAACTGGTAATGATTGGTATAAATATTGCTCAAATCTTATTGTTAGAAATGTACAAAGTCAAAGTCAAAAGGGCAGATTTTCCAGACGTATTATTTTCGAAAATTCTTTACAATTATCGGAATTCTTAAAAACTCTACAATATCAGGCAACAAAATTTAAAATGTCTTGCTCTAACGCCGGAAATGTAAGACAGTAAATTGTAATTAATATACACAGTTGCAAGGTTGAAAGGCTGCGGAATGTAATTTACGTCATTAAATCTGACTTCACGTAAATTTTGTAAAATTTTGTACATTTTGAAATATGTTAAACTAAAAACTAAAAAATAATTAAAAATTAAACCCGTTTCAATATTTCTTTGTCACGTGAAATTGAAACGCTCAAAATAAGATTTATTTCCACATAGTAAAATCTAAGAAATTTACAAAGTGCAGATTTTTCAAGACGCATTACTACTGTATTTTCGAAAATTCTTGAAAATTATCGAAATTCTTAAAAATTCAATATACTACGTAACAAAATTTAAAATGTTTCACTCTAGCACCGAAAAAGTAAAAAATTACTTTTAATTAACATAAACACCTGAAAGGTCTCATTATTTGATTTTGTATGTTACAAACTTTAGTAAAATAATACTTATAAACTTATAAGCATTATACAATTTTTAGCCCGAACCAGGGCTTATGTAATCGTCATGTCCGTCCGTCTGTCCGTCCGTCTGTCTTTCGATAACTCTCGAACGAGTTGACCGACCTAATGGCCCCTAATGGAAGAATATGAAGTGAAATTGGTAAAATTTTCATATCCGAAACCCGTGGGGGTGACCCATACCGGTTTTCATAACTTGTACCAAGAAGTTGAAATTTGGAACGGTGATACTATATAGCTACTTATGAAATTATATGAAGTCAAAGATGAAACTTTAATTAATTTATACATGTTTAAGGTAGCATTCTGGTGCTGAAGCATGTCATTAACACTAATAATTCGTAATACAATAATTTTTATACACTTTGGAAATTTTTGAATATGTAACGCTATCAAATAAAAAAATTAATTAAACCCATTTCAATATTTCTTTGTCATGTGACATCGAAATACTCAAAATAAAACTGGTACTGATAAGTAAAAATATTACTCAAATCTTAGAAATTTATAATGTGCAGTTTCTTCAGGCGCATTTTTTTGGAAATTTTTTAATGTGTCAGTTTGTCATGTTTTTAATTAGTTCTTAAAAATATCAGGCAACAAAATTTGAAATGTCTCTTTCTAACGCCGGAAATGTAAGAAAGTATCTTGTAATTTGATCTGACCTCATAATAATAACGTTTAGTAAAGTAATTTTTATAAGCTTTATAAATTTTGTAATAACAAAGTCAAATAAAAAAATAAATTTCAAATTAATCGTATTTCAATATTTTTTGTCGTGTGAAATTAAAACACTCAAAATTAAATTGGTAATTATTTGATCCCGATCGGTAATAAATATGTAGCACCTAATTCTACAAATTTCAAATTAAGCAGAGCCGCTGAAACACCTAAACTAAAATTACGAAGGAAGAAATAATATGTAGTTCCGAGTTTGGCATTGAAATCTTCTCAAATTCTGTAAATTAATTAGCGAAATAAATTTACTCAATAGGAGTGAGTAAATTATATAAGATTTATATAATTTAGATTAATTCGTTACCGGTTAACCAATTATTTAACTAATTGCGGAAATTAGAGCAAAATTCCGAGTAAAAACTAAACCAAAATTATATGAAAATATGACTTTTACTTAAAAATATGAGCTAACTAAGGGAGGAAAAATATTAGTGGGGAGTTGATTTTTGACTGGACTTGCAGAAATGTAATAGTCGAAAAAGCCGAAAAACTGGTTGATCGCTAAAATTAGTAAAAAAAAGTTTCGAAACTAATTTTAAATTGCAAAATTTAAAAATTTTACGAATATCAAAGTGAATTCGCTCGTAATAAATTGAAAGATCCCCGAAGCACATCTGCATATTAATGCCAACTACAAAATCACGTAAATAATTAAAACTGGCGTTCTAACTTGACAATTTTAAAATTATTTTGTTTTCAGCTTCTAGCACCGGAAAGTAAAAGATTACTTTCTAACATAAACACCTGAAAAGTCTCCTTTTTTGATTATGTATCTATATTACAAAATTTAGTAAAATAATATTTATAAACCTTGTCAATTTTTTGTCAATCTGCAAATTTACCACCTTGCAGCGATAAATTACTGGTATACGGAAGCAACCCGCCCACCATATCCCGCCCATTTGCCCCCGCCCGTGGAAATCTCCCGCCCACCGACTCCCGTTCATCCTCTCCCGCCTATGAAAATCTCCCGTCGTAATCATCAACCATAATTTGTTTCAAATACCAGATTTTTTTGTTAACATACGATAATATTACATAACAAAACATATTTAGGTTAATATATAAAAGTATTTATTTAGTCAACAGCATGAGCATTTAGCATCACTCATGTAACCCGTAAAAAGCACAGTAAAAGTTCCTAAAAATGCTCAAAATATACAGCAGCAAATTATTTAAAATGTCATACTCTAACGCCTAAAACGTAAGAAAGTGACTTTTAATCAATAAGTATGAGCACACGTCAGGTTGACGGTGGATGGCAATTTGTATCGTTAGATCTGACTTAATCAAATTTACGACAATACAATTTTTTAAAATAATTTTTATCAAGTTTGTACATTTTGGAATATGTAACATTATTACCCAAAATATAACCCTTTTCATTATTTCTTTTCCGTGTTAAATTGAAATGCTCAAAATAAAATTGGTAACGATTTGGTCTCTATCGGTAAAAATAGTACTAAAATTCTTAAATTTGAAGAGAGATTTAAAAGCACCTCAGTACGACAGTAAAGTTATTTCACCACCTCAGTTAAATTATTTCTTAATACTAAACTGTTATTACCAAAAGTGGTGTTAAAGTTGCTGGAAAAAAAGTAAATAATTTTTGACATTTCCAAAAATTAGACAAAAAATATTACTAAAGTTTAAAGTTAAAGCATCCACAAATTTTAAAATTAATTAAACCCTGGCGAAACCTGTACAACAAAATTATAAGTTAAAACTATTTAAATAATCAAAGTGGCGTTAAAGTTAATGGGAAAAAAGTAAACAATTACATATTGCAAAAAACGGGAAACGTTAAATTTTTGGGAAATCATTTTAAAAATTTGATATGAAGTCGAGAAATCCAGACCTGCCTGACTATACCAGACGTCTAACGGTGTAGAGTCATACATAAATATGTACTCCGGCCGGTAATGATTTACTACCAAATTTCAGCGACTCAAATCAGCGGCGGATTTGTCATCTTGTTCTTTCTCTACTTCATCGGAGCGTCCTGGTTGATGATTCACGAGGTGCGGGTGGAAATCCGGAGGTGGATTTTGCCTTGGATCATCGCCATGTTTCTCGTCATCGTCCTCCAACTTTACTTGGGATTCCACTGGTTTTTTGAGTCAAAAGGTAGTCAAAAATTTTGACTACGTTTACGTAAGTCCACCCAAAAATCAGGTCCCGTCTATATTCCTGAATTAGCAAACTTTACGAAAAAAAATTTTTATCAATCAAGTTTGCAAAAATTACGGAGGAAAATCAGGTTCAAAATTTACTACAAACTTTCATTCAGACAATGCATTGCAGGCCTTTTGGTAGCATTGCAATATCCTTAAATTCTGTAAAGTTACAAAATTTTACTCATATTTCGAAGGAAAATTAAATAGCTCCCAAATTTTTGTAAAATTACTCCGATCACAGGCATCTCGTTATTTTTCAAAAGTTTGTGAAATATTACACCATTCGCTTGATAAGACTTGTAATGTAATGATTTAATGACAAATGATAAAACAAAAAATTTAAAATTTGTCATGTTAAAACGCCATTCTGACTTTTTGCGTGATTATTGTCTATTGGATTAATAGGCAGATAATGTGCTGCTAACCATGAATTTACGAATTCCAGTTGATATTTGTAAACGATGTAAATTTTTCAAAATTTGTTTCCAAAATTGTTTCTATTAATTTTTTGACTTTTCGACTATTACGTTTCTATAAGTCCAGCCAAAAATCATCTCCTCCGACCGATCTTTGTAAATTAACAAACTATTTTTTAAAATTTTGTACTAAACAAACTTTAAAAAATTAGAGTTTACAAAAATAACGGACACAAATCAGGCTGAAAATTTACTCCAAATTTTGATAGATCTCATTATTTTGAAAACGTTTGGAATAACAAGTTTTGCAAAATTTATAGTTGACAAACATCAAAATTCTAATTTTGAATTTGGCGACCCTCCATCTGCCTATTCAGCTATTCGACAAAAATTACGCAAAAAATTCAGACTGGCGTTTTAACAGGACATTTTTAAATAAGTATTTCTTTTTTCGGTTTTTGCTAAATCATTATAAGACAAGACAATTCACGTGAATGATGCTATATTTTACAAACTTGTGCAAAATAACGAGATGATGAGGAAATTCACGCGGTACTTGGTGACTTTGTAAAATCTGTGGTTTTGTTTATTTGACAAACTTTTGCAAAATTTTTTTTGCAAAATTTTTTAAACCGTTACAACCAATGTAACCAAGGTCGAACTGAACAGTATATATTTCAAAATCTGTTAGAATTGTCATGTCTAATGTGTTTTCAACAAATATATCAAATTTAACTGTGGATGACCATTCTATGCCCTTTTAGTGAGCTTTTGTAACCTTTGAGGTCAAAATAGAGGTCAGTATTGAATTCGGGGTTAAATTTCAGTTCAAATTGACATACGTATGAAATGTTACCAAATAAAGAGACGTTATTGATCTGAGTAAGTTTGCAAAACTAGTAATTTTCTAATCTCGCTAATTTTCCTTATACAAATTATTACAAATATTCGTAAAGTTTACAAAATTTAAGAATTTTAAAAAATTACCAGGGACAGCGTGAAGTGAATTGCCCCTTAACCAATTAAATCTCTACGAAAGAATATTATTTAGGAAAACTCATTTTCAGGTGGTCTTATAATGCTGGTACAGTTTGCAAATATCCACGTGAATAACGATTCAGTTTCCTTTTTTGGAACAGGATTCGCGTGAATATTTGTAAACCTATAATTATAATAAAAATCATTCGCCTTACCATACTTATCTGTAATAAATTGTGTTTTTTTATCAACATGGAGTTATTGAAGATCTATTTAGTTATGAACCTTTAAAACAATATAGTGCAACAAATTCTCACTAGCGTTTTACTATAATGTGACAAATTTTAAATATTTTGTTCATGACGTTTTCATTTAATCATTTCATAATTATCTACGACTGTTGCGGATGGTTTCGTATTTTGCAAAATTTTGCAAAATAACGAGACTATGACGTTGATATTTGTAAACTGTGTAAATTTAGCAAAATTAGTTTCCAAACTTTTGTTAATGTCAGCGATCAACCAATTTTACTCATATTTCGAAGGAAAATCGGCTCCCAAATTTTTGTAAACTTGCTCAGATCAAGGGTGTCTTTTTATTTTGTAAAATTTGCAAAATTATTTTACAAGAATCATCGATTCTACAAAGTTACTAAGGACTGCGTGAATTGGCTCATAGTTTCGATATTTTACAAAAGTATGCAAAATATAAAAAAAACATCCGTGCGAATTGATTCGTAATTATTTAATTCTTTAATGAAAATTGAAAGAAATATTTAAAATTTGTCACGTTCAAACGCCAGTTCGAAGTTCTTGCGTGATTATCGTCGCTTAGATTCATAATCAGATTCGGCATCGCTATCCATTAATTTATTACGGGTGAATTCAAGTTGATTATTCACGTAAACTGTATAAATTTTGCAAAATTAGTTTGAAAACCATTACTAATGTAGCGATCAACCAATTTTTCTAGTCGAATTGGCTCATCGACATTTAAGCAAGTCCATGTCAAACCAAAAATTATCCCGATCTTCGTAAATTAGCAAACTTTATTTTTAAAAACTATTATCGACCAAATTACGGGGGAAGATCAGGTTCAAAATTTACAACAAACTTGTATAGATCTCATTATTTTTCGAAAGTTTGCAAAATAAATGATTCAATGAAAACTGAAAAAAAGTGTCACGTTAAAAGCCCAGTCTGAAATTTTTGCGTAATGGATTATTGTAGTTTAGATTAAAAGGTAGGAAGGGCACCACGAAATAACAACTTATTACGGACGAATTCACGTTGATATTTGTAAACTGTGTAAATTTTGCAAAATTAGGTTCCAAACTTTTACTGATGTCAGTGATCAACCAATTTTTTCACTTTTGTCTAGTCGAGCATTTATTATGCAGGTTCACGCTAAAATCATTATCTTCGTAAATTAGCAAACTTTTCATAAAAAAACTTGTACTAACAAACCTGCTTGGAAAAGAAGGTTTATAAAAATTAGGCATGAAAGTCAGGTTCAAAATTTACTACAAGTTTTATATATCTCATTATATTTTTCAGAAGTTTGTAAACTACGACATCCGCGTGAATCTGAATTGACAAACTGAAGAAATATGTAAAAATTTGTCACGTTAAAACGCCAGTCTGAATTTTTTGCGAGATTATTGTCGAATGGATTAATAGGTAGATGGGGGGTCGCCAAATTAGAATTCGGGGTGATATTTGTCAACTGGATAAATCTTGCAAATATTGTTTTTCCAAACTTTTGCCATTGTCAGCAGTCAATCAACTTTTCTACTTTTGCGACTATTACAATTTTTTTAATTAGTTTTAATTTTTTCTGCATAGTTGATAGTATTTTCTAAAGATTTACAAACATCCGCCTTAATTGTGTCTCTTAATTTCAAACCAATTTCTTATTAATTTTTGTTTCCTAACCAGCTAGATCAAATCTTTGCAATGCTCATTATTTGCATAATTAATTTTCCATTAAATATTTTATTAGTAATTAATTATTCAATTATCTTGATTTACACCCTGCTCGCCATATACATTCTCCGTGTACCAAATCCTTTATTACTTTGTCGTGGAAATTGAAACACTCAAAATAAAATTGATTTGCGGTTTGGTTCCGATCGGTAAAAATTTTACTCAAATCTTATGAATTTACAAAGTGCAGATTTTCCGAGACGCATTATTTTCGTGAATTCTTAAAAATTATCAGAATGCTTTAAAATCATCAGAATATTAGGCAACCAAATTGAAAATGTCTTACGTTAACGCCGAAAAACTAAAGAAACAAATTTCAATTAATAAATCTAACTATTAGGTTTAGGGTTCCAATTACCTTTAGATATTATCACGCTATTTTCGAAAATTCTTAAATTTTTAAAATTATCGAAATTCTTTAAAATTATCAAAATATCGGGCAATAAAATTCAAAATGTCTCACTCCAACGCCGAAAAAGCGAGAAAGTATCATTTAATTATTATGTGCACATTGAGATGTTTTTAGATCTGCCTTTACGATAATTATGTAAATTTAGTACAATAATTTTTGTAAACGTTATAGATTTTGGAATAACACAACCAATTGAACATTTTTTCAAGCTACGCCGAGATTTTCTAGCGAGTTGTACCAAAAAAATCAAATCAAAAATTAGAAAAAAAAATAAAAAAGTCAATCAAAATCAAATAAGGATTAGACAACAAATTAATGCTTTAAATTGTTGCAAAAAACTAAATTACAATTATTTATTCTACATTCTTCCCTCTGTTTTTAAGTTGATTGTTAATTTTCTGGTCACTTTGACCTTTGACCTCGTCCTTGGTAGGTCCTGGGTAGGGTGGGGGTGGTGTTTCTGCACGTGGTGGTGCCGTTGGGTGTGACGTGCTTGCGTAGGATTGGGCGATGTGATGATGAATTTGGGCATCGTCCTCAATTTGCGTCGTGATACTGCTCATGCCTAAAAAAATTGGGAGAGATTCGCAAATTATTTCGCAAATTATTTCGTACTTTGTTTGATTAAGTCGTCTTTGATAATAAAAATGATTATGAATCTTAACAATATTTTTATCCATTTCGTAATTTTTTGCGTATTTCTGTATTTTTTGCATTTTTGAAGAAGATATGAAAAACGTAAGATAACCTTGTACTTCATAATCACAGAGCAAATTTTGTATGTACTTTTGCAATACATATTATTATTCTAAATATAGTGCAAACAGTGGAAAACTTTTGCGTCATTATGCAAGTTGTTTATAATTTGTTTAATTTATAGTTTACATAATTTCAGATTTGCGGTTTTTGTGTGCTACGAAATGAAGTGCATTTTTATACTTCTATCCCAACTTGCGCCAATGTTATAATTTAACTATGGCGCAAGTTACGTCACCAAATAGTGAAATTTCATACATATTTCTTAAAAATTTGCAATCTGACCTCTAATTCCGGGGCGATAAGTTCCATCCACATGTCGCGACGTGCTTATCGTCGTCGTCGTTGTGGAGGTCGGTCTGACATCAGTGCCGCCGCCGCCGCTGGTTGAACCACTTCCGGTCGGTGGGTCCCTACTGCTACCCGGGTAGCAAGGCTGGTGAAGGAAGTGCCCGGGCATGACGGCGTAAAGAGAAGCAGCAGGCGCCGTGGGGGAGCGGATGGTCGAAGACTCCACGCCAGAAGAGGAACCTGTGTGTGCGAAATTGTTGCAAAAAATGTACATGCAAAAAAAATATTTCGATTTTGTAATCCGTAGCAAATTTTACAAGAATTTTTTTTAATTAGTATCGATTTCCACTATATTAAGTAGACTGTGCAAAATTGTTGCAAAAAAACAAAACATTCAAGATGCACACGCAAGCAAATTTGTTTCTACTTTTTAACTACTTATCCAGCATATCAAATTTTGCAAAAAATAAAAATGCGTAAGAAAAATATTTGCAAAAAATAATATCGATTTCTACTACAAAGTAAACTGTGTGCAAAATTCCTGCAAAAAAGAATATTCAGCATCGATAAGCCAAAAAATTGTTTCGAATTTTTAACTCGTTATATGGCATATCAAATTTTGCAAAAAATACGTACACAAAATAGTATCGATTTCAGCTACAAAATAATTAAACTCTAATTAGATAATTAAATACGAATATCCGAAAAAAAACGTTCCAATTTTACTTTACAAGTTTGCATAAATTCCGAAATAATTTTTGCAATCTCAATTTTCACTAGGTAATAATTTACATAATTTTTGCAAAGATTTTCGTCTCTTCTTTACCTCCGCCATTTGCACTCCTCCCATTCGAGTAATGGACACTCATTTCATTCCCGTTCCCATTTCCGTTCGGGGCTGATAATCTCTGGTTGCTGTATATCTTGAACTTTTTGAAGAGATGGGCCGAAATTCGGACGGAGAGGAAGAAAACGACTACGACAACCGTGATGCCACAAATTAGCACCGTCATCTCAATTATGCGACGCATCTTCTCCTCCGTTGTCGCGTTGTTACTTCCGGTCTGAAAAAAATTAAACCGGAAATGGGAACATTCCCCAAAAAATGAAACAATTTTATTGGGCATATTCTTATTTTCGGTTCCCCAAAATTTTCAGTCACATAAAACATGAAACAATTTGATGGGAGGAATGTTTCCATTTTCGGTTCTCTAAAAAATTGTTTTATTTTTGACGAAATTTTTATTATTTTTGCAATTTTAATAGTTGAATTATAAAAAATATAACGAAACTTTAAATAGAATTTTGTCGGGTATTTCAGAATCGGATAAATTTTTACCGGTTTATTAAATATTAGTGATATTATATTTACCGGGTATTTCTGAAATTTCGGTGTTAGTTTATCATTTTATCCGATGTTGAAACCATGCAGATTTTTAACGGATAGCAAAAACCCAAAGTCTTAATTATACCCGGGTATTATGTACATAATACATATGTATTTTTCGGATATCTCGCACCTGCTCAGCTCCCCCGGAGGAATGATACGTTTGATTCTTTCCCCCAGCCACGGAATACCAGCCGTGATGATAAGCCACACTTATCGATGTGCTTGTCATGTACGTGTCACCATCCTCCACGCCCAAGCCCTTCTTGCTTCTAATAATTATGTAAATATGTATGTAAATTAGTATGCAATTATACAAATTAGTTAAAAATATTAAAATTCAATTAATAAGCACTTACAGCTTATCGATATTGTTAAGCGACGACGACTGCTGGATGGGGTTATCATTGTTCTTATCATTCTTCACCTTGGCGTGGCTTCGACTCGACGCGTGTAACGTAGCCTCGGTAGAAGAAAAGAATAAGGCGAAAATTATGGTGAATAATAAATTTAGAAAATTGTGCAAAAAAATTAACATTTTCCAAATTTTGATTATTTCTTAGGGAGAAATTTATAAAAAATAAAGACTCGTGCTTTTAGTTTTTTTCAAATTAAAAATTTGTGTAATTTTTAAATAATGATGATTCAGAGAACTTTCGAGAAACTTAAAACGTTAAGTTTCTTCAAGCTTTGTTCTTTTTTGCGAAAAGGACGGTATGATTTGCATGTGCAAAATATTATGCGCAAAATAAAGAGTACATTAACAACCTATGAAAAACAAAACAATAAAAATTGCAAGTTATTTATTGCCAATGTGCGGCATTTTTCATACGCTTTACGACTTTGTAAATAAAAAACAAAGATGGCAAGAGGACCAATTAAACTATTTGAATTTTAATTTTAATTACTAATAGTTTAATTTAATTTATATTTTGGAGAGTAAAGTTTCCTAAAAAAAAATTAACCATTAATTTCAGTTTACACTACTTTAACGATATAACCAAACTACATGATAAATGAATGTTCCCCAGCTTCTGTTTTTAATACTCGATTGTTTCCAATTTTACTTTTATTCTTGTGCAATTATGTAAATAATTGTAAAATTTAAGTCAATTTTATCACATAATGCGCATAAAAGAAAACCATTATTAAAAAATTACATAAAGCATTTCATGCAAAAAAATACTTCCATTTCATTAATGTATGCACAGTTGACATTCAGGTATCATTTAAGAAAAAATCATTTAAGAAAAAATGCAAATAGTTGAATAAAAAAATATATTTTCAAAATTTTATACGCAATATTTTTCACAAAATTTGAAATTTTTCAGCATCTCAACGCCGTTTTAATTAATTTGCAGATTTTCAGTGATGAAAATAAGTATAGATTAGTTTAACACCAAGTCAGTTTACAGTGAGACTTTACCCGCGGGAAGTTCAAATCTCACCCCAGAACCTAAATCGAACTCTCAAAACAAAACTGTTCAATTTTTCACAAATTAAAAAATTAATTATCTTTTAGTTATTTTTTCGATAAATTTCGTAATTAAGTTTTTTTGTCTGGTAATTACTAATTACCTAATTGTTTGGTTACGTTAACTAATCAACATACGACGACTCCTTTACCATGTCGTCCCACCAAGTGACACCCGCCTTATCGGAACTAATTCGGATGAAGGATGCCGTTCCGGATCCGGCGGAAGTGGGAGGTTCCGCCGTCGGGCGGTCGAGGGAGGATTGGAAGAAGGAAAAGGAACTGGAAGAAGCCAGAAAAGTATGGAATAGATTTCAAATTTTGAAACATTTTGAGAGGAAATATTCACTTTATTTTGAAATTATTTTTTAACACAAGTTTCTAGTGAAATTAACTTTTTTTTACGCAAACATCTATTGAAATTGGCTTTATACACACACATTTCAATTTAAATTACTTTTTCCACAAATTTCTATTTGAACTTACTGTATAAATTGTACGGATTTTAAATTTTGAAGCATTTTGAGATGTAATATTTTGAAACTAATTATTTTTTCACACCATAAATTTCTAGGCCGGAACCGCCCCCGCTGCCGTTGACGAGACAGGGAAAGATATTAATCCCCACATTCCGCAGTATATTTCCGCCGCGCCGTGGTATTATGGCGCAGCAGGACCAACTCTACGCCATCAGCGCGTCCAGGAAGAAGGCCAAAAGCAATATTCTAGTTTGGACGAGTGGTATAAACGTGGTGTTGATACGGTACGAAAAAACGATAAGATTCAATTCATGCGTAAAAATACAAGTGTCTTGATTCGCAATAAAATGTTTGCGATTTTTTTTCGAATTTTCGCGAATAAAGTCTAACTTTACAATTTTTAAAATCATTTTATAGACCAAGATCGCCACCAAGTTTCGAAAAGGCGCATGCGAGAACTGCGGCGCAATGACGCACAAGAAAAAGGATTGTTTAGAACGGCCGAGGAAAGTTTTGGCGAAATATTCTGGGGTGGAAATCGCCCCCGATGAGCATTCCCAACCCAACCTGGCGCTAGACTTTGATGGGAAGAGGGATCGTTGGAATGGGTACGACCCCACCGAACATTTAGTCATTGTCGACGAGTTTCAAAAGGTGAGGGGTGAAAATTTGTGTAAAAATGTGTGCAAAATGTATGCAATTTGAAATTCATTAGGTTTTGAACATTTAGTTACTGAGTTTCTTTAAAAACCAACATTTGTCAAAATTTGTGAAAAAATCTGCAATTTGAAGCGAACATTAATTAGGTTTTGAATATTTAGTTCTTGTCGACGAGTTTCAAAAGTTTGGTGGAAACATGTAAAAAAAATTGCGAAAGTCTGTGCAATTTGAAACCAAAAATTAATTATATTTTGAATTTGACCAATTTTTTCATACTTTTTTTTCTTTTGTTCTGTCCAGGTCGAAGAAGCGAAACGTTTACTAAAAGCGGAAAAGCTCAAGAGTGGAATTGAGGGCGAATTGCCGGACAACATGGTGATGGACGAAGACGGACCGGAAGAAGACGAGGACAAATACGTCGACGATATTGACATGCCCGGAACCAAGATGGACTCCAAGGAGCGAATTACTGTCAGAAATCTCAGAATTCGTGAAGACACGGCCAAATATTTGAGAAATCTGGATCCAAATTCGGCTTATTATGATCCCAAGACCAGATCTATGAGGGACAATCCGTACAAAAAGACTAACCTGGGAGACGAAGAGTAGGTCAAAATTTCTTAAAATCATGAGAATATTTTATGAAAATAAATATTTTATTAATTTAGAAATTTTTAGAAACAAATTTCCTGAATTTTTAAAAACTTCAGATCACAATATTAATGTCAGATTCATTTTCACTAACTTGTCACTATTCTACAAGTTTTTTAGCGAAGTTCCTAAATTGAATCTTTACTTTTGCTGATCTGAAACTTTTAAAATTTCTGGAAACCTGTTTTTAAAAAAACCTGACCTCATTAAATATTAATTTTTGTAAAAATTACTATAATTTAAAGTAATTTTGTGAAATTTTCACTATTTCTTATGGCGAATTTCCAAAATTGAAAAATATTTACTAATCAATTTCCACCATTTTTCGTTTTCCAGCATGGATTTCGTCGGTGAGAACTTTATCCGTTTTACTGGCGACACGAATAAGCACGCAAAGGCGCAGCTCTTCGCGTGGGAGGCGCAAGAACGCGGCGTGGACGTTCACCTGCTCGCAGAACCCACGAAGTTAGAAATCCTTAAGAAAGAGTTTGAGAAAAAGAAGGACGAGTTCAAGGGCTCGCTCACGAGAAACATTATCGACAAATATGGCGGTGAAGAGCATCTCAACGCGCCGCCAAAATCACTCCTCATGGCGCAAACGGAAGATTACATCGAGTACTCGAGACAAGGAAAGATCATTAAGGTTGGAGAACAGGAAATATATCTCTATAAAATTCTGCAGCAATATTTTTCAAGAAATTTTTATTAGAATTTTGAAAACGTTTTAAATTTCTTCAATGTTTTACAAGTTTGTAATAATTAAGAGGTTTCTATTTCAACTTGTTCTTTTAAATTCAAGTTTATTTCTTGGTTTTAAAGTTTTCGATCTATTTTGAAATTCAGTTTTGAACAGATTTCAGATTTTAATTATTTTTTGAAACTATAAAATTAAAACCCGTTTGATATTTAACAGGGAGGAGAACGTGCCGTAATCCGATCTAAATATGAGGAAGACATTTACCCAAATAATCACTCGTCCATTTTCGGGTCGTACTGGAGAGCGGGCGCGTGGGGGTATCAGTGTTGTCATGCTCTTATCCAGGTATGCTTATCATCATCATAAGATATTTTGATATTTATAATTCACAATTAATGTATGACTGGAAAACTCATCGCCAAAATTGTCAAAATCAATACATTTTAAATCTTTTTAATCATTTCTCAGCTCTCGAAATTTATTTTAAAACTCTCGACGACGTAGAACAAGTCGTTGCCAATTTAAAAAAACTTATGATTTTGACACTTTTTGAAGGAGATTTTAAGTTTAAGAAGCCTTCAGAAAAATTTGAACTCAAACTGGCTTGAAAAACTTACTGCTATTCTATCAATCAACTCACTGAGTCACTGATTACAAATTCTTCGTACAGAATTTGAGAATAAATTTCCAGAGGCGAGAAATGATAAAAAAATGTGTTGATTTTGACAATTTTGGTGATTACTCATCGAGTCCTATCTTTGTAATCTACTATATTTCCCACGAATATCCCCTTACTTTAACTACTGTACTCTTTTATCATTACAGAATTCATACTGCACTGGAGAAGCCGGTCGCGAAGCGAACGACGAAACAGCCCCACCTGACGTCTCCGAATTCCCAAAATCCCTCTCTTCCAGCAACGCCGAACCCAAAACGCTTGTCGAAATCCACCAACAATTAAAGCTAAAAGCGTTACAAGAACTTGAACAAGAACAGAGCAAGAGTAAAAACGACGACGAATCAGCCTCTTCATCCGACTCTGACGATTCCGACTCCAAAAACAATAAACAAACCTCCTCCTCCTCAAAAACCAACAAAAACCAAAAGAAGAATGCGAAACGGAGAGAGAAGAAGAAAACCCGGGCGTCTAAGAAAAAACCGGGTAGCAGTAAAAATAAAAAGAAGCACGATTCCGATTCTTCTTCATCAGATTCTTCAAGTTCTTCGTCTGATTCGTCTGATTCCGAGGAGGACGAATCCGCCAAGAAAAAGAAAGAGTTGGCGAAAGCGTTGGAAATCGAGCAGCGGCGCAAAGGGGAAGAAATGGACGACCGGAAGCGGAAATATAATTCCATGTATGACGCCAAGGCACCCACGGAGATGGAAATGGAGGCATTTCTGCTCACACGGAGTCGAGAAGAGGATCCCATGCTGGGATTTATTGAGGATAAGAAGAGGAAGAAGAAGTAGGAATTGTGTTATATATATCGTGTCGAATTTGTCGCCAAGATGTCAGATTTTGTCTTATGTATTGCATAATCTTGACGTTATTGTGTATAAAGTTTTTGTAGGATTAGAATTTTCAGACTAATAAAAACCATCTTGTTTTTGATTAAATTTTCAAAAAAAATCGTTGATTTTGATCACCCAAAATTTGAAAAGTTACGAAATATTGTCCAATTTTGAACTTTACTATGCTAAAATTTCCTAATTTATTAAATGTTACTTATTTTTTGCTATTATTTTTCGTACAAAATTAAATTTTCAAAAAAATAGTTCATTTTGATCGCCTAAAATTTGAAAAATGACGAATTTTGAAGTTTCCTTTGTTAAATTTTCTTTATTTATTATTTAAGTGATATTTATTTCTTCCTATTTTTTTCGTACAAAATTTGTAGTATTTCGAAACTGTTTCTACAAATTGTATTTCAAAATTTCGAACTTAATCTTTTTAAAATTGCATACTTTTCGCCAACGGGGCCCACCCGGTATGATCCCCTCTCCGTTTCATAGGTTTATATTGTTCTTTTTCCTCTGAAACGTTATGTTCCTTGTCCTTGTGTTCTTTCGCTTTGGCGACGACGTCCTCCAACCAGTCGGAGAGACCTTTGGGGGTCTCTTTCCACCGAGGAAATGCGGGTTTGGGCGTCTTTTTCTTATGCTCGGAGTGGTGGTGGTGGTCATGGTGGTCATGCTTATCTTGGTGGTTATCAGGGTAGTACAATTTTGGAGAATAGGTCGACGTCGCCGGTCGTGACGTGGGATACTTCTTGGCGCGAGATTTCGACGAGTGACGACTTTTACGGTGAATATCTTCATCGGACGAGTCAGATTCGTGGGCTTTCTTCTGATTGAGAAGTTTCCAGTTGAGAGCCATCCTTCGTTTTTCCATGTTGACCTAAATTTCGGAAATTTTAAATGTAAAAATTTGACATTTTAGCATAAGATTCGATGCCCCACAGCCAAAATGGTCAAAATACGCATTTTTCAACCATTTCTCCGCTGTGAGAACTTATTTTAAAATTCTGGCCGACAAATTTGTAGAGCAGGGAATTGCCAGTTTTTTGAAAATATGTATACACTCCAGATATTGACACTTTATGAAGGAGGAGATCTCAAGTTTAAGAAGCCTTCAGAAAAATTGGAACGAGTCAAAACTGAAAGTAAAAATGATCTCGCTGGAAGATATTTTTAGACTGATTGTGATTTTTATTAAACAACTTGGTTTTAAGGTTTTGACAGTACATAGGAGACATTCATACATATGTAATAATATGTGGTCAGAAGTGACCATACAAACTACGCAGAGTTATGCTCAAACGAAGTGTCCCTTCTAATGAGGCATAAAAACAAAAGGACCCTTTAATCCCTTGTCCTGGGAAAAAGGTTGGAAAATGCTCAGCCCTCATAAAAGTCGACAAACTTAAAAATTGATAAATATGGAAAACTTTGTTAACATGCATATTTTAACAAAAACTGGCTCAAAAAACCGGCGTAATTAACTCACCGACCAGAAATTTGTCGTCCAAAATTTTAAAATAAATTCCCAGAGCCGAGAAATGATAAAAATGTGGTAATTTTGACGATTTTGGTGATAAGTCAACGAGTAATATGACAGTCGAAATTTTGAAACCTCGTTTTCCAGCCGGGACTTGTTCCTCCTCAACTCGTAGTACAGCTCGTTCGTGGCGATCCGTTCGGTTTCGATGCGTTTCTTGGTCGCGACGAGATCTTTGTTCTGATGCTTTTTCTGCGCTTGAATCAAACGTTCGACCCATTCCGGATTGATGGATGAGTGACCTGCATATAATGCAAGATAAGATAATCACTTATCATCAGAGGGTGGGTATGTACTTATTTTCGAGTTTTTCATTTGTTTGAAGACGACCAAATGTCAAATTTTGTAGGCGTGTTCCCTAACTCGCATAGATCACAAAAATTTCCAAATATTTTACATATTGGAACATATTTCCAGGTTTTCAGAAATATCAATATTCCTGCTACCGTTTAAAAGATACGTAATTTTCTTAGAAATTTTATGAAAAGTACGTAAATTTTATAACTATTTCCACGATGTGAGACGAAAATTTTTAAAGAACTTGGACCCCAAAAAAATCTACAGCATTCAATTCGGGAATACGAATTTTTCGACCTTATTTTTATATTCTTTTTCATACATACATATTTCATAAATATATTTCAGCAATTTTTCGCAAATACATATCCGCCTTCTGCTTATCATAATAAAGTAACTTGAAGATAACGTCTTATCATATATCTATACCCTTTTGCGTCGCCGTTTGCGCCTTAGCCTTCACCGCATCCACCACAACGACCTGTTTAGGTTTGTACAGCGACACATTTTTCGTCACCACTGCCGTCTCCGTTGGCGCCTTCGTGGCAACTCTGCTCTTTTGTGGGGGCGGGTTATCATCCCGGGTTATCAGCACGTCGGGGTGACGGTTATCTTCACCACCAGTACGAAAATTCCGTTCAAAAATGACTTTGACATCAGAATTCCTTCCTCCAGTTGTGACACTTTTTGGATTTTTGACCGGACGCGAGACAGATCTGACCTTCAATTCCGCGGCGGACGTGATACTTTCGTCGTCGTCATGGTCATCTCGACCGGACGCGGTGTTGACGAGGTGTTTTTTCTCGGCAGGAAACTTCTTAGCGGGGGCTTCCTCTTGTTGCGGAACAGTTTTCGTCCTTGATGTTGGACACGATCCGAAACATTCTTCGTGACGACGACGAGATTCTTGGAGCGAGGCGCGGAGACGGGATTGGACCGCGAGCACGGCGGGTGGATGGCGATGGCGGGATGAAGGTGGGCCGTGTTCTTGAGGGTGGTACATTTCGAGACCCTGAAAATATGGGGAGAATAGGGATGGATCAAAATTCTGGAAGTTTATGGGATAAAAATTGTGGAAAACGTTATGAAAATTGCAAAATTAGGTATGAAAATGGGATGAAATCGTGAAAAAATGGGGCAGGATTTTTACAATGTTCACAAAATTCAAACTATTTTGGGAATTAAATTAGGAATTTATCAAATCTACCTGTCGCTTAATCGAAAATTTTGTTTTTAATAGAAAAAATATGTCCAAATTCCAAAATCAAGCATGAAAATGGGATTAATTCCTGAGAAAATGGGTCAGGATTTTAAAAACTTTGGCAAACCTTGAACCTTTTCTGGCTTAAATTTAAGTTTATCAAATCCAACCGTCACTTATCCAAAAATTATCTTTTAATCTAGCAAAATTTCAAAATCAGTATTGAAAAAATGAAAAAATCATGGAAAATCATGGACGGAGACTCAAAATTTTCACAAAACTTTGGAAATTGAATTTTAACTGTATCAATTAGAACTAGTTTTTCAATTACGTCGCTTATCTTATCTTATCGACCGTGCTTACATAGATGTACGGATTAATTCCATGATAATACTTCTCATCCGCCCTCCTCTGTCGAACCAGCTCGCTCATCAGCATCTCCGTCTGCATCATTCCTTGGCGAATCTTCCTCCTCCACCAGTCCGTATTCGGTCCGGGCATTTTGGCCCCACCACCACCGCCCTCTTCCTCCCTCCCACTTGGCGTCGCCTTATCATTTTCTGCGCGATAAGTCGTCAACGCGCCGGGTCGTTGAAGGCGCAAATCTACATCTTGCCGCCCTCTCGGCGTCGGCCCTGGTTTCGCCACAACGACCCCGGTCGGACGACGCGGGTAGTAAACGACTCCGGTTTCCTCGTTGGGCGGCGTGTCGAATTGGACACGTCGTGGCGTTGTCGGTGATTGTGGAGTCGTTTCCTGGACAGGGATTTGATTCTTGGAGGAAATGTAGCGTTCAAATTCTGGAAAAAGTTGATGGTATTTTTTTAATTTTGAAAAAAATGGTGGATATAAAAAAATTTTAATCGACTGGAAACCATTATTCAAATTCTGAAAAAGTTATTGCTATTATTGGAAATTTTAAAACATTTGTGGAGTCATTTCCTGAACTGATTCTTGGAGGAAATATACCGTTCAAATTCTGGAAAGTTGTTGGTAATGTTTGGAAATTTAAAAAAAAAACGGTACCCACAAAAATTTGTAATCGAATAGAAATCATAATTTAAATTCTGGAAAAAGTAGGTGGTATTTTTTGGAAATTTTTAAAAAAATATTTAATACCGGAAATCATGATTCGAGGAGTAATGTGATCCTCTGGGTCGATAAATTTCTTAATCTTTTTCAAATCCGCGACAAGATTGAGTCTCGCGGAGGGCGAAATTTTCTCGTCGACATGCTGCGACGAGACTTCCTTCGTCGAGGGTGAGGGTTGCTCCGTCTATCGAAAAAATTATGATGATAAAAAATTATGACGAAAATTTATGAAATTATACGTGTTTCGTATCTTGCGGGGTTTGGTACATCGCATTTTTTGCAGTGCAAAGCAAGCCACGTAAGAAAAACGAGGTGCAAGAAACTGGGAGAAAGTGCAAATGAACTATGCGCGGCGCGGCGTTGTTTCTTGCGCCTTGCATTTCTTGCAGGTCAAAATAGCTGCGAAAAACCACTTTCTTTCCGCTATTTCTTGCAAGTCATTACTTGCACCTGAAACACTGCAGAAAATGTGTCAAAAATTTCGACAAGTTTTCCAATTTTGTGTCATATTTATCCAGAATTTTTCAAAATTCAATGCTTTTAGACAAAATTTTCAATGTTTCGTTCCTTGCGGGCTACACTTTCTTGCAGTTATTTATTGCAAGTGGTTACTCTTGCACATAATCTAAACACTGTAAATTGTAGATTTAATTCACCTCCAAGTGCCGAATGGACCCGACCTCGTTCTCCCAATTGGACAGGGTTCGTACCGCTTCGTCGACGAGGGCGGAGGTGGCTGTTTCGAAATCCACGGAATCCAAGTTGTCCTGGATGGCGGCTTCCCAGCTCGAGATTCGGGCGAGGTGGTCGGTTTTAGAGATCTGGGAAGTTATTTATTATTAATGGTTATCTTGACCTTATCTGAATTTGAATCCTAAAATACCACAGTTTTTAAGGGGACATCATCTCCTTCTCGAGGTCGGGCTGAGTTTCCGCGCACCATGAGGATGGATGATAAGCCCCGTTGCTTATCCGTGTCAAGCTGATTTCCTCCACCACCACCAAAAGTTTTGACTGACCCGAACTTCCTCTTGTCCGGGTTATCCTTATCCATGCCAGGTTTTCTGCCCGATTTCGACATCATGAGACGAGAGGAGAGGAGAAGATAAGCGATATAAGATAACTATTTATTTCAACAAATAAATTGTTTGTAATTTATTTCTGGGTGGAAAATCCTGACAGAATCTTGGAGTATAGCGTAGCAACAAAATTTAGGAAGAAAATTTCTTTAAAAAAAGTTTAATCGTGATGATGAATATCTGCAAAAGCTGTATTGAGTTATCTTGATACCTTATCTTAGAATTGATAACAACAATTATACGATCAAATTAAGTTTTAACTGCACAATTATATTAATTATCATTAAATTCCAATCCAAAGCAAAATGTACGTTAATTTTATCTATTTTTAATTTATTGTGCTGTGTATTTCTGAAATAAATTCAAATTTGGCGTTGTAATCTCACATTCAATAAAATTAATTGTCATACTTAAATTATCATTTTTAGTACATTTTGAAAGTATTTTTGCAATTTTTTATGCACACATGTTTTTCTTCTACTAATTTTCCCCAATATTTCGGGAATGAATTGTAGCAAACAAGATTATTTAATTTGACACAATTTACTATCCAATTAATCTAAATAGCAAAAAATACATACAAATATCTATATTGTTAGAAATCTGTTATCGTCAGGCAGGTATTGATTTCTCGGGGGTAAAGTTGCTACCGCTCGGTAAAAATTTGCTACCGAAATGATAAAACTTTAATACCCAGCTATGACTAGACGGTATTACTTATCAATACAACTGTGGTAGAGTCATTTATGTATGTATATGAATACCGCTTCGTATTATTTTAATACCGGATTTCTAAGAGTGTAGTTTATAATATCAACAAAATACGGACAAATTAAATAATCTATTTACAAAAATGTCTATAAAAAATCTAGACTTATCAACCAATGTCTAAGCTTTAATCTTATCATTATCACGATATCATCATCATCGCCGCCAATAAATAACAAAGTAGAATTACCTCAGAAAAGTCGGAATTATTCAGAAATGAATAGAAATCGAAGCAGAATAAATACCCAAATCCGCTTATTCACTTTGTAAGGAGATATATACTACCCGATTTACTTATACAACACCCGGGTATTTTCCCCATCATACTACATAGAACCATCTCACACCAATACATACACAACTAATAATAAGCACCCTTCACACAAATAAAATCCGGACATCATTTATAAATACATACATTGTTATCATCATCATTTTCAAGAATCCAATCATGCATCCAATCTACTAAACGTCTATTCGGCTCAGAAACACAGAGCTAAAATTTTGTGAGGGTGACGACGATATGTCCGGATGTACATATGCATTTTACCCGAAAACTTATGATGATTCATTGCTCATCCTTAGCACACAAAAATTTCCTAATATTTGTGGTGGGATTGAATCAAGTTGGGAGAGAAAAACTGCAAGGGTGTCTCATCTTCCTCGATACATTTCTGTCTATGTAAACTTGGCAAAGGTATTATTATTTATGATGATACATACATGTGCATGTACACAAAGGAGAGGATGAGTCGACCAATGATGAGGTGTGTGGTTTGGTTGCATGTCTATGTCTCTCTGTTATTGTTTCCGAACTGGAAGTTCCCACTTTTCTGACAAGCAGTTCATTCATACTTTTGGTTCGAAGTGGAGTGATGGTTGACGGTGTCAGCACGGGAAAGTGAGATTGTCTCAAGTTTGTAAGTGTGGTTTAGTTTAAGGGGTCTCAATTCGCCTCAACTTCTGGAATAGGTTGGATAGAACTTTATTCAAAATTTTTGTGTTGCTATTTACATACGTCTCAATTTTACTCGACATTAGATTCAGAATTTCATTTTAGAGCAAATTTTGTGTCTCTATTTATTAACAAAATTTCAATTTAAAAACTGTGAATTTGTGACGGTGAGAAATAAACTGTGTTTTCAAGTTACCCCAGTCGAACAGTTGCATTTGCGTTGTCTCAACTTGCCTCACTGTCAAACCGTCGTCGCAACTCTTTATTTACATCTCAATTTGCCTCAGCTTTAAATTCAGAATTTTGTTTAATAGATAATTTTATATATCAATTTATCAAAAAAGTTTCTATTTAAAAAAACTGTGAATTTATAACTGTGCGAATTAATAAAATTGTGCATCAGGTTCCCCTCGCCAAATAATTCTATTGCGGTTGCATTGTCTCAACTTGCCTCAACTTCAAACGTCATTGCATCTCAATTTGTTTCCACTAAAAACTGACCGTGAAAACTAAACAGTCTCAAATTACCCATACTGAACAATTCTCTTCCTGCATAGTCTCACCTTGCCTCAACTTCAAATTCTACTCTTCTGATAATGCGACTTGACTTTCTCTCCCGTCGTAACATGATGAACACTCAACCCAAACCGGAAATGGAAACAAACTCATCTAATAAACTTTCCACCCTTGTCAAAAAAGTCCCGTCAAGTCCGCGCGAATTTTTCGCGAAATTGTACGAATCCGCGGAACAAGAAGACGCGCAGATAAAAATTGACGCCGAGGAGACGCCAAAATTAAGAAAACTGTTCGTCCCCGGGGTCAAGAAGGTTGGAGAAAGTCGTCCCGGGGAGAAAGTCATGCTGGAAACTTCTTCCCTAATTTGGACCAATTACTACTCCCCTCCTCCTCCCACTGGTCGGTCTCGTCATGAAAATATTGGTACTTTTGGGAAATATTTTATGCTAGATTTTTAAAATTGGGATCTACATATCAAATTCAAAACATTCTTCACGGAAATATTTCACCTCGTGGTCACCTTTTATAGCGGAGTAAAAATTTATTCACGGTTTACAAACTATACAAAAAATACACTAAGCCAATTCAGGCAGTTACTGAACTTTGTAATTCCATAAATTCTGTAAACTTGCAAATTTTTGCAACTATTTCTAAGCAAAATTAGTCCTTCTCATCATAAAATTATTGGTACATTTTTAGGAATTATTTTCTGCTAATTTTTTTGCCATTGAGATATTTTCAAATGTCTATAATTCACCTACGTACCACCTTAAATACTGGAGCCCCTCAAAAGTTTATTAACGGGATGCAACCTATGCCAAAAACAAACTGACCCAATTCACTCAGTCCTTGGTAACATTGTAAAATCCGTAAACTTACAAGCTTAATCTTACACATATTTTTTGTAAACTTGCTCAGATCACTGGTGTCTCTTTATTTTGTAAAAGTTTGTAAAAATTATTTTACAAAACGCATGGATTTTCCGAGTTACAAATGACCAATGAAAAATCTACATGCATAATTTTTTGAAAATTTGAAAATTTGAAAGAGTTTATAATTTTAATGAATTTCAAAAACTGGCAAAAAATTTTGAAAATCAAATTTCGAGACAATGGGATTTTTCATAAGTCAGGTAAGTCATTCTGAAGAGACATGTTTTCGAATTTTTGGATTCGGGCTAAAATTGGAAAAGTTACAGAATTTTAAAAAACCGAGGTTTTGGCTGAAAAATGTTTTAAAATTCGCGCCCCGCGCTCAAATTAGCGCATTATGAAAAATGAAAAAATACGGGTATGCTTATTTTTTGTGGTAAACAAAATAAAATTGGTCCCAACCAGATCTGAGTTGTACACGTAAAAGACTTGCATTGTAAGTTTGTAAAATTATTTTGCAAAACGTACTGAAATGTTACGAGTTACAAATGAATGTGTGAATTGCCTCAACCTATTAGAAAAATTATCTCGTTATAACTCGTCCTAAATTCATATTGTACAATATCATTTCAAGATTTATAATTTTGCATTTATTTATTTTATGATTTTATTTTATTCAAAAAATTACATCATTGTGCTTACTTGGTGACATTATCTATTTTAAAGTGAATTCAGGTAAAACTCTTTTAAAATATTTAAACGGAGCCAAATCTATTCAATAATGTGAGGAATCTGACTTATTTATTTATTGCACTTTTTAACCTTCCCGAATCGAAGGGGGGATATGCAAAATCAAATTTTTATTTGTTTCAGCATGGTTTCAGAAACTAGCAAAGTAAATGGAACGTATTAAAGAAAATTATTATTTTATACCTCATTTCAAAATTATTTTGTACAATATTATTGTAAGATTTGCAATTTAGCATTTATTTATTTTTCTTATAAATTTTGGGAATTTATAGTATTCAAAAAATTCCATAATTGAGCTTTCCAGAAAAACTATCGGAGTTCGAGGTTAAAGTCTTTAAAACACTTAAATGTAGCCGAACTTATTCAATAAGATAAGGTAAAATAAGATAATATAAGATAATCTGAGGAGATCGGGACTTATTTATTTATTTATTTCTAAATTTTGGGATTTTATTTCATTAAAAAAATTGCATAATTCAACTGACCCTGAGGAGTTATCTGTATTCAAATTGTAGAACTCTTTAAAACACTTTAACGGAGCCGGAGTAATTCAATAATTTTAAGATATCGAGAATTTTTCGGTATTTTTTAATCCCCAGAAAAAAACCTAAATGTTCAATTAAATATAACCACTTTCAAATTGTATTTAACAATTCAAATTGTATTTAACAATTATTTCGTAATTTTGCTACAAAAGTTAACATCTCGTTTGCATTAATTACTTTCCACATTTTACAAATTGTAATTAGTATGTTATTCAGCTTTTAATTAATTTCCAGAATTATACGCCTCACCTCCATTTTAAACATGAAATTGCTTCCAGATTTTACAAATTTTAATTATTAAATTTTTTGAAATATATTTCCAGAATTAAATCCTCCCCAAAATTGCGATACTTCTTCCCCGTCTCTGGACCCATTTCACAGGCAGAACTCACATTTCGGACTACATGAAAATCGTGACCTCGATAAGGACGGGGTTATCATTCCTACCCAGCTGCACGGCCCCATTGTCCAGCACGACGACTTTGACGACAAGGGCGACGGAAATTCTGGCGACGTATCGCCACATCCTTTGACGCCACCGAGCTACAATTCGACCACACTTTCTACGTGGCGTCTCCTTCAACAATTCGCCACCTCGTCGCAACTCCATCTTCCACCCGCGTTCACTAATTTTTGTGAGTTCGAAATTTGCTCAATTTTTTGTTTGGTTAAAAAAATTCTTAAATTTCCAAATGTTTTGACATCTTTTTAAAATTTTTCGATACTAAATTAATGTGCATCATTAATTTTTAACTCAATTAATCAACAACCTTGGTCGTTTATACTCTTATTCAAAGAAAAAGTAAAAGCAAAAGAAAATATTTTATAAATTTATCGCAAATTTTAAATTTTCTAAATTTTCTGTTTTGCAAAATTCTTAAATTTCCAAATTTTGATGTATTTTTCGACACTCTAAGAACAAAATTAATGATAGACATTAATTTTTAACTCAATTATTAGTCAGTAACAATTGTCGTTAATCATCTCACGAAGGAGAAGAAGAGGCGAAAATTTGCACGGCAAATATTTCACAAAATTTTCGCAAAGTTACAATTTTCTCAAATAGTTGATTCAAAAATTTATAAATGTCCAAAATTTCTATGCATTTTTTCGACACTCGCATACCAAAATTAATGACATTAATTTTTAGCGCAATTAATCAGTAACTTTTGTCGTTTATACTATGAAGGAACAAGAGAAATGGAAAATTTGGGTAGAAAATATTTCACAATTTTTTTTAAATTTAAATTTATTCAAATAACTTGTTAATTTTCCAAGAGTTTGATATGTTGACAATTTCTTTCCAGAAAGTCAATAATACAAATTACTTTTTTTACCACAATTGTTCAATAAATTACATCGGTTACACCCTTTAAACTAATTATTTCCAAAATGAATAAGATGATAATAGAAATTTGTGCAGAAAATATTTTATAAATTTTCCTCAAAGTTTTAATTTTTGTATTTGCTAAAAAAAATCTTAATTTTCCAAAATTTTGATATTTAAATTAATTTTTTGTCATTTTTAAACGCCAATAATAAAAATTACTTTTTTAACGCAATTATTGAAGAAATTAGATAGGGCACAAATTGCAAATCAATTAATTTCTAAAATCAACAATAAAATTGTGTGCAGAAAATATGTCACAAATTTTCTCAGAATTTTAATTTTTGTATTTGTTCAAAAAACTTTTTAATTTTAAAAAATTATGATATATTTAAATTTCTTGCAATTTCAGAAAGCCAATAATACAATTTCGTTTTTTAACGCAATTATTCAATCAAGCAGATTTCTTATACCCATCGGTTTTATTAATTTCCAAAATCAACAAGATAACAATACAAAATTTTACAGAAAATAATTCTCGATTTTGCTCAAAGTTTCAATTTTTGAATTTGTTAAAAAAAATCTAGTTTTCATTTGTTAGAAAACATCTAGTTTTAAAAAATTTTGATATATTTACAATTTCTTGTCATTTCAGAAAGTCAATAATAGAAATTACTTTTTTAACGCAATTTTTCAATAAATCAGATGTGTTGCATGCAAAATACTAATTAATTTCCAAACACGAGAACATTAAACCCCCGTGCATAAAATATTTCACAAATTTTCCTAAAAGTTTCAAATTCTAAATTTTCCAAAATTTTGATATGTTTAAAGAATTTCTTGTCATTTCCGAAAGCCAATAATACAAATTACTTTTTTAAGGCAATTACTAAATAATTTAGGTCCTTCGTCGATTCTACATTTATTAATTTTCAAAATCAACAAGATGATAAAAATTTATGGAAAAAAATTTTCGCAAATTTTTCATAACTTTTTTAGCTAAATAAGAAATATGCGAATATATCCCCCAAAAAGAACCGGGTGTGATCCGCCCTGTCGATCTCGTAAATAATTAATGATCGCTATTAATTACCATCCTAATCATACCTCATCATCATTCCGCAAAATGATTACAAACAACAACGAAACGACCACACCAGAGCCACCCACGATAAAAAAATATGCCTGCAAAATTCCTAATAATTGCACTAATGCAACCCACAGGGTTTCGTTTTTTGCGGGTTTGCTACATTTCTTGCAATGCAAAGGAAGCAATGCAAGAAATGCGAGGTGCAAGAAACTGGGAGAAAGTGCAAGAAATATGCGCCATCTCGCCACGTGCTTTATGAAGTATAGCGTTGGCGAGGCGTAGTTTCTGGCGCCGTGAATTTCTTGCAAGCAGGTTTCATGTCAATCATGTCTTACTGGTTTGCTACAATTCTTACGCTGAAAAGTAATAATGCAAAAATTGCAATATTTCCGTTATTTTTTGCAAGAAGTGGTTTCATGCACCGTGCATTTCTTGCAGGTCCGAATAGCTGCGGCAAGAAACAACTTTTTTACAGATCGTTTCTTCCACCCAGCAAAACATTTACAATTTTCACCACTAGTGGGTGGTTAAATGGCGCATATTTCTCGCACTTTCTCCCAGTTTCTTGCACCTCGCATTTCCGCATTTCTCCCTTTGCACTGCAAAAAGTGTAGCAAACCCGCAAAAAACCGAAACACTGTTCACCTCCCCACAAAATAAAAATATTTTGCCTTTATTACCTCTATGAAAACAGCAAAAATACCGCGATAATTAGCATTAACATGAAATGATTATTACCACCACCACCACCACGAATGTTTCTCTAGAGTGGATTAGATTGAATTATTGTGAATTAAAATTAGCCTCAAAATTTATGGCTTCTCTAATTACTGGCTAATTAATAAAGCGTCCATAAAGCTGCATAGCCATAATAAAAATATCCATGTACATAATTAGTCACCCTCTCCTCCTTCTTTCCGGTTCAACATTTTTTATGATAATTGACACGCACGTGGAGTGGAAACCATTCGGGTAAAACAATCAATCATGATAAAGAGGAGGCCTGGCTGATCTATGGTTGATTATCTGTATCAGTAATAAAATTGGTATTTAGTGCTTATTTTGTTAATTATTTTAAGCTCACAAAAAAATTTTTATAGTTTAACACAAATTTATAATTTAGAACGAAATTTGATTTTGGATGTAAAAAAAGGTAAAAAATTGAAATTGATTCATATTTATAATGTAAAACAGGTGGTACTAACTAAGGGGAAAATTTTTTGAAAAATTTTTAAGTGTCGAAAACATGACGAATTTTCAAAATCATTTTTTGTGTTAGTTGAGAACACTCAAAAAAATAAATTGTGACAGGTTAACACCAATTTTTAGTTGTGGATGAAAATTTGTACAGAAATTTGGAAAAAAGGTGAAGAAGCTTCTCAGTTCAATAAATTTAATGTGAAAATTTTTTGACGAAATTTTTTGTGCTACTTCAGAAACTTGAATGTATTACATATTTGTAATTTTTCCCCCTCAAAAAAGTTCTAATTTAACACCGGTTTGTAGTTTTGAAGAAAATTTGTTACGGAAAATGTGAAAAAAGATGTGTCCAGCTATTTCTGCATTCCTTGTATATTCAATGCTGATAAAACTATATAACGTTTTTTGTCACATACAAACCTTCCCTGTAAAAACAGTGTCAAAATTTGTTCTTAAGTATTCTAGAAGTCTTTATATGGCGGCCGCGACAAGAAAAAAAATCTAAACAAATATGCTAATTGTTAAATAGTTTTTCACCCACAGTAAAAATTCAAGTTATGACTTGATTAACACCATTTGTATAGCTTTTGATGAAAATTTCTTGTTAAATAGTAAAATAGGTACGTAATGCTGACAATTTGCAGATAACTTTGTGAATTTTTACGAGTATCTAAAATATGTATTATGAATTTGGTACATAATCAATTTTTGTCTTAATTGAGAAATTTGAAGTATTGTTTGTTGATTTTTTACCCACACGAAAAAAAATTAAATTGTGACAGTTTCACACAAATTTTTATTTTTTTAAGAAAATTTGGAGCTAAAATATTAACAAGATAGTTTACAAAGCATGAATTCTATTTCGTGTATTTTACATGGCTCATAAGGTATTACAACTTTCCACGACATATGTATAAACAATTAATTTGAAAACAGTTTCTAAATTTTCCAGAAATTTGGATTTCCGAATTATTTTAACAATTTTATTAGACGACCGCAACAGGAAAACAAATCTAGACACATATTCAAGTTTTTAAATAATTTTGAAACTACTCAACTAGATTCAAATTGTGACTGTTTAACACCAATTTGTACTTTGCGAAGAAGATTTGGTTTTAAGTGGTAAAATAGGTACCAATTGTTTACAATTTGCGGACAATTTTGTTCATGTGTATTTTAAGGAGTATTTAAAATTTGACGAAATTTCATATCCACTTTGTATTTTAGGTGAGAAATTTAAAGTAATTTCTCACGCACTCGAAAAAATTCTAATTGGTACAGGTTAACGCCAATTTTTTGTTTTTAAAAAAATTTGTATGGCAAGCATGACAAGATTTATCTGCATCTGTCTTGTTGTAAAAATGACTCTTGACTTATTTAAATTGAAGTTAAGCCAAAACTTTTCTGCGTTAAATTTAAATTTAGATATTTACATTGATTTGGGCGAGTTAGATAAGCAAAAATTTAATTTGGCAAGAATTTTGCCGTTTTTAAAACTATTTATTTCTCAGCGATATGTTAACCTCATAGAATAATACATTTTTTACGATATACAAGCAATTCGCTTGAAAGTAGTGTCAAAATTTTCCAACAATTGGAATCTACAAACATTTAGATCTAAATCGAACAACACAAGAAATACAACATTTAATACACATACATACAAGCATTATTTCCTTTCAAAATTTCCCAGAAAATTTAAATTTACAAATTTTTCCTAATTATTTTAGCAATTTTATAATGTGGCAGCAATATTAAAATAAATCTAGACAATATTCAAAATTGCTGAATAATTTTAATTTTTCACCTGCACAAAAAAATCAAATTGTGAAAGCTACAGTTTAACACCTATTATTAGTTTTACAAGAAAAATTGTACATACAATGTAACAAGGTACAAACCAGTTGCAGTTTGGTATAATTTGACAGTTTATGCGTGTGTACTTTTTAAAGAGATAAAATATGACCAAATTTCAGATTCAGTTTTTTTGTATTAGTTGAGAAAGTGTAAAGCATTATTTGTTAATTTTTTACCCTCATGAAAAAATTCCACTCACAATAGAACCATTTTTCAAGCTGCACCGGGATTATTTGGTGAGTTATATCAAAAAATCAAGCCGAAAATTAGGAATCAGATCGTGCTTATCATTCCGTTGAATGTCCCCTTTGAAGAAAAATATTGGGGGTCAAAGTACCCACGAGTGCCTTGTTTTCGCCTCGTGGAGGGAAAGAGAGAGAAAATTTACTAAAAAATTGAACTTTGTCGCCAATATTTTTCTTCAAAGGGATCCTTCAACGGCTCAGTTTGTACTACTGTGGAAAAATCAAGGGTTGGCAAGTAGGATATCTCCAGAACGCCTCAATATAATCAGACGCCGTTTGCGCCATTTTGCTTCTAATTTTTTACCCTAGGTCGAGTTCGAAGATGGGCGCCCTGTGGTCAAGGTCAAGGTCAAGGTCACCCTGGCGTGAAGTAAACGCAAAATTCAATCTTAATTTTCATATGCGGTGTCATTTTAAAGGAAATTTCACGAAGAATTCATCGTCGTCAATACTTTTGACCTCCGACCAACCCATAATCCAGAGGACGAGGTCAAAGGTCAAAATTGAAGTGTCGACTGTTTTAGACTTGGGTTTGGGCGCGAATTTCAGAAATTGACACAGTTTTAACGTGCGAAGACCCTGAGACCACGTAGACCAGGTCAAAGGTCAAAAATGTTTATTTTTTATTTGGACCGTTGCAGACGTGTTTAGTTTGAGGCGAGGAGTTCAAAAATCACTATCGTTTCGGATTACATCAGCCTGGTGATTGTTGTAAACGAGGTCAAAGGTCAAAAATATCGAATTTTAAGTTTTGAACATTTTAGACCCAATTTGTGGAAGGAGGTTCATTTCGTATATCATGAGTTGATTTGTCTCAATTTTTGACGCATCTATTTCGCGGAGTTCTACAATACAATTTTTCAGAGTACAAAATAATGGAAATTCTCTAGGTCTTTTGAATTTTGTACTAATTTTTGTATTGTATTGTAGCCACAGTACAGTACAAGTAAAAATACAAAAAATCTCTAAGTCTCTATTTGTATGAAAAATATAAACAAGATGCATTTTATAGTTGGTTATAGGTCCCATATGTTATATTGCTCATAAGGTAATACGCATTTTTTGTGGCATACAAACCTTGCATATGAATATAGGTTTAAAATTTTCAAGAAATTAAAATTCACAAATTTTTCTGAAATGTTAAAACAATATGATAAGCCGGCACCAACAAGGAAACAAATCCAAACAAATACTCAAATTTTTAAATAATGTTTAAATTATTTCCCTTCAAATACAGTGCCAAAATTTTCCAAAATTTTCCAAAAATTTAAATTTACAAACTATTCTTTTATTATTAAAATAATTTTTCACTCATAAAAAAATTCAAATTGTGACTGTTTAACACCAATTTTTTGTTCTTGAATAATATTTGTGATAAATATAAAAACCAGATTTGCATTAGGTATTGGTGATTTGATCACAATAAATTAAAATATTTCAGGACATTAAAACCTGAATCAAGACTTTTTTAGTGCCTCTTTCTGATTGATTTTTTTCTCTTCAAATTGTCAATTTTCTCGGTTGTTTATCCACAATTAAATAGGCCAGACACGAATTTAATGGAATGCTTCTTGTTCGCGATATGTGTCATCTGGACAACGATTTAAATAAATTCTAATTTTAATTAAAGGTGTATTTTTTCCAGATGAAAAAATAACCAAAATTTTGTCAAGCTTTTGTTTGGTTAAAAATTATTGTGTGGCTTCAAGTCTGATTTATTATATTTCATTATTTTTGTTCGTATTGTAAATAATTCTTAGGTTCTCACGAGGAATTCCGAATTCCGAGAATTTTCTACTTTCTACAATAAACATTTTTCAGGGTATAACTTATTTTAGAAAATTTACAAAACTAAAAATTTAGATGAGATTAAGATTATTGCCGATGGTATATTTTTCAAGCTCTTCTAAAAACTTAAAAAATTCATGAAATGGAGTTAAAGTTTTCTAATTTTGTGAAACTATAAATTTGTCAATTTCGAATTTAAGGGAATGGTGTTTGTCCGAGACATGCCTCATTTATACAACTATTAAGATAAATTTTCATTTTAATTAGTCTCATTTTCATTAAAGGTGTATTTCTTCCGGATGAAAAACAAATCAAAATTTGATCAAGGTTTTCTTTGACAGTCAAAAATTGTTGTATGACTTCAAACCTGATTTTGTAATATTTTATGATTACTGCATAATTTGTAACTCATAGGTAGGACATTGGTAAATTCGTAAAGATGTAAGATGAAATTTATTTTTCGAAATTTTACAAAATGAAAAAATTCTCAAATATTTCAAAGTTTTGATGAGATTCATTCAGATTCTTCCTGATTGTATACTCACTCTTGACAACGCGTTTGGTGGATGGACTATATTACCTTTAGTTATTTTGGAAAAATTTCTGAATTTCAAAATTTCGTAAAATGGAGTTAAAGTTTTCTAATTTCGTGTAACTTGAGCACGTACAAATTTGTGTAAATTATGCAGCTTAAATTATTAAGGTCGACTCTGAATATTCGGTTAATTTTACGTAATTAAGGTTTATTTATAAATATGACATTTGTAGTTTTTAGATGAGGAAATTTTAACGAATTTTTTTTATGATTCTGTTATTTTTATTTGTGTATTTCGTGGTATTTTGCAGGGAACAAATTTTAATAATTGTTACCTAAAATCTCCAAACGAAAGAAAAATGTTGATTTACATTTTTTATCAAATTCCAGTTTTAAACCGATGTAAGAATAATGATGAACTACTTTTTTTTGCCCAAAGTGACAATTTGTTAAAAAAGTAGAAATTTTATTAATTAAATCGAATTATTTTACTTTAAAGCAATCTTTTTTATTTAAATATGATAATATATGATTACACTATTTTCTGTATTTCTCAATTAATCATGTTGTTTTGTAAATAAGATGTTTTATTGGACGAGATTTAATATCTTAGCGTTGACAAATTTGCAACTTTCTGAATAAGGTCGGGCGGAAGTAGCTATAGATTATTTTGCTCGATTTACGCCTCGATTTTTGTACTTTATAAAATAAGTCTTAACCATTAACTATGCCTAAGATCTGCGAAGAAAAAGTAGCATATAGGTTTTGTTTTGCGAATTTGTGACAAATTCATAATTTGAAAAAGTTTCCATACTTTTTATGTGTTAGCAAAATCTATTTAATCTTCTGTTTTCGGGACGTAATTTTTCTAAATTATGAAATGAAATTTTATAATTTTAGGGAAGTAATTCTGAGCATAAATTATGCTCAATTTTTGAAATCGGGTTAAAATTCGAAAAGTGGCAGCGTTTTAAAAAATTCCGATTTTGATTGATTTTTAAACTACACAGCAAAATTCAAATTGTTACAGTTTCATACCAAGTTTTAGTTTTTGAAGAAAATTTATATTCACATGATAAAAAAGGTGCGAACCATTTGCAGTTTGCAGATAACTTTGTGCATGTGTATTGTTAAGAGTATTTACAATATTACAAAATTTAAGATTCGATTTTATTTTTCTTAATTTATTTCTTTATTTTTCACACACATGAAAAATTTAAATTGTTACAGTTAAATACCAAGTTTTAGTTTTACAAGAAAATTTTTTATCGAAAAAATGGCAAGATTCATCCCCGTCAACCGATGTGCGGTTTTAAAACCGCACATTGAATTTTATCGCCTAAACTTTATAACGTATTTTAAATTTATATACTCGTTGATTAACACGAGTTAAATTAATTTGTTCGGAAAAACCCAGGGTTTTAATAAAAAAATAACAACCCAGGGGTTATAGATTTTAGGTAATAAACTCAACAACAAAATCCTGAAACTATTTCTAATCATATACAAATTCCCCTTGTCCATATTAGAAATTGTTTCGGTTATGAAATTAATTTTTTGTAACATTGAATGGTAAGGGATGTTATCCACTGTTGATTTTTTCGGGGTTTTAAAAAATTACGATATTAATGAAATAAACTGCTTATCTCCTGTGAAAAAACTTCGTCTAACGTATGAGAGGTGTTTTCAATGATGCAATTTTAAGGCAAAGTTCAGTTAAAACCCATTAAAATCCAAATAAAACCCATTTAACATGGTAAAACTCACTGGGTTTTATTCATTAACAACCCAAAAAGCTAAAAAACCCAACCCAATACAACCCTGGGTAGGAATACCCTGATTAACTATGGATAAGGCAAGGTTAAATTTGGCCACAATTTTGCCATAAAAAATCAGCCTATGGTAATAATTTCGCAGAGGAAATGTATAACTTTGAGAAATGTTTCTTAATCAACCAATTAAAATTTGCATACGTTAACTAGCAAGAGTTAGATTAATTATGGATTATGGATAAGACAACACTCTAAATAAATTTGATTAAAATTTACTCAATTTTGAGTAAAATTGCCACCAAAGCAGCTATTGAGTAAAATTTACCCTGACAAAGGTAAAATTTACTCAAAGTTGAAAGATTTTTGCTCAACCTTGAGTAAATTTTACCTTTGTCGGGGTAAATTTTACTCAATAGTTGCTTTGGTGGCAATTTTACTCATTAAGTAGCGTCAGCTACTTATTGTGATCGTTTTGTCCGTCCGTCCGTCTGTCCGTCCGTCCGTCTGTCCGTAAGCAGGATACCTCCAGAACGAGTCAACATAATCAAACTCCGTTTTCGCCATTGTGCTCCTAATTTTTAGTTCTCGGTCGAGTTCGGAAATTGGGTCAATCTGACCACACCCAACTGCGCCAGGGGGTGTGGTCCAAAATTAAATTTAACCTTAATTTTCATATGGGGTGTCATCTTAAAGGAAATTTTACCGCGATTTCAAGGACGTTAATATTTTTGATCTCATGACCTTGTGGACGAGGTCACGGGTCAAAAAGATACTTAATTGTCATATGGGGTGTCATTTTAAAGGAAATTTGACCGCGATTTTAGGGACGTTAATATTTTTGACCTCATGACCTTGCGGACGAGGTTAAGGGTCAAAAAAATATATAATTATCATATGCGGTGTCACTTTAAAGGAAATTTGACAACGATTGTGAGGACATTAATATTTTTGACCTCATGACTTTGAGGACGAGTTCAAGGGTCACAAATACACAATTGTCGGATACGGTGACATTTTAAAGGAAATTTCGATCGCTCTGACGCTACTTTTTTATATTCGTTTGTAAGGGTTTATTTACAGTGAAGAATACATTTGGCCACAATTTTGCCATTTCTAAAACTATTTACTTCTCAGCGATATTTCAAGGTCATAAAATAATACGTTTTTTACGACATACAAGCAATTCGGTGGAAAATTGTGTCAAAATTTTCCAGAAATTTAAATCCCAAAATTTTTCTTGATTATTCTATAATTGTTCACCCCACAAAAAGTGGACGAGATTAAACTTGACAGCGGTAAATTTTGTACTTGCTAAATAAGAGGGTCGGATGTGGCCACATTATTTTGATTGATTGATTTACGCGTCGATTTTTGCATTTTGGAAAATCATTCTTTATTAATCACAATAGATGCACAAAAATAGCAGAAGGGTTTTTTTGCATTTTGGGGTTGTTTTGCAAAGATATGACTTTGATTAGAATTTTATGAAAAAAAGTATGAATTTATGATTTTGGAAAAGTTTCCACTCTTGCCATATTTCTGCAAAATTTCTTCAATCTTCTGTATTCTGTGGAAATAATCCTAATTTTGGCTGATTTTTTAAAATTCCACCATGCAAACATGCACATTATGGAAAAATCAAAAATATGGGTCCGTTTATTTTTGAGCGTGAACAATTTAAAATTCGGTTGCCGACAAGATTGCGTAACGTGAATAAATTAACAGCATAAATTATGCTGCATAATTAATTGATGTTCATCCTTAAAAAATTGTGTCACATTCCCCGTTTTTGATTTCACGGGAACATCACATTTCGAAAGTTTTCATGTAACATGTTCACGCCAGAAAAATAATTTTATCAAAGAACAGTTTATAAAATTGAATTAGATTGGAGAGTAGGAAATCTTCAAAATTTTGTAATGAAATCTTTCAAAACTTATTTAAATCTTCTTTCCGGATTTCTTAACTGAAATTTTTTACAAAATTTACAAACGTTCTTACAAATTTGTTGAACAGAATTAAAATATGTAAATTCCCAGGGCCGAGAAATCATTAAAAATGTGGGGATTTGGACGATTTTCGTGATGAATCCTACGTTAAAAACTGTCTGCAAAACACACTACATGACCAGAAAACGAGATGTCACACCTTCAACAATCGTGTGAATTTTCATCATTAATTGGTATGCTTAAATGTTAAATTAGATGGAATTGTTGAGATACTGTTGAAACCAATCAATGAATACAAAGAGTACCTATAGTGTATTTAAGGTGAAATAGATTGGAGTTTTAAGAGAATATTATATATCCATCTATATTTAAAATATTATGAAATTGCTTATTTTGCGCTACTTTAAAAATTAAAAATATTATGTTACTTTTTCATTTCACGCACATGAAAAAATTGGCATTGTAAAGGTCCAACACCAGTTCTAAATTTAGAAGAAGTGTTGTTCTTAAAACGCGACGAAAGATATGCAAGAAGTGTAAAGTTAATGAAATATGTGCCTCCTTTATTTGTGTATTTTTAAGGTGCACTTGTACTCGGGTTTTGAATTTAAATTTTGGTTTTCCCTTCTACATGCGTTTTTAAAAACACGAAGATTTTCTTTTCTATAAAAATCGACAATCTTTAGGTTTATAAAGTTAGGGGGTTAAAATAATATAATAATAATAATAATAATTGGGGTTAAAATTTTGATTTTTTTCTTCTACGAGAAAATATAAGTCAAATAGGGTTGTTAAAAAAATAATAAGTGAAAATCAAAATATTTTCTCGTGGGTGAGAAAAATCAAAATTCCAATCTAAATTTGATGTTAAAAAATTCGAAATGTGAGTTTATCCAAATTGTGACAAAATTTCAGTCTTTCGGATAAGTTGTGTAAATCTAAAAATTATTTATTGTTAATGTTTGACTCGATTCAAAAAGTTCAGGTTTAACGCCAGTTGCTAGATTTTTGATGAAAATTAATATCACATCACACAAGAGATGAAACATCTTTGGGAACTTAGCTATAAGATCGGACATTCCATTGAATACGGGTTTTGAGTTTGAAGTTTTTGTCTCAAACCTTCTTCCAACTCTTCAAATTATTACTATTTTGAAACATGTTCATCTCCGGCGATTTTTTTAAAATTAAGTTTTTATTGCATCCAAAAATATATAAAAAAAACAGGTTTTAATTATTTTAGGCAAGTAAGTAAAAGAACAGGGCTGCTATTAACGCAAGACTAGATGACTGATCACCAAAATCGTCAAAATTCACACATATTAATCATTTCTCGCCTCTGGGAATTTATTTTAAAATTCTGGACGACAAATTTGCAGTCAGTGAGCTGATTAAGGGAATAATGCTAGTTTTTTTAGCCAGTTTCGATGAGTTCCAAGTTTTCTGAAGGTTTCTTAAACTTAAGATCTCCTCCTTCAAAAAGGGTAAAAATCTGGAGTGCATATTTTTTTAAAATTGGGAACGACCTGCTCTACAAAATTTGTTGTTCAGAATTTTAAAATAAATTCCCAGAGGCGAGATATGATTAAAAATGTGCTGATTTTGACGATTTTGGTGACGAATCATTCATTAAAAACTGTCCGCAAAAAAATACTATGACCAGAAAATGAGACATCATATAACACAGCTTAGCACACTTTCAACGATCATGTGAATTTTTGTCATTAATTGGTTTGCTTAAATGTTAAAGTAGATGAAGTAGCGGGGGTATTGGTTAAACCAATTGAAATAAATGAATACAAAAAAATATTTACCGAATAATAAATTATATTCTTAAATAATTAGGTCGCTAATTATTCAAATTTTTCAAATTTACCACAGTTATCAAGATCAAATTTTTCAAATAAAATTATAATTTTCAAATTATTCAAATTTTGCAAAGTTATCAAAATACAAGTAATCAACATTATCAAATTTATCAAATTCATCAAATTATATTTTTCAAACTATTCAAATTTACCAAAGTTATCAAAATCATATTTATCAAATAATTCAAATTTACCAAAGTTAATCAAGTGATCAAAATTATCAAAATGATCAGAGTTCAAATATATCAAATTTATTAGATCAAAAAAATTAAATAACCACAATTACTAACCTGAATTTAAGTGAAAACGGTTCTTTCTACAGAAACACGAGTCATTTACACTCTCATTCAAAACGTGTCATCATCAAAATCGGTTTCATTTTCATTTTGACATTTCCATTGTTCGTGTCTCCTCACTCATTCATCTCGTGTGCAATCCTCTCCTCATTTTTGTGTCCGGTTTTCAGTGGCCGCGGAAGCTGTGGGGACATCGGGGAACATTCCCATTGTAGAATAGGGGAAGGAGGGGTTTGTATAACATAGGCAGATGATGCGGACATCGAATAACCGTGGGGGCATTGTCCCTCTG